>NC_072892.1:114273791-115523791 GCF_027943255.1 Anastrepha obliqua
ACAAAACAACATGATACAGTGCATCAAAGAGGAATGGGAAAAAATTCCACAGGAATTGGCCTAATAAAATTAATTTCATCAATGCCCAGGAGGTTACAATCGGTAATAGTTACTGCAGACGGTCACAACAAATAATAACATAAAAATTGGCATGTAAAATGTGAAAAGTATTTTGAGACAGTGCCGAATATAGCATCTATTTTTTAATGGCTTTTTTTCTAAATCACTTTAAATAAATAGTTAATTTTTGGCGAAAAAATAGAATTAGTTTGTTTTGTTATAAAAATAAATAAATAAATACGTATGTTACTTTCGAAATGCACTTCAAAAATTTTTCCTTCTCAAATATTTTCATATGAAAAGATTTATGAGACAAACTGTACGTTCTCAATTCAAACTCAATCGCAATCTAATATAAGAAAATAAAATAATCCATTTTGAAAATAATCCAACCGATCGTTCTTCGGTGCCAAAGGAATTCTAATGTGTATTCTCGCTCCCGAATTTGAGTAAGGAATTCAATATGGAAATAGAACAAGAAAAATGCAACACATCCACAAATTGTATATTTAATAAAATAAAATAAAACGATTTACTTCCAATTAAAGTTTCCGCACAACTACTTTGACGAACTTGTGTACCCCTTTTTAGAGGGTAGAAAATGACACACATTCTGCACATTCCTGGTGCGGGTACAACAGTTTGAGAAAGGAAAATGCTACCCCACGAATATGCTGAGAAAAGAAAACGAAAAATTGTCAGCTATGGCGCAGAGTGGAATAAATGCGGCATTATTGCGAGAAAAGGAAGCCCCTTAAAATAACGCTACTATATTAGTAAGAAATTGCTCTCAGGCAACGTTGGGAGAAATTGCTCTAGGCATGCAAATGTTTGGTTGTAATGAAATAATTAAACGATTCATCATTCATAGACACAGAAGAACATTGGACAACATTCACTGTACTCTGTGTATGAGACAGCTCAAGACGAATTCATAGAAGGTGACTTCGCTAGCGAAAAAACAACATTTACATGTATTTTGTTATTGCAATTTGGAATGCAAACAAAACAATTGCAATGAGAATGTAAACAAAACAAATAAGGCAAAAAAGCAGAGCGCTTTGACATTCAATCCAGTAAATCGCAAGGAAAAAAACAAATCAGCTGCTATAGAAAACTCACCCTCGCCTTGAAAAAGCTAATATGAAGCCTTGTGCATGTTTGTGCGCTTCGGTCGATACACAATGTGGGAGAAGTGCGAGGCGTGACATATCGCACAATTAAAATTATAATTAATTAAGCACTAGCTGTCAGGGCTATCGGCTTTTTAAGGAATAATAACATATTATATTGTATAAAGACAAGCAGTTACAGTGTGCGGCCCGTTCTGCTAACGAACCTCAGCAACAAAATTCACCATTTCCAATTCAGTTTAGATTCCAATTGGTTTTTGAATGGTAAATGTCCTATCTAAGTGTTGGGTTTGTATTGTAGATTTTAAAAATTATTACGAGTACTATAGAAGTAGGGACTCCACGTAAATATATATAATTTTATTAGTATATATGTACATATGACTTAATTCTTAATTAGTAGAGGGTGATTCAAGGTATTTGTAATTTGTTAATTTCATTAAAAATTTTTTTTTTAGTTTTGGTTGTACAGGTTTTGGCCAACGGCAAACGGCACCGAGTTGATCAATGCGCATAAATGATCCAAATATTTCATGAAAATGGTGATTTTGCACCATGAGCGATGAGACACATTTTCATCTAAACGGATATGTTAATATACGCAAAACTGTCTCATTTGGGGTACTGAAAATCCACATTTCATTGAAGAAAAACTACGTACCCACAAGAGGTCACGGTTTGGCGCGGTTTTTGGATTGTGTCTTCGAAAATAATGTCGTGACATAATAACAAACTTTGTATGGCCTAAATTAGATGCCATGGACTTGGAAAATATGTGGTTTCAACAAGACGGTGCCACTTGCCGTCACACAACGCATTAAGCAGCGGCCCTATTGCGAACAAAGATCCCAGAACGCTTTAGCTCACGAAGCAACGCAGTCAAATGACCGCCAAAATCTTGCTGTTTGAGACAATTGGAGTTCTTTCTTAGGTCCTACGTGGAAAAAATTATCTGTGCCGATAAGCCCGAGACTGAAGAACGAAATCATACGCATTATTAATTAAATACAGCCCGAACTATGTCTAAAAGTTATGAAAAATTGTTATATGAAATGCTGACGGTGCTAGGGTTTTTCTTCCATATAAAACAATTCAATAAGGAAGCAAAGGCATGACACCTCAGTGAAGACAAACATTTTTAAAATCGGTCATTTGTCACTTGAAATTTCAATGAGTTATGGAACTGCATACCCAGAAAATTCTAAAAAATTTTAAAAGTTTAAAGTTTTGATGAAATTTTGAAAAATTTTGTACAAAGTTTGAATTCCAACGGGGTGGGTATGGGAAGAAATCGTAGGTGTACAGATTAATAGGGGCTAGGACAAGTATGTATGCATGTACGTATGTGGAGTGCGTTTTGATATTATTTTTCATGTCTCGAAATGCCCCTTGTGAACGTTAGGTCTGTTCATGAAGTAAATAATTTCTAAAAATTGTTACCGATTAGTAAGTTTTGGTGTTTATATAACTAAAAAACTTGCAAAGTACGGGAAAGGGAGAGAGCAAAATGGCATTTCACACTGAGGGGAAGTTGCAAGTTTTTACTGGATACAGTTTTACTTGCAAGAATTTGTAAGTGAGAAAAACAGCTGATCGCAACGTAAAGCACAAATCAAACGTGAATCAAAATTTGCGAATTAAGTTAAAGTTCTATGTTTAAGCAAAAATGATTTAAATAGAGAATGTAAGTAAATAAGTTTTAGATAAAATTTATAAAGTTTATTTGAAATCATATTATATATTAACTAGGAATCGGCCAATGATTTGGAAGTATAGTATGTACTTCTGAACAAAATTAACATAAAAGCTGCCCAATTAATTTTGAAATAAAAATACGAAAATAGAATTTGATTGGACATACTCCCCGTAGAGAAGACGATAATGTTGCAAAAAATGGCTTTTCAATGGAAAAAGTAAGGAAGTCAACGGAAAGTTCGTCCACGTCAAACATGGATGCGCACAATCGCACACGAGAGTCCTTCCACCGTCACCTGAAACCAAATAAGACACATAGCGGCTGACAGAAATCGTTGAAGAACACTTATTTCGGCCCTTTGTTCACCTGATAGCGGAACAATGGTTTTCCTAAATAGTGTTTTATTGACGTGATAACGTCTTATAATTCGATTTAACAGGCTGCACGCACGAAAAAATGTGTCGTTACCTTGCTCATTAGTGTTACCTTGCTCATTGCCGTTACCTTGAATGAACTGCAAGCGAAAGCGCGGAACGAACGACAAAGCAAACAAAGCAAACGAACGGCAACGTTCGACATCTTGCTCTCTCCTACTTAAGTGAGCGTATATGTGTATGTATATGCGCATATGTACATATATAAATTCACGTATTTGTATTTGCATATGCCTTCTTATTGATTTTTATTAATTTGATTTACTTGAAGAATTTAAAATAAAACCAAGTTTGTTAATAATACCTGTTGTTTTAATGTTATTATTATTTTTTGCGTGATAACGTCTTATAATTCTATGTAGCCGGCTGCACGCACCAAAAAATGCGTCGTTATCTTGCTCATGCGTCGTTACCTTGAACAGCATGTTATGTTATATGTTATGTTATGTTATGTTATGTTATGTTATGTTATGTTATGTTATGCTATATTATGTTATGTTATGTTATGTTATGTTATGTTATGTTATGTTATGTTATGTTATGTTATGCTATGTTATGTTATGTTATGTTATGTTATGTTATGCCATGTCATGTCATGTCATGTTATGTTATGTTATGTTATGTTATGTTATGTTATGTTATGCTATGTTATGTTATGTTATGTTATGTTATGTTATGTTATGTTATGTTATGTTATGTTATGTTATGTTATGTTATGTTATGTTATGTTATGTTATGTTATGTTATGTTATGTTATGTTATGTTATGTTATGTTATGTTATGTTATGTTATGTTATGTTATGTTATGTTATGTTATGTTATGTTATGTTATGTTATGTTATGTTATGTTATGTTATGTTATGTTATATTATGTTATGTTATGTTATGTTATGTTATGTTATGTTATGTTATATTATGTTATGTTATGTTATGTTAAAGTATGTTATGTTATGTTAATGTTAACTCATTCTCTATATCCATACAAAATATCTATCAAACAAATAAAATTAAAATTTTCTTTTAAAAAATGCAACCATTCAATCAGTATTTTCTTATGACGTTATCACGTTAAACTATCGTCCGTAAACCGACTTTACAGACAACCTCTTTTTTTTTAATTGAGAATGTCATCTACAAGTATAATTTATCAAGGAATAAAAAAAACATTTCTGAACCACAGCCTCCAGTAACCGTTGAAGGTATCATTTATATTTTATGCTTACACTCACTACAGTCACTCATAGGTTATTTGATACAGATACGATTTTTTTGTAAACTGTTTTATATATCAAAATATTTTGCGAAGATGGAAGAACATAGCATGAAGATATTTTATTTATTTTGTTTTTTTTATTTTTATATTATTTAAATAAAAAAAATATTTTGTTTTACTTCATTTCTTAACATAAAATACAAGAAAGTGTCCACTCATTTCCTTGTAATGAATAAAAAAACAAAAAATGCAGAGAATTCTCTATATGTGTACTCGTACATGCATGCATAAATGGAAGCAAGGAAAATAAGAAGAAAGCTGCGATTGCCACAACATTACAATTGCTAATGGAACGTTTTTCATCTGACAGCGATGATGAAATGAACAAATTATTGTGGACAAAATAAATTATGAGATGCTAAGCTCGTTATTTTGCTCTTTATTTACTATTTTTATTGTTTTTTATTTAATACGAGGCAGCTCAACTGAAAGTATTTTTACTTTTTGTGATTTTTCGCGCCAACAACTCAAACAGCTGTTCGTAAAACTTGCAAATTGTTACTGGTCTGCGTCATATACTTTTTTGAAATTTTTCTCTTTCAGAGAGAGTTCTCGGTTATTGGCAAGTTACTGGATAATTTTTAGATGAACAAATCTGTTATTAGAAAACTTGTCTCATCATTTACTGCTTCATGCCAACAGTAAGCGTGGAACCTATGTATGACGAACTCAATAGAAGGCACGCGCAAATATTATTGGCTACGGCAGCCAGGTCAAAAGAGACTTATGTACATATAAAAGTTCGGATGTTTTAGAAACTCATTTAAATAAGAAATAAATAAATTCATAAAAGAATTTAAATTTGTTTAGACAAATAAAATTTTAATACACTTTTGCATTCTTTTATACGCGATTTTATAAACACACAAAAAAACATATACGCAATTTTATATCTACCTTATTATTACCCGTTATTACGAGTGTGCTACTCCATATGTATGTACATACCTACATACATATGTACGTATGTATATCTTTTTATTCACTTCTTTTACTCACTGTCAAATATTTCGGTTCATATTCATATCAAGAGCACTCCCAAGCGCAAATACATATGTGCGAATGTGTATTTATTGATTTTTCATACTGCCGCTTCCACTTCTATGTACATACATACATATAGACACAAATACTATGCATGTTCTTAAGTATGCATGGGTGTAAATAGGCGCGTTCGCTTAACGCAGACATTTTTGCTCGTTCTTTTAACTCTTCAGTGCCAAGAAAATAATTCGTTGATTATATTATGTTACCTGCTTATGAAAAGCAGCGAAATATTATTGCAGATTATGTAATATTTGGGATTTTTTCGTTTCAGTTTAGATATTTCCCCTAACAAAATATTTCGTGACCATTGGATATTATAAAGATAAAACTGATGGGTATAACAGGTGTCAAAGGGGTGATGTGGTGGAGATTTGGCATATGAAAGTGTAGCAAATAGTTCAAGTTAATATTGAGTGCAGTGACGAGACACAGAGGCGCCAACAAACCAGCCGCAGGAGTTAGATGCAGTAACTAAGGTGCATACATACATTTGTACATATGTACATATGTATGTACGAGTATGCACAAATCTAGAAGTACAAGGAAGCGGTTTTAACTAGAGCAGGGGCGTTAAGCAGTGGTTGATTTCATGAACACATTAATGCAAACCATAGGAGATGATAATATCCAATATGTGCGCTCACAGCTGGGTGTCTAAATTGCGCAAATTGAAGATTTTCATTTATTAATGTTTAAAAATAATAAACAAAGGGTTCTGATGTTTGTATTAAAACGTCACGCGTACTTTTCACAATATGCAGAATGAAAGAAATGTTTTTATATGCACAGTAGGTCAGTGTTAAAAAATTGATCTACACACGCACACCTCTGCTATAAAAGTACATATCGACTATGTAGATAAAATATGTATAATCTACAGCAGAACATCATCACCATCGACCCCATAACTTTAGTTTCACATTCGCGCCCGTAATTGCAACCATTGCACCATCTGCCAGACTTTCGTTGCATAAGCCAACAAGAATTTTTTTTTAGTTTTTTATTTTATGCAAATGTTGAATTGAAAAATTGGATATCCCTTAAAAACAATACTAAAATCACACGTGTGCATGCAATATGCCTGTCTATCAAGAGGCCAATGAACGAAATTACAGAAACAACTTACATTGGACGTGAAAACATTGTGTCAGCGTTCTTCTAAATTGGTTGTCTCCTCTTGATATTTAAATACAATATGTGGCAAGTCAACTCAGTGCTAAGCTACGCAATATCCGGTGGCAGAATGCGTTTTTCTTATATTTTTCTTCAAATGCAATTTCGTTTCACTTCGTCCCGTATGGAATAATCCGCAAATGTTAGTTTTTGATAGACCTAGGATAAAAAATTTCCCAAGTACTACTCGAAATTTTCCGGTAGCCGCGAACGGAACTACCAACAAACTACCAAACCGAACGACAGTCAAAAAAAGACTAGGAAATATTCTCTTATTGGAAACTATCTACAACGCGAAACTCACCGTGCGCGAAATTTAAATATTCACCGTGACCTTCAGGTGTGGTGAGCACAAATCAGCTGATTGCATTTGTTTTCTTGGAAAGCCTTACATGGGAAATATTTCAAAACTGAGAAATGGAAATTGTCTTCGTTCCAATCATAATGCCATATGTACAGTGTTGATTTTTACAATGATGCTTGTCTTGTAAAATAACAGAAGTCCTTATGCATTTCAATACAGTTAATTTAATATTATCTAAAATCAATTTAGCGCAACTCTAAAAACCAAGTATAAAAAACAGTGTGGCATTTTGTATAGAACTCCCAGTACGTCACTAGTTCGAGTTTATTGCCACAAATTTGACAATTGGCCTGTATCCTATAGCATGTTTTCAACGTTAATTCTATTCCAATTTTTAATTTATAAAAGCGATGAAATATATATCTTAGCTTTAATTAAAAATTACCTAAGCATGCAAATAAATCCGTTGTGGACATTATTTATGTGCAGGAACTATTAATAAGGATTAGAAATAGTTCGTCGTGAAAACTACGAAGCATAACTTTAGTATACGAAATATATGGATGGCATCCAAAGGTTAAATAAGAAAATATATTAAATATACTTTTCTAAAATTTCATAAATATTTACCTTTTTTCCACTATTTTCATCAAACTTCCTATTTGTGCAAAACAGCTGGTTTGCAGGTTAGCTGTTTGAGACTTTATCCATTTTTATCCAGAGAAATAGTTGCGGCTATTTCGAGCACGAGAAAGAAGAATCACACGACCAAAATACGTTTAAAATTACGCTTCCGCATAAGGTTTTGGGAAGGATCTAATGGCTACACACTTTCGAATGTAGGTACAATCATGATATTTGAATAATAAGCAAGATCATGGTTTTTCTAGTGGAGAACATCAATTCGTGACTTTGTGAAGATTGTTGGCAAATAAGCCAAAAAAATGGAAAGTTTGTGTTATATATCTACTTGTGATCAGCGAATATATCTTGCCTCTTTTTCAAGAAAGTAACAATTCGAAGAATCAAAATGTCAAACTTTCAATAATTATTTTGAATTGATGATGTATCAATCCTTGCCAAGAAGGAATTTAAATATATTTAACACATTTTAGGATATATTTTCAATTTAAAGTGTTATGTTGCTTATATAAAAATAATAATGTTGTTTATAAATAATGGTGGTGATTTATTAATTTTTTGCAAGCGTATAATTAGCGCAGAATGGCAGAAATGCACCGCTTTAAAAAGTGTTTTTCCAGAACCAATTCGGTTGCTGCGACTTCTCATAAACATAATTGTATATTTTTTTGCATTTATTTGATACTAAGCATATTTTCTTGTTGCAAAAGGAGTTTCGCACAGCGAAAGGCTTAGTGTAATAATAGTGTAATTAATTAAAAACAAATCTTTTCTTTCAATGGGATAAAGTTTTTGAGTGGACTGTGCTTTCCAGCTTAACTACAATAAGTTCAATCGTTTAGGGTAAAACTACATTTACAATGTAACCTTAAACTAGCACTGAGAAACTGGACCTTTTAATTTTTAAATGCCATAAAGTTAGAACTAACTATTATTTCTGCCTACCTAAAATGAACTTATAGAATATTTTGGAAAACAAATTTTGAAACTTGTAATGATAAATGTGATAATGATACGGTTATCAAATTTTTCTCCGTCGTCTTCCGATAGTTACTAGATTTTTTTAAAGAAGCAATATCATACGTTTTATTACGTTCGGCATCTGTTTGAATAGATGTGATGAATGTAACCCTAAAACTTTGTAAAGACATAAGCGTTTGAACGTTTTGAAAGAAAATTTTACTTTTTGAGTAAGTGAAACAATAAACTTGACTTAATTGCTAGTATACCGCACAAATGTAATCCTCTTTTCCAGTTTAAATAGGTATGGACCATTTTTAAAACAGGCAAGAATATATTGCCAATTTTATAAAATATTCAAATGGATAAGTTAATTTGATAATTATTTAAGTCCAGTTAGTCACGCGAGTTAAGGAATTTAAAGTAATGAATTATGATTATACACCACTTCTAGATTCTCATTTGTGTCTAATTATTGAAAGCCTGTAAAGGTTTTTCTTTTCTACTAAGATTAAATATAATAAGGGCTAGTTTCGAGTTCGGTTTCGAGTTTTGTTTTCTAATCTTCTAACATGCTGTACTTACCGCGTTATTATTGCCAAAAACATAAATAATCAAAACCAAAAACATGTTTTCACGTAAAATCTAATAATTGTTACATATTGCGATCGTACATAATTTGAAACATTAATATTATAGTAAGTGTTATTTGAAGGCTGTGCAGAGATTTGAAAACAATGTTGGCAGTGGATACATAACTTTGCATGGAAGTGTTTTCTACACGCAAATTTTTTCCTTCAAAGTCGTATAGAGCGCGAAAGCCAGTTTTATCGAACCGATCATTTGAATAGAATGAGATGCGGAAAAAGCGTCCATCAGAGCGTACCTCAAATTTATCTCGCTTACCACAGTGTTTACCATACTTGCGGTCTGTGCTCATAAAGTTTGAGAACTCCACATAGTCACTGGCTGTCAAATGCTCACAGCTAAAGTAAAAATATATCACTTAATATTTGACTCATAGATTATGCAAAATTAAGAAAAACTCACGTGCCAATACCCTCAACATCAAAGAAAGTAAACCGTATAATGACCCTCTCATCAGGCTCGCCATAGAAGTAGTAATGGCAAATGAGATTTTGTGGATAGAAACCGGGGAAATTCGGCGAACCGAACCAGCCTGATTTCCGAACTGTGCTGTTATATGTAAAGGTACAATTGTCATCAATTTGTTGACCTGTTGATATTCCAAAATCTGAAAATAAAAATTACGTTTTATATTCGCCAATGAGAGATTTTCGGGCAAAGGCTATTTGCTGATCTTAATGGGCTTTTATAATAATTTTGAAATCAAAGATTTTATACGAAATTATATCGAACATACCAAGTGAGTTCATAACCCTTGGATATCATACTAACGTACTTCTCAAAAATTTGTATTCCGCTTTAAAACCATAGTAATTGATTTTTGAACCAGTCGGAGGATAGCGCCCAACAAATTGTAATAACATCTTCGGCCCATTCGACATAATTGGCTTTGGTAGAAATGCTCCGCAATATGTTTCAACAGGCTCATATTTCCCTCGTACTTCATTTAACAGCTGCAACGCATCATTCGGCTTACATTCCGTTGAGTTTTTGTGTTCTGCTGGTATATGGAAATCTAAAAATTTTACCTAGAATAACAAAAATACATTTAAAACCTTATTTTAAGAAATTTAACAGTTTCACATACTTGCACTCTTTCGTCGGCGCCGCCGTAAAACTCAAATCGGCACTGTACTTTAGACGCCGACAGCACTGGAATGATGTTGACATTGGGAACAGTTGGAAACAGCTGAGCAGTATCGAAGCGGCCTGATTTGTTTACACGCGAATCAAACGTCAACTTGCAATTTTCTGTGGTGAAAAATTAGAAATGCCTGTAATTTATTTTGTTTTAATGTAGTTTAATGTTAAATATTGTATGTTTGATTCGTTTGTATAAAAGAATTTTCACATCAACACAAGTAAGTCGTCTCTTCGCCACGAAAATGAATAAAAATCAGGACAACAGGCTGGAGACGTTTCGACGTGTTTGTGATGAAATTGCCGAAGAGCGAAGCTACAACAACAAAGCGCAATTGTTGAAAGATTTCTTTCATAAAGGTTCTGACCGGAAAGGGTTTAAGGGCGATGTGTTGCTCTGGGTACAAATGTTAATACCTGGTGCAAATCATCGGGTCTACAATCTACAAAATAAACAAATGCTCAAGTTGTTCTCACGAATATTCGCTTCCGATCTGCTCGATATGCAGCGGGAACTGGAACAAGGTTTGTAAACATAATTTGTTGAGGTGCATTTGAATTAATTATAATGCGAGCGGTGATTTAAGATGGCGACGTTTCGGAAACATTGCGCAAATATTTCGAGTCTTCACAAAAGCTGAAACCTGCAAAAGAAAGCACGCTTTATCTTCAAGAAGTTGATGAGTTCCTGATAAAATTGGAAGAGCGTACGAAGGAGGACGAACAAACTGACCTGCTTCGGCAGTTGTGTCAGCAAGCGACCGCCTTAGACCTGCGAATGGTGCGTTGAAGTTTTAATCTTGTTTCTCGTTTGCAGACATTTTTTTTTTAATTTTTATATTGATTACTTAATAGGTGATACGTCTTATAAAGCAAGATTTACGTATAAATGCGGGAGCACGTCATATACTCGATGCACTCGGACCACTTGCTTACCCGGCCTATCAATCGTCGCGTGACTTGGTAGCAGTTGTAAAACAATTTACGGGCACAGCAAAGCAAAAGGAAGCGGCAGTATCACCTCTAAAATTAGGAAAAGTAAATGTAGTTAAATAGCATGCAATATATTTTAAGTAAATATATTTCGCACTTAGATTACTGGTAAAATTAGCCTAGTTCAAGTAATGACACCGATTTCACCGATGCTAGCTAATGCATGCAAATCGGTTGAGGATGCGTTCAAGAAATGTCCAAGCGGTTTGTACACTGAAATAAAATATGATGGAGAGCGTGTACAGATACACAAGCGTGCCAATGAGTTCAAGTAAGTATGATAATAGACGAAGTTGTGCTAATAAATCTAGTTTTTCGTTTTAGGTTTTTCAGCCGTAATCTGAAACCGGTTATGAATCATAAAATAAAACGCTTCCACGAACTCATTCCAAAGGTAAATTTCACAACATTATTCTTGATTTTAAAAGAATTAAAAAGTTCATTGCTGTTGTAGCAGCATAAACACTCCCCATACATATACGGGAAATACTGCTCAAGTGACAGTCTTGGCCGGATATATAGTAAATCCGGGTCGTTCCGGTAACGTAGAACCGACTGCCGGGGGACGAATTATGGCAATTAAGACGGTCGTTGTTGTTGTTGTAGCATAAACATTCCCCGTGCATATACGACGAATGCTGCTAAAGTGACAGTCCTTGGCTGGATATAAATTCGGGCCGTTCCGGTTACGTAGAATCGACTGTCGTCGGAACGAATTAAGACGGTTGTTGTTGTTGTGGATGTAGCAGCTTACTAAGATTTATATAGATTTTTCGACTCTAGACTCTGGAACAAGAGTTGACAAAAAAATTACCAGCTTTTCAATATGTAGACCTGTGGCTATAGCCAGAGCTAGAATCAATTTAAAATATTAAATATTTTATTTATAAGGAACATTTGAAAATCGGTTAATGTATTCTTGAAATATCGTGCCAATCATTTTGGAAAATCATGTTTTGAAATGGAACGGCTTCGGTAGATAGTTTCAGTATAAATGGTGCACTCGAGTGCGTCTGCCAGCAAATTTATACCTGCTACATCTTAAGGAATCGCGATTTCAAAATACTTTCTAAACGCATATTTTGTAGATGTTAAAAAAGAGAAGAAAAGAAACACTAAAAGGTTTGGCCGAGCTCCTTCTTTTTTGGCGTGCGTCTTGATGTTGTTTCACAAATGGAGGAACAACTTACAGTTTCAAGCTGATTAAGAAGAAGAAGTACACTCTAGGGTTTGCCATTGCCTCCCGAAAGACGAGCGCTATTAGAAACAACTTTTGCTTCATTTTTGGTGTTTCACCGAGATTCGAACCTACGTTCTTCTCTGAATACCGAATGGGAGCCCCACACCAATCCATTCGGCTACGGCGGCGGCCCAGAAATATATTATATTATTATTACTATATATATATATTACTAGCATTTCCCAGTGGGCTTCGCACCACCATACATAAAATGTTTTTTTTATATCGCAAGAAATTTTTCATATTAAGTTTTCTTTATAGAACTCGTAAAATGTTTAAACAGTTGAATTAGTTGATTTTTTTCATTCAACATACTTTCTAAAGATGTCACAATAGCCTTTTCTGTACTTTTTTAAAATTTGATTGTGGTGGTCACCTATATACAGGTAAGGGGAAAGAGCCGATAAAAACTTGTAATTAAACTTTGATTCTTTAATTTCCATTTCAATTTTTTACGC
Organism: Anastrepha obliqua; assembly: GCF_027943255.1. Taxonomy (NCBI): domain Eukaryota; kingdom Metazoa; phylum Arthropoda; class Insecta; order Diptera; family Tephritidae; genus Anastrepha; species Anastrepha obliqua. The sequence goes on from NC_072892.1 coordinate 114,286,993, forward strand.
TAAATAAATTATGCTAAAATAAATAAAGTTAAAAATGTTTTTCCAGTTCCTTGAATGCTCCAGTTTTTATTATATTTTCGTCCAAAATTAATATTAACATAAAACACTTACAACCACAACAGTACAACAGAAACGCTCATAAGCGGCTGTGTATTTGTTGTTGTTTTTCCCATACAGGCATTTCGTATGATAGGAAACCATTACTCACATAAAATGTCATAACTCAGGAACGGCTGCACCGATTTCAATCAAACTTCACACAAACCACCTCCTCAAAGATAGAAAAGAACTCTAAAATTTTTGTGTCAATCGGTTCGGCGGTTCTTGAGTTATAAGATTACCAAGGAAATATAACTTCTTTTTATATATATAGATTACTGTAGTATACCTATATCACACTAGGTGGCCGATTCTTCAAGTTTTAGGTTATGTTCATTTCAAAATTAAAAAAAAAATTGCTTTAATTCTCAGTTTAGCAACATCTTAATATATAATAATAGTTGGTATATGTATGGTATCCTAAAAATTATACCTAAATATATTTTGTGCAGTTAAACAGAAAACCAAATTCTGAGCTTCTCATTAAACTAAGAATAATATGTCTCAATTTAAGGCATTTCCAGGAGCCGGGGATATGATTTTGGACTCGGAAATCATATTGGTCGATACAGTAACTGGAAACCTGCTACCATTCGGCACCCTGGGGGCGAATAAAAAGAAAGAATTTGCACATGCCGAAGTGTGTATTTTCACTTTTGACTGCCTGTTGTTTAAGGGAGAGGATCTTACAAATATGTACGTAATTGGCTAAAGGAAATGAAATGTTTAAAATGATCTCTTTTCAGGCCTTTTCATAAACGTCGAAAAATATTGGAGGAAAATATAAACCCCATCAAATCTTGTGTGGAACTTTCAGAAAGTCAATTTCTGAAAACAAAAAATGAATTATCTCTTATGACCGCCAAGGTAATACCTCAGTGCCTGCGCAGCAATCAATTATTTTAAGTGAACTATGTATGCTTGTTTCCAAGGTTTTGAAGGCGAATCTCGAGGGTGTGGTGCTGAAGAATCCCAACGGCACTTACCAACCTGGCAAGCGTGGTTGGCTGAAAGTAAAAAAAGACTATCTTTTTGGCGGCAAAATGGCAGACACTGCGGATTTGGTTGTGTTGGGCGCTTGGTTTGGTTCTGGCAAGAAAGGAGGTGTGCTGAGCATATTCCTGATGGGCTGCTATGACAATAGTGATAGGCTCTGGAAGACTGTAACGAAAGTTCATTCAGGTTTAGATGATGCCGAAAACGAAAAAGTACATGAAGAGCTTATGCAGCTAATGGACCGAGCAGATCCGAATAGGTTGCCTTCATGGCTGCTATGCAAGAGATCTTTGGTGCCTGATTACATTGCAAAAGTGCCCAGTAAAATGCCTGTATGGGAAATAACAGGCGCTGAGTTTACCAAATCGGAAGCTCACACAGCAGCGGGAATTTCCATTCGATTTCCACGTATAACGAGGCTTCGTACAGATAAATCGGCGGATCATGCTAATGATCTAAAATATCTGCAAAAACTTTACGAAGCTTCCAAAAATGATGTGAATGTTGATTTATTATTATCCAATTGCGGCGATGAAGAGGGAGTGGCAAATATTAAGATTGAGGAAATTGAATCCAAAATAAATCTCTCGCCAACGAAAAAAATCAAAACCGAAAATACTGACGATGTTATGCCAGGAAGTAGCACTGGAAAAAGGAAAAACGGTGAGATGGATACGGACTTAGGCAAAAGTAGTAAGAAGAGAAAAACTCAAAGTCCGAAAACGAAAGAGGAAAAAGCGCAGATCAAAGTGAAGGTGGAGAGAACTCAAACCAAATTAGATTTTAGTTCCCATGTCAAGAAGGAGAACAAATTGTATGATTTTATAAAAACTGAGGATGTTAGGAAAAAAAATTCGGAAGCTGATGAATCCAGTGAAATTGAACTCAAAAAAAGTGGCATATTTAAAAACCTAGTAGCGCATTTTGATGACGAAATAAAAGACGAGAAACTTAAACGATTATTTGTCGATAATGGTGGTATAGTGGCGAGCAACACCAAGGAAGCGAGCATAGCATTCTATGCAAAGACAAAAGTGAACAGAGATCTGAGCGAAATAAGGCAAGCAACTTTTTGTCTCTTTTATTAACCATCAATGAAATTATTTGAACTATTTTAATTACTTGCAGGAAGTGCTACAAAAGTAGCGCACGGCATTTGAGCATTGACTGGATTTACGATTCAATACGGGAAGGAAAATGTAGTGAATATCCAATCTACGCAGTTGTGCTGCGATAAGATCATAAAGTAGTCTAAGCCCAAAATTAAGTCACATTGTTAAATTTCACTATTATCTTTTACATAGTTGCTATTTTTTCTAATTAAAATTTTAATTTCACAAACATTTGTATATGTTGCCAAACTCGGCGTTGTTATCACACCAACAATGATAAACAATCAATGGTCTCTGTTCATATTTCCGATAAATATATGTAAATTTATACATCTTATTAAATAAAATCTTGATTTTTAAAAAATACGACCCGATTGAAATTGTAAAAAGTTCCTCCACTGCTGGGGATAAACACAATACTAATTACACTGTCCAACAGTAGTGACTCAACATGAATATGAAAAACGATGTCTCCCAGACCAACTTTGTCGAATACAGCATTAGTCCGAGGGTCCGATTTTTTTCAAAAGCGGTTAAAGTTTTAACATTTTGGTCGGAAATGTAATTAATTTATCGAAAATATTATGTATCGGGTGTTTTTTTATAAAACAAATATGGTTGGAGCGAATTTTTTTTATAATCGGGTAGTTAGTTGCATTGCATTTATTTTTCGAATGTGATATCCGGCATAAGCCTGGCGTGGATACGAGCTACATGGTCCATTCGATCAGTCCAACTTTGACCACTTTTTCCAATAAATCTGGTCGTATGACGTCAATGGTGGCTTGAATATTGCAATAAATTTTAAGAGCGTTATATGACAACAACAACAACAAGTTGCGCCGTCTTCTTGTAACGTTCATCACAATAGCGGCTCCTTCCGATGATGCCGCCAGGTCTATATGAACTTTTTTGTTTTTCGAAGCAAATTTCCATAACTTGCCAAACTTTTCTGAGCAGAAATCTCAGCACAATTTGCTATTGTCAAACCATAGTTATCGATACCAATAGTTCTCATGCAGCAAAAAAAAAAACTATATACATATAAAGCGACTTCAAAAAAAATTTCTGTCCTTACACTTGTAAAATCGAATTCAACGAAGAAGTTTTTATGGTAAACTTTAACCCTCTAACTCTTGCTTAAGGGGACAGATATCTGTAAACAGCCATATTTTCCCAGATTTTCATTAAAATTATTTAAAATGAAGAAGTCATTATATTTTTTTAAAAATTGGCATACAGTTTATTATTTATAAATAATATAAATTTTTTTTTTTTAATCATTTAAAATGGGGGATGTACACTCAATTCTTCTAGGAAGGTCGCAGCGGGGCATGGTAGCATCGGCGTCGGTGACCTGAATACAAAAAACCAAACATTTTTTTGTTTATTAATGTTATAATTTCTATATGAATTAAACAAAAATGAGAAAAAAGTCGCGGAATAAAATGCTTAAAAAAAAAACATTTGGGGCGAATTTTCCTACTATTTTTGTTTCGAAAAATTTTTTTTCACATAGAAGTAAAATCATACAAAAACGTGTGCAAAATTTTAGGGAGATCGGTCAATAATCGAAAAATATAGTTTTGAGAATAATGCGTCTAAAGTTTGAATACATGAAAATTCCTCTCCCAGCGCTCGAACGCAAACGATCTTATATTATAGAAAATACTTAAATTTACGTTATAAATTTTTTTTGACATATTCTTAAAGGATTATTTTAATATTTTATGAAAAAGAAAATTTCCGAAATTTTACATGTATCTGCCCCCTTAACCCTTTCGCTCCGACTCTTGCAGGGGATTTGCTCAAAATTTATTTTTGAGTTTTTGGATACCCATTGGTACTTTATGTGCATAGAAACTAGATGAAGCTTGTAACTTATGTAGATAACGGTATTTTGAAGTGGGACATATGTGTCCCTACAGTATTGAAAAATGGGATATATTTGTCCCAACAGGGTACAAACTACACCTAGAAAGTAGAAACATTTTTTTGGTAATAACATATGATTTGTACTTTCATTTATTTTATGAATGTGATGAAGCGAAACATTGTATACAGAATGGCAAATTACAAGCCCGGCAAATAATTTTTATTCTTTTCTCGACTTTTCGATTGGCGCATGCTACGCACCGACGTCTTTTATACTGCTCTATGAGTAAATGATCCCCCACATTTGTCATTGATTTGTACCTATTCGATGATCTTCCAGACCGACGGGATCGTTTATATACGGTAGATTCCTTTCCTTTTTCAATTAGCGAATCAGCCATCTCGACCAGCACTGGTAAGAAGGCAGGTTTCTTCCTATTCAGCTCCGAATATATAATCCAAGTGTTTACAGCAGCCATCATCATGCCACGATAAAATACTTTTTTCCACCATTTATTTGATTTTCTGTTTATATCATACAATCCCGACATTTGATCTGCCAAGTCCACACCGCCCATTATTGCGCGGTACGTCTTTACGATGTCAGGGCATGGAAACTCTGCCTCAGTTCCATCTTTCATTTTGCGTCTAATAGTGCTCATTTCAGAGTGTGGCAGTTGCTGAGCAGCATTACCTCTTTGAAGTCCTGCCACTTTACCGCTATGGTACCTGCAATCAAGAAAGTTACTTAAAAAATTAATTAAAGGGTTTTAGTTTGACTTCGTACCCGCCGAATTAACTTTGAAAATAGCTTCGCCTCGCTGCAATTTTTCTGGTATTTTCGGAACATTCTTCCGGTTGGATATGAATGTTCCCAAAGCTGGATATTGTATGTTGTTAATAAGATTAACAGTGGTGAAAAAACGATCAAAGCAAAGTGTCACGTCAGGGTTAGAAATCGTTGCTGTAAGATCATTCACAACTCGTTCGCCGAGTGTCCTTTCAAGGACAGATTCTTCTTTCCACAATAGATACTCATGTCATAGGTGTCTCCAGTCAAAGAATCGCAGCGAAGCCACATTTTGATGCCCCGTTTCACTGGCTTGAGTGGCATATATTGCTTGGGCAATGTATATACAAAGATATGCTTCTTGGAAACAATTTGCGAAAAATTTCGTAGGGGGTTGAGTGGCGCCCAATATTTACTGCAATTTTGCATTCGCGGTGGTTACTAACCGATTTTCTTGAAACAAACGACTCATTCGGTGTGCTCCAAATAACCGTGCCTGAGGCTTCCTCACCTCGTGCAGGTTGATCGTATATGCCACCATTCTCGTCACTCAATCCGGTCTCCTCTGAATCGCTGGAAGAATCGTCATTGCCAGTGGTTTTATCTAACTCAGGACTATAAATATCATCACTTTCGTCACTAAAATCAGTTCCTAATTCCATGGATTCATCATCATCTTCTTAAAGTAATGCACTAATTTGATCGCGATTTAATTTCGACATTTTTGCTGTCTACGAAGTTGCAAAAATAAAAAAATTAGCTGTGTGATACATTATGTACAACGTACTGCTGGGATATATATGTCCCTATATAAAGCCCTGCTGGGACACATGCATCCCAAAATTAATTTTCGCTGAATATTTTTCACAAAACTCTTATTAAAATATATATTTGCACTTACCAGTAAATGGGCAATATTTTTCTTTAGAAAAATTAACACTTCTTATAAAAATACGTATTATTTCACCAAAATTACGCGTAAATTTGATGCAATATTAGCGACTGCTCTCAAACAACTGATCAAAACTAAACACGATTGAAACAGTGTGGAATGCGGATAACGGTAAATTGAAGGTATTGTTCGCAGCTATTGATTAGGACATTTTGGTTGAGTTTCCTATGAAAATTGCAAGTTTCAGGGTGAAGTGAAAATGCTGTGGGATATCAGTGTCCCAGCAGTAGCGAAAGGGTTAAATGGGTATTTTTGACCCGTTCTTAAAACAACTATATTATAATGAAAGTGCATTAGAAAGTTATTGGGTTAGAACGTTCCACGGAAATTGTATGCAGACAATTGTACGGGGGGGTCAACGAAGATAAGAACCTCGCACGGATTAAGATAAGTGCGCAAGAGAGATTATTTCAAGCTATTGTTTACACATTTAGCATAGACACATTACGAACAGCTGCAATTACGAGTATTAGGGCGGATCGATTTGTATGGAACGCAATTTTTAAAACCTCCGTAATTCTGCGCTTTTGGCGAATTTTATATTTTGTACATCAAAAATTCACTACATCACCTCTGTACCCCACTTTTAGGTCTTTCTTTTAGTAGATTTTTAACCAGACAACATTAGCAACTTACACAAACACTTTTGAAAAAATGCCACTCATACGCCAAATCGAATACATTAAAACTTAAAAAACAAGAAATAGTGTAAACAACTGTTCTCCTACCTCACACCCACCTAAAAAAATTCTTGTTACTTTTGTTAAAATTATTTGCGTTAAAACTATTGTATAAGTATAACAATCACACTGATTCGGAAGTAGGCCTTTCCATAGTCCAACCATGCCTATTTTCGGAATATAACTCCAATACCAGCAAGAAGACTCATTATTAAAAATATACAAAGAGTATCAATTTATTCGAATTAAGAGACTGGAACGTTGCATCTGCAAAGAAGGTAGACGGCACAGTTGACTGACCACGCCCATTTTCTTAAATTTTTTCAATCTCAATGCAAAAGAATCTATGTTAAATCTCAACCATATCAGATAATTCCTTCTATTTTTTCAGCACTTTATAACAGGTGTTTTTGTAAGAGCTCGAGAACTCAAAGTAATAATACAAAACAGAAATATTGTTGGAATACATTTTTATTACTATAATCTGGTAGATAATTTCATGGCATTTATTTTTTAAATAGAATATCTGGCATATGTCCACCGCGGCTACGACTTCCATGGTCCATTCGATCAGGCTAGTTTTTGACTACTTTTTCCAATAATTCTGAATGATAAATCTAAATTAGCCCAATCAGCAAAAATTCCTCGCAAAACGAGGGTGAATTGTTGCACGAGCTGTATTTCATATTACGTAAAACTTTCCACGTAGTCGAAAGACAAAGGCCAACAAGTTGGGAATGACGACGCAACGTTTTCTTTAACACTTCGCGCTACATCAGCAATATTCCCTTCTGTACGCACATTTCTTTGTCTTGCTGATGGTTTTGAATAGAGCAGCACGAGCTGATTGCACACTAAGCGGATTATGTTGGCCGTAAAATGGACCCAGTGCTCTATGAACTTCGCGAACAAATTTATTTATTTTTAAATTAATTTCCCACAAACTTAGAAGCCTTGTTCTGGCGTTAAACAATTCATAACTTGCCAAACGTTACTGAATAGAAGTGTCAACACAGTTCTCAGCTCTCAAATCAAAGTTATTAATATCGATAGCTCTCATGCAGCTAAAATAACATCCGATACTAAGCCCGTCCACTGTGCGGCGAGGGAAAGTCTGTAAGAAACAAAGTGTTGCAAGTTCTAACTACGAGGATAATGGGGATAACATATGCCTACAATAGGCATTATTTACCCTTTTTTGGGTGTTTGTCCAAGCTCTTCCTCCTATTTGTGGCGTGCGTCTTGTTGTTGTTCCACAAATGTAGGGACTTACAATTTTAAGCCCACTCCGAACGGTAGATATTTTTTATGTGGATCTTTTTCATGACAGAAATACACTCGGAGGTTTGCCATTGCCTGGGGAGGGGTGTTTCACCGAGACTCGAACCTATGTTCTCTCTGAATTGTGAATGCTAGTCATGCACCAACTGATTCGACTACGGCGACCGTCGTATGCAATATCGAGCCAATATCTGTAAAACTTTCATCAGACTAAGTATAGGTGTTTTTTCGGTTAAACATGTTGCAGAGCAACGAGGAAACTACCACAACTTTCAATACTTCCTTTATGCCTCGGACCTAGCTCGAATCCAATGCAATAAGTGTTGTCCCACGTAACTCTTGAAAAATCTCCCCCTTGTTTTACAAGTCGTGTAATACACCAATCATATTATTCTAGGCGTTAACCAAATCCCGATATTCGCGAGGGGTTCAAAAATGGCCATTGAGGTAGAGTAAATTCAACACTTTGTGTGAATGCTTCATACTTTGAGGATATATGGGAAACCGCTTCTTCGAGCATTTGGATAGCTTAGGCACATTCTCGTTGGAAGTGGGGTTTGGATAACCAAAAAATTCACTTAGGACCGTGAATGCTGTTGGGTTGTTCGGAAAGTAATTTCGTTTTTTTGTGGATATATCGATCTTTGAGGTCTTTCAGATGGTTATAAACAGTTGAATTCGATAAATTTAACCTCTAACTGCTCTCATTAGATTGCATTAACTAATGGCTTTACCGCGTCTTTATCAGCTTCAACCGGTCTTCCAGAACATGGTGCATCTTCGACATCAAAATTACCGGATCGAAATTTTGCAAACCAGTTTTGGCACTTCTCCATACACATCGGTTAATTTGTTTCTGGCTTGAACAGCATTTTTACCTTTTCTACAGTAAAAAAGTAAAATATGACGAAAATGCTGCTCTCCATATTTAAAAGGGCACCGACCAAAAACTACTGCGTAAAATCAATTGAACTTATTCACGCACAAGCCTTGCTATATCAGCTGTGAAAACACATAATGACAATGTGACTTAAGTGTGAAGTTAGCTGTGAAAAATACAATTAAATCCTCTGTTGGGAAAAAACGAAATTACTGTCCGAACAACCCAATATTATGAGGTTATGTGACCGCCGAGTGAACTCTGATTCTTTTTAGTGTAGCCTAACTAACATAACATAATATATGTATTTATCAACCCGCTCCAATAGAGAAACTACAATGCGTAAAAACAGTTGAGCGATGTATAAGTATATAGAACGCAGTGTTCACCCATTTATCAAAATATCTCAGCCTATTACATACCTCAAACATTCAACAAACAGCTCAGTTAAATGGTGAGTCGTTTTTTAAACATAATACTACTAGTTCGCGCGCAAAAATGAGAGAATACACGATTGCACCTTGCGAATTCGCCGTGTCGTAAGAGCGGATGAATAAACAAGCAAAAGGAGGGGGAATTACTTGTTGGTGAAGGCGAAGCAGAGAACGTTCTCTGCAAACTGCATTTGAAGGCTTTATATTAATTTGTGCCTGCAGAATTTAATACACGGTACTTCGTTTTCATTACTTTGATTAGTTTAAGGCTCACAAATCACAAAACTACCAAGCCATTCATTGAATTTTCACAAACGCGTAATTTTTCCTACCTTTGTTGGTTTTTTATTGCGAACTAAGCTGACATCAGACTTCGTCAAAATCGCGAAAAATAAAGTAACCGTTTTTTAATGGCGCCACCATAGATACTCAATTCGCCTTGGTTCGCGCCCTATAAGATTAAAGTCCTTCACGATCATTTTGCCGAACCATATAGAACCGAGATGATCAAATTTGAAACATTTATAAACGAATTGTGTTGCACTCATACAACTAATGGTTCAGACGACAAACCGCAAAGCACGCGTTAACTGAAATAAAGGTTCTTAAATCACCTTTGCCTAAGCTTAATTCTGGGGCGTGAAAGATCATTTAACCCTTTAACTGCTTAATTTTATTTCGCAAAACTTTTTCTGCCTGCTTAATTATTTTCCAGCGAAGACGAGTGTACTCGATAATCAACTGAGAAATGCACACGAAATGGTAACGGTACTTCTCCAGAATTTGTTATTTCAGCTGAATACAAGCTATTTTGTGTATTAAAATAAATAAAGTTGACAGATTAACGAATATTCTAAAATGTATAATACATTTTTAAAAGATCTTTGTTAACCCTTTTTCAGGGGGCACAAGTACAGTTGATTCGTTGAATAATAATACGAATGCAATTTTTTTATCTTCTCGTCGAGTACACATTTTCGTTCCGCTCTGACGAGTATACTCGACATGCTATATGTAAACAGTTAAAGGGTTAAAACTGTCAATAGGTATGTTCATGTAAAAATTATCCAGTAGCTTGCCAGTAATATAATTTCCAAGAATTCGCTCTCAAAGAGAAAAATATCCAAAAAAGTACATGAACGCAAAACCAGTAACAACTTACAAGTTTTACGAATATCTGCTCAAGTTGTTCAGAGGAAAAACCACAAAAATCAAAAATTTATTTACTCGTACTAAATTAAAAAAATACCAGTTTAACGGTTAGACGCGATAGAAGTGAAACCTTCCGTAAAACAAACTGAGAGAGAATAAGACGAAAGCAGCATTAGGAGCGGGATAATTATAGGTTCATTATAATATTGCTATAAAGTTCATATTTTATTTTCTTCATTTTATTATTATTCATCCTCAATGTTTTCAATTTCAACAAATGATACGAGTGGCTTATGATAGCTAAAATATGATACAAATGCTTTGGTTTCGATGTTGTCAACATATCTTTGAAATTGTTGTTTTTTATCGTGTTGTCGATTCAGTGCGATTGTTACACATTTTTAAATTGAATATTGTATTGAGAAAGTCAATAAAAGGAACCGCTGTGTCCAATGCAAAATTTACGTTAAAATCGCCACTTAAAATCATTGGAACTTTATTGTAATCTTTTCTAAGTATCCGCGATACTTCTGGGGTATACTTTATTAAATTTTCGTGAATGAATTCCGTGATGCTATTTATTGATTTTTTTTTTCTGTCGATATTCACGACACTTTTCTGCATTATTTTTCGGCATAATTGCGGTAAATATTTAAAAATGAAAATATTTACGAATATAAAAATACACACGCGGTTGCTATTATGAGCGTCCCCAGCAAAACCTGCGTGACCGAAACTCTAACACAATAACATTTTTTTGAATGTTACAAACACATATGCACGCAGGTTTTGCTGGGGCGTGACCGAAACTCTAACACAATTACACATATGCACTCGTATTTGTTTGAAAATCGCCTTTTTTTTGGTTCTCCGTCACCTTTGGAAAATGTGTAAACAGTAAGCAAACTTTATTCATATATTTTTCCTCATTTTTGCATCAGTAAAATTAAACAAACGCCGTAGCCGAATGGGTTGGTGCGTGACTACTATTCAGAATTCACAGAGAGAACGTCAGTTCGAATCTCGGTGAAAACACCAAAATTAAGGAAAACTATTTTTCTAATAGCGCTCACCCCTCAGCAGGCAATGGCAAAACACCGAGTGTATTTCTGCCATGAAAAAAAGCTCCTCATAAACATATCATAAAATAAAATAAAATAACTGTATAAAAAAAATTTTTTTCTTGTGATTCGAACCAAGGATTTTGGATCGGAAGCTCACATTGCTAGCCGCTCGGCTATCACGCCATGCTGTCGGCGCTGGCCTAAAAGTTATTTAGTTCGTCGCTACGTTTATATGTAATATTCGTAGCCAAGAGTGTCGCTTTTTCGTTTCATCGAGTCTCAAATCACTCCCAACGATTCTAAAGAAGTTTTCACTTCAAAAATAATAATAAATAAATAAAGCATTTAAAATGCAATAAATAAGCTTCAGAATTACATGATTTAATTTTCTCCATTTTCTCTGAAGAACATTCCATTAGCAATTGCAATTCGCAAATTTCAATTTGTGTTTATTTTTAGTTTGCGAGCAGCTGTTTTTCTCACTTGCAAACTCTTACAAGTAAAAATTTATCCAGTAAAAACTTGCAACTTCGCTTCAAAATGAAATGTCATTATGCTCTCTCACTTTCCCATACTTTGCAAGTTTTTTGGGTACATGGACCAAAACGTGATAATTTGTAAAAATTGTTACAAATTATTTGCAGATCTGAACAGACGTAATATAATTCAAAGTAGTATGACAGTATTGCTTCTATGGCATCAAACGCCACGCCTTCGCATAACTGGAAATCTGCACCTCATAAAACGGGCAATGAATTTTTCGAGCGAACCTTGGAATTTTCTAGTTTACCTGTACACCTAAACATATTTTCTCTCTTTAGCAGATTCGCAGCTGCCACAGCAAACTTGAATGGTTTCATAAGTTTTATTGTAGCCAAACGTAGATTTCCATATTTCTTTAAATTCGAATTGGAAGTAACATTAAATATCGTTAATAAAAGTTTCAAAGTTCACATTGTAATAACTGTTGTTAAATATAACCGGTTTACTTACAGAATTATTAAATAAATATGGGCTACATTTTTACTACGAATTAATGCACACCGGGGTAATTAGTGTTATGCATCGATAAGATTACGAATCCCAAGTGAAGGAGACATTTTATATGCTAATTGGAGGGTATTGACAAATTATGGACAATTTAAAGTCGGTAAGAAATATGTAATAATCTGGAAATAAAAATATTATATGCTTAAAAGTGTATGTGTGTTGATTAAGCAAGTACGATACAAAGTATCTAACTAGAGATTTAATTGATTAATGCACACACATTTTCTCATCATTCTTGGAGACCCTGTAAGTGACCTTTGAGGATAGAAATGCCATAAGCAATTAGTGTTTTAGAAAAATCTAATTAAAAGGGAAACATTTTCAACTCTATAAATAAACTACTTAGTAAGTAGATCTACATACAAATGCGAATAAATTTTTTATTGTATAAAATCAAAAACTTGATGTAAAGATATAATTTTAATTAATACTTCAATTCCGAAGAATTCCTCAACTTTCGCAGTAATCCATGAATCAACCCACTTTTTGATATCCTCATAAGAGTTGAAATGCTGATCAGGCAGAGCATGAGCTATCGATCGAAATGAATAATATGTAGTCGAAAGGAGTAATGACTGAAGAGTTTGAAAAGGCATTCCTACGGTTTCTTCTCATTTTAAACCCATTCTAAAATTTTAAGTCCACCACTATTTTTTAAATAAAAATATGTCTATATAACGTAAAGAAGAAGCTACTGCCAAACTAAGTCAGTTCATGTAAGCATCACCAACAAAAAGTGAATTATTCTCCGATAATACTGCTAGGTGCCGCAATGCCATATTCAAACACTGCAAAATACCTTGGCATAACGCTCAATGCTAAGCTTCGATGAAAGAGTCATGAACGGCATGAAATCCATCTGAAGGTAATAAAAATCAAATGGCTAATTGGACGAAGATCAAAGCTATCCATATATAACAAATATCTATATAAACAAATTTTGTGCTCGTATGGCGCGCAAGTATGGGGTTGCGCCCGTGGTTAAATTTCAAGGGCCGACGTTGAATGTGAACCACACCTAAACGTCAACGACACCGTTCGACTGCTTTCTTTGGGGTTATTTGAAAGAAAAGGTGTACGTCGATTAGCCAGCAACAATTCAGGAGCTAGAGGATGAGATAATTCGGCACATTAACGGCATAGAACTTAAATTATGCCTCAGCGTCATCGAAAATTTGGACCATCGGATGGAGGTGTGCCGCCAAGGTTACGACGGCCATTTGACCGATAATTTATCCTATACGTAATTGAGCCATACAAATATTATCATAATATGTATAGAGAAATGACAAAAATTTCCTAAAAAAAATGTATTTTATTCAAAATCAACACCGGCCCTTGAAACTTAACCACCCTTTATATTGTACTTCAACGACTCCAGAATAAAATCCTTCGAGATGAACCGTAATCACCTTGGTTCGTTCGTGATAAGGATATTCATCGTGCTCTAAGATTTCTACACTCACTGATAAAGAAGCTAGCAAACTCCTCAATACCCCAGGCCTAACCCGACGACTCCGCTGAATCAAACCACATATCAGCCTGCTAACTTAAGGAAGGGGCCATGAATATCTCTTCACAAATTCTCTTTGTAGTACCAAAATTGTACTGCTGGTTAGTGTACTTGCATGTGTAACTAGTTGCAATGTCAACAAACATTGTTTGGTATTTTATATTGTATCTATGTTTGTAATAAAAAAAAGTACAACGTAAAGTTTCAAACTTTTTAAAAATTTAACCAAACTTTCAATTTTTTACCAAAATTTCTTCTTGCTGGAAAATACTCACGGAGTATGGAAAGAAGTTGTCTATATGCTGCAATGCCTGAATTTGCTATCCTTGCACTAATAGTTCCGTTGGAATTGGCAAGGGCCTATCCGATCCATTTGATGTCGAACGAGCTTCCAACAGGACGACTCTTTGTCATAGTCATCGGCTTTAACAGCAGCGCTTGTAGTTATGCATTTTCTAAGTTGGAAAAAGAAGCAAAGAGAATGGGTCTGGTGGTGAACGAGGATCGCATCAACACTCAAGTCACTGTTGACAGCCATAATTACGTGGTTTTTAAAGACTTCGCTTATTAGGAACCAGCATTAACACCTATTACAATGTCAGCCTGGAAATCCAACGCAGAGTCTCTCTTGCCATCAAGTGCTACTTTGGACTAAGTAGGCAATTGAGTAGTAAAATCCTCTTCGAACGAACAAATTTAGTATTTTATTAGTCTTTCATCAGGACGTAGGAGCTTTTACGATGACAACATCTTATGAACCGTCCCTTGGCATATTTTTATAATATTTTTGGAACTAGACATAGCGCAGCAAATAAAGGTTCAGCGGCTCCGTTGGCACGGCCATGTCAACCGAAAGGATACAAACGCTCCAGCTCAGAAAGTATTCGATGGGGTACCAACTGGTGTGAGCAGTCGAAGAGGAAGGTCTCCTTTGCGTTGAAAACATCTGTTGAACTTGACTGCGCTTGGTTTACCCAACTGGCGCCGGTTAGCACAAAAAATAAAAGAGCTTTGTTAAAGTCGGCCAAAACTGCTTAGCGATTATCGCGCCAAGCAAAACGAAGAAGTGTACATCTTACTGAAATGTAATTCTGAATATTCGAATATTTTGTATTTTGAATCTCCGTGCATGAACATCGTGTCGCCTCTCGGCTGGCAATGGCAAACCTCCGAGTGTATTTCTGCCAGGAAAAAGCTCCTCATAAAAATATCTGTCATTCGGAGTCGACCTAAAATTGTTGGTCCCTCCATTTGTGGAAAAATATCAAGGCGACCACCATAGATTGGAAGAGCAGCTCGGCCAAACACCCAGTAAAAGGTGTAAGTGCCAATTATATTGTATATAACTCAACAAGGACTTAACAAGACTGACAGCTCGGTGCGATCATGACTCCTTATCGCTTAATGCTGGTAAATGCTAGCAAATGTCCTTTAGTATATGCAAAGTTGCGATTGATTTCGATTACAAGTTGGGCACTACCAGCCTCATAAAAATTTATGAAAAGAAAGTCTTGGGGGTTATATTTACATCGAAAATGTCATTTTTTTAATATATAAACTTTATGATTGCCAAGTCTAGACCTATGCTCGGCTTTGTAGTAAGGAATTCAAAGGAGTTCCAGGACCTTACTACGCTGAAGAATAGGTATTTTTCCCTTGTTAGATCACATCTCGAATATTGCAACATTACTTGGAATCCATTCTACTTATATATGGGTTCCCCTTTAAGAATTGAGAAACATTTCACTAGATTTGCCATTAATTCCCTTCGTTGGCCTTGTAGTTTGCCTACATATAAAAGTAGATGCCATTTGTTAGCTCACGAGAGACTTTTAGGTTAAGACTTAATCTGGAGATACACTTTTTAAATTGTGACTAATGTATCTAACCGTATTATTTACCATATATTATTGTACTTATATATTTAAGCTGTAGTATTAGGAATCTATTTGAGTTGCACTTTAATTGATGAATGAATGAATAAATAAATAAATGAATATATAAGTGGAATATATTGAATCTAATGTACGTAGCGAATTAGATAATTTATTTAATAACTGATAATTAATATGAATTTCTTTCAAATATGGGTCGTGCGCGGCATGGCACAGTTGAGGAGTAGAAGCTTGTTGTCAATCTTCGAAAACAAAAGCAATACATACAAATGTATCGCTGAGTAGCTTCTCGTTCTCTATGTATCACCACCGAAGAAGAAATCGGATTCCGGCGAGCCCGAAAAAACCATTGGTACGACGAGCAATGTCATGCTGCCGCAGAAAGGAAAGATGCGATCGAGCACAACGCGAGCCATGTCGATTGCTACCGGGAGCTAAGAAAGGAAGAGAGACGTTTCATCCGACAGAAAAAACGAGAGGCCGAAATACGTGAGTGCGAGAAGCTTGAGATGCTGGCCAATAGGAACAACGTCCGAAAATTCTACCAGAAAGTTCGTCGGCTTACAAAAGGTTTCTAGACCGAGGCGTTTTCCTGTAAGAACAAAGATGAAGATCTGGTAACCGACATCCAGAGCATTCTTAAATTATGGAGGGAACACTTCTTGAACCTATTGAATAGTGATAGCTGCGCATGTCACAGAGAAATTGAAGATACCGATACCCCAATGGTTGACCACGGAATTGTCGTTCCGCTACCCGACCATGACGAGGTGAGAATAGCGATAACGCGGCTATAGAACAATAAAGCCGCGGGCGCCGACGGTCTGCCGGCTGAGCTATTCAAACATGGTGGCGAGGAGCTGATAAGGTGCATGCATAAGCGGCTATGCAAAATATGGTCGGACGAAAGCATGCCTGCCGATTGGAATTTAAGTGTGCTCTGTCCAATCCATAAGAAGGGAGGCCCTGCAATCTGTGCAATTATCGTGGGACTAGTCTTCTATATATCGCCTATAAGGTACTAGCGGGCATATTGTGTGAAAGGCTGAAGGCCACCGTCAACTGTGGTCTTTATTGGACCTTATCAGTGTGGCTTTAGGCCTGAAAAGTCTATCATCGACCAAATATTCACAATACGTGAAATCTTGGAAAAAACCCATGATAGGAGAATCGACACACACCATCTTTTCGTCGACTTCAAAGCTGCATTCGGCAGTACGAAAGGGAGTTTCCTGTATGCCGCGATATCTGAATTTGGTATCCCCGCAAAACTAATACGGCTATGCAAGATGACGTTGCTGAATACCAGCAGCGCCGTCAGAATTGGAAAGGACCTCTTCGAGCCGTTTGATACGAAACGAGGTTTCAGACAGGGTGACTCGCTGTCGTGTGACTTCTTTAACCTGATGTTGGTGAGGTTCGTACGACCCGCAGAACTTAATCGCTCAGGCACAATATTTTATAAGAGCGTAAAAGTTTTGGCGTATGCCGATGATATTGACATCATCGGCCTCAACAACCGCGCTGTTAGTTCTACCTTTTCCAAACTGGATAAAGAGGCAAAGCGAATTGGTTTAGTGGTGAACGAGGACAAAACGAAGTACCTCTTGTCATCAAACAGTCGGCGCACTCGCATATCGGCACCCACGTCACTGCTGACAGCTATGATTTCGAGGTTGTAAAAGACTTCGTTTATTTAGGCATTAACACCGATAACAATGTCAGCCTTGAAATCCAACGTAGAATCTCTCTTGCCAACAAGTACTACTTTGGACTAAGTAGGTAATTGAGTAGTAAAGTCCTCTCTCGACGAACAAAACTAACACTCTAACACCTAATGACGCGGAAGCGTGGACGATGACAACATCCGATTAGGCGACGCTTGAAGTGTGTGAAAGATTCTGCTTAAGATTTTTGGACTTTTGCACGTTGGCAACGGCGAATATCGCAGGCGATGGACCGATGATCTGTATGAGCTTTACGACGACATAGATATAGCGTAGCGAATAAAGATCCAGCGGCTACGTTGGCTGGGCCATGTCATCCGATACAAACGCTCCGGCTCTGAAAGTATTCGATGCGGTAACAGCTGGTGGTAGCAGAGGAAGAGGAAGGCCGTCTCTGCGTTGGAAAGATCAGGGGAGAAGGTCTAGGCTTCACTTGGTGTGCCCAATTGGCGCCGGTTAGCACGAGAAAGAAACGACTGGCGCGCTTTGTCAAACTCGGCCAAAATCGCGTAAGCGGTTATCGCGCCAATTAAGAAGAAGAAGAGCTTCGACGATGCAAAAATTTTGTTGTAAATGTCCTTAGCCCAAAAAATACACAGAACGACGAGGCGGCAAAAAGAACACGACTTGCACTACTGATAATTTAATTGTGAATCTTGCCAGGAGAGATCCTTTTAAATTATCAATGGCCAGTGCAGCTTAAATCAACAACATAGTATCAGCGAGAACTGTACGGCGTCGATTGTACAACATAAACCTATCAGGCAGAATAGCTCGTAAAGTTCCTCTGCTGAAACAAGCAAATTTATTGAAAGTTTTGCTCTGGTGTGGACCAGAGGGTATGAAAAAATGGTATAACAGACTTTGGATGCCGGATGTCTTAAAGGATAAGAATTCTTAACGCGGTTCACAAAAAAAAAAAAACAAAACACAGTCAAGCACGGTGGCGGCAGCATAATGATTTAGAGTTGCTTCTCTTGGTATGCAGTAGGATCTATTCACATCATATAAATGGACAAATTTATTAACGAGGACATACTATACTTCAAAGAGTGATGCTACCATTTGCTAAGGGAAATACATATGCCACTTCAGTGGTTTTCTATGCAAGATATTGATCCAAAATATTGAAGAGGGATGTTAGTATGTGAATACTTTTTATAAGTCACCCGACCTAAACCGCATTGAAAACCTTGGGGAGATTTAAGTAAGCAAGTCGGAAAGAAAACTTTCAAAAATAAGAAGAATTTATGTCAAAAAATGAAAGAACTATGGTAGTCCACTCCCACAGAAGTCTGCCATAGGATTATCAATCCTATGCCAAATCGAATACAAAAAGTCATTGACAATCATGGTGGACACAGTGGTTGTTGATCAAACTTCGATAATTTAAACAGCATTTTTAATAAGATTAAATAAAATCTTCTTTTGGTATTACAGTTACATATATTTCGCACGTATTTTAATGAGTTTTCGTTCCTATTGCCACTAGTTTATGTTTTAAAAGATCTTTGAATTATTATTGAAGAATTATTTTTGAGTAAATACGATGAATCCCAAGCATGAACTTAATCTCTCTATAAATTCGATTTGCCGGATAGATACCCACAATCCTTCGTCGACTTCAAACTATTGACAAACAAACACATAAATTCTCACTTTCGTATGCATATAGTTCATACATATAAGAAAAAGAAGGCGAGCATTGTTATAATTTTAGTAGTATCATACTTTGTAGATTAAAGCTACTGATAACTTTAAAAGCTCGTAGCAAACTTGAATACTTAATAGTTAAAGTTATTTATACACAAAATAATTAATTTGAGACGTTTAGTTGGATGTTCACTATTTTATTGCTGAAATAAAATTTTATAGAACAAAGCTAATTAATTAATTTCATCACTTACTCGTTACTGTTTGTATACAATATTTGACCACACCCAACCCGTCTTTATTTTTTTAAACGAATTTTCGTCTCGTAGGGAGCTCTGCGGCCCAATATACTCGTATTTTGCACAAATGCTACCAAAGGTATTCATATACAGGGTGGGCCATATAGCGTTTGCTTTTTGAATCACCTATTTTTTTGAGAATGGTAACACAAATGACATGTCAAATGTGTTCATAATTTACTTAATGGTTTGACATTTACGAAATGGGACGCTATACGCTTAAACAAAATTGGGAAATATTGGAAACCTATTTCAAAGTGGTGAGTCTTCTTCTTCTTTTCTGATTTTCACATCGGTGACTACGTCAATAAGCAAAATTGTCGGATTTGGGGCTCAGAAAATCCATACGTTACTGTAGAGAAGCAAATGCATCCACAAAGAGTCACTGTTTGGTGCGGTTTTTGGTCTGGCGGCATTATAGGGCCATTTTTTTTCGAAAATGAGCGAGGAGCCGCGGTTACAGTAAATGGCGAGCGTTATCGTGACATGCTCAACGAGTTGTTTCCAAAAATTGAAGAGGATGACATGGACGACATTTGGTTTCAACAGGTCGGTGCAACTTGTCACACTGCCAAAGTTACACTCGAACTTTTGGCTACCGTTTTTGAAAACCGAATAATCAACCGAAATTCCGATATCAATTGGCCGCCTCGGAGCTGTGATTTAAGCCCGTTGGACGTTTTGTTGTGGGGAGCCGTTAAGAACAAATGCTATTCGAACCATCCAGAGACGATTGATGCTTTAAAACACGAAATCGAAGTTGCCATTCATGAAATTGGAGCCCAAACAATCGAAAATGTGCTTAAAAATTGGGTTGATCGAATCGCCTACTGGAAAGCCAGTCGTGACAATCATTTGAACGATATTATTTTTTATTCATAAATGACAATGTTCAATCTTCAAAATAAAAAAAAAGTTTGAAAAAATATTAATTAGTTTTTTTTTTGTAGCCGATTCAGAAAACAAATTTTACATGGTGCACCCTATACATATAATAATGTATATTACTTTTATCAAATTAAGTTGATATTTGTGAAGAGCAATAAATTTTTTATATATTTGATTATGCCAGGGTATAAAATCGAGTGTTGTTAATATATTATGACTATTTATTTCCAAGATTAGTCTTAAGAAAAAATGTTCACAGAGCGCTTGACTGTGAAATGAACAGTGAAGAGACTCACCTCTGTTCTGTATTTCAAAACTGAAACTTTGTTCTTCGAAATTCAATCGCACGCGTACGCATACCATAAAAATAATTTTTTTTTTGAGGTGAGAAGCATGAATGATACACAGTTACTATTGGATGCAGTGTAATAAATGCATAGCGGTATCCCGTTAGAGCAAAAATGTCTTTATCCATTAGAAGAAACCCATTAGAAGAAAATATAATATGTCTTTATTTTTACTTAGCAAGCAATGAAAAATACAAGTACATATAATATATCTAGGAATGTGTAGTTCCCAGTACCATGAAATTCTTGGGTAGGTGAATATGTATGCATGATCCCCTTATGCAGCACGCGATAAAAGATAGCCCAGCAACATTTTGATCAGTTTTAACTATTTTCTCCTTTTTTTATTTATATTTTTTCACAAAAACCTCATAAACCTGAATTTCAAACTTAAAAATATTATTTTTAAAACCTTTTTTGTAAAAATTTATTTTTATTAAATTTTAGTGTCATAAAATCCAAGTTTGAAGCTGCTGAAGCACGATATAGGTATACATTTTTTTTGTGCTGAAAAAACAGCCAACCCCTCCAGCAAATTCTTCAGAAATCAAGGCATTTTTTTAGTCATTTGAAACTTGCACTTCATTATGTTAGAATTAAATGAGTTATAAAATTGCGTACCCGACATTTTTCTAAGGGGTCTGATTAAGAAGTGCGAAATTTTAATGAAAATTATTTAATTTCTTTAATTTACCCAAAGTTTGAGTGCTGGACTCGTATGGGTTTCGTAAGAGAATTAACTATATTTCCATATAAAAAAATATTAAAATTAAATGAAAAACAAATAAGTTGTCAAAACTTATCAATAAGTCTCAGTACAATAATTATTTAAAACTGTGAAAGTAAAACCATATGGGAGAAAAAAGTAAGCTGCACACAATTTAAATTTGTCTATATCTATGTACTTATATATACTTTTATATACAATAGGAGATGCTTTCCATTTCAATTCAACCGGGCTATTCGGGGCATGTTCTTCGATTTCGATGTAACTGAAATATGTTGCTCTCTGGTCAAAATAATAAGACACGTATTTTTTTTCGCCTGAAAAAACACTTTTTCAAGAGTTATCGGCAATTTTGTTTTTCGGCTCAAACTCGATTTTTTTTAATTATATAAGAAAAAAATTTTTTTAAATGCCCATAACTTAGTCAAAAATGAACTGATTTTAATAATTTTGGGTTCACAATGATTGTAATTACTTACACGAGCGACTTCATGTAGAAACAATTGCAAAAAAGTAGTTGAACATTTTTTATATTTGTATATTATATTGTATATTTTATATACAGGGTTGGCCATATTAAACTGACCCATGTGATTATTAAAAAAATATGGAAAAAGAAACATTTTTTTTGTGTTTCATTGTGAAAAACATTTAATTTAGTTCAAGGAGATTCGTTTACATCACTTTTTGAATATGATATCGCGCAAGTGGTCGCCCTTAGCTCGTATAGCGTAATGTGCCCGTTTTTCGGCGTTTTCCATAGTTTTGGCCAGCGTCTCGGCCGATATGGCGGCTATTTCCCGTCGGATATTGGCCTTAAGTGCGCCTAGTGTCTTTGGCTTGTTGACGTAAACCTTAGATTTCAAATTACAGTAAAAAGTTATAGGGTTACTCAATGGGTCAGTTTAATATGGCCAACCCTGTATATATTGTATAATTAAAAAAAAATCGATTTTGAGCCGAAAAACAAAATTGCCGATAACTCTTGGGGGTTAAGTGTGTTTTGGTTCTATTATAGAGGTAGGGCACACAGAGGCGACTGGCAGGAACTGCCTAAAGCCTAAAGACCGACCATTGTGGCAATATTCCACTCCTGCACGAGGTGCCCCTGCTTTCGACCGAAAATGGCGGATCTAGAGAGGCAAACTCGAAAAAACCCGTAATCACAGGTGTTATTCGTACCGTGCCTAAGTGATGAATGGCACTACGTCAGTGTGTCTTTTAACGGTGACCTCCAGATACCGGGCGCCCTCTGGTTGTAATTAGCCTTACCGCAACACTGGGGCACTGTTGCGGCTTGACCTCCATTCCCCTTTACTCGTGGGACTCACTTATGTATAAAACAAACGATGAAAACAAAAACAAAGAAAAGGCAACAATGCCTTCTACAAACCAGGTCAGCAGTGACCTTTCGGCAGCCACTGTCGAACAACAACAATTGCCGCAGGCAACAAAAGGCAGCGAATGCTCGACCTCTGCCATAGCGCAATTAGAGATGGAAGTAGACGAAATGGACCTAGGGCCCATCGGGAAAACTTCCGCTCTATCACCAGAGGAAGAGGAGAAACTCTTAACTTCTCCCTCAAAAACCACAGGTTCGGCTAAGAATGGAGCGGAAATGGGAGTGAATCTGCGGCTCAGCGGTGCCGCCAGAAAGCGACTCAGGTACCACCTGGGTAAAGGTCACTCCATTGAAGAAGCGCGACAACTAGCACAGCAGCCAATGAACCTAAAGCGTCAGCGCTCCAGCAGCACCACCCCTAAGCAAAGATCTCCCAAAAGAGCTAACTTAGTGGAAAGGACAACTGACCCATCAGAAGCCGAAAGGGCAAAGGCAACAGTGCCTAACCTGGAGGTGAAAGAAGGGACGGCTAAAATGTCCTACAAGGATGCTGCATGTAGCACCAAGCTGGGTATCATACCACCTGATTATCCGGCAACGATATGGCCTACGGATAAACTAAAGGCCATTCAACACGTTATCCTGGACAGCATAAGGAAAAAGCAGACTGGTGGTGCCAAGCCAATCTTTAACAGCTGCACCTTCCGCGCAGGATACATAGTTGCCTCATGTGGCAACGATGAAACAACCGACTGGTTAAAGGCAGCAATGCCTAAACTTGAACCATGGAAGGATGCGCAAATCAGGATCGTTCTAGAAAAGGACATACCAAGGCCTTTGATCTTCACATGCCTCTTTCCAGAACTGGACAGCACATCCACAGAGGACATCCTCAGCCTCCTGGATGGGCAAAACTCTGGCCTGAACGTTCAGGAATGGCGGGTACTACGTAGAGTACAAAAGGGTAAGGTGACGGAGCTAACCATCGCAATCGACCCCATCTCCGCCATTGTGATAAAAAAAAATAACTCCTGGTTGAACTATGGGTTTAGCACAGTTCAACTTAGAACTAAGGCCAAAACCCCGGAGAAGGATGCTGAATCAGAAGCGCCCAAGCCTCCCGCACTGCAGCGGACCGAGGAACAACCCTGCACTTCGACATCGGCGATCGCAGCAACCGCAGTGAGCGTAACGCAAACTGATGAGCAGCCATGTTGCTCTAAAGATGCGCCACACGCCACCAAGCCTGCACCAATGTCAAGTGCTCAAAGGGTAGAGGAAGGCATAAGAATGCGACCCCCGCTTCGTGCCGACAAGAAAAATAATGGTCCAAAGAGGACCAAAAAAGGCGAACGTCACTCTGCTGAGGAAGCGGCCTTGCTGGGTAGCAACAGAGGCAAGAAAAAGGCAGCCAGTGCCAAAAAACAGAGGCGATAATGCCACACGCTACCCTAAGCAACAATAGAAGGCAACTCGGATGCCTTCAATTAAACCTCCACCATGCAAAGGCTGCCTCGGCTGAACTAGCAAGGAGGTTTAACAAACAAAACTTGGATATAGCTCTAATCCAAGAACCGTGGGTACGTGACAGAGTCATTGAGGGACTCCAAGATGTTAATGGTAAGTTAATCTATGCCAACAATGATCGCCCTAGAGCGGCAATCTTAATTAGCAATAACTTAACCTTCATTCCCATTTCGCAGTTCACTACCACCGATCTCGTTGCGATCTGGACCAAGGTGCCAACAGACAAAGGCGAGCACGAGGTAATCATTGCCTCTGCCTACCTTCCAGGAGATGAGGAAACTGCTCCAACAAGGGAACTTGTAGCCCTAGTCAACTACTGCAAGGAGAACCACCTACGCTGGATAATAGGATGTGATGCGAATGCCCATCATACGATATGGGGCAGCACAAACATCAATGCGAGAGGTGAGTGCCTTCTTGAATTCTTACTTAGATATAATGTATCAATAGTAAACCGAGGCAATGAACCAACATTTAGGAATGCAATAAGGGAGGAAGTACTTGATCTTACCCTATGCAGTCCAAATGTACTATCAGAAGTCTCAAATTGGCATGTGTCCGGGGAAGCATCAATGTCGGACCACAGTCTTATCAGGTTTGACTTAGGTGCTACCTTACCGCACATAACAATTTACAGAAATCCAAAGAATATAAATTGGAATGTCTTTCACTTTAACTTAGAACAAAGTGCTAACTACTCTAAGCATCACCTGGTGCTTAAATCAGAGCTTGAGATGGAGGCAAATGAACTCCACTCAAACATTACGTCTGCATTTCATGAGAGCTGTCAGGAAAAAGTGAAAAAACCACGAAGGGATGTCCCCTGGTGGAATAGTACGCTTTCAAGACTACGCCATGAAACCAGAGTATTATGGAATAGAGCTAAACAAACAGGGGACTGGGTCTCCTACTCAAGAGCTCTAACCAACTTTAACAAAGAATTGAGGAAATCTAAGAGAGCTTCCTGGAGGGATCACTGTGATAAGATTTCAAATCTTCCTAATGCTATCCGCCTCCAGAAAGCCTTATCAAAGGATCACTCAAACGGCATATGTACCCTGAAAAAGCCAGATGGTAGCTACACTAAAAACCCAGAAGAAACTAGCCAACTTCTACTGGACACCCATTTCCCGGGATGCCATGCTTTACATGAGTCCACAATGTTGGTAGAACCTACCATTGATGCTGACAGAGAGGACCTAAAGCTGGCAAATAAGCTATTCCATGAAAATCGGGTACAATGGGCTATATCTACATTTAGCCCATACAAATCTCCTGGACCTGATGGGATATTCCCTTGCCTTCTGCAAAAGGGAAGCCAATACATTGTCCCTACTTTGTCCAGACTATATAAAGCAAGCCTATTGCTAGGTTATATCCCTACGAAATGGGCTGAGGTAAAGGTCGTATTCATTCCAAAGGTAGGGAAAAAACCCGAACAATTGCCTAAGTCATACAGACCGATTAGCCTCAGCTCATTTTTCCTAAAAACAATGGAAAAAATATTGGATCAGCACATACGGGAGAATAACTTGGTTAATTTCCCACTGCACCAACTTCAATTTGCCTACCAACAAGGTAAATCTACTGAGACTG
Organism: Anastrepha obliqua; assembly: GCF_027943255.1. Taxonomy (NCBI): domain Eukaryota; kingdom Metazoa; phylum Arthropoda; class Insecta; order Diptera; family Tephritidae; genus Anastrepha; species Anastrepha obliqua. The sequence continues at coordinate 114,312,872 of NC_072892.1, forward strand.
CAATACACAGTCTGGTAACCATTATTGAAAAAGCTATTGAGTCAAAACAAATCGCACTTTGCGCTTTTATTGACATAACAGGAGCTTTCGATAATACGTCCTATGAGGCAATCAACAATGCCCTATCTCAAAAGGACGTACCTAAACCCATCAGACGATGGACTATATCGATGCTGAAATCCAGAACGATCAGTACAGAATTAGGAGGAAGAATAAAGTCTATCAAGGCCACAAGAGGTTGCCCGCAAGGGGGAGTACTCTCTCCTCTTCTGTGGACACTAGTAATAGATGAACTTCTCCACAAACTGAACAACCTAGGATTCCACACCCAGGGCTATGCTGATGACCTGGTAGTATATATAGTGGGCTGGCATGAAGAGACCATCTCTAACCGCATGCAACAAGCCCTCAACATAATCAACAAATGGTGCACTGACAAAGGGCTCTCTATCAACCCATCTAAAACTGCGCTAGTGCCGTTCACCAGGAAAAGGAATATCAACATCAAATGTCCTGTCCTGAATGAATCGACTCTACAACTCTCCACAGAGGCGAACTACCTTGGTATCAACCTTGACAAAGCACTTACCTGGAACTCGCATCTTGAGAAAGTTACTGTAAAAGCCACAAGGGCATTCTATGCCTGCACAAGGCTTTTTGGTAAAACATGGGGGCTCAGCCCCAGAATGACCTACTGGACATTCACTACAGTTGTTAAGCCTATAGTCACTTATGCTTCCATAGCATGGTGGCCCAAAGTTAAGCAACGAAAGGCGGCAAGCGATCTTAACAAATTGTACCGCCTCATCTGCATCGGTATAACAGGAGCAATGAAAACATGCCCAACTGACGCTTTGGGCGTGCTCCTAGGTATACCACCGCTTCCCATCTTAATTGAAAAAGAAGCAAGATTGAGTGCCTTAAGACTAAAAGGCAACGCCGATCTTAAAAGTGGAGATATGAGAGGACATCTAAAGATCTTAGAAGACTTTCGACACACTCCTATACTACACAGGGTGGATACAATATCTCCCAAACCCATTCTCTACAGAAACTTCCGAATTATTATTAATGAACGAACAACTTGGAGAACTAATTCTATCAATTTCAAGCCTGGATCTCAATTATGGTTCACTGATGGGTCCAAGCTGGAAGATGGTAGAGCAGGGGCAGGAATCAATGGGCCTAAATTTAAAAAATCGATTCCGATGGGACTCTACCCAACAATATTCCAGGCAGAAATACATGCCATTGAAATATGTGTGAGAGAATGCCTTCGCAGGAAAATGAGAGGTACTCACATCTATATACTCTCTGATAGTCAAGCGGCTCTAAAAGCCCTTCTATCAACAACTATCACCTCTGAATTGGTAAATGATTGCCTAAACCTTCTCAACATGTTAGGAAACCTCAACACAGTAAATCTAGTCTGGATTCCGGGACATGAAGGGCATGAGGGGAATGAAATGGCTGATGACCTCGCAAAACAAGGAGCAAATATGCAACTTACTGGTCCTGAGCCTTTCTGTGGACTCACGAAAAGCCACATTAATGAATTCCTCAGGAAATGGGAAGAAAGGAAATTTGCTGCACACTGGCTAAATTGTGCCGGTCAGCGTCAAGCCAGACAATTTCTTAGTCCCAACAAAGGAATATCAGACAAGCTACTCTCACTAAACAGAGTAGATCTGCGTCTTCTAACAGGATACCTCACAGGTCACTGCAGCCTGAGGTATCATTTAAATAACATTGGTCTATCAGAGACCAATGTCTGCCGCTTTTGCGAAATGGATATAGAAAGCTCAGAACATGTGCTTTGTGAATGTCCTGCGCTGGGCAGACAAAGACTTCACCACCTTGGTGGTATCGTAGTATCTCCATGTAATCTTTGGAACAACAAACCCACAATAGTGCTAAAATTTATAAAAAGCCTTAAACTCTAGGGTTACAAAATAGGTCTTGCACAATAGATCAACTCTGGTCGCAGTGCGTAATGGCCTTCTAATAATAATAATAATAAACTCTTGAAAAAAATTTTTTTCGGGCGAACAAAAAAATACGTGTCTCATTATTTTGACTAGAAAGCAACATATTTCAGTTACAACGAAATCGAAGAACATGACCCGAATAGCCCGGTTGAATTGAAATGGAAAGCATCAGGATATGTGTTTGTTTACTTGTGTGCTATCTATGAGCTGAGAGTCCACTGACCCGATTTTGATGAAATTTTAGTGAATTTTTTGTTTATTTGCAGCCACCAGTTGGAGTCCAGATATTTTTAAAATCATTTTTATGCGCAAATTTGGGTCATACCACCTCGATCAAAAGGTTCCCGGAATATACAGGGTGAAAGATATGAAGTGTTACCAACTTCACACTGCTTGTATCTGTAAAACAGCTCATGACATCAACGTCAAAATTGTTCTAATGACAGTTCAAAATATTGTTTATAAGCCATCAAAAGCATTTGGGTCTCAGTTTTGTTGAATTTTTTTTTCTGTGATGGAATTCAAACGTAATAGTGTGATTGCGTTATATTTGGCTGGAAAATCACAACCAGCCATTGTTCGTGAGCTCAGTCGCCTCAAAGTGAATAAAATGTTTGTGTATCGAACAATGATACTGGTAACATTGCAAAACTATGGAGGTGGACCAAAAAAAACCGCAACAACGCCAGAAATGGTTCGGAAAGTGAAGACTCGGCTTGAACGAAATCCACGTCGAAGTGGAAGAAAAATGGCCAAAGAACTGAAAATATCGCAAGACAGCATTCGACGCATATTGAACAATGAGCTCAAGGTCAAGGCTCACAAGTTCCAAAAAGCACACGATCTTTCACCCCAGCAAAAAAAAGTTCGGTGCGAAAGGGCAAATGAGTTGTTGCGCTTGCACGAACGTGGCGAATTTCCTAACACTCAAAATCGTGTTTACTTGACCGAACGCTCATACGAGAATTTGAGCCTACGTATGACCACTCGAAGCAATTTCCCATCGCAAGTAATGGTTTGGGCCGCAGTGACCGCTGATGGACGCTTTTCAATCGTTTTTATCGAGCCTGATGTCAAAGTGAATGCGACTTATTATTGGGAAAATGTTTTAGAAGCTGCTTTAGAGCCGTGGACACGTAAACATTTCGGTCGCAGACCATGGACATTCCAACGGGACTCCGCACCGTCTCATAAAGCTCGTGTGAACCAAGAATGGTTAAAAAATCATGTTCCACACTTCATTTCGTCCACACAATGTCTTTCGAATTCGCCAGACGCAAATCCGATGGACTATTCGATCTGGTTCATTTTGGAGAGCAAGGTGAGGACTAAAAAATATATCAGTATGGATGCACTGAGAAAAGCGATTATACGAGAATGGGCCAAAATACCTCAAAATTACATTCGTGCAACTCACTTTTGACCATTTGAAGGCTATAGTCATGGCGAAAGGTGGTCATATCGAACCAGAGTGAATATATCTTCAAATTGTAATCATTTTTGAACAATCTTGTCTTTGAAATTAATAAAAACTAATTTCACACAAAAAGTTATGGTGTTTTGAATAGGTAACACTTCATATCGTTCGCCCTGTAGTTAGAAAATATAAAATACAAGTTTATTCCTCAAAAGTGATATTATCGCCTTCAAGGTACTCCCCCCAACGCACTTATGCCAGCGTTTGATTCAGCTCTCTAAACATCTCTGGAACTCTATTTTCGGTATAGCCCTCAGCACCGTTTTCGATTTTCCATTACCTGATTTCGGCTGTAAAAACGTGTTTCCCGTAGTAGTTTTTTGATTCGATCAGACAGTAATCAACCGCAGAGAGCCCCATCAGGTGAATTCGAAGGCTATTGCATGGTGTTCGTTTCGTTTTTGGTCAAAAATTCACGGATAATGATGGCATTGTGCTACGGTGCGTTATCATGTTGCAAAATCCACGAGTTATTTTTCTACACATTATTTTTTTTTGGCGAATTGCTTCACGTAAACGTCTCATAACTCCCGAATAATAATCATTATTAACTGTCGGACACTGTGGTAAAAATTCGTGATGCACAATACCATTGTAATCCATAAAAATCGTCAGCCTATTACTGAAAAAACGTGTTTTTTGTTTTTTGCTCCTGTTTCTTTGAAACTCTCCACTCACTTGCCTGATGTCTGGATGGCGTTTTGTACTCATAAACCTACGCCTCGTTTCCAGTAATGATGCGTTTAACGAATGTTGAGTCGGAATCCGAAACAGTTTTCCAACATTTCTAAAGTTTTCGCACCATTGAATGCATTTTTAACACACAATTTTATACAAACCGGTTGTTGCAAATTCAAATCCATCTAAAACGAAAATCAAAACGGCGTAATTTTTTACAAATGTCAAGCAATCGCCATAAAATTTTGGTAGGAAGTTAATCACAGATGTCAACGTCAAAAAAAACAGAACTCAAATCAGTTGAATTAGGGATGTCACCTGGCGCTAGTTCCGCGAACTTGTTGATCAAGGTGATATTTAGACTGCGTAAAATATAAAAACAAAGTTTTGCAAAAAATCGACCCACTGGGCTTTCTAAATCGAGCCACTACCGCTGCGATCGACCTTTAGTCCATAAAAATAAAGTTAGAAATTTCTCGGACAATATTTCTTTAAATCATTTTTTCTTTTATGAAACCTCTGCAAAATAGAAAACTTTGTTTGGTGGAGAAGAAAGCGTACGTTCTGATATGTAAAAAGTATTGTAAATATATACAAACGTACATATGTATGTACGTATGAATCGTTTCATACTATTATGAATGCGGATAGAATCTTAATTATCCTATCGGGGTTTTCTACTGCTTGGATTTACCAGATATGTCACCATTTGTGCTTTCACTCAAAGTTGGTGCGCTTATAATCCTTCTCCGCAACTTAAATCCACCAGTGTCACGTAATGGATTAGACTTGCTATAAAAAAATTTCTTGCTTGACACTATCGAAGCGACAATTTTCAATGGTAAATCGAAAGTAACGGATATTTTGATTCTAAAAACTCCTACGTTCCCCTTCAACATTCCATTTGAGCTCGAGTGCTTATAGTTTCTTGTCCGCTTCGCTTTTTCCATAAAAATAAACAAGAGCAATCAAGAGTTTATGGATTAAATCTCGAAAATCCAGGTTTTTGGCACGATCAGTTATAAGTCGCTCGTTTTAGAGTAGAAAACATTTTTTTTACAAAATAAATGTAAAAAATAGTGTGCATCTTAACACATGGACGCTTAAGAACGATATATTTCGTTTTCATTAGGCATTCGTTGGTGACTGGAACCGATATTTGGCTTTTTGGTGACACCTCCCAAAGTAATTTTTAAGTTTAAAGTCAACGCAATACATTAGCGGGCGGCAATGTGTTAAGGCGTTTGAATAAAATATAGTTATTTATCTTAGTGGCAAAAAAGCGATTGCCGTGTATTTGCTAGTTGTAATGCAACTATTAGCGCCATAATGGGAATAAAGATTTTAATTAAGTGTACAAAATATGGGCCAATCGAACATGGTATGTGTGTCACATCAAAACTGAGAAACTTTCTTAAACGCAGTGTAAATCGGCTCTTCTGCGCCACTAACAATTATGCTGACTCTCAGGAGTGAGTACTGGTCTCAAGCCTCGACAATATCCATTAAACATCGTTGGCGATTTCATTAATTTTGCTAGCGAACTGCCTAACAACGGTAATGCATCAAATCTTTCTCATATACTCAACTCTCTTTTTATACGGTTTTTATTTACACGATTTCGATATAGCACGGTTCACTAAACATTTGTTTAACAAGAAATTTTCGTTTTTGGCATGAATTTCAAATCAAAAAATTTTTTTCTGAACAAAATATAATTCTGAAAATATTTCGTGTAAAATTAAGTGAAGATACTTAATATACATATTTACATTGAATATAATTGGCGCTTTAACCCTTTTTTGGTGTTTGGTCGAGCTCCTCCTATTTGTGGCGTTCGTCTTGATGTTGTTTCACAAATTGAGGGACCTACAGTTTCAAGCCGATTTCGAACGGCAGATATTTTCTTTTTGTTTTTACGAGGAGCTTTTTGATGGCGGAAATACACTCGGAGGTTTGCCATTGCCTGCCGAGGAGCGACCGGAAAAAGAAAAAGCTTTTTCTTCATTTTGGTGTTTCATGGAGATTCGAACCTACGTTCTATGAATTCCGAATGGTAGTCACGCACCAACCTATTTGGCTACGGCGGCCGAATAGATAATAACAGGTGGCGCTAAAGTAATCCTCCTATCAGAAAATACTATAAATTTTGCGATTGGCCCCTAATGTCAGTTCTGTTTTGACATTTGTGTAGTAAACACATGCGAAATACACGTTAATAAACAATGTTACGCTACACTGCTCCAGAACGCGGAATATTGCTGACTATTTATTTGACCAATAATCGGTCGGTGACTTTGGCACAACGTGAATTTCGTCGCAGATTTCCTCACCGTCCAACGCCTACTAGTGAAACACTGCGACGTTTAGCCGCTCGCCTCAAAGAGACTGGCACAACACGAGGTGCTGCTAGGCGTGGCAGACCCCGGAGTAGCCGTTCTGCAGAGAATATTGCTGCTGTAGCCGAGGATGTCATGGAAGTGCCGTCGACATCGACCAGACGACGTGCCACGTAAATGGGTATCAGTCGACGGTCTTTACAGCGAATTTTGGTACAAGATTTGAAGATGTTTCCGTACAAAGTCCAATCGCGTCTAACATACGCTCAAGCCATCCTTAATCACCACCAAGAGGAAGATGATTTTTCATCAAAAATAATCATGAGTGATGAGGCCCAATAAAGCAAGAAAAGAAATTCGTGTTTTAATTTTACACTGCTTCTTGAAAAAAATACAGTTCAATCAAGGCAATGGCTTGAAAAGTGTTATGCGGGCTCCGCTCCATCAGAAACAACAATAAAATGATGGTTTGCAGACTTCAAACGTGGTCGTGGACACACCGATGATGCACAACACAGTGGATATTCAAATGAGGCGATAACACTAGAATGATTTTGCGTGAGTTAGCTGACATCGTAGAGATATTAAAAGAACGCGTTGTTTTTATATTGTTTATTATTATTATAATATTAAAGCTCTGTTCAAAGTGGGTGCCGCGTTTGCTCATTGTTAACCAAAAACAAGCGTGTCACAGGTCAATGAAAACAATGGCAAAACTATATGAATTGAACTTTGAGTTGCTCCCACATCCACTGTATTCGGCGGATTTGACTCCCAGCAACTACTGACTATTCGCAGACTTAAAAAATGCTGGATGATAAGAAATTTCGCTCGAATGAAGAGGTTATCGCTGAATCGGAGGCGTATTTTGAGACAAAAATAAATCGTTCTACAAAAGAGTTATTGAATTGTTAGAGCGGCGCTGGAATGGTTGCGTTGTTCTTGATGGAATTTACGTTGATGAATACCTGTAATTTTGTTTGACTGTGCATTGCAATTTTAACGTTATCTTTAGGTTATGTGCAGATGGATAACAAGTATTGTAGAAAGTGACGCAAAATTAATCATATAATTCTGGTTTTGAATCATTTTTTTACTGAATAAAAAAATTATTTTGAGTGATGGAAATCTTTATTCGACTTTGCCGGCTGCATTGCTTGAATATTTCTTTATAGCAGCTGTCTAGGTCACAAAAGTCAAATATGACTGACGTACGACGCCATTTGTTAAAAGTATAAATTATTCGATAGGGTGATTAATTTTGTATAAACAACTTAAGAAACCAAACCACAACGGCTAATAACAGACTTTGATATTGTACATATAGTATCTACTGCTGATAGCACTTTTAATTCAGTCTGTAAAAACGTGACCGCTTGTTATCAAGTAGCGATCAATTATTCATTGCTGATTTTGTTTCCTAATCTCAATTTGAATTTTTATATATTTTAGTACTTCGAAATTTTACTCTAGACTAATTTGGTAATAAAAATGAATTGTTTTTGTTTTATAAATTCTTATGTAATATGGATTTTATTATTATATCTTTTGGTCGGTTTCATCGGAAAATAGTTTGAAAGTATTTTTTTCGTTTTACACGATTTTTTAAAGTAGTGGAACATATCCCCAAATTTACCATTGTTGCATATATTTTTTTAAACGATAGTTTTTTTTTGTACGCATTTCTAAGGAACGTATCTACTGTGTAAAAAAAGAGTTGGGTGCATATCCAAATATCATGTTACGGTTCTGTTACAAATATACCCTATCTTGAGTGCATGCCACTATGTCATACGATATGTACAAGGTGAAGTCCAAAATAAACAAGACTGAGCTAAAATAGGAACCACAGGAGCATTGTTCTGATAACTTCGATTTTATTTATTCAAAATAGTCCTCTCTGGCCTAGATACACTGTTTTGCGCGATTTAAAAGCTTTTCGAAAGAGTGTTTTAGGTCATTGACCGGAATATACTTCAGGATATCGGTACAAGCCTTTTGGATGGCCCCTACGGACGCAAAACGTTTTTCTTTCATGGCCAAATGCAATTTTTCGAAGAAGGTAGAGGGAGCCATATCAAGTGAATACGGTGAGTGATTGATAGTTAAAATGTGATTTGTAGTCAAAAAATCCGTCACAAGAGTGGATCGATGAGATGGTGCCTTATCATGCAATAATGCGCCAGATTCCTCTTTCGCGGTATTCAGGGTGAATTCGACGAATGCGAGGCAACAAACGCTTCAAAACGCCAAGATAGAAAATTGCATTGACGGTTTCATGGTTGCACGATTGGCACGAACTCCTTCTGAACAATTCCCTTGGAATCGTAAAAACAGATGAGTATCAACTTGATTTTTGACTTCTCCAAACGCGATTTTTTGGCTGGTGGCTCATCTGGTGCCTTCCATTCGACACTTTGACGCTTACCATAGTTTCAGATTGATGTTGGAAACACCACGTTTCATTAGCAGTTACAAGGTAGTAAAATAAGTTCAAATGATCAGTTAAAATGCGATAAGTCGATGTTTTGGAGATATTCATCTCCTATTTCCTATTACAACGAGGATTTCGGTTAATTTTTGATAAATTTACGAACAATTTCGATGGAGGTTTCGGTGATTACTGATTTTGGGCGGCCTGTATGTTCATTGTCATTTATGTCCTCACAACCATCTCTGAAATGTGTAAACCACTCATAAACTCTGGCACGAGATAAACAATCGACGCCATAAACTTTTTTCATCAATTCAAATGTTTCGGTAAACGTTTTACCGATTTTAAAACAAAATTTGATATTAGCTCTTTGTTCGAAACTCGTTTTTCTACCGATGACACAAACATACTGACACTTTAGACGCAATAACTTCGCTTCCACTGAACCGAATGCCACCAAGCTTTCACTGGAAGTCGGCTAGGAATGTAACTTCCACCGCACTAACTCATTAAAAAGATGGCGCCATCAGAAAAAATTTTATGACGCCAGTCTTATTTATTTTGGGCTTCACCTTGTATGTGTGATGTGTACATCTCTGACAGGTATTTGTGTCGAATTTCTCCTCCGGATTGTGGGGACACATGCCTTGATGTTGTTCCACTTATGTAGTGGGCCACATATATTTCGCCTCCATACGGTATGTATGTAGGTGTATACAAGTACACAGTATTTAAATACAGGCGCCTTATTTTCTGACAATTACAAAAATAATATTGTACAATATTTCAATTCTCTCAAAACGATAAAACGCTAAACGATACGCATAAATAGGTTTGAGTCATAAAATTGGCTTCTAAAATATTTCACACACACATACACATATTTATATGGGAATATGCCCATGCACACATACTGTTTATGAGTATTAGTTAATCGCAAACAAATTTAGTATTGCCCCTGTGAATATCGCAAATACAGCTACATATGTAAGCTAAATGAGATTTTGGCAAGTACCAAGCAAATCAAATTATAATTGATGCCCGCAACTCACTGCTGTTAAGGGGGAGGTAGGGTTTAGCGCTAAAAAAAAACACTTTTTTTGTGGATTTTTTACAGAAATATGGCTTAAGATACTTTAATAAAATCAGTTACATGTTATTGTACATATTTTCAATAAGTTTTTAAAAAATATTAATAATAAAATATTGACAAATAAGCCCATGACAGAGTTTTTTTGGAGATATGTTTTTCGAGAGGTGCTCTGCGGTGCCAATCGGCATTCGTCGTAGAATCATCTGAAACTAAAAAAGTCGAATTTTTCAGTTAAAGTATGACGTAATGCTCCCCCCTACATTAATAAAATTTTTTTTTTTTCATTTTTGTAGTTTTGGTGGCAAAAAAACGTAAAACGAGCATTTTTGGCGAAAAATTTCGCCATATTTGTAAGTGAAAAACCACCTTAAAAAAAAAAAAATAAAAAAAAGCAGTGTAGGGGGGAGGTATTTTTGATTTAGAAAACGTGTGCCAAATTTGAAAAGAATCGGTTGAATAGTTTCGGAGTTGTGATTGGCACCGACTTTTAAGAAGTCGTTTCGGGAAAAACGCGTTTGAAAAAATGACTCTGAGAAATTATCGATGCTCCGCATTCGAGGTAGAGTGCCTACAAAGGCTATAACTTTGAGAGTTCTGCTTCGATCCACTTAAAATTTTGAGACAACATTCTTGAAATGATTTACTATAAGATGAGTGAAGAAAAAAAATTTCGATTTTGTGACCCTACCCCCCCCTTAACTGCTAAAGTACTGCTCTACATGTACAGGGCGTTCCAAATAAACACATATTTGAAAAAATGAGAACTGAATTTCTTTTTAAATGCAAAGTATTTCAAATATCGACAAACATTCAATTTATTTATGTCACAATTGCATTCGTGTGGCTACCTCGGTTGGTTTTGCATAAGCGCTGCTTGTCAACCAACATTTACTTTCGCAATATAAGGGGTGTTTTTCTCATGAGGAGCTTTTTGATGGCAGAAATACACGCAGAAGTTTTTCTTTGCCTGCCGAAGAGCAACCGCTATAAGGAAACTTTTCCTCTCATTTGGTGTTTCATGCCTTCGCCAGGTTTCGAGCTCGGGCACTACTACTCATTCGGCTAGGGCGGCCACTGTTCATAAATCAGGGCATATTTTCCGAACCTCAGGAGTAACAATTCGGTTCGTTAAGATAGTCGCTGTCATTGAATCAATGCGTCTCGTCCGAAACCTATTTTCAATAAACGGAAATCACTTTGGAACAAGGTTTATAATATTTCCGCACGTTACATAAGCGACTCTTTTCGTTCCACTGAGGTATAATGTTGGCTGACCGAAAAGTTGGTAGTGCCAGAAAAGGTTAGGTTGGGTTATTTACAAAGGGGAAAGGAAGAAAAAAGAAAAACTGGAAAGAGAGGAAAGCATTGGGGCGAAAAGACTGAACGATAGCTATTTATATAATAATAATTCAATAATACTTGCACTTGGACCACCCAGTATGTTTACGTCCAACCACGACGCGCTGAGTCGAATTTTTTTTGTTTTGCTTCTGAGTTGATATTTCATATTTCGTGTTTAACCTAAACCAATTACATTCTATGACGTTGCTTATTCATTATTTTTTGCTGTTTGTACCTCGTACCAACTTCTAGTTGGAATGTTATGACAAAAGCTGTAGATTGATACTTGTAAATTGATAGCAGTTATGGTAATTGTGCCCAGACAGTTTGTTCTGAGACTGTTATTTGATGCTAATAGATAAAAGTATTTAAAATAAATAAATCGGAAGTGGATAATTATCAATAACGATTTTTTCATTGAAATATAAACTACTGAAAATATTCCGCTTTAAAGTCTATTGGGAGTGAATGTTTCTACATAGGCATATAATAATATTATAAAATAAATCAATTATTTATAAGGCACTTGCGCTGTGACGGAGCAGAGGTAACGTTCTAGACAGGTTTGGGAAATTTTTTAATTCAGTGGTAACTGCTCAAATATTAAAATATTAATATTTGAAAATGTTATACCTAAGAGCTGCGTAACTGTTAGCAGGAGAGTAGTTGGGTTCGGTTTCGTCGGGATAGACTAGCAAGTACAGCATACAAGGTGGTAACTTATTAACACATTAGTACCAAAGACCTGATTAGAGCGAAGGCGGGGCATACGCACAGAAAGTGGTCCGCCGTCTCATGCTCCTCTTCACCTACTGGGCAGAGTACACTGTCTGAGATGCCCACCTTTTCTGGCTGCCTACAGTCCCTTCTGCTTAGTGATAGAAGGAACTGCGACAGTTGGTCGGACATGAATGACAAAATCAGTTTTTTTCATCTAATCCGTTTGGTAAATGTGGCTTTGATGGCTGCAGAAAGGAGTGGCAGAACGGGCTGCAGGCCAAGGAAGTTCTACCTAAAGAGTCAGATATTTCGTTACCCAGGATATCATAGTTTAATCTTGATTTACAGTTCTCAACTACCCTTGAAGTAGTTGAAGTGCTGTCTAAGGCCATGAGCGCAGCTTTGCTGTGGCTGCAGACACACACAGATCTGCCTCTCCATCTGTTTTCCACAATAAAGTTCATCGCCTCTTGAACAGCAGATTGTATTCTCTTTTCAAAACAATTCAAAATTGTTAACGTATAGAGTTATACAAATATTAACCCTCAATATGAAATGCTCGATTTGCTTGACCCGAAATAAAATGTTTTAGTTCTCAAATCTTTACACTCGAAAATAGACAGAAGGTATTTCTCTGGTCGTGAAAATTCTCAAATCCTTTCCCTTCCTATAGTTTCCATTTGATTTTAATTAACAAGAAACACTTCTCGAGTGTAGAAGGCCCATGCCCTCATTGTCTTTTGATTTTAGTGTAAATAAAGGAGTAACTAATTGTTCATCTCTATTACCGAGTATTCACTTTCATACCCCTATTAGATCTCTATGCAACACTTACCCATTTTATCTTTAATTGGATTATGCGCGTAATGCTCCTCTTTAATTCTTTTAGTGATAGAGATATCAATTCGCTTGACTTTTCAACATCATGACCGAAATAATGAGCATTACTTGTTCTTGGACGGATACGCTGTTTTAGCTGCGCTCCTAGGCTACCCTCAGGATCCAGCTACGGATCCCTGCAGTTACAATTATTTTATAAAGAGCAAATTCTTCTTCGAAAACTACTATTTGTCACTTTAAATTAGTGGTTTTTGTACATAACCACTATTCGATTGATCCCGCGCTCGATACCGTCTTGGAACTTGAAACCTAAAATAATATCATAGAAAGCAATTTTGTCTAGCACTGATCGACCCTCTCTAGGCACACCCGCAGTGAGTTTTTGCAATATAAAAGCTTCTAATGAGAACCATCTGCCCTTCAGAGGTGAAATAAAACTGTAGGTCTCTCCATTTGTGGAACAGCATCAAGACGCATGCCATAAATAGGAGGAGCAACTCGGTCAAATACCTAACAGCTAATTATTCTTTTTTTTTAAGGTAGCATTACACTGTAGTTAGTTCCTTGACAAAATTGTGTTTGGTGAAGGCACTTGTGAGTTGCAGCGTTCCAAAATAAAGATAAAAAAGAGGAGAATCGATACATTCCTAACAAAGATCCAAGTTGAAATTGCCAGTAAAATTGATGCTGTTTATGGCTCCATTGTACTATCGAATAGAAAAGGAAAGCAGTAGTTCTAACGATTCCATTCTGGTAGGTGATTGGCCAATTGTCGAAAATGTCAATGCAATCATGAAATCGCACCGGGATGTGAACAATTGCCCAGAAATTAAAGGCTAGCCAGAAATTATTTGGAACCATTTGCCTAAGGCTGGTCTCAAAACGAAGCGCAATGTGACCGAATTGACGTAAAAGAACCTTTTATACTTTTTAAAGCAGATGGCAATTGGCGATGACGATGGCAATTAGAGGATGGTTCTATAAGTAGAAGTCCACGTAAGTGACGTAAGTGCGGAAAATCACTGATTACCATTTACTTGGGAGTGGCCAGGACAATTCTTCTGCATATGGTCCAAGCAGCTCACAACTCACAGGCTTTGACCAAGTATCCTCTGAGTAGCTTTCGAATCTCCGTTTCGAACGTTACCATCTACTTGGTGCTCGAGATTCTGAGAGCCTAGATGAAAGATTCTACCACTTCTGGCATTTAGTTCAGACCTGGTATCAAGCAAGAAAGGCTTATGAAAATGGGCTGGTCAACTGTTTTTTTTCAAAAGAGTCGTACTTCTCCAAGCGCGTTATTACGAAAATGTCTTTAATATGAACAAAAGTTATCTAACAAATGGAGTTAGTTTTACCATCTAAATAAAACGAAAAAATATTCAAAACTTTTTTTAGTAATAGGGGGACGCACTTAAACTTAACAGTTTTTGGTAGGAACTTCTCCACAATTTAAATTTTGCACAATGTTTCGACGCACCTTAGCCAAACAATTTTTTTGAATTGAAGGTAAAACACCATAAATCACTTTTTTTTTGATAAAACCGACATTTTCGACAAAAAAAAAAAAACAGTGTATTATAATTAGAAACGTAATTATGAGTTTTTATAAATGCCTACTTATCAATGCATTGACCTTTTTGACAAGTTTAGCTATTGGCGCCACTATTGGGCAACCGCAGTTTTTTAGTTGTCCACTCAATAATTGGTTGCCCATAACTGTATATTTAATAGTAAAATGCGAAAAGAATATAAAAATTAATACTAAATGAAAACTCCCAAACGAACGCAACAATTTTGTTTTTAAGGAAAAAAGTTGTAATTAAATTGTAAATAGTATTTAATGAAACTGGTTGGTTACTTATGAGACTCATCTGTGACGCTAGTGACCCCATCGTCATAATAGCACACGCCAGCCAGGTATAGAATGAAGTTGCTCACATTGTCAACACGCCGATCTGAGAATTAGTCGCTCTGTCGGCATTCATAATACAGTAACGTATGAATGTATGTACGTACAGTAGTGTGCATAACCTTAGCTACTTTATACTCAAGTTTAAGGTTAGTGATTTAGTGAGTTTTAATTCGTTGATTTGTTTAAAATATTTAATTACATATCTATTTATGAGCAATTTAGTAATTAAATTAGAACGAAATATTTAAATCAGAAAAGCCACCTTGTAATTACGAACTATTTTAGAGATTCCATGTCGAGTGATTCGAGGACATTGAACTTTAGACATTGTCGTCAATTCTTCTAAAAATTGGTTTATTTGTGAGCTTGAATATAATAAGAGATAAACAGAAAAAAATTTTGAAGACAAATTTAATAATGTTGAAAATTTTGGTATAAAGTTTTTTAAAATAAAATATTTTCTATTCTTTTTAACAATTGAGAGCTTCTGAGAAAAAAAAACTTTTTGGAAATAATTTTAGAAAAAACATTTTTTTGCGAAAAATTTGAGAATAAAAGCTTTTTAGAAATTCTTTATTTTTTTATTTTTGAAAAACCCCATCTCCTCTGTTATTTTTCTTAATTTTTGTATAAATAGCTGAGACTGCACTCAATAATTCCCGCAAGTTTCATAATCGGATCTCTATAACTTTTTGAATATGTACTTAGCTCCCTTGACATAGAAGCGCGCATTGGTAATTTGACATATCTATGTATGTGCGGGGCTCTATCCAAATTTATGAATTTTATGAAAGTCGTTAGATAAGTCAGACAGATGGCACAATTTGCGCGTATCGAGGTTATCTTGGAAAATATATCTCTTGGAGCTCGTATTCGTTTGTATCGAGGAAGTCGAGTGATTTTTCTTTTCCATCACGACAACGCACCAGCTGACACCTCGGCAGCTGTGTCCGCCAAATTAATGGAAATAGAGTTTCAACTCGTTTCACATCTCCCTATTCTCCAAACTTGGCTCCCTCGGATTTGTTCCCCAATTGGGGGAATTGGCTGGTGACAAAAACACTTCATTCAAACGAGCAAGTGATGGCAGAATTGATTAACTATTTTTCTGACTTGGAGTAATCTTATTATTCGGAAGGGGTCAACAAACGAGAACACGACGATGTGTATATACCTAAAAGAAGACTATGTCGAAAAATAAAAAAGGTTCACCCCAAACAACTTAGTAGTTTTCACTTCATTCAGTATACTCACTAGCAGCTTTATTTGAGCGCAAAAGCAACTTAAGTTAAAATTAATAAATGCCTTATGATCTCTCCGGTCTCTTATTTAACAAACTCATACCTCTCGGGTACTCCTAGTTAATGGTTCACAATTATTTTTATTGAGTAGATTTCAGATAAGTTTTGCTCGCCGTTATTCCATCATTTTAATATCTGGTAAGGATTTCTATTGGTCCACTTCAGTATATCACTTATTTATGGGTTACCATAAACGAGTTCAGTGTTGCTGTACGCCAATATTGTGTAGAAATACAATTTTTATATATTGATCTAAGTAAAATTCATATTCATATATCTCGGTACGTGATGGCAAACTTCTGACTCTGTTAGCTTAATACTGAAGTTACTCGAGAAAGGTTTGTTCTCACGGTGAACAGCTGGCACACGAAAGTTGAGGTGCATACGGAATGTATCGCTTCTATTCGGAAAAATACATTTTAATCATATCGAATTATTGAACAAAAATATTTTTAAAAATTTGAAACTTTTGTAGTATAATATTTGAAGGCAATAACTCTTAAAAAATTTATATGAACAGAAAACTCACGAAATTTCCTCAATAAATAGCCGTACATAATTCAAAATGACTAGTCTTTAAAAGAAGTGCTTAGCGAGGTTTCCAGCCTTTATTTATTTAAGTTAATTGTAATAAAGGGTTTTCCAATAAGAGATGTTATTTTGATATTCAAAGAAAAATGCTATTTTTTAATATAAATGATCGGATTTTTTTTTCATTATAAAGAGGAAGGTATGCCGTTAATAGTGGAAAATAACATCAGGCAAATTAGCACCACGATCACGCTTACAGGACAATATCCCTTTCATGAAATTTTCCATAACCGAATTGTAAAGTGGCTGCCCTATGTCCTCGATAGCCTCACGAACTCCATCTTTGAGGTCTTGAATCGACCCTAGACTGTTGGCGTAGACCTTCTCTTTCACGTGGCCTCAAAGAAAAAAAGTCACAAGGTGTTAAATTACAAGATCTCGGTGACCAATTGTGATCACCTCTTCGAGAGATAACACGGACCAGAAACTTTTTCCGTAAAAGATCAATGGTTTCGTTGCTTGTGTGACACGTAGCGCCGTCTTGTTGAAAGTAAACGTTGTCCATCCAATTCCGGCCATAAAAAATCGATAGCATTTTATATATTTATTTTTTTTACTGTTATTGGAAAACCCTTTACATAACTAGATTTATTGACATTTACAATTAGTTATAACAATAATAACAATAATACATTCTATAAGTATGCAAATTTGATTTTCCAAATACGCAGAAGGTTTCGTTCGTTCCATTCATTTTGCCATTTTCAGAGCCTGGCAATAATTATCAGGTCAGTCCATAAGATCGTGCGTTTTTTAAAGGGGGTTTTAAAATTAATAAAAGAGATGTTTAAAGTATTTATTAATCAATAATATATTTTCCTTCATTATTTACACTGTCTTCCCAACGTTTAGGCAAATTTTTAATTCCCTGCTCTAAAAATTGTTTGTCCTTGGAGCCAAAATACGCTTCGATATCCCTTTTTATAGCCTCTTTTGAGGAGTAGTTCTTGTTGCTCATATGGGATTGAAGTCCACGGAAGAAGTGATAATCACAAGGTGCAATATCCGGAGAGTATGTTGGATGTGGCATTAGCTCCCATCCGAGCTCGTTCAACTTGCCTTATGCTTGCCTTGCGGTATGAGGTCTTGCGTTGTTGTGGTGAAACAAAACTTTGCGTCTATTCACTAAATACGGTCGATTTTTGTTAAGTGCCTCATTCAGGTTTGATAGCTGATGGGAATAATAATCAGCAGTTATCGTCTGGTTTGGTTCCAGAAGTGCATAATAAACAATACTGGTCATATCCCACCAAATAGACAGGAGAATCTCCTTGGGGTGAAGGTCATCTCTAGGGGTCGGTTCTGGTGTTTCATCTTTATCTAACCATTGGCGTTTACGAACAGAGTTATTGTAAAGGACCCATGCTTCATCACCAGTAACGATACGGTTCAAAAAACTTTCATTTTCAAGCCGTTGCAGCAGCTGACAACACACATTCACTCTCTGCTGAAGGTTGGCGACGGAAAGTCTATGCGGAACCCATTTTCCCAGATTTGAAACCTTTCCAAACTCAACCAGGTGGCTGTGAACTGTTCCATGCGATGAATTTAACCTCTGAGCTATCATATCGACTGCCAAATTTGGCTCAGCCTCCACGAGTTTGAGCAAGGCGTCGATTTAAAGACTTCAGGACGACCACGTCGCAGTTCCCACTTCGGAATTTTGAAAACCACTTTTGCGCAGTCCTCACACTCACGGTATTCTCTCCGTGAACATTTCTGCAGCAGCAGTTGTTGCATTTTTACCACTTTTATAAAAAAAATACAAAATATGCCTTTTAATTATATGCGTTCGAAGATTCCATTTTATTTTTTAACAACACGTGCTTCTATCCGCGATTAAAATCACTTGTTGAATGCACAATATGTCAAAGAAAATATAAATAGTTCCGTTATATTCCGCGAATAATTTTTTGTATGCAAAAATCGTACAAAAGTGTAATTATGGGAAAAATACGCACGAGCTTATGGACTGACCTGATATAAAAAATAAGTTGAAGCAAAGGGCCGCCACAAGTTCTGCATTAGAATCATGGTTTTATTTGGTTTGGTGAATCTAGTGTTAATATTGGCATCAGTATATAAAAAATAAAAATATAAAAAATTTTTTCGTTATCAGAAGACAGTCAAAGTCCCATCTCATTTGTATTCTTAAATCCTTCTTTTATTTCCCATTTAAGCATAAGACTAAGCAAATTTGGAAGCGAAAAACGTCAGATATAGCTGAAGAAATCTCATGAACAGAAAAAATTGCTAATGTTTTGCGCAATACTGTATGTGCCCATCTGAATGGCTTTTTAGGTACAAAGGTGTTTCCCTGGCAGCCACTGTATACATCTGGGTACTTATTAATGAAAGCAGTCTAGTCGTAATAAGCAATGGGAAATATTTTCATACAAACTCATACACACATACATACACACATTTAGCAGATTTTTAATAATAGTCATAATATCTGATAGTATTAATATGATAAACAGGTGTAGTGATATGTTGTTAATACTATAAATATATGTATATCTGTGTATTCAATGTATGTTCATTCTTTTCCGGAATTCGTTGCATCACTGTGTGGGTTGTTTATTGTTTTTGTTTTCATATAAATTGTTGATGTATTTGAAACTTTTATTTTCTTTGCAAAACCACTTAGCGTTGCTGCATAGCGTTTTGCTAATAGTAACATTCATACATACAAACATACATACATGCCGATATATTTCTCTAATATCGATTCTAACTACATACAGAAATGCAGTCGAGTTGTATAAAAAGCAATATTCTCAACAATGGGTATTTTATTGATATCACAACGCAGCATCGAACGGTCGGAATATTTTGAAAACTTTTTTTCTTGAAGGATTATTGAGTGCGGTAGAAATTCATGAGATTTCGTTAGTCACTGCTGAAGTGAATGAATTTAAAAAAAATGACAGCGGAAATACAAGAAATCAAGGCGAACGGGAAAAATCAGGAATTCAATATGAATTCGGAGATACAAAACTTTTATCGAGATAAAAGTGTTTTTCTAACGGGCGGTTCGGGATTTTTGGGAAAAGGTATTACATGTGTGCGTGTGTGTGAAATTAAAAAAAATAACAATTGGCGCGTAGGTGTTTGGCCGAGCACCTACTCCTATTTGTGGCGTGCGTCTTGATGCTTGCAAAGGGGTTTTATGCTTGCCGAGGGGCGACCGCTATTAGAAAAAACTTTTTTTCTATGATTTTGCTTTTTCATGTACGGAGATTCGAACCTACGCACTGCCGAATGATGGTCACGCACAAGCCCATTCGGCTACGGCGGCCGCGTGTGAACTTTATGAAACATTTTTATGGAACAGTGCAAAAAATGATAAATCTAAGAGAGAATTGTGTTTAAACAATAAATTCAAAATTGAGTTGTGTACATTTATAAATTAAAAAAAAAAGTGCGAAATTAAAAAAATTTGAAACAAATGTGAAAATTTAAAAGGCAAACATCAGACTGCACAAATCGATAAATATAGGAAACTATTGCCATAAAACTTAATGCACATTGAGTAAGCTGGACTAAAGCTTCGCTAGTGGTGCAATTGAGACGGTCGTCCATTTTTTGCAAGAGAACCAAACGTTTTCCCTTGAATTTACTGATGAAAAATTTAAAACTCATGACACCAAGCTAAAAACTGTAATTGCTGGATCTCGCAGACCTTTTCAGTCATGGTTAGATATTTGTAAAATGGGTCGCTTTTCATTTGAAGAAAGTTGCGAAACATAAGAAACATTTGAAAATCTAAAAATAGCCAAACGGTGCATCAATTGGCCGCTTTAACGCTGCAATTTCCCTCCATTACACTTTTTCTCGTGGTGTGTCATTAAGAATAAATGTTACACCGATCCGGAGACGATACAAGAGTTGGAACATGAACTCAAACTTGAGATTGGTGAAATAAGTGCCGAAATTTGCATAAATGTACTTGGATCATCTAAATAGAATCTACCTTTCCAATATGTGGTTTGCATCTAGATGCTCTCATACAAGTGCAGTGGGCTGTGGTCACAGAACAGAAGTTGGCTTTATGATAAACAGTTTTTATGGCAGATATCCGCTCGAAGGATTGCCACTGCCTGGTGAGGCGTGATTACTATTACAATAGAAAAAAAATGTTTTCCATTATTTGAGGTTTCCCGCGGAAGCTGTACTGGGTTCATTAAATTAATTAGCAATCGATGAAGAAATCCATTATTTTGCGTAAAATTTTTCCGCAAATGGCTTAAAACTGTTTTATAGTCCATCTTTAGCTCCTGGGAGATGCTGCGACTGTTAACATGCCGGTCAACCTCGAGTATTTCTGTGATTCTATCGATATTATCGACATTTTGTTTAACATAAAAAATGCCTGAACGGAATCGACGAAATTAAAATTGTACGTAATTACCCGTTACAGAATCGGTACTATAAACACCATTTACAATTTCGTCTTTACCAAAGTAAAATGTACAGAATATCCAACTGAATGGAAGAAACAAAAAAACAGCAAAATAATAGTTTAATGTGAAATGTCTTCTTGACCACGGACATAACTTTAAATTGTTTGATCGATGCTTTACGAGATATCGATCAGTACAGCCATCTACCGTGAAAATAATGGATTTATTTATTCCCAAACTAATATAATATAAAAAGCTACCCTCGTACATATACAGTGCGTTAAATATTTATAATACAGGAACTTGCTAACAAGTTTAGACAATTTATTCATTTTTTATTTAGTTCTAATAATTTTTTTATGAAAATATAGTTTATTTTCTCACAAAATCCTTTTTGATCAGAATTTTTACAAAAATTTAGAGTATGTAGTTTTATAGCACACTGAAATCAGTTTTATTAATTCTATTGCTTTTTGTTTTAGATATTAAAAAAAAATACTTAAAATAAGAATTGCACAAAAAAATTAAGTAGCTAAGCTTGCATTTTCTAACATTTCGTTGCAAGAATTTTTTGATATTTTGAAGGTTTTATTTTCTAAAAAATTAAAAAATTGCAAGAGGGAGAAAAGAGTTACAAGACTTCACTGGTGCGTTATGACTTCCAAGGCATTTGCCTATATGGCATTTATAGAAATCAGGAATCATGTTTCAAAGTATGGCAAAATTCATATTCCCAGCTTGGTCGAAATACAGTTTTTCTTTCGAAAGGCTTCAACAAATAAGCAATAATTTCTTATGTTTTCATTATAAAATATTGAAAATTTAGCGAGTGACAGAAAACTGTCGGAGCCGCCCCGAAAAAAAGTTGGTTTGCGGTTTTCGCAACTGAATCATCAAAAAAAAAATCAAAATGCATAAGAAAAACCAATCAAATAAGGGCGATGTTCCTCGAGGAATACCTAGAAGGATTTTTTTCGATTTTCGTAGATGTCAAAAACATCTAAAAAAATCAGCTTATTTGCTATTGTAGAAGGTAGCGCATACAGGGCCAATCATACATATTAGACTCTTGTGAACTAGACAGCTACAGTATACAAACAGACAAGCAGTGGAGCGCGTAAAGGTCAAAATAAAGATCACTCAAAATCCCATAGCAACCTGCGAAAATTAAAGAAAAAGTGGATGAGAATGGAAAACAATTAGAAGATAAAATGTAATTAATGGTTAAGACGGCTTAGTCTACGATTTCTTTAAATCCAAATCAAATTTTTGAAGTAATTGGATATAAAATAAATAACAGTTTACAACAAAAGCGCCTTTTATCTTAACATTTTCCTCTACAGCCTTAATCAAGTAAATCAAAGATTAACACTTTTCGGTGTAAAATAGGTTTTATTTAAAAACAAATATTGAGAGAAAATGATTTCTTTCTTAGATTTCTTAGCGAGTTTCTCTTACTTTTCTTAGAACATAATTAAATTATTGGTAGAAACATTCCACAAAAACAAAGGGGAAATATTTGGAATTCATCAAGTGAGAGGGAATATGGAATGAGGCAGCAAACCTTAATATTTACAGCCTCTCAAATTCCTAGGGTAGAAACAATATGCTGAAAATAAGCGAGGAGACGAAAACAAATTATATTTTTTTTTAGAAGCAGTAGTTATCTGTTGTGATTATGATTTAATTTTTAATGGACAAGTATATATATTCGGAGCCGAATTTGGCTGCTTCATTCTTTGCCTTTGAACACCTACCCAGTTGGCACATTTTAGTTGGCACAATTAGATGAAGAGCGGTAGGATACAAAATAATTTGTGTGAGTTTTTTCATATGTTTAGATCACTGAGAGGATTTTAAAAATAATGTGTTTATCACATATTAATAAGGTTTGACTATTTTATTTATTTATTTTGTAATTTCAGTTATTCTTTTATAAAAATATAGTTTAGACTACAACAAAAATCAGATAAAGCAAAATTTCGAAATTTGTATAAAATTTGTCAAAATTCGGCAAATTTTTATCCAAATTTCCAACTTTTTACTCAGAATTTTTAGAAAATTTTTTCGTGTGCCTAGATCATAGAATTATGTCACAATAAAGAGCAAGTTTTAAGTAGATTAAAAATCATATTTATTTTTGAGAATTTTTTTCGTATACGGTCTTGCGCATGGAAGAAAACACCCAGCAGAAAAAAATTGTCAAAATGCGCATTGATTAAAAACTTGTACCATTTGAAATTTGCACTTTATTATATCGAAATTTCATGGTCTATAAAACTGCATACTCAAAAATTTTTCTAAAATTTCTGAGTAAAAAGTTTGAGTTTTTACAAATTTTATACAAAGTTCGAAATTTTGCTTTATCTGGTTTTTGTTATAGTATAAACTATATTTTTGTAAAAAAATAACTGCAAATACTAAATAAATAAATAAATAGACAAAACTCATCAATATGAAGTGTGTACTTTATTTTGATGCTGATTGTATATGTTAATGGCTAAATTTTTTTAAAAGGATATTATTTGAAAAGTCCAACTTTTTTTACTACGCTAAGTTTAGTGGAAAATTTGCTCCGCTGCTCTACCTTTGGAATTAATGAAAATTGTTTATATTACCACTATATATGTAGCGACATATAGCGACGAAAACTGCATGTCTCTTCATTTCTTGAGTTTCTCAACTACCGCATAAACCATGTCCTCATTAGAAATAGATTTCTTAGAAGTTTGCACTTCCTCCTCATGGTCTATTGTGCCCTCATTGCTTTTAGTAGAAAATCTGAGCCCCACTGCATTTTAGTGAGATTAGAAAACAAAACTTTACTATTTTCAATATTAGCGGTACTTGAAATTTAGTCCACTACGCCCATGTGTGCCTTTTAATTAATCAAACGTACAATTTAAATAAATTTAAAAAATTTTTTTTGAGAAATGGAAATAACCGGCGGTCGCCGTAGCCGAATGGCCTAGGGCGTGACTACCATTCGGTAGTGCCCGAGTTAAAATCTTCGTTTTTTTTTCTAATAGCGGGTGCCCCTCAGCAAACAATGGCAATCTTCCGAGACGCAAAAAAGCTCCTCACGAAAACCATTCGCTGCTCGGAGGCACATCAAATCGTACACCACAATTAGGAGGAGGAGCTCGGTAATTACGCTTTATATAACTTTCTTTTTGCTTTTTTAAAAACTCGCCGCCCAACTTTACAGCAATGTTTTAACGTCTTTAGGCAACCGACTACTACCGATTCCCTACAATCTAAAACACTCTCCAACGTTCGTCTGTGTGTTGTATGTTTCGTCCGTCAGTGTTGACAACGCATCTAATCCCTTTAACTTTCCCTATATATATATATATATATATATATATATATAAATAGGATAATTAAAACAAACTTATTTTTATTTATTTCTTATAGTATATATCGAAAAGATATTGCGCGCTACAGAAGTAAAATGTGTTTATATATTAATTCGTCCCAAAAAGGAGCAAACAGTAGAGGACCGCATAGATGCTATGTTCAGCAATCCCGTAAGTGCTATGAATGAACTAGAATAAAAAAAGAATTAAACCTAAAGTACAAAATCACACCTTCAATTAAAACTATTTAAATTGCAGCTTTTTGCAGAGTTGAATCGCAGAAAACCATCGGCAAGAACACGCATAATACCGATTATTGGTGATTGTATTCTTCCAAACCTGGGTATCTCACCGACAGATCGACAAACCCTAATTGACAAAGTTGAAATTGTTATACACAGCGCTGCCACTGTACGTTTCAATGAGCCACTCTTCACTGCATTAGCCATAAATGTGCGTGCCACTATGGACCTATTACAATTAGCAAAAAAAATCTCCAAATTACAAGCTTTTGTTCACGTTTCTTCCGCCTTTGCGAATTGCACACTATTCCGGCTGGAGGAAGTTTACTATACAAGTGAGCTCAGCATAACCGCCGAAAATATATGCAAACTGGCGGAGTTATTAGGTCCGGAGAAAACTAATCGTATGACCGCTGAG
The DNA here is from genome assembly GCF_027943255.1 of Anastrepha obliqua. NCBI lineage: Eukaryota > Metazoa > Arthropoda > Insecta > Diptera > Tephritidae > Anastrepha > Anastrepha obliqua. The sequence continues at coordinate 114,338,014 of NC_072892.1, forward strand.
TGGTGCGGCAAATCTCCCAATACATATACTTTTACCAAAGCTCTAGCCGAAGAGGCCGTACTCTCGCTCGGGAAGGAGTTGCCGATATGCGTCTTTCGACCTGGCATAGGTAAGATTTATTACTAACATACTCGTATATTAGAACAAAAAATATTAATCTGATCATTTGAATATTGCAGTTATACCAACCAATACCGAACCGCTAGCTGGTTGGGTGGATAATCTGTATGGTCCGATGAGCGTTTTGTTCGGCGTCGCTCGTGGTATACTTCGCGTTATCTATGTCCATCTGGATGCAAACGCGAATTTCGTGCCCGTAGATATGTGCGCTAATTTAATGTTGGCCACAGCGTGGAACACTTCGAAGACTGCGAATCAAGTGTAAGTAGTACTTTTAGATTCGTTTAACTACTTATGAGAATTCGAGTATAGTTTGTAGTCATACGCCCGGCATGATTTAGTGAATACTGCAGTGTGATGTAGCTAACCAGATAAGATACCTTCATATCTAAAACATTTCAGTTGAGAAAAGTTCGTAGAATTTATCAATACAACTGAAAATGTTTAATTCATTAATTTTTTTAATTAGTTTATTAGCTCCAAAGCAAACCCCATAGACAGGAAAAAATAGACGGAGCATGCCATGTAAGGGGAATACGAGGCTTGCCGAACGGTACTAACGATGTTTTTGGTCAAATGAACGCTTACGCGACACGATGTACGAGCCGGCCAAATGTTGTGGTGAAGAAAAAAAACACTAAACGTTTTTTCTCCAAAACTATGGCCTCTTCTGCTATACACTTCGGCTCAAATCTTCAATATGCAGACGTAATACCAAATTTTTACTGTTTGGCCTGTTGCAAGGAACTCGAAGTGGAGCACACTCAATACACCACATACTCGTAAAACTGTCAACAAAATTTTAATGCTAGAAAAACTTTGTGTGTTTCTAGTTCAATGAACCATTCATTTCACATTTCGGTCTTTAAAAGGAAGTACATTTACGTTTCCCGTATTTTCTCATGCCGCCCTAAATCAACTCTTCTAACACTTCTCTAGGTATCAGCTCTGTCATGATAACAGAACAAGAGATCCTTTAGAAGATCTCAATGAAAGACTTGATATTTTTACAGACCATCGAGAGGATGAGTAATTCCGCCACCATGAAAACAATGACAATATATAATTTAGTGAGTGCAGTGAATATTTATTCCGGACACAAAAACTACATAGTAAGACGGGCTTAAATAAAGTTTTTCCACTAGGCACAAAGATAAACAAGTGTTGATCAGCAAAGCATACCCGGCTAGAGCGGAATGAAATTCAATTATTTAAAATTTAAATGGAAATTATGATTATAAGCTCTCAAGATTATATGGAAACAGCAAAAACCCGACGTATGCCAAATAAATATAATAACAAAATTAGTAGACTATAAAACTGCCTACTCGAAATTTATGCAGAAACTCTGATTAAAAAGTTTGAAATTTCGATGAAAGTTCGCAGAATTTTTATAAATCTTGTACAAAGTTTCAAACCTTGCGTTAATTGGAATTAAATAATATATAAATAACTAGTCCAAATTTGTCAATATGTGGTGTACATTTGACGCAGACTGTATGTATAAGTACATACAACTGTGAGCATTAGGGGAATGGATTTGCATAGAAATCCAATGTTTGACTTAATGGATCGCACAGCTTATTTGAAGTAATTTTTCTGACCATGACTTTAGTCGCCTTTGTTCGAATTTGTATTTTTTTAGTCTAGTGAAAAAATATGGCATAGTATCTTTCAAAAAGAAATGTACAAATCTGCAGGGAATTGATTTTTTTGGTCGGGATAACAAACTCTTCTACATAACTGGCTTCAGTTATACTATAAGAGTAGGTCTTGGGCTTGTAGTGGAGGCGAAGAAGAAATATCAGAATACAGGTATTTTTGTCCTTAGTTTATAATTTTAATTATAATTTAATAAATAAGTAATAATAATAATAGTAATAATAAAACCAATTCCTCTTAACCACGATGGTCTTCATACTTACAAGCCGATCTATAGTTTTTAGGATCAAACTTGTTCCATGAAGTTCCAGTTATGGCAAGGAGTTAGTCGAAACTTTTGTTAGCCTTTTAACCTCGCCAACGAGCTTGTTTTTAGACCATTTTAAGATCAAAGAAGTTAACAAAAATTAGCCAATATTCCATGCACTTTGTTGAGCAAGAATGTACTCAAATTACTTCAAGGTACTGTCCAAAACGACACAGTACACTATTAGGCTTTGCCGTTACTGTTACTGTTGCTTCATCCAAAATTGCACTTCAAATATTGTCATTTTAAATGAAAATTAATTTTCTTTCAGACCCGTTAAACCGCCACCAATTTATAATTTTGTGCCTGATGAACGCAACATGTTGAAATGGGATACATATCGACGTACTCTGGAAGAACATGCACCCAACATGCCACTCACACAAATGATCTGGTATCCATTTGCAATCGTCGTTAAATCGAAATTATTATATAATATTTTGATTTTATTCTACCACATAATACCCGGCTATATCTTTGATTTCTTACTCTTACTGATGGGAAGGAAAAGAAGGTACTTGCGCCACATACATGCATATACAGTCTGTGTCAGAAGAAAAGAACCGTTTTTTTTTTTTACAACTTGAATATATATTTCGTTCTGCTTTTTACTGCGTAATAGTCACACTCAAAGGCTACGACGCTTGTGCTAGCTCAGATTAGTGTCCTTTGAAGCTTTGCCGTAAACGCAACCAAACAAAAATGAGTGAGAAGTACACGAAGCGTTTCGAGGGGGTATTTTTATGCACGCATTCGAAAGGACCTATTGAAAATGTGTGAGAAATTATGAAAACGCATCTTGCCGTAAAGCCAGTCCACGATTTAAAGCAGCTCGTGCGTCGAGTTCGCAAAATCTGGTCCTGTTTGTCGACGAGCTACGCAGAAAAGCTGATTCAAAGCCTGCCGAGAAGATGCCAGGATATACTCCAACGATGGAGACTACACGGCTTATTGAGTAATTGTGACTCGTAGTACATACTTTCATGTAAAAAAAATTTTAATATATATCTTTCATATTTTATGAATAACCGCGGTTCCTTCTTTCTGACACAGACTGTATATATATATAAGTATATATACATACATTTATTCTACAAATAATTTGCATGAATTTTAATGAAATGTACAACAATATTAGGTTAAAAAGCGATCTTAAAGCGATTGAGAAGTTAATAGAATTTTTAATTTAATTCTTAATAATTTTGCAGGAAAAATATTTTTATGGCAATCTTAAAACTATAAACGACAGGAAAACATCATCATGTTTAGGTATTTAAAGGAAGAACGAAATCGATATTGCCGATCCCGAGAATATAATTTAAAATCCAAACTATTTAAAAAAAAAATTTAATAGCTATAATTTCCAAATAATTCTCAAATTTTGTATATTTGTTTTTTTAATTATTATAAACCAGAAAAAATTAATTCCACAAACATTGCTACACTTTCCAAAAATCGGTGACCCACCTAAGAAATATTTACTCACAAAGAAAACATTTTTTTACCATCCTTATATACACTTTGCGATTGTATGTAATAATGAAACCTTCAATCAAACAAAATATGTATGTATTTTTTGGTTTTCAGAATGGTAAAACTTTATCGTAAAATTCACAAACAAACCGGCGTGCTGGATTACTTTGTTGAACATAAATTCACTTTTACCATGGAAAATACAACAAAATTATGGCATTCACTCTCTAGTCTCGATCAAAATTTATTTAATTTCGATATGTCCTCAATAAATTGGTCTGAGTACTTCTACAATTCTTTACTGGGTTTACGCCGCTACATAGGTCAGGAACAACCGGAGACTATACCAAAAGCTAAAAAGCTGTTTCTCAGGTATATGAAAATTGTGTTTTTATTTATTAAGCAAAATTATATTATATTTTATAATGCCAAACAACAACTTCTTTTTCAGACTCCTTATTTTGCATCGCATAGTTCAGCTGCTGGTCTATGGCGGCGTTTGCGGTTTGTTATCATGGACAATCCTGCGAGTTTTTCAAGCGCCCTAAGTTAGCTTAGTGGAGGTCTTAGTACCTATCATTTGTACAAAAAAGAAGCTTTTTATTCCTAATAGTTGTAGTTGTATATGTTTGCTTATGTGATAGCCATGGAAAGTTAGGGTCCAATTTGGTTTTATTTGTAATTTATAGGCTCGTGTACATAGTAAGTATGTACGAGTACATAAATATGTAAGAGGTAAAAGTGAAAATCTAATTTTAAATATTGTCCTGATTTATATGTACGGCGGTACATATTTTTAACGTAAGCTTTAATGTAAATTGTATATGAATTATTTTTAATTTTAATTTTAATTTTTATATTATAATATATTGTGTGCCGTTGCTTGTAGGGTTACCATATGACTAACTTTAAAAATCGAAAAATCAGGATAGTCGGGAGTCATGCAGACTTTTTACGCTTAAATTCTTCCATCAACTATTTTCAAAAAATAATTTTATTAGTAAATTTCAAAAAAAAGTTTAATATTTCGGCGGAAGTCTTAGTATAGGACAAGGCATAATTATGGTGAAACCACTACAACTTTGTTTTGGTGAGGCGTCCTAGTGTATATATCATATCATTTATGCAATTTATGCATATTTGTCATATACCGCTCCATTGCTAAGGAGCTGTCATTGCTAAGACAATCTAAAGCCAATTGTAAATTAAAAAAAAAATAAAACATTTATAATAAATTACGTTTTATACTTTGAATAATTCCAATTAATCGTTTTACTTTTACTTTAAAAGGGTTTTAAAAATCACATAACATTATTCTTGGAATTAAATTTAAGCTTTAAATAAATAAAAATAAAAATGAATACGACTTTTTTAAAAAAAACTCAACATTTTTAGTACTCTGAGACCAGCAAATGCATTTGGTCTAACTCTTACACTCTGTAGAACTCTTGACGATACTCCAAAAGAACTCTTCCACAACGTTTGTATGTTAAGATTGAAATCTCGTTGGATGAATATTAGGCAAGGAAGAAGATGATGAACATTCTATTGCAAATATCAGGCGTTTCGAGGGAGTTTAAAACCTTTTTCGGCAAAAAGCTGACGCCAGAGTTGTATTTTATTTATTTTATTTTTATTTACTCATTAGAAATATAATTATGGAAGGGCACTAGTAGCTAAAACTTTTTATTCATATGTACATAGAATCATTATGCAAAATTTTCGAGCATAGTTTGAGCAACTGAACACTTGACCGTTCATCAAAACCCTTAGTTTTTTCCCAGAATAGACAATCGAAATTTGATAAAATATTCCGATGATTCACAGAGCCATTTTTTAAATGAGTGATAAACAAATCGAGATATGGTGCGCAGATAAAAATTCGTTAGTAATCTTCAGAGTTTACTTAGAGCTTCAGAGTTTACTTAGAGTCGCAAAAGACGCAGACATATTACAAGATATCTAATGCAAAGAAACATAAAGGTCTAGCTCCATCTGATAACACTAAGGACCAATAGGTCTATGTGATGGCTTTGGCTGGCTGAAGAACCTAACTTAAGCTATAGCACAACGCATATCCCGATATCCTAAATTATCAGTGACAAGGTCAAGGAATGCGCTGAACTCAGAATAAATAAGCAAATCTTATGTGATGACGAGATTTAACCTACCCATTTCATCTTTTTATATATCTACGCAAACTAGCTGGTGCCAACTGCTTCGTTTGCGTATAAATATAAATAAAAAATATATTTAATAACTTTATAACTAAGCTAACATAACATTTTTGTAACGGAAAGGTAAATTATTTTTCTTTTTACAAGAATTTTTTTTATTTTTTATTCTTATTTTTTAATGTGCATACAGTTATCTGATACTGAAAAATTTGCTATCAATTTTTGGATTATGCTCTTATCGACATCAGCTGGCATGAAGTACGAGGGGTGCCTTTTATATGTCGGGATTAGAGAACAAAAACAAATTTTAATCATCGAAAATCACTTTATTGTTTTTCAAAATATTCTCCATAAAGATCTATACACTTTTGCATGCGTTTGAACCAATTGTCGAAGCACTTTTGCCACTCTGAATGAGGTACATCCAAAACATGCATTCTGAATGCCGCAACCGCTTCTTCAGTTGTCGAAAATCGTTGACCTCTCAGTTTGTTTTTTACGTACGGGAATAAACAGAAGTCATTCGGTGCCAAGTCAGGACTATACGGCGGATGACCCATTAATTCGATGTTTTGGGTGCTCAAAAATGCAGTTGTTTGAGCCGATATGTGAGAGCTCGCATTGTCCTGGTGAAGAGTGATCCGTGTTTGGCGATTGGTTTTCCTAATTTCTTGGAAGACAACTGGCAAACAAATGGTTGTGTACCACTCAGAATTTACTGTTCTGCGTTGTTCTAGTGGTACGGTTGCGACATGTCCAGTTTTTCCGAAAAAACAGGCGACCATTTGCTTGGAAGTGCTTCGTGAGCGAACAACTTTTGTTGGATTTGGCTCATCTTGACATAGACGTGTTTCGAAGCCCGGCGATCGTATTTTTTGAGCATTTCCTTCGACCAATCGACACGAGCGTTTTTTTTGAGCGATTGACAAATTGTGTGGGATCCAACGCGAACAAATTTTTTTGACAGTCAAATGTTTATGCAATATTGAATGTGTGCTGGTCCCACTAATGCCTAAGATTGTCTCAATCTCACGATAGGTCACATGACGATCTTGCAATATCAGTTCGAGCACAGCATCAATGGTTTTCGTAACAACAACTGATTTTGGACGACCTTCACGAAATTCGTCTTGGAGTGAACTACGACCACGATTGAATTCACCATACCATCGATAAACACTGGTCCTTGATGGAGCTTCATCGCCAAAAAATGAATTAAGTTCATTCATGCAATGTTGCTGAGTTAATCCACGTCGAAAGTTGTAAAAAATAATCGCACGAAAATGTTCACGATTTAATTCCATTTTTGGACCGAGATGAATCTTTTAAGTTACTGTAAACAACACAAATAGCGCTGGTATTTCAAAACGTTCTGAGTACGTAAAAGCCAAAAAAGGTCAAACTTTGCGATACAGCTGTCAGTTGCCAGATTGCAACACTAGGGTTGCCAAATCCTGAAATATAAAAGGCACCCCTCGTAAAAGCAAGGTTAGCTTAAAAAGTTATTTCTTTGGCGTTATTTTGGAATTATTTTTCTTTTCTTACGAATAAAATGACTTCTATAAAAAGTGTGGAAAAAATATTTTTGGAAGATGAAAACAAACAGCAAATTTTATGAGTACTTCAAATGCAGCGGGAAACAATGGGAAATACCTTTAATCCGTTGAAAATAGATGACACTTTGTAAAGTAACATCTTGGTTGCTAAAGATATAATCATACAAGCTTTAAATCCGCAATTTGTTTGAGCTCCTAGAAGAGGATAGTTCACGTGTTACGAGGTCGTCGGCATTGAATGAGATTCACAAACTGGCTTCGACGGTAAGACTTTTTGGTGCCACATACTATCAAATTCCTTTAAAAAAAATGTAAATATATATATATAATTGGCGCTTAAACGCTTTGTGGGTGTTTGGCTGAACTCCTCCTGCAATTTGTGGGGTGCGTCTTGATGCGATGCAGAAATGAAGGGCCCACAGTTTTACGCCGCATACGAGCGGCAGATGGTTTTTTGTGAGGAGTATTTTCATGGCAGAAATGCACTAGGTTGTTTGCTATTGTCTGCCGAGGAGCGACCGGTACTCATATATATGTATATATAATTAAAATGGCATTGAGGAGGTCGCTATAGGGTTAAATGTTCTGGCAAAGTATTCAACGGAGTATTAGATAAAATCTTTGTACAAAGAACGTAAAAATCCTCAAAGAAATAAGAAAAAAACCAACATATCCCCTTAAAATACGCAACAATACTCGGCTAACCAAAAATATTCTAGAAGATGCTCTCATAAGTTACAACCGTGCTTATACCGAAGCCTTTTCCTCATAAATGAAGTGTTTTTTGAGCTTTTGGGTGAACAATTTTTTGTTCTACGAGAACACGCTGAAAGGGGTCTAAAAATTTGATAAATTTCGTGAATTTTATGACATCTCCAGTGATAATTCGGAACCCTTTTGGATCTTTCTTTGAAACTTGCTGGCATTCTTTTTGGAGTCTTATTTGGGCACATTTTAGTTTTCTTTTTATTGGTTTTTTTGGGTCCTTTAGAGTCATCTCTGCAAATTTTTGGAATATTTTAATGTAGTGTACAGCGACATTTTCCTAAATTTTGACAATTTTTTTGTATATACATTATTTTTGCATAAAAGCATAGCTCATTGTCTAACAAAACCCATATAAATTTTTTTTCTTAAACTTTATACAAAAACTGGAAAAATTCAACAAATTTTTCATCTCAATAAAAGAATTTTATTACAATTTCTGTAAAGATTTTGGTATACAGTTTTAAGTTTATTGATACAGTAAAGTTTATTAGTACCATAAAGTACAAATTTGAAGTTGCTGAAAAATTATATAATTTTTTTTAGAGTGTGTTACAAACTTTCTCCATATAATAATAATTATATTATAGTTGTTATTATTATTATATATATATATATATATATATATATATATACTATTTCACATACGCGTGCATAGTATTGTATATATATACTATATACTATATGCATATAATTGGCGCGTGCACCTTTTTTGAGAGTTTGACCGAGCTCCTCCTCCTATTTGTGGCGTGCGTCTTGATGTTGTTCCACAAATGGAGGGAGCTTCAGTCTCAAGCCCATTCCAAATGACAGATATTTTTATGAGGAGAGTTTTTATGGCAGAAATACAATCGGAGGCTTACTATTGCCTGCCAAGAGGCGACCGCTATTAGAAAAAACTTTTTTTCATTTTGGTCTTTCTCCGAGATTTAAACCTACGTTCTCTCTGAATTCCGAATGGTAGTCAAGCACCAACCCATTCGGCTACGACGGAATGACATATATATTTTTCAAATAAAAATTTCAATCACATTCTCGTGATTTAGTAAATGAGTGAGTAGTCTAAAAGCCCGATCCCAAATGAATTCACAATTACATAGCAAATTTAAATGCTCTTTGGCCCATTTCACATACGCGTGCATAGTATTGTTCAAACATTTCTCTGTCTTGATAAATTTTTCCGTCTTGCCAAATATTTATACAAGGTGGCACAAAAATATTCACCCTATCGGAAGATTTAATTTTGAAAATAGCATCCACACGTCAGTCATATTTGACACTTGTGAATTAGACAGTTGCAGTATACAAACAGACAAGCAATGGAGCGCGTAAAGGTCAATATAAAGATTTCCATCACTCAAAATCAATTTTTTATTTAGTATGATAAAAAAGTTATTCATAAAAGAAATTGGATGATTAATTTTGCACCATCTTCTGTATATGGACTACGTGGCTTATAGTTTTATTCCCAATCCGGTAAATGGTTACCGAGTTGAAAACAGTTGACATTTTTTTATCTACCAGGATCTCCATAACGCCTAGTCTTCAAACCATTTCAATTGAGAAAAACTGTAAGCTTTTATATAAGAAGGCAACAAGTAGAAACAACGATTAAAAAAATATGTATCTCTGCATTAAACTTATTTGTTCAATTAAACGTGAGATAAAAGTGGAGGTAATAAGATACTTTTTAATAGTAAGGATACTTTTAAATCCTTATTGCAAAATTTTTAGCTTTAGCAATTGGAGCAGCTTGAGAAATAAAGGACTTGCACTCATATTTCATTTACTGCTTCTTTTACTACATCCTTATAGCATTGGCAGATGGCGTCGTTGATCCAGATTTCCGGGGCAGTTAATCTGATTAAAATTGGTGATAGACGGTTGTTAGGCGGACTAGCGAACAGCTGTTGTCAGTAAAAGATGGACCGCCTGCAACAAATACGGGTATTAGCTGTCCTGATACTAAAAAATAATTATTTATTTTAAAAAATCTTAAATTGCATTTCTCAAACTGCTCCGAAATATGAATACCAGTATATTTATATAAAGGATTTTCCAGTAACAGATGTTATTTAAATGTATAAAAGGCTATCGATTTTTTATGGCCGGAATTGGATGGTATTGATATGGACAACGTTTATTTTCAACAAGACGGCACTACGTGCCGCACAAGCAACGAAACCATTGATCTTTTACGGAAAAAGTTTCCGGACCGTGTTATCTCTCGAAGAGGTGATCACAATTGGCCACCGATATCTTGTGATTTAACACCTTTTGACTTTTTTCTTTGGGGTCACGTAAAAGAGAAGGTTTAGGGAGTTCGTGAGGCTATAGAGGGCAACCACTTTGCAATTCGGTTATGGAAAACTTCATGAAAAGGTTATTGTTCTGAAAGCATGGTCGTGGTGGTCATTTGCCTGATGTTGTTTTCCAATATTAACGGCATATCTTCCTCTTGATAATGAAATAAACATCCGACCATTTATATTAAAAAATAACATTTTTCTTTGAATATCAAAATAACACCCCTGTTCGTTTCTCCATATAATAATAATTATAATTGTAAATAATTTATATATATAGGGCCCGCCATCTATCGTTACGGATTTGAACTAGGTATTATTTGAAGAATGGTAACACTTAGCTGTCATCTAATTTGACAGAAAATTAGTTTTATTCTTCCGCTGAACGAAAATTGTTGTGTATACGCTCAAAGAACGCTGGGAAATATTGCGACATTACTTTGAAAATGATGGTAATGTTGCAGAATGTGTACGAAAATTACGTACGGCAATGGGAAGAAAAAAAGCACCGCATGAAGCGTATGTGCGTTACTTTGCGAAAAAGTAAAAGAAACTGGGTTGCTTATTGACAAACCAACGCGTGACCCACCAAAAACCGTGCGTACACCCGAAAATATTGCTGCTGTGGCCGAGAGTGTTCGTGAATCACCAGGAACATGAGTTCACCGTCGTTCTCAACAATTGGACATTTCGGAGACATCATTGAGAAGAATTTTGCGTAAAAACCTTGGTATGACGCCGTACAAAGTCCATATGAATGAAGTTGTGTTCCATCATTAACCGGAAGGATTGTACTTCAAAATAAAAAAAACAGTTTGGAAAAATATTGAGTAGTTTCTTTTTTATAGCATTTTCAATTCCGTAAAGTTATATGGCGGACCCTGTATATGCATATAATTGGCGCGTGCACCTTTTTTGGGTATTTGGCCGAGCTCCTCCTCCTATTTGTGGCGTGCGTCTTGATGTTGTTCCACAAATGGAGGGGCCTACAGTTTCAAGCCGACTCCGAACGGTAGATATTTTTATGAGGAGCTTTTTCATGGCAGAAATACACTCGGAGGTTAGCCATTGCCTGCCTAGCTGTGAGGGCAATCTTTCTTGTTCTTCCTTTTAAAAGTTTGATTATTTTTCGTTCACAATAAATATTAATAGTCGTTTTCGGCAGCGTTGCCATCGAAAATGCTTCTAATCCGGTTAAATTATGAAAACTAGGTCTAGCGGTTGATCCGGATTAGTTGAAATTAATTAATAAATCCTAATTAAGTCGTTAATCCCGATTAATGCCACTGCCTGTCTATGCTATTATACTTTTTCACAGCCGGATCATGTCAAAAGCACTTTCCCCTTTGATTTTTGGACCCCTCAGGATATCAAATTTGCTAGACTGTTTGCTCATCCATGTAAAAGTTCATAGTTGGTATTTTTTTTTGTTCTATTCAATCGTTTCATTTCAAATATGCTAAAGTATATGCCATTTAATTATGTAAATGCACCACGCGAAAGAAAAAATGCATAAATCAATAAGTTCCAATAGTTTAGTTCATTAACTGCGGGTATAAACTATAAAACTTTTCAGTAGGCTCATTCAGTCTCTTTAGTGATCGCTAATCGTTAAGCAAGTCGTGAAATCTTTTGCATCGGTCGAACAAAATGTTGTCGGACATACAAAACTTTTACCGGAATAAAACCGTTTTTGTGACAGGAGGCACTGGCTTTATGGGAATAGGTACAGTGTTTGAAAATAATTAATCACAATGACAAAAATATTATATTCTCTCAGGAAATATGTGGAAAAGTGGTAATGAATATAAGAAATCAAGAGTTTATGCAGCCTGTGTAAAAGGAATTATTTTGGCATGCAAATTTCTAATATACAAATACAGTAAAATGGACGTTCTGAGTTGTGGGTTTCTGTTCTAAGTGCACTTAATAAATTATTTTAAATCATGCACATATTTTGAAGGAGTAGGAAAGAGTTTACAATACAAATTTTACCCGCTACTAGAAAAAGTCTGCTAAGACTTCAAAAGTGAAACTGAAATAGTGACACGTGGGAGCTAACGTTTAATTTTCCCACATATTATGGAAAACCCCTTCGCTTTATGAATACAGCTAAACTTAAGGTATGTTCTGGCATGACAAAGAAAGTATAGAAAGTCTACATATATTCGAGTGCCTAACAAACTGAAGATTTGAGAAAGTAATCCAAAAGCGGGTAATTATGTGTCTGTGGACTTTTTGAAAGTAATTTCTTGTTTCCGAAAAATGATTTGTAGGTTAATTTTTTGAAATTTCATTTTGACTGCGCCACTGCGATAGTCACGACAAGCGACGAATTGTTATGATATTAAGGATGTTAAAAAAATACCCCTAATGTTGCACGATGAACTCTCCAGCTAACGCATGGGCCTAATGGGTCATTCATATACAAAACGAAGTTGTGCATATCCGAAAAGCGCAAACCATTTCACGAAGTTAGTTCAAATTTTTTTTAGTATTCCCTCAGAAATTTTTCAATTTACAGAATAAAAATCAACTTTTTAAAATTAGTCACATCTTCAAAATCGTTGAATATATTGATCGCCGACATCTACATATTTTATAAAACATTGAATATTCCATTAAAAAAAAAATGTGAAAGAAAATATTCGAAAAAACGCATTGTTTTCAGCTTTGTGAAACAAATATTTTCTAAAAACAAATATTCTCATAAAAAACAAATATTTTCTTAAAAAGTAGCACCTCGTGACAAATTATTTTTTATACTTAATATATTTTGAGGTGCTGACCACGAAAAGTACTTTAATTTATTTTTCCGGAGATGTGTTTTCGAGAAAAAGGCAAAAATATATTTTTTGTTTAAATTTAAAAAATAAGGACATTTGGAATATTTTTAGAAAGTTTTTCATTTTTATTCATTATTTTTAGTTGACAAACTTTGTGAAACAAAAAATTATAAGCGTTTATTCTAACAATAATGGAAATAAAAATAAATAAATAAAATCATTTCGAAAGTGTAAAGCAAGAGACGGTCAAAATCGGAAAAAAATACAAAAGCTACGGCAAATTAAATACAAGTGCCTATCTAAATGTTTGCCACATTCACTCTTTGCCACCAGACAAATATTGAATAAGGATTAAATATTTGACAGATTTTCTGCTATATCTGGAAAACACTTTATTGTAGTAATAAATACAACTCTTTTTCGTGTCCAGAGACGCCAAACTAGACTAATTTAACGAAGCACTTTTTTCATATAATACCCTAGTTTGCCTTATTAATAAAAACATATATTATAAGAAAAAGAGGAGGAAAGAATAGTGCAATTATTGAAGATCGTCCAAACATACCAAATACTCGAATAGCGTATAAGGCGCACGAGGAATGCTTTATTACTATGATACTTTAGTTTTGCACAGAAAAATATTCTTGAAAAAAATAATACTGGGGAAATTTAGGTAAAGAAGTATAAAAATGTATATTTAGACTCTGTAGGAAGTATAAAACTCAGAGGGAGTTTTCAGAGATATATAAAACGGTTATTTGGTCGAGCTCCTGCTCGAACTCACGGTATGCGTCTTGATGTTGTTCCTCAAATAGAGTGACCTACAGATAGATTTTTATGAAAGCTTTTTTTACGGCACACTTGAAGGCTTGCCATTGCCTGCCGTGGAGCGTCCTCTATTAGAAAAAAATATTTTCTATCATTTTGGTGTTTCGTATCCACACTCGATCTCGAACCCGAGCGCAACTGAATGGCGGTGAGGCACCGCCGTAAGTAATAAAGTGTGCAGATATACAGTGACCTTAACCCGAGCTTATTAGCGTACTTGTTTTAGAAAATCATTACTCGCGGCGTGTCATAAACAATCCGAGCAAAAAGTAAATTTTCTCCGACACTCCAATCAAATTTGCAAGTGTTCTTCCACCTCAATAAGGAAAACTAACAGCATGCATCAGCTGATAAAGCGGTTCAAAATAGCCAGCTACGATATTAGAACAAGTGTGGTCTGGATACAATTAATCAAAAATATTAAGCAATATTTTTAAGTAGTGAGATGCAATTTGCATTTCTTTTTTGACATCAGGCCTTTCGTACTGGATGAACGGTACGGCTGCGAAAGGATACTAACAAATAAACAAACAAGCATTCATAGATATAGCCCATGCTGCCCTTTTATGAGCTTAAGGGAACCCGGTGGTCTAGAGCACGAAAATTTTACGGTCTTACCGTTTTTTTGCCATTAAAAATTAAAAAATGATATTTCAACTTTTCTTGTTTATTACTAAATCAATTGAGCATAAAATTTTTGTTTTTTTTTTGTTTTATTTTATACACAATATTTATATAAAAATCGGACCCTGACGGCGTAGGTGATTTCGAGACTTCTTCTCATTTGAAACACAAAATTGAAGAATATTCTTAATCAGAAAGAGTGCGGTTATGGCTGGAACTAGAACAAATCAAAAAACAGCGCACTTTTAAAAAAAATTTCGTAAAATCGGGTATTATTTCACTCGTTTAGTGTAAAATAGCCATACATGTTGTGAACACCATATTCAAATTTCAAGTGATTCGGTTGATTTTTTTTTTCCATCCCCGCCGTGCCGAAAAAATCGTTTCGAAATAAATTAGTTTAAAGTTTGAGGTACAGAGGCGCGCGGACTGCCCCCTACCTAGTTAATGAGCTGTAGAAGCTATAATATTGGGTATTTCCACATGAAAATTTCACGGCATATTCCTAAGATACTAAACTTTCGAAATATTGAAAATAATCGATTTTTTTTAATTTCTAGACCACCGGTCTCCTTAAGGCTTTCTAAAAATCAAATAAATAATTTGAAACTGAAACTTATCAATTTTGTTGGTAAAGGGTTAAAGCGCTTTGTAAAATCTTTATTTGTAAGCAACAATTTAATTTATTGTGTGGATTTCGCTCGACGCACGGAAGATGGTTGCGCATTTCGCTAATTGATTAAAGTATCGCTTCATTAACAACGCAATTTATAATATATGTACAATTAGTATGACATTGCTGCACAAGGCTAAATTGCCTACTTGAGTTTATTAACAATTCAAAAATAAGAAGCCTAAGGTGGCCTTTTGAACATAACTTAACATAAAGTAAACAGTATGTATGTTCTTAGGTTGGTTAAAAAGTAAGAAAGCACAACATAAGGAGCGTGAAATTGTATATGCATTTTTTTTACATTGTAATATCGCTCAATCAATATGCTTTTTCTAATGATTCTTCAATAATTTCATACTATCTCTGTATTGATTTTGCGAAAGCCCTTCGAAAAGGCAAACAATCTGCTCTTTTGTTAAAACTTCCACAATTTTTTTAAGAAATTATGTTTTTAATAAACCTTTCGAAACAGAGAATTTAATCACTGCACACTGCAATATTCGACTCTTTCCATTGCAATAAAATACACGACCAAGTCAACTTCAAATAGCTTGTAAGGAAAGAATTAATTGACAGATCGAAATAAAATTATTTTTGTTTTCAAACAAAAAATGTAATAATAAAATGGGGCATGATTCAATTATTAAAGGTTTGCTCACTAGTGACATTTGATTTTTGACACTCCCTTACAAAAGGTTGTATTTAAACGCTCCCTTGCAAAAGGTTGTATGTAAAAAATTAAATCCTTTTTGGGAAAAATGGTAGCAAAATAGTATTTTGTTACTTAAATGGAAACAAACTGTGAACGGTTTAAAAAATAAATTTTAATTAATATTTGAATGTAAATAATGGTATAGATAGAAGTGATTAGCGGAAATTGCCAAGTCTAATATTAAAACAAAAAATTATTTCACATGATCCAAGATTTTATTTTGTGAAATAATTTTTAAATTTAAAACCAATCGCGAAGTTTCGCCAATATGAAACAATTTTGTTAAAAATAAATAAATAATTGGCACCTACAATTCTGTTAGGTGTTTCGCCGAGATCCTCCTCCTATTTGTAGCGCGCGTTCCATAATTGGAAGGCCCTACAGTTTTAAGCCGGTTCCGGTAGATGGTTTTTTATGAGAAGCTCTTTCATACTGGAACTGTGCTTTTCTAAGCCTCCTTTGGACACTTCATCCATCCATAGAAAGGTGGGTTCATTTATAATGAGGTATGCAATGTAATCGATTGCGTCGGGACTATTCAATAATTCTCCCTGCTTTAACTCTTTAGCAAACGCCAGCACTTTGCAAAACATGAGTTCCGTTTAAATCACCACATCATAAGAAATAAATTCTCGAAATTCTTCTAAATTCTCCATCTCGATCTCGGATTGCGTCAAATACTCTATCATGTCCTGACTTAAGCGGTATGTATTCCATGTCGTACTACCATAGTCCTGAACATACCGATGACAACTCTTGAGCGAGTTGTTGCTCGTAAGCAGTCCATTTTGAAAATGAAATGTTTTTTCTACAAATTTTACTTTTCCTCCACTTTTAGTCAAAATTTCTAGAGCTAGCAACCCAGTGTCTTGCTAAGGGAGCCGATTTGTCAAGAGGGAATGAGAAAGCTGCTTACTGAGCAAACCTTTTAGTATTGAATCATGAAAATGGGGTACAAATCTTTATTGCGCTACTCATTACTTTTGTTTTTATTTCCATACGAATTATAAACTTAACAGTGGCATTCTCTCGTGACATACCGTGAGTAAAAATCGTCATCGTCTAACTCGCATGGGTTGAAGTTCTATACCGCCTTTAGGGCCATAGCAAACCCCTAGCCGAACGGGTTGGTGCGTGATTATCATTTGGAAGTGTGCAGGTTCGAAAGGCCGCACACGAATAACCAGTTTTTCTAATGGCGGTCGCAGCCTCTAATGGCTCGTGCCGCATCAAACTTCTGAATGTATTTCTGTCATGAAAAA
Organism: Anastrepha obliqua; assembly: GCF_027943255.1. NCBI lineage: Eukaryota > Metazoa > Arthropoda > Insecta > Diptera > Tephritidae > Anastrepha > Anastrepha obliqua. Next base: position 114,355,265 of record NC_072892.1, read on the forward strand.
GCTCCTCATAAAAAACGGTTCAGAGCCGGTGGAAAATTACACTGTGGTACAAAAAAAAAAGTTGCAAAAAAACTTTGGATCGGACATGGTGAGGGTTGTAGCTTATGAAAAACTGAAAATAATGGTATAGTTGAAATTTCCAATACACCCCCAAAATCTCATTTTATGGCCATAAAACCGTTTTTCAGTAGGTTGATATGAACAATCACTCCTAACTTCGCCAATTTCCATCCGATTTCGAATTTGCTTTTTTAGTTCGAAAGAACAAAAACAAGCCTTTTTGACAGTGTGTTAACATTTTTTCTGAAATGACAACTGACGAGACTGTAGACGGAAGTATTTGGAATTTTTTTATTTTTTCTCTATTTTTTCGACTTTGACATAATTTTTACGATATTATCCGATATTGAGGATTTTTTTTAGTACACTACTGTTATAGTAAATTTAATTTTACGTCAAATGAGCTATATTTGACTGTAATTGAATTAAAATTAATAGAGTTGTGCGAGTTTTAAGATTTTTTGTTTTTTTTTTTACTAATTTGGAATGTTGGTATAGCTTACGCTAAATGGGAATAAGGACGTGTTTTGATGCGTTATTATAGATACGTAATATTTATTGGAGTATATATGAATACATAAGAGTACACTGTACTGCATACAACAGAACTGGTTAGAACTTACGAAAATATCTGACATATTATAGCACATTTTTTTCAATAGAAATATGGAAAAGCTCCCAAGTGTGCCAAAGTTCACACTGTACATTGATTAACAAAAGAAGTTTGTTATTATAATTTAACCTTATTAAAACGTCAAAGTTTTATTGTTTGTTTCATTGAAATTCAAAAGATATAAATCAAAACGTTGCCAGAAAAGTCAAATTTCTCAATATTCTCCGATGATATGGCATCATCAGCTTTATCATAAACCAGATGATTGTTATTTTTGTAAAACGGACGTAAACGGTCATCATTATAAAACTCGAAAGCACATAAAGTATGCTGATGTTGCAACTGTTAAGAACCCCGTAGTCTTGGACGATATGATTGACTCAACTGCAGGTCATGAACTGAAGGAAGTTCAACTCATTGCTGATGATGATCAAACTGATAACAATAAACCTGATGATGAAGAGTACTTTCCGTCTGGTTCTAAGTTTTCAGAACGAGACATTGTATCAAATTCAGATTTTCAGGATCTTTCTCGTGATTTACTTCTATCGGGAAGACAATCTGAAATGCTCGCTTCTCGATTTAAACAATGGAATTTAGTTGATGACGACTTCAGATGAATGATGATGATCGAATTCTTACAGAGAAGTATTCAAAACTGATGAAGAGAATGACACATGTACCGTACCATACTAAACTCCAAAGGGCCGTTTCCAATGCATTTTTAAGTTTGGAACCAGTGCCGTTGTGTACTGCACCGTACCATACCGTACAGTGCTGCACTACACAATACTCCAATAAATATTATGCGTTTATAATGACACTTGTTATTATTTTCATGCTTCGAAACGCATACCAAATCTCGTAGTAAAAAAAGAAAAAATCTTAAAACCCACACAACTCTATTAATTTTAATTCAATTACAGTCAAATATAGCTCATTCGACGCAAAATTAAATTTGCTATAACAGTAGTGTACTAAAAAAAATCCTCAATATCGGATAATATCGTAAAAATTATGTCAAAGTCGAAAAAATAGAGAAAAAATAAAAAAATTCCAAATACTTCCGTCTACAGTCTCGTCAGTTGTCATTTCAGAAAAAATGTTAACACACTGTCAAAAAGGCTTGTTTTTGTTCTTTCGAACTAAAAAAGCAAATTCGAAATCGGATGGAAATTGGCGAAGTTAGGAGTGATTGTTCATATCAACCTACTGAAAAACGGTTTTATGGCCATAAAATGAGATTTTGGGGGTGTATTGGAAATTTCAACTATACCATTATTTTCAGTTTTTCATAAGCTACAACCCTCACCATGTCCGATCCAAAGTTTTTTTGCAACTTTTTTTTTTGTACCACAGTGTTATAGGTCACTCCATTTTATGGAAAGCATGAAGATGCACACCGAAAATACGAGAATGAGCTTGGTCAAACACTCAAAAAAGAGTGTAAACACCAATTACACTTATGTATAATTCTATAACCCGAGCTAGAGCGTTAGTTGCCTCCTACGGGTTTTTCTCATATATGAAATAAAAGGGCACTTGAAAACAAAAGAAATATTCGTATAGTTTACATTGCGTCCAAAGTTTTATTTTTTATACAAAATCTTTAATAATTCTGTTTTTTAAATATTTGCAATTTGCGATTTTTAGTGCATTGAATCTTAAAAAATGGATTTATCAATTTAAAAGCAAAACCTGCTTAAATCATATACATTTTTTTGTAAAAATTCTCCAGCTATATTCATTTTCTTGCTTTCAGTTCTCGTCGAAAAATTGCTGCGTATTACCGAAGTTAAAAGAATTTACTTGATGTTGCGGCCCAAAGCTAATAAAAGTGTGGAAGAACGTTTGACCCATTTATTTGAGAGTACAGTAAGTAGGACGCATAATTAAATCCGTCAGTCATTATCAAATTTCTCTTTACAAACTCAGCTCTTCGATAAAATACGAAAGAGTGGTGCCACGCCAACCGACCGCATTAGACCAATTTTGGGCGACTGCGGTTTCGCCAATCTCGATATTTCACCGGAAGATCGTAAAGTATTGATTGATGAAGTAAATATTGTGGTGCACCTGGCGGCCACTGTGCGCTTCGATGAACCACTCACCAGAGCGGTAAATTTAAATGTGCGCGCCACGCTAGACTTAATACAGCTGGCCAAGGAAATGAAACAACTAGAGGCTAGTAGAAATTTTAAAACTTATTAATTTACTCTTTAATTCTAAACTATATTTTAAAAATATAAATTATTTGCAGGCCTTCTTGTATGTCTCGTCCGCATTTGCCAATTGTGTGGTGAATTGCATCGAAGAGAAATATTATAATGCCAAAATAGGTATCAGCGCCGTGAAGATGTGTGAAGTGGCCAACTCTTTAGGCGTGGATACTACAAATAAACTAGCCAACGTACTCTGCAAGGAGTTTCCAAACACATACACATTCACTAAATCACTAGCTGAGGAAGCAGTTTTGAGTGAGGGCCGTTCACTTCCCATTAGTATCTTTCGACCGGCCATCGGTTAGTCATTGACTTAGATAAGTGGTAAATTTTCAGCATCATGCATATTTACCTTTTAAATTTTAGTTATTCAAACAAGTAAAGAGCCAATATCCGGATGGATCGGCAATTACTATGGACCTTCAGCGGCGTTGTATGCTGCCGGGCGTGGTGTACTACGAGTGATGTACATGAAATCGCACCATCGGGCACATCTGGTGCCGGCGGATTTCTGTGCCAACTTAATGCTAGCCATCGGTTGGGAGACGGCTAAGTCGACACCGGAGCAACGGTATGCTTTCGTTATGCGAACACACAGCAAATACTTTCATTTGTTTAGTTTATTAAAATACTTTTTTTCTCATAATTTTATATATAATGTGTACAACTGCAGTTTACAAATGGCGCCACCAATTTACAACTACACCAGTGAAGATGACAACGCACTGATTTGGAAAAAATATATAGAAACCATTTCCGAGTATGGATATGAGGTCGCTATTAGTAAAATGATTTGGTATCCATTTATGATAGCCGCCGGTCAGAAATGGTTGTATTATCTGCTCACCTTCTTCTATCATACAATACCCGGCTACATAATTGATACCCTTTTGGTGCTAAAGGGAAAGAAGAAAAGGTGAGAGAGAGAGAGTGCTTCTAGTGAGCTTTGGACAATTTTTTAGCAACCCGAATATATGAATAGTTGTAGTTAATTTTTCAATTGAATATGCCGTTATCCAAATTAAAATTTCATGACAGGTAGAGAACGAATTATGTGAGCAAGAAGGTGCGTCAGACAGATTGCTCATGTATAAAGTCAAAAAAATTGTGCGCGAGTTGTTATTTATGGCCTGGCAGTGGAGAAATGAAGCTTGGTGGGTGAAAATGGTTTTATTGAATTTCAAAATATTCTTCATGGTCGTCAAATACTGGTATACATATGCATTCGTTTCAATTTTCGAAGAACTTTATCCAATCGTGTCTCCAGAGCGTTTTTTTTAATTATACGAGATCCAACGCGAAAATATCATTTTTACTAGAAGATGATTTTGCTAAATCTCATTGATGCTCGTAGTAATAATTCTCGAAAATGTCTCAATCTCGCAGTATATGACATGACGATATTGCTCAATCGTTCTGCGCGCAGCGTCGATATTTTCCGGCACAAAACAAATTTTAGACGACCTTCCCGAAATTGGTCGGTGAATTTACAGTGCTAGATGATGGTACTTGGTGGTAGAGGATGGCAATGGCTTTGATTTACTGTTACATTTCTGTCTTGTTAATCCAAATTGTGAGCTCTAATCAGGCGTTTCTGGGTGAATAATACAATCAGTGAGGGGGATAATCAAAAGACTGCATGGAGTGTTGGCTCAGGTCACTGAGTATTCGGGACTCTAGGCAACTTGTGCAACTGCTGACTGGCCATTTTGGTTGGCTCACATTCACGAGAGAGAGAAACGACTGGTGCGCTTTGTTGAATTTGGCCAAAATCACGTAAGCTGTTATCGCGCCAATCAAGAAGAAGAGGGATTCCTTAGGATTATTTATAAGACTTTCGAAAAAGTGTGTTGAGTTACAAATAACTGAGATTCCTACCACTCAACAGTCTACTGAGATTTACATACTATATGTACTAAACAGATTGAAAATAGATATATACTGATATATGCCCGTCAACAGGGTTATAGGTCCATTGTGATACCATTGTGCGATACGGGAACCTCATTTATTTTACTTCATTAAATCATTTTGCGGCTGTTAGGAAGCGCAGGATTGGTCCAATCCTCACACCGAACAGTTCCGTAAGTGAATTGAAAAAAAAAAAATAACTACGTAGAAAACCTGCTCCGATTTTACCTAAGACTGGATAATTTTCAGTAGGGCAGTACAACTTTACAATATTCATGGGAGAAAACTCCTAGTCTCAAGGAATGCCTGCCAAATAACCAATGACCGGTTATATTAACCGCGATCTTCGAGATATCCTTTCTTGAAAGGCTAAGCAGTTCCTTTGCCTGTTTCTTATTTATTTGCTGTCACAGTAGTCTAGCTGTCTAGCTATGCATGTATCTTCATCTCTTCATAGCCTTTTGGCCTCTTGGATAATGTTGCTTTTTATTAATATATTAATTGGCTCTCGGCCATAGGTATCCCCATGGTACTTCTATTGTTAAGCAGTTGAAGAGTAGTACCTTTCCTAGCTGGCTTATCGGCTCCACAATTTTCCTCACTATCTCTATGCCCCGGAACCCAAATAAAGCTCACCTTGAATACGACACTAATATCATTTAGGGCTGCCCGGCAACCCTGTGCAACCTTTGATTTTAGTACAGCCGCATTTATTGACTTAAAGGCCGCCTGGCTATCCCGGAATATATTTGAGGTTTGTCACTCTCTTCTTGATGGTATGCTCGTCTTGAAGGGTCTGTCGAAGTTGAGTATAGGAGTATAGTACTCTATTTATTGTTTATAAATAAAAAAATTTATAAATAAAGGCGTGGCCAAATTGTCGGTCTTTTTATAGCGGCACACTTTTAAGTCCAAGCGCGGAGGCGGCTCACATTACATGTTAAACAGAAGTGTTTGAGCGTATCTCAGATGAGCCACTGAACTACTATATTTCCATTTCTTTACATCGAATTAAGACATTTGACTAATAGTATCAGTGAAGAAGAGTAGCGGCCACATGGATATGGTTGGATAGCGTAAGAGGAAAGTAGCTACGCTAGTGCCAGAAACCCATGTACGAGTAAAAGTAGTGGTAGCTCGAAAGCTACTAAAAAAAACTTAAGAGTATATAATTATTAATGGTGTATTTCAAATAGAATTTGGGTATAAAAGAATTTTTAACAATTCTTTATGTTCAATAAGTTGATACCGGTGTAATTCAGCCAATATTCTATCATAATTTATATATATTTCCTTCTACACATTTGTTCTAGAATGACAAAACTTTACAACATTATGAAGAGGCAAACAAAAGTATTTGATTTCTTCCTGAGCAATGAATTTACATTTACAATGGATAATACAAAGGCATTGTGGAGCTCCTTATCAGAAGAAGATAAACAGATTTTCAATTTTGATCTTAACTCGATTTATTGGAAGGAATACCTACAGAATTCATTAAAGGGTTTGCGTCTCTATTTGGGTAGAGAAGGACCGGAAACTTTGCCGAAGGCTCAGAAACTGCATAGAAGGTTAGTAGCATGAAGGCGATTTTGTTTTTTATACAACACTTTTGATTCTTTTTCAGGTTCTTCATCTTGAATTGGATAACGCATGCGCTGCTCTTTGGCTTTTTACTTTATTTGTTATGGGTTTTAGCTACGATAATTTTACCGTAAGTTTTATCGACAAAAAAATGTATTTAGAAAACCTCATAATATGTAACTCTAACTATACTTCTAATACAATTAATATAATAAAAGTTTCTCACAACGGTAAGCAGTTTTAATTCTTATAATTTAGCAAATAAGTATTGTGCTTGCATGGCCCTATAACACTTTAAGGTTGTTAAAGCAAAGGTGGACGTTAGACTTAACGCATTTTGATTCGCAGTTCCGGTATTGCTCAATCTGCAACGCCCTTTTCCAGCAAATACTAATCAATGTTCCACTGTATCATATCGCTTTGTGCCTGAAGGGTTCGGCTGGAATCTATACTTTTTCGAGCCTTGTGAAAATACACTAGTCGATGGAGTGGTACCAAGTGAAGGCTATCCTTTTCTGCTTTCGATGAATGACCTCTTTTTCCTATGTTAGAATCCGCAGAAGAGAAGGTATATTTCAAAATTGCATTTGCAATTTCCAGTTGAAATTGTATTAGTAATATAGGTGCCTTGTTCGTTAGTTACAAATGAAGTTGGTTTCTACAAAACAGCCATGCATTTGTAACTGACGTTTCTAGGCATTAATAGCAAATTTGTATGTATCACTTTCAGCGGTGCTTGGCCTTGTATACGAGGGGTGCCTTGTATATGTCGAGATTTGGCAACCCTGGCGTTGCAATCTGGCAACTGACAGCTGTATCGCAAAGTTTGACATTTTTTGGCTTTTACGTACTCAGAACGTTTTGAAATACCAGCGCTATTTGTGTTGTTTACAGTAACTTAAAAGATTCATCTCGGTCCAAAAATGGAATTAAATCGTGAACATTTTCGTGCGATTATTTTTTACAATTTTCGACGTGGATTAACTCAGCTACATTGCATGGATGAACTTAATTAATTTTTTGGGCGATAAAGCTCCATCAAGGACCAGTGTTTATCGATGGTATGGTGAATTCAATCGTGGTCGTAGTTCACTCCAAGACGAATTTCGTGAAGGTCGTCCAAAATCAGTTGTTGTTCCGAAAACCATTGATGCTGTGCGCGAACTGATATTGCAAGATCGTCATGTGACCTATCGTGAGATTGAGACAATCTTAGGCATTAGTGGGGCCAGCATACATTCAATATTGCATAAACATTTGACTGTCAAAAAAATTTGTTCGCGTTGGATCCCACACAATTTGTCAATCGCTCAAAAAAAAGGCTCGTGTCGATTGGTCGAAGGAAATGCTCAAAAAATACGATCGCGGGGCTTCAAAACACGTCTACGACATCGTGACAGATGATGAATCATGGATTTACGCGTATGAGCCCGAAAGTAAACAGCAGTCGACTGTATGGGTGTTTCAAGATGAGCCAAATCCAACAAAAGTTGTTCGCGCACGAAGCACTTCCAAGCAAATGGTCGCCTGTTTTTTCGGAAAAACTGGACATGTCGCATCCGGACTACTAGAACAACGCAGAACAGTAAATTCTGAGTGGTACACAACCATTTGTTTGCCAGTTGTCTTCCAAGAAATTAGGAAAACCAATCGCCAAAGACGGATCACTCTTCACCAGGACAATGCGAGCTCTCACACATCGGCTCAAACAACTGCATTTTTGAGCACCCAAAACATCGAATTAATGGGTCTTCCGCCGTATAGTCCTGACTTGGCACCGAATGACTTCTTTTTATTCCCGTACGTAAAAAACAAACTGAGAGGTCAACGTTTTTCGACACCTGAAGAAGCGGTTGCGACATTCAGAATGCATGTTTTGGAGGTACCTCATTCAGAGTGGCAAAAGTGCTTCGACAATTGGTTCAAACGCATGCAAAAGTGTATAGATCTTCATGGAGAATATTTTGAAAAACAATAAAGTGATTTTCGATGATTAAAATTTGTTTCTGTTCTCTAATCCCGACATATAAAAGGCACCCCTCGTAGTTCCATTATCATGTCTGTCAAATCGACTCTCCCATACCTTTATTGCAGGAAGTGACAATCACAGGCCTTGGAAAATCAAAATAAGATTTTTTTTTTAGATTCCAACGTTTGCAAGCCCCAGCAGGTTGATGGTCTATACACGATGGTATACTATAAGTTGAACTGGTTTATTGTCAAAGCATTTCAAATTCTCAAGATTTATATTTTGGGTACCTGCCATTTTAAGCTGAGAAAATTAAAAACACCTATGTATAACAGAGACTCTATATAATATCTTGTTTTGTCCTTAGTACACTTAAACTAAAAGCCGAGTTCTTGTAGTCCATCCAAATCAGTTTGTATGTGTTCAAATCAATAGCACGAGTTTCTAAGAAGAGCGGCTAAATATGTAATCAACCTGTGACAGAATGCCATCGACTTGCATGATATTTTCTTCTTTTCAAACAGTATCTGGAGCTTCGAATAGCTTACATCTCTTTTTGATGATCCTCTGATCAATTTTTCGAACCAATTGTCAACAGAACTGCAGGCTTCTTGCTCGAATTCTTTCGCAATTATGTCATCAAGAAGATCAATCTCTATGATTTCATCTCTCTTTCACAATCTCTTCCAAATTTTCTCCATCCCTACAGAAATATCGGCCTTCTCATCTCCCTCACTAGAGGCGTCCTTGCTTGTCAAACCCTTCTCTTATGGCCTCATATCTACACGGAAATAAATTTATTACCACAATTGGCCAAAGTTGCCCACAAGCAACTTGACTACTTTCAAAATTACTCACTGGATATTTGTTTACAAATGTCTGATTTTAATTAAGTAAATACATTTCTTGTACTTTGCTTAAAATTATTCCATACGCACAGGTTTAATTTGGATTGTTTTAAGAAAAAAATAACACGGCTTTCAAAAGCACTTTTCGTGCTCGCAAACGCTTTTTCTCAAACACACGTACCCGTAAATGGAAATACTTGCTAATAAATTCATAAATAAGCTGATAATTGATCACACTAGAAATATATATGTACATAAAGTTACCGTTATCAATGCTGTTCAACACTGACCTCTGACGGTTAAACATACGAAATTGCTCTCAGGCAACTTCAGAGTCGAAAGGATTAAATAACTTTTTAACTACATAAAATATGATTTTGAGTGATTTAAAGCTTTTGTTTGATCTTCACGCACTCCATTGCTTGTCTGTTTGAATTGCTGCAACAATATGGTTCAATGCTGTAACTAATAAAAGCAATTGTTAATTTAAAATAATAGAACAGTGAGAGAGCGGCGGGGAAAAACATTTTAAAGTGTTCTCAATTCTTGAATGGAAAAAGGCAGCTGCTAGAATGGAAATAATACAGAAACCGCGATCTACTGAATGCAGAGATGTGGCTAATATCAGACCGTTAACCGGCTCTCAGCGATATTCAAGGAGATAGCTGATTTGCTGACGTAAAAGAGAATGTGACAGTGGCTTGTTTACAAAAAAATTGAGATTGTGCTAGTGACATACGAAAGTAATCAACGCAGCCTGATTGGTCCGGTGCCGTCCGACTGGAGGAGTGTGTGAATACGTGTAAAATGAGCGGACAGAATTCCGAGAGAAAGTAGCCGTATTTTGAAATCAATAGAGAAACCTGAAATACTCTAATTTTTATACATTTTATTAAAAAAATCTCCCTTTTGAAAGACTCTTTACATGCTGATTTAATTACACATATAAATACATATACAGTTTTTGAAACATAATCATTAAACGAAATGAGATGAGTGCGCTTATTTAAATAAAAGTTTGGTGAAGACAGTAAATGAATTTTACAAACAAATAACAAATAAATAGTGGGATGTTAATTTTACCGAAATAAACTTTGAACGAACATTTCATGTCAGTTTCATTGTTCTCATTCCAAATAGTTCTCATAAAAAGGCGAAAGTGCAACAACACCAGAAAGCATTGAACAAGTTCGAGTATCTAAAGTAATATTCCTTGTGAATATCTAGGTTTGACTGAGCGTGAAATTGCTGATACCATAGGCATTTCAAATGAACGAGTACTGTATGTTTTTCATGAAAAATGATATAAATACATACATACATTAGGGTGGGCTAAATTTCTTCCCTACTTCGTTTTGGCGACTGAAGTAATCCACTTACAATTCTCAACAAAAAAGGGTATGCAAGCACAACTCTAAAATGGTAGTATTATCCAATCAATTTTCCTTCTTATTTTATTAAATTGTTTGCAGAAGAATTCGTGTATGTGCATGATATTTGGGTACGAGAATTTCATGTAGTGGATACGTACCGAATACGTTGGCGGCCGCCGTAGCCGAATTGGTTCGTGCGTAACTACTTTTCGGGAGTGCATAAGTTCGAGTCTCCGTGCATGAAACCCCAAAATTATAGAAACGTTTTTCTAATAATGATCGCCCCTCGGCAGGCAATAGCAAATATCCGATTGTATTTCTGTCATGAAAACGCTCCTCATAAAAAACTATTAGCAGTTCGGAGTCGGCTTTGTCCATTTGTTGAGCAATATCAAGACGCAGGCCACAAATAAGAGGAGAAGCTCGGCCAAACCTCTAACAGAAGTGAATGCGCCAAATATTTATTCATTTATGAGTGCCAGTTGAGATCCGTGGCCCCCTTAATTACGATTTTTCCAATGCATCCTATAGAGGACGAAGTGGCGGCTCATTTAAAAGTAGAAAACACAATAACCAAAGTAAAGGTATTTTCAACTGGGTTCTGCATCATCTCACAACTCTGAAGGTGCTGCCATTGGATCACGGTTGTGACGACACAAAATATAGATGTATACAAAATATGCATTTGAAAGTTTTGTGTCTCAATTTTGTTTTGGTGCGGGTAAAAGTATGTACATTCCAATATTAAATCGGCATAGGAAACTACAGGTATGTGAACTTTGTATTTTAGATATATGATATGTTCAGCAGTTCTATGTAAAAAACAACAGGAAACATATTTGTGAAACATTTTAACCCCTTAACTCCTCAATAGTAGTTTCTTTTAGTCTTTTTTGAAATTCAAATTCCATTTTGACGTATTTCTGGCGCGTAAGTTGAATTTTGATTTTTGATATATTAAGAGACTTATAAAAGAAGTGCTTCGCAAAAAATTTAATTGTAGTGCATTTTATTCCGTTATATCGCACTCATATTAAAGAAAAAGGGTCAAATATCTTCGGTCTTTAGTAATTTACATATCATTAAAAATTGACTTAAAATTAGTTTAGTGGCATATAAGTTTACATATACACTGTTTAAAAAATAATAATTTAAAATGCTATTCAAAGTGAAAAAATTCACAGAGATTTCTAATTCTTTCACCTTCATGCTTCGGTATTCCTCGTCGGAAGCAGCTAAATATCTACTTTTTCATCGCATAAATAAATATTAAGTTTGGGGTAGCTACGTGCTTCAACCTATGAAGAATTGATTTTCCGACCAATGCAAAATTCGAAGTATGTACTGTTTTTCTATATGATTACACTAGAGAAAAACTATTTTCGATTTTTTTTGTCACACAGTGTAATATTATAAAGTAGTGGCGTATGAATTATAGCGAATATAATTCTTCATGGAACATTTTACGACTAGAGTTGTCTTTATTATCAAATAATTTTCTGTTTTTTTTTACATATTTTTTAATAATTTGAAATGAAATAAATGCAATAAATAGTCTTTTTATTTTAAAGTGTGGGAAAACCGTTTTTGTTTTCCTTTATAAATAGACAAATTAAGCAAATTTTGCTATTTTATCCTCTCTAGCGGAGCGAAATAAACGTCAAACATTTAATTTCTTGTACCCCAAATCCACATATACTATATATGTATATTAAAAAAAAAAACATAAAAAACAAGTTGATTAAGGGATTAATAGCTAAAATTTAAAATAAGAAGGTTCAAAATCCATTTTAGAGCTATGTTTTTTCCGCCTTTTTTGTTCAGAATTGCGAGCAGAGTTCCCTAGATGCCGACTCAAATTCAGTTATATTTCTTAAGAACAAATTAACCTGCCTTAATATAAAGGATCTTTCAAAATTGACTCCTAGATGTCATTGGTGAATAATTTCTAGGCGGCACCTTTTTTACATATGTCAGCTTTGACATTTGTGAATTAAACAGATTTACACTATAGAACAACGCATTAAAATTATTGAAGTTTGATATGAAAATGATCAATCTATAAGAACACCATACCGCAAAATTCGTGAAATTTTGCTGGAAATAATGGTCCGATTGAGTCTACAATTCAAAGGATGGTGAAAAAATTTCATCAAACAGTTTCTGTCGATACTAGAAAAAGGACTGGCAAATCAACAACAAGACTTTCTGTTGAGAATATGGCTACTGTGGCGCGAAATGTTGCTGAACAACCTTTAACATCGACATCTCGACGTTAGGTTACGCATTCATGAATCGACTGTTTGGCGGATTTTTACTGTGACTGTGAATGACGGGCTCATGGAAGACATTTAAATGATGTAATTTAGTTTAATTAATTGTACGTTGCGATTTATGGCATGACAAATCTTATAATGGAATAAAGTGCTGAAAGCTAAGCGCTTGAAACGCCTGGTATGAAGTCTAGCTTTATTTCTTCCGAAATGGGGAATGATACCTTTAGATACCATCAATGGACCTCGGTATAAAGCAATCTTAACCGAATTTCTGTGGCCAGAGCTGAAAAGCATCGATATATCCGAGCTGTGGTTTCAACAAGATTGTGCTACTTATCATACAAGCGCCGAACCGCTCGAAGTTGTAAAGGAGAAATTATACGATTGAGTCATCTGACGGCAAACGTTCACCAATTGGCCACTGCAATTATGTGACTTGATACTCCACGATATTGGATCGAATCTTCAAAAATTCGACCACCCACTGGAAGTACTGCCCGGGTAGGCGAATGATGTGCTATTCCATACATAACATCATAAAAATTGCTTCAAAACAAGAAACAATATGACATCTTATATCGTTGTTGTTTTGTTTAGGTCTGGTTTAGGTCTGGTTGTAGCGGTTGTCTACTATGGAACACACTCAGGCTCATAGCTCATTGTGTTTGAACTAATTTCCACGGTACTGAGACCTTTCAACTCATTAAAAAATGGTCTACCTACAGTGGTTAATCTACGTTTGGTTAGAGCGGGACAGAAGGTGCGAGATCGTGTCTGTCTCTTCCTCATTTAGACAGCTTCTGCAAAAGTTATGTGTCTGCACGCCCATCCTCTGGGCGTGTTTGCTTATTAAGAAGTACTCTGTTATACGGGAACCAGTGAACTAAGACTATGCTTATTTTGTTTAGCAAAGATTCTATGCGTTTAGCTTTGATTGCTTTATGAGCCGCATAGTGCCCAAGTCAATGATTTCACTTCTATCGTTTACAGTTTGTTCAGTTTGCGATCAGGTGAGATTGTTGCTGGGTAATTGCTCGTAAAGACTGCGTAACCAGGATCCTTTGGATCGTCTGCTGCACCTGCAACCTTGTGGGTTCCACTCTTAGTCTATCGCTGGTATTTTTTGCGCTGTTTTGGCTTATTACGCTTTGTTTAATCTAAAGGGTGATTTTTTAGCTATTATCTTTTTAAACAGTTGGTTTAAACAGCTGACGCACGTTTCGTGTTTTGTTTCACTGTCAAACATCTTCAGTTTGGCCTATAATGCGTAAATAGCAGCCGAAACATTGGAAAGAGTATGCCAAAATTGGACTAAGCGGATGGACCATTTGAAGCGCAGTCGTGGTCAACTTTTGCATGAAATAATCTTCAAACATTAAATTATATGGACTGTACTATCGATTTAAATAAAAATTTCATGCATTTTTCTGAATTTTACATGTGTTTTTTTGGAAAACCTTACTCTCACAATTTTCTGTAGTTTAATGGTTGGCAGCGGTATGCCTATGCCATTGCTATGTACTCATCACCCTATATTTAAAGTCATGTCTTAGATATCTTGCACCAAATGTCAAATTTTTTGTGCCCCACTGTTATTGCCAACTGCTATTGAAATAATATAATATTATATGTAATAACAGCAAGGACGGTTACGATTGAAAATATTGCTTTTATACTATTCCAATAAATAAATTATAGCTCTGCCATTTAAACATAAATGTCTTCGATTTCCGGTTTGCTTAGCTTTTTCATGACTTTAATCAAAGTTCAATTCCAATTTCTCAAAATCACTGGCTTAAATCTGGAAACGACATGTCTTTCCTCATGGGGAAATTAGTCACTTTACGTTGTTTTCTCTACAGTAGGCAATGCGAAAATGTGTATGTGTGTAGACTGTTGCGGATGTGTGTGTGTTTATCCTACGTCCTTTATCTCATTGAGTGCCAAGCGGATTTGAGGAGAAACTTCACCAGGGGCTAAACGAGATTAGTATATAGGTATATTGATTTCTGATTTCCCCGATTCGCTTTCTTGTTTATTTTGCATTTTTTAACACTTGGACTCGCATAAATAAGTAACTTTATGTTTGTACAAATATTTGGAGAATATTTTCATGCTAAATTATTTTCATTATTTTTTACAAAGATTATAGATTATTGCATAACCAAATCCGTATAAATGAAAGTTTCGAACTACGAAAATAATTTAAAAAATTTCAAAAAATTATCAAAATTTTTAATTTTTGAATCAAAATTTTTAGAAAACTCACGTGTATGCAGCTTTTCAGTCCATTCTATTTTAGTAAAAAGTGGCGTAAAATTAATCACCTTATGGGAAAATTTAGAATTTTTGCAAATGCCGTAGGTACATAAATCATATTTGCCACTTCTGAACTAGACAACTGCAGTATACAAACAAACAATCAATGGATCAAAATAAAGATTTCCATTACGCAAAATCATTTCTTATTTAGTAAAAAAAATTTAAATAAGTTATAAAACAAAGTGTAAGTACGAGACTTCAACCTCAAAAATCGCAACTTTTTTTCATACATGGAATTATCCTTCCACACTCCTTTTGGAGCTTAAGGATTCAACAAAAGTTTTTCAAACATTTCTATTTATTAGACATAAATCTCAGTTCATTAAACGATTTTCCAGTTTCATTGCGGATAGTCCTTTGCCAAATCATCAATGGTCTGCCTCTTCTTCTTGTTCCTTGCGGCTTCCAAGTCAAGGCAAGGCAATACATGAAATACCACATCGAAAACAAAAAAAAAATTGAAATAAAATTCACTGCGATTTTCCAGTAACTTCAAACCTACTTTTTATTGTAACAAAATTGAATGCATACCCATAAAATTGCATACGCAGAGATTTTCTAAAAATTCCGAATAAAATGTTAAAAATTTTGATACCTTTTTTGAAATTTGTTAAATTTTTATGAATTTTCATTAGCTAAAACTCGAAAAGTCGACCAATAGCAATTCTCACTGTAAGATTTAACCAATTTCAACTGGCATACTCATATCCTTCATATGCCTGCAGAAGAGGAACTTGAACGCAGGTACTTGTTGTGTCTTCGGACATAAACTCGGTTCTATCTTCTCACCGACATACCATATACCGAGAAACTCTGTATAAGGAGAGAGTTTGTTTGGGACTCCTG
The DNA here is from genome assembly GCF_027943255.1 of Anastrepha obliqua. Classification (NCBI taxonomy): domain Eukaryota; kingdom Metazoa; phylum Arthropoda; class Insecta; order Diptera; family Tephritidae; genus Anastrepha; species Anastrepha obliqua. Next base: position 114,371,289 of record NC_072892.1, read on the forward strand.
AGCTCAAAACGCAATTCTCAAATTTTTACTGTGATAAAATATATCATTTTTTCAAATCCTGGTCCATAAAAATTGTTTTAGGTTTTTCAAATTTCCGTTGATTCATTTATTTTGGATATTTATATTTATTTGTAGGGAGGTGCCACGCCTCCTTTTCCAACACCTATTGCTTTCGGCCTTAAGACAGGTACTGGCAATTTGTGTAACTGTATCCAATTTCTTTACCTTAGTTTTTGTGGTTCCGGAGAAAAGCAATTTGGAAATATTAGTTAAAATGGTTCTACGCCTCCATTTCACCGTTAGTACGGTATTTTCAATTTGGTTTAAAGGGCTAACATTTCTGCACTAAAAGGAATTATTAATCGGGCGAAAGGTACACTCAAAGAAGGAGGTTAAATATTTTTGTGTTGTATTTATAAAGATAAAGTTTTTGTTATATTTACAATGGGCTGTATTTTTATAAAAAAGTTACGAAGAAATTTTGGCGCCGCAAACATTGCGAATATTGTAAAAGTGGCTCCATGAAGTGAGCAACAATATTTGTACGATATTTTTGTAAGTCAAGGCCCCATATTTCTTTTTTTTACTTTGTTTTTATTAAAGTAAAAATTAGTCAACAAAAACAAATTGTCTTACAGACTAATGCAAATGTTTTAGCAAATAATAAAATAATAATCTTAATTCGTACAAAGAGTATAACAAAACATACGAGGTGTGTTCAAAAAGTATCGCGAATTTTGAATTTTTGCAGGTTACGTATATTCGAATTGCGTTTTTTTGTGGCGATATGTTGGTACTCATGTCTCTTACTCATGCCGACGAGTTCGGCCATTTTGAATGTTCAGTTAATTGTTGGCAGCTGCTTTGCTTGCACGTGTTTCGGCTCGTAATCGTATGTGCGCGGATGCATTCCGAATGTAGACTCAGTGCGGTGTCATACGGAGAAGCTACTTTGGACCAAAGCAACGTTTATCTGTGGTACAAAATGTTCTCAGAAGGCCGACAAGATGTGAACGACGAAAAGCGTGCCGGACGCCCGACCACTTCAACAACAGACGGAAAAATTGATAAATCGTGTGCCATTCGATTTTTTTCAATGATTTGGGCATGAGATGGGTCGCCGCAAAATTCGTACCAAAACTGCTCAATTTAGACCAAAAGCAGCATCGCATTAACATTGCTAATGAGATGTTGGACTCTGTCCGCGACGACCCAAATCTGTTCCAGAGGGTCATAACTGGTGACAAATCGTGGGTTTATGGTTATGACGTGGAAACCAAAGCTCAATCACCTCAATGGAAGCTGCCGCACGAACCAAGACCGAAAAAAACGCGCCAAGTTCGGTCGAATGTAAAAGTTTTGCTTACCGTTCTCTTCGATTATAGAGGCGTTGTGCATAATGAGTTCTTGCCACAGGGTAAAACGGTCAATAAGGAATACTACCTGCAAGTTATGCGCAATTTGCGCAAAGCAATCCGCCAGGAACGCCCGGATTTGTGGAAGAACAGAAATTGGCTCTTGCATCACAATAACGCCCCTGCTCACACATCGTTGCTTGTGCGCGACTTTTTGGCCAAGATACCACAGCCACCGTATTCCCCAGATCTGGCCCCCTGTGACTTTTTCTTGTTCCCGAAACTGAAGACGCCCATGAAAGGACGACGCTACGCTACGATTGACGAGATAAAGACGGCATCGAAGGAGAAGCTGAACAAGAAAAACAAAAAATGATTTTTTGAAAACATGAAAAACATCTAAATTACGAAGAGCTCTATATGGGGTATTAAGATAGGTTCGCTCTAGATAGATTCGAGCCAATCCACAACACTTTAAATAATAACAAATACGAAAGATAAAGACCAAATAGATCGCCGAGACTGCAGAGATTTCAAGTTGATAATATATGGGTCATGAAAACGAAGAGAATGTAGAGTAAAGGATAAGTTCAATTCGAATTATGAGACAGGCTTTATAAGGTCTCCAGATGAAGCATGCAAATTCCACATTAGAACGAACAAATGTTACACATCAGCAATTTAAAAGTATAAGGACTTGTAAATTCTGTACTGTTGCGCCTTATCAACGCTGATACGGCGTAAGATAAAAATTATATATCTAATATGACTAGTAAAAGTGAACTTTGCTTAAAAAATTACTTCTAAGGCCAACATTTGAGTGACCGATCTCAGATAAAAATTAGACATAAAATAAGATGTCTTCAAAGGAAAAAACACTCGGCAAAAGTAATGTGCTTGCATTTCGAAATATATTAAAATAGTTGATTACTAGAAGACCAACCAAACTTTATCAAGCTCATTTTGGAGCATTTGTGAATCAGATGAATTTCTTATAATAGAAAAAATTTTGAGGTCGTCAGCATAAAATAAAAAATTGGCATATGAAAAACAGCTTTTTATGTCATCGATAAACAAGATAAATAGGACAAAAAGGATATTTTGCGTCCTTCTACTTTGTGGGACCTCAGATGACGCAATAAAATGATATGACTAATGATTGTCAACAACAAATACACATCTACGATTGAAGAGATAGGACTAAAACCAACGAAAAGATATGGAAAGAATAACAAAGGCTGAATGCGATACTCTGTTAAAAGCGTTAGAGAAATCCGCATACACAACATCGACCTAAAAACCTTTCTGAAAAGCTGATATACAGTCTTCTGAGAAAATAGCCAAATTTGAAATAGTCGATCTACCAGGAATGTAGCCATCAGCACGGGGACATATTAAGTTTTTGACAACAAAACAGGCAGAAAGCATTTGAGCTGTAGTAAATTTTACCATATTTTGTAAATAAAAAGTCTACTCCAAAAAAAAAAATGTCATGTAGTTTTGGAAAAAAAATATAATGTAAAAGAATCCCAGTCCCAGAAAATATTAGAAGTCCGAAAAAACGTGCGACACGTCGCTAACAATTTAAAATGGAATTAACTTTTTTTCTAATAATTTCCGTCTTCACTTTCTTATTTTTTATTAATTTCAAAATATGGCTTGCGGTGTTGCACTCTGCACACATTAACACATTTTATAAGCGTTTTCACTTTAGCGGTTGGCGATTAGCAATTGAAAATATATTTGTTATGGCACATCTCACAGACAATAACGCGAATTGTATTTAGTTAGCGAAATATAAACTTGTTGATTCAATTACAAACCCACACACACACGCTTGCATACATACATACACTTTCATAGCTTTCGAACTTTTCACTCACTGGACGTCGCCGTAAAAGTGCAATGCTCCGTTGTTGCGTTTGCTTGTATTGGTTTGAAAAAAATATGCTCAATTGTTGGTGTTACTGTTGTTGCAGCTGGCGGCAGTGAAATCGTTTGAGTATACACCTTGGGAATTGCCTCCAAACACATCAGAATAAATACCGAAAGCCATTCAAATTCCATGCGCGTCAGGTGCATTTTTGGCATTTCTTTCGCTATCGATTCTAATTTCAACCTAATTATATTTGTTTATTTTGCAAATTATTATAGTTAGTAACTTTCTTTAACACTTAAGCTTGAACACGAAAATGGCTTCGCTTTCAACTTTATTCTTCTTAAAAAGTTGCGAAATGCAATTTTTGGCGCGTAAGAACACCAATGGAATACGACATAGTAACTTAAACTGCTTCGACCAAGAAAGTTTTGCGCTCACAAGCGTCCACTTCAATTGTAAAACTACAACTGAGCAATGCTGATAGTTGCAAAGGAGCTGCTATTTTAATATCCTCGTGAACGTAGTGGGTATTTCGTTTGAGGCTGTAGCCAAGCAAGACAATCGACTAACAAGCTTCGCAACGGGGATTTGGGGCTGTACGAAGGACGATATGGCGTGCGCCGATTGTCGAACGGAAGTTGTAGAAAAGAAGCAAAATTCAGGCAGCTGACAGTAGTCGCAAGTGAAGTTTTACCCACACATATACACATACGGGCATATGAACATATGTATTTTGCACAAGCGCGCGCGCACACAAACACACACTTCCACGATTGCCAATTGACATAGCGCCACTAGCTGACTTGCTAATCGTCTACGGCTTTTGGTTTTACTCGTATCTATACGCAGCTATGTGATGCGTCTACTAAACGAGGGGAATATTACGTGCGCTTATATGCGCTGTGGTTCATTTCCACTTCCGCTAAAAATTAAGGCCAACAAATGCCGGCAGCAGTAGACAAGTATATAACAGCTAAATTGGTGAATTGGTGAATTGGTGGTGTGAAGATGCCAACACACCACCACTGGCGCAAGTTGCCGCTTTGGCAAAGAAACCAAAATCACTTTCATTCGCTCTGTGGTTGAAGTCTAATTTGATTTGCGGCTATGAGGTTGACTAGTTGGCCGACTGTTAACTTGAGTATCGCAGAGTGGGTTGTAAAAAGTATGAGTAAATATGTAAGTAGTTGTAAAGGATGTCGTGCTGATGAGAATTTATGCGCGTTAAAAACGCCACTTCCGGTCCGCAGTTGAAACGGAAGTGGAGACAGTTGGCTGTGGGCTTTTTTTATTGCCACATTTTGTAATCGCTTAGTGCGCGTGCTGGAATTGGCCCAGTAGAAAAGTGAGTCGAAGTCACCTAGCAGCTCTATATCCCTGAAATTAATTCAAAACATTAATCTCTAAACAATTATGCAAAGCATAAATTTGAAGTAAGCAATAAAAATGTATACTTTTTCTAATTAGCTGACTATGGACACGAAGGAAACGAGAAGGCAGACTTTTATGCCAAAAAAAGGGGCAGACCAACCCTATTATCGGCTTTAACAAAAATAATACAAAACAGGAAGACAAAAAATGGATCCAAACTAAAATCAGGGAACACTGGAATGACACAAGCGGACTTATTCACTCCAAAAAATTGTTCAACTTCAATGCCAACAGAGCAAAATCTGCTCTACCCCTAGAGAAAAAAGGCTTCAGATTAGTCTGTGGAGCACTTACACGTCACTTTGCCTGTAATAATCCCTTTAACACAATAGGGTTATCTAGTACAAGATTGTGCAGGTTCTGCTGGGATGATGAGGTGTCTATGGAACACTTAATCGCCAACTGTGAGGTATTAGGCTACAGGAGACACCAAATCCTGGGCTCGGACCTACTAGAGGTGGAAGACCTACAATTGCTCTCTCCTAAGAAGCTGGTTCGATTCCTCGGTATACTAAATAATTATAATTAAGTAATTAGGGGCGCACAATAGATCAATCTGGTCGCAGTGCATAGAGGCCTTAGCCTAACTCGTACAACCATTGCCATTACCATGAGTGTATATAAAACAGCACAAAATTTCTGCAAAAGAGCATTCTCAAAAGTTTCTATACCAGTTTTAACATTTTTATGGCTATTTATATTTAAAAACCATTGGTTATTTAAAAAAAATTATATATGCAAGTATTACAGCATGAGTATCAAGGCAAATAGTTTTAAGAAAAAAATTTTTTAAAAACAATTGTTTTTAGTGTTGCCACTTGGATTTTACTGCAAAAATGGCAACTTATCCCATGTTTCACCTAAATATTAATATATAGGTTTTTAAACAAGCTTCAATGGAAGAATATATTTTTATCTAGTAGTGCCACATAATTCTAATTGCAAAATGAAATATTTTATTTCAGTACTAAAATATGAATATTAGATGAAAGGCAATTAAACAAGCTGGTGTTGCCATATAATTTTAATTGTGAAATTTCATTTTAGTATTAAAATATGAATATTCGATGAAAGGTGTTTAAACAAGCTTTAGTAAAAAAATATTTTTTGCTTATAATAATATATACTTTTTCCAAAAAATTAAAAAATTGGCCTACAAAAAATGCATATTATCATTTATAATACATATACATATTATATAATTGTTAAAATATACAGATATATCCATGTAAGATTAAAGATAGAATACAATAATATTTTGAAATAGCGTTGCCACATAATTAGACAAAAAAAAATGTTATTTAATAACAAAATTCAATTAGTGGTTGCATGCAATATGCGTATCAACCATAATGCGTTTCTAAGTAAAACCAAAGCGTTAAATAAAATTATTTGCTTATGGCGTTGCCACCTAATTCTTAGGGCGAAAATGGTAAATAACAATACATATCAATTAAGTATTGGGATGTGACTATCACACAAATTAGAATTGAGAACGTTTCATAAAGTATGTTCATCAATTTTTTGAAGTCTCATTAGAGGAAAAGCACTATCAAAACATGAAAAACTGGAAAAATTACATGGCGATGAAGCGACATATACTTTGATAGATCCAGCGCTGAACAAGTGGGATTAACTAAGTATTTATCCAATCAAATTTCAAAAAGCTAAAAGCAAAAGATATCTGTCCTCTATACCTGTAAAATTTCGAAAAAAAATTTTTTTTCGTATAGTGTTAACATAATCCTTTAAGAATATGTCAAAAAAATTTTAGAACGTAAATTTAAGTATTTCTTATATTATAGATCGTCAACCGTGACGACTCTATTCTTTGCGTCCGAGCGCTGTAGTTACGTTGCCGAATTTAGAAGCGTTTTTCTCAGAACTATATTTTCCGAATAGGTTATTGACCGATCTCCCTGAAATTTTGCACACATCTGTTTAATGATATTACTTTCTATGAGAATTTACAAATTTTCGAAAATTTTTCGAAGAAATAATTTTTTTGAAGCAATTCGGAAATTCGCCCCAAAATTCATTTTTTTAAGCATTTTATTCAGCGATTTTTTTCCATTTTTAATTCATATAGAAGTTATGATATTAATAAACAAAAAAATTTTTGGTTTTTTGCATTCAGGTCACTGTCGCCGATGCTACCATGCCCGCCGATTGAGAAGCCCCACTTCGACCTTCCTAGAAGAATTAAATGTACGTCCGCCATTTTAAACGGTTAAAATAAAAAAAAATTTATATTAATTTAATGTATAGATAAACAGTATGCCTATTTTGAAAAAAATATTTTGACTTTTTCATTTTAAATAATTTTAATGAAAATCAGGGGAAATATGGCCGTTTACAGGTATCTGTCCCCTTAAAGACTTAAGACCTACCAGCACACCAGATCAAATTAAAAATTAGAGCTTCGATAATATTTTTAAGAAATTTATTTGTCGTAAGTTGTAAAATTGCACACGTGCTCAGATAAGCACTTGAATATATATAAATTAATTGTCTTTCCGTTTTTGCTGGTGTTTTAATTAATGTATTTCTCTTAATACCCAAGTGATCCAACGAGCACCTGCTAGTAGATATATGCATACTCGTACATATGAGCATTACTTTAAATATATGTATATAGTAGTAATAAACAAATAAATGTATGCATAAATATGTTTCTGAAACTTTTTTTTATACACGAGGTGTGTTAAAAAAATAATGCGAATTTTTAAATTTCGCGGGCTACGTACATTCGACTATCGATTATTATTATTTTTATGTTGGTACACTCGTTTCGAAGATATGTTCACGGTTTTAGCAATGTAGCATTTTTAGTTTGTTTTTTGAGAGGCATATACATTAGGGCGAGTCGATTTAAAAATCGCTCATTGCTCTGTAAAAATGGTATTCTAGGGATCAAAATAAGAAACTTTGCCGAAGGAACCATATCTCTAAAACGAATTCTGATGCCCCCCAATTTCAAAATATCACCATTTTTGGCCTTTACATGAAAAATCAGCTAAATGGCTATGCTTTTTCTTTATTTTTATTTATTTATAATAATATTTTTATTTATTTATAATAATATCTATTTTTTCTCTTAAGAAATTTATTTAGTCAGAACATATGTAAATGAAAAAATTTATTTAAGTGAGTTAAAAGAAAGAAACTAAAAAGTTCGACCCAAATTGGGGGACATCAGAATTCGTTTTAGAGGTATGGTTCCTTCGGCAAAGTTTCTTATTTTGATCCCTAGAATACGATTTTCACAGAGCAATGGGCGATTTTTTTGCCTCCCCACAAAAGACACTAAAAGTTCAACCCAAATTGGGGGGCATCAGAATTCGTTTTAGAGGTATGGTTCCTTCGGCAAAGTTTCTTATTTTGATCTCTAGAATATGATTTTCACAGAGGAATGGGCGATTTTTTTGCCTCCCCACAAATCGACCCGGCCTAATATACATATAAGACAAGTGTTTTGCGTGCTCGGCGATTTTCGAACACCGAGATTTTTCCACACCGTAAACTCAACTGAAACAGAAACAGCGAGGCCTTGCCCAAAAAAGCGAAAATTTCCCTACATGCTTGCAAAATGGCTATATGTACATAATAGATTGGGCTTAAAACCGCACATAGCACACATTGTGGTTTGTGTTGGACAGACGGTATCCAAGGCCAAACTGAAAAGATACAACAAGCTGCATCCGTACTCATCACAGGAGCGCAAACTTTTACTGCAACCAAGGCTCTTGAGACTCTATTGGTCCTCCTGCTTATAGCTATCTTTGGCGAATTCCGGGCTAATTGCAAGGCAGTTCAACTAAATATATGCCTACCACGGAAATATTTCAAATGTGGACACTCAAAAATCCTAGGAACACTTCCGGAAACACCAAGGGAACTATGTAAACGCTGAATAACTTTGTCATTTACCAACCGATCGACTTCAACATACATGGTTCGATACCGTCAATTCAGTACAATTTCAACCATGGATCGCTTTACACCGAAACAACCGAAATCGACGCTAGATGATTGTGATTGCTAATAAAGGTGGCCACTTGATTGATATTGTATTCAAAAAATAATTTTAATAAATTGTAAATAACCAAACCAAATAAAAATATACTTATATACAAATCAGTTGTCTGTTTTTTTCAAAGCCATTCATTGTTTTCGTAGTTTGAATGTGAATGAATAATAAAGACGGCAGTGGGATTTACTAAGAAGTGCTGCAGCTGAACTTAAGCCAATGGTTACTTGAATACAGTAAGGCCAAAAAAATTGTACAGTGCGGTAATACTTCCTCAAAAGTAGCAATTGACTTTAGAGTAATTCTAAGTAAGCTGGTTAAGCGGTGTATCACGAACTTTGTCGGAATCCGTGGACACAGAAATCGATGATGAGGTGGTTTGAAGAGGAACTGATCTTAAATCGTTCAAATCTATGTGGGCATTTCCTTATCCTCAAAAAACTCTGGATCAGATCGGCCTACATCGCGCATTTCAACTATAGTTGGGCCGTGGAGCCAGCTTGTGGGGTAACTAGACAGGTCTGGCTGAAAATCAATGTAAACATAGACTACATAGAGGAGGCCTATAATTTGGGTGCATGTATATTATATAATACGTATGCATAATTTGTCAATCATACTCACCGTTATTCTTGAAAAATTTAGTCCATTCGTCGACTGAGAGCACGGGATGTTGGGTTTCCTTACTTAAGCCGATTCTTTCCAAGGCGATGAATTTTTCTTTAAATGTTGAAATACACGAAAAGTATATACTTGAGTATGTAAATACATACATTCAACACATACAACTATTCATTATTTAAATATCTTTTCTTTGCATTCACCTGTTGTATGTTCCTTTAAAATTGCTGGCGCGATGGGATCTTCTATTTCATTGTGTATAAATTTGAATTTGCCACGAAATCCTTTGGCCGTGACATTAGAACTGGCATTGAATTCGATTAATAAATCCGGGCCTGAACTAATTATCCGTCGGGTTGGCAGCACATCACAAATGACATCAATCACGGCATTCATATTGGCAGATTCCGAATCAAAAACTGTTAGCTTGTCTATACTGCAACTACATAAATGTATGTTCATATGTACTTGTAAATAAATTACAATTGCAATTGGAAGCATAAATCAATAGGGCAATTCACACAAAGAGGAATTATAGTACATATTATCAATTGGCTTACTAGTTAAGAAAAGAATAACTAAATTTTACACACACCAATTTTAAATACCTTTTGTCCTTTTTGGGTAATTGCAGCTCCTCAAAAACTATTTCTACGCGACTCTCAGGTCTGTGGGGAAAGCGACAATATCGAAATAAATTCATGGCCATGTTTTATTAAATAAATATTAAATACCATTTTTCGTACCTGCCAATAAATTTATAAGCGCATTTAATATGCGCTGGGTACTTCGCTGGAAAACGTGGCGAATGGAAGTATTGCCAGATTTCCAAACTGTCAGGCTTTGCATTGGCATCAGCAAAAAAGTAGTAGTCACAATATGATCCGGGTATTAGGCGACCATCGTTTTGAAAATATTCTAAAAATGACAATACTATATTATAAACTAAGCAATACCATTAAGTAAACATAAATAAAAAAATATAACACTTTAAAAAAATGTACAAATAACTTTTTCTCCGATTTGACCCCAACTCCTTGTTCAACTTTAAAGGAAATTGCGTTTGAAAATATCTCGACGATCTAGCATTACTGGATTGAAGAAGTGACTCATTTTTAACTTAAATCTAGAACAACAACGCAACATTTATGATATGATATGATTTTTTACCCCGGTAGATTAATTAATTAAACGTCTTATCAGCAAAAGTATGGAGAGTATCAAATCACGGCAGAAATATACCCCAATGGAAATTTTATATTCATATTAGTTCTTAAGCAGTTAGCCATTTTTTTATTCAGTGACCAAATTTTCTGCTGACTGTTATTGCACTTAATGAATTGCGAAAAGTATGAGGATTGGTTACTCTAATAAAAATCGCTTCTCTAATTTACTGAGTTGTCTCCTTTCAATTAAATTTATTACTTGCAAACTTTTCGTATCATCTACATCCATATTAATCCTCCGATTCTCTTCTTCTTGATTGGCGCGATAACCGCTTACGCAACTTTTAGAGGATGTAGAAGTCCACGAAAGTGGGAAACGTTTCTGACCGTCATTCACCTGAGAGTGAACAGTACGATTCTTCTGCATACGGCTCAAGCACCTCACAACTTCCAGGCCAAAGTATCCGAACACCCGTTTGCGAGCGACCTAATGTGAGAAGGCGGAACAGCCTTATGCGCTGGGACTAGGAAAGGTCACTTAAAAATCCTTCGCCAATGAGCATGCAAGCCTCGGATAAGAACGCCCCACTCTGATGACTATCTAGCGATGCTCAATTTCACACATTTAGGCTGAGACGTGAGGCATACAAGAAGCGCCTTTGCAACATTCGGTGTGAAGAACAGTAATTCGATATTTTTAACAAAAAGTTTGGTATATTTATAAACTTACATATAACGATTTCCTCACGATCTTTATTTGCTCCTTTTCCATTAGGTTGAAAAATTATTACGATTTTCGTAAATGGTTGTTGTGCCAGAAACACTAGTGGGACCAGCATACTTATACATTCAATATTGCAGGAACTCTTCGTTGTCAAGAAGATTTGTTCTCGTTGAATCCCTCTTTATTTTGAAATTGACAAAAAAAGGCTAGATTGGTGGAAAGAAATGTTAAAGAAATTCAGTTGCGGTAGTTCAACGCATCTCTATGACATCGTAAAAGTTGACGCATATTTGAGCTATACAGCCGTAAACAAAACAGGAACCGTCAGTATGGGCGTTCCAAGGCGAGCCTAATCAAACGAAAGTTGTTTGCAGAAAAAGCACATCAAAGCAAATGGTCGCCTGGTTTTTGATTAACTGGAAAATGTGGTCACCTCGCAACTGTACGAGTTCAACTAGAGAAATTTAATCAGTCAGTTCTGAGTGGTACCCAACCATTTTTTTGCCAGAAGTTTTCGAAGAATTAAGGAAAATCAACCACTTAAGATGAATCTCCCTTCACCAAAACTAGGTGAGCTCTCACATATCGGCTCACACAAGAGAGTTTTTGAGCGCTCAAAAGATCGAATTAATGAGTCATTCATCTTATAGCCCTGATTTGGCTCCTAATAATTTGTTTTGCTACCTAACATAAAAAAATACGAGGTTAACGTTTCCCAATGCCTTCAAACAGCATGTTTTGGAGATATTCACTTCTTAGTAGCAAAATTGATTTTAAAATTGGTTCAAGCGATTGCAGAACTATACAGACTTTAATGGAGAACATTTTGGAAAAAAGAAATTAGGCGCCAAATATAAAAGACAACCTTCATATGTTTGTTTATGCCGGAAATCGTTATTCCATTGAACTACACGGGCTGATTAGTTTCAATATACCCAGGAAAACTCTTCGTGTTCATAATTCGTTTTATCTTCATATGCCTTCACCAAGTTAACTCTTGTATTCGTACTCAGAGCGCTTTTGAAGTATGATAAAATCTTAAAAAAAATGAAATATGAATTTTCATCTCCAAGATCTGTTTTTGAATCCGCCACTGACGCGCTGGGTTTCATGATTAAAGGTCAATAGTAAGTAAGTGGTAATATTAAGAATTTGACAGTTGTAGTTTTACCAAAATGAGCGCTATAGTAATAACAAAGAGATTGTTTCTGGTCCCCTGATAACGATGGAAGAAGTCAAAGAAGCGATAAGAGTAATAAGTGGCAATAAAGCAGCAAGGCCCGATGAAATTCCAGTAAAAATTATAAAGCTAATAGATGATAACAACCCAAACGTTTTCTTACAAACTATTAATTACATCTATGACACTGGGCAACTACCACAAGATTGGTTTAAACCAACTTTCATTGACAAGGAAATCAAACGCCAAAAAATGTAGTGAATACAGTGAATCATTCCCTAAAATTTTTTTTAAATAATATTATACATAAACGTGTATACAAAAAATGTGAGAAAGTAATGGGAGATTCCCTATTCGAATTTAAAAACGGAATAGGAACTCGTGAAGCTCTGTTTTGTGTTTACGTTCTCGTCCAAAGCTGAAAGACGTATTTCTATGCTTCGTAGACTACGGAAAAGCCTTTGACACCGTTCAACACAATAAATTATTCGAAATACTTCAATTAACCGGCATAGATCGTCCTCTTAGTATTAAAATAGCCTATACATTTTTTGATGTTTTGAGAAAATGAATTTCAAACTTTTTGCCGAAAGTACCTCTCACTCAAATCTCGTTATGTCTGTAAATATTTATTATTTTTTGACTGACGTTTTGACCCACTTTGTGGAACTAGAATTTGACAAAATTTTGACCACATATAAAATCGACGATGGAGAATCCAAAAATTCAATAAAAAAATAATAGCCTATGAGCACATAGGCTATTGTTATACTAAGGGGACGAGATACAAAAGAGCTCCTTATAAAAAACATTTTTGGAATCAAACAGCAAAGGACCCAGTGAATAACGAAAACACGGATGAAATAGAAATTGTAAAAGGAGTGAGACAAGGTTGTTCATTATAGCCCATTTTATTCAACATTTACTCTGAAGCAATATTCCAAGAGGCATTATAGAGCTCTAAGGAAGGAATTAAAGTGAACGGTGTTACCACTAATAACATAATATATGCCGATGATATGACATTATTTGCTGATAACACAAACGATCTTCAAACCTTAGTATGCAAGCTAGATGAGTGTAGCAACAAATAAGGCCTAAGGATTAATGTTAATAGAACAAAATTCATGGTTGTCAGTAGACGAAACACTGATGGTTCGAGGAGAAGCGGTAGAAATGGTGCCTAAATTTAAGTATCTTGAAAGCTGGATTAACCGGAACTGGGACTTAATGGAAGAAATAAGAACAAGAATTAAAATGGCAAGGGCATCCTTTTACAATTATAAGAATTTTTATATTCGCCTGAAGATTCGCTTCATCAAATGTTACGTGTGGTCAATACTACTGTACGCAATGGAAATATGGACCCTTACAATCGCTAAGTTGAATAGGCTAGAAGCGTTCGAAATGTGGCTGTACAGAAGAATTCTCAAAATACCGTGTGCAGATCACGAGCGAGACAGATCAAAATAAACAAATTTTAACTGCATTTAAGCGAAGGAAGACAGCATATTTGAGTCATATCCTCAGAAATCAAAAAGTACCAACTGTTGCAACTAATCTTGGAGGGTAAAGTTGAAGGAAAATGATGCGTCGGGAGAAAACAATTGTCATGTCTGCGAAACATTAGAAATTGGATGGGCTTGAGGAATATAAGAGAGCTATGGAACAGTGCCAGGGATAGAGAAGCATTTTGTTAATAATATACATTAAAAGATTGTATTTATTTATTTATTTGTTACATGTGAATCTAGTCAAGTCAATTTATTTGCATGAGCTTATTTTATGATTTTAATCACTTTTGTACGATCGCTAATCATTCGAAATCGAATATGCAAATAAAGAGGAAGAAGACCGCTATACACTCACAATGTTCGAACGCACCTATTGAAAAACCCTGCATGAACAAACTGCTCTGCGAAATAGTAAACATTTAATTCAGCTTTGGTTTGCTTAATTCGAGTATGTTCTGAGCTCCATGTCAAACATTTTGATTTACACCTTGCAGCTGTTTACTATGTAACCCATTGGTATGTTCGCACTAAAGTAAGAAATATTAAATAATAATTGGTTTCAGCAGTGCAACATTAATATATAACAAATCAATATTCATCATTATAAATAAAAAATTATAAATGGAAATATGCACATTGAATAGGTACGTTACCCTTCTTCAAGAATCGATACTCTCCGGTTATATTGAGTAGCCAATTTTTGAGAGCGAAGGCATCGTCACTATCAGCTTGTAGCGATTTATCTTGTTGTTGTTCTTTGAAACGTACGCGAATACCGAAAAATTTGCCTGCACTATAAATAAACTCGTTGCTACGTAAATCAGCGACAGTGCCGGCAACCGAATTATTGGCAGCAATAACCGTTGAATGCGCATAGTTGGCAATTGCGTTTATCATTGGATTTGCCTTCTTGGTGGCTGATGTCGCCATTGACGCTGCATTGGCATTAACGGACATCATTTTCTGTTTGGCTGCAACCGTTGTGGGTGGCTTCTCTTGTGTTGCATGCGTTGTTTGCGTCGCTTGCGTTGTTTGCATTGCTTTCCTTGCCACGGTCCTGTTGGCTGCTAACGGTGTGACAGCCGATTTAGATGCTAATGCTGACACACTTGCCGATGTAACAGTACTCGTAGTGTGATTGCAAATAACATAATCCGGATTAGTCGAGTTCTCAATAACGGGTTCCCGCAAGAACGGAAATATTTCTATGTAGTCCGAGCAGCTGAAAATGGCAACGGAAGTGCGCCAAATAGCCAGCAACAAAATAGCAATGCAGCAATGAAGCAACGAAGCAATAAGAGAAGCAAAAACAGTGAATTTTGTGGGAATAATTGTAGCGTAGCAAACGGCAAAAGCAGGCAGCATTGGCGACATTGGTGGCATTGATGGTGAACGTGCAAATGCATGGAACGAAATTGAGTTTGAAAATTTATTAGTCATTGGTGGACTTGGTCATGCAAGGCGGAAAAAGCATGTGAGGCATGTTGAGCGTTTAAAAATAAAAAACAAAAAACACACACACACATACACCACACGTTTAAACACTCGCAGTGCATTTTAGTCTGCGTGTCTTCATACACACCGCTTTTGATTTATTTTATTTTCAAACAGAAAAAAATATTCGTGTGTAATAAAAATGTCACTTTACATGGCATTCACAATAAAATAACCAAACACGTAAGTACATAGGTCTGTATATATGTATAATTTTGTATGCATAGGCTATACATATGTATGTATGTATGTATGTATATAGAGTAGTGGGTAGAACAAGGACGTTGTGGGTTGGCTCATGGCAAACTGCAATAAATATTTTTGCAGACATTCTTGCATATGTGCGTGTGTGTGTGCACATCTTCATTCTTCTCCTGCTCGTGGCTTTCGCTTTCGCATTCCCGAAAGGATACGACAGAAGGCCGGATAGTCAATCATGGGAGGTTCCTCCAGTGTTTTAGCTTTGGCGATCGGTGCATACTTAAGAGCCTCGTTTGCTTCGGTGCTGGTCATTACATCGCCGTAATTGGTAAGTTCTTCAAACATTCTGAAAATCAGCAAAAATTAAGAATTGTCAGCAAAACGAATTTATCAAATGTTCTAAATGCAGATGCTTTGTAAAATAATGGCATTAGTCAGAACTCCTTTTGCTGAAACACCTCACTTAGTATATATAATGAATAATTTTTTAAAATGTGTTTGATCTGCAATTAGTAGAGAGCGAAAGAAAATCGATTTTTCAAACTGAACCAAACCGAACCTCGGCCAATTTCAGCCGAAGCCGAACTAAAGCCCAGGCGAACATTTTAAAGGGTGCCAGAAATAAGCAATCAATGATTTAAAAAAAAACAGTATTTTGATTAATAAAAAAGAAAAGGAATGTCAAGGTAAGTATCAGTTATATTAATTTCAGCTCAAAATATACACCTATCTTTTGAAATACAACATCAAAAAAGGAATTCAGTAATTATTTAATTCTTATTTTTTTTATTATTTAATTTAATTTCAATTATTTATCTTTTATTAAACCCATTTTTTTATTGCGGTCTGTTTTTTAAACATTCAGCAATATTTTCACCTAAAGATATTTAATTCATTTATGCAATATGGAATAATAATTTGATGACAAGTCTTTTTTAGACTTTCTATTAAGTCTGGTGAATGTTATAAGATTTGCAATTATTTATGTGGCATTTCTGTGAGGGTGGGATTGGAACCGTGTATTGTGGATACTTTGAGATCACGATAAATTTGTACATTTTCTATTGGAATCTTTGAAGTATTTAGATGTTGGACTTAGCTGCAGTGCCCCAAATTTGAATGCCATATGTCCATAGCTGTGTATAGTGAGAGCTTACTTTCGAGAGAAACACCAGAACTTCAATGTAAAGGGTGGTTAAGGGCCGATGTTGAATGTGAACCTCACCTAAACGTCAAGTTTTTTTCTGCATTTCATTTGATATTTTTCAATTTCAGACTAACTCAATTTGAACCATGGAAAGATATACAATCGAGCAACGCGTTAAAGTTATTCAGGCTTATTATGACAACGAGCGTTCAAATCAAAATGCATATCGAAGAAAATCATCTCTAGTGATGAGGCACATTTTCACCTCAGTGGATTCGTCAATAAGCAGAATTGCCGCATTTGGGCGAATGATAATCAAAGAGATAATCCCACAAAGAGTGACTGTTTGGTGCGGTTTATGGGCCGGCGGCATCATTGGGTCGTATTTTTTCCAAAATGAGGCCGGTCAGGTTACTGTGAATAGTGTTCGCTATCGTGAGATGATAACGAACTTTTTATGGCCCAAATTGGAAGATATGGATGTGAACGATATGTGGTTTCAACAGGACGGTGCCACTTGCGACACAGCTAACGAAACAATGGCGAGAAAAATTTGATGGCCGAATAATCTCACGTCGCGGCGATATCAATTGGCCGCCAAGATCAAGTGATTTGACACCGTTGGACTTCTTTCTTTGGGGTTATTTAAAAGAAAAGGTGTACGTCGATAAGCCAACAACAATTCAAGAGCTAAAAGATGAGATAATTCGGCACATTAATGGCATAGAACCTCAAGTATGCCTCAGCGTCATCGAAAATTTAGACCATCGGATGGAGGTGTGCCTCCGATGTGCCAATAGTTTGTTCCATACGTAATTGACCCATACCAATATTATCATAATAAAGAGAAATGATAATCATTTAAAAAAAAAATTGTATTTTATTCAAAATCAACACCGGCCCTTGAAACTTAACTACCCTTTATGATAGTTACCAATAGAGGCTTCTGAGTTTTATTCCTAGGGTCTTCCGTTTGATGAAAATATGGGTTTTCCATGTAGACTTGCTATCAAGATGAATGCCGAGATATTTTGTGACGTTAGTTTGGGGGATGATTATATTATTGAGCTTAAGAGGGTGGGCAAATTTTAGGATTTAGTGTAAAAGTGACTTGGGAATATTCTGTCTCGTTTCGCTTAAAGCGTCACTGTTTCAACCAATAAGTTATTTTATGAAGTTATTTTTGGAGTTTTTGGGATCCCACATGAGGGTGGGAGTCAATTATGATTGCGGCAGTGTCATCCACGAACGTTCCAACTATTGTTTCTTCAGAAGCTGGTAAATCGTATGTCTCATGATTGAATAATTTTGTATTGTAAGGTAAAAACAATAAATTATCGCCCCTTTCATCTTCTTAACAGCACTTTCTATCAGCTTTGAGCTGACTTACTGCACTGATCAATTGCTCACTAACTTCACTCGATGAAGAAGCAGTCCGATATTTTAAAACAATTAAAAAAAGCAAAACTCAAATTTGATACAATTTTTTCACAAAACAATATAAATGAATGTTCGGCATCTTTGGAAAAATGCATTTTTGCGAAAAAATATATATATATAATTGGCGCGTACACCCTTTCTTGGGTGTTTGGCCGAGCTTCTCCTCCTATTTGTGGTGTGCGTCTTGATGTTGTTCCACAAATGGAGGGACCTACAGTTTTAAGCAGATATTTTTATGAGCAGATTTTTCATGGCAGAAATACACTCGGAGGTTTGCCATTGCCTGCCGAGGGGCGACCGCTATTAGAAAAATGTTTTTCTTAATTTTGGTGTTTCACCGAGATTCGAACCGACGTTCTCTCTGTGCATTGCGAATGGTAGTCACGCACCAACCCATTCGGCTACGGCGGCCGAAAATAACGTATGAAATATTTACAGATAGATATTATTTAGTCAATCTTTTAATGTCCCTTGACAAGTGTCAAAAACAAAAATGCTACTCCATAGATACTTACGCAGGGCAAATGGCACCAAAAAAATTATAAATTTTGCGATATGAAAAACCCTTTACTTCAACCTTTTCTTCTTCAATAGGTATACAAATTGTTTCAAAACAACTCAATTTCGGCTCGTACATCCGGTGGAACTAGTGTATTAGGATATTCACGTATAAAATTTGTATACCGAGGCGTAAACATTTTTGTTGTCAAGTTTCTTAGTTCCATGACTTTAGATGTGAAACTTTTTATATTGCGATGGTAGCACTAAAGTCTCGTTTTGATACCATTTGGAGACCTCCAATGGGAAAATATCTACAGCTAACCAGAGCTGTTGATGTAATGAAGAAGGTTGATGGGATTTACGTTGGCGCACTGCCACAGGCTTTTTACAGATAAAGTGCTAAAGCAAATAACTATTTTTCTATATCGACCCGAGGAACAACAAAAAATTTAAAACAATTTAAAGAAATAAAAATAAATATTTACCTCTTGCTTTTTTCTTTTGTATAATTGTTCGGACTAGAACTCAAAAAAGAAGACTATCAAATTTATGAAAAATTGCATTTCCCCTATGGGAGTTCAATGGAAATTTTCAGAGTATTGATGGCACTGATGAATATAAAAAAATATGTATAAAAATTAAAAAAAAACATAGGTGTTCAATTTATTTGGCCATACGGCCGCAACAATAACAACATTCTTCATTTGGCCATCCTAATGTATTTAGTGCAATAAATGAAAAATGAAATATATATAGGAAAACTTAGCAATTTTAGTAAGTTTTTTAAATACGAGTAAGCAAGATTACCCCCTTATCCACTCTAGAATTTTTAGAATCGAACTTTTTCCTTGCTTCAAAATACACATTGATACCGTAAAAATTACTTGGCGAGGTCGAAATATATGTGGCATGGCCAGAAATTAAGTGCACTCAAATTAGGCTTCTAAAAAATTTTCCTTAAATATAATCACACTTGCACATATGTATGTACTTATATATTATTTTCCAACACATATATGATATATATAGCATTCGTCATGCCTTTCAATGCGGGTGGTGAAGCAGTCAGTTGAAAAACTTTTTCCATCAATGTGCACTCTTAGTGAAATGAACAGATAGTAATTTGAAGGTGCCAGGGCAAGGGAACGCAGAGAGTGGTTCAAAACGCCTCCTTAAAACGAATCCAGGACTTGCTTCATGGCGTTGACTGTAATATGCATGGAAGTATAGCCATTTTTAACTCGCGAGACTACTTTTTTAAACTGGTACTCTTCATAACTCCAACCTTTTAAAAAATCATAACTCGGCTTTTCACCTTCACCGCCAGGTGCATGACGGCGCGGATATCGCGCTTGGCGGGAAATTGGAACGATATTTTTCGCAAGAGATACCCTAAATCGATTTTTTTGATCATACTGATCTCGAATTGGCCCTGTATCGGCGCGTAGGAGTCAGGTTACACGGCGATGTGTCCAAGGAGTCGAAAAAACATTCCCTAAGCCTATGATTGGACCAACCGACCATTTATCAGCTTTTGTGTACTTATGTACATACACAACCAAATTTTCTTGTTTGTTTAAAAAAATAGCAGATTCATGTTTGGTTTTCATTTCGACAGGAAAGTTAGGTTTTCCTCAAATCTCTGCAAATCATTACAACTACAAAGGTGGCTGGTATTGTTTTTTGACATTTGGCGGCCCCCGTAGCCTAATGGGTTGGTGCGTGACTACCATTCGGAGTACGAACACCACCCTTTTTGGGTGTTTGGCCGAGCTTCTCCTCCTATTTGTGGCGTGCGTCTTGATGTTGTTCCCCAAATGTAGGCACCTACAGTTTAAGCCGACTCGGAACGGCAGATATTTTTTAGGTGGACCTTTTTCATGGCAGAAATACACTCGGAGGTTTGCCACTGCCTTTTAATATTACTTCAGTGTTTTCCGCAATTATGTGGATAACCATTTTTTACACTTTAAGGGGGGTAGTTATTTTTGATTTGATAACACAGACCCACAATTTTTTTGTTTGAGACTGTATTATTTTTGACATGACTGATTTGACTAGTATACAGTCTCCAGTGTGTTTTTGCAGGCTCAATAAAATAATGGGGCTTAAAAGTGCCCCTATCGTCATGGTTTATCCCCATCCTCAAATACTGGTTTTTATACCAAATATGATTTGCTAAAGATTTCAACCAATACTCAAATTAAGCTCGAATCTTACCCAACAATAGCTATATGACTAAGCTGCAAAAAAAAATGAAAAGAAATAAAATTGTTTTAACCCTTTAAGGCCCCTGATTGCCATCGAAATGCATTTATTAAATTATGTACATTAAGCTAAGCTCATAACAATCATTTTTCCGGGTTTTTTGGAGTTGTTGATTACAAGTTTGATAACAGTCTTTCAAAATTCAAAATATTGGATCCGAGATGGCGGAAATATTTAAAGAAAATTTAACTAGGATCCTGAATGATCACTGCCAGGGTGTTTTTGGGTGGTTATCAGTGCCTTTTCCGCCCGCTTTCGAGTAAAGTGGCAGGAAAAACCCTTAAAAAGTGCTTTTGAATGTATTTGCTATGGCTTTTCCTAAAAAGCCCACGCACTGCAGACTTCAGCTTATTCTTAAATTTTAGTTTAGGTCAAAACACTTTTTATATCATATTGGTAATTGTTATTTAATAAATTGACTGGTTTTGGTTTTTGTAGTGTAAGTTTCAACCTTTAATTTGAAAATAAGTTGAACTTTCTAGCACGTTAGGTGTTCGATAAAAGTCGAGGTAAAAACACCCAAAAACACGTTTTTTTGTCGAAACCATGACCTGATGAACAATTTTTGACTCCAGAATTCAGCGTGCAAAAATACATCGGAAAGCAGTACCGTACAAAAACAAATAAAAAAGACAGATCTGTGTAATGAAGAATTACTTGTTAACCCATTTCCTTATGTTAGTGGCAATAATCCCTAATATTTACGGACAATTGGTAAACACACTAATACAATATTTTATTTCCTGGTCGAAACTAATACTTTGAGGTTAGGCAAAGGAATAATAAAAGATAAAAATTTGTATAAAAAAGTGTATCGCTATTATGTAAGCGCACACATTCTCGCTAGGTAGGCGAATAATCGTTTATTGCATACTTACTTTTTCTCCTCTATTTTACCAGTTCCATAGTCATCCCACTTGCTCCAAGCTTCCAACAGCACATCCTCGGGATCCAGCTCAACGGTGCGGTGGCTCATCAATTCTATAAAAGCTTCGTAATCCAAAGGATCCTTTGCCTGTACAAAATTTTATATTTATGTATTTCACTTTTCACTTTTCTACAGTAATTAAACACTTTTTATTTATTCACTTTCCATCTTTCGCTCATGCAACAATCACATACATAAGTCCCATTAATCACCAACAAGCAATATTTGTTTTTTTTTATTCACCTCCTTCAGCATTTCTTCGATTTGCTCGTCTGGTGTGTCTGTGCCAAGCGCCGTAAAAGTGAAACGTAAATCATCCTTCGATATCAAACCATCGCTGTCCAGGTCGAGCAGCAAGAAAACCTATGCACAGCAAATACAATTTATTTTTTCTCCTTTTCAAAGACACTTTTCATTTTTGTTTACTTCTTTCAATTCAGCCACTTTCTTAATGTCTAAATCCTTTATGGCTTCAAAGTCACCAGCAGCCACTTCATCGGGTGCATGATAGGTTCCCTTGGTAACGGGTTTCTTAAACGATGGATTAAATATTTCATTGATGGCAGCCAAAGCTTCCGATTCTGGTTTCGGCGGTGACGGTGGACGCATGGAAGCTTTTCGTGCAGCACTGGTACGGCGACGTCGCTACGCAGATGGAAAAAAATATGAAAATATTTGTGAAAATTCCGTGATCCTGTTTTCGTTTGGTACCTGCTCCATGTCCTCAACGGAAAAACTAATTGGATCACCCATTTCGAAAATGTGCTAAGTCTGCTTTTAGAGTTTAAAATTCGTATTCCTTTCGTTTGTTTTTGTTCAATACGCACTGATCCTTCGAAAAGAATAAAAAATATATTTCCTCCTGTAGGTTATCTAACACTCGCGGCGCATCGCCGACCACCGTTTATTTGTACGTTCGTGCACTCGCTTTGCTAATCGTTAACTGAAAATTCGTTTGTCGTTTTGGGGCGAATTTATTGATAAATTGAAGGAGAATTAATTATTTCATCGAAATACTTTATGTGTATGATTGGGAAAATCGACGTCGATTTGTTGGCGAACGCACTTGATTTGACACAAATTGTATTTTTAGCGAGATTTCCGCTAAGTTGCTCACAACGATTTTTCTCCACAGCAAGTTGATTTTGAATTACAGCCCTGCTGCTAATGGTCAATAGCTAAAATGTAGCTAATGGCCATTTACCTGATCGCTCGATTTTGCCGCGTCAACGCAATTGAGACTGCGAAAATGTCATTGGAGTGTCCGCCTGCACAAATCTGCACAGCAACCGGCATTTGGCTGAATTTCCTCAAAAAAAAAAATTGTGCAAGTGTTTGAGATCGTCTATTAAAGATGAATTAGGGGCAGTACTGTAAGAGGGTAGTGCTTTTACTTATCATTTTAATTTTCAAATGTAATGGGTGTCCCATAATTATACATGTTGCTTATTTGCTGAAAGAGTGTCCTAATCCCAAAAAGCAAAATGTAGGGAAACATGGCTTCAAAGTTTTCACTACCACTCGAAAGTGCACGTTTCAGAGCCTCGGGTACGAAACAACAAAAAATAAATCCATTATTTTTGCGTAACATTTTTGCGCAAATGGTTTA
The DNA here is from genome assembly GCF_027943255.1 of Anastrepha obliqua. NCBI lineage: Eukaryota > Metazoa > Arthropoda > Insecta > Diptera > Tephritidae > Anastrepha > Anastrepha obliqua. The sequence goes on from NC_072892.1 coordinate 114,394,777, forward strand.
AAGCTGTTTTGTGATCCTGGGCGATGCTATGACTACTAAAATGCCATTTTCGACGACGTGCCGTCCTGTGCAAGATGCATATTTAACATCAAAAATGCCTGATCGGAATCGACGAAACCAAAATTGCACGCAATTAACTGTTACAGTATCGGCACCACCTTAATATTCTATGCATCCATCATAACCAGAACTCTCTCATTCAGATTAATAGGTTCTTAAATATTCGAGAATTCTTGTACATATAAAAAAGAAAAAATAGATATAAATTGGTTTTAGCACAGAACAGTTAAATTGTGCAATAATTAAATTGAATTAACTTCTCGTTGTTCTTTGTTCTACACGGCGGCTCCATCCACAGTATGATCAGCGAATAAGTGAACACTTGATGGCCTCCCACAGGTGTGGCACACGCTCGCCCAATAAATTCATACCCATAAAAATTTAGCTGCACTACATTTGCAGATTGATTGATGGGAATGATGTGTGACAAAGACACAATACTTCAAGTGTAAATCAATAACACGAGTACGAAGCAAAAACAAATCATTATTTTAAGAAAAATTCAGCTAAGATACGAAAACTAGATGCCTGTTTATGCCTATGGAAAAGTGAGAATGTAAAGAGAGAAAATCATATGGTTAGCGAATTTTATGGTATATCTGAAACAAATGCTACCACATCCAACCAGTACAACTACATGTATGTATATAGCGCAACAACAACTTGTTCACAAGTTCCCACTTTCTCGAAAGTCACCTATCGCTTGCGTGCACGTTGCATTGACAAGTTGCAACATTGCGTTAATTTAAATGTTGCATGTAGCTATATACTATGCACGACTGCTGCATAGAGTCTCCTGCGAAAACCTTGTTGCATTGCACTCTATTGGCTGATGCCATTCATTACCTTGCATTTCAACGTTGCGCTGTCGCATTTGGTTATCGTTGATTGTGTTTTTTTTTTCTTTTTTTTTGCTGCGTTCGCTGTAAATGCCAAAATTTCTGTTTGCATTAATATATTCGATAAACGCCGAACGATATTTTTCACATTATTGCATACAGATTTTTTATTTCTTATATTTTTTGGGCGATTAGTTTCGAAAGAATTTTTGAATTTAGTTTTCTTCTTTTTACATAATCTACATACATATGTATATACATAAACACACGTAACATGTAATTATAAAGGGGCGGCCAATAGCTAATTTCTTCTTAGAAGTGCTATAAAAGTAGTACTGAATTTGATGTTTTTTTAGAAAGTGCAAACCACTTACGATCCAGTTTAATAAAGCGCACAAGTAGTTTCTTTCTCGCCAGTTGAACACACCTAGTTAAGTCAAGTGCTTCTCCACCTGATCTATTCAAAGTAGAGGAGAACTTCCTCTTCCTCTGCTACCACCAGCTGGTACTGCATCGAATACTTTCAAAGTCGGAGCGTTTGCTTCCATTCGGACGACATGACCCAGCCAACGAAGCCGCGCTAATTCTATGTCGAGAGAAATATCATTCCATTCAAATGGTTAGCTCGGCTGGCAATTTCAGCAGCTTATTTCGAATGGTTTTGGCCGGACCTTTTGGCTGGAAATCCATCTTCAACGGCACACCTAAAAAAAGTTTAACGAGGTCGAGCTCCACTGATGCTCACATCTCTGAAAATTGTTTATTGCACGTTTTCGAATCGCTGAACGAACTTCGTCAAACAAAAGTTAAAACACACTCCAGTTTATGAATTACGAATTTCGTCAGATGAACTTTCGTGAAGAATTTTTCTGGCGTAATTATTCATGAAAATATTCCCTTTTAATTTTACTGTAGTCGCTGGATGTTAAAATCAGCTCTCATCAATGAAAAATGTAAACAAATTTTTTTCGCCAACGTTGCCCCACATGCAGTATACCTTGCACATTATAAGCCTTATACGAGTATTCAAAACTGTGATGGATGGATTCATATTGCTCCTTTCACCATCTTTGGGATACTCTACCCCACGAGGATTGAGTAGCAGAAGAAGATGCTATGTCTTGATTTTCGAAGAAAAGTGGACCAATAATGAACTAAAAGCAATCCTAAGAACCTCAGCCAACAGCCAAACGTTTTGGTCTATGCTTCCCGAAAATTTGTTATTGTCTATGTAGCAGTCAGGTTGGGTATGTGCCTCATCGGAAAATATGACTTTGGAGCACAATCGTCATACTTGAATCGAAGACGTTATGCATAATTTTCTATAGACTCAGCGGTCAATGATGAGCTTCTGATATCCCCAGCGAGTTAATGAACAAGAGTTAATGCAGTAACAGCAGCAAAATACTCTCAGTTGAGCAGGTGAACACGGGAATATGTAGGTGTGTTGTCAATGAACAGTAAGATTTTCCGAACTTTCTTCACATTCAACAGAATATTCTTTTTAAAATTTGTTCTGCTTCAGCATTCAATTTGGAGCAAAATTTTCAAAATTTCGGAGAGTTCAAGTGTATTGCGTTTCATACTGCGCAAATATGGTACTGGATTTCTGCCACTTGTTTAAGCGCTAGATAATCGCTGTGCCCAGAAACCAGCTGATGGTCCCCCCTTTATATGCTTTATGCATGGTATTCCTGCAATTGTAAGTTTATGTTTAATTTATTTCACTGCCAGTTGTGCGATTTTGCGCTGCATTTGGGTTGTTGGCAGAGATCTATAAAGGGTGGGTGTGAAATCGAATAATCATTTTACAAGCATAAAAAAGCAAACTACAGATATATTTTTTGGGTCTCCAGGTAGCATATTTCTCATGAGAACTAGTTCGCGAAATTTGACAATTGTATAAATTGCCAAAAATTCGTATTTATCTCTCTACCACTCGGAATTCAGAGAAAGAGAAAAGAAAAAGTTTTTTCTTATAGAGGTCGCTCCTCGGTAGGTAATGGCAAACATCCGAGTGTAATTCTGTCATGAAAATATCTACCGTTCGGAGTCGGCTTGGAACTGTAGGGCCCTCCATTTGAGGAACCACATCAAGACGCACGCCACAAATGGGAGCAGGAGCTCGGCAAAATACCCAAAACGGGTGTACGCGCCAATTATATAAGTATATATATACAATATATATATATAATGATTTGTTTGCTGTTGACATAAAGCAAGCTACGCTCAATATTTTTCAAAAGGGCTTTAAATTTTAAGGTTTCGATTTATTCGAAAAGTTATTTAAAAAATTGAGTGCAATGTAGAATAATAATATGGATATCAAATAAAATATAATGTGGAATAGGAGTAAACTTAAATAGCACAGCAGATCCGCTTAGCTGCATAAACGGCAGACTGCAGGCTGCAGATAGAAGCTATTACGCACACCTCAAGCCGCTAAAACCAAACGCTTGTTTGAACGTGTAAGCATCGGATCTATAGGACCCTAATGAGGTCAATAGATGTGAAACATAGGTTCTGACTACTAATCTAAGGAACTAACTCTTACGCTTTGGGCGTAAAATTTTGAGGGGAATTTTCGATCCCGTACGAGAATCTGATGGGTGTTATAGAATAAAACATAACAATGAGGTCGAAGAACTTATAAATAGGCAAAATATAGTGCGCTTCGTGAAGGTGCAACGTCTTCGATGGCTAGGACACATACTTCGAATGCATGACAACAGAATCGCACATAAGTTACCACTCGCATTTTGGGCAGCAGAAAGCGCCGACGGCCACCAAGAGGGTGGGCAGATGATCTGGAAGGTTACCTGCGTAGCATAAAAGCACGGAGAAACCATGGAATGAACCAAGAAGTATGGAGGAGCGCAATAGTAAAAGAAGCATTAGCTTACCACGAGCTGTAAATGCTATGATTACGATGATGCTTACCATATATGTAGCTGAAGGAGAGCAGGCGATCAGCTGTAGAGTTAGGATATAATTCATCAATTATCGAGCTTAATGCGACTCAGAAGAAAAGCACATGCAATAATTCCAAGTTACTTATTTTGCATGAAGTAGTACACGTAAGCTGATTTGACAGTTTGACCAAACATCTTTAAGTTCTTACGTAACTTTAGTTAAGTTTTCGTCTCGAGCAATTACACGACTAGTAAATTTTTTCAGTGAAAATAACCGAATATCGCGCAGTGCTAAACTAATTTGTTTTGGAAGGTTCAGCTAAAGAAATTCCTAAAAAAAATTGTGAAAGGGTTATGGAATCTGCTCCTTCGTTTCCAGCTATGCTTCGATTTGTCTTAGAATTCAAATGCCGACGTGCATGCGTTGAATATGAACCAAAAAGTGCAAAAATTTTAAAAATCATTGAGATAAGCTTGACTAAGTGTAAAATTTCTGATTCCTTAGGCATTTCAGGTGAATGGAAACTTCATAGTTTACATGAATATTCGCACTGTTAGAAAATATAATTGAACATTTTTGTTTTTATTTTTGAAAACTCCAAATATTTTGGGCCTTTTTTTGCCACAAAAAATCAGTGCTTTCAAAAAACAAAAATGCTTTAGTATTTTGTAGCACCTCCAGCTTATTTTATGACCTCTTCACATCTTCGATGCATTGAATTTACTAAATTGCACATTTATTCGGTGAAATGGAATACCATGACTTTTGAATTTGGTTCCACATTTCTTTCCTATTTGCGTCTTTGAAAGGTCTAATTATCTTTCACAATTCTGCCCAAAGATATTCAATTGGGTTCAACTCAGCAGACTGCGAGGGCATTCCTAATTTTGATGAATGCTTGGGTTCGTTATCCTGCATAAACTCCCATCTTAGGAGCATTTCTTCTGTCCTTAACTTAGGGGAGCATAATCGTATCCAATATTCTCACACAGTCCACAGCACACATTTTACCGTTTATTCCAAATATTGGACCTATTCCTTTCTCCGAAGAGCATCTCCAAACCATTACTGATTTGCCTCCGCGCTTTACCATTTTTTTCGTATATCTGAGATCAAATACTATATTTATGGATGGGTTCTTAAATTTTGCATTAATTTGGCTTCTGCCTCCGTAAAATTCTTATCGCTGCCAATTTTGCTAATTTTATTCAATACTAAATCACCTATACTTAAAATTTAGTTAATTAATTTTACCTTTAAGAGCAATTTTACTTTAGAAGTGGCAGTCGGTCTCTAAACCAACTCACTTAGACCGTTGCCGATTCATTGTGATACCACAGTAACCATGAGTACTTTCCATCGGGCCAGACAGTCAATAAAGAATATTATTTATCCGTTTTGAAGCGTTTCAGAGATGCTGCACGTCGCAAATGGCCGAAAATGTGGGCTAAGAACTCTTGGATTTTGCTTGATGATAACACGCCATCCGAGTCCAAATTGTGCTGGTTTATTTGACCAAACACCAAGTAAATACCATCGTGCAAGCACCGTATTCACCTGATATGGCCCCGTGCGACTGCTTTTTGTTTTCCAAGTTGAAGTTACCACAAGGAGATTTCAGTCGATAGAGATCAAAGAGAACGCGACGAAGGAGCTGAAGGCCATCCCTTTGTCGGTCTACTGGTTATTTTAATATTGGCCTTACAAATTGTGGAATTTTTTACTTCTTCGAAAACCACACTAATTCTGTTTTCTAAATCTGTAATGAATGTGTTTTCTCAAGTGCGTAATACAGAACAAAAACCGATAACCACTGATAACATATTGTAAATAATCTTAACCAAAACAATTTGAACTGAAAGTTGTGAAACAATACTTTCCCGGATTTTTTCCCCAAGTTTTCCCGGAAAATCAATAAAGATATTGTTTAAATTTGGAAGATCATTTGAATAAGTATTGAAATTTGTAAGTTAATAAATTGAAGTTGAGGGAGGTTGTACTGAATTAAAAGCTAATTTCTTATAAAAATTCATATTATTTTATTTTTGCTTTCTTTCTTTTTAACGAATCAGTAGCTAAATAGAAGTCACAAAAGGCAAGTAAATTTTATGAAGAAAAATTTCAGACGTGTGCATATTTGATAAAACCTTCAAGTCGACTTATCACTTTGTACCTGTTAAGCTGTTATTGAATTGTTCGTTGTTAATGCACTATTTCAACTGTTAATCGTTCGAGACCTTAGCTAAAGAATCTGCCTTAATAAAATTTTAATAAAAACTATTAAATTGTCTTGTTGAAAATCATGATTTATTATTTTAAAAGCGACACCTGCCCAAATAAGATAAGTTGTTGTGTCAAAAGTACGCACTTACATACATAGATATGTAGTCTGTAGTCTGTATAATTCATATTACCACGAGAACCACCTTCGGCCTTCTTCTTGGTGGACGGCGGGCGAAATTTTTATTTTTATGTGCATATCTGAAAATTTGCAGCGTAATTAGAAAAATATTGCATTAAAGTTACGCTTCACTTCGCGCCAAAATTTCATCTTCTTCTCCATCTGTTGCTTCTTTTTCGACAAATCACTTTAGTCTATTTTTCGCGCGTTCGAATTTTAAATTTTTTGACTCTTCACATTTCCGTAAACATTATTTTATAGATGCATTGAATTGAAAGCATTAAGCGATAACAAGAGACATTTTTTATACGTATGTGCGTACATACATATGTACATATGTACTTGCAACAAATGATGCTGTTTTTCGTTTATACGCTCCGCATGCCATACAACAGAAAAAGAAACAAAAAATTGATCTTGCAAATGAATTCACACAAATACTGTTTTATGCCCTTATGTGTGTGTATATGTGTACATGTATGCGCTTATGCATATTCGCACTTGACTTACCCGCCGGACAGTTGCAGCGTCTGAAAGCGAAAGGCGACCAACTCATCATTGCCTCCCGCGATAAAAATCAAGTAGCAATCATTTTTGGCGCCACGCAAAGTGCTGCCGTTAATGGCAATATAGCCCCAATTGGTTGCATTACGTTCGCTGGCATACATACAAGAGCACTCTGTATTCAGTAGTTATCAATGAGAGGGTCAAGCGATGAAGGAACAGCGAAAGAAAAAACAAATATCAGCGTTATTGAGTGTGTTAATTATTCTCATCGTTGGCGGAGTAAACTGCCACTTTGCGGCACACCCACCTAACCACAAATCTTTCTGCCCCAATGTTGCAACCTCGTGACAAATACTCGCACAGAGGAAGGTCAGCAGCACTGCGTTGCACACAAATATTTTCTTCGTTGCTGGCGGCATCAAGTATATGTAGATTGCGGAAGGTCACGTTCGTGGCAAGCCAAGTTGTGTTGTTGTTAGCAAAAATTGGCACTGCAAGCAGTGTCAAGAGGTACTGCTGAATAATGTGTTCAAACGCCACTCACATACACACACACGCACACCGACTGGCACGCGCGCCGTAACTCTACGTGGCACGATAAATATTGCACGTTGCTGCGTTTGCGGTTACAAATATTCCCACCGACGTGTTAACTTTTGTTATTCGAGGAGTGAAAACGCGCGAAAGTGTGGACCACACGTGCTAATGGCCGAAAGGAGACTGCGAATGCGGCTACCTGGAGTCAAATACCGATGTTACGATGAAGCCATTAGCAAGTGCCTTTTGGCAGGAACAAAGAAATTTCTTTGGTCCATTTCTATTCCTGTCCTGATGACAGCCTTCACGGCAACTTCAGCAGCAGCGGTTACGATAGCGTTTAAAATTGTTTGAATGTAGTGATTGTGGCACCTTTTTTTTGCTGGGTGTGTGTGTGGTGACTCTGACTGGGGGAGTGAGCGCACAAAACGGAAACGACAACTCTGCGCCTTGCCGTCCCCTACTGTCCATTGGCCAAGGAGTTTGTGGCATGCAAGGCTATGTGGCATACATGGATATACATATTTATACATGTATGCGCGCACAAACAGCCTGTGCAGTGTGTCACGATGTCAGTCTAACAGTGTAAAAACCGAGCAGCGGGGGGTGGTTTTTAAAAATAGCTTCACTTCATTGAGATAGAAACCTAAATGAAGTGTGGAAAACACATGCATACATATATAAAATATACATAGTGTTGTTGCTGAAGCTTGTAACCTAATTTAGTTTGTCCTGTAGTGGTGAAAGAAATGAAGGAATAACTGTATCTCCAGCAGCCATAAAAACAATCAGGTTAAACAATAAGCGACACGCTCAAACGAACATACCTGAATGTAAGTTTTTACTAGAGATGGGCATGAGCTTTCGGGATCGGCGGAAAATCCGGAAGTGCCAACAATTTCCCGAATTCGCTTGATTTGGCATCCTAAAGCTTTTAGCTTTTCATAAAAATGCATCGACCGTTTAAGGGAAAACGATTTGTAAATGTAGGAACCATCGAAGCTCAGGCACAAGCTTATGTTTTTGTCTATGGAAATTGAAATCGGTATTGCTTCAAGGGGGGTTATTTTAAATAAAATAAATTTATTTTGATAATTCAAACGTGTTTTTGTACTATTTTTAAAGCGATTTTCACTTTATAAAGCACTTTTTAAATGCCAGTCCCCAATGCCTGGCCTGCCTCTGTAACTTCTGACTAAATTGTGTAAAAAATACTTGTAAATCGAATTATTTCAGAAGCAGACCTTAAGTGATAAAGTGATTAAGTGTGTGAAGGTAAATTTTACACAATGGCATCGCCGCAGCTATTCTCCCGATCCATGCTGAATTTAAAGCGATCTAGGGCACACATTTGAACTGCCCTCCTCCAATTAGAATCTGACACAAAAATATATACACTCATTCATCGATTTACACGGTATATACCTCTCCTACACGGAAAAATCGTGCAAAACAACGCCCTGTAAAACGAGACACAGAGTTTACACATAGTAGACAGGGTTCATATAGGTAGTACACAGACACGTTCAATGAACCTAAAAGCCTGCAGCCGATCTAAAGAAGATAAGGATTATTCATTTCAATTCATCTTGATTTTGAAAAACTTACACATTAAATAACAATATTCCTTCCAAATAAAAGTAATAAAAACGCAAAACAAAAAAAAACTCTGTTCTGTAGAAATAAAACCAATAAAAGAATTCAAACTTAAATAACCATCATAATAACTACAACTTAAAAATCAGAAATTGAAATCGGCACTTACTCTTCTTCCGGGATTTATTAAGTTAGAATTCTCATTTTCTTTGGTAAGGTACTATCCGAGTCACTAACAGAAAATTCATTTTTTTCCAAATTAATTGTTCTTCTTTTCTTAGGTTTTCTTTTTGTTGGCATTATAGGTAAATTTTTAAAGCTAAAAAACTGCCTGTTTTCACCTGTTAAGAGAATTTAATCAGGCAGTTTCTTCTTCCTCAGGCACAATGCCACTACCTTAATGTTTGCGTTTGACCTTTTTGGAAAAGGGTGTGTTTGGTAACTTTTAACGAGCTTTTAAAAGAGTTGGCTCATCAATGAGGTTCAGTTGTTGTGATTTAAAACCCGCGTAAAAGCGAAATCGTGTAATTCGAGTAGCGTGCAAATTGAACAACTGGTGTATTATATCTACCACATTCGAAATCTTCGTGGGGTAGCCAAAGAACCACGTAGCTGATTTCGGAAATATTTCTTTTTGTGTAATAGGCGAATGTTTCTTGAAAGTCGTTCAATTTTCCCTTAAAAAATAGATGTTTGTCAATAGATGCCGCCAGCAGTGTGTGCTAGTCGATTCTAACATAACCTAAACGTTATAAACCAAGTTTAGGCATATGGTAAACAAACTGATTCGACACATTAGTGATTTTGTTTTGGTATCATATACTTTTAGTTTTGTGAAAACATCTGACTTTGTGCCGAATAATCGTCATTTGCGGCAAGTGTTGATTTTCCTCTTTTATTTGAAACAAAAAAACGGCGGTTGAAGCGCATCGAGAACAACAAAAAGTGTATGGAAATGCTGCTTTAAGTGAAACAACGTGCCGAGATTGGTTGCGATGCTTCAAAGACGGTGATTTTAATGTTGACAACCGTCCGCGTGAAGGAAGGCCAAAAACCTTCGAAGACACTGAAGTGAAGACATTGCTCAATGAGGAGCCGTGCCCAACGTAAGAAGAGCTTGCTTCAGTATTAGGAGTTACCCGCCAATCGATTTCCAAGCGACTGCATGCTTTGAGAATGCTTTGGGTTCCTTGTGAGTTAAAACCAAAGGATGTTGAACGTCGTTTTTTCGCCAGTGAACAACTGCTCCAGCGGCAAAAGAGGAAGAGTTTTCTTCATCGCATCGTGACAGGTGATGAAAAATGGATTCATTACAGTAATCTAAAGGAAAGAAAGTCATGGGGACTGCCCGGTCATGCTTCTACGTCGCGAAGTTGCCTCGGCCGAATATTCACGCTGCGAAGGTTATGCTAAGTATTTGGTGGGGCCAAGTTGGTGTTATTTATTATGAACTGTTAAAACCAAGCGAAACCGTGACAACACTCGGTCTTACGTTGCCAAATCCGTTAAAACCCACCTGGAAATATTGAAATGGGAAATCCTACCCCACTCGGCATACTCTACAGATATTGCGCCGTCTGATTATCACCTGTTCCGATCGATGGCACATGGTCTACCTGAGCAGCAGTACCATTCATATGAAGACATCAAAAATGGCTTGATCCGTGGATAGCCTCCAAAGATGAACATTTTTAACGCGACGGTATACGAGATCTACCAGAAAGATGCAAAAAAGTAGTACCCAGCGATGGGCAATACTTTCAATGATTCACTTGTAACCATTTTTTCAGAACAAAGTTGTATTTTCATAAAAAAACAGCGATAACTTAGTTGCGCACCTAATAATAAATTATATAACAGATGTGTGTAGAGGTAATATATATCAGGTCAGTCCATAAGTTCGTGCGTATTTTACCCATAATTTCACTTTTGTAATATTTTTGCATACAAAAAATTATTCGCGGAATATAACGGAACTATTTATATTTTCTTTGATATATTGTGCATTCACAAGTGATTTTAGTCGCGGATAGAAGCACGTGTGGTTAAAATATAAAATGGAATCTTCGAACGCGTATAAGAGACATATTTTGTAGTTTTTTTTATAAAAGTGGTAAAAATGCAACAACTGCTGCTGCAGAAATAAACACTGTTCACGGAGAGGATATCGTGAGGGTAAAATACGGTGCACTAGACAGGGCTAGTGTACTGGGGCGGAAGCCCTTGGTCGGGAATAAAAACCCGAGTCATTCCGGTAACGTAGAACCGGCTGCCATGGGAATGAGTTTGGCACAATTACGTTCTGGATATTGTAGCAGGTTAAACTCCTACCTATCCAGAATCGACCCCGACATACTAAACATATGTCCTGCATGTGAAGGTACCCCGCACGACACTAACCACCTCTTCACATGCCCCATGAAACCCACTCATCTAACACCTCTCTCCCTCTGGACCCAACCCGTCGAAACTGCCAGTTTCCTGGGCCTACCGTTAGATGAGCTAGACGAAGACGACCGGTAATTTACACTACACTGACAGGGCGAAGATACTGCTACAACAACAACAACAAGGATATCGTGAGTGTAAGGACTGCGCAAAAGTGGTTTTCAAAATTCCGAAGTGGTAACTGCGACGTGGAGGATGCCCAGCGCGCTGGTCGTCCTGAAGTCTTTAACTCCGACGCCATGCTTGAAATCGTGGAAGCTGAGACAAATTTGACAATGAAAGCTTTTTGAACCGTATCGTTACTGGTGATGAAAAATGGTTCCTTTACAATAATCCTGTTCGCAAACGCCAATAGTTAGATAAAGATGAAACACCAGAACCGACCCCTAGAGAAGGCCTTCACCCCAAGAAGATTCTCCTGTCTACTTGGTGCGATATGGCCGGTATCGTTTATTATGAACTTCTGGAACCAAACCAGACGATAACTGCTGATTATTATTCCCATCAGCTATCAACCCTGTATGAGGCACTTAAAAAAAATCGACCGTCTTTAGTGAATAGACGCAAAGTTTTGTTTCACCACGGCAACGCAAGACCTCATACCGCAAGGCAAACATTAGATAAGCTGAACGAGCTCGGATGGGAGCTAATGCCGCATCCACCATACTCTCCGGATATTGAATCTTGTGATTATCACCTTTTCCGTGGACTTCAATCCCATATGAGTAACAAGAACAAGAACTCCTCGAAAGAAGCTATAAAACGGGATATCGAAGCGTATTTTGGCTCCAAGGACAAAAAATTTTTTGAGCAGGGAATTATAAATTTGCCTAAACGTTGGGAAGACATTGTAAATAATGAAGGAAAATATATTATTGATTAATAAATACTTTAAACATCTCTTTTATTTATTTTAAAACCACCTTTAAAAACGCATGAACTTATGGACTGACCTGATACATATGTATGTACATATGTGTATGTTTAAAAACATAAAATATTTTTCGATATTACCATTTTTTACACCGTTGGACATTCCGGGCGGCGTATATCGTTTGTGAATAACACTCATTTTAGCAGGGTGTTGCCACTTGTTTGTATTAAACAAAAAATTATTACGCGCGAATATCAAGGTAAATATTTTTTAAACAGATTTTTTTCAAAACTAATTTTTTTTTATAGCGTTACCACCTAAATTTTATTGCAGAAGGACAATTTAACACAAATTTCAGCTGATTATTAAAATATGAGTATCAAATGACAGGATTTTAAATAAGCTTCAATAAAAAAGTGTTTTTGGCAGTGTTTCCAATATATATTTTTTAAAATAGGATATATATATATAAACACATATGCTTATATAATGTCCTAATGCAATAAAAGGTGTTGCCACCTAAAGTTAGAAAAAATTTAATTCAAATGAATAACATAATTCAAGGTAAGAGATAAGGATATTTGTGTCAAATAAAATGTGCTGAATTAATTAAAATTATTTATACCGCGTTGCCACCTAACTCCTAAGGTAAATACAGTATTTAACGGTAGAGATGTATTAAGTATTATCATGCATTATAACGCAAATTATGATTGAGAAAATTTTAAATGAAATGTGTTTTTCAAATGGCGTTGCCACCAATTTTTTAAATCAGAAAGTAGAGGAATTGCCTTATAATAAAAAGTATAATACTATATGCACTTTTTGAAGCTGCGTTAGACAAAAGACCCTATTGAATTTAGAAAATTATTTATTTGCATTAAAGACAGTATTTCCTTTAAGTATACGAAAACGAAACCGCGGGCTCCGTCTACTTATAGTTTGTTAATAAATATTGTTAAAATTAGCTAATCGCGGTATTTCAAAGTTGTGGCTGAATTTCCTAATAGAAATAGCGTGTAGTTTTGAAAAATCATATTCCGATTAAAAACATATTTGAATTTATGAAATATATTTTGAACATAAACAACGGAAAAGTCCTACTTTATGTAAACTCTTACCATCAATCTGTTATCATAGGCATATAAAGTTGACCTTTCAATTTCAAATTGTCCTCCCCATTTTGTTTCTCAACTGATTTTTAGTAATAAGTTGCCTCTTAAACCGAGATAGAGTTTTTCCAAGATTGGCCTTTTTTTATAAGATGTAAGTGTCCAAGTGTATAACTAAAGGGTTTTTGTAATGACGAGCCTAAATGTTGTTTTAAAATATAATAAAACATAGATAGATTCTTTTAGGTTTCACTAATTTTATTCAAAATTTTATGTGAAAAACACCATCATTTAAATGCCTACCATGAGCACATCTGTAGGTAAAATCCGACGAACAGTCGATTCATGAACGCCTAGTTGTTGAGAACGTCGAGATATTCATGTAGAAGGTTTCTCAGTACCATTTCGCGCTACAGCAGCGATATTCTCAATAGAACCGTTCAGGAGAACTGACGGTAATTTTTCTACCCTCAACAGAATCAGTTTCTTGAAGTTTTGTCATCAACTTTTGAATTTTCGACTTAGTCTGATAATTATTTCAACCAAAAAAATAACGAATTTTGCCTTATGTCGTTCTTGAAGATCGACGATTTTCAAAATAATAATTTTAATGCGTTGTTTCTTCGTGTAAGATTTTATAGCTGTCTATTTGAGAAATGTCAAAGATGACATCAAAAACCAGGAATTATTCACTACTTACATCTAGGCGTTACCTTTGAAATACCCTTTATTATAAAAGCGTTATTTTTAGTTAAAAGAAAATATAGGTATGCATTTCGGTCTCGAACAGATGTTCGTACTTGGTTGAATAATTCCATCGGGATCAATTCTTTCATTTCACGCTCATCTCTAATTCATAACGAAACGCGCCCATATGCATACATATAAGTAGATAAGTGAAAGGAAACTTACCTGTATGTAGGTATGCGTGCAATAATGTAAAAAGCTATACGAGCTGAAGGACTTCAAAGCACTGTGTTTTAAATTTATCCCCTTGATGACAAATTGATAACTACATAAGAAATATTTTAAATTTGATCCAATAAAGAATAACTTACATACTTGACAAATCGATCGAGAAAAAAATTTGTCTTAATTCAATTGTTAATGAAATAATTTTTTATCCTAATTTATTTTCGAAATATGTTGTTTTTGACTGGATAATGGCAGAATATACGGTTATGTATGTGCATATGCTCGTACAATAGACCATACGAAAAAAACCGTAAACACCCCTGAATTCGAAGTATTTTTCAAGGTAAATTCGAAAAAAAATCTGTTTTTTTGGCCTCAAAAGTGCTAGGACGGGGTACTTGTGGTCAATAACATTTGGTACAGGAAAATTTGTTTTCCCGAGCATTATATGAGATTTTAAAATCCAACTATGAATATCGAGATTTGACGAGAAATGTAAAGAGGCGACCCTACGTTCGTTTTCTTTTTTTGTGAGGTGGTACGGTCTTAAAGTACTATGTAAAGTTCATTAAAGATAAGGTATGTATATTCAAGATCTAAGAAACAATTGAATTACCAAAAGGTATAATCTTCTTAGAACAATCATTAGTAACTGCATATTAGAGAATAGATATTTAATGGCTATGACTGTTGTTCATCCCTGGGGGCACTTTTTATTTATAGCAAGAACAAGAAGAAAATTTTTAAGTGAGGGGACAAAGGCAAAGTTAAGAAAAATATTATTAAGTTAAATTAAATTTCATAAACTTATGTATAGTAAAAGTATAAAAACGTTGGTAATAAAAACTAATATATTAATATTTAGTCTCGCTGAGAAATAAATTTTATTTTATTTATTAAATAATACAACTTTTTACCAAAGTATTCAGTAGCATAAATATTGATGGTAGTTATTTAAAATCACACGAAATATCTGTAGTATCAAGAAATCTTTATAAAGGTGGCCCTTGAAAGAAATATTGCAAGATTTTAACCAAAATATACTTTACAGTGCTGCCCATACAAAGCAGGCAATTTGTGTTATAGTTGAAAAGTATCAGGGATTAATCCAAAAAATATTGTTAAAAAGCTCTTGCAGCCTCCAAATGTGTTCATAGATTATGTTAGGGTAACTTGGCTAATCAACAATGATCTCATATACTTAAAGCAGAACCGGTTCCTAGTGTCGCCAAAAGAATGTAGGAAAGCATATGCTTCAAATCCTACTCATGACACATTGCAACATCTGTTAGTGCAACACAGAACTACGGCTACTTAGTCGCAATCCGCAAAATGCCGGACAGTGGCGCAGGAGGTGGTCCAGGGCCTCATAATATTTCCTTCGTAACAAACTAGGTACTCCACTAGGTATGTACTTCACTCGTGAGATTGTTTAAAACAGCTTTCAGTAAGTACCCCAAGGATTAGTCTACACTCTGCAATCTAACCAGCATAAGAGGTAGTGGTTTTTGTGAGCGAAGCTATATGAACTATACTTATACGAATATAATTAAGTATCTCATGCCACATATATTTTAATTTAACATCAAAGACTATAATACGATTAAACCTAACGAGTGGGTTCACTGTGTGATTGCCTTCAAAATAAATGAAGTAGAATATAGAGCTAAGCTTAATTTTGCAGACAGTTCAAGATAGGATTACAAATAAATTATCATCTTTGATTTGTGGCATTAATTAGGATGGCATCAATTGATCTCCAAATCAAAGTATAATCATAAAAATAACTAAAGAAAATTACGCCCGAAAATTGTCAAATTATTCATAATATAGGTTGTTTATGGCTGTATGAGAACTATTAATATCGGTAACAGGGGCTAACAGCTGAGAATGGCAAACTGTGTTGACATTTTTGTTCAGTCAGGTTTGGCAAGTCATCAAGAATCGTTTAACGCCAGAACAACGGTTCCAAATTGTGGAAATTTATTAAAAACATAAATAAATCTGTTCGCGAATAATAGAACGAAGGCTGAAGAAGACGCCGAAATGTCGACTCGTCGTCACTTTCAACTTGTTGGTCTATGTCCCTTAACTACGTCCAAAATTTTACGTAAAGATCTTGGCTTATAAAATACAGCTCGTCCAAGACTTGAAACTAAATGATCATCGTTTTCGTCGCGTTTTTGCTGATTGGGCTCACTTAAATTTATTATTCAGATTAATTGGAAATTCCGACTTATGCCGGATATCATTTTCAAAAAATAAATGCCATGAAATTATCTACCGGATTGTAATAAAAAAAAATCATTTCAAATTCTCAAACTCTTTACTTAATATTTCTAATTTTTTAATAAAAATAATGTTTATATTGCAACAAAAACTATATAACTTAAAGTTTCAAACTTTCTACGAAATTTACAAAACTTCAAAAAATGTTCAGCAAAATTTCCAACCTCTAATCAAATGAATCAGTAGTGAATCGGTTAGTTACCAAGAAACCTCAGAAGTTTCTACATTTTATTTGTAGCGTTTAATGGGAATTTTGATGTTAAAGAACCTTAGTAGCTTAAGTGTTAATGGCCCTAATTTGATACTCACTTTTGTCAGGAGCGCCCATTGTGCATGGCAGCTAGTGAAATCAGCTAGTGATAAATAATAGGAATGCCATCATCTGGAATGTCACAATTACGGAAGTTAGTCGGTTAAGTAATCCAATACAGGTAATATTCCGAAAAGATATTAAAAAACGCTGCCCCCCAATCTATTTGTACTTCAGGGCATTAGTTATTATACTCGTTCATACATACATGTGCATGAATGTATGTATGTATTTTTGATGAAGCCTACATATACAGGCACACTGTAAAAATTCTCAGCCAAATACTTCATTCTCGAACAAAAATGTCAGCGTGGTTTAAACCATTCGAGACCACTAAATTAAAGCTAATTGTTTTACTCCTGGTACCAGACATCGCGTACCCTGAGCTCGTGTGTGTGAAGATTGATCTAATGTCAATATTCTATTTGTGCCGAAACCGTCTTAGCCTCTCTCATTTACACACCAATTAGCCATGAAAAGAAAAGGTGAAATCACTAAGATGGACGAAATGTAGTAAAATGCACCCTTAGAAACTGATTAGGAGATTCCCGAATACGACCGCTAATAACAGCAAAGACAAGCAACCTTTAGTTACTCGAATACCTGAGTCACACTATAATTTCCTTATGCAGATGATATTTCATCACCACTTAAAATGGTAACACCCCTGGGCACCAAACACCAAATGATAAAAAAATTGTTCTAAATAGGTCGCTCCTCAGCAGACATTGGCAAACCTCCGATTGTATGATATTTACCATCTGCCAATCGGAGTCAGCTTAAAACTGTAGATCCCCCATTTGTAGAAAAACATCAAGTCGGATATCACAAACAGGAAGAGCTTCTCGGTCAAGCACCCAACAAAGGGTTGTAAGCTTTACCAAAGAAATTTCAAACAAAATTACCAACCAGTTAGAAATGTTTAACTCTATTTCCATTTCTATTGGTAGCAAAATATTTCTTGCCGTGCATTTATTATTTGTGTGGGCCCTGATTTAATATCCTTCCTACTTAAACCAAAAAAACAATTTAGGTGTTTAGAACGATTTTGATAATATCGATATTTTCATACATAACCATCCAATTATATAATATAAACACAACATTTTCCATTTACTACCCGGCAAACAAATCTACTATTCTGCACTACCTTACCACCAACTGGCTTTGCAGTTGACCTGGTTCATCTTCTTCTCACATCTTTTTTAATGTTAGTTTTGACTTGGCGATGTCGACACTCACGTCAGCCTCGAAATCCAACGCAAAATCTCTCTTACCAACAAGTGCTACTTTGAACTAAGTAGGTAATTGAGTAGTAAAGTCCTCTTTCGACGAACAAAACTAACGCTTTATAAAGCTCTCATCTGCCCTTCCTATCATACCGCTCATAAGTTAGGCAATATCCGATGAGACGTCCCTTGCAGTGTTTGAGAGAAAGATTATGCGGAAGATTTTTCGACCTTTGCATGTTAGCGGCGGCGAGTGTCGCAGATATGAGCTTTCTGAAGACATAGACATAGCGCAGCGAATAAACATCCAGGTACTCCGTTGGCAAGGTTTTGTGTTTCAGATGTATATAAACCCTACTGCTCTGAAAGTATTCGATGCGGTACTAGCCTGTGGTTGCAGAGGAAAAGGAAGGTCTCCTTTGTGTTGGAAAGATCAGATGGAGAAGGACTTGGCTTCCCTGATATCCTGGGAACAATTTTTCCGACTTAGGTTACTAAATACCCAATAGGCAAAATATTGTTAAAATAAAAAATATATTTTGTATGAAAAAGGTGTTTTTGATATAGGTAGTCGTCTAATTCCTCATTCACGCTGATGGCTGCAACATCGCCTGACGGTATAAGAACTCCGTGCATGATACAGAAAACTGATAAAGTTGTTTCTAATAGCAGTGGTAAACCTGCGAGTGTATTTCTGCCATAAAAAAGGCCCTTAAAAAACGGCAAATGGCATTCGGAGTCGGATTAAAACTGTACTCCAAAAATAGGAGGTCAAGCTCGGCAAAACACAGAAGTGTACGTGCCAATTATTTATTAATATAATATATGTATACTTCTCGTCTCTTCAGTTATCCCCTTCTGCTTGTGTTTCCCAACAAGTCAGTAATTTTTTTTTTTTTTTTTTACATTTTTTCAACTAGTAAGAATTTTTTTTATAAAATATAATCGCACGCGTCATTTTGTAATTTTCTTTCCTTTTACTTTATACTTATATATGTACCAACTTGATTTCAATTGTCTCCTATGGCGAACAAAAAAAACTGCTATTGATGACACATTTCACGTATACTAAGAATCAGGATCAGCTTATTGGGTATTTCAAAAGTTACAAGCGTGAGGCAAGTTTGATACTTATATAGGCTTATTGCCTTCTATATAAATTTTCAAAAAAACCGGTATAACGGGATTCATGGGCAGGCGGTAATGGGATATACGTCTTTATACTTTGAAATTATTATTTACAGCTCTGGGACTCTACAAGCTGGAAAATGCTAGTCTGCTTCTAATAGAGCCAGGTGCACATTATTAAGCCCGATGCCTTTAGATAACAGAAGAATTATACTTTTGCCGACATTTGTTTTTAAAAACATACGAGGGAGATTGACTTGCCTTTTCTACTCGAACGTATTCGTTTTAATATGTCCTCCAGAAGCCTGCGGAACTATGATTTTTCTTAGGCGCAAAAAAAAAGTTATGTACTACTCCGAGTTGACTATTTTAACTTTCTCAAGTACTACAGTTAGGACATTTCACATTTTCCAATTTATACGAAAAAGACAGGCGCCCATTTGCTTTGAGGTGCTTCTTCCGCAAAAAAATTTCGTTGAATTAAGCTCGTCTTAGAACACCCTTACTGTCGATTGCTGTTTTTTTCCAGATTCAAGATTCGTCACCTGTTTGGATGCCCTAGATGCGCTTTGAATTTCTTCTCCGCCGCTGAGTTTCTTCAGCATTTCGTTATACTAATCGACACGAGTCCTTTTTTGGGCAATCGTCAAATTATGCTGTATCTAATGAGAACGAAATTCACCTACGGTCACGTTGGAACTCGTTGTACCAGCGTTTCACAGTGCTTAAGTTTAGTGCCTCCACGTCAAAAGTCGAAATAAGTTGATCAATGCATTCCTGCCTCGATAACCCACATCGAAAATCGTAAAAAATCAGCGCACGAAAATTTCCACGAGTTAATTTCATCTTTTAGGCTTTTTGCATATTTCAACTCACTGGAAAAAGAAAAATTTTAAGTTCGTATGTTAAAACATTGTATGTAATTTTATGATAAAAAAAAATACCAAACTCTTCGTGCACGCTAAACGTTCGAATCAGTCCTATTTATAGTAATTGAATAACATTTCTTTTGTAATCTAATTGATAATTTCACAACTGGCCCAGTTCTACTTACCCTTGAGCTAGTGTGTCTCCTTCTATGAAACTCCTGTGCATGAACTAGAATGTTTGCTGGGTGGTCTGGCTGCTGTTTCGCCACAGGGTGGGTGGGTGACACACACACACATGTTGTTTTCCTATGAGCGCCATAATAGGATATTTAATTTTAAACGTAGCTGGACATGGATTTTTCGGAAGCAACTTTGATTTATTTATAATTTTTTTCACCGACTTAGGCATTAATTTTTTTGTTACTAAAATAATTTTTGGATCCGAACAGAGTTAGTTGGTGGCGAAGGCAGGTTGGTTAGGACTAACACGCATTTAAAGTTTATATTGTGCAAATATGATTTTGTTTTATTGATTTCTACAGCTTAATACCATTAAATTATCACTTGAGTAAATTCGATATTCAGACCTTCATAAAAGTAAGTTTCAAGGACATTTTCACAACAATATTGATTTGCTGTTTTACTACATTAGTGCTTTATTTCTCTACAAACTTCAATTTCAGTGCATTACGGTTAACAGAAAAATATTTAACAATATAAATTCTCAAAAATTTTAATCTTTTAAACAATTTTTTGGCTTCCTAACTTTGCACGAAACATATCGGCCAAAATAACTGCTTTGGTGGCATTTAATTCCTATATGGTGAATGAAATAAAGATCTCTTTAATTGGATATATGTACTTAATATGACCTCATATTCATAAATTTTACCTCATATTCGTAAGGTAGCAAGTAGTCCTTGCACCGTTGCAACCACACCATAACATGATCGTATGCGCTTATATCGAATCCAAAAGCTTCGCATTGTGATACCGTTACCGACAAGGTGATATCGGCAATTGTAAAGTTATCCGTTGCTGAAAATTCGTGATCCCTCAACATTTCATTGAACCAATTGAATGCCTCACATAATTTTGCTTTCTTGCTCGCGTTCAATGGTGAACCATGGAAAATAGTGGGAAACTGTATGAGTAAAACAAAAAGGAGTTGTATGTAGTGCCATAGAGGTTTTACAGAAAAAAAACACGAAGAGCTATTTAAAGAAAAATGTTATAGTTTATTAAAATGTTTCTTGATACACAATATTTTCTGTTCTTCCATCTAGTAAGTCTCATAGGCCCACTACTTGTAACATATGTACATACATTCATACATAGGCTCGAAGTTGGATCAAAGTGTTGGCGGAGGAGTATGCTGCGTTCAGCTAATGGCTGCTCACTTGAGTAATAACTTTCAATGAAGTAAATATCTACACCCTCCATGTGGCGATTGGAGGCGCTGAAGGGAGCTTATACGGTTTGCAAAGCCTCAGCTTTCGAATTCTTTTGGGTGCTCTTATACGGCATTGCCTTTATAAAGATATGCAAGCTGTGAGACTCGGCAATACACCTTTTCAAGTGTACTTCAGAAACTTTAAGTGTGTTTTATGTTCTTTCAGATTAGTCAATTGTACTTCAGAAACTATCAAATGTATTTCAGTAAGTTGTGCTCAAGAAATTGTAAAGTATATTCAGAATGCGAAAATTATTTCTCTTCTTCTTAACTGACGCGATAACCGTTTACGCGATTTTGGCCGAATTTAACAAAGCGCGCCAGTCGTTTCTTTCTCGGCCAAACCGGCGCCAGTTGGGCACACCGAGTGAAGCCAAATTCTTCTCTACCTGTTCTTTCCAACACAGAGGAGGCCTTCCTCTTCCTCTGCTACTGCCAGCTGGTACCAAATCGAATACTTTCATAGCCGGAGTGTTTGTATCCATTCGAACGACACGACCCAGCCAACATAGCCCTTGGATCTTTATTCGCTGCGTTATGTTTATATTGTCGTAAAGCTCATACAGCTCATCGTTCCATCGCCTGCGATAATCGCCGTTGCCAACGAGCAAAAGTCCAAAAATCTTGCGCAGAATCTTTCTTTCAAACACTCCAAGCGTCGCTTCATCGGATGTTGTCATCGTCTAAGCTTCTGCGCCATACGTTAGAACGGGCATGATGAGAGTCTTGTAGAGTGCTAGTTTTGTTCATTGAGAGAGGACTTTACTACTCAGTTGCCTACTTAGTCAAAAGTAGCACTTGTTGGCAAGAGAGATTATACGTTGGATTTCCAGGCTGACATTGTTATAGGTGTTAATGCTGGTTCCTAAATAAACGAAGTCTGTTACAACCTCGAAATTATATAATAACTGTCAAAAGTGACGTGACGATATGCGAGTGCGACGACAGAAGGTACTTCGTGTTGTCCTCGTTCACCACCAGACCCATTCGCTTTGCCTCTTTATCCAGTTTGGAGAAGACAGAACTAAGTGCGGTTGTTAAGGAGGATGATGTCAATATCATCGGCATACTTCAACAATTGTACGCTCCTATAAAAAATTGTGTCTGAGCGACTAAGTTCTGCCGCTCGCACGATGCTCTCCAACATCAGGTTAAAGAAGTCACACGACAGCGAGTCACCCTGTCTGAAACCTCGTTTGGTATCAAACGGCTTGGAGAGGTCCTTCCCAATACTGACGGCGCTGCTGGTGTTGAGCAACGTCATCTTGCAAAGCCGTGTTAGTTGTGCGGGGATACCAAATTCAGACATCGCGGCATTTAGGTAACTCCTTTTTGTACTGTCGTATGCAGCTTTGGAGTCGACGATAAGATGGTGTTTTTCCAAGATTTGGCGTATTGTAAATATCTGGTCGATTGTGGACTTTCGACGTCTAAAGCCACACCAATCAGTTGGTTAATGGTGGGCTTCAGCCTTTCATACAATACGCTCGCTAGAACCTTCTAGGCGATATTTAGAAGACTAATCCCGCGATAATTGGCACAGATTGCAGGATCACCCTTCTTGTGGATTGGGCGAAGCACACTTAAATTCCAAGCGGCAGGCATGCTTTCATCCGATCATATTTTGCCTAGAAGCTGATGCATGCACCTTAAGCTCCTCGCCGCCATGTTTAAATAGGTCAACCGCCAGTCTGTTGGCCCCCGCGGCTTTGTTGTTCTTTAGCCGCGTTATCGCTAGTCTTGCCTCGGCATGGTCGGGTAGCGGAACGACAGTTCCATCGTCAACAATAGGGGTATCAGAATCTTCACATTCTCTATGACATGCGCAGCTGTCACTATTTAATAGATTCGAGAAGTGCTCCATACTTTAAATATGCTCTGGATGACAGTCACCAGATCGCCGTCTTTGTTCTTACAGGAAAACGCCCCGGTCTAGAAAGCTTCTGTAAGTCGCCGAGCTTTCTGGTAGAATTTTCCGGCGTTATTCTAATTGGCCAGCATCTCAAATTCCTCGCACTCACGTATTTCGGCCTCTCGTTTCTTCTTTCGGATAATACGCTCTCTTCCTTTCTTAGCTCTCGGTAGCGATCCCACGATCTAAAGTATGTATGTATGAACATAGGCAAATCTTTTACTCACAAAATAATCAAACGTGCGCGCATACAGGGTGCTCAAATCAAATTGAAGGCGTTGATCGACCATTGCGCGTGTACGCACATCTTTCGGGTACAGAGAATCGTCTTTGCCATAAGCAGCGGCCAGATATTGTAAAATAGCACGACTGAAAACGAGATTTACAAAAATTTTAATCATTCGTCAAAAATGTCTACATACATAAATAATTTTCCTTACCTTTCCCACAGCACAAGGCCTTCGTCATTAAGCGTTGGTATACAATGTTGGGGATTTATCCTCGTAAAATCTGGACTCAATTGCTCGCCCTCCAATACATTCACTGTCTTTAAGTCGAAATCGATGCCTAATATTTTACCTAACAACAATATACTGCGACACGGGGGACTAGGCGGTAGGTAGTATAGAGTTGGAACCATTTTTGAGCCACCTCTGCTTAGAATGCAATAAACAAATTCTTTAACAATATGCGCGGTCTCATCGAACATTTTTGGTTATATGGTAGGTGTACTCCTACTCGTACTACGACTATTGAAATAAAATGTCTACACTCTTAACGGAAAATAAAATTTCTCCATGCCACTATTTAAATACTGCATAAATATGTATACAGCTGTTGCTTTTTCGAGAAATTGAATTTCAAATGTCCTGTTTGAATTGCAATCACTACAAGGCCAATGGGAGTTTGAACACTTTAAACAACAACAATCACTTTACGACCAGCAATAATTACCAAAGAAATCGATTTGAATGGAATTCATAATTAAATAAAATTTCCAACACTTAAACGGTATTTCTTTCGAAAACGAGTAGTAATACATTGAAATATTTACATATGCACATATGCACATATGCACATGTGCACGTACATAGCTGATATACATATATGTATGTATGTATCTACCCACAATATGTATCAATATGTATTCATAAGCAGTAGGAGCAAAAAGGCGTTTGAAAATGGTAATGTAAGCACAACAAATGGAAAGTGAATTATTTAGTTAGTTATTGCACTAGAACTACATACATGACACTGCCCTTATATTGTTCCTAAAACTATGCAACGCATTTCACAGTGCGGTCCCAATACATTAGTCCATCGATTTTGACATTATTTTCCCCGATGCCATTAACCTCTGCCATTTATTCACAGACTTACTTATGAATGAATAGGTTTAAGCTTTCGAATTTTGCCGAACTCTTTAATGAATTTATTGCCTTACTCACTTGAGTTGATGCACAATCTTGTGCGGCACAACAGCAACTGTATCGATGCAATTACCCAGCGTGAATTGTTCAATGGCGTCGGTGTATCCAGGCGTCTTTGTCGTATGTGATTGGCTTTTGTGATTGATAACTGTTAACGCTTCTTTGGCTCTGCCCACTTTACATTTTAATTTGAATTGGGTTTTGTGTGACGCAGTTAGTAAATAACTTTGTGAAACCTTGCGCGTTAAAAGTTTCTTGGACACAAAATGACATAATTGCCGCCTTCTGTATTTTTTCTCAATCGTAATAACAACTGTTGGAGATGGTTCCATGGTAGGACGTGTGGCAGGTCGGTCATAACAATTTGTTAGGCTGTCTCCGTTTCGCTTTGGACAAGCGTTGCTTGGCGACAATGTGAATTGCCTACTTGGCTGCCAGGCTTGCACGTTTATTCATTATTGACGTAAAGTGAATCGAATTTATTTATATGGGTACATATTTAAATAGAAAATGCATTTGTGATTATCGCTCATATCGATTTTTGAGCGTTTTGAAGGCCACGCATGCAAACTACTTGCACCCGAAATCAATCACACACAGCCAGTTTGAGTTTCGTAAAATGTATTGCACAAGGGCTTACTGACAAGTTTTGACAACTTCTTTCTTTCCTAATAAGTTTAATAACTTGTTTATGAAACGATAGTTCAATCTAATGTAAAAATATAAATACAAAAAAAAAAACATATACATACAAAGTTGATACTTTGTGCACATTTGAAAAGCAAAATCAAGAAATACTCATCAAAACTTGGAATTATGTAATTAGAATTTTTAGAAAATATTCGAATCTGCAGAGTTATAGCCCATTAAAGAGCAAGTGAAGTGGTTCGAAAATCGTTGATTTGTAGAAATTATTGAGTGGCCTCGGTAGTCTAGCGTAAGTGCACTAGTCTGCCATCCCAGTGGTTGTGGGTTCGAATCCCACGTAAAGCACGATCCTCGCACTTTTCCAAATTTACCTACTTTCCCTCTTTCTAAAAACAAACAGAAATAAATAAAAAACATCTCATTCCTCAAACCCAAAACCTTATCCATTGCATCCTTACTCCGGCACAATAGTCAACGCATTATTTGCATTATGACTGCTAAAACAAGCACAAACAAACAGTTATACATTGCATCAGTGGCGCTAGCAAGAGGAAGCGGGCAACCGCGGTAATAGCGCAGACACACCAAATTTAGCGAAGTCCTCAAAAATCTGTGCGATCCTTCTGCAGATAAATGTGAAACACAGATGTCGCTCCAAGCAGTAAAGAAGGCGTTGTTCCTAAGCAACGTCAGCTGGGCATTTCCACCACTTTGGACTGGTAACAGCAGGCTAATCACTTACCCTGTCAGAAATCAAATAGATTAACGAAACCAACGCAAGACAAGTCTCTTCGAAGCCCTATACTCCCGAGAGGAGAGAACAAGAAACAAAATAAAAAAATGTAAGAGCATCTCAGCGAAAAAATTGCCAAAACTCGAATCCTGAACCACATGAAACTTGCAATTTATTATATTAAAATTAAATGGGCTACTAGGAAGTTTGAAATTCTGATGAAAGGTTGCTGTATTTTCACAAATTTTGTACAAATTTTGGAACTTTGCGTTATATGATTATTGCAGAGATTAACTATACGTATTTTCATAAAATAAGTAATAAAGTTAAAAAAACACACACATGAACTTGTCAATAAGTTCCTGTGCTATAGTTATGAAACGCACTGTACAGTAAATACATTTGTTGGCATACAATTTGTCTAAATAAACTGTACTATATATTGCTTTTCCTACTTGAAACTTTTTCTCAAATAAAGGAAATATGGAAATAAAAAAGAAAAGTAAATCCATTTATAGCCTAGACAGACGGCGGCGTTAATCGGGATTATATGCGCAGTTAATTCTGATTAGAATGGTAGTGTGAAATGTGGTTATTACGCGGATTAGTGAACAGCTGATTTATTTATCCGACAGTTTTCTCAGTAAAAGATGGACCGCAGGCAACAAATATGGATATTAGTTGCCCTGATACTAAGAAATAATCATTTAGGAAAAAAATCTTAACTTGCAATTTCTCAAACTGCTCCGAAATATAAAACAATTAATGTAATTTCGAACGTCTTCTTGCTCTTCTCTTCCAAAGTTTCATTTTTTTCATTCACAATAGATATTAACTGTCATTTTTCGGCAATGTTACCAACGATAATTTCCCTAATCCGGTTAAATGATGAGAATTAAGTGTAGTTGTCAATCCGCATTGTTGCACTCAATTCCCGAGATAATTCCAAATTAAGTTGTTAATCTCAATTAACGCCCTCTAGGCTATTAATTCAGCAACAAAGATATAATAAAAATAATAATAACACAGTGCAACACATAAAATGTGCACTCCATTTTGACTTCAGTTTCTGAAAGTACTTATCGAAACTAGCAAAATCTCATTTGGGTTTTTCTAGATTAGCTCGGATTCTAATTTTATTGCATCATGAATATTTCCTCTGAAACTTGATTTTGAGCAGTCTTTCTTTTAAAGAAAACGTAATTCTTCTCACATCTATATATCGTAAAATGATTGGAAGTTATTTTCTTGTCTTCAGCATAAATGTGCGTAAAAAATAAAAGAAATACTAGTGGATAATTATTTGAGAATCAAATTTTAAATGTCAAAAATAATAAAAAATTGTAGTTTACTCTATCAGTTCTTGGTAAAATATACACTTTATATAAGTCAATCGATTCGTTTCTATTCAAGGAATTTAATTTTTTGACTTACTAATTAAAATTTCTTTTAGAATAAATAAAGAATTTATAGAAAACTTATTTTTAAGACAAAAATTATTTTTGAGACAATTTGTTGATTTAGTATTTCTTAAAATTCCTGTTTTCGTTTCTAGATTTTTTTGAGGGCAATAACTCTGACAAAATTTCATTGAAATCGTTTTCTAAATATTTGGTTTAGTAAAAAGTGTCACACACAAACACACACACAAATTTGCTTAAAACTTCGTACACATCATTTTTAGATAAGAAGGATTTGATTCAAACTATTTTTGGAAAATCAAAAATTGACACCATCACAATGTTTTCTCTTTGAGGAGGCAAAGTGTCGAACAAGTTGTTTGCTGAAGCTGTATCTAATGCTTTAAAATTGAACAAATATCGAGAAATTAACAATTTTCGAACCTTTTGTCATTAATGTTTCCCGTGCTTTTGTTACCAAGCAGTTGAGTTCGTTATTATAAGTAGTTGCTACATAAAGTACAGTACGTGCAGTGTTCATCATGTACGAAGAGAGCTTTTCGGAACGGTTTGTTTACTGCTCTAGTGAAAGGAGAGAAAAAATTTGCAACTCATCGACTAAGATATTTTTTTCGTCTTTTTTTTTAACATCTTTTTTCTGTACTTAGTGCACTTGTATTAGTACTTAGTATTATTAAGAAATTCTATTGTGAAAATGGAAAATAACAAGTGCCCGAAAATAAATGAATTATGTTATGTGTGTGGTCATATAGTGCCTAAAATTGAAGGAAAAGAACGAAAAAATTTGTTTTCTCAAGAATTTAAGTTGGCCTGAATTGAATTTGATACAAGTGGTGAAGATTTTACGCCAAATACAGTATGTAATGTTTGCTATAGCAATCTTTTACATTGGTTACATGGACGAAGAGCAAAGTTGCAGTTTTCCAAGCCCGTAATCTGGGTAAAAGACTCAAACACATTAACACTGTTTAAATACACTAATTTTTGTTGATACAAATCATTTTTACAATATTTAAAAGAAAAAAGAAAATTTTGATTGCTTAGACTATTATATAGACATTAACTTCTCTTTACTTTTTCATTTTTAAGGCATTTGATGTA
Organism: Anastrepha obliqua; assembly: GCF_027943255.1. Classification (NCBI taxonomy): domain Eukaryota; kingdom Metazoa; phylum Arthropoda; class Insecta; order Diptera; family Tephritidae; genus Anastrepha; species Anastrepha obliqua. The sequence continues at coordinate 114,423,502 of NC_072892.1, forward strand.
GTTTTTTTAACAGATTTTTTTGTAGTCTCTACCTACATTTATGTTGAAGAAAGGAAAATAAAATTGCAATCGGTTTAAGCGATATAGAAGTGATAAAAATTACATTTTCATTCAAGAAAGTGCTAAAAATAAAGTTTTAGATAAAATATATTCAAAACACTATAAAATTGGAATCCGAGCTAATACAAAAAAACCCAAGTGCAATTTTGTTAGTTGTGACAAGTACTCTCAGAAACTGAAGTCGAAACGGAGTGCACATTCGATGACTTCAAAAATGTTGTATAGTGTAATAGGTAATAATATAAAAACCAATAATTCTAATTCAATTCATAATTTGTGGTGCCTCGGGAACTTTCAAATTTCGCCGAAGCAAATTTTTGTTCCTTTTAGCTTATCGATTTCAACGAGGAAAGAAATGTGTAAACGAAAGTTGAAAACGATTTTGAAGCAGGTCATATGTAGACTTTCAACATTTCTTTCAACATCTTAAGCAATCCGTATAAAAATAGTAAGCATTTCAAAATATTTTTCCTACTCTCTGATTACTCAAACTACTTTAGTACCATGATTTAATTATAGGTAGATGCGACACCCAATACCTTCTCGCACTACTTATTGAAATTAAATTGCCATGGGTGATCAAACGTTTTGTTATTTCACATTTGTTATGAATAGCCGTCATTTTTGTTATTAAATGGAAAAGATGGAAAATGGAAATAATAAGATACAAGTCGTTGACCGCGCATATCCGCTAATTTTACTACAAACTTTTCAGAGCGTGGTTCCGAAAGTATCTAATTAAAGATTTAAAAGCCCTTTTTTTGGAAAAATTTGGACAAATTTTGATTTTTATGTAACAAAGACGATTGTTCCCATTCTTTTCTTAAAATACTAAGGATGACAGAAAAAAAGAACATGCAGATTAAAGTAAAAAAAGAGCGGGAGAAGAATGTACTAAAGGGTTTTTCAATAAGGGCGGGTAGATGTTGAAATGGAATGAAATGGCGTTTGCTGTGTGGCACGTAGCGCCGTTCTGCTGGAACTACATGTCGACACTATAAGTTTACACGATATTTCGAGTCAATCCATTGGCAAGAGAGCGGCTACCCAAAAACTATTGTGCCTGAAATATTGAATAAGGGTCTCAGACTTCGCTCCAAAGTAAAAAGAGTTCGGAGATGTGGCTACCATCAGACCATTATTCGGCTGCCAGCAATTTTGAAGGTGGCGTAACCGGGGTCATAGCAGCAGTTTATTTACAAAAAAAACTCAGGTAGTGTTGGTGATATACGAAAAGAATTTACACTGTATTGCTTCGTTGCCGTATGAAGTATTACTGATGGTGCTCACACTCACCAACGTATAGTAGCCCCTTTCCGTTGCCCGTAGGGTACACAAAATTGAGCAACACTTGTGCTCGTAGAAAACAACTGCTTTCCTTTGGTTACATATTCACACAATACATCGGTTTGTGTGTGTTTGTTTGGTTGCATCGACACAATATTTCCATTGATATTTTTGCATACACACTTTTACACACATCCGCGTTATCAGTTAAAATTTTTTATTGTTTAATAAACCAAAGCCAAAAACCAACAAATGCAAATAGTTCATTTATCTGTAATTCACATTATTCAACATTGTTTTTAAGTTATTTTAATAAAAATTAAAATTTATCTAATTCTTTTTTTATTTAGCTTTACTTTTGTTTAACATCTGGCAGCGTTGCCCGCGATTGCAGTTGTTGTTGGTGTTCGTCTGCTTTCAGCAGTCAAATCTCTCTCTCGCTACTGCAGTGTTGCCTAGCTTTGGATATAAAAACGCACAAAAATTCCCATTTAAAGAAAATAAAAAACCAAATTTTTATTGAATTACTTAAATACTTTGTATGCGTGAAAAATTATTTTTGAAATGTGCGCTTTTTTAAATAAAAGTTTTTTTTTGTTAAGCGAAACTCTTTTGTTAAGGGAACGACTTTTTTGCTATATTTGAGGTTATGTAACTAGATAAGGTACTCTTTTTGTAAAAAGGTCATTATGGTTTCTTTAGTATTTTCTGGTATTTTTTGCTTATTATTCCACTATGAATACACCTTTTAATGCCCTATGACCCCCTAAGGATTGATGACCGAAAGAAACGATTACACCTCTATGTTTTTAATTCGCATTCAGTAAGTTCAAACGCTTTTTAAAATGTGTAAAAGGTGTTCAATCTTAAGAAGAGTTGAGTGAAGAAGATTTAATATACTTGCATAACCTTAAAAGGAACAAAAAGGAAAATTAAATTGACACTCTCAAAATATGAAATTTTATAAGAATCAACAAATTTTCATTAGCACTAAAATCTTCTCAGAGTGACCTTTTTTAACCTTCTTTTGTTTAATAATACAGTTTTAACTTACAATTTCGGCAGCTTTGAATTAAAAAAAAGAAGAAAACACGAAACTTAAAAAATTTCGCATTTTGTTTATTGCGAAAAGCAAATGCACTGCTCAACTCGGTAAATGTGACGTCACGCACTCTCTGATGGGCGCAATCTCGTTTCGATCATTCTTGAAACCCAGCGACTATCTCAGCACTGAAAGAATTTATCGTTGCGAGGTTAACGGCATCCCGACATCACCTCTCTAGGGAGTGGCACGGAGTACGGAGGCCAGATTCCAAGAGTATATCCGATGTAACAGTCAAGATTTAGGGAAAATATTAAAAAAAAACGCACTTGTCTTTGTTGCCCCTTGTATGATATTACATAGTTATTGAAATAAACTTTTATATTAGTAATTATTTTTTAATTCGGCTTTTAATTCCTAATTCTGTCCCCAGATACGTTGTATATACCCTGAAATTTTAAATGTTTCAAAAGTAGAAATAAAAATAGTGTGGATGTAGCAAAGAATGAGCGCAGAGCAAATTTTGTTTATTTTGTTCAGTGTAAAAAAGCAATAGGGTGTTGAACACGAAGCCAATTTCAAATACATAAAAAAGAGGTTTTACAAATGGGATCACGTAGTCGGTAAGTATTATTCATTATTATTATTAGTAATGACATTTGTGCATGCAAAACGTGTGTTTTGTATTCTTTAATACTAAGAAAAATAAATGCCCGTAGAGAGAACAGAGCTATCCACATGAAAAGAAAAAATGAAGGAGGTCCTCATAAAAAATATCTGCCTTTCGGAGTCGACTTAACACTGTAGCTCCCTTCATTTGTGGAACAACATCAATACGCATGCCACAAATAGGAGGAGCAGCTCGACCAAACTCCTAAAAGGGGTGTAAGCGGCCATTATATACTTACATATATTATATTTATATGACACGCTCGCGAATTTACCTTATGTCGCAAAAATTATTTCTTTGTCGTTCATTGCCATTCATTTGTGGGATGAATTTTATAAATCCGGTTCTTTTTTGATAACCTCTTTACTTCAAAATCTGTTTTGCTTGGATTAAAAGAATTGGGGTATAAGGAACAATTCGGCATAAGGTTAAATTTAAGTACTTATAAATGGAACGTAAATATAATTTAACAGTCACCAAATGTATATACAAGGCAGTTTTTTCCGTCACATCAGCTTTATTTGGGAAAGAGCCAGTCGGCTAAGCTGTAAGATACTTTAGAGATGAACATGCCCGAGCTGATTTTAATATTCCTAATGCTTTAGCAATGTACAATAAGAATATTGCAGTATGGACCAAAACGTTAGGGCTTATCAACGGTTGGTTGATGTCTATAGCAAGCCCGGGCACGGACTAACACAACTACATTGCCAATCTCTTTTGTCGCACTTTTGGATGAATCCGAGCTTCACGGAGACTTAGACGTCCGAAATCGCAAAAATATGACCTACTTTGCCATTACATAATAAAAAAATTCCACCAGACCATCTATGGCAAATATATTACTGATAATGACATTCACATGAAAGGTGGCCCAGATGTTATTAACAGTGCTGCCAACTCATGAAAAAAATAACTAGAGCGAAATTTTAATCCCGCGAACTTTGACAAATAAATTCACCTTACTTTTTGCCCACAATAATATATACATATATTTTTTTTTTAAATCCAGCAGTCAAAATCTCCTTGGTGTAGCTACCTGTGTGGGCGGTGGCATTCTTTTGAAGGGCTATTTCTCACTCCAAGGCATCTGATTTCCATTTTAAAAACTCACCAGTGACAATTCTGCGTTTCCATAGTCGACTTCAAAAAGGTATGTCCCAATCACAGGTTATGAATAAACAACGCACTATCATCAACGCATACTTTTTGTAGATGAACGTGTCTAAAAGAGAGCAAGAGGACTGCCAGTTGTCCTGATTGTATAATATATATAATATGTGTGTATGTATATACCTATGTTCGCAGAGGCAGAAACGCCTCTCAATCCAAAATTCACGTTGGGTTAAAACCAATGACGAACATAAACATAACAATTTGAAGGCAGATATTATGGGTATTTTGGTACCGACTACAAACAAAGACTTTAAAAGTACTTCATGACGAAAAATACCTAAAGGAGTTCAACTCGAACGCCCAAGGAGTGACATCCAATTTTGTTTTCATCTTATCTTACCATCTTTCAATGTAGAACTCATTCGAATGTAAGTAAAATTATCTACTAAATCACGTTCAAAATTGTTTTTGTTTTTTCATCGCACTTAAACACTTAAAAGGAGCGAGCAAAATAAAAAAAATAAGAGAACACATTTTTTCCCCCTGTTACATTGCTATTGAAAGAACTAAAGTGCTACCTGCTACTGTTTCGACACTTATCGCCAGCCAGCTATCTAATCTTAAGAACAATATTGAGATTTAAAACGTTGTGTTAATTATTTTAAGAACTACCTGTATAGTTGTTTGTTTAAGTCAGCGAGGCAATCAAGTTAGCCTTAAAAATAAATTATTTATCATTTCAAGAAAGAATCCGCATACATGCCAACGTCGCTCTTTATATATTTGGTGCTTACAGATCGTTATGTACATAATGTAATTTTATTGAAAACTGTGTGTTGGTCATTACTTTATTATTATTAAATTACTTTTGTATTTCAGTTTTAAATAATTTCATTTACATAAAAATTTTTAAATTTTTTGCTTATTTATGAACATATTTCATACGGATTGTGCTTATTTTTAGTATATGTAGGTGTTTACGAGTGATATAAAGCTATTGGGCAACCGCACACTAAATACTAACCTCAATGGTGGTGTGGAAAATAAAAATTCCAGACCTTTGGTTCAAAAATACCCAATTCATGTTTCTACCGGTGTGGCAATATTGGAAAATGTTATAAAATATGCACATTTTTCAGCGCTCTCACGAGAAAAAGAGTTTCACATCTAGTTATCTATGATATTTACGCTTGTGTTTACCAAACGACCAAGAGTGCATTTTTCGATTTTTACAATGTCTGATTTGATTGATCAGAGAAGTGCCACCAAATTTTGTTTGCGGAAAGAAATTTCGGCTGCGGAAACGTTTAGCATGTTGCAGAAGGCATTTGGTGATTCGACCATGTCGCAGAAAAATGTTTATAAGTGGTACAAAGACTTCAAGGAGGGTCGAGAACGTGTTGATGACTTGGGGCGCTCCGGACGACCATCGACGTCAACAGATGACCAACACGTCAATAAAGTGAAGGAGTTAGTGCTCAAAAACCGTGGGTTGACTGTTAAAGACCTTACTGACATGATCGGAATATCAGAAGGATCTGTGAAAACCATTTTGAAAGACCATTTGGGCCTACGAAAAGTTAAATCTTGTTTGGTACCGAAAACTCTCAATTTCTTTAAAAAAAAGTCGTCGCGTTGATGTGTGTGAAACAATGCTTTTAGACTATCAGGACAAGCTCAAATGCATCATTATGGGAGATGAGTCTTGGATTTATGCTTACGACCCTGAAACAACCGACCAATCAAGCGAATATCGTGCTAAAGGCGAGGCCAGACCGAAAAGAGCACGTCAAAGTCGTTGAAAAATAAAGGTCATGATGACAGTTTTTTTCGATTTTCGTGATGTGGTGCACTATGAATTCCTTCCACCTGGCCAAACTGTTAATAAGGAATATTATTTGACCGTTATGCGTCGTTTACGTGAAGAAATTCGTTTAAAAAGACCAGAATTATGGGCCAACAAGTCTTGGTTTTTGCATCACGATAATGCACCGTCTCACACTGCACTCGTTCTTCGTGACCATTTCCACGCATATCGTTCCGCAACCACCGTATTCGCCTGATTTGGCTCCGTGTGACTTCTGGCTATTCCCAAAACTCAAGAGACCACTCCGGGGAACGCGTTTCGAGTCGATTGAGGAGATAAAAGCTGAATCGAAGAAGGTGCTGATGGCTATACCGGAAATGGACTATTTGGCATGTTTCGGGGATGGAAAAATCGTTGGCATAAGTGTATTTCATCGAGAGGGGATTATTTTGAAGGGGATGAAATTGATTTACAAGAATAAATAAAGATTTTTCATTTTACAACCAAATTCACCTTACTCTTTGCCCACAGGCCGATGGATCCATATATACGAGTTTCACAATTACGGGGTCTTGGTTCTTTGTAAAACCGTGAATTATACCAGTTTAATGAGGTATAAGGCCTCTTCTTTTCGCCAAGCATTTGCAAGTGGCGAATAGATGAAGCAACTGCCATAAATGAACGTATATTGGCTAAGCTGGAATAGATCTGCCTTAAATTAAATGTGTTTGTAAGGCCATGAGTTATACCAGTTTAATGAGGAATAACCATACTCACTTAGTTTAGCGGAAGTGCACTAGTCTGCCATCCCAGAGGTTGTGGGTTCGAATCCCACGTAAAGCACGGTCCTCGCACTTTTCCAAATTTACCTACTTTCCCTCTTTCTAAAAACAAACAACTAAAATATCAACCCCAAAAACTTATCCTTCCCATCCATATTCCGCATAATGGTCAGCGCATTATTTGCATTGTGGCTGTTAAAACAAACAAAATCACACAGTTACACAATGCATCAGAGGCGCCAGCAAGAGGAAGCGGGCAACCGCGATAATAGCGCACACACACCAAATTTAGCGAAGTCCTCAACCATCTATGCGATCCTTCTGCCTGAAAAATGTGAAACATAGATGGCGCTCCAAGCAGTGAAAAGGCGTTGTTCCTAAGCAATGACAGGTGGGCATTCCCACTATTTAGGACACCTACCCTGTCAGAAATCAAAATAGATTAACGCAACCAACGCAAGACTGAGCCTTGCCGAGGCCCTATGCTCCCGAGAGGAGTGAATAAGGAAAAAAAAAAAAACCATACCCGCTAGCAGCGAATCTTGCTCGATAGCATTGTTGCTGCTTTAGCATGCAAATTTTTCGTCAATTTAATCGAGCATAGAGATGGCGAGCAGAGAAGTGGCGTATAGAAAAGACCTATTATGTCATTCAGCTTTAAGTAATTACCATGTATACATTCCATTAAAAACTCGGGGAGTTATAGAGTTACACAATAATATATTACATTACAAGATTTGTTTAGAGAAATAGGTTTTTTGGGTACTAAATGCTAAGAAAAGTTGAAAAATGTAAAAAAATTCTCCCAGGGATATCTTAAGAAACATTTCCTTCAACGAATGCCTTTCTTCAATGCCTTCTTTTTTACGTTCAGGTGATTGTGCAGCACGAGGGTCGTTTGAAAAACCCGTGCAAAGTCTGAGAGATAGCGCTATTGGCGCATATCGAGGTTATGTTTGGTTTTTAGCATCTCTTGGAAGAGCACACACCAAGTTTAAACCAGATCGGTATGTTTCTTTGTGTTTGGCATTCGTTTGAATCGAGGAAGGCGAGTGATATTGCTTTTCCATCACAATAGCGCACCAGCTAACGCTGAGGCGCAAAATTATATGATTGCAAAATTAATAGAAATAGGGTTCCAACTCAATTCACATCCCTCCTATTCTTCGGGCTTCGCTCCATCGGATCTCTAGGACTACTATTTGTTCCCTAATGAGTGAGATTGTTGAAGAAATTACTGGCGGGAAAAGATTTTATTCAAACGAGCAAGTGATTGCAGAAATGAGTGACTATTTTCCAGACAAAATGCTATTAATCGGAGGGGATCAACAAACTTGAGCAGCGTTGGACGTAGTGTATAAGCCTAAAAGGAGGCTATATCGAAGATAAAAAAGGTTTACCCCAAACATTTAAGTAGTTTTTATTTTTGGACGGACTTTTCAAAAACACCCTCGTATACCGCACAACAATCTTTTTCGAGGTGCCTCCGGTGATTCACTTCCGCTCGTTCAATTTGCAATAAAAATTAAGGCAAACGTTATTCAAATGTTGCATTATTATGGAAATTGGCTAAATTAATCTATATCGACAAAAACATTCTTAACAACATACCTTTTTACATTTTTGCTTATTGAGGCATGGTAAATTGAAAACTTTGAAGCAGTTTTTATCGATTTTTTTTTTATTTGTTTTTGTGACACTCTTTCAGCAAATTAGCGATTTGATGTTTTATGCCCGTAGTGAATTTCGAACCATATCGCAACTGAATAGTAAAGTATGCATACGAACACATTCAGTTACGATGGCAAACAATTATATCCATACTTATAAAATAACGCCTCGACACTAAATTATTGACGACTTTCAATGGTCAATTTCACTGAAATTACCCATCGAGACAGCAAATTCAATGAAGTTGGCAGTTCATATTACGAAATATGTTAAGTCAAATATTGCCAACATCTGTGAAGCAATGAGCTGCCATTTTGCATGATTGACACCCATTTGGTATTATTTGTAACGCTCAGATTGGCAGTTTCTTCGATAATCTTAATTTTCCAGACGGTGCATTTCCCTACTTCGCTCACCTAGAATCTCTGTAACCTCCTGTCCTCTTCATGGTATAAATCAAACCATGCTTTCAAACAATCAAGAGCGCCGGCGCAACGTGCAGCTTACTTGACGACATTTTCAAAATAACGATAACATAACATGGCAATGCCCACACTTAAAATATTGTCATCGCATTCAATCAAAACTGGCAGTAGTTATAAAATGAATGATTGAGTGTCGAGTTGTTGAGTAAGAGAAAAAAGAAATAGAGACCAATTAATATCGGTGAAAACGCCTAGTTTTATTCCTTCTAATGACAACCGGTGCAATGTTAATGAAACATCCTGTATTTATCACGACAAGAGCGTTCGCAAACAGTTCTTACATATGAAGCTTCTACACAGAAGAGGCATCCTTTCCTCTGAACTTTCAGCGATATATGTATGCATGTAACTAAGTACATATGTATGTCTCTATCGAGTGCTCTTAAGCACTATGTAGAAAATATTCTATCATTGTTCGTTCCTATGTGTGCAAATCAGTGGTGCGCACACGCATCCAAACACATTTTGTGCATGTGTTAAAAGGTTAAAAGCTTTTCGCTACACCCAAAAAAATTTTTGAAACACTATTTGTGCTTGTAAAGCAAACAGAATAAAATATTGTATAAGATTTGCCTTTGCATTATTATAAAAACTAGGATCGTCCATGCGTCGAAATTTCGACGTTATTCGACGTTATATAAACAAGGAGAACAAAATTTAGTCATACCTTTTTTTAGTATGATATTTATAGTCATTGAAACATATATAAATGGATAGCTTATGTTGTAACTTTTTACAAGATGTATGTGAATGTGATGTAGTAAAATTAAATGTTTAAAATATCCCATTTTACCTATATTAAGCGATCCTATATTTGTGTATTTCAAATATCATAATTTTTTTATTTATGAATTGCAAACATTTAATTTTTTGTATTATGGAAAAAAATTAATTTTGTTCGAAAAAGCATAATAAAAAACAATCATTAATTAATCCATGACCATCATAATTTCTGAATCAAATTTATAATAGTATTGATTCACAATATATAAGTTTCCAGTCGTTTCATCAAAATTTATATCATGATACATATATATAATATCATGATACATATTATAGCATGATATACCATAATACAGGTAAAATAGTGTGATTAATTTTACCTGCACCTATTCACTTACGTATCTATTTTAATACATTGTGCAAACCGTCTCCACATATGCTATCCATTGGTATATGTTTCAACTTTTTTCTCTGACTATAAATACTAAAAAAGGTACGACAAAATTTTGCTCTCCGTATTAATATATATATTAGATTCATATATTTTTCTTAAGCCTAAATGAAATTGTTTTTTTGTTGGGCTTCATTGCAATGCTCTCGTATATAAAATATTGTGTTGGTAAGGAAAATGATAAAAAAGGAATAATAGCTCAATTAACTAATTACTCGTTCCAGTTACTACCGCATTTCATTTTTTAGTTTCGGATAAAAGCTTTCCTTAAAATTTTTCCAAAATTTTTTCGCAGACTCCAGAGGTCAAAATAAATCACGTTGTATTTTTTCTATTTCCGATTTTAAATCCAAATTCTGTTCAATGATATTTTAGCCAGAAGGGGTATTATGAATTGATTGGAGTAGTTTCAACAATTTCTTGTGTCCTTTTGAAAGACAAGTCGTTCTCTTTAAACTGTGCATTCTAACGCATTCTAAGTTTGTGATCGAATCTTTCAATTAATGACACTAAATCATTAAACAAAAATTTTTCTTCCCAGTCAATGCAATATTCAATTAAGCATCTTAATCAATTAAGCAATTTAAGCATCTTCACTGTAAACGGTCGTGAATCAGCTGATAAGCAAACTTTAGCAAACAGACTTTCACCGCTCACAGCGCGACTAATCTGATGACATTCGAGCAACAAACATTCTTTTGTTAGTTAAGGGAATGAGAATAGATGATTGGAATAAATTTTAAATTTACAAAATTAGGTTGTCCCGAATTCACAACACAAAAACAAAATTCCATCATTGTGTTTTACTGCCATTTCTGAATGAAGAAGACGAAATCAACTACTCTAATTACGCCTTCGCTCACAGTGTATTGAGAGCTTTTGCCCTAAGTGTATGACAAGGCGAATTGAATACGAGATACAAGAAATTGCGCCTTCCGAATTTACTGCGTTGTCAAGCTCCCTCCCTTCCTTTTGTTCGTATATTCCCGGAGCATGACGTCGCAGCGAATTCAGGTGGCGTAATTCTCTCTGTGATCTAATCATTAAAAAGCTGCGACCGCGGGCTAGGTAAAATTGTGATAGACACATTTTTTGGCTGATACAATAAAATTTAACGATTATTTGTTGAACTTTTCTGACTTATGTCAAAAAACACAAATAACTTCCATCAAAAAGAATACAATTTTGGCTGACAAAAGAGTTCTTGTGGAAACAAAACGTTATTTAAAAGTTACGCGTATATCGGGTGAATTGATTTTATGTTACTTCATCATACTTCCAGAACTTTTAGAACTTCAATATAATTTTTTAATAAATATCATGTACTCCATAAATTGAATAAAATATGTTTTAACAATTTTCATTTATGTACATAAATTATGTAAAATTTTAGTTATGTCATAGCATAATTCATTCGTTGCATTATTTTCGCCGAATTTTTTACAATTATAGTCACCAAACGGCAAAACGGAAACTAAATTTTTTTAAATGTTTAGAATTTTCCTGCGGGAATGCATGCATGTGAATGTAGTTATGTATACAAAACACAACATTGTTGGGGAGAAATATTTAGCCCCGGCTGGCATTTATAGTTAGAAATGTATGTATTTACGCATACACATATAGCTACAAATGTATGTATGAAAGCACATGTGCCGGCAAGTCAAAAGCTTTAAAAATATTCAATTGGCAAACCAACGTGTTAGTTCGTATTTTAATTTCTCCCCGTGCGGCGGTTTGGTGAATTTTAGAATTCAAGTGAGTTTTTGTGAACGCCGGTAAAGTGGCGAGCTATACTCGTCAGGCGACTAAAGTTTTGGTTGCATTTGAAAATTAATTTAACTGAAAATTTCTAGTGCACTGAATTTTGACAATAGTTTTGCTGTTTGTAGAAATATCACAGATATTCAGTATGTTCCTTTGTTCGCCCACGTGAGCTGGGAGCTGCCCATTTCAATGACTTGAAAGAAGGTGACTTTGCTAGAGTAGCAATAATATTTGCATATATTTAGTTCCTGCAATTTGGTGGTTTGAATGTCAAAATTTCAGTAAAAATTTAAACAAAATAATAAGCTTACAACTAAGCAACGGTGATGGATAAGTTTGACCCAAGAATGGCAGGATACCAGGTTTGACATGCACCTATGGTGAACTTCGGCTGTCACGTCAGCAGGTACTCGGCAGCAGAATTGTGCCTGCTCATTTTACATGTATTAACTATGTCGTCCAATCATTCGTTGTTCAGACGGCAACATGAGCGAATTAGTGTTGATTGTTTTCGTATATCACCAACAAAATCGCGGGTTTTTCTTTAACGAAACGCTGTCGTGACCCCGTGATTGGTTGCGTTAGCCAATCAGCTGATTCTTTCAAATTTGTTTACAGCCGGTTAACGGCCTGATATTGACCACACATTCTGAATTTTTTTTCACCATGGCTTGCCCATTCGAAGTGAAATTGCAGAGTAAAATTGGTTGTTACGTAACATAGGTACAATTTATTCATCCAATTTTGTTGTTGGATAACTTTTTATTAAATGAAAAAACAGATTTTGATGCCCTGTACATATAACCGCACTTTCAGGGCACTACTTTATCGCAAGAATGATAAGAAGAACATCGAGTTCTGAGACTTACCTTGAGGCCAGAAACGAAACAGTACGAATAGGAGATAAAGAAGTGGCGGAATCACATAGAAATAAGTTGGCAAATAAACTATATTTATAAGTTTGTTATGAAAAGATATTTGTGGAAACAAGCACATAATTGCAGCTATATTGCGACCATATTACTGTTTTGAAGGCCTGTTGCTTATATTTAGCTGATTAGCAGCCGGAATATTAGGGAAGTTATTTCGAGTGAACATATTTTAAAATATGGAAATATGAACCAATAACTTTGCTTCATTTTGGATTTATGTAATTTTACGATAAAAACAGTAAATAAACAGAATTTGCTGCCACTTCATAACCGCGCAATTTTAAAAAGTTTATTTTTTGCCAATTTTGCTCACGGTGTACAGATTACAGATAGTCAGAAAGTGGCGTCTTTCAAAAACCGCTACTATATTTTTCGCTATTTTGACAATAAATGACGTCAATGCTGCGAATAAATAAAATAAATTAATAAAAATAAAGTACCGCGAGTTAAATTGTTACAACAATAACAATAATACGTACGAATGCATTTTCTTCCTGCCGATAAAGTCTATGTGGATGTGTGTGTATAATTTCTTGTGTTTTTCAGTCGCCACTTAAATTCGCTTACTTTTCCTTTTTTTGTTTGGTTATTCGCAGCATTGGGAAAGCGCAATCTTGCATTCTATCATTATTGAAAAAATCGTATCGGAGAGGGTTAAAATACGAGTATGTGATAAGCTTGAAGAGGCATTATTCCTATAAAAATACTGTGAAGCAACACTGCTAATTATTTGGGTTCGAGTCCGGGTGCAAAAATCTGGTACCTATGTACATTGCACATTTTTGATAAATTTTGGCATCCGGGCTGTAAACTAGATAATTACACTTATAAAGGGTGATCAATTTAGAGATGTTGAATTTTAAAATGAAAACACAACGAAAATTCAAATTGTTTATTGATTGGGCAATCTTTATTGTTTTTTAGTGTAGAACCACTCATGACATTTATTTTTTAAAGATAATGTCTTTCAAATGTTGGCCGTGATTCGGCCAGCCCTAAACACTAATTTTGATGACTCGCTGGAGGTCTTCGGTCGGTATCTCGTGAATAACTTTAGTAATGTTGTCTCCCAATGCCTCAACCGCAGCTGATTTATCCACAAAGCATTTAGATTTGACGGCCGCCGTAGCCGAATGGGTTTGTGCGTGACTACCATTCGGAGTTCACAGAGAGAAAGTAGGTTCGAATCTCGGTGAAACACCAAATTAAGAAAAACATTTTTCTAATAGCGGTCGCCTCTCGGCAGGCAATGGCAAACCTCCGAGTGTATTTCTGCCATGAAAAAGCTCATCATAAAAATATCTGCCGTTTAGAGTCGGCTTGAAACTGTAGGTCCCTCCATTTGCGGAACAACATCAAGACGCACACCACAAATAGGAGGAGGAGCTCGGCCAAACACCTAGCAGAAGTGTACGCGCCAATTATATAGATATACATATATATTTAGATTTTACACAACCCCACAAATAAAATTCTAAAGGTTTGATATCACGCGATCTTAGTGTCCAATCCACTGGACCGATACGAGAGATAATTGTTCACCGAAACGACAGTAAACGACGCACTAAAACCAAATGTTGTGGAGATCACGCGCTTCAATTTCCGTCATCAAAAACTCATCATGGCGCGTGCGATAGCGTACGCCATTCACTGTTACATTGGCGCCAGCCTCGTCTTTGAAGAAATATGGGCCGATGATTCCTCCAGCCCATAGGCCGCACCAAACGGTTATTGTTTTCAATGGATGTAATGGCTGTTCTTGAATGGCTTCAGGTTACTCTTCAGCCCAAATACGGCAATTTTGTTATTGACGTAGCCATTAAGTCAAAAATGAGCCTCATCGCTGAGCCCTCAGTATTGACCTGATCGTGCAAAGAACACTTTTCACAGAGCGTCTATTTTCGTAATACACTTTTACGATTTGTAAACGTTGTTCAGGCGGAATTCTTTCCATGTTGAAATATCAATGAATACTAATACGCGTGGTTTTTCAAAAAAACCCTATTGCAAAAAGTACCCCTAATCTGATCACCCTTTACACTCGTAATCTATGTATGTACATGCAAATGTTCCCCTCCCTTTAGACGGGCTTCCTGCTCCTATAATATTTAGTAGGCTTTGATTAATTTAGTATTTATTCGCTTATTTGTCTGAACATGCATATATTCGTATACATACTTATGTATGTATGTATGTATATTAGGGCGGGTCGATTTAAAAAAGGGTTAATTGCTCTGTGAAAATCGTATTCTAGGGATCAAAATAAGAAACTTTGCCGAAGGAACCATACCTCTAAAACGAATTCTGATGTCCCCAATTTAAAAATATCACCATTTTTGGCCTTTACATGAAAAAATCAGCTAAGTGGCTATGTTTTTTCTTTATTTTTATTTATTTAAAATAATATTTATCTATTTTTTCTCTTAAAAAATTTATTATTATTATTATTATATATAAGAAAAGTAGAGGAGATCCACTACTTTATATTGAAATGGAGCACTAGTGTAAACACCTTCGGCTCCTTAAGAAATTTATTTAGTCAGAACATATGTAAATGAAAAAATTAATTTAAGTGAGTTATGGAAGAGATTCTAAAAAGTTCGACCCAAATTGGGGGATATCAGAATTCGTTTTAGAGGTATGGTTCCTTCGGCAAAGTTTCTTATTTTGATCCCTAGAATATGATTTTCACAGAGCAATGGGCGATTTTTTTGCCTCCCCACAAAAGACACTAAAAGTTCGACCAAAATTGGGGGACATCAGAATTCGTTTTAGAGGTATGGTTCCTTCGGCAAAGTTTCTTATTTTGATCCCTAGAATATGATTTTCACAGAGCAATGGGCGATTTTTTTGCCTCCCCACAAAAGATACTAAAAGTTCGACCCAAATTGGGGGACATCAGAATTCGTTTTAGAGGTATGGTTCCTTCGGCAAAGTTTCTTATTTTGATCCCTAGAATATGATTTTCACAGAGCAATGAGCGATTTTTTTGCCTCCCTACAAATCGACCCGGCCGAATGTATATACATAACACAGAGAACGTTAATGTGTACATTCTCTGCATAACATGCACACAAATGTAATTAAAGCAGAGCATAGAATGTGTAACCAAAGAGAAATGGTCAAAGAAGAAAGTTTACACGTTCGTGGGTAGTATAAAAGGAAAAACGAAGACTTTTTAACTAAAGGGTTTTCCAATAGCGGGTGTTATTTTGAATAGTCCGCTATTTCGGTAGATGTCGTTTTTGAAGCTGTAATTTTTTGATATTTGACAAGTAGAAAGTTCCCCATTAATAAAAATGGAACGATACACGCTTAAACAACGCATTGAAGTTATTAAAATTCACTATAAAAATGGTGAAAATTTGGCAGAGAGGGTTTGTAAAACTCGAACATTTTTGGGTCATCGTGAAGCACCTTGTCGGTCTGCAATACAGAAATTGGTGAAAAAATTCGAGCTGTTGGAATAAGTTAGTGATGTGAAGAATAAAACCCGTGCACGTCGCTCAAGAACAGTCGAAAATATTGCTGTTGTAGCCGAAAGTGTTGAAGAAAACCCAGGTTTGTCCATTCCACCGTATTTTGCATAAAGATTTGGGTCTTAAGGCTTATAAATTCCGGGCGATCATCAACAACGTCTTGTCTTTGCTGATTGGGTCGTTGAAAAGCATGAAAAATCATCTTGAGTGATGAGGCCCATTTCCACTCAGTGGCTTAGTCAACAAGCAAAATTGTCGGCTCTAGGGCTCAGGAAATCCAAGAGTTATTGTTGAAAAGCCTCTCTATCCTCAACGTGTCTGTTTGGTGCGGTTTATGGTCTGGCGCAGTCATTGGACTTTACTTTTTCGAAAATGAAGCTGAAGAAACAGTTACGGTGAATGTTGGATGTTATTGATCTGGACAACGTTTATTTTCAACAAGACGGCGCTACGTGCCACACAAGCAACGAAACCATTGATCTTTTATCAAAATAACACCTTTTATTGGAAAATCCTTTACTTGAATACACGATATCCTAAATATTATGGAATATATCAAGACGAAACTATACAAGCTGAGATCGATTCAACAAAAACATTTTAGATGACTATTGTCGAAAATCAGCTGAAGGAAGAAGAAACATCACCACCTTGTTTCGATTAGTCTTTGGAGAATTTTTTTAAGCGTAGTTCGAACATTTTATTTCCTCCGTTATAAGGAATGGATGCTGTAAAAGCCACGACGATCAATTTTTTCGGCTATAATAACGTATTCACATAGGAGAAGAGGCAATTATTTATGAGTGGATTACCAACTGTTCAATAGTTGAGAAAATACATGGATTAATACGTTACAATTTAGTTAATTGGCATCAAAAATTTGTTATTTTTATAAATTAAAAAAAACCGACATTAAGGTATGTCAGTCAGGTAAAGATATGCGAACTAACATAGCAAAGAATATTTTGTACGGCTAATATCCTCTACCACTACGAGTAGTACCACCTCTACACTGTAGTCCATCACGTGTTAATTAAAAGAAAAAAATAATAATTTAATACACACAATTCAATAATTGGCTTACTGCAGAATATACATATTTTAAATGAAAAAAAAAAACAAAAACCACTTACGTACAAATGCCCATAAGAAAAGATCACAACTTTGCCTTTTAGTGAACACTTAATTTGAACTGAGCCAGCTTTCGCGACTAGGCCAAAAAATTTAACATAAATAACGGTGGATTTAACTTTTGGTGTTCGAAATGACAGGGTGGTACTTATCATTAAATTTTACTTTAAATACAGGGTGGGTCAAATAAGGCCTTCCAAAGTTAAATACGTATAACTCCTGTAATAACCATTTGTTTTAATAAGAGTTTTTTTTATATATAATATTAAATACATTTTATGGTAATTGAGGTACCTACGTATGAAATATGACATCAGACTAATTTCCACCCGATTGCTCGTACAGATATCGGCTCTTTTTAGCGCGCTTTCCATAACACCATATAATGTACTCGTATCTGGCCTTGGTTGCGGTTATTGAGCCCACCTGTACATATGTATGTATATTGTTGCTGAAATAAATTAGTTGTGCGCACGTTCGTTTCCAGTAAGAATTATCCAGTAACTCGCCAGCAGCTAATTTTACAGGAATTTAAAAATTTTTCACTTTCGGGGGGGGATAATTAATAACATTGTATGGATCCATTCGTAAAAACACTTTCAGCTGGTTGTCAAAAAATGCCCACAGCTGAAATCACTTGATTCCAAAACGCTCTATTATGTAATAAGGTTGCAAAAAAATGACTAAATTTCATAGAAAATCGTATCAAAAAGTCTAAAAACTGGCGTAAAAATTCAGATATTTCTGAATAAAAAGCATTATTATATCTAAGAAATATATGTTATTATAAATTTCCCAAGTCAAAGATAGTATTTGCTATTTTTATTTTCGTCGATATTCTACTGTTTTTAATGTTACCATAACAATTCAAATTTGACTTGACTGTGTGCTTGGCCTTTACTTAAGTAAATTGAATAAAAGCCAATCACTCACACCATCACATACTTGACTGCCTGTCAATCTCATACCAAGGGTGCCTGTAAAAAATAGGAAGAAATACAGTTGCTTGTATAATATTTTTGTAAAATGACTAATAAAAACTTGCGAGTTTTTATGGAGAGTAACTCAAAAACAATAAAAAAATAGAAAATTGTAAATTATACTACGATCTTAGTCATTATAGATTTTGTGAAATGCAGCTTTTTCGCTTATTGCAAATTTTTCCGTGAGAAAGCACCAAGACGTAAGTATTTGTAACAGTTGTTACGAACTGTCACGTATATGAGTAGAACTATGAATTTGTTTAAAACTATAAGTAGATTCTTCCTGGTGAGCTATTAAGACTAAGTCAGTGAAGACTACGGAAAGTGTTTATAAAATAAGTCGAAGTAAATTCCAAAAATTAATATACAGGATAGCTGAAATTTAAACTATTCCTTTTTTTAATAAAATAATATCCTATATCACCAGATATTTTTCTATGATTATATATTACTTAGTCCTGCCATAAGTTCTGTTATAAGTTAAGTAAGTACTTTTCTTAATGAAGTTAGTTTTATTTAATTATGTAAATATTAAAACAAAAAAGAAATTTATTTTTCATTCGAAATGGTGACCATTTGCTATTTTACACTAGCCTTCAAAAGATTACGCCATTCAGCTAATGCAGCACGCACGGTTTTCATGGATATTGACGTCGCTGCTCGAACCAAATATGGTTTGAGACTTTCCAAATTTCTGTGAGGTCTTCGACAGTTTATGTTCTCTAATCCTGGCCACAAACTGTAGTTCAATGTATTCAGAGCTGGACTTTCAGACGGCAAATCTTCTTCGGTTATAAACCCAGGAATATTGTTTTTTAGTCACTGCTGGGTGGTTTTTGGCTTATGGGCTGGGGCGGAATCTTGTTGGAAGATTCAAAGTTCCCCATGAAAGAGAGCCTCCACGCGTTCTAAGACATCCTCCTGGTACACTTTTGCCCCGGTCTTAGCCCTTTTTCCGCAGAAATGAAGATATGTAAGGACACTCCCTACCAAACCATTACGGAGGCTGGATGGTGGGTACGCTGAACCTTTGGAAGAACATTTTTTGCGTCCTTAGAAATTTTAGTATAGATTATGTCGTTTTGCTTATTAAAAGCTTCTTCAACAGTGAACATTTTCTCATCTGTCAAAGAAGCTGTCGGATTTGATTTTCTTCAAGCGCGTTGTCTTCTGCTTTCTAAGGGGATTTTTTCGAATTCTTTCTCGAACGGCTTTTATGGCTGCACTTCTTTTTCTGTCTGCCACTTCAGACATTTGGGAAAAACGATCGATCGTGGGTGTTTACCGCATACCGAACATTCTCGAAATATTGAATTTTTCAGCGATTCGTAAATCTCATTTGCACTTTTACCACACTTATGTAAGGCAATCACTTCAATGCGATTTTCCTTAGCTTATACCATACGTTACTATGGAGAAGCCGATGTAATTATCGCGAGTTCGGTGTCGATTTTGATAGGGCGGAATCATTAAACAATTTGTTTTCGTGCAATCAATACAGTCAATAAGCAGCGTTACCGCGATTTTTTACATAGACGACATTGTGTTTCAACACGATGGGGCTTTGGACCTCACCTCCAAACTTATATTCGATGTTTTGAATAATGTCTTCGAAAACCGAATAATTATTCGAAACAAAGATGCCAAGACTGCCCGAAAATGGCGGTTTGACGCAATAATAAATAATTAGGGAATCGAAATCATGTAATTTTGACAAACTTTTGTTCAATACTTGAATTGTTTCTGTAGAATTCTAGAGAATAGTAAATCTTTAGCAAATAAATTTTATTGCCAGTTTTTACTCAAAGTCTGTTTTTTTTTAATATTAAGATTGAAATTTTGACACTTGCACGACCAAATTATAAAAACAAAATATGTGTAAATACCAAATGCTGCAAACTAAAGACGCTTTAAAATTTTAAAGTGGAAAAACTATGAGGCATTCAATGCCACAATTGAAATCGTACATAATTTTTTCCTAGGGGTCTTAGATTAAAAGAAATTAAGTATTGGTTTATTATTATTATGATTAATATAAGGTGATGTCCAAAATAAACAAGACTGAGCTAAACGCAAGAGTGAGAAACGTCAGGAGCTTTGTTCTGATAACTTGGAGTTCATTTATTCAAAATAGTCCCCTCTGGCCTCGATACACTGTTTTGTGCGATCTAAAAGCTTTTCGAAAGAGTGTTTCAGGTCATTAATCGGAATGTCCTTCAGGATGTCGGTACAAGCCGTTTGGATGGCCTCTACGAACGCAAAATGTTTTCCTTTTATGTAATTCCCGATGAGGTAGAAGTCACAGGGAGCCATATCAGGCGAATGCGGTGAGTGATTGATGGTTCATGCAATAAGCGCCAGCTTCCTCTTTCGCGGTATTCAGGGCGAATGCGACGAATGCAATGCAACAAACGCTTCAAAACGCCAAGATAGAAAATTGCATTGACGGTTTGGCCCGTTGGCATGCACTCCTTGTGTACAATTTCCTTAGAACCGTAAAAACAAATGAGCACCGACTGGATTTTTGACTTCTCAAAACGCGATTTTTGGGGTGGTGGCTCATCTGGAGCCTTACATTCGGAATTTTCACGTTTAGTTTCAGGTTCATGTTGGAAACACCACGTTTCATTACCAGTTACAATGTTCTAAAGGAAGTTCTCATCTTTCCTCGCCTCTTTAATGAGGTCTTTCGAATGTTGAATTCCGCGCAATTTTTGGTTCTCAGTTAACTTGTGCGGAATGAAACGTGCACAGACCTTTCGTAAACCCAAATGATCAGTTAAAATGCGATAACCTAATTTTTTTGGAGATATTCAACTCCCATTCCATGAATTTCAACAATTTTCGATAAATTTACGAACAATTTCGATCGAGTTTTCGGTGATTACTGATTTTGAGCGGCCCGTATGTTCATTGCCATTTATGCTCTCACAGCCATCTCTGAAACATGTAAACCACTCATGAACTCTGGCACGAGATAGCCAATCATTGCCATAAACTGTTTTCATCAATTTAAATATTTCGGTAAACGTTTCACTGATTTTAAAACAAAATTTGATATTAGCTTTTTGTTCGAAACTCATTTTTGTACCGATGACACAAACATACTGACACTTTAAACGCAATAACTTTGCTTCCACTGAACCGAATGCCACCAAGCTTTCACTGGAAGTGAGCTAGGAATGTAACTTCCAAAGCACTAACTCATTAAAAAGATGGCGCCATCAAAAACATTATGACGCAAGTCTTGTTTATTTTAGACTTCACCTTGTATTACGTCTATGACGGGCAAACAGTAAAAATACTATATGTTACAAGACTTTGGGTTCAACCATGGCTCAAACAACTGCAACAAAAAGTTAAGGTGTAGCAAATAGATGAGAGAATACAAGTCAGAGAGTTGAACTAAGAGTAGTTCAAAACAAATCTGTGGTAACTGCTGGGCTGCATTTATTTGGGAGTGTTTGATCTACATTAGATGACTTAGACTTGAAAAATAAAGAATAGGATGTTAGCAGCTAAGATCAAATAGAGAGCAAAATGGCGAGTTCCAGAGGCGCACTGAAGAATCAGAAAATAATATACTCGTGATATTCGTATACATCAAGTATTGTAAATAGTTGCATGGAAGAAATAATATGTATTCATAGTAAATATGAATTTTGAATTTTTTAATGCACTGTAATAATTTTATTTTAATTTTCTCTTCAATAGATCGAAGACTTCGGCATCATGGATTTCTATTACATGCTCTTCTCCCCACCATGCCGTTCAGTGCTCCTCACCGCCAAGAGTCTTGGTATTGAACTTAATAAAAAAGTGTTAGACTTGTTTGCTGGTGAACACTTGACTCCCGAATTCCTGAAGATCAACCCACAACACGTTATTCCCACTTTGGTGGATAATGATTTTGTACTATGGGAATCGCGCCCCATTATGATATACTTGGTAGAACAATATGGCAAGGATGACGCACTGTACCCCAAGTGTCCCAAGAAGCGAGCCATCGTCAACCAGCGTCTATACTTTGACATGGGCACCTTGTACAAGTCGTTCGCCGACTACCATTATCCTCGGCTCTTTTTCAATAGTGAGGAACCCTTTGATCCCGAGCTCTTCAAAAAAATGGAAGCTGCTTTCGATTTATTGAACACATTCCTAGAAGGCAACAACTATGTGGCTGGTGATCAATTGACTCTGGCAGACTTGGCTATTCTAACTACGGTTTCCACAATCGATGTTTCGGGCTTCGACATTAGCAAGTATCCCAATGTTGCCAGATGGTACGAAAATGCCAAGAAAGTACCTGGTTGGGAAGAGAGCTGGGAAGGCGCTTTGGAATTCAAAAAATATTTTAAAAATAAATAATATACATATTAAAATTTCATAAATTATCTGTTTATTCTGAAAAACTGCCATTTTTGCTTATTCTCGATTATTCAATTTTGAATGTTTTGTGACAGTATTGCCAACACTTGTATGCTTGGTAGTTTTCAATGGCATTGCCAATAAAATTGATCCAAGTCAAGAGAGGAAGTAAAGTAAATTTGTTTCTTCAAGCGCGTTGTCAAAAGTTGTCCAGTTGAGCAACGGAAAGCTTTCGTGTGGAGTTCATCTCTAATTAGTCTTGACATGGATCTGGTCGAAACACTTATTTCCCTTGACTTGATTTTCTGCTCTCTAAAGAGATTTCTGCGAATTCTTTCTTGAACGGCTTTTATGAGTGCACTGGTTCGAGCCACGACCACTTATTTTTCTGTCTTAGATTAAAAGAAATTAAGTATTGGTTTATTATGATTATGATTAATACAAGGTGAAGTCCAAAATAAACAAGACTGAGAAACGTCAAGAGTTTTGTTCTGATAACTTTTGCGTTCATAATCCCCTCTGGCCTCGATACACTGTTTTGCGCGATCTAAATGCTTTTCGAAAGAGGGTTTCAGGTCTTTGACCGGAATCCGGAATGTCCTCCAGGATGTCGGTACAAGCCTTTTGGATGGCCTCTACGAACGCAAAACGTTTTCCTTTTATAGGCAAATTCGATTTTCCGAATAATTAGAAGTCACAGGGAGCCATATCAGGTGAATAGGGTGAGTGATTGATGGTTAAAATGCGATTTCTAGTCAAAAAATCAGTCACAATAGGTGATCGATGAGATGGTGCATTATCATGCAATAAGCGCCAGCTCTCTCCTTCGCGGTATTCAGGGCGAATTCGACGAATGCGATGCAACAAACGCTTCAAAACGCCAAGATAGAAAATTGCATTGACAGTTTGGCCCGTTGGCACGAACTCCTTGTGGACAATTCTATTGGAATCGTAAAAACAAACGAGCATCGACTTGATTTTTGACTCCTCTCACCGCGATTTTTTGGGTGGTGGCTCATGTTGGTGGTTGATGTTGGAAACACCACGTTTCACCACCAGTTACAATATTGTGATGGAAGTTCTCGTCTTTTCTCGCCTCCTTAATGAGGTCTCTCGAATGTTGAATTCTCAGCAATTTTTAGTCCGCAGTTAACTTGTGCGGAATGAAACGTGCACAGACCTTTCGTAAGCTCGAATGATGAGTTAAAATGCGATAAATCGATGTTTTGGAGATATTTAACTCCGATTCCATGACTTTTAGTGATGATTTGTGTTCATTTTTGATAAATTTACGAACCACTCATGAACATTTTTTTTTGTTTTTTTTTTTTGGTGGGTGAGGTAGGATTCGAAATGCCTTCGCAGTTACAGCGAGCGCCGTGTACTGCGTCGTATGGTGTGGCCACTAAAACGGAGGTATCGCTTCTGGGGAGACACCCTTCCCGGAACTGCGTTCTATATTACTTCGGGAGGGCCCAGAACGGCATCCATAAAGGACCAATTCTATTCACCCACGTCTGGGGGTTCACCATATTTGTCGCCAGCTCGGTGATATGTCGCCAATCTGCTCCCTCAGAGCATTTCTTTCCGCGAGCCATCTGTCACAACAAAAAAACATGTGTTCAGCGCCATCGCTCGGTGCTTCGCAGTATATGCACTTGGAATCGGAAGAACTGAGTTAAGAAGTAGTTCACTTCTCCGAAGCTCCTTTGGACCCATCAGTGTCCCATCGGATTTGCCACCGCAGCAAGGTTTGGCGTCTCCGTTCCGGGAAGCTAGTGGGGACGTGTTTTTTCTTGGAGTCCCACACATCCATTCGTTCGCGGACCATGAGGTCAATGGGTATCTCACCGCTGATCACGAAAATTGCAGCGCCTGAGACAGTGCGATAGGCTGAGGCTACTCTGAGCGCCGCTGTTCGTTGCACAGCCTCCAGTGCTTTGCGTTTGGCTTTGCAGTTTAGCACCATTCCCCATACTTTGCTGCCGTACAGGAGAATTGAGCTTGTGGCCGCCATAATTAGCTTTCTTTTGCTCTGTGTTGACTCACCGACGTTTGCCATTAATCTACCTAGCATACCCGTGACCTTTGCTGCTTTGGTAGCCGCATGCCGTATATGGGTCCAGAGAGTAAGCCTGCAGTCAAGTTGAATACCTAAGTATTTTACTACTTTTTGGGTCACTAAGGACGTGTCGCCTTTGCATGTTGACCTCGAGTGGCATGTGACCTCGAGTCATAAGAATGACTTCGTTTTTGCTTCGTTTGGCGAGTTCCAGGCCGTAGTCCTCAACCCATATTTGTGTCCTTATCGTGACTTGGTTCAGCTTTCTTCTAGCGTCCTCAGTGCGAGCTGGTATGACCGCCACTATATCGTCCGCGTCTCCCACTAAATTTTTATCTTCTACCATTTCTATGCTCAATATCTCATCGTAGCTCAGATTCCAGAGATCGGGGCCGAGAATAGATCCTTGAGCTGCACCAGACGTTATCACTTTTGTTTTCTGACCATCTGGTGTGTCTTACAGCAGTTCGCTCTCGCTCAGGTAGCTCTGGAGAATCCTTAGCAGGTATGCAGGTATTCGAAACCTTTCTCGTAGTGCCTTTATAATGTCTGTCCATCGTAGGCTGTTAAAGGCGTTTCGTACATCAAACGTTGCCAGGACGGTGATGCGGTTCGGGTATTGCCTTGCTAAAAATCCTCCTGCTCTCTCAACAGACTCTGTAAGTCTACGCTGTATGAGTTTCTCAAACAATTTCCCGGCGCTGTCCAGCATGCAAAGCGGGCGCCAAGCTGAAGGTTGCGCTGGGTCACCCCTACCCTTACTGATCAGCATCAGTTTCTGTATTTTCCACAGCTTAGGTAAGATGCTTTGAGTAATGAATGCATTGTAAACGTCGAGCATCACATCTGGTCGGCTTTAAGTCACAAGTTTGAGTGCTTCAGTTGGCATGCTATATGGGCCTGGACCTTTGTTTCTTTGGAGGCTTTTTGCCGCGGTTTTAAGCTCTTCCTCGGTGAAGAGTGGGAGCATCTCGTCACTTTGCACAGGCTCGGCACAGGCACAGCATAGGGGGTACAGTCTGTCCACTATTTTGCTGATAGCATCACTATCTAGATGTACGGTTGTGGAGTTGGCGTTTACCTTCCCCGTTACAATTTTATAGCCCAGACCCCAAGGGTTGCTATTTAGATCCCTTCGAAGTTCCTCCCATTTTGCCTTCTTCTGGCTCTGGTGTACCTTCTTCTATTACGGAACCAGGTTCTTCTGAGTTCTGCGATTTTTGACGTCCACCAGTACACAGGTCGTCCTCTTGAGCGTAACCCCGCGCGGGGCGTCGATGCGGCAATGCGCCGCATCATGGCGCTTGCAAGCGAGCCAGCGTCACCCCTTATGTGCGGCATGGAATTTGCATGAAAGTGAGCTAGAAACGCTTCAGTGTTCACTTTGGCCATGTTCCATTTGCGAGCGCCCTTTGTTTGAGGTGTTGGGGTAGGATCAGTTCTCGGACTGATCCGGAATATGATATACTGATGGTCACTTCCAGTATATTCTTCCAGAACTTCCCACCCGTTGATTGCTCCAGCCAGGCTATCAGTCACTAGGGTGATATCCGGCGTGGTCTGTTCACATCCTGGTCTCCTAAAAGTAGTGGCGTTTCCTGTTTTGGCCACTACCAGCCCCAGTCTGGCAGCCATGTCAAGTACATGTCTTCCCCGTGTATTCGTAGTAGGGGCGCCTCACTCGACAGCCTTGGCGTTGAAGTCTCCGGCTACGATGAAGAAGCCACCTATTTCGCGAACCTTATCCTCAATTAGGTCCAGTTTCGTTCTAAACTGTTCAATACTGTCGCTGGGGGTAAAGTAGCAGCTTAGCATTGTGAAGCGGTCGCGTTTCGCGTCTACGCAATGAATGCAATTGGGGGCTGCTTTGCAGTCTTTTATTTTGTACTCTGGTTTTCCGCATCTGATGCACGTATCCCTTCTATTAGGGCCACTGCAGTTTGCTTGTGTGTGGACTATCCCAAGACTGGAATAGTATCTCTTAATTTGTTCTCGTGGCCACATCTTTGCTCGGATCCAGCCGATTTTTATATCGCCGATCTCGATTAGCTTCGCCGCACTTTGCTAGCTTTGACTTCATTGCTAGTGTTCTTTTGACGTCTGAACGCCTGCTGCATAGCCCTTATCATCAAATTACATTGGGAGATCGCATCTTCCTCCATCCTCCTCATGTTTTTTATTAGCTCGAGCCGAGGAGACATTTCAGAAGCGTCGAAGGACGCGCTCACTTTTGTGGGGATCGTTTCTGAATTGCAATTCGCTGGAATGGGAGTGACGAGCCGTTCTGCCACTGCAAAAATGCTGGTGAGCGTATACTGCGCTGATTGTAGCCCTCCAATGGCGGTATTGGAGGCATCCTTCATCGGAAAGCTTATGTTACTGTCCCCGTTGCCGTTTGCGAAGCTATCAGCTTTGACATTTTTGAACGCAGTGCGAACTTGTCCGCTTCCAGCTGCATTAAAGATTGGAGCGATCTTTGCCGGCAGGGATCTTAGTAGTAAACTACTTTTTCTGAAGACCGCTCTTGCATCCACATTACCATTTCGACTATCTCTAATTCCTTCACATGTGTTTCGCTCAGTGGTTTGTTTTGTAATTTGTGTATTCATTTTCAAATTCTTTTGAGTCCCGACTTCGGTTATCTATGCGAGCAGGGAGGCCATGCGAGGGTTGACCCTACGCTTAATGGGCAATACAGTTCAGAACCAGGACAGGGACTAGTCAGGATTTCTCAACTGAGCCTGCACCACCAACTTAATGGTGACGTGTAAGGAACGTACCCGAAGGCTTGCCAGAGTTTTAACGGGACAGAGGCGATTGTAGCATTAGCCTATCAGCCATTTCGGTGAGGTGTCACCCTCCTGTACTGAGGTGATAGAATACTACTTTCACCAGCCCATAGACTTCCTAATCTAATATGATTTTCCAGCGAACCTGATGAGTTTTACAGCCCTACCGCTGATGTATTCTTTCCTCCGACCCGCCGGGGTACTCATGAACTCTGGCACGAGATAGACAACCACGCCATAAACTTTTCTCATCAATTCAAATGTTTCGGTAAACGTTTTACCGATTTTAAAACAAAATTTGATATTAGATCTTTATTCGAAACTCGTTTTTGTACCGATGGCACAAACATACTGACACTTTAGACGCAAAAACTTCGCTTCCACTGGCCCGAATGTCACCAAGCTTTCACTCGAAGTCTAGGGGAAGCCAGGAATGTAACTTCCAAAGCACTAACCCATTAAAAAGATGACGCTATCAAAAACATTAAGGTGAGAAATACCTGTAAAATTTCGAAAAAATGCACCACCACCAAAAAAATGTTAATATAATCGTTTAAGAATATGTCAAAAAACTTTTGGAACGTTAATTTAAGCATTTCTTATACTATAGATCGTCACCCGTGACGACTCTATTTTTTGCGTCCGTGCGCGAGGAAAGGTATAGTTACGTTGCCGGCTTTAGTAGCGTTTTTCTCAAAACTATATTTTATTGTTATTGTTGAGTTAAGTTATTGACCGATCTCCCTGGAATTTTGCACACATCTTTTTTATGATATTACTTTCTATGTGAATTTACAATTCGAAAATTTGTCGAAAAAATAATTTTTTCGAAGCAAAATAAATAGGAAAGTTCGTCCCAAAATTCATTTTTTTAAGCATTTTATTCCGCGAATTTTTTTTTTTTCATTTTTGTTTAATTCATATAGAAATTATGACATTAATAAACAAAAAAAATTTTGGTTTTTTGTATTCAGGTCACTGACGCCGATGCTACAATGCCCACCATTTTTATTGATTAAAATAAAAAAAAAAAAAATATATTATATTATTTTAATGCATAAATAAACTGTATGCCAATTAAAAAAAAAATTTATTAACTTCTTCATTTTAAATAATTTTAATGAAAATCAGGGAAAATATGGCCGTTTACAGGTATCTGTCCCCTTAAGACGCTGGTCTTGTTTATTTTGGACTTCGCCTTGTATTACGTCTATGACGGGTAAACAGTAAAAATATGTTACAAATCTTTGGGTTTCAACCATGGCTCAAACAACTGCAGCAAAAAGTTAAGGTGTAGCAAATAGATGAGAGAATACAAGTCAGAGAGTTGAACTAAGAGTAGTTCAAAACAAATCTGTGGTAACTGCTGGGGTGCTAACAAAGATTGAGGGCTGAATCTAGGCACTGAACATAACACATTTATTCGAAAGATTTTGGTCTGCATTAGATGACTTAGGGTTGAAAAACAAAGAAAAGGATGTTAGCAGCTAAGATCAAATAGAGAGCAAAACGGCGAGTTCCATAGACGCACTGAGAATGACTAGTTTTCATGCCGATCCTTGCAAGTATCCTTCACTGATCAAACATCATCTCTTCATTTTTTCTATTTCAGAAAATAATGAACTCGTGATATTCGTATGCATCAAGTATTGTAAATAGTTGCATGGAAGATACATAGGTATATATATATATATATACAGGGTTCACCATATAACTTTACGGAATTAAAAATGCTATAAAAAAGAAACTACTCAATATTTTTCCAAACTGTTTTTTTTATTTTGAAGTACAATACTCCCGGTTAATGGTGGAACACAACTTCACTCAATTGGACTTTGTACGGCGTCATACCAAGGTCTTTACGCAAAATTCGTCTCAATGACGTCTCCGAAATGTCCAATTGTTGAGAACGACGGTGAACTGATGTTCCTGGTGATTCACGAACACTCTCGGCCAGCAATATTTTCGGGTGTACGCACGGTTTTTGGTCGGTCACGCGTTGGTTTGTCAATAAGCAACCCAGTTTCTCTTACTTTTTTCGCAAAGTAACGCACATACGCTTCATTCGGTGCTTTTCTTCTTCCAATGGCCGTACGTAATTTTCGTACACATTCTGCAACATTACCATGATTTTCAAAGTAATGTCGCAATATTTCCCAGCGTTCTTTGAGCGTATACACAACCATTTTCGTTCAGCGGAAGAATGAAACTAATTTTCTGTCAAATTAGATGACAGCTAAGTGTTACCATTCTTCAAATAGTTCAAATCCGTAACGATAGATGGCGGGCCCTTTATGTATGCATAATATGAAATAATATGTCTACATAGCAAATTATGAATTTTGAATTTTTTAATGCACTGTCATAATTTAATTTCATTTTTTCTTCCTTTTCAATAGATCGAAGACTTCGGCATCATGGACTTCTATTACATGCTCGACTCCCCACCATGCCGTTCAGTGCTCCTCACCGCCAAGAGTCTTGGTATTGAACTTAACAAAAAAGTGTTGGACTTGTTTGCTGATGAACACTTGACTCCCGAATTCCTGAAGATCAACCCACAACACGTTATTCCCACTTTGGTGGATAATGATTTTGTACTATGGGAATCGCGCCCCATTATGATATACTTGGTAGAACAATATGGCAAGGATGACGCACTGTACCCCAAGTGTCCCAAGAAGCGAGCTATCGTCAACCAGCGTCTATACTTTGACATGGGTACCCTGTACAAGTCATTCGCCGACTACTATTATCCTCGGCTCTTTTTCAATAGTGAGGAACCCTTTGATCCCGAGCTCTTCAAAAAAATGGAAGCTGCTTTCGATTTACTGAACACATTCCTAGATGGCAACAACTATGTGGCTGGTGATCAATTGACTGTGGCAGATTTTTCTATTCTAACTACGGTTTCCACAATCGATGTTTCGGGCTTCGACATTAGCAAGTATCCCAATGTTGCCAGATGGTACGAAAATGCCAAGAAAGTACCTGGTTGGGAAGAGAGCTGGGAAGGCGCTTTGGAATTCAAAAAATATTTTAAAAATAAATAATATATTAAAATTTCATAAATTATTTGTTTATACTGAAAAACTTCCAATTTTACATATTCTCGATTATTCAATTTTGAATGTTTTGTGACAGTATTGCCAACACATGTGTGCTTGGTAGTGTTTAACGGCATTGCCAATAAAATTGATCCAAGTGAAGAGAGGAAGTAAGGTAAATTTGTTTTATGTGACTAAGAATAAGGAATTAGCTTGTGATGGTGTTGTGATTCCATTCTTGGAAAGTTTTCTCAAGAAAAAGTTTGAAAACTTCCACACAGCGTGGTGAAAAGTTTTGCTTTGTTGATGGCAGTGTGTGCACGTATGTATATGTAAGTAAATATGTATGTTAAAGCAACATTTAAGGCCCGTCTACATACAACTTTGGCGTTGCGTTGGCTCTAGTGTGCATTACAGAATTCTCATAACAAGATAATGCCCACCCTCGTAACATTGGCTACATATGCATATACCTGCATATGTGTATATAAATACACAGACTGTAATCTCATCAGTTTTAAGCCGACTCCGAACGGCAGATATTTTTTTATGAGGAGCTTTTTCATGCCAGAAATACACTCGACAGATTGCCATTGCCTGCACAGGGGTGACCGATATTAGAAGAAACTTTTTCTTCATTTTGGTGCTTCAAGTACATATAGAGATTTGAACATATGCTATTCCGAATGGAAGTCATGCATCAAGCCATTCGACTACGGCGGCTGCTGCGAATGTGTCGATCGAAATAAAACACTTGAACCTAAATTATTCATCGTTGGTATATATTTTTCATTTTGTGAGAGGAAAATTTGTCACTTTTCTGGGAGCTTCGTGATTGCGCTATTAGGGAATTTAAGACATTTCATAAGTGGAAGTTTAACTATTAACGGTGTTTTGAAACTTCGGAATAAAGGGTAATTTTTATTTTCTTTTATATTTCGTACTTCGAATTGGGTAGGTCACTAGATGCATCATCAAGTGAAACATCTCCAGAACTTATAATAATCTAAGCCAACGTTAACGTAGGAGTCTATACACACCCTTTTATGACTTTCTCCAAATGCATTTTATACTAAAGGTGAAGTAATAAGACAGCTTTCTCTGTTCATTTTCGGATATTCGGCTGTGTTATAAATATTTTACAATGTTTCCTGTATTCGTTGTATGTTTCTTTATTAACTTCAGAATATTACTTGCTTGAATCAAATATTTGTTAATGAAAAATTAAAAATGCAAGCTACGCAATTTGCAGAAAAATGTGATCTAATGAAAGCCGTAGTTTGTTCCATCTACCAGCCGAATGCCACTTACCCAGGTTTCTAAAGTATGGGAGTTCATAGGCCTGTCACAATGGGTCCTTTGCGCCCGTTCTGGCAATGAGTTTGACTGAGAGCAAAATAGGTTACGTGCATTTGAGTCGAAGGTGCCACATACGTGCCGTATATGGAGTAACACATAGGGCTTGTTCGAGCTTCAATCACAACCGCAGTATTGTATGATTTGTGAAAGTATCACATTCGATGTATGTAAAATTCTGGCACCATTGTCAAAAGCATCACGTTCGAAGTGTCAAAAATTCGGCAAATGTTGTATGCGAATACAAATAAATCGGCATCAAAAATTTTTTGTTTGCCGAACATCAGAAAAGTATCAGTTGAGCAATTGCAACAGTGTTGCAAATTGTCATCAGTGCAGCAGTATTGCCGCTTTTATTACATGCTTCGAACAAGCCCATAATCGCACATAATATTTTTCAGTTATTGGAGGGAATATTTCAAGTGTTGAATGGAAGCGCTATCAATTTCTGTGAGAGCTTATTTTTTACAGCCATGAATGCAAGTCATAAATGAAAAAGAAAATATGTTTCAAGTGTTGGTTGGATAAATCTCTTATATTGACTAATGTAAATTTATGTACTTTAAAGAGAGGGAGAGAAAGAATATATATCTAAATAAATTCACAACATTTGCAGAGAATACAAATTGACAAAAAACGGAGACCGGTGTAGGTAAACGCCGGATACAAACCGTGGCAGCAACTCGCACTACTCCAAGCGTTTATCACTCGCACAAATGCAGCGATTCCAGGACCGCAGCAACGGAATAAATTACCGCAAGGCAATACCAATAAATCCGACGCCGGAATGGATAGCACTTTATAGTACACACAAGCACTAGCCAGGAAACGGAAATAAGCGCCAAAAAGTAGGCGCAAAAAAAACGCCAAAAAAATTGGGAGTAAAAAACGCCCCAAACAGTAGGCACCAAGGAAATATAACTCTAGAAAGTCGGCACCAAAAATATATTTCCTATAAGTTTGCACCAATAAACAAGCGCCAAAAGGTAGGCAGTATTATTTCTCACTAGAAATTAGCATCCACAAGGAAAAATAGCCTAAAGTGTATCTAAAATATATATAAGGTATAGCTCTCTCTCTCCTTTTCCTCTACGTTATATCTTTTTTCTCTCTCGCAGAACGAAAATGCCCAAAACGTTGCGTGACCTTGAAATTGTACTCTCCATTCTCACCTACGAAGTTTCACTTTAAAAATATTTAAGTAATTGCCCATTTAATAGTTAGATAGGTTAACAATTTTTAGTATTTTTGTCCTTTACCCCACTTAAAAAATCTAAAAGGTACACACTTTCAATATGGCATTGTGAAGTCCTCCGTACTGCTTTTATTACTTCCCCTGCATAATTCCACCTTAGTGCTAAGCCCAATGAGTGAATTCTATATATATACATACATACAGCCGAAAGTCTCTGCTGCTAGCGCTGCGTTTTCTTCAGTTTACCTAACAATTTCGTAATCATGTGAGCTTTTTAAAATAAAATAAAAAAATTAAATAAATTATATATGAGCTGCTTCATTTCTATTCTTATCACGCCTATGACAATAATAGTCGACCGGGTGTGTGCTTACGAACCATATGGGATCGTTGCTAAGCTCAATAAGTACACCTATCATATTCTCACTTCTTTCCTGCTTTCCCAATCTCTCTTAGTTAAACACTTCAATCAGTTTTATTAGGAAAAAATACTAATCTTATAAAGAAGAGAGCTAGTGATAATTTTAAATCCATGAAAGAGTGCCTGTTCGGAACCAGTCGGTTTCATATTTACATACGCACATTTATGTCTTCAATTCACCAATACTTTGTAATGTATATTTGCACATAATGCAACAGGTCTTTGATTGACTACAATACAAAGTTACTGCAAACTACCATTAAAAAAGTCTTTGACTACATGGTAGTGGTTCGAATGCAAGGCCGGTCAATGATCACTTCCCCCAAGTTGTTTGGGATTTACATTTTATAATTTTTATCATGCCCGCCTGCGGTTACAAATAACTAACATTTGTGTAAATAACTGCACTTGTAGTTTTAATTATGATATTGACTGTGTTACATTGTCATTATTTACTTCTCAATTGCATAGATAAGAGAATACATGGCATATGTAAATATGTGCATTAAGGAGGTTTACCACTTAGAGAAAAAAAACTGGCAAGAAATCAATGTATAGAACAGAGTACTTTGGAATTCTAAATAATACAATGCATGGCCGAAATTAAGATGTTGAAGGAAGACATCTTTTCCAAACTCTCGTATCCACTTGGAATATATTTTATACATCTAGTAGAACAAGTTCTTCAAAAAATACAACCCCTGGATAGCGCTGTAGTCAAGATATTATGAAGAAATATCTTTGTAGTCAAGAATTTACGAATAAACATATTTATTGTTCGATTTGTTTCATCCAGAATATGTGTAAGGGGGGCAGGTCCTCCAGACAACGAGTTTTTCAGTGATTTTTTGCAAAAAACTGAGACTATTTATTATATTTAAATAAATTACATATTATGAGCCGTAAGCCCTGGCAGCTAGTGCTCCTTTTTTTATTGTAAAATAATAATTTATTGTTATTTTCCATATATTAAATTAAATTAAATTAAAATATTCATGCTTAAGTGAAATTACAAAAAGAAATTTTGAAAAAAAAAACAAATTGGCGGCGTTACAGCTGCGCAAACGTGGCTCCTTTACTTTGTGCCGTGGAATGTACCTATTTTTAACGAAAAAAAAACATGAAAATTTTAAGTCAAAAAGAGAAAACTTACACTTGTTTTTTATAAACAAATTGATCACAACAATATTTTTAGTGATAATTGATATAAAATTTGAGGTACATGCAAAGGCCAATGTGTTAAAGAAAATCCGTGTAAAATTTTAAGTTGATATCTTAATTACTTTTTTTGAGTTCATACAAGAGTTTAAATACTTAGGCGTAGTACTCAGCATAAGGTAGTAGCCGGTGTGACGGGTTCAAAAAATCGAAATTTTTTTTACATTTTTCGGAAGAAAAACGTCTTAAAAATATACTACCATATAAACATTTCAGACAGAAATTTTAATTATTTTTAAAGTTATAGCTAAAATAAGAGAGCGCGCCGTGGTGTGTATGAAAGCGTGTGACACGCCAGCAGCAGCTGCTCTGAAACTTTAAACACGTTTTTCTCAAAACCATGTTTTCGAAATTTCGGGGAATCACTGACTCGAAACCATTCAACCGATTTGGCTAAAAATTTAACCCGTTATTCTAGACACACATATTTAGATCCCGGACCTTTAAAACATTTAAGTTTTTATAATAAACTATTTAATTTAAACAATCTATGAAGAAAAAAATTAGATTTTGAGAACTTTTTTGACAAGTCCGCCAGTTTGTTTTTGTTTTTTTATTTTTATGTATATTTTAGGTTTGGGACTTAAAATAAAGTCTACAAAATAATAATCTCTTTGAATTTTTTATTTCAGATGACTTTGGAAGGCTGTGTGTTTCCCCGAACCAACTCATCTGTTTTTAAGGGACTCCACTTTGACGTCAATAATTTTAAACAAATTAATATAAAATTAACTTTAAACATTTTTTTATATACTTCAAAACACCAATTAAAACATGTAAACACTTTCAAACGATCGCATTTTATTTTCTTTTTAAAAACGATTCATGAAAAAACGTCGATATTTCGGTCGTTACACCGGACTACTACCATAAATAAGGATATGTCCTTATCTATACAAGACCGTATTCAGGCAGCTAACGGAGCATATTTTGGCAATATCCAACTTGTGATGTCTTGATTGATATCAAAGGAACAAAAACTACAGATGTACAAATCTGTAATAAGACCGGTTCTCACCTACTGCTGAATCATGTGTCCTTAAAG
Organism: Anastrepha obliqua; assembly: GCF_027943255.1. Taxonomy (NCBI): domain Eukaryota; kingdom Metazoa; phylum Arthropoda; class Insecta; order Diptera; family Tephritidae; genus Anastrepha; species Anastrepha obliqua. The sequence continues at coordinate 114,459,389 of NC_072892.1, forward strand.
TTAATGACGTGAATTTACTGATGCGATTCGTAAGAAAATTTTTTAGAAGAAAATTCTCTTCTATACAATTAGAAGACGGTACATACCGTATACGATTTAACCACGAGCTCAGTGCTTTAATCGCGGGAGGAAATATAACTCGGTTTATAAAGTCCCAAAGATTACGGTGGTATGGACACGTTTTAAAAATGAGCCCGAAAAAACAGTATTTGATGCAAACCCTGAAGGAGCAAGAAGGAGAGGCCGGCCAAGGAAACGATGGTCGCAAGACGTAGAAAACGATCGAGAGGAATGGAGGCGTATTGTAGAGGAGACAATGGTCCACCCCGGACTGTAACGCCAAGATGGCAAACCCCCGAGTGTATTTCTGCCATGAAAAAGCTCCTCATAAAAATATCTGCCGTTCGGAGTCGGCTTGAAACTGTAGGTCGCTCCATTTGTAGAACAACATCAAGGCGCATACCACAAATAGAAGGAGGAGTTCGGATAAACACTCAAAAAGGATGTGAGCGCCAATTATATTATAATCATGTCTAGTAGGAAAATCTTGGGGTAAAAAAATTTATTGAGAAATTTTTTGGTGGTACATTTTAACCCGCCTGCTACCTAAATGGACATTTTTTACCCATTCTTCAAACATGTGTAATGAAAGCTCATTAAAAAATTCAGTTAGAGGGTTAAAGCGTTCTACAGACTATTTTACTGGGGGTTACCGAATACAAAAAACGCGTACAGAGTGCGGAAAAAAGCTTTGTTATAGCTAATGTTTGCCCACTTGGTATAGATACTTTGTAAACACACAGCTGGTAGCGCATCGAATACTTTCAGAGCCGAAGCGTTTGTATCCATTTGGACAACATGACCCAGCCAGCGTAGCCGCTGGATCTTTATTCGCTGCGCTATGTCTATGTCGTTGTAAAGCTCATACAGCTCATCGTTCCATCGCCTGCGATATTCGCCGTTGCCAACGAGCAAAGGTCCAAAAATCTTACCCAGAATCTTTCTCTCAAATACTCCAAACGTCGCTTCACATGTACGGATGTTGCCATCGTCTAAGCTTCTGCGCCATACGTTAGGGCGGGTATGATGAGAGCCTTGTTGTGAGAGTGTTAGTTTTGTTCGTCGAGAGAGGACTTTACTGCTCAGTTGCCTACTTAGTCCAAAGTAGCACTTGTTGGCAAGAAAGATTTTACTTTGGATTTCAAGGCTATTGTTATTGGTGTTAATGCTGGTTCCTAAATAAACGAAGTCTTTTACAACCTCGAAATCATAACTGTGAACAGTGACGTCTGTGGCGATACGTGAGTACGCCGACTGTTTATTTTATGATAGGAGGTACTTCGTTTTGCTCTCATTCACCACCAACCCCATTCGCTTTACTCCTTTATCCCGCTTGGAAAATGCGGCACTAATATTCTAACTGAACAAACTTAGTCCGTTCAGGGTTTTTGTTTTGAATTTTCCCTATATGTATATTAGATTACCAAAGAATTACAGTACTTTGCGATTTCGTTCTCTCTTGGGGGAGTGAGAAAGGGTCGTGATACCGCTTTTACTAAGCCGGAACAATTTCATAAAATGAAGTACAAAATTACGAAATTCATTTCGACTTCGTTGAAAATGTAAAGAGTTAAAGGAAGGAGTATACATTTATTATTTTAATTTGTAAAGACATATAAAAAGGACAAAGTGTTGTTATTAAGAGGTATAAAAATTTGAGTTCAGAATGAACAAATTTCGGACTTTTGTGAGTGTATATAGGTAGGTGAAATTGGTGAAGTACCAGTCTGGCACTCCCCAATTAACACAAAAGCACCGTTTTGATATCATTTTGAGACCGTCAACGGGAAAATATCTGCAGTGCTGATGTAATGGAGATTGATGGGAATTAGGAGCACTGTCCTAGGTTGGACATTTACAGATAAAGTGCTTAACAGTCTCCTTCTCCGAAAAGCTACCACAACTTCTACAATCAAGATTAAATTTCAAATTGTACTGTGGCAATGAGTTTTCGAAACACCACACGAAAATATGAAGCTCCATATGTTCTGAGCTTTTCTAAGAAATAAGTTGTGTAATTCCCCTTTAACAGCAGTCAAGGGGGTGCCGATTTCTGGGTAGAAGACCTCGGAGACCGATTAAGTCGATCCCTTCCTGGCAAGCTCATCAGCAATTTAATTTCCCTCTATGTTCCTATGCCCTGGAACCCAGATCAAAGAAATGTTACCGGCACACCCAAAAGATTTGAGCTCCTCCTTATAGAAGTTGACTAGTTTACATCTGCACCCTGACACCGTCAGAGCCTTGATCACAGCTTAACTATCAGAAAAAATATTAATATCCCTTGCTGCCACGTTCCCTAGGCATTCTGCATGCCTGCAGGATCGCAAAGACTTCTGCCTGAAAAACACTATCATTCGGCAATTTAAAAGAAATTGATACATTGGCTGATTTAGAGAAAACCCCTGCCTCGACTTCCGATTCCATCAGTGAAGATACCTGCAGGTGGGTGTAGCGCAAAAACATTAGAAATCCAATTGCGTAGTCGGAGAGAGGCAATTATAAATTCTTATTCAGTTCGAAGGTATCACTATGGAATCAATTAGCATTGCCCCACCTACTATACATACTATATGTATAAGGGAATCATTTGTGTTAAGCTAAAATTTAAAATGTGTTTGTTTTAAGAATATAAGGAAAATTTTAGTTAGACAACAACTTTTTTAGCTCCGGTTGTGTTACGCTGAATGCGAAACACTTTGTGAGTGAAGCCACCATTAACATTTAGTTTAATAGTATATTATAAATACGAGCTACCCCAATGTGGGAGCCTATTTGTAAAGTGTACTTAATAATTTATTCCACCAGGCGGGTGCTTGAATTGATAAAGCTATTTAATTTATGAATGTGTATGTATTTACAAGTACAGTTATAATGGGTACTCGCATAGGTATGTAAAAACACTATAGTGACATATGCACATAGTTGTTGATTAATTTTAGTTTTAGCTCTTTGCTGCTGTTGATAACTGTGAGCGTATAGATAATTGATAGACGCTAAAGTAAGTAAGATTAGTAAAATTGAAATTTTTAATTATTAACAATTTAAGCAAGAAAATATATACCCGTATAAAAATTTGCTTGAATGACATATCGCTGTCTCAGTGGATTGAAACTTCTCCTGGTTATTTTCAGGTGTTGATAATAAGCTAAGCCACTTTTACATGCTGGTAAAATATTTGCCCCTATTCGAAATATTGTGTTGGGGTATAAGTTCATAGCATTTTTATATATTTTTTTATTTTACAATTATTTGTTTGCTGTTTCGCAATGAATACTTAATTCGATAGAACTCTTTCTGCTCTACAAAACGATGTTAATTGTATTTTTGAGTTATTTAACTTTTTACTAGTTTTAAGGCTTAGAAATGGAATACCTAGCAGGCAAAAATCAACATTTTCGACACCTGCTCATCTTTGCTTTTCATCGAGGTCAAAAAGCTGCCGAAGTAGCCCGGAACATTTGCGATGTGTATGGAGAAGGTGTCATAGGTGAGTGTGCAGCACGGAAATGGTTTGCAAAGTTCAAAAATTGCGACTTTGACGCCGATGACTCGTCCCCCATCGGAAGGCCTTCTGAACTCGATGAAGAACGTCTAAAATCACTTTTGAAGGAAAACGGTCGCCAAAACTGTCGTGAATTGGCGAAAAAAATGAGCTGCAATCATAAAACGATTCTCAATCATCTTCATTCAATGGGATTTACCGAAAAGTTCCGAAATTGGGTGCCTCACGAGCTCAACGAAAAAAACAATGAAAGTCGCCTTCAAATTGATTCTCAGCATCTCGTCCGCCATCGTGCAACACGCGGTCTTAAACGACGCTTTTTTTACCGCATAATCACGGGAGATGAGAAATGGTGCCTATACGAGTATATAAGTACAGGGTCCGGCACTCGGAGTGTAATCAATTGAAGATACCATAAATTTAGTTTGGAAAATTACTTTTATTCAATTCAAAGTAAAAAATATGTGAAAATAATACAAGATTAAGAATCAATGTACCTTTGCTCCACATGACCACCTTTTGCCTTGACTATGGCCTTGAGACGGTCCAGAAGCTGCCCGAATGTGACTTGCAGGTATTTTGGCCCACTCGCGGACAATGGCTTTTTTTAGCGGCTCAACACTGGTGACTCTTTTAGTTCGGGTTTTGCTCTCTAAAATGAGCCAAAGAGAATAATCCATCGGATTCGCGTCTGGTAAATTGGAGAGCCATTGTCGGTCAAATAAGCCCTATCCTTTTGGGAGTTCACGAATTGCGCGAATTTTCGCATCAGAAAACACAATGTTCGGAAATTGACCGCTTTCGGCCAAGCGAAGCAACTCCCTCGTTATTTCAAGGTTGTTGCTGCTTTGGTGTGAGGTAATGCGCCTTTTGGATCTTGTAGGGCTTGATTTTGAGATCATTTTTGGATGCTACAGTCAGATATTTTCAGTTCTTTCGCCATTTGATTGGCACTTCGTTGGAGATTTCGCTCAAGTCGCTTATTCACTTTTTGAACCATTTCACATGACGTGGCAGTGTTTTGATGACCATCTCCATGACGTTTCGCTATGCTACCAAACAATACACTGGAATGTCATTTAGCCAAGTTGGTTACATTTCCAGTGCCGGACCCTGATTAGTATGCTTCGCAAGAGCTTATTTTTTTCAGACGTTGGATAGAGATTATACACTTTTGGCTAGAGTCTCAAAGGATTGTATACCGTAAGTCCAAACCAGTCTTAGTGCTTGTTGGTAAATATCATAAGTCATATCATATCATTGATAAGCTAGAGAGCCTACCTAGCAGAAATATAGCTTATTTAATTTCAATTCAAGCTCTTCTCGTTCTTTCTTTCTGACGAAGTTTGACATCAAGTGTTATGCCCAGACATTTGGCCTCGTCGATGTATGGGATTATCGGCGCATCTATGAAGATTGACTTGTAAGTAGCGTTTTTAGGAAGACACTATATGTGCTGACTTGCTTTTTTCAGCTTTATTCTCCATTTCTTAGCCCATGTGGCAACAATGTTAACAGCTTCTGCAAGCTTATTCGTTGCATTTTCGACAGTGTTATCGACTGCAGTGTAATTCGGAGGTCGAGGGCAGGGCCGTATAGAGCATATCCGGGCCCCGGGGGAAAATTGCAAATGCGGGCCCTTTCTAATTATGTCTAATTCATATAATTCGAATTACTCTCGAGTCCGGGCCCCTCTAGGTACTCCGGGCCGGGGTAAAAAGTCCCCGATCTTACGCAAAGGTACCTATCATTAAGATATGACGAGAGCACCTCGCAGTAATGTGTTTGCAGCATGGACTTGAGCTTTTGGAAGTGTTTTTTGTGCCATAGTTTCTCGAAAGCTTGCGATATGTATATCAAGAAAAACGACTGAACACATTTTTTTCATAACACTTTCTATGGTGCCCATCGCTCTGTATATTTGATCGAGCGTTTTATGATGTTTGTTGGTGATTGGGAATCTGACGTTTGTTTTCAATGACTGATTGTATACGTTTGGGAAGGTTTTTTTTTTTAAACTGCGCCATTACTGATAACAGAGGTATTAGGCGGTGCACAGTGGTCCGACCAGAAGGCGTTGGCGGAAAAAATTCAAAAACTCATTTAATTAAGCTGAAAATATATATTTAGGGGTTTTAAGGATCAGTGATGACGAGTCTGACCTTAGTTTTAGTAAATTTTAAATTCATTGAATACTATACATACATTTTTAACTCCGTAATTAGCTGGTGAGTTCATTTTTACATTTTTCACGACCCCAGAGAGTACCACGTGGAGGTTTACGGTAAGGTTATTCTCTCCTCATTTTTTTTATTTTTAATTTTTTTTTTTTAATTTTTTTTTTTTAGTTTTTAAATTTTTTTTATTTTTAATTTTTAATTTTTTTTTTTATTTTTAATTTCTAAATTTTTATTTTGTTTTAGTTTTTAAATTTTTTTTTGTTATTTAGTTGTTTCTTTAAATTTCTTTAAAGTGGTGGGATGACACTTTGATGAGTGATTTATCAGGCTTAGGTATCATGGTAACTTCGGCGAATTTCCAAGGCCGTACCTAAGGCTGAGGCACTGGTTAAATATAGGTACTCGTGCGATGCAATTTTTTGGCAGATTACGAAGTACTTCAGTTGTGATTAAATCAAATCCATAGGACTTTTTAAGCTTCATTTTGTAGATTTCTTCGGGTATACCTGGAATAATACATTCATCGTACAGTAGGTTCTGTTTTTATGCGGTTTTGAAATAGTGCGGTTTTTTTTTTAATTACAAAATGCATGTCGACCTATCGGGAATTGTACATATAAACAAGATTCTAAACCAGCTAAGCAAAAACTCATCACAGATTCATGCGGTCTATGGAACGTATCTATAGTTATAATATGGGACTAGTGCCCTTTTTTATGCGATTTTATTACATTATTTCAGATTTATGCGGTTTTAGCATTTGAAACGTATCTATAGTTTTACTATAGAACTAGTAGCTTTTTTTATGCTGTTTCTTGCGGAACGTATCTACCGCATAAAAACAGAACCTACTGTACTCAGGGCAGTTTCCAATAGATGGCATCATTAGGGCCAGAGGCTTTTTCCAAACGTTCAGAAAAATAAATTCGCTGTTTGCTCTCTCATCTCAGCTCAGTTTCTCTCGTCAATTTTAACAGAAGCGCTGTATTAAATCGGTCTATTGAAAAATTCGCTTTCCACAAAGCCGATTGGATATACACTTTTCAAAGACTTTTGATAGTGCCGATAAACAGTGATAGGTCTATAATTTAAGTCGGACTCATAAAGGTTACTTTTGGGAATTTAAGCAATTTTTGCCATATACCATTGGTATGGAGTGATATAGGAGGTTATGACAAAATTTATTACTTGGGTAATCGAAAGAAGCTCGTATGGGAGAATTAGTTTTGAAAAGCGTAGGCTAAGAGCATCCTGATAATAAATGTAAAAAATATTTGGTTTTATGGAAACCAACTTTACAAGTTCAACTACAGTAGCAGCATCAGAGATAAATTCATTAGCAGATTTGTCGATTACAGTTTGATCAATCGTATATGATCAAATATTTATTTATTTTATATTACTCCTATAGAATATGAGTTCATCACATTGCCATCAACAGTACGGGGTTTCTTTCCCTTAGTGCAGATTTAAATTGAATTTACATTTTTTCACAAAACCTTGGAGGGAACGCTAAAATTAACTTTAGTTACAAGATCCCCCTTTTATGATGTAGGCTTGTTGTTATTTCATTTCTTAAGTTTTTATAATGGTTCCAATGATCACCAGTGGTATGCTGCTTCTACAGTATCTACTTCTATAGTATTAGTAAACCGTATTTCGCTTTTTTTAGACTTTGGGTGGTTTTAGTGCACCATAGCTTTCCTTTGTTCAAAATATTAGGTTGGGGAATAAGTTCGTAGTGTTTTTACTGAAGACTATTATTTAAACAAAAACATTAAATTAATTAATTATATATTCGCCGTTGCTGTTTGCAATCTCACCTTTCCACCAATTTGTTGATGCCATTTCGACAAAAAGCGCCTAGTCTGGTGTCAAGGAAGTTATTGAGCCAGTTTTTAAAGACCTCTTTGTTATCGAAGCGGTGAATGGTTTGACACGGAGTGGAAAATATGTTAATCGGTCGGTGCAAGGTCCAGAGAATACAGCGGATGCTCAAGTTCCCCCCCCCCCCCCCCCTTTTCGAGCATTTACCGGTGAACCATGCGCTCTCAGTCCCACCAAACACATATCATGATCTTTTTTGGATGAAGATCCGGTTTGACTCTCGGCTTTGGCGTATCTCGTAGGACCACCTAGTCCTTTCTTTGCTTCATATTGATGCACTCGTAGAAGAAGTAACGACCCTCAAAAGGCAGAACATTACATCCTTAAATGTATAAAAACGACTAGATGTTTCAAAACGGTAGCCATAAACCTCTTAACTCGATAACCTCTTTCACCCCCTCCTTTTGCTTTTTGCCTCTTTTTTTAGTATATCATCAGGTCAGTCCATAAGTTCGTGCGTATTTTACCCATAATTTCACTCTTGTACGATTTTTGCATACAACAAATTAATCGCGAAATATAACGGAACTATTTATATATGTATGTATATTGTACATTCAACAAGTGATTCTAATCGCGGATAGAAGCACGTGTTGTTAAAAAATAAAATGGAATCTTCGAAAGCGTATAAGAGGCGTATTTTGTATTTTTTTATAAAAGTGGTAAAAATGCAACAACTGCTGCTTCAGAAATAAACACTGTTCACGGAGAGGATACCGTGAGTGTAAGAACTGCGCAAAAGTGCTTTTCAAAATTCCTGGTAACTGCGACGTGCAGGATGCCCCGCGCGCTGGTCGTCCTGAAGTCTTCAATTCCGACGTCTTGGTCGAATTCGTGGAAGCTGAGCCAAATTTGACAGTCGATATAATAGCTCAGAGGTTAAATTCATCGCATGGAACAGTTCACAGCCACCTGGTTCAGTTGGGAAAGGTTTCAAAGCTGGGAAAATGGGTTCTGCATAGACTTTCCGTCGCCAACCTTCCCAACCTTCAGCAGAGAGTGAATGTGTGTTCTCAGTTGCTGCAACGGCTTGAAAATGACCTCATACCGCAAGGCAAACATTAGGCAAGCTGAACGAGCTCGGATGGGAGCTAATGCCGCATCCAACATACTCTCCGGATATTGCACCTTGTGATTATCACCTTTTCCGTGGACTTCAATTCCATATGAGTAACAAGAACTACTCCTCAAAAGAAGCTATAAAAAGGGATATCGAAGCGTATTTTGGCTCCAAGGACAAACAATTTTTTGAGCAGGGAATTAAAAATTTGCCTAAGCGTTGGGAAGCCATTTTAAATACTGATGGAAAATATATTATATATTAATAAATATTTTAAACATCTGTTTTATTAATTTTAAAACCACCTTTAAAATACGCACGAACTTAAGGACTGACCTGATACTTAAGCTATACTTTTGTAAATGCTATGTTAAGTTAATTGTTGCCATTAAATGTTCAAATATGTACTCATACATTGAAAAGTTTTCATGTTTCACCGCACTTTTTGAAATAAATAAATTAATTAATTACAAGAACAAACTAAGTATGAGGTTTTCTTCAGAAATAAGGTGATTCTTCACAATTTTTTTATTGAGCTCCTATTTTGCCTCATGGTTAGCGTTCGGCGAATGCAGTGTTTGAGGCATGATTACGATATTATTTTAGGACAAAAAATCGCGATTCTTTAATCAATTTTTTCAATAGCAACAAATTGCCGAGCACGCCAAAACAAATATGCTACACAGTTAAAACTGTAAGCAATTGTTAAAAACAAACACAAAAAAACCCGCCAAATGTATTAACTCTGAGTCATAAGTAACAAAAATTGACTCATAAAACACTATACATAAATAGTAATATTTTAAAAATTAAAAACCTTTTCAAAAACAGAGTAACACTCTCTCTCGTAACATCGACATATCAAATTGACCATGAGAAAACCAGTTTACACTTCAATCCACTGCAGGTACTTTTAATGTTTGTCCTTGAGATTTGTTGACAGCCATAGCGAAAACCAGTTTTATGGGAAATGGAAGTCACTTGAACTGGCGAAGCAAATCTGTTTGTAATAATAGTTATTCTAGGTATAAATACTAATGCACCAGTGCTCCATCCAGTTCTAATCTTAGAGACGGCAGACGGAATCATCCGTATCTGTAAAATTTTAAAACTCTCAAATTTTTATGAACGCAATTGTTCAGGCGACATCATCACATTTGGCTGCAGGACAACAATTGTCGACGTCGCCATAATAGATCTACAGCCATGGACAGATAAATAGCACAAATGTGAACCTTATATGTTAAGTTAAGTTTTTAGTTCGAACTCGGCTTTGATCAAGTAAATTTGTTTGTTTACATTTATTACCGTTATTAAGCTTACATTTATGCGAGGAATTTACCGGTTTTCTTTGATGAAATTTTTTGCTTTCTATTTTATTTATGCTTATTGCTGTTTTGAAGTGGACACAGAAATAGCTCATTTCAACTTGTGTAGCGGAGAGTAAAACTTTAATACTGTTTCAGCGTTTTTTAGTATGATTTTTTGTTTCTTAAATAAAATTTTTAAGTAATTACTAAAAATGGGACGTGGAAAACATTGCTCGCCGGAGAAAAGAGCTCTTATACAGCGTTTTTCAATAGGTGCGCTTCAACTTTTTTCTGATAGGGAGGGCGAACGACGCAATATTTTTTATTTTTCGCTTGTCATTTGTAAACTTGCATCCCGAAAAAATCACTGTTTGGTGCGGTTTACATGCCGGCGGCGTAATTGGCCCATATTTTTTCGTTGACGAGAACGATCGCCACGTTACTGTGAATGGAAATCGATACCGCGACATGATAAACAATTATTTTTGGCCGCAATTGAATGGTATGGACTTAGACGACATGTGGTTTCAACAGGACGGGGCCACAAGCCACACAGCACACGCTACAATTGATTTGTTGAAGAGTAAGTTCGATGAGCGCATTATTTCCAGAAATGGACCGGTCGAATGGCCGCCGCGCTCGTGTGATTTGACGCCTCTAGACTATTTTCTTTGGGGTTATGTGAAGTCACTGGTCTACAGTAACAAGCCGGCGACGATTTGTGAGCTCAGAGCCAATATTGAACCCGAAATTGCTGGAATTTCGGCCGATTAATGCAAAAGAGTGGTCGAAAATTGGGTTCAACGATTGGACTTCGTAAAACGTGCACGCGGTGGTCATGCAAAAGAAATCGAACTTCATACTTAAATGTATATGTTCAAACTCGATAATAAAAAAAAAAATTAGTTAAAAAGTCAAACCGTTTGTGTTTTATTAAAAAAAAAAGTTGAAGCGCTCTTACTGAAAAACGCTTTATACCGTATGAGTCAAAACGGAAAAGGCTATGCAGAAATAGCTGAAATGATGATATGCTCTCGGAAAATTGTTTATAATGCTCTTAATTTAGTTATGAAAGATTCATCCTATCTAAGCAAAAAAACGGAAAGAAAACCAAAGCCGCGAAAAACTGATGTTAATGTGGATAGAGCTATAATACGTAAGAGCAAAGCAGATCCTTTTAAGTCGGCACGGCAAATAATGCTTGAAATAAACCAAGAATCTGGTCTACAGGTGTCCAGCTTGTAGGAAGGCGACTTAACGAAGACCAGCTGTTTGGCCGCATAAGCAGAAAAAACCACTAATCTCAAAAAGACATATCAAACACCGATTTGTCTTTGCCAAAATAAATAGGATGGGACCAGATGGGAAAACTAGTGTACGTCGTCCAAAAAATCAAGCGCTAAATCCTAGGTTCGCAAAAAAGACGATTAAACACGGCGGCGGAAGCATCATGTCTTTTTACTGTCTTGGCGTTGGGCCGATTGTCCGCGTGATTGGTAAAATGGATAGATTTCAGTATCTGGATACACTCCAGAATAAAATGGAGCCATTTGTGTTTGAGATTATGCCATTAAATTGGACATTTATGCAGGGCAATGATCCAAAGCATACTGCAAAGGCAGTGAAGCAATGGCTCAGATGAGAAATGTATGGATTGGCTGGCGCAAAGCCCTGATCTCAATCCAATAGAAAATTTGTGGAATGACGTTAAGGTCAAAATCGCTAGAAAAAACTTTAAAAATGTTGATGATTTGTGGGCCGCAGTTGAGTAGGCTTGGTACTCGATTCCAAAGGAAAGATGCCGCAAGCTTGTAGAAAGCATGGAGCGACGGCTTGAAGAAGTAATCAAAAACGGTGGATATAGTACAAAACACTAATCTGGTTGGCGGCCGTCGTAGCCGAATGGGTTGGTGCGTGATTACCATTCGGAATTCACAGAGAGGTCATTGGTTCGAATCTTGGAGAAAGCAAAATTAATAAAAACATTTTGCTAATAGCGGTCGCCCCTCGGCAGGCAATGGCAAACCTCCGAGTGTATTTCTGCCATGAAAAAGCCCCTCATAAAAATATCTGCCGTTCGGAGTCGGCTTGAAACTGTAGGTCCCTCCATTTGTGGAATAACATCAAGACGCACACCACAAATAGGAGGAGGAGCTCGGCCAAACACCTAACAGAAGTGTACGCGCCAATTATTTATTTATTTTTTTTTTTTACTGATCTGGTAAAACAATATTATTACTGAACTATCTGAATTGTTTACTATTTTTGCTTTTATTTGGAATTTTTTAAGATGTGCTATTTATGTGTCTAAGAGTTTTCGTGAGTTATCAACGTTCTCGTAAACTAAATCAGAACTGAAATTCTTGATGACCATTTTTTTGTTTTAAAGTGGAAGTAAATAAGTTTTTTACTTTTTATGTTGCTTTTTTTCGAATAAAAAATAATTATTTAAAAACATATTTAACTTCTTGCTTCAAAAGTCTAAATGTGCTATTTATATGACCACTGCTGTATGTACAGTCAAACTTCCATAACTCGAACTTCTATACCACGAATTTCTTTATAATTCGAATATGCTTCTCTAAATCGAATTATTTAGGGGAAATCCCATGTATGGCGGCCGCCGTAGCCGAATGGGTTGGTGCGTGATTACGTTGGTTCGAATCTCGGTGAACTGCCAAATGATATACTGAAAACTACTTGCTAAAAGTGTTAAAAAATTTACTTGAAAATAGGAAAGAACAAGGAACTGCGTCATTACTTCTCACACCATGATAATGAGCCAGCTCCCACTGCTGAAATGATAAGTAACTTCATTGCGCTCTTTAGCATTGAAGAAATTCGTGCATGCCCATACTCTACGGATCTGATGTTGTGTAATTTCTGGTGATTTCCAAAAATTAAGAAAAAATTAGGGAGGAAAAATCTTTCGTAGCGATGAAGAGATAATAAATGCGGTTAATGCTGAACTTAAGAAGCTGCAAAAACGCGAGGACTGTATTCAACAGTGGATATACAGATTCAAAAATGTATTAAAATTTTTGGTGATTCTTCTTCTTGTTAATTGGCGCGATAACCGCTTACGCGATTTTGGCCGAGATTAACAAAGCGCGCCAGTCGTTTCTTTCTCGTGCTAACCGGCGCCAATTGGACACACCAAGTGAAGCCAAGTCCTTCTCCACCTGATCTCTCCAACGCAGAGGAGGCCTTCCTCTTCCTCTGCTACCACCAGCTGGTACCGCATCGAATACTTTCAAAGCCGGAGCGTTTGTATCCATTCGGACGACATGACCCAGCCAACGAAGCCGCTGGATCTTTATTCGCTGCGCTATGTCTATGTCGTCGTAAAGCTCATACAGCTCATCGTTCCATCGTCTACGATATTCGCCGTTGCCAACGTGCAAAGGTCCAAAAATCTTACGCAGAATCTTTCTCTCGAACACTCCAAGCGTCGCTTCATCGGATGTTGTCATCGTACAAGCTTCTGTGTCATACGTTAGGACGGGCATGATGAGAGCCTTGTTGTGAGAGTGTTAGTTTTGTTCGTCGAGAGAGGACTTTACTGCTCAATTGCCTACTTAGTCCAAAGTAGCACTTGTTGGCACTTGTTGGTGATTATTTGGAGAAAATAACAAATAGTGAAGATTATAAATAAAAACGAACTTTTGTTTTTTTAAATAGTCTTTATTTTGAAAGAATATAAAATTGTCAAAAATCAGATCAACCTTTTGGCACTTAACAGATTTTCTCAAAAGATTCTGAAATCATAAATTTACAAAAATAGTTGCACGTTTTATAATAATATTTAGCCAAATTAATATTAGTCCAAACTCAAAATTTTTTAAACAAAAAGAAAAAAGTGTTAGGTAATTGTCAAGGTTAAGTACAATCAGTCTTTAATCTCACCTTGTAAAAAGTGTATATTAATTTTAGGAAATTGCATTGTTAATACAAATATGGGTCCATAATATTAGAAGTATTCTTTAAACTTCAAAAATATTCATACAGTTAACTCTTTTTAATTGTTTCATAAATATTGTTAAGACACAAATTATTTTAGTGAGAATACGGATATTTTTTGCTTATTAGAAAAATAATATTTCTGAAATCTACCTGTCAGTTTATTATTGTTGATAACACCTTCGAATGCAGTCATTACCATAATTTTCTTACAAACAATTCCTTCGCTTATTATTAAAATCATAGGTAATTTTTTATATTTTCATTAAGCCTTTTAGAGGCATTTTCTTATCTAGCCAATAAAGCAGGTAAACTCTTTTCAACTTCTAGGGTGATTTTTGGCAAAGATAAATTTAGTAGTTTCGGAATTATATTAAGGCTGATGCAAACATACTCCACTTTACTCAATTATACTCAAGGTTGGTAATGCCGGTGATCAAAACCAGTAATTTTTTGGTGCATCGCCTTAATTTCAACAAATCTAATTACAATGCATGCATGCATATAATTATATAGGTATGTATATAGCGATCCAGGAGCTTAATAAGTGCGGTGAGAATAAGAATTCATTAACCCGGCTGGTAGAGTAGATGATATGATATAATGTTAGTTGAGCAAACTTTCAAAATTAAAAATTGGAAGTTTAATTAATTGTGATCGATTACAGAAATTACAGGAGGATTTACATTATCATAATACTACATTATATAGGTATGAGTTTCATTAATTCCTCTCTTCACTGCCGATTAATTTCTGCAACTCCTCATACTTGCGTATTGCAGTCTGCACATGTTCAGCAGCACGTTGCACACCTTCCGGCGTCATGCCTTCAGCTATCATACGTGCCACACGAGTCACATTAGTGTCATTCCTCAAATATTCGACAGCTGAGTTGGTGATCTCGCACATAGGTGTGAAAGCGCACACGAATCTGGATAGAGTGCCGCTAAAGAAGAATACGCCTATAGCGCCAATGATAGTGGCCACGACTCGAAACAAGGACGACATCATCATCATCGAAAACAGATTTATCAGATATGTGAGTGGCCTGAGTAAAGCATTGCTGTTGTTATTGTGCGGATTAGATGCTGCTTCTGAGATGGCAGTGGTGGCTGGCACTAAGTAACCCTCGTAACCAGTCTGTACCACATATGGGCCTGGATAGATGGGACCAACACCTGGTGGCGGTGGTTGCGGAGCTGCCACATAGCCAATGGGTGCCGGATAGGCGGGATAGCCAGGGTAGGTGGCGCCAAATTGATTAATGTAATGCCGAATAGCCTCCGGTGTAAAGTAGTTGGCGAACACGGATGGATCGATGCTGCCATTGCTCGAATTCGCGACATTTGAAGGAATCTGAAAATAATTTTTTATATTTGTTAATAATGCATACTATCATATGTTGGCAGAAATGGTTGAAAAGTAATTCGAGTTTATTTGCAATCTAAAAAATTTATTTTCAAAATATAAAAATGGCTTTCAAACACCTGTTCCGGATAATAACTGGAATCTTGACGATAATGATGTAGTCAGTTAAAAAAAAAAACAAGAAATAATTTTTTACCCAAGAGGCAGGTTTCGAGGAAGTTCAGATGGAATTAAATATTTGGTATAAAATAATTTGCATTATCAATTCCAAGGAAAAGCCGAAATCAGTTTTCAAAGCCATCGAACTGTGCCGAAAATATGTATGTGTGGATGTGCATATCTTCTCTTTGGTTGACGTGATAACCGCTTAAGCGATTTTGGCCGAGTTTAACAAAGCGCGCCTTCTCGTGCTAGTCGGTGTGTCTATTTTCAAGTTTTTCTCTCTTTTTATGAACAAATTATTGCAAGGAATTCTATAAATATTGATGTAAGTATATATTTATTTTCTACCAAAAAAATCCTTATTTTTTCGCCTGCACATATGTATGTATATATGTGCAGAATTGGGCAAAGACATAAAGGAACACACTATTCACATACCGTTTCAGCTGATGGTGGTCCATTTTCGCTTGCAGCAGCTTCAAGTTCAGGCTCTTGTGATGGTAAAGTATGATTGGCATAGTTGTTGTTTTGATCCACTGCTGTTATATGCCCTATTTCTGACGCCGTTAAGTTTGCAATGTTTGGTTGTGCCGGTAACGCGTGCAGTTGCATAAGTCGCATGGCTAAGCAAAGAAGCCCCGCGACTCGGTGAGAGTATGCAACGTGTAACATTTTTCAACAAATCGTTATGGAATAAACTTTTCGAGGATACACTACTTCTAGAGTTACAAAGCGACTGCTCGTTGAAGAACGACACTTGGCCTATTTATTAATTTTCATATGCACGTTCGAAATGTTCACAAGGATATTTATGTATGTATGCGCGAGTTTAAAACACATATTTTTGGCATTTGATCCGCTTGTATATGCGGAAAATTTTCAGGTATACTTCACTTTCAAGATTTCGTTGAAATTTTGAAATGACCTTTCAGCTCGTGCTAATCCTGTCAACAGTTAATTTTAGTTTTCTTATGTAGATATTTGAATTTGAGATTTGCCTATGCCTTCCAATTTGAATATACCGTACCAATGTATGTATGTATACATATGTGTTCATACGTCCTGCGCTGTTGGTTGCCTGTTTGCTTACTTTCTTTTCTTATCTTTGCACAGGTAAACACAAATTACATCCGCAGTCATTAACAGCAACGGTTCAAATGCTTTGCAAAAGACTAAAACAAATTCTAGCCAAAGTAACGATATAGTGGTGGATGCAACTATTGGGATGCGTTTTGCCAAAGGCGGTCTGGGATACGTTCTGTACGTACTGGGCAGCACAAGGAACAAGGTTCTCATAATGGATTCCGGAAAGCAGGACAAGAAATATATATACGTTTAACGGCGATTTAAAAGTTTACGACCAAATTTAATGTTAGGGGGGGCCAAATTGTTCACCATTTTCCACTTTCTTATGATAAATCGGCATAGGAAACTTAAATTTTACAGATGTGTGTATTTGATGTGGCGGCCGCCGTAGCCGAATGCGTCAGTGTGTGACTACAATTCGGAAGTGCGTAAGTTCGAATCTCCGTGCATGCAACACCAAAATGAGAGAAACAATTTTTCTAATAGCGATTGGCTCTCGGCAGGCAATGGCAAGACCCGAGTGTATTTCTGACATGAAAAGTCTCATAAAAAAACCATTTGTTTTTAATTTTTTTGTTTTTTTCTGTAAAAGAAAATGTACATATGTATGGGTATGTGATTCTTTCGAGAAAATGCGACAAATTAATTTTTGGTGGTGTTTAATTTGATGGAAACGGTCCGTTGGAGACCAAGCAGCGGCACTATTGACTCACTGACTATTAGACAATTTTTGAACGTTAAATCAACCAGTCAATTATTTTGGCACAAAACCTTAGTTTTTTTACAATTAGCTTCATAAAAATAATTTTAAAAATATTTTGGAAAAAAACACAATATTTCTTAATACACTAAAATCGCGATACCCCGTTAATTCGAAAATCTCAATAATTCCTTACTTGCAATTGACACATGGCCGTAAAAACTGGACTCTCAACTACGAAGAAAAAAACTGGCGAAATATTATGCACAATAAAGAACAAATACAAATTTATTCCACAGTTAAACAAATTTACAGTTTATCAATACAAAAAAAAAAAAATTCTTCTGGAAAGACAAACAGGCTTAGAAAAACCTTGACGAGTCGTGTTTAATGCATCCCTTAGCTTCGCTTGCGCTTCCATATCGGCATCGTCTAGTAATGCTGCTTTCGGTGCTCTTAAAATGGATCATTCAGTTTTGTTTTTGAATGACTTTTTTACTTACTATCAAAATGGTTTTAAGCGATGGAAATACTAATTTGGACCTTTACGCGCTCCATTGCTTGTAAACTGCAGCTGTCTACTTCTTAAGCGTCAAATATAATTGCGTACCTGTACAATGCCATAATGCCATTTGCAAAAATTATAAATCTTCCGATAGGGTGATTAGTTTCACTCCATCTTACATTTTTATCTTGCAGAGCGCTTCTCAACAGAAACGCCGAAGTCACAGTTTGAACTATGTAAACAATTCTTTGCACGTATTTTTCGATGGCGCATCTTCGCCGTAGACCTCCTCAAGCAAGCAATGGGCTTCAGCTGTATTTATTTTTTGGTTTGTTTTTAATGAATATGATTGATGTTTAAAAAAAATTCGATTTTGGGAAAAGTGTGAATGTCCAACCTATAAGAGAGACCAACTCTAGGCATACATAATCTACAATAGCAACAATTATGTGTGTGTAAAAACCGAGAAATAAGTTGCACACTTAGTAGAATGCGTTTTTATATTTCGATATGATTCTGTTCAAAAACTATCAACAATTTGTCACTTCAAAGATACCTCCATATTAACCAGTACTCCTCTATCGACGCACTCGTGCAAAGCGCTTTCTTCTTCATCATAGCAAACGTTTCAATGTTTGAGTCGTGGGAACAAGAAACATTCTCAAAATGGTAGTTATGTAGAAACCGAAACTCCGACCTCTTGCCACAAAAATTCTTCCTAAAACGCTTAAATTTTTTCACACATTACTTCTTATTCACTGGTTGGGCGGACGGAAAGAATTTGAAGTGGACCACATCGGTAATCAAAAAAAGGTCAAGAAAAGCTCGACTGTAGAAAAGTCCCACTGTAAACTCTTTTTTCTTCATTTTTGGTCAACTAAATTCTTCTTACTAATTGGTGGGATAACCGCTTACGCGAATTTGGACGAGTTTAACAAAACGCGCCAGTCGTTTCTTTCTCGTTCTAACCGGCGCCAGTTAGACACACCAAGTGAAGCCTGTAGCATATGTGTGCCTCCAATTGCCTCGGTTTCGTGGCTGTGTCCTCCATGCCCGAAATCCCAATAAGCCTGAGTTTTTACTGAGGTGGGTAATCTGTATTAGCCCGCCCTATGTTACCACAGATGGGTGCACATATACAGGGTTTTCCAATAACAGGTGTTATTAGTTAAAGGATTGCGCTATCGAGAGATGAATAATGATTTTTTATGGCCGGAATTGGATGCTATTGATCTGGACAACGTTTATTTTCAACAAGACGGCGCTACGTGCCACACAAGCAACGAAACCATTGATCTTTTACGGGAAAAGTTTCCGGACCGTGTTATCTCTCGAAGAGGTCACAATTGGCCACCGAGATCTTGTGATTCAACACCTTGTGACTTTTTTCTTTGGGACCACGTGAAAGAAAAGGTCTACACCAACAACCCAGGGTCGATTCAAGACATCAAAAATGGAATTCGTGAGGCTGTCGAGGACATAGGGCAACCATTTTGCAATTCGGTTATGGAAAATTTCATGAAAAGGATATTGTCCTGTAAGCGTGGCCGTGATGGTCATTTGCCTGATGTTATTTTCCACTATCAACGGCATACCTTCCTCTTTATAATGAAATAAACATCCGATGAGTTATATTAAAAAATAGCATTTTTCTTTGAATATTAAAATAAGACCTTTGTTTGGAAACCCCTACAGTTTTTCGAGTTCATGATTGTAGCATTTTCGCCACTCGCCTTTATCACATATCGCGCCAAAAAATTCTCCCAGAACTCCCCTCTCGAAAATCAGCATATCTGTTTATGTGTATCCGCATCTCTGAGTGCCCACGTTTCACTACCGTGTAGCAAGATGGAAATTATAATTGAGCGATACACTGAAATCTTTGTTTTTCTGTCTGGGGGACGACTCTTTAGGTGTTGACATAGGGAAATTTAGCAGCGGTTGGCCATAAGGATTCTGTGGCCGATTTTTGTTGTCATGATTAATGATTACTCCAAGGTATTTAAACGCCTTCACCACATCAAAACCATAGTCTTCTTGTGTCTGACAGATTCCGATGTAGTTGAAACTACCGCTTTGGTTTTGGCTTCATTTAATTCTAAACCCATACATTTTGGTGCTCTTTTAATACCTGCGAAAGCTTCTTTCAAGCTTGGCAGCGAGAATGCGATTATGTCTATGTCGTCCACATAAGCCAGCAATTGAAGCGATTTAAACAAAATAGTCCCTTTGTGTTTACGGCAGAGTCCCTGGTAACCTTTTCAAGGGCAATATTAAAGAGGAGACATGATAGCCTATCCCCTGGCCAAAGTCCATTCAGAGTGGCGATCTCTCGCGACGGATTTTTCTGAACTCTTACTACATTCCTTACATTCTGCATGGTCGAACCAACGAAGCCGCTGGATCTTTATTCACTGCGCTATGTCCATGTCATCGTAAAGCTCTTACAGTTCATCGCCTGCGATATTCGCCGTCGCCAACAGGCAAAGCTCCAAAAATCTTCTGCAGAATCTTTCTCCCAAACACTCCAAGTGACGATTCATCGGATGTTGTCAACGTCCACGCTTCTGCGCCATACGGAGGGGCATGATGAGATCGTTGTAGAGTGCTAGTTTTTTTCGCCGAGAGAGGACTTTACTGCTCAGTCGCCTACTTAGTCCGAAGTAGTACTAAATTCCACATAAGAAAATTTACAAAATACGGAGAAGCAAACTAGCATATTACGTTCAAAAGTGGTAATGCAAACAACTGACAGAAGTACCAACCAGGAAATTTTTTTTGATAATATCTCAAATGAAAAATTCTATGTATTTTTGAACAACATGAGCAAAATTTAAATTTTAGAAAAATTTCAATTTTGTTCTTCTAAATTTCATCATATTTTGTAAAAAAATCTAATATCCAACTTTAATTTTTGTATTTTACTTCTTGTTGTGCTAAATATATAGTTTTAGAATGAATTTTATTTTCGATTCCACTGTCTCATTAGAAAATTTGCAACCTAATCAAGTTAATTAATTGACTGTGAGTTTTGCATAATAACCAGACCCACTAAACCAAAGCAAAGCAATTAGCTTCTGTTGTAGCCAATCATCACCTCATTACTTCATATTATGAATTAGCATTTAATGTGCACAGGGTAATAAAAACATACAAAAAACAGTGTTGGTATTATAAGAAAAAACGTTTATTGTCACATATTTATATTTATTGTGTAGTATTTACACCCAGAACGTTTATTTGTGTACACTTTTTTGTTAACGGTCAATTTTTATTGAAATGGTATAATGTGCGTTCCTGTGAGAACACACACCAGAGAAGTTCTAAGGTAGGGAAAATCCAGCATTGAGTGAGTAACAAGAGGGAGTCATAGTTACTTAATTTATGGCAAGCGGGCATATA
Source organism: Anastrepha obliqua (assembly GCF_027943255.1). Classification (NCBI taxonomy): domain Eukaryota; kingdom Metazoa; phylum Arthropoda; class Insecta; order Diptera; family Tephritidae; genus Anastrepha; species Anastrepha obliqua. Next base: position 114,480,574 of record NC_072892.1, read on the forward strand.
GGTTCGGGTCATAATGAAAATAATTGAGAAGTTGGGGCCAATATCAGGCCGTTATCCGGCTCTCAGCGAATTTGACAAAATCAGTTGATGGGCTGACGTAAGAGGGCATGTGTTTACAATGTCACTTCGTTGCCGTTTGAACAACGGCTAATTGGACGAGTGTTTGAATACGTGTGAAATGATTGTACAAATTTCGGCTGCCGAATCCTCAAGTGGCGTGGCAGCCAAAGTTCCGCGCATAATTTTCTTTTTCTCTATAGTTAAAGATCAAGCCTGGTAAATCTATCATCCTTGCGAGAAACGATATTTTGTGTGGCCTTTGCGAAGCAAACTCCGTGTCGATTTGTCCAAGTTTTACCATGGGCTATGGGGAAAAATAAAACTGAGCAAGTAACTTTGGCTACTACGTCACCATGTAGTCGGCAGCAGAATTTTGCCCGCTCATTTCACAAGTATTCACAGACTCCAATCAGATGGCAACAAAGTGAAATGAGGAATGTTTTCGTGTATCACCAACACAATCTCAGTTTTGTGCAAAGTGCTGTCATGACCCCGGTTACGTCAGCCAATCAGTTGATCTTTTCCAATTCACTGAGAATCGATTAATGGTATGATCTTGGCCACACCTTCAAAACTCTTTTCACCATGCCTGTATCATTTTGTGATGTATCAAGCTCCCCACGCGAAGAACTCTAATGCAAAGTGTTGGTGTGGTGAAGTATTATAGAAATACTTTTTTATGCTAAATACTGTAGCAAAATGTCCACAAAGGACAAAAAATAACTATTGTATCAGGGAATGAGTAACTTCTATTCCTGAAAAAAATTTCACCTCATTATACAAAGTGGCGCAAAATGAATCGGAAAATTTATAATTTATGGAAATGGCGTCGTACGTCAATCGTATTTGACACTTATGAATATGACAGATGCATTATACAAACAGACAAGCAATGGAGCGCGTTAAAGTCAAAATAAAGTTTTCCAATACTGAAAACTTTTTTTTTTTTATGGAATAGTGATGTGAAATCGCAACTGAATGATTAATTTTATGCCTCCTTGTATGACGACATTGTGAAAATATTACCATACGCCCTGTGAAAATGTTGAAATTTCAGATGACAATAGGTCAAGAGAAAATCAACACTGACAAAAATTATACATTTAATATATAGTTATATACACATCCATACAGGTATGTACTCGTATATCCAAGAAAGTTTGACAACTCTGGCGTAGAGCGAAATAAATTCGCTATTATAGCAAGAAAAGAAAACACCATAAGTTACTGAATTAAATTGGTTTTGTTTCCGAAAAATAGTCTAATTTACATGTTCAACTCTCAAATTTGAAACATTCTAAAAAAATAATTGAAACTTGCAATCCCTCTTCTTTGCGCCAAGCGTTAGGAAGTGGCGAATAGATCAAGCAACTGGTATACCTACATGAACATATCTTGGCAACGCTGGAGCATAGAGCATAGAGATAGCGAGCTAAGAAGTGGCGATTAGAAGAGGCCTGATGAAAACAGATTCAGTGTCGCTTACCTATACTTTTTCTGAGAATGGCTTCCGTAATAGCCGTACAGAACGTAATTCGCTTCCCAATTCAATTACTCCTCCAATTACCTGATTCGACATACAAACGTTTGAGAGCGAATTACTTCATTTGTAAGTAATTCAGTCCCAATTGCCTTGCGAATTATGAACAAATCGTCGTTGTCCAGAACCAGGAAAAGGTGTTTTATAATAATAGAAGCAAAATAGAAATTTTTAGCGAAATTATTATGGCGAAGAGCTTCCTGAATACCTCAATAATGGTGATAGAACCCACATTATCTTCAGATCCCTTTAAATATATATAGGTATATATAATTGGCCCTTTTTGGGTGTTTGGCCGAGCTCCTCCTCCTATTTGTGGTGTGACTCTTGCTGTTGTTACATAAATGGAGAGACCTACAGTTTCAAGTCGACTCCGAACGGCAGATCTTTTTTATAAGAAGCTTTTTCATGGCAGAAATACACTCGGAGGTTTGCCATTGCCTGCCGAGGGGCTATTAGAAAAACGTTTTTCTTAATTTTAGTGTTTTCACCGAGATTCGAACCGACGTTCTCTCTGTGAATTCCGAATGGTAGTCGCGTACTAACCCATTCGGCTACGGCGACCCCTTTAAATACTGTGAGGCTATTATTGCCTCTGAAAGCTCAACCTGGAAAGTAAGTCCTTTGATGAATAATACGAGTAATAAAAAAACCAAAGAACAAGAATAAGGAGGAGACCTGTCAAAGTGAATTACGAAAGCGTTGTGGAAGCCGGGTAATTCCCAAATTACTTTTGTCAACTACATCGTTCTAACTGTTAAAAATGCGTTCATTTTCATATTTTTTCAAACCATTTTTTGAACTACATTAGAAATTGTATAAGTGAGTACTTTAATATTTAGTATATAGTATATTGGTAGTATGTATGGATCTTTATGTTAACCAATTTTTTGAATTCCAAAGTATATTCCCAGCTTTCTTCACAACCACGTACTTTTTTGGCATTTTCGTACCATCTGGCAACATTTGGATACTTGCTAATGTCGAAGCCCGAAACATCGAATGTGGAAACCGTAGTTAGAATAGCCAATTCTGCCAGAGTCAATTGATTACCTGCCACATAGCTGTTGCCTTCCAGGAATGTGCTCAATAATTCGAAAGCAGTTTCCATTTTTTTGAAGAGTTCGGGATCATGGGGTCTCTTGCTATTAAAGAGCCGAAGATAATAGTAGTCGGCGAAGGACTGGAAAAAGGTGCACAAGTCAAAATATAGATGCTGGTTGACGATAGCTCGCTTCTTTGGATACTTGCGTTATAGTGAGTCATCCTTGCCTAAGTATATTACAATAGAATGGCGCGTGATTCCCATATTGCAAAACCATTATCCACCAGTGGGAATGGTGTGTTGATGGTTGATCTTGAGGAGTTCGGAAGTTAAGTGTTCATTAGCAAACAAGTTTAACACTTTTTTGTTAAGTTTAATACCAAGGATCTTGGCGGCAAGAAGCACGGTGGGGAGTCGAGCATGTAATAGAAATCCATGATAACGAAGTCATCGATCTATTGAAAAGGAAGGGAAATTTAAAAAATTATGACTGTGCAATAAACAACTTTAAATGCAAAATTTACTATGAATACATATTATTATACATTATTAATTCATTTCGTTCATTATTTTCTGGAATACGCATTTTAAAGAGGTTTTTCAGGATTCATAATAAGCAACTTACAACCAAAGTGAGTTCAAGAAGAGTGGGTTCGCTCGAGCAACAACAACATTTGCATGCCAATCATCGCTCGAATGTCAATATTTCGATTTCAAAAACAAAAACAAAAAATACAAAGCTTGGTCATAGAGGACGATTAATTTTACTATAATTTGAAGGAGTCACGAATTGTTCCTGTTACACTAAAAACAAATCAATAGATGAAATTATTTGTTCTTTGTAGTTAAACCAGAAAACATTGATTTCATAGACAACACATGGGCTGAAAAGTCCTAGGCCTAACACAGAGGCAGCACTAGTTTTATTGCATTCACCTTTAGTATCATACTAACCTTAAAAAGACAGCTGTTAAAATTTGATGATATTCTATTCATTAGTTCGTGAGTTATTGTGCTAAAAGTGACGCTGGCTTTTTGTTTTTCTTCAAAACAATGGATCAAAACGAATTTTGTGTTTTAATTTTACACTGCTTCTTGATGGGAAAAAATGCCGTTCAAGCGGGGCACTGGCTTGAAGAGTGTTATGAGGGCTCCGCTCCATCAGAAACAACAATAAAACGATGGTTTGTAGAGACGTGGTCGTAGAGACACCGATGACGCACAACGCAGTGGACGTCCAAATGAGGCGGTAACACCAGAAAACATCAAAAATACCCACAAAATCGTTTTGAATGTCCGGAAAGGGAAGTTGCGTGAGTTAGCTGACATCGTAAAGATATCAAAAACACGTTTGGCTTTATATTGCATGCGCATTTGACTACGAGAAAGCTATGTTCAAAGTGTGTGCTGCGTTTGTTCACTGTTGACCAAAAACAAAAACGTGTTGAGGATTCTGAGCAGTGGCAAAACTACATGAATGGAACTTCGAATTGCTCCCACATCCACCGTATTCGCCAGATTTGGCTCCCAGCGACTACTGACTATTCGCAGACTTAAAAAATGCTCGATGATAAGAAATTTCGCTCGAATGAAGAGGTTATCGCTGAAACGGAGACCTATTTTGAGGCAATAGATAAATCGTTCTACAAAAGTGATATTGAAATGTTAGAATGGCGCTGAAATGATTGCGTTGTTCTTGATGAAAATTACTTTGATGAATAATATATTAAAACCGTGTCTTCTTTGTTAGGCCAGGGGCTTTTCAGCCCATGTGTTACTAACAAAACTCGGCTACGGTATATTTACTATTCCAGTACGGTTGGGGAAAAGTTAACATACGACAGTTAACAAAGCTGAGCGTAGCCAAGATAATTATAAGTATGTTAGATAGCATTTGCGTAAAAATGTAAAATGGCATGATTTGGTGTTGCTTATTTACTGTCCGATATTATTCACGTACATATGAATCATTTAATGGTATTACGCAAAGATATGTATCTGTATGTGTATGTTTATTTATATTTTAATTAGCCTAATGTGTATTTATATTAAGTGTATTATCAAAATGTTTTGAAAATAGCCAAAGTAATTGACCCAAATAAGGTTATAAAAAGCAAAGTAAACCTTGTAAGCCATTCATTTACATTAAGGCTTAGATTACGTGAGTGCATGTTTGTATTCTGAACTCCCAGCAAAACAAGGCTTATTCGTAAATACTTTATATGGATATTAAAATATGTGCATACACACTTTATAGCTTTACATGCGTATATCGTCCAAAGCTACAATTCTAAGCCTTGCGAAAACAAAAACAAAATATATTCATACCCAAAGACGCAGCGGAAGATTCTTTAGTCGCGTCGGCGCTGAGCAGTCTGAAATATTGTACAGATCAACAAATATTTCATATTTCTAAAAGCACATTACATTCGTGGCTGCCGAAGCCGAATGGTTGGCGCGTGACTACCATTCCGAATTCACAGAGAGAACGTAGGTTCGAATCTCGGTGAAACACCAAAATGAAGAAAACCATTTTTCTAATAGCGGTCACCCCTCGGCAGGCAATGGCAAACCTCCGAGTGTATTTCTGCCATGAAAAAGCTCCTCATAAAAATATCTGCCGTTCAGAGTCGGCTTGAAACTGTAGGTCCCTCTCGAAAATAGTCAACGTTGGAATATTTCCTATTAATTATTTAGAATTATTTGGCAATATTTCTTAAATCGTGAATTTTTGTCCACATGTACACTTACGTATGCACCCATAAATGTAAATATGTATGTGTAAATATGTACAGTAGTGTTCATAACAATACTGGCCGAAGCCGCAAATTGTTAAACAAAAATGGTTCAATCAATATGCACTTTTTTTCATAGCTAATGTCCGTCTTTAATATAACAATTCATACATATAACAAATAATAATATAATACTTCATACTACTGAAAAAAATTTATTGATTCTTCATGACTCATACACTTCGGCACAATGCTGTTCCTATGAATGTGCGCCGGATTCCTTGAGCAGATTTTGCGAACTGTAATATTTTTGCGGCCGCCTTAGTCGAATGCATTCGTGCATGACTACTATTCGGGAGTGCGAAGATTCGAATCCCGTGCATGAAAGACCAAAATGAAGAAAAAGTTTTTTCTAATAGCGGTCCCCCTCGGCAGGCAATGCCAAGCCGCCGAGTGTATTTCTGCCATGAAAAAGCTCCTTATAAAAAATATTTGCCGTTCGGAGTCGGCTTAAAACTCTAGGCCCCTCAATTTGTCGAATAACATCAAGACGCACGCCACAAATAGGAGGAGGAGCTCGGCCAAAAACTTAGTAGAAGTGTACGCGACAATTATTTATTTACTTATTTACAAATTTTTTTTTGCTGTGGCAAGTGCGCGTAGCTACATTCACAGGTATGTACTTAAGTTCACATAGGTATATGTAGGTACGTGTGTACAGAAGTCAACTTTTCACTTTATTTTTGACGAATGGTGGTTATTTTTTTACGTGCCGTACTGTGTGGAAGTTTGTATGCATTTTATTTTTACGCGTTTGGGCTTTTGCACGTCTATATGAATGATTTTTCATATGCAGATGCGGGTATTAATTTGATTTGGTTGAAGGAATTTAATGATATTTTAACAAAAATATGACTAATTAATTTGTATCAAATTGATAACTGTTTTTGAAGTGAAAATAATACTTATTTTTCATTTTATTGAATGAATAATGATACAACTACAACTACAAATAAAGACACAAAATTAAATGTATTCAAGTGGTAGATAATGAAAAAGAACTTAAAAATTAGTTCTTATCAAATATAGAAAATCAGATTGATAATCAAATATTAAAACAAAGGGATATAACAAACGTCAAACGTAAGCACACATTTTATTTCAGCTCTAACCCTGTTATTTTTCATCTCTTGCTGGTTCAGGTTTTGTTTCTCCCCAAAGTGGGAAATGGGCCAGAACTGATCCTTCACTATCGAACCGACATCTAATATAATTAACAAGCTCTTTGTGGCTATGTTCGGTGTAAGCCAAATGTGCCGAGCTGCCAGAGAACGTTTAAGTAAGGTCTGTTCATGAAGCAAATAATTTGTAACAATTGATACAGGTTAGGTTAGGTAGGGATGTTGCCCAGAGAGTGGGCCCACTTGGACGAAGAAGTTTGGTTCATCCTTTGTGATACCATTACAAGAGGGGGATAAGAGGTGAAGGAAAAAAGAGGACGAAATGGGAAGGGATGGGGAAGGTTGTGTGTTTGTGGACTACGAAAGGTGACTAATCTGCGGTTGTGTTAACCTCTTTATGTTGCTGATGAAGTTCATCAGATTTTTGTTTTCAATACCTGCTATATCAGCAGCCGCAAAAAAGAAGTGAGAACCAAGATGCTTGAATCTTAGTTCCGCGAGAGCTGGGCAGCTGAGAAGCACGTGCTGAGATGATTCCACCTCATCCGCCATACAGCTGACGCAAAAAGGACTCCAAGTAATTCCGAGTCTGCGGCATGTACTATATACCCCGCGGACAGTGCCACGTGAGGATGCCCTACGAAATGAGAGATGAGATTTTGTCATCCTCAGAATATCCCTCGAAAGCCTCCTATCCAAACGTGGCCAGAAGGACTTCGCGACCTTACACTTTCGTGTACTTGCCCAGCGCTCGCTGAGTTGTTGCAAAGCCCATCCTTCCAGAAGTAGAGCGCAGGTTGTCAAGGAGATCCCGATCCTCTCCTTTCGCGGGCATACTAACAATTGATGCAAATTCTCAAGTTTTGAGGTTCATGTACCCAAAAACCTAGCAAAGTAGGGGGAAGTGAGTGAGCAATATGGCATTTCATTTTGAGGGGAAGTTGCAAGTTTTGACTGGATAGTTTTTTTTCTCGTAAGAATTTGCATGTGAGAAATACAGCTGATCGCAAAGTAAAAATAAACACAAATTGAAATTTACGAATTAAGTCAATGTTCTAAATTTAGATAAAAATTGACATTCAAATTGGGATTGTAAGTAAATATATTTTAAATAAAATTTATAAAGTTTATTTGAAGTCATATATTAAATAGGAATGAACCACTGATTTAGAGGTATGTACTTCTGAACCACAGCCTCCACTTTCCGTTGATGCAATTTCTGAAATACAAATTGGTAGCATTGAAGGTATCTTTTATGTTTTATGCTTGTGCTTCTTGATTATTAACTAATTTAGCAATATATGTCCATACATACATCCATGAGTGGGAGCAAGGCTCAACTGAAAAAATTGTATGTACTTTTTGTGATTTTGCCCGCCAACCGTTTGATCAGCTGTCCGTAAAACTTACAAATTGTTACTGGTTTTACGTTCATATACTTTTTTATATTTATCTCTTTGAGAGCGAATTCTCAGAAATAAAGTTACTGGAGAATTTTTACATAAAAAGACTTATTGAGAAGCCTCATCAACTGTGAATAGTTGGTTCTAACAAGACGGCTCTACTTGCCATACAGCCCGTGAAACAATGGATGTACTACGTTTACTGTCGTTTCGGTGAGCAATTTATCTCTCGTCTCGGACCAGTGGATTGGCCACCAAGATCGTGTAATATGACATTTTTGGACTTTTATTACCCCCATGTAAAGTCTAAATGCTTCGTCGATAAACCAGCTTCGATTGAGACATTGGAAGCCAACATTACTAAAGTTATTCACGAGATACCGCCTGAAGTCTTCCAGCGAGTCATTCAAATTGATGTTTACGGTTGGCCGAATTACGGCGCAGTTGCGGGCAACATTTGAAAGGGATTACCTTTAAATTATAAATGTCATGAATGGTTATACACAAAAATAATAAAGATTGCCCAATCAATTTGAATTTTCGTTGTTTTATTTATCTGGTACCTCTAAATTCATCACTGTCCGATCTGCAGAATTTATTCAACAAGTGCAAGCGATCATTAACGAGGACACTTAAAAAGTAAAGAAGCCCCTTGCGAGTCAGCTTAATGTGTCTGAGGATCTTAACCGTCGAGTTGTCCATACAGACTTCAGGTATAAATCCTACGTTATGCGCAGAATACAGTTTATGTCGAAGCAAATACGAGTTCCGATCAAAACGCCTTTTAAACAAAAATTATACATCTTGAAGCACCAGAGATGGTATGGTTCTTTTCTCACAACAAATGTTGACGAAGACCATAAGACCAAGCGCAGAAACAACCAGAATGGCAGATGGCTAATTCTACAATACTGAGGTTTCTGTTGTCATGCATATGAAGTTTCCAGCCACTTCTTTACTCATGTATTTCAAGCGAATTCAACTGTATATGTATATGGAAGTTTTAGAGATGGTAGAGACATGGTGACAGATCATACATCTTTCAACACGACTCTTCTCATTCACACAAAGCGTTGGCGACACAAGATTGGATGGCTGAAAATTTCCATGACCACATAACACTGAACTTATGGCCGCCTAAATCCCCTGACCCTAATCCCCTGGAGTAGTTGATCGTGGAACCAATAATCATCCTCATAACACCAATTTTTCTCTGAAGGCTGCAATTAATACAGTTATGGCCAATATGAACAAGGAGCATTTTATTCAAATTGTGCGATTGGTCAATAAAAAGTGTTTCTGTCAGCATTAATTGACAAAATGTGAAACAATGAGAGAAATGGTAGAGATGTGTAAATTTGAATCAAGAATTGGTTGTGGCTACATTAAGAAAAGTAAGCATGAAAACCAAAATATGTATACAGAAGTTTTAATATTGATAAATACGTGCATATCTATACATCCCCAAAAATGTGCAATAATTGCATTCTGTGATAGGTTAGGTTAGGTTGAACTGATTGACTTGCAGGCACACATAGACCGGTTTGGTCTATAGCGATACCAAATAGAGTTCATTAGTTATGCATTTTGAAATTGTTCACCCGCATGGTGCCAGTTTCTATTGCGAATTGAAGGAGACATTTCCAACCTACTGCTCAGATATATTCCAATCCATCAAACTGTGGTGTTCCCAGATATTTTAAGGAGTTATATACAATTAGAATTTTCCAAAAATCGATTGTTTTTATATTTGTTTCCTTAATGTACATATATTTAAGAATACACACAGAAAATTTAATAGCGTTCCGGTGAATATTTTCGAAGTTACGCGCAAATTTGAAAAGGCATTTCCTATCCTATGTCAAGTGCTTTTCAAACTTTAAACGCGTTTTTCTCAAAATGGTGTTTTCAAAGTCGGTGACCAACATTACTCTAAAATGGCTAAACCGATTAGTCTCAAATTTTAACACGAGCTTCTTAAATATATTTTTTAGTATTAATCGAAGATTTTTTCTCACTGATAAATATATTTTTTTATAAACAATTTAAGCCCGAAATTTTAATCAAAAATCGATTTTTTTTTTTTTTGAAAAACAGCCATTTTGTCAAAAAAATTTATTTTGCTTATTCCTTCAATTAATTACTAGATTTAACATTACTTTAACGAAATCTGTTTGGTGTTTTAATTTCAGAGGATCCAGTTCAGAGATATAGTAGCCACCGCTAAACGTCTTTTTTGAGAGTATCTTTTCCAAATAAATATTTTTATTAATACTAAGTCTTAAAATACAGTTAAAAGATAAAATGTTTTCAAATTTTTAGATCAATAAATTTAAAAGTTTGCTCAAAAAAAATTCTGGTAAATTCGCCCTTTTTCCGCCTTCTAACTGTATATAACCCCTTAAGCTATTTTGAAAGCGCTGGACATCTGCAAATGAGTTGCTTTACAGTTTCCCTTGGGGCCCTGTACCCTACATTTTCCGAATTCGTCGCTTTCCGAGATTCCTGTCTTATAAGCATACGCTGCTACTGGGCTTTGTCCCGTCAGCACGCGTACAATCATGGTTCTACAATCTTCTTCGTGTTAGGGATAGTAGAAATCGAGTACGACTGTGATCGTCATGATTCCTGTAAGTGGACAAGCTCTCCCATCTAGTCCTGAAATTTCTGATCATGATTTCGTCTAGTTCGTTGTATAATATTCATTCTGACTTTGGTATTTCGTTGACAAAATCCGAGGATAGAGAGACCCCGTTTCTCGCTTTATCGTCTACTATCTCGTCCCTTTCAATGCCCTTATGGCCTGGGACCCAATCGAAATGTGGCTGCTAACCTTTCTATTTGACAATATACGAGTAACTTGTGTGGCAAAGTTCTCGTCCGGTGCAATTGTGTGTAAGGGTTTACTATTTCCAATAAAAAAATTATTGAAAAATATCCATTCGGCTTTTATTTACAGACGAATTAAAATAAGTTCCACTCACTAGATGACCGCTCGGTAGGAAGTGTACTGACATTGTATTTCTATAGGGAATTGAATGTTCTTACTAGTTACCCGAGAATTATCGCCTAATCCGTGATCTAGTAAATAAAAAAAATAGTAATTTGCCAACGTTAGTAAATATCGCGATACCCATTGAGATTTATTGATTCATATACATACATACACAAGTAATAAATATACTTAGTCACGATATCATTACAATGAGATCTGTGTGGTGGAGTACTTTCAAAAATTATGTAAACAGTAAAATACATATTTCACGTTACAAATTGTAATTACCTTTTATTTCAATGCTTCGCGTCATATTTGGTGCTCTCCTGATAGAGTTATTGTTATATTTTCATTTTTATTTATTAATAATTCACACTAAGTACAATGGGAAATGTGGATGAACAAGATTACAATGGTGCAATATTGGATTAGATATAAGGAAAGATATTTTGTATATATAGGGTTTTTCAGTAAGAGCGCTTCAACTTTTGAACTTTTTTGAATAAAACACAAACGGTTTGACTTTTTTAACATATTTTCTTTTTATTATCGTGTTTGAACATATACATTTAAGTATGAAATTCGATTTCTATTGCATGACCACCGCGTGCACGTTTTACGAAGTCCAATCGTTGAACCCAATTTTCGACCACTCTTTTGCATAAATCGGCCGAAATTCCAGCAATTTCGCGTTCAATATTGGCTCTGAGCTCACAAATCGTCCCCGGCTTGTTACTGTAGACCAATGACTTCACATAACCCCAAAACGGGACGGCTTGTTAAATGAACCGTAAAATGGCCGTAATGCTCTTAAAGTAGCAGCAACAGAACGATTATTTTCATACAAAATTTTCACGATTTGCAATCGTTGCTCAAGTGTGTAGCGTTCCATGATGAAATGTATACTAAGAAAGTTTACAAATGACAAGCGAAAAATAAAAAAATATTGCGTCGTTCGCCCTCCCTATCGGAAAAAAGTTGAAGCGCACCTATTGAATAACCCATTATATTAAAATTATATAGTGACGTGAACTGGTAGATAATACGAATACATATAAATAAAAGGTATTTTGTATAAAGCGCTTGGAATCATCTTCTAGTAAATTCTAATAATGTCTCTGCATGTATACATATACAGTACAGTGCAAAACTTATGCAACTAGATTTCTCGCAGCAAACTAGTTTTATTTATTTTTTGTTTTTAATTCATTTCTTAAATATGATGCTTATGAACATATAAAAAATATATACTTGTACTCATACACTGTGATTGCACTGCAAGCACTTCTCGATATTATATTAATGTGTGCAAAATGTATGCAACTAACAATAATTAGTTTTTCAATCCATTCGGACGATTATTTCCTCCAAAAAAATCACAAACTTTGTGATATGTTGTTTTTAAAAATCGACCGATTTCATAATAAATTTCAATCATTTTAACGCATGGCCCTTCGAGTAAAGTTACACTTGACAAATGTCAAAGATGACATAAAAAAGGTATCATCTAGGGACCATCCACTGCTGATACCTAGACTTCACTTTTGATATACCCTTTACCATTCTTTCACAAGAGCATAAATTTAATCTGATCAGTGCAATCGATTTTGGAACTGACCAATATCTATATTTGCATTCAAAGTTCAACCTTAAAATCAGAATTAAGTTTGACAATTTAACAAATAAAAAATTTTGAAGTTTAGTTCTCTAACCTCTTTTGATGTTGCTTCGAAGATATTAAATATTCTTTTCAGCCCTTATTGCTTTCAAGTTTGCTTCTACCGCCCGTCGTTGTCGACAGCCTACGAATCCAATGGTAAGTTTAGATTGTCTAAATTTGGTCGCCTCTTTTACTTGACAACCTATAGTAAATATGTGTTTTTATTGGTAACTTTTCGTAATGTTTTGACTATAATGAACTACAAGGTGAAGACCAAAATAAACAAGATTGAAGTGAAATAGAAATTGCAGGAGCTTTTTTCTGATAATTTCTAGTTTATTTTATCCCCTCTGGCCTCGATACACTGTTCTGCGCGATCTAAAAGAGTGTTTCAGGTCATTGACCGGAATCCGGAATGTCCTTCAGGACGTCGGTACAAGCCTTTTGGATGGCTTCTACGGACGCAAAACGTTTTCCTTTTATGGCCAATTGTAATTTTACGAATAGGTAGAAGTCACAGGGAGCCATATCAGGCGAATACGGTAAGTGATTGATGGTTAAAATGCGATTTCTAGTCAAAAAATCAGTCACAAGAGGTGATCGATGAGATGGTGCATTCTCATGCAATAAGCGCCAGATTCCTCCTTCGCGTTATTCAGGTCGAATTCGACGAATGCGATGCTACAAACGCGTTCAAAACGCCAAGATAGAAAATTGCATTGACGGTTTGACCCGTTGGCACGAACTCCTTGTGGACAATTCCATTGGAATCGTAAAAAACAAATGAGCATCGACTCGATTTTTGACTTCTCCAAACGCGATTTTTGGGGTGGCGGCTCGTCTGGGGCCTTCCATTCGGCACATTGGCGCTTAGTTTCAGGTTCGTGTTGGAAACACCACGTTTCATCACCAGTTACAATTTTGGAAGTTCTCGTCATTTCTCGCCTCTTTAATGAGGTCTCTCGAATGTTGAATTCTCAGTAATTTTTAGTCCTCACTTAACTTGTGCGGAATGAAACGTGCACAAACCTTTCGTAAACCCAAATTATCAGTTAAAATGCGATAAATCGATGTTTTTGGAGATATTCAACTCCGATTACATGAATTTCGGTGTTTTCGGTGATTACTGTTTTTGGGCGGCCCGTATTGTCATTTATGTCCATTTAAACCACTCATGAACTCTGGCGCGAGATAGACAATCATCGACATAAACTTTTTTCATCAATTCAAATGTTTCGGTAAACGTTTGACCGATTTTAAAACAAAATTTGATATTAGCTCTTTGTTCGAAACTTGTTTTTGTACCGATGACAAAAACATACTGACACTTTAGACGCAATAACTTCGCTTCCACTGAACCGAATACCAACAAGCTTTCACTGGAAGTCAGCTAGGGATGTAACATCTAACGCACTAACTCATTAAAAAGATGGCGCCATCAAAAAAATTTTTATGACGCCAGTCTTGTTTATTTCGGACTTCACCTTGTAAAGGATTTTCCAATAACAGGTGTTACAAGTGAATGGATTGCGCTATAGAGATATGATTAACGATTTTTTATGGCCGGAATTGGCTGGTATTTGGATGCCAAACAAGCAACGAAACCATTGATCTTTTACGGGAAAAGTTTCCGGACCGTGTTATCTGTCGAAGAGGTGATCACAATTGACCACCGAGATCTTGGATTTAACACCTTGCGATTTTTTTCTTTGGGGCCACGTGAAAGAGAAGGTCTATGCCAATAGATTCAAGATTTCAAAGATAGAATTCGTGAGGCTATCGAGGACATAGGGCAGCCACTTTGCAATTCGGTTGTGGAAAATTTCATGAAAAGGATATTGTCCTGTAAGCGTGGCCGTGGTGGTCATTTGCCTGATGTTATTTTCCACTATTAGCGGGATACCTTCCTCTTGATAATGAAATAAACATCCGATCATTTATATTCAAAAATAGCATTTTTCTTTGAATATCAAAATAACACCCCTTATTGGAAAACCCTTTATAAATAAACTGCGTATTTTTGAACTTGTTAAAAGCTCGGCATTTGGACTTCCTCGGATTGCACGATAAGTGTATTTTTATTATTTATTTATTAATTCGTTTATTAATTTCTTCGCTTTAGTGGACCTAGGAACTTGTAAAAAAAATTTTTGATTTCTCTAGAAAACTATCTATTATTATTTATTATTTATTGTTCAACTTTTTTAAAATAAACATTACATTTCATTTTTAATCATTAACATTAGAACGTACGACAGTGACACTAGGTCGTTTCTCGGAAGAAAAAAGAAAAAAAAACAAAATCTTACATTTTACATATGTTACTATGGTACTATGTATTGAATTCGTTTAAAATTAATTTTATATATTCTTTAGCACCAGTGATGAACTTAAATAAGTTATTATATCCGGAAGGGCCAATACCATTTAAAATGTCTATGATTTCATCTCGGTTTAAAATATATTTTCCAAAAAATCTTTGACGATTTTTTTTAAGTATCGGGCATTTTCCTAAGAAATGTGTGATGTCTTCTAATTCATTTAAGTTACATAAAGTGCAATTTAAATCCCTTTGGCTTCCCAAGTGTATTAAATCACATCTGGCTTTCATAATCCACATAATTTTATAGATTCCAGTATTATCGTTTAAATAGCTTCTGGCATTGTTATGGTCTAATTCCTTATATAATCGGGTGCTTTGGTGTGCCCTTTCCCATAAAGTTCGAATATTCGACTCATGAAGATTTTCTATTATTGAAATTATATTTCTATTCCACTCTCTTTTATTTGAAGTGCCCTAGTTACATGTTATATTTAACTTTTGTGCCATATTACTAATTTCTTCAACCCAAAATATCTGTTTTTCTATAATCTTTTTGATAGTATATCAGGCAATCTATTATCATCATATTCAAATAACGTTTTGAATATATATTTTAGATGAAGCTGCAGTGTATACAAATGAAAACTTGGAACATTTGTCTCCAAAAGAATGCAATAAGATGGCGTATTACTCGGGAGATGAAGTACCCTTTTTAAAAAATAAAGTTGAATTTTTTCTACTTCTTCAATCAACGAGTTTCCCCATACCTGAGCAGCATAACTCTGGATTGCTCTAGTGACCGCTAAAAGCAGTTTCCATTTTGCCGACAATTTAATTTTATTTTTACTAAGAAATGTGCGCCAAGTTGTATTTATGCTATTTTTCGCTAGAACATTTCTATTTTCTATATGTTGCTTGAAACTGAGTTTTGATGTTAGCTTTACACCCAAGTAATTATATTCTTTCGTTATTGGTATAACTTCGCCGTGAAAAAACCACTTTTCTTTTTCTGCTATTCTACCGCCTCTCCGAAAAATCATTATAGCTGACTTAGATAAGTTTAATTGCATATTCCACTTATCGCAGTACTACTTTTACTATCGAACATGTACATATTTCTGTAATAACTTTCAATAAAGTTTGCCATTTTGGTGGAGATTCCTATTTCATGAAGCTTGTATAGCAATAGTTGTCTAGGGACAGTATCAAAAGCGGCTTTAAAGTCCACAAAAAACGCGTACACTTTATCTTATCCCTAAACTTAATATGGACTATTGCTGCTAGGTTATATATGTTATCTACAGTTGAATGTCGCTTTCTGAAACCTGCTTGAAATTCTGTTATAATATTTTTATTTTCTACCCAGCTTGTTAGTCGCTCATTTAAAATGCCCATCATTATCTTTGCAACACAATTCATGAATGAGATACCTCTATAACTGGAGGGAGATTTCCTATCACCTTTTTTAAAGAGCGGATATATCAGACTTGTTTCGAAACATTCAGATACTTGGCCCATATTATATAGCCTATTAAAAACGTTTGCCAACTCAACAAGAAACCGGTCATCGGCATTTTTAAAAAACTCATATGGAACCTTGTCTGAGCCTGGAGCTTTTCCACATTTCGTTTTTTGTAACATCTATCTGATTTCATCTATTGAGATTGGTCTGTCTAGACAATCATCCCTTACTAAATTTGCCACATATTGTATACATGGTGCACAGCGAGTTGTATTTAATAATGTTTGAAAATAGTGCATGAATATTGCTGGCGATACCTCTAGACAAGATTCTGTAACTGAACACCGAAGGACGTTGACCATCTTCCACCAGTCCTTACAGTTATTAACCTCATTTATTCTGAGTTCAAGATTGTCATAGTAATTATTCTTGCTCTCTTCACATAGTTTCTTGTATTTTCTATTTGCCTGAATATATTTCTTTTTATCACTTCCACTCAAAGTTTTGTTATAAATTCTGAGTCGATTTAATGACATCTTTCTAGCTGACTGACATTTCCAGGTAAACCATTCCGATTTTATTCTTAATCTTTCTTTATTTCGCCTCTGTGAAGTTGATATTCTAATTATTTCAGTTAAATCTTCAAGGTTTAGCTCTTTTTTTACATATTTCTTTTTCTGTAGGTTGCTAATAAGTTTATTGTTATACAATTCTGCTCGTAATTCATCCCAAACAATTTTTGGTAACAAGTTCGTCTTGCATATTGAAGCTGATTTTCTTGCAGGCAATTGCATTTTTAAAATAATAGGCATGTGATCAGACCATGTTTTATTGTCCACTATAAAATCAGACGCATGTTTCAATATGTCCCGAGATATTGCACATATATCATTGACAGATTCACCTATATTACTAACATAAATAAATTTTCCCTCAACATCACTACTTAACATGTCATAACTGCCAACATAACTATCTAATGATTTCTATATATTATAAAAAAATGGCATCAATGCCGTTTTCAATCATTCGTCAAAAATGTTAAAAATTTCAACTTTATTATAAAACTGTCTAAATATTCTTACTTCGAAAAAAGAAACTTGTAAAAACCGTTAAAAAAAATTCGCACCAAAATGATATCAAGTGTACACAAGTTAACAAACTTCGGATAAACTTTGGACCCGACCAACTCTTAGACCCTTTTGGTGTTATCACTTGTGCCATGACTAATTTAGAACTACTATATGACTAGTTCACGCTCTTTTTCTGTTCTAAAATAGGTAGCAAAAACAAATTTTTCTTTGCCGAATTTAGTACTGGTAAAAACATTCCAAAAAATCGATGCATACATAACTTTAAATAGGTATGTATGTTCAAAGAAATTTTCACAAGCTTTTCAAAATGTTCGGTTATCCCACCCTAATTTAATTTTGATTCTTATTTCGTAAAATAAACTCCGTTGAAGTCGAAATTTGCATACGATTAAAATTACTTTCTGCTTTTCTTAACTGTTTACTTCTCTCTCTCACTCTTTTACTCTCTACTCTACTCTAAAAGTACAATTACAAGAATGATACAGAAGGCAATTACATAGTACCTCTATTTTTGCAAACAGAGAGAGCGCTAATTCGACAATCGCTTATTTAGCTTTCCTCATTTCGCATGCATACTTTTCTATCTCTTTACCAACGTATAAATATACATACATATCATACATATTTACATATTATGTGTATGTAGTTCAAATGTATAAGCCACGAAATTTTTGCCAATTCATCACGACCAGCATTTTTCAAATGAGTCATCAACAAACTCTACAAAAATATTTACTTTCACGAATATGTAGCGCTAGCAGCTTTAAGGGGGGCCTCTTATCAGTGGCTTCAAGAAAAGGTGTTCTTTTTCTAAATTTTTTTTTCGAGGCGAAAAAAGCGACATACAGGAATAATCTTTTGCATTTTTGCATTTAACATAAATAAAAAAACAAAATAGCGGACATATGAGGGATCTCGCACAACATCTCGTTGTGGGCTAGTAAAACGGCGTGTAAAATTGCGGTCGTAATTTTCACCTGAATCACAAAAGAAAAATATTGTCTTATTCAGAAGGCTTTCCCGCATATAATAGACTGCTCTTGTATATATGTATGTATATATATAATTGGGGCGTACACTTCTGCTAGGTGTTTGGCCGATCTCCTCCTCTTATTTGTGGTGTGCGTCTTGATGTTGTTCCACAAAATGGACGCATCTACAGTTTCAAGCCGACTCCGAACGGCAGATATTTTTATGAGGAGATTTTTCATGGCAGAAATACACTCGGAGGTTTGCCATTGCCTGCCGAGGGGCGACCGCTATTAGAAAAATGTTTTTCTTAATTTTGGTGTTCCACCGAGATTCGAACCGACGTTCTCTCTGTGAATTCCGAGTGGCAGTCACGCACCAACCCATTCGGCTACGGCGGCCACTTTGTATAAAAATATGAAAAAATGAACACACAATTAATTATTGAAAAAAAGTGTTTTTTTCGCTATTGTTTTCAAAAAAGGTGTTAAATAACATTAAAAAAATGAATTTTTTTTTGTATTTTGTTATTTAATTAGTTGCGCATTTTAATTAACTTTATATATATTATCGGTTTGAAACGAAAACTTTTGTCGTTTTTTTGAAATCTTACACGCCATTTTCAAAAACATGGTTTTGAGAAAACGTGTTTCAAAGTTTTCAGAAGGTAGACAGTATACTCACACGACGGACGGTACCGAAATCACTTTGAATTCCGCTATACTATACAACTTTGAGGACATATTCTCCTATAATAGATCTATCGATTGCAGTAAAAAGAAAATCGATTTTTTGAAGCCGACTGATAAGAGGTCCCCTTAAGCACTATTAGTTCATTAAAGAAGAGTACAAACAGGTTTTTTGGTTCACAAATTTTGTTGTTTTTATGAAAAACATAATTAGGTGGTTCACAAGGCGTATTGTCTTATGGCGAAAAATTTTTAGTACTTAAAGAAATGTTTAGAGGATTTCTAACCTCAGCCAACTATTTTGTAACTGTATGTAAATTTGTAAATTACTACTTTAGCGAACCCTCTAAATATATTTTTTGCCGTTGCAAATTTACGAAATACAATACAACAATTCGCCACCATTTTGAATACCTCAAATGCGTTATTTATATATTTAGCCTAGGGCCTTGCAAAAACGTTACGGACTAAAAACAATGCAGAGCTCGCATAAAACTATTAAATTAATACAAAGTACATGAAAAACTAAATGAAAGAATTCAAAAGATTTAAAACAGCAGTTCCGCGGATTGAAAAGTCAACCTCGAAAAAATTATTAATGACATTAAATTCTCGGATAACAAGAAAAATCGGCGCTTTACTGGCGTATTGTGTTCTAACACTTCTGCCATAGAAAGGAGGAGAGTTTCTAAGAGATCGCCAGCGGACATTGAATGTAATCATCTTCAAAAAATAAGAAGAAGAAATAATATCATTATACAGGGCTTACGGTATTTGAGAACAACTTGAGAGTAAAACTAATTACCTTGATTTTGAACAATATTTAATGCAACTTCACGAATTTCTTACGCAACATTAATTTATTATATATCTATAAAATCATTCAATAAAATTTCCAATAGCTGTAATAACCTCTACGATCCAGGTCCGAAAACGATGGCATGCCCGAATCAAAAGCCCTTATTCATATTGAACATATCGGTATTACTTGCTGCCTTAAGAGAAGAAATGGTGCTATGTAAAATCTTATTGGTTTCACGCTAAACTACGCCCCATACGTAGTAATCCAGGGGATTAATTTCAGAGGAGTTAGTCGGCCATAAATTCGTTGTTAAGTGGTCATGGGAATTCTCTGCCATTCAATCGTGTGTCGCCAACGCTTTGTGTAAAGGAGCAGAGTCTTACTGAAAGATGTATGGTCTGTCGCCGCGTCCACTATTAATCCAGTGTTTCATTACTGTCTCTAGAAACTCGATATATGTAAGACAATTCACTCGAAATCCTTGAGTAAAAAAGTGTGGGGGCATGAATGCCATAACAGTGGATGGAAACTTCGTGTACATGACAACAGGAACCTCTGCAGGATTGGAATATAGCCATGGCGTCGTGAATCATATTGGACACTTGTGAACTAAAGACGTGCAATTTACGAGCAGACAAGCAATGGAGCGCGTAAAAGCCAAAATAAAGATTCCCATTATTCAAAAATAAAATTGGATGATTAATTTTGCCACGAATTAGGTTGAATCATCATCTTTCTAACCTGGTCCCAATGGAACTTGCAGGTTCTATATATACATATATAAATGGCGCTTACACCCTTTCTGGGTGTTGGTCGAGCTTCTCCTCCTATTTGTAGTGTGCGCCTTGATGTTGTTCGACAAAATGGAGGGACCTACAGTTTCAAGTCGACTCCGAACGGGAGATATTTTTATGAGGAGCTTTTTCATGGCAGAAATACAATCGGAGGCTTACCATTGACTGCCGAGGGGCGACCGCTTTTAGAAAAATGTTTTTTTTTTTTTAATTTTGGTGTTTCACCGAGATTTGAACCTGCGTTCTCTCTGTAAATTCCCAATGATAGTCACTCACCAACCAATTCGACTACGGCGCCTTATGGGACAAACAACTTAGTAAACATAATTTACCAAATGAGGAAATAAAAGTCAATAAAATAGGGAAAATATGTAGTAGAATTTAATGAGGAACTTTAAATCAAAGAAGCACTCTGAATTCATGAAAGGGGCGCAATAAAACTTTCAGGTCACAGTGCTAAAGTAACTATAATAATGGGATACTTTTGATTGATAATTTTGGAACTTCACGAAATAGTTTTGTAATACGTCCACTAAATTATTATAAAGGTAACACGTATTGACAAGTATTGGCTATTTTATTTTATTAATTTTTATTATATCAAAAACGTTGTAGGCAGAATACTGAAAATTTTAGAGAACTTTCTATGAACGTTCAAGGAGAGGCGTGACTTCAAGCTCTAAATGAGAGCTACCAATATCATCTTAAAGCCTAATTGCTTAATGATAAGTATGACGAAAAGTAGATTTAAGACTCTACGTCATCGTACAACTGCAAATGGAACGAACACATTGTCTATTACATAAATACGACTCCAACCAAAGCAGAAAAATAGACTGAAATTCAAGCCCAGCAAACTTTTGAATTAATATTCTGTGTGACATTTTATCAAATGCTATCAAGAAGTCTGTGTAAGGACTAATGCTATCGTCAAAGAACACGACAAGGACACGAAACAGTATTCATCGAAAGCAGCAAGGTTAGAGGCAATAGATATGCCAGAAACATATTTTTGGTATTACATACCGGACTTATAGTGAATAGATAATCTACTTTTATTTTATTTCTACCTGTATTTCTATTTCTATTTTTAGCGCAAGCATAGTTAAGGAGCGAATTGGAGTGAAGGCATCGAAAAGGCGTTATGAAATTATTCAAAACCTCTTTTACATAGTTTTCGAAGCACTGCTGCAGTTAAATGAGTGCATTTTAATTTTTTAATATTTATCAGTAATTTATTTACTGTTTTATAAGAATTGCTGCGGAATTCGTTGCGGTTAGCTCAATTTATGCTTATATTTTTTTCACGCCTCAATTTGGTGATAAATCCTTATAGAACTCAACGAAATAAAATAAAAGGTTCCATTAAAAGCGACAAAATGATTTTTTGTTATTTTTTCAACCAACGGATGGTGAATATATCCATTGCAGCATTAATCATTGAGTAAGTAATAACTTCGAGTCTTAATCTCGAACAAAAATTAGTTTGCATGTTGCGTGACTCATTTTTGTGAAGTTTGACAAAAGTGAAGTATGAAAAAAAGAGTGTATTTACAAAAGCAAACGATGTGCAGTGCTGCCGGTCCATATAAAATGTGTGCAAGAGTAGCAAAGTGGATGGAATTTGCTAAAAATGTGTTCCTTGGTGGACAAGAGACCGCTGAACACGAAAATCAAATTAGTTTCATAGCTTCTCGATTTTCAGTCAAATTAAGACTAAATTAAAGATTAACAATTTTTCTTTTCGAAGTTTTCCAACAATACCAAATACGTCTATATTTGGGACAACTGAAAAAGACAAGTATTGTTTCAGAGCCATAATCTTTGAAGTACGCACTCACTACATCTGTGGATACCCAACACACATTTTCAATGGAAACGATATTCCTTTCTTTCTATTCTTTGTTTATTATGACACAATATTTTTTTATTTACACACAATCTATAATATAAAAATGAATCGCAAAATGTGTTGGTAAGCGCATAACTCAACAACGCATGGACCAATCTTAACAATTCTTTTTTTTAAATATTCCTTGAAGTCCAAGAATGGTTTTTACGGCGAGAAAAATTTGAGTAATTTCCGGGGAAACCCTAAAACAACCCTTTCCTTTTTCTCATACAAATATTGCGCGTTCGTGTGTGTGGGCGCGTTCGTGGGTGTGTGTGTTCGCGTTGGAGGATCTAATGCGTTCACACAAAAGTGATAATATCGTGAACCCGACCAAATTGAAAAGTAAAAAAATGTAAGAGCTATAGATTTGATTGGCCTCGCAATATTCTTTCTTTTGTTTTAGTTTCAGAACGAGTTAAATAATAAATAAAACTAGTCAAGTAAATTCCTACAATAATCATGCAGGGCTGAACAAATTCAAACATATTTTAAGAATAACAAAAGACAAACATTATTAACTAATCTAAAAAACTCATGTTTCTCACAAAACCCATGTTTCTCTATGTTGCCTGCTCCCGTGTTGGGAAACCATCAGATTTGTTTGTATATTCACCAGGTAATCGAACAAAAAACATTGTATATCATAAAGCACTACAGTAATAATAATAAAACAGATTTTTGTTAATAATTATGATTCACTTGATTTACAATAAATCGATTACTGAAAATACTTATACACGTTTTATTTCATTATTCTTTATTATATCGGTTATTAACCCTATGTTAATAATATCAATAATAATAAATAATTAATAATCTCTATGTTTTGTCATTGAAGCACCCACTTTATAAATATTTGTCACTTTTAAGTTCCCACTATCCCTTTAAATTATTTCTCAATCAGGTTTGAACCTTAAGTTCCCCTCTTAGTTTGAAGCCCTCTGGCAAACATCTCAGTCGGTGTTTTTAGTAGGTTCCAAAAGGGTGGCCAAGGTTCGTGGAAGCGTAGATACTTAGGTCACCCGAGCTGACCCTTTTCTTTAATTCTCCTGAACAGAACCGTCACCATGACGATAGGGCGGTGTGTGAGGGTCAGCAGAGTAAAAACGTCTTAAGGTCGACTGCCACATTCAAAATCTATTTGACAGAAAGAAGTCTGTCGGGTCCGCTAGTAATTAAATAAAATCAAATTTTCTTTTTTTACTTTTTATGTATTTTTATTGCTTTTATTTCGTTAATAAAAATTGTTTATATTTTCTAATTTCTTTGATCAAATTAATTTTTTTATTTGTAGTTTTTCAGTCTTTTTGAAATAATTCCAAACGCTTAACAACTAAGTTTTAGTCTGCATTTTGTCTTGTTTTACTAATAAACAGAAAAATTACCATAAAATTGACTTAATATGCTTTATATATTATATAAGGAAGTGGTAGTTGGACAGCAGCTTTCGAATCATGTGCACGGTCATAAAAATGAAGGCAATATTGATTATTTCTTATACTTTATCTACAACAACACCCACTTTTTTAATCTAATCGAAGCAATGGGACTTACTACTTATTATGTTGACCTAAGCTACTAGGTTGTTCAATAAGTTTTGCGATTCGATAAGAAAAACACAATTTCATGATGTGAAATACACTTTATTATTCACAGTAGTCTCCCTGAACACCAATACACTTGTTTCAACGGGATTCCAATTTATGAATTCCATCCCTGAAGTGAGAATCTGGAAGGGCTCTGTGTAATGATAAAACCAAGTCACTAGAGGCCAAATCTGGTGAATACGGTGGATGTTCCAACGATTCGAACTTTAAATCATGGAGCCATTGTCAAAATGCTCCTATGACACGGTGTATTGTCCTGATGAAAAAATATTTTTTTCTTTTGCAAGCTGGGTCGTTTTGACGATTTTTTTCTTGTTTCACCAGTGTACAAGTAATCCAAAAACAGAACTCTTTTCGCATCTCAATAAACTGATCCTAACACCTTCTTGGCCGATTTCTGGAAACAAACTCGTTTAGGAGCCGAAGAAACGGGTTCACACCAGGCTTTAGCCACCTGTCGGGAATTAGTGTTATATAATATCATCCATTGAGATTAATCGACGTATAAAATCGACTTTATCCATTCGAAAACGATTTAAATGTTTCTGAGAAAGTCACAGCTTTCTGAAACCCAATACTTCAGTCAAAATATTGCTTAACTGCCCAATGAGATGCCTATGGCTTCTACTAAACCTTTTTCAGTTACTCGACGATTTTCCCATACGAGATCCTGTATTTTTTTTTACGATTTCTGATGTTGCTGCTGTTTTTGGACGTCCCTGACGTAGATCGGCCTGAAGACTTGTACGACCACGTTTAAATTCAGCAACCCATCTTTCTTCCGTACTAATTGGTGGCGAAGAGTCCTTATACATTTCCAACATTCGTTCATAAATTTCCGTTGCTTTTAAATCTTCCAAAAAT
Organism: Anastrepha obliqua; assembly: GCF_027943255.1. Taxonomy (NCBI): domain Eukaryota; kingdom Metazoa; phylum Arthropoda; class Insecta; order Diptera; family Tephritidae; genus Anastrepha; species Anastrepha obliqua. The sequence goes on from NC_072892.1 coordinate 114,505,691, forward strand.
AAAAATTCAATACCTGTACGATACTTGATTTTTTGTAGTATAGAAAATACTGTGACACGCCGGTAATAAATGGCTTGTAAACAAAGAATGCAATGACAGATTGAAATGAAACTTCACCTACGTTCATATAAAGGGTGTTTTTTATAGAGGTTAGGTTTTCAAGTTGGCACTACTTTTTTCGTAGATGGTCTTTTTGACAGCTGTCACTTGATTTATGCTCAGTTTGGTTTGCCATTTCATAATGAATAGACTTACACCTGAACAACGTTTGCAAATCGTGCAAATTTATTACGAAAATAATGGTTCGGTTCGCGCGACGCATCACAAGAAAATTTTGTTCAGCGATGAAGCTCACTTTTGGTTGAATGGGTGTGTCAATAAGCAAAATTGTCGCATTTGGAGTGAACATAATCCACAAGCCATTGCTGAGACGCCGTTACATCCTCAAAAAGTCACTGTTTGGTGTGCTCTATAGGCAGAGGGAATCTTTGGTCCATATTTCTTTAAAAATGAAGCCGGCCATAATGTTACAGTCAATGGAGAGCGCTATAGAGCCATGATTAATGACTTTTTCGTGCCTGAATTGGACGATGTTGATGTGGACGCCGTGGACCTGTGGCGTGGCCTCCAAGATCGTGCGATATAACACCGCTGGACTATTTCTTGTGGGGCTATGTGAAGTCGCTTGTCTACGCAGATAAGCCCGAGATGATTGACGTCTTGGAAGAGATTATTCGGCGCGTTATTGCTGACATACGGCCCCAATTGCTGCAAAAAGTGGTCGAAAATTGGGCCTCTCGGCTGGAATTTATTCGAGCCAGCCGCGGCGGCCACTTGCCCGAAATCATGTTTAAAACATAATGGCAAGCCCTTATCTTTATAATAAAGCTAAATTCTTGGCCATAACATTAAATTATATACGTTTTATTTCATTTTGAAAACCTAACCTCTAAAAAAACACCCTGTATATGAAGGATACACCAACATAACAAAAAAAAAGAAAAAATAGGCGAGTAGCAACGCCATCTTTTATCGAACCGAAAAACTTATTGAACATCCTACTATGTGTCCACACAGTACACACGTCAGCCATACGAATGTGTTAACAACTTTTTGCTTTTCCCCAACCCCAAATATTTAAAAATTGAATTTGTTTATATTGTAATGTTAAATTTTTTTGTATAACATTAAATATTTTTATTTAGTTTTCTCCGAAATTTCCATAAATTAGTATTTACACAAAACGTAAATGCAGTAAAACAAAAGTAACATTTATAATACTTAGACGTATATATTTCCTTATTCGAAGAATTTTTTGAATTCCAAGACACCTTCATAGTTCTCTTCCCAACCAGGTACTTTCTTGGCATTTTCGTACCATCTGGCAACATTGGGATACTTGCTAATGTCGAAGCCGGCAACATCGAATGTGGAAACAGAAGCTAGTATAGATAAGTCTGCTACGGTCAATTGATCACCAGCCACATAGCTGTTGCCTTCTAGGAATGTGTTCAATAAATCGAAAGCAGCTTCCATTTTTTTGTACATCTCAGGGTCAGCGGGCTTTTTAGCAAAGATTTGGGGATAGTAGTAGTCAGCGAAGGCCTTGTATAGGGTGCCCATGTCAAAGTACAGGCGCTGGTTGACGACAGCTTGCTTCTTAGGACACTTGGGGAACAATGAGTCATCCTTGCCGTATTTCTGGACCAAGTATACTAGAATGGCGCGTGATTCCCATAGTGCAAAACCATTATCCACCAAAGTGGGAATGGTGTGTTGTGGGTTGATCTTGAGGAATTCGGGAGTCAAGTGTTCACCATTTCTCAGGTGCAACAATTTTTTGTTGAGTTCAATACCAAGGCTCTTGGCGGTGAGGAGCACTGAACGGCATGGTGCAGAACCGGGTAAATAGTAGAAATCCATGTTTTTGTTTTTTGTTTAGGTTTTCAATCTGTTGAAAAAGATGAGAAAATTAAGGTATTTATTTGCATTAGTCGAACAGAAGTAAATTATGAAAGTGAATTCAGATATCAAAAATTCATAATTAATTTTTATTTGGTATATATGTACATATGTATGTATGTATGTATGTATGTATGTAATTCTTTGTAAAATATTGCTTTCATTGTATTGGAAATTGTTAAGAGGATTTGTTCCAGAAACTTTGCTTTAGGCCCGGCCTCTGTGTTCCACTTATGTTATTAGGAGTCAAAGTGAATTAATATAATTCTTAGTACAAATTTATTAGTTAAAAAGGTTTATTTACGACAAAAAAGGTGGTAATAATCAACTGAGAAAAGTTGCATGGGTACTAAATAATTAAAATAGAAAAACCATTTTCAGCGCTTTCATGTAACATTTCCTAGTTCAGCCAATTTTGTAATTCTGTTAATTTTTCAATCTTTTCTGAAGGTTAATAGTTGAATTCTACAGAATCGAGTGTCCACTGTGTCGATTGGTTTAAATTATTATAAATAGTTTTCTCATAAAACACTTGGGGATTTTTTCTCCTAGCAAAAATAATTGATTTAAGAAAATGTCGACAAAGTGTCGAGTACAGCTTCGGTAAGTATTTAGATCGCCCTTCTATTTTTTTTTTGCTTGAGTTTACATATGAGAATCGATTATTACAAAAACTTTTCGAAGATTTTGATACTTTCGTTCGCACTGAACATCAAAAGCAAAAACAGTTGGCGTGTAGCCACACATATTTTATATGCATATGTATATGGATGTACATTGTACAATCACATTTAATGTTTGCCGTTAAATATGTACCTATTTATATGCAGTTATATGTTTAAATAACAAAAAATGCATTCTTTTTATATGTGCATCTGCACATCAACTCGTTTACATAAAAAAATTTCAAAGCCACAACTATGTAGCTTTCTTTCTTTAACTTTCAACTCATCTCAACAAATTATTTTACTAAAGCAACAAGTCGGAACAATATAAACGTCTCTCGGTATTTATCAGCAATAAACGCCAGCAAAAAGCAACACGATAGAGTAAAATTCCTGTACATACATATTTAAGAGTTTCTTATGTATATATACAGTTGCGAAGTCGTCACTATCATGAATTTCCACTCTTTCTTCTCTTAAAAAGAGAATTTTATCTTTTAACATTTACTCACTTGACTTTTAAAATTCACTTCAAGAGTTTAAACACAACTGCACAACAGAAAGGCAAAACACCAACTAACGCTTCTTTGGCGATTGGACACTTTATAAAGCTTTTGACTCGCCGGCATATTGGCCGACATATGCACATACATATGTGTCTGCATACATACAGGGTTTTCCAAGAAGAGTGGGTCGAAATGGAACAAGAAAAACTTTGTGTGAGCTATTAACGAAATTCTTTCTTATTTGAAAAGTTCAACGTATGTCATTATGTATGGCACTGTAACTCGTTCCACGGTGCACAGAGTACAGAAGGTGACGTCTACCGAATCGTCTACGAAATCGTTCAAATGCCCACTACGGCTTTGTATGGTGGCACATAGCCGACACAAACTGCCAACATTGAACCGTCCCTTTTAGAAAACCCTATGATGAGTAAATAGGTATAAGTATAAATGCCAGTCGGCGTTGAAATATATGTATCTCTGCAAAAATTATGTATGTATTTTGTGTATACATAGCTATGTATGCAAATACATACATATACGCGTATCTATGTACAAATTCGTATATGAATGTACGAGTACATGCCGGCATTTCGTTTGGATACCTTGCAGAGCAAATCGGCAAAAGCGAAAAAATGTATTGCATTGTTTTCGGTTAGTTACTGGTTTTCGAAAAGTTTCGGCGAAAGAGCAGCTTTGAACAAACTACAATTATAATTAGTAATAATAAATATGTATGTACATATGTATATGTAGGGGAATAAATATGAAATTATAAATACATTTTGAAATTCCATTTAGTAAGCCCACCAAATATTTTAAGCAGATTTTTAATGCGGGTTATGAATCAGCATTTTTATATTATTGTACATACATACATACATACATATGTAAATACGCATGTGGACACATGGAAGTAGCAAAATTTGGGTAATTTTAATGTTTGATTTTGATTTGATTTGATTTGATTTTTGATATAATATATTTGTGTTCCAACAGAAAATAATTGCAATTGGCAACAATAAAATAAATCTACACCGCATACGGGAACGCTTTTATCTTTGAGTTTTCTTATCGGTCAATTAGTTAATTTGCCACAATTCGTTTTTGTATACATACATAAATATTATGACAGATATTTTCCGAAAAATTTAAAGAATCATCAGAAAAACAACGCTCGTAAATCTTTAAATTTTATTACACCTGAAATGAATATCTCAAAATCTCGATTATTGAGCTTTAAAGTACGTTCACATATGCAGTGATTAAAAATAAATCCATACAAATTAATCTACCCGTTCATATATGGCAGCTTAGTGGCAAAATTAACAATCACCTGTCAAGACTGCTTTGAAAGGTCTCTTAATAGAAATTGGTTTGGTTGAGTATTTTATTTTTTATTTATTTTTGTTAGCTATATGAAGAAAAGGCGAATAGAAGCAGTACTTAATTTAATTGCGCAATTTGCTGCTAGTAATAGGCAGTTGGAGGAAAACCGTAAACGACGTCTACGGAGGTTGTAAATAATTATGGCAACAATACGCATGCGAAATTCGATACTACATTTTATAATAAGCATTAAAAGGCCAAAACGTCTATAGACATAGGCTTTTTTCGGGAATAAGAATGCACAATTAATCATATCTAGTAAAAATTGTATTAGCATTATGCCAATAAACCGGTTGTCTTTGCCGGCATCCATTTTATTTAGTTTTTACTTTGACGTTTTTCTTTGCACGCGTAAAAATAATGAGCTATTGCACAGAAAACACAGGCTTATATGTCAAAAAGTATGGTTATTATCTAGGATTATTTCATAATCTCGGATTTTGGGTGAGAAATTTTCTATGGGTAATCCCGCTTTTTAATTACGGATTGGGAGTTAAGCTCCAAAAATTAGATTATCTATTTACATGTGAACCTATTATTACTTTCTTTCAAATACAGTTCTGTTCGTATTATTAATTATTATTTATTTTCTGATATATCCAATACTGAATTTTATTTAGAAAATATACGAGTACTAGCTGTTAGGGCCTAAATAAGGCTGCAAGTTTTGGAAAAGTGTTTATCAGATGTATTAATTTCAAATCAAATACAAATTTCTTCCCGCTATTAATATATTAATGCCATAATTAAAGTTTGAAGAAAATATAATCATATGAAAGCCCTTTACTATTGGGAAAAAATTCAAAAAATTTAACGGTCTTTTGCTGTCACTTGAAACTTGTATTCTGTCATACTGAAATTCAAGGGGCTACAAAACTGTATAAACAGAAATTCTGGATAAAAAGTTCAAAGTTTTGAAATTTTGAAAAATTGAGTGCGAATTTTGAAATTTTACTTTATGTGGTTTTCTACAATAATATGGTGTGTTTATAGTTTTGCAACGCTGAGGAGAAATTGTAGGGGCACGCATGAATAGCATCTAGTTGAGGCGCATGATGAAACGATTTTTAGAGGTGGTCTATGGAGCAGACCGTTATTCGGCTCTGATCGAATTTGATTGATGGGTTGACGTCACTTGGGATTTGTTTAACGCAATTTAGCTTGTGTTAGTGATATATGAATGGCATTGCATGAGCATAGCAGTGTTGACTTTTTCGTATATCACTAACACAAGGAGTTTTTGTTGAACAGATTCTAAGTGACGTGGCCGCCAAGGTTCCCTTAAAAAATTTGTTTTTCACCATAGCTATTAGCAAACCTTGAAAAATATCATCCTTGCTTAGGGCAATTGTACCAGTATTTTCGCTTTAAAAAAGAACTGCATGAAATATTTCCAAAGTTAAAATTCAGAGTATTTCTTTTCCGTAAAATTTTATTCGAATCGAATAGTGCTTGTTATTCAGATTCCCATCAACTTTTTAGTTTCAAAAGTAAAATTTCTGAGACTTCGGAATGAAAAGCATAAACTTCATCTTGCTTGTAATTGGAAACGCAAACCAAAAATTGTAAAGATACTGCAAACCAAAGCGGAATGCAGAGCAGACAGACTGGATTAATTAACATTTTAAGATTTGTCAAATAAATTTTAAACAAGCTGCGATGTGTCAATACTACTATATGTTAGTATTATATAAAATTTATATAAAATTTATATAAAATGTATATAATACTTAAGTGTACACTGATTAACGATATTCGAGAAAAATCAGAATTTACACATATGTACATACATACAAATTGAAGCAAAAATTGCAAAACAAACCATTTATTTTTGTAAAAATACTTCTTATCTCATCAGTATAAAGCTCAGAATATCATCGAAGATAAGATGGCGATAAACGCAAAACTTCACCAGAAGCCTCATAATTATCCCTAGATTTGCCAGCTGTTTAAATATACCTATTTCAACATTTTTAAATATAGTGAGCTAACTCAAGAAACAAAACGAATATGGAAACAAAATACTGTAAGAACAATCCCATTTGTGACGCAAAATGCAGTAATTCTAAAAACATGTAACATTAGGCCAAGCATTAGCAAGTGGGGAAGAGATGAAGCAACTGGTATAAATGAACATATCTTGGAAACGCTGGAATAGAGCTGCCTTAAATTACATTTATTTGTAAAATGGTGAGTCGTACCATTTGTATGAGGCATAACCATACTCCCTAGCGACGAATCTTGCTCGATAGCTCTGTTGTTGCTTTCGCATGCAAATTTTTCCTCAAGTGAGCCGAGCAGAGAGTGACCGTGCAGAGAAGTGACGAATAGAAGAGACCTATTGCTAGGAAAACATTGACAAAAATATCAATGTCAATGCACAAAAAACAGTGCCGACCCGACTTGCAGCCCGTTATGTTTGGTGAAAATGAACCCCGCCTGGTGCGTTATACGGAGGGCAGAGTGCCGTGGGATAATATCAATAATAATACATTCTTAAGGTATGCAGGCTTTATTTTCCAAATACGCAGAAGGTTTCATTCGTTTTGCCATTTTCAAGGCTTGCTGATAACTAAAAAATATAAGTTCCGCTTCAAAATTATGGTTTTCCCGGAATCATATACTATGCCCGGAAAAAATGTTGTAGAACATATCAATTTTTGGTACTTAGTCATTTTGGCAGGTGCTGATATAAGGGTTACATACGTTCAGAATTTTCAAAATTTCGTTTTTTTTACAGATTATTATTCTTTATAGTTTTAGGCGTATTTCTGGGGAAGTTGATTGTAAAAATTCCCCATAGATACAAAGTTATGGTAGAAAATGTAACTGCCCGACGAGAGTTTGATACGCACAGGTAACTGTGCTTCGTTTGAGGCAGCTGACCGTTACTACTCGTTTTTCTCGAAACTACTTCTTCCGGCATGGTCTGCGTGATAACTCATACAGTGTTTCATTTTTTTATGTGTTTTTTTTTTAATATTCGAAAGTGTTTTTTCTATAGATTTGATTTTTGATATTTTTATTAAAAAATTGAATAAACATAATTAAAGTGTGACATTTATGACGTTAAACGTATATTTTTGTTTAAAATGCCGTGAATTGCAAAATTTTTCGTAATTCCAAAATCCGGCTCGAAAGATTAGAACTACAACTTATTTTACAAGATTTTTTTTACTTTTTACAGATCCATCAACATTTCAAGGAGAAATGATGCAGACTGTGTAACAACTTTTTTTCTTTGTACTTTGCTTCACATGATTTTTTATATATTATACTAATTTTTGTAGAGAAAAATTGAAATAATTTTTTTTATAAAGTTTAAGTTCTAATAAACAATGTATAAAATTTTTAATTATATCCCTTGATATCCCTTCTAAAAACAGCGCTGCTGGGCGTATGTAATCCGATAAGAGTCAATAACAAAAACTATATTTGCTGATTCTGATAGTTATAGCTTCAAAAGTCATGATACGAGTATCATTACGAAAAGAAAATGTTACATGCAGTAAGAATTTTTCATTTATGTATGTACTCGTATATTGCAACACCAGTCATTTTGACTGGCCTGGTAAATCCAGTGTTAAGAACCCCATTGTTGACGGCGAATGTTGTTGCCGTGATAAATACGAGCTGTTTTGATAGCATTGCTCCGATTGTCGGTGAAATGATTAAGAACCAGTCGGCTTTGCCTTTATTTATTTTACATAGTTTTATATTTTACATTCACAGCACATACCTCTATTTGTTTGCTGTTATACAGTCATTAGTATAATAGGAGAGCCATGAGAGGAGTGTGGATTTGTATAAGTATAACCATAATAGAGAGAAGAGAGTGATGTATACGCCGTACATTTTGATCCAACAGGCAGCATCAAAGAAATAGAACAAATAATCATGCATGCATTCATCTACTAAATCTATGTAATGGGTTGTTCAATAGGTGCGCTTCAACTTTTTTCCGATAGGGAGGGCGAACGACGCAATATTTTTTATTTTTCGCTTGTCATTTGTAAACTTCATTAGTATACATTTCATCATGGAACGCTACACACTTAAACAACGATTGCAAATCGTGCAAATTTTTAATGAAAATAATCGTTCTGTTGCTGCTACTTTAAGAGCATTACGGCCATTTTACGGTCCATTTAACAAGCCGTCCCGTTTTGGGGTTATGTGAAGTCATTGGTCTACAGTAACAAGCCGGCGACGATTTGTGAGCTTAGAGCCAATATTGAACGCGAAATTGCTGGAATTTCGGCCGATTTATGCAAAAGAGTGGTCGAAAATTGGGTTCAACGATTGGACTTCGTAAAACGTGCACGCGGTGGTCATGCAAAAGAAATCGAATTTCATACTTAAATGTATATGTTCAAACTCGATAATAAAAAGAAAATATGTTAAAAAAGTCAAAACGTTTATTCAAAAAAGTTCAAAAGTTGAAGCGCTCTTACTGAAAAACCCTATACATATATATTTATACATATACAGGGTGACCAGACAGCAATGACAATTATTCAATGCCAATTGTTATGTTTCAGCAACTGTCAATGTTACGAATTACTGTCAGACTATTCAATAAGGTTTGTCATTTCATCATGCATTGCGCTATGCTTGCCAAACAGTTGGAAATTATTAAAAAATATTAACACAATTCCAGCTCAGTTGCATATAAATACAAAATCCCGGATTTTAGCCAAAATAAAATATGTGCAACAAAAAAAAAACAAAAACATGTAAATTTTGTTTTTATACTATTCCTATCACCTTGTATGGACTCGCCTCGAATAAATCGAAACGTAAAACTGCTGGATACGCAAATAAAGCGAAGCAAAATGGAACAGCTATAAGTAAAACTAAAGTAAAATATAATTATTAATTATTATAATCGATTTCGACTGTTCTTATTGCAGGTCAGATACAAATGAATGCATCAACTAATAATTAGGGGTCGTCAGAACCCCGAAAAATGATGATTTTCAATAATTATTTTTGCTAGTCAATTGCTTTATTTTACAAAACTAAAAACATAGCATTAACGCATAATGATTGGACTTCTTCTTCTTAATTGGCGCGATAACCGCTTACGCGATTTTGGCCGAGATTAACAAAGCGCGCCAGTCGTTTCTTCCTCGTGCTAACCGGCGCCAACTGGACACACCAAGTGAAGCCAAGTCCTTCTCCACCTGATCTTTCCAACGCAGAGGAGGCCTTCCTCTTCCTCTACTACCACCAGCTGGTACCGCATCGAATACTTTCAGTGCCGGAGCGTTTGTATCCATTCGGACGACATGACCCAGCCAACGTAGCCGCTGGATCTTTATTCGCTGCGATATGTCTATGTCGACGTAAAGCTCATACAGCTCATCGTTCCATCGTCTGCGATATTCGCCGTTGCCAACGTGCAAAGGTCCAAAAATCTTACGCAGAATCTTTCTCTCAAACACTCCAAGCGTCGCTTCATCGGATGTTGTCATCGTCCAAGCTTCTGCGCCATACGTTAGGACGGGCATGATGAGAGTCTTGTAGAGTGTTAGTTTTGTTCGTCGAGAGAGGACTTTACTACTCAATTGCCTACTTAGTCCAAAGTAGCACTTGTTGGCAAGAGAGATTCTACGTTGGATTTCAAGGCTGACATTGTTATCGGTGTTAATGCTGGTTCCTAAATAAACGAAGTCTTTTACAATCTCGAAATTATAACTGTCTACAGTGACGTGGGTGCCGATACGCGAGTGCGCCGACTGTTTGTTTGAAGACAGGAGGTACTTCGTTTTGTCCTCGTTCACCACCAAACCCATTCGCTTTGCCTCTTTATCCAGTTTGGAGAAGGCAGAACTAACAGCGCGGTTGTTAAGGCCGATGATATCAATATCATCGGCATACGCCAACAATTGTACGCTCTTATAAAAGATTGTGCCTGAGCGATTAAGTTCTGCGGCTCGTACGATGCTCTCCAACATCAGGTTAAAGAAGTCACACGACAGCGAGTCACCCTGTCTGAAACCTCGTTTGGTATCAAACGGCTCGGAGAGGTCCTTCCCAATTCTGACGGCGCTGCTGGTGTTGAGCAACGTCATCTTGCATAGCCGTATTAGTTTTGCGGGGATACCAAATTCAGACATCGCGGCATACAAGTAACTCCTTTCCGTACTGTCGAATGCAGCTTTGAAGTCGACGAAAAGATGGTGTGTGTCGATTCTCCTTTCATGGGTCTTTTCCAAGATTTGGCGTATCGTAAATATTTGGTCGATGGTAGACTTTCCAGGTCTAAAGCCACACTGATAAGGTCCAATCAGTTGGTTGACGGTGGGCTTCAGCCTTTCACACAATACGCTCGCTAGAACCTTATAGGCGATATTTAGAAGACTAATCCCGCGGTAATTGGCACAAATTGCAGGATCGCCCTTCTTATGGATTGGGCAGAGCACACTTAAATTCCAATCGGCAGGCATGCTTTCATCCGACCATATTCTGCATAGGAGCTGATGCATGCACCTTACCAGCTCCTCGCCGCCATGTTTGAATAGCTCAGCCGGCAGTCCGTCGGCGCCCGCGGCTTTGTTGTTCTTTAGCCGTAATATTGCTATTCTCACCTCGTCATGGTCGGGTAACGGAACGACAATTCCGTCGTCAACGATTGGGGTATCGGGATCTTCACATTCTCTATGACATGCGCAGCTGTCACCGTTTAACAGGTTCGAGAAGTGTTCCCTCCATAATTTAAGATTGCTCTGTACGTCAGTCACCAGATCGCCGTCTTTGTTCTTACAGGAAAACGCCCCGGTCTTAAAACCTTCTGTAAGCCGCCGAACTTTCTGGTAAAATTTTCGGGCGTTGTTCCTATTGGCCAGCATCTCAAGCTCCTCGCACTCACGTATTTCGGCCTCTCGTTTCTTCTGTCGGATAATACGTCTCTCTTCCTTTTTCAGCTCTCTGTAGCGATCCCACATGGCTCGCGTTGCGCCCGATCGCAGCGTGGCTCTATAGGCGGCATCTTTTCTTTCGGCGGCAGCATGACATTCCTCATCGTACCAATTGTTTTTTCGGGCTCGCCGGAATCCGATTTCTTCTTCGGCGGCTGTACGTAGGGAACGAGAAATGTTGCTCCATTGCTCGCGCATGCCGGTGTGTTGGGCAGTGCTCTCCGAGAGCAGGAGTGAGAGTCGAGTGGCGAATCTTCTGGCTGCCTCTTGTGATTGCAGCTTTTCGATGTCGAACATTCTTTGCGTAGGTAGATGTACGTTTTTTGCTGCACAGAGGCGGGTGCGCAGTTTGGCTGCAAGAAGGTAATGATCCGAGTCGATGTTGGCTCCTCGGATCGTACGTACATCTAATACACTAGAAGCGTGTCTTCCATCTATCACAACATGATCGATCTGGTTTCGCGTTTTTCGATCAGGAGACAGCCAGGTAGCTTGTCCGTTACCGGATGTTTCGTTGTGTAGGCTGAATTTTCCGACTGTGGGACCAAAAATTCCCTCCTTGCCCACCCTGGCGTTGAAGTCGCCAAGCACGATTTTTATGTCGTGGCGGGGGCAGCGCTCATAGGAACGTTCCAAGCGCTCATAGAAAGAATCCTTGGTCGCATCGTCCTTCTCTTCCGTCGGGGCGTGGGCGCAAATTAGCGAGATGTTAAAAAATCGCGCTTTGATGCGGATTGTTGCGAGACGCTCGTCCACCGGAGTGAACGACAGTACTTGGCGACGAAGTCTCTCTCCCACAACAAATCCGACACCGAATTTGCGCTCCTTTACATGGCAGCTGTAGTAGACATCGCAAGGACCTATGTTTTTCTTACCTTGCCCCGTCCATCGCATCTCTTGGATGGCAGTGATGTCAGCCTTTACTCTCACGAGGACATCAACCAGCCGGGCAGAGGCACCTTCCCCATTAAGGGGCCGGACATTCCAGGTGCATGCCCTCAAATCGTATTCCTTATTTCGTTTGCAGGGGTCGTCATCAGTGTTGGAAGTTCTCATCCGAGGCTTTGTTGCTATTTTCATTGGGGGGGGCTTTTTAAGTGGCGGGTCCCAAACCCAGCGCACAACCAGCTATGCTGGGATGCTTCGCCTTCTCACTTTAGCTCACTCCCGAACGGGTGTTCGGAAGCTAACCAGAGGATACGTGGGCTAATCCCGGACGTTGTGAGCTGCTTGAACCATATGTGATGATTGGACTTAACTTGAGCAATATTTCAAAAAAAAAAAAATTAATAGTTGTAAAAGTTATCGCTGTTTGTGTGGAGCCCGTTTCTCCAGAAGTCCCTTGCGGTGATCATCACAAGTCCTTGGAGATTGATCTAAAATCAATTGGACAATCTGATCGAAGTTTGTTTTTAAATCCCAATATGCCGGGCCTTGGGATTTATTTTTCAGATTTTCGAGAAAATGTCGGCTTAACCAACAATTAATTGTTTAAAAAAATCGAAATTTTTGAAGAAAAAAATCCTTCTTCGAGGCACGAGTTTTTTATGTTTTTCAAAAGCAGTATACATTTTATTGAAATCTACTAAGCGGTTTTTATGTTAAGTTACAGTGATCACCAGTTCAAAAAACAAAGTTTTGAGAAAAACGCATTTAAGGTTTTGCTATCGTTTTATGTAGAGTCATATAGGCCATATAATAGTTCTTTAGCCGTCATAGCAGTTTCCAAAGTATCGATTTGCTGATGCCTACGTAACATTCTATCTTCTCGAGTGTAAAACCCGAGAAGTCGGTTACTTGCAGCTGCTGCCGAGCGCCCTTTGTTAATAGTTGAATAACTCGAAAAGTATTTGTCGGATGCACTTCAAATTTTCACACAATATTTTTAAGAAATTATACTTTAAGAAAATGCAACATCGATATATCCGTGTTGTTTTGGCAAGCTGGGGAACATATGGAAACCGGTCCAGATCTCTCGCAAAGCAAAGCTGCTTGGACTCAAAGTTACAGTCGAATGTTAAATCAGTGTTATTCTATTGGATGCGAAACATGAAATTTCTCCCGCACCGAATCGAAAATTCAAACACTTATTAACGAATGCTTGCGAAGAATACTTTGTATGTATAAGATGCCCGAAAACATAAGAAACCAGATTTATAGCACCGTACCCAACAAGAAACTGTGTCGATTGGGATTGCTGGTCTTAAGTGGCGTTGGTTCGGTTACACACTCCGCAAGCCCGTGAACCATATCGTAAGACAGGCGTACCCCAAGGTTCCAGACGACCTAGCGCAGTTGTGAAAACCTGGCGCAGAACCATCGATAGGGAACTCGACGCTGCAAATTACAACTGGAATCATATTTGCTGTGCAGCACCAAATAGAGTGCGAGTTAGGTCTGCTGTACAGGTCCTATGCTCCACGAGGAGATCAGAACACTAGTAAGAAAGTAAAGTGCTGTACAAGCAGGTTGTGAAGGAGATATTTGACGACTGGGTTAGCTCACGGCGAGGGTTCTTCAAACGACTGCTTCACATTTTGCATTTTTTTCGGATCTCACAAATATTAAGAATGAACTTCGAAATAAACTGGAAATCGAAGCTTTTCAAGACATCATGCTTGCAAAAGAACTGTTGGAAAGTATTTTAGTGGGCGAAATATAATATGAACCTCTGGAGAATGGCTAAATTTTCGAATTTTGAACCAATAACTATTTTTTTATTTCATTCAAATCAGTTGTTTGTGATAAGTTCGTATTTAATTAGTTTGTGTTTAGTTCTTAGCCCAAGGCGTATTTAGACTAAACTCCTTTCTACGAATTGCATAAAATAATTCATATATATGTATATTTGTTTGTTTGAACTTAATATTTTTTTATGAATCTATTGACCTAAAAAATGAAGCGAGGAAGAAATGGTTGCTGAAGAAAACTCGTGTCGCTGAAGAAACATACATTGAAAAAAGGCACGCAGCTACGAAAATGTGCTAAACACAGAAAAGAGATTCCATGAAAGAGGAGATAGAGAGTCTGTGCATAAATTTCAACGACAAGCGAACCCGCAAATTTTATAGCAAAGTTAAGGCATAAAAGCGCGGATTTCAACCAAGGGCAAATAAATGCAAGAACAAAAATGGTGATATACTTGCGGAAGAGCAGGAGATAGTAGAAAGGTGGATCGAGTACTTTAGAGAGCTGCTGAATGCTGGTGAAATGGGTGCTTTTACAGATATTAACATACTTCATGCGAACAACAACACAGTTCTAGACCACCCTGACGAACAACCACTTACATTACAAGAAATACTAGACGCAGTCAACTATATGAAAAACTTCAAAGCGCCTGGAGAAGACAATATAACAGCTGAGCTCCCAAAAAACGCAAGTACTAGTTACATTGAAAGAATGCATCATCTGACCACATTGATCTGAAACAATGAAACACTGCCAGACGACTGGAACACAACAATAATACTCCCCATTCACAAGAAAGGCGATAAATTAAACTGCAAAAACTATCACGGGATTTCCCTACTCAACACAACGTATAAAATCTTCACAACAAAAAACTTATAGGCCACTCGGAAAGAGTACTTCCAGAGTATCAATACGGATTTCGGCCTGGAAGGTCAACAAGAGACCAAATTTTTTCTCTCAAATAGTCCATGGAGTCCATGTTTGTTGATTTCAAGCAAGCTTTCGATAGCATCAACAGGAGGGCTATCCCCACAATATTTCATAAATGCAAAATCCTAGACAAACAAACCAGAATAGTGATGATGACTCTGAAAGAAACTGTATCCAAAGTAATGATACAAGATAAAAAATCCGACCCCTTCAGAATTAAAACTGGAGTAAGACAAGGGGATACGCTCTCATCAACAATCTTCAACCTTATGCTATGCTGTGCCAACGATGAAGTAAGTGACGCAAAAAGGACTGGACATATTTTAAACAAAACTACCCAATTATTCGCATACGCAGATGACATAGCATAAAAATATCCACGACCTAACCAAAACCTTCGCTGATATTGAAATTGCCGGTAGTAAAATTGGTCTTAAAATCAACGAAGATGAGATGAAATATATGATAATGTCCAGACAAAATAAACCAACATCAGGCAAACTGAAAATTGGCGATTTTTCTTTTGAAATCGTTGAATCCTTTACCTATTTAGGCTTCAAACTGAACAGACACAATTCAATGAGCCTCACCATCGATGAGAGAAACTCTTCAAATCAAAACTACTAAACAGACAATGCAAATTGACTCTGTAAAAAACCATCATTAGACCAGTATTATGCTATGCAGCTGAATCGTGGACGCTAATTGAAGCAGATAAAACAAAACTGCAAGCTTTCGAACGAAAAAGTACTGACAAGAATTTTCGGAGCAATCAAAGATCACGGCGAGTGGCGGATAAGATGGAACGACGAGCTAGATCAACTGATAAAGGGCGAAAATGTTATACGTTTAATCAAAGCGCAGCGGTTAAGATGGCTGGGTCACATTACAAGAATGGACGGTACGAGGGCGCAGAAGAAAATCGTAGAAGCCAGAGCGTTCAACACTAGAGCAAGAGGAAGGCCGAGAACAAGATGGGCCGACGAACTAGAGGAGGACATCAAGAAACTTAGGATAACGAACTGGAAAAAAGTCGCAATCGTTCGAGACGTATGGAAGTCCCACGTGCAACAGGTCAAAGCTCACAAAGAGCTGTAGAGCCAAAAGATAATGATGATGATGATTTTTTTATGAAGTTCACTTAACTCATATATGTACATTACATAAATACAGTGAAACCTCACTTGGGCGGACACTCACCGTCAGTCAGCTTTTGTCCGTCCAAGAGAGATGTCCACTTCTCTTGGGCAAGGCTAACAAGCCAACCATTTTGTTGAGCTCGAGACCATGAGATGCTATTTCGGGAATAACGCCGCATATATTGGACCGAGTGCTCAAAAATTGGACCGACGGCTTCAAACACTGCCAGCGATGCCTAGCGACCAATTGAAGAATGAGCTATTCCATACATAATATCATGAATTGAGCTTCAAAATAAAGCCAGACGTGTTTTATATAAATTAATTTTTCTGTCGGTCTTATTTGGTCACCCCATGTGTAATATTAGTTAGGGGAAAAAGAAATCCATTATTTTTGTGTAAAATGTTTGCGCAAATGGCTGAAAACTATTTTATGGTCGATCCTGGGCGATGCTACGACTACTAAAATGCCGGTCAACTGCGGTTATTTCTGTGATTTTATCGACATTTTCGACATTATCTTCATTTTCCTTAACACCAAAAATGCCTGAACGGAATCGACGAAACCTAGATTGCACGCAATTATCTGTTACAGTATCATTGATGCGGCCTGACTTGCATTTTCGCCTTTATCAAAGAACAACTGTAAAAAGTACCAAATTTTCTCTTTGCTGACTTCCATTGTTAACACCCTGTAACTCACAACTGAATGAAAGACAAAAAAAAAACACGGCACAATAATTTTTTTAGTGTGAAATGGCACCTTAACAACGAGCATAAACTTTAAATTGTTTGATCGATACTTTACGAGATATCGATCATTACAGCCATCTACCGAGTAAATAATGTATTTCTTTTTCCCCCAATCTAATATATGTATACTCGTATAAGTAGGCACATTCATGTTTGACATGTTTGGGCCGAGCTTGTTCCTCTATTTTCAGTGGGTGTCATGATGCTTTCAACTTATGGAGTGCTCTACGGTGGCATACTGCCCGTAATGGCAACTGTTTATTTTGGGATTTTATTTCATGACTTAATCACAAATGGCTACATATGCAAGTACTCGTATGTATGTATAGAAAACAGCTGTGCTATAAAAACTTCTACTTACAGATAAAGACAATAGCGCCAAGTCATCGTCCAACACAGAAAGCGACTTTATTTTTAGTATTGGCACAGTTAGTTTCGAGCTAATTAATAACGGTTTTGCTAATGGAGCGTCCTTTTGCGGAAGAAAATTGTAATTAAATCAACGTACTCTATATCCATCGACGAACGATTTTGTGTGAGATAATAGTTTTTTAACAAAATATTGTTTTCATGTGAGCAATCAACCGCAAATTTAAAGTGTCAGACTACGCTTTTCTACTAAGAAAAAATATGCAATTGATGGCGGATTATTTTACTTGAGATTCTCTGTATATCGATTAGCGCACCACCTGTCAGCTGGTTTGCTTATTCAGATATATGTTTAACCGTTTGAGTGCGATTCGTCGATATAACGACGATTGCATCACTGTGCATTTGGCGTTCGGCTAGGAACGTGTTGAATATTATTTTGCGATATTTATCAAAAATTTATGTCATATAAAAGTATAAATTAGTTGAGACCGTTAAAAACAATTTTTATTTTTCGTTCAATATCGATATTTTGAAAATAAATTGCGCAAATGTGTAGTATGTAGTGTAAAAGGATCTAAAAACCCAAAGCGTTCCCGGCTAATATGCAACATTTGCAAAAAAGGTGTGCATGGTACATGTGTGGGGAACCACAAATGTGCCAAAATTTGAATAATAATGCCGGAACTTGTTGTAAAAAAAAAAAAAAAGATGATATTAAAAAAATGTAAATAAGTTTTTCTTATAATCATAACTAATAGTTTAGCCTACAAAATAAAAATAAAATTATTGAAATATGTAATTTTTTGTGTTCTCTATGCTTATATTTGTAAAGCCATCATATTTCAGTTTTCTTAGACCAAATTTTGCTGCGCAATTTTCGTATGTATTAAAGAAAATCGCTTAGCACTCAAACGGTTAAGTACATAAAACAATTGGCTTGTGTTTACGTTTTGCAAATTAAGAAATGAAATATGACGGAGTAAGAAAGAAGAATTTGGAAAAATGTTCATAGGACATATTAAAATAATAGCCTCTTTCTCGAATCGTTGCCGAGAATAAAAATAGTCTTACGAATGGGTTGAACTTTTTTCTTACATGCGAGGGGCTCGTTTGAAAAGCCTGTGTTAAGACAGAGAGTTGGCATTACTCTCACGTATCGAAGTTTCGTCTAGTTAATAACATCTCTTGGAAGAACACACACCAAGTTTCAGCCAAATCTCCCCAAACACAAATAGCATTCGATTGAATCGAGGAAGACGATAGATTTTCTTTTGCCAGCTCACGCCTCACCAGTTGTGGTCACAGAATTAGTGGTAAAAATGTAATAAAATTTTGTGTATCAAAAATGTTCCAGAAGCTTTACTTCGTCAGTACATAAAAAATTCTGTAGTGCTTTTTTTCGAGATATGAATTAAATTCCGCTAGATCGACCATTTCGACCACTGCCATCACCACGTCATCGACTTTCCTAGAATATTCAAAACCGGACGAGTACAATACAGTTAGCGGCTCATTTTGTATTAACATTTTCTTCTGCGCTAGAATGAGTAATTAAAATAAAATAATTATATGTTCGGAAATTTAGTACTGACAGCTGTGTAACAGTTTTTTGCAGAACTTCCGAAAAACTATCACAAAAATGATCTATGTTGAAGTTGCAGAGATAGTAATGAAGTTGAGGGAGTTATGCGAAACAAAGAACTAATTTCATTTAAAAATTCAAATGCCTTCATTTTTGCATTCTTACTTTTCAACCAACCTGTACTAACAAAAAATTTTTTCCGCACTAGCCTTCTACTATGCCATAACACTCATTTTTGGTAAAATGGTATCTGTTCCACTTTCACTTGTTCAACTGCAGTTAGATAATTTTTTCAAAAAACATATGATTATCTACATGGCTATAAATACCGACATACCAGCCGAAATATGAAAAAAATGTTCTTAACATACTTTTTACTGTGAGAGATAACCTATAAGCACCTTCTGTTAAAAATGTACCGATGTCAATGTAACACAAAATATTTATTATTTATTCAAATCTATTTTATCACCTGCACAATAGGGGGGAAGTTTAACTTGAGCAAGTAAGGAAGTCTTAAATTCGGTAAGGACCGAACTTTACATAACCGCGCATAATTTAGTAAATCTTTATTTTGGATGGCTGCTAATTCCTAGAATTAACAAACTCAGTTACAGCTTGTAATACCATGTCAATAATACTTAATCTAACTTGGGCATTTACCCATTGGATCTGGCACCGTTCATTTTCCAAAATTTTACTTTCGTCGTATTTTTTCACCGATTTTTCTCATAATTCTAAGCATCTTTATGCTGCCGCATGCAATCGTTATATGAACGAAATTTTAATAACTTGAGGCACACGAGCGCCCTTAAACTTTGGTTTTAGCCGTTTATATTGTGTCATAAGCTATATGTCTAGGCTAGCGCTTCCAATAATAAGAAGGCATATTTTTTTGTATAATATTATATTTTGAATACTTTCAGGTGGGATTTGTCAAAACTATTCAAGGGATTCAAGGGAAATTTCTCGATTTATTTAATATTCGCTAAATGCTTGGTGAATCGAAAGCAGCTTTTAACAAGTATAGAATACGAACTGTTCAGCTATAACAAAGAAATATATGAACATATGTTAATAGAGTATTCTCGTGCATCGAGCTTTATACAAAATTAACGCAATATTCTGCGGATGTCCAGATTAGTCCCTTTGCCAGCCTCCTCCACTTGTGAGAACAGGAAATCCAAAGGGAATTTTTTGCTTGAACTCGATTCCTTAAATTTTTTCTCGTCTCCTTTCTTCGCACATTCGCTCGTTGCCTGGGAAACCAATATACATTGGATATACTACAACGATCTCCTATAATCGTGAATCTAATTTGCGCGAGTGATCCTTACCCCCTGAAAAAAGTCGAGCTCTGAATTAGCGAAATCCATCATTCCTCACGAGCTTTACTGTCACGTCAATGCGGTTATGACGTATATTCTTATAGTTATTGGTTTTTAAATGAATGTAACATTTTTTATCCATTAAAAAGAAATAATAAATAAAAAATCATTGTGGAGCAAAATTTCTGTTTAGAGTGATTTTTAAATGTTCAAACGAGCGAAAATTCGATTAATAAATTTTTAAAAGATAGCAAAATAGGTTTATTAAATTTTCAGTTTTTTTTGGAAAAAAGTGTGGATAATTTCAGCTATTTCTTATGCTCGCTCTGCGGTGCTATTAACACTTTGTTGTTATATACATATTAGGCCGGGTCGATTTGTGGGGAGGCAAAAAAATCGCCCATTGCTCTGTGAAAATCATATGCTTGGAATCAAAATAAGAAACTTTGCCGAGGGAACCATACCTCTAAAACGAATTCTGATGTCCCCCAATTTGGGTCGAACTTTTTAGTTTTTTTTCTATAACTCACTTAAATTAATTTTTTCATTTACATATGTTCTGACTAAATAAATTTCTTAAGAGAAAAAATAGATATTATTATAAATAAATATATAAAAATAAAGAAAAAAACATAGCCATTTAGCTGATTTTTTCATGTAAAGGTCAAAAATGGTGATATTTTGAAATTGGGGACATCAGATTTCGTTTTAGAGGTATGGTTCCTACGGCAAAGTTTCTTATTTTGATCCCTAGAATACGATTTTCACAGAGCAATGAGCGATTTTTAAATCGACCCGCCCTAATACATATGTATATAAGGGTGGGACAAATTGTTCGGAAGCAATTTTGTATGGTTACGGTATTTTCGGTTTCTATAGAAAATTCGAAGACAGTTTAGAAGAAACTATGAGTCGGAAATAAGTTTCTAGCCTGCGCATTTTTTAAAGAAAAATTTACCTTTTCAAAAAAATTTATTTATTTAGTTTTTCATTATATATTATTAAAATGTATTTCCCGTTTTTTTTATATCAATTTTAATTGATTTGCCATATCCACCATGCGAAAATATATTCTTTTTGCATTTAAAATCTTGTCTGCTTTCAATGGGGGGTAATTGGATCTACTTTCCATTTAATTGAAGTAAAATCAAGCTCCATATTTTCTGAATATTCAGCATCTAATTTAAAAAAAAAAATTCTAAAATATTGATAAGTTTAAAGAAAAATTATTTTTATTCTCCAAAACATTGAAATCTTTATGTGCTATTAAATTTACTTTGAATTAGGTCTTGAAGGACGAAATAATAATGAAAAAAAAAAAAAATTCAACCAACGTCGCATCTGGTAAAACCACTAAATGGGATTATTTACTTTTAATCTCTTTGTTGTTTGTTTTTGCGGATGAGGGAGTTTAAAATGCCTATGCATCGTCGAAACTGCCGTCGCAGCAATAGTATGTCTGGGGACTAAAAACTCCCTCTCGTTTGGAACCGTCTCCCACCCTGGAACCGCTTTCACATTACTTTAGAGTGGCGTTCCATCTTCCTCATTATCAAGGTCTATGCCTGCGTACGTGCCCCGCTTTTTCACACGGAGAATTCTTTCCTCGAAAGCAATGTGATCTCCCACATTTCTTTCACTGGTTATGTGACCGATTGCATTCTCCAGCGTTCGAAGATCTTGTTCCCAATGCATACATTGGAAGAATGTGTGTTCAGCGGTATCTCCGTATATGCATGTGAGGTGTTTTCATTTCCCTATTTTGCACAGGTATTTCTAGAAATACCCGTGCTCCTAAAACATTTGGATTGTATAAAAGTCGACTTCACCGAAGTTTCTGCTTTTCCATTTGGCGACGTCTTTTGTGAGTCTAGCCGTGCATCTGCCGCGAGTTTCGTTGATGCAACGGTCTTGCCATAGCCTTAGCGTTTCATCTCTTATTTCGTGCGCAGCAGGTTAACTATATTAGCTCTTTCTTCCATTCCATCTTTCTTTGTTGCCCATAACTTCTTCCTTTCAAAAGCTAGTAAATCTATCGGTATTGAGCCGCTTATTACTTTGTTCAATGCCGTGCGGTAGGTGGACACAACTCTCAGGGCTGCTAGCATTTGCACAGTTCAGCTCCGTTTAAGAGAACAGCTATCGTGGTAGCCATTATTATTTCCCGTTCCATTTGGGCTGGTCCCCCCCATGTTTGCCATCAGTCTACTGAATAGGGATGCCAGCTTCTTTCATAATCTTTTCTCTGCTGCGTGCTTTATTTGGGTCCAGAAAGTTAGTCTTGTGTCCAGTCTTATGCCTAGGTACTTTAGAACTTTTTGTGTGGTTAGCGTATTAGAGCAAGTTTGCATGCTCATTTCTAACGGGATGTGCTTCTTGGTTAGACGTATTAGCTCCCTTTTATCTGTGGATAATTTGAGACCACGAGAAACTAGCCACGTTTGTGTTCGTATCATTACTTGGTTAAGTTTTCTACGAGCTTCTTCAAGGTTCCGTACTGTGATAACTGCTACGATATCGTCTGCGTATCCGATTAGAAAGGTACTATCGGGCATTTCCATATTGAATACCACGTCTTAACTAATGTTCCACAAGTTGGGACCGAGAATTGTTCCTTGTGCCACTCCGGATGTTACGTCTATACAACGAGAACCCTCTGGGGCTGTATAGCCGAGTTTGCGGTATCGTAAGTAATTTCTCATTATGCGCTGTAAGTATGCCAGAGTTTTGAACTTTAGCTCTAAGGCTATTTGTGATATTTATTGAGCACATTATTAAGTTTCATGACAATAATTTTTATATTAATAATATAGACGTATCGATTTATTTAGACCATATCGATTTATTTTTAACAAAAAGCTCGCTATGTTTGAAACCACAGTTCAGGGCTTAATAATAATGCTACCTCGCATTGATTCTAAACAGAATTTTAAATGACAAGAAAATGAAAAAATGGCTGAAAGGGATGACTAATTGTTGTGCAAAACGGTCTAATGAACAAATAAACAAGTAAAATAAATACCATAAACTAAAATATAGATGTTTTCTAAGCATAAGTTGTAAGAAAAGCTTCATGCATTGTAGAACAGGTAAGGAATGAAAAAAAATAATAGTTTTGTGAAAATATGATTTTTTTATTTAAATAAGTAGGCCCAAAACTCGTTTCCGATCTATGGTCTTTTCTTTCTTCTTCTTCTTAATTGGCGCGATAACCGCTTACGCGATTTTGGCCGAGTTTGACAAAGCGCGCCAGTCGTTTCTTTCTCGTGCTAACCGGCGCCAATTGGACACACCAAGTGAAGCCAAGTCCTTCTCCGCCTGATCTTTCCAACGCAAAGGAGACCTTCCTCTTCCTCTGCTACCACCAGCTGGTACCGCATCGAATACTTTCAAAGCCGGAGCGTTTGTATCCATTCGGACGACATGACCCAGCCAACGTAGCCGCTGGATCTTTATTCGCTGCGCTATGTCTATGTCGTCGTAAAGCTCATACAGCTCATCGTTCCATCGTCTGCGATATTCGCCGTTGCCAACGTGCAAAGGTCCAAAAATCTGACCCAGAATCTTTCTCTCGAACACTCCAAGCGTCGCTTCATCGGATGTTGTCATCGTCCAAGCTTCTGCGCCATACGTTAGGACGGGCACGATGAGAGTCTTGTAGAGTGTTAATTTTGATCATCGAGAGAGGACTTTACTGCTCAGTTGCCTACTTAGTCCAAAGTTCTTTACTTTCTCTTTTCTTTACTTTCTCTTTTCTTTACTTTCCTTTAAAATTATATGTAGAATTCAAAAATACCAAATAATGCAGCAACAAAAATAAAAATCGACTCACCCTAATGTACCTACATACATATGTACATCTGTCTGTATATCTGAAATTTCATAAGGAACTACATTTTGCTCTCTTTGTTCAAAATTGGTTAATTTATTTAAACTTTAATTATTTTTATTACGTTCTCACACATACATATGCATATGTACGTACATATATAAATACATATGTATCTACGCGTAATCTTGCATATCATCATGACCAGCGTTTTTCAAATGACACACACTTGAGTCAGAAACATTAAGTTATAATATATAGGGTGGTTCTAGCTTTAGCTTATGCTTAAATATTTTT
The DNA here is from genome assembly GCF_027943255.1 of Anastrepha obliqua. Classification (NCBI taxonomy): domain Eukaryota; kingdom Metazoa; phylum Arthropoda; class Insecta; order Diptera; family Tephritidae; genus Anastrepha; species Anastrepha obliqua. Next base: position 114,530,060 of record NC_072892.1, read on the forward strand.
CAACCAATTTTTTTATTGCAATAATAAACCTTAAACATGAAACACAATTTCATTAGAATTACATCCACAATTGGATTTACGTGGCGGACCTAAATGTAATCTGCAAGATCGCCTGATGTAAATCCTCTAGATTTCTTTTTTAGGTATAATTAAAGACTTCTTATTAAAATTTGGTTTTTGGTTTTGCTCTGTTTGTGCATAAAAAACAGTTGGTTGGAAATAGGTAAATGATCTTAAATCTATTAAGACGTTTTCCCTTTTTTTGACCCATAGGAGGTTTAGCCTTGAGCATTTTCAATTCCTTTGTCATAATCCCCAAGATTAAAGTTGCTGCGAATATTCCTTGTTGAGCATTTGGCCGAATGTGCTGCCCCAATTTGTGGCGTGTTTCTTTGAAGTTGTCTAACAAATGGGACGACCTGGGGAAGGTAATTTCGTAAGAAAATTGTTTCATGGCGGAAATGTACTACGCGCGTTGTTATTGTCTGCGATTGCTATTACAAATTTTTTTTCTCTAATTTGATGATTTATGATTACAGTGAACTCCGAGTCCGGGACCAATTAAATTGTAGTGACGTACAAACAACTCGAATACCACGACTAAATCAGAATCAGGTTCTCACGATAGTCAGTTCTACGTTACCGCTACAACCTAGATTTATATCTGGCCGAGGACTGTCACTCCAGCAGCATTTCCCGTACATATATGGGAAATGTTTATGCTGCTACAACAACAACAACTAACTCTGAATTTGATGCTTAGAAAAAAATTAGCGAGTTTAGAAAAAAATTAAGGGCTGGTTTTTTTCCAATAAAGGGAACAAATGTATAATTCGATATCACTACAAGGACGTTAAAACTATACATAAAAAGAAGATACATGTATACTTCACTTTAGAATAAATGTTACGGATCTGTGTTCTGTATTTCTAGACCAGGTCATTTCTTCAAAATATTGCCTTTTTCAGTTTACATTGCCTTTCAAGCGATTTATTGATTACTTTTCAATCAAAATGTCGCAGTTGCTGGGAACACAATTGAGTCTAAGCTTGCGGATTCCTGTTGATCGATTATAATTGAAGAATAAAAAGGAAAATATAATGATTTTCCAACAAAGATAATGCAAAACACTGTACTAGTGAACTGTTACAACAATAACTAATTCAAAAAAAGAAATTCAAAATATATTACAGAAAATTTATAAAAAATACCAAAATTTGGTAGAAATATGCCAATACGTACCCAAAAATGGAAAAAATTAATTCTAATCCATTGAAAATGGACAGCGTTCCATATACATAAGTGCTGAGTTTCTAAAAAATCATCATTAAAAAAAAAAATAGCACCGTACTAAAATAATTATGTACTTTTAAGATGAGGTAGTAGACATATAGATCTCGCCGAGTATAAACGCAAAATATTCACATACTATATTTGAAATATTTCAGAATTTTTATTTTTTGTTGAAAAAACCGATTTTTCCCTCAAATTTTACGCATACTCCAAAAATCTTTATTTATTACAATAACAAAGGTAATTTCTCGGTACTTTCATTAAAAAAATGTTAAATTTTTATAATAATAATGGTAATTTCTCGGTGCTTTCTGTAAAAAAAGTTTAATTTTGTTTTTGTTTGATCAATTTAAGATTTTGAAATATTATGTTGAAATATTATGAACATATGTCTCGAGTTTCGAGTTATAAAAAGGTAATATTTTGTGATTTCTATTATTAACACTTATAAAGGCGACTTTTCATTGCTATACAATTCCATAAAAAAAGTACAATTTTAAATTACCATATACGCCTTTATCTTTACAACATCGTCCCAAAATCTTAAATTGGTGAAAAAAGAGCGAACTTATACATTTTTCCATGCAGCAAGTATCGAGAAATTAGATTTTTCAGGGGATATGCGGAAATTTTAAATTATGATCTTGTGTTGAACTCGACTACTACAGATCTACAGCGTCTAACCTGCCAACTTAACGCTATATTACAGTCTCTTCAAAATATGTCTTAACATCCTGTTTTGACTTTATCACGTTTTCTCGCTGTCTTAACATTTCATTTTCAAAACGGCGTCAAGCAAATCAGATCGCTGTAGTCGGGCAATTGAGTTGTCAAACTGTGAAATGGCAAGTGGCGTTAAGAGAGTGATCTCTAGAAATGCGGCAAGACAGCGTAATTGGCTTAACAGCGTAATTCGCTGCCTCCACCTGAGATTTCACTTTTAACAGAACTGTTTTAACGTAATCTGTAGATGTTGTAGCTGTGGCGTAAAAGTTTTTCGAACCTTTTTATTTTTTAGCACCGTATAATTTAGAGAGATAATGAAAGCTTTTTTATTCCTTGTTAAATTATACATTTAGATGACATTATCAATTGAAACTAAAAAACTAGTTAGTTATGCATCGTAATGCATATTATATCGCTCCTAGTCGGAATAAAGCAAACTTAAAATCGAAGTATTTAGAGAAAATTACCTGTTACAGAAAAAGAATACCAAAAATTAGGTTTGCGTGCCTCGGCGTTTTATGTGCGTAGAAATTGTTGTTTTACTTACATTATAATTTATCAAAAATGTATGTCAATCAACCACAAATCATTACATTTTCATACTTTAATTCATAATGATTACCATTCGACAAAACCATTAACTAATTGCAATCGCCTGACTTACAGTAATTTGGGTAGCTGCCATATTCTATTATATAGACTAATAGTACATACGTACGTATGTATTATTCATTATTCGACGCAAGTTGATATACCCTACGATCAGAAAGTACCGGGAATGTTTAATTTAAACGAACCGCGCACGTGGGTACGGGTCCATATTTTTTGCCCTATGTTGGTAGGACTGTAAGACACACATCTGTCACTTTTTAGCGCCATCGGATCATTAGTGTCTGCCTGGCTAGCCGGAAATGTGGGCCAACAATTCTTGTTCTGGATTATTTGACCAAACACCAAGTAAATACCATCGTGCAAGCACCGTATTCACCTGATATGGCCCCGTGCGACTTTTTTTTTTTGTTTTCCAAGTTGAAGTTACCTCTTCGTGGAAGGAGATTTCAGTCGATAGAGGAGATCAAAGAGAATGCGACGAAGCAGCTGAAGGCCATCCCTTCTTCGGTTGGCACATGCGTGTTGCTTCAGACGGGTCATATTTTGAAGGAGATAAAATAAATTTGCCTGAAATTTAACTCTGTTTTGTTTTATTTAAACATTCCCGGTACTTTCAGATCATAGGGTATGTACATACATACATCCAAACCAATAAATAATAGTCATTGGTCAAAATTGCTTTTATTTTTAATTCGATTGATCGTTTTCCAATATTTGATTTAACGCAGTTGTAGATGTTCTCAAAATATAATGCAAAACCATTTTGTCACCAGTCCTAAGCCTTAATGTTCAAACTGTTGGTTGATAAAAATTCATATATTTCACTCTCACCTAAGGCATTAAGGGGTAACACCACTGTACACGCGTAAAATAAACACGATTTTTAAAGAATTTTTTTGTATATAAGGAAAGGGGAAACAATCACTCTGATTTGGGAAGTTATTACTTATATACTAAAATACAAAACTACAAAATTTGATCGAAAACTTTTACAAAATGGCGGCATTGGAGACATTTTTGTAATGTGGTTTCTCTTGAAGGAGCTCCGCGGCACGCAGCACAGAGGGTGCAAATTTTAATCTGGAACAAAGAAACATTTTTTTTCTTAATCTAGATAAGAATAGCTAGAGAAACACGTAGGGGATTTAAAAAATATTTATTTTTGTGGAATTAGCAAGCATTTGAAGGAAAAAACTCTATTTTGGACTAAAAAAACGGCACTTAAATAATTATAACAATCGTTTAAATTAATCTATCGAAAATCCCCTACGCTCTTCTCTTAAGAAGGTTATTATACAGACGTAGTGAAAAACCTGATTAAAAATATTTAAAATTGTTTGAGTTATGCTGCGTGCCAATTTCAGAAAACGTGTTTTGAGAAAAACGCGTTTAAAGTTTGGAAATTTGGAGAAGTCGTTAGGTAGCAGTCACTAACGCTTGGTTAAAAGCTTAAAATATTTATGAAATAGACTTCGGTAACGTATAAAACTTTTTGTTCTGTATTTTAAAAGGTTCAAAGAATTTTTTAAGCTTATAAAAAAAAAATCAATTTTTTGAAATCTCTACAGTGGTGTTACCCCTTAAATAAAATAGGCATCGCAAACAAAAATCTTTTCAGTAGTAGACTCATTAGCGTACCCCTATCTATATACATACATATTTCTACAAATAATTACTAATATATGCCTGTATGAATGTATGCGTGTGTATGCAAAAAAATAATCTTCTTCACTGTTTTGAACTAACATAGAACACTCTTCTCTTTCAAGAGTAGTGATTGTACACATACACGCATTTCTGCTCTCCTATACTGCTGGTTCGTTTAATGCCGTTTTCTCTCCCATTTATGCTTTTCTATTGGTTTAAGTCATTTGCTTAGACTTACTTACAGTCATGGAAATTGAATAGACACGTCATCAAATGAATTGTTTATTACTCTAAGTCAGTCCAATTACAATGAGTTGACATAAAAGTTAAAGGCTTATACAGTTTATCACAGATGTATGATACATATGCATGTATATGGGTGTATACGGATACCGTACACTTTTTTTTTTAAAGAAGAACCTCTCCCTTTGTTTATAGAATACGATTTCATTCATGTGGCTATCTTGGCTGGCTTCAAAGTAGTGCACCCCCTAAACCCAATATTCCAAGACCTAGATTGCGGTTTCTGTTTCTTTCTCATGAATGACTTGCTAGCTATTCGAAATGAATCGTTAATGGATTGTTAGTAAAGGGTTTTTAAGTAAGAGCGCTTCAACTTTTGAACTTTTTTGAATATATACATATATATTGTATATATATACATGTACGAGTTTGAACATATACATTTAAGTATGAAATTCGATTTCTTTTGCATGACCACCGCGTGCACGTTTTACGAAGTTCAATCGTTGAACCCAATTTTCGACCACTCTTTTGCATAAATCGGCCGAAATTCCAGCAATTTCGCGTTCAATATTGGCTCTGAGCTCACAAATCGTCGCCGGCTTGTTACTGTAGACCAATGACTTCACATAACCCCAAAACGGGACGGCTTGTTAAATGGACCGTAAAATGGCCGTAATGCTCTTAAAGTAGCAGCAACAGAACGATTATTTTCATAAAAAATTTGCACGATTTGCAATCGTTGCTCAAGTGTGTAGCGTTCCATAATGAAATGTATACTAATGAAGTTTACAAATGACAAGCGAAAAATAAAAAAATATTGCGTCGTTCGCCCTCCCTATCGGAAAAAGTTGAAGCGCACCCATTGAATAACCCTATATAAGATCGATCTTTCACGGCACCTCTCAAAAAAGTGCAACGTCATCAAATCGCAGCTCGAATATGGCCAATTGATAACACGATTAGCAAAAGATCGATTGCGGCACGGGATGTGCGGTATGGCATCAAAGATTGTCCGGCTACCAAAAATAGTTTATCATCTCTCCGTAGTGCTCATCGAAAAAAATGGCTCAATAAGGATGTATTGGGTTCTCAATTTCCGAGTTTTCCGACAACCTAGTGCGGACTTATTCTTGTTAAAATAGGCGCCAAGACAAAAATGCACTTCGTCAGAAAAGATACTTTTTCGCGCAAAATCGTCGATTTTCGACGATTTCGATTTGTTGCTTAAAACGACTCATGTCGTTCAGCGGAGATGTTACTGGGTTTATTTAAAATTTTCCGCCGGGAAAGAGTTGGCCCTGTCAAAATGACATGGTTAAAAAGAACTACCTTATATTATCATTGAGTTGAGAATTAATCGCTTACATGCGTTAGGGGTATTGATATTTTTTCAAGACTTTCTCAATTCGTACTCGTAATAAAGCTGATAACAAACCTTTGAGAAAAATGTAAGAAAATGTTTAGTTTCAAATGATAAATATAGCAGAATATCAAATTGGGAACTAAGATTTTTGAAAGTTATATTATAAGAATTTCAATTGTTTGTTGGGATTAAGGCCTCGTTAAAAAAAGCGAAATGTGCAGAGCCTTCCTAAAATTAAGAAATGGAAGTAATTTTGTGTTCCTTGATTATCCGTAGGATAGAGACGTGAACCATGACTCCATTTGGAGGAAGTCCTACGTCGTGCACGGAGGAAAAATATAAAAAACAAAGAGTATCGATTGAACCATGTTTTGATCAACTTAAGCATCAGGTTCTATCTCACAGGACTTTTATAGCATGAAATAGGGAAGTGTACACTTTTCTTGTACATAGAGGATATTCTCCCAATTTAAAGAAGGAAATGCTTACACTTCTACCCCTGTAGGTGGCTGATGAAAGCCGCTACCAACAAAAAATTGAATAACTTTTTTTCTTTTTAAGTTATCTGTTCCATTTTTGTTTTAATTTGCAGATTGATCTTTAAAATTTATTAAAATGGATAACTGGGACACGCAAACAAGAATTTGGATAGTCCGCCGCTATCATGCACTGGAGTCCGTAGTTTTGGTACAGAGAGAGTACAGGCGGATGTTTGGCGGCGATCCCCCGAGCAGATGGACCATAATGAGACTGGTGAATAATTTTGCTGAGCAAGGAACAGTCGCAAGAAGGCCTTATCATCGAAACCCACCAGTTCGGACGGAGGAAACGATCGCTGCTGTAGCTGCAGCTATACAAAGCAATCCAAGGTTTTCAACAAGAAGCTTTTCTGCTCAACTTGGTGTCAGCCGACAGTCTTTGCAAACAATAATGCACAAAGATTTAGACTTATTTCCCTACAAAATTCAAATGGTTAACGAACTGAATGCAGCAGACTTCCCGATTCGCTTGGAATTTTGCCAGAAGATCCAAAACATGTTAAACTGCCTTTTCATGTCTGATGAGGCCCATTTCGATTTAAACGGCAATGTGAACAAACAAAATTGTCGAATATGGAGTATGCTCCACGAGACGGAATTGCATCCTCTTCGCGTGACAGTGTGGTGTGCGGTTTCTTCACGCTGTATTGTCGGGCCTTATTTTTTTGAAGAAAATGGTCACACCGTTACGGTTACTGGAGACCGTTATTTGAAAATGCTGAAAGAATTTTTCTATCCAGAACTACGCCGAAAGAGAATTCCTTTCAACTCTGTGTGGTTTCAACAAGATGGGGCAACGTCTCACATAGCCCAGACTGTTATGACAGAGTTGCGACGAAAATTTCCCAATAAACTGATTTCAAGAAACTCCGAATTTCGTTGGCCCCCCAGGTCGCCTGACCTTACTGCACCTGACTTTTTCTTGTGGGGTTTATGTAGACAAGAAGTTTATAAAACAAAGCCAACAAATTTGGATGAACTAAAACAATCCATTCGGGCAACAATTGCGGCTATTCCTGTCGCAACTCTCAAAGCAGCAATGAACAACTTTTTACTAAGATGCCGCACTTGTGTCAACGAGCATGGGGGGCATTTAGATTCAATTATTTTTAAAACTAGTTAAGCTACATTTAATAAAATTTAATGACCTTCAACTTGAAAAAAAAAAAATAAATGAATTCCATACACTAAAAAAAAAGTTATTTGAGTTTCTTAATGTAGCAAAATTCATCAGCCACCCTGTATTTACTTCAGAGAATATCCTTCGAAGCATGCATTTTTTCTTCTTCTTCTTCTTCTTTATCTTTTATTATAGGCTTTGACTGTTTTTCTTTACACAACAATTAATATACATACATATTTATACATTAACGTTTTTTTTCATTCATGAGCAGTTTTAGCAATACCCACAAAAAACTATTCATTACAGCGGAAAATGCGTGAAGGAACATTTAAATAAATTTTATTGAGCAGATACGGGCAATATACTGAGCCCGCACAAATATCAAACACAAAACAGATCGGCAACAGAACACGCCTAGACTCTAAGGGCATTAGATTTATTAATAAAGCGATAAGACGGAATGGGATCAACGAATTTCATCGAGCGCAAAGCAAAGCAGATCTAAGCTCTCTAAGCAGACTCTAATCTATTAAATAAACTGCATGAAACGGTCTCCAACGAATACCGCGTATTCTAACCTGGACCGAACTAAGGACGAGTACAACGGGTTAAGAGTATAGGGATCAGAAAACGAATAACTATTTCGTCGAATAAAAGCTAACATTGCGAATGATTTGGAAAGAATAAAGTTTATGTGGGTGGTGAAGTTGAGCTTGGTTAATTAACACCCAAGCCTTTTTATTCACTAATTACTTTTGCGGTGAGTTTGAGATGTAGCAAGCTATTGCAGGAATATAAAAAAATTGCGCATACGAAGTATAGATCTGTAAATCTATGTTCGCCAAAAAATTGGGTCTCAAGCCACGTGTCGCAACTTTGGATGTACAACTGGTTCTGCCAATTTTGACATACGGTTGCCTAGTTTGGTGGGTAGCTCTTCAGAAGGGTTGCTGCTCAGAGTGCTATTAGGTTGAAGGAGATTGGCCTTTGGGGACAACAAGTAGCATCTTGAAACAGATCTCCCCTTCCTTATCTGTTCTTCGCACTGACCTCGCCATCCGCAAACTGTGCTTTGAGGGTTGTGCTAGGGCTATCTTTCCGAGCATGTAAGATTGGAGAGAGGGGAGAGTCGGTACGGATATAGATACCTCTGCTTTCACTGACGGATCCAAGATGGAGTCTGGAGTGGGAGCGGGGTTTACTCTAAATCAGCCAGCATCTCGGTCTCCTTTAAACTGTCGGAAACAAGCAGCGTTTTTCAAGCATAGGTCTTCGCGATCCTGCAGGCATGCAAAATGCTTCGGTATCGCTGTTGGGAGGGAGAAATTAATATTTTTTCCGAAAGTCAAGCGGCGATCAAGGCCCTGTCGTCGCCGTGTTGCAGCTCTCTTCTGCTGAACTCTTGTAAGGAGAAACTCAAACGTCTCGAACGTGCAGGAAACATTTCCCTTATCTGGGTTCCTGGACCCAGGAATATAGAGGGAAATGAAATTGCCGATGAGCTTGCCAGGAAGGGGTCAGCAGAACCGGTTCCAGCTGTCTCCTTCTCAGACATCGGTGTCCAGTTGGCCGTCGTTAAAGGGAAACTACTTCTTTCTAAAAAAAAACGCGAGACAGATGGAGGTCTGTCTCATCGTGTGCTATTTCGAAAACACTATGGCCTCAATACGATAGAAACAGAACGCTTAAGGTGATGGGTATCCTCCGCCATTCAATTTCCAAACTCATTGTGGTGTTCACTGGCCACTGGGTGATCGGTACTCATGCGGAGAAGCTAGGAATTCCATACAACCCCTATTGCAGAAGCTGTGGAACCCTGCAGAGAAAGAGACTGTGGAACACTTTCTCTGCAAATGTCCGGCTCTGGCAGCTAGGTGCTTGAGATTCCTTAGCGTGCCTTTTGGGGATGACTTGAAGAAATTCTCCAGCCTAGATCCCTTTTCTCTCCTCCACTACATCAACAGCGCTGGATGGCTGTAGACGGTTTTCCTCTCCCCTAAATCTTTTCACAGGTAGTGGTCCACATTATGGTATCAAAACGGCACGTAAGTGCTACTTGAATTGTACCTGGGGTACTCTGGCCATCTTACTTACCTACCTGCCTACCATTTGGAAACCTCTTTGAAATGTGTCATAATAGTCCTCCGTCAAGACAGCTAAATTTGTTAATGCAGATTTGCCCGGAATAAACCCATGTTGATTGCGACATAACAAATGTTTAACAGCAAAGTATACTCAAATAATTTCGAAACTGTAGATAGTTTGGAAATCGTCCTATAATATTCAATATTATTTTTATTGCCACATTTAAGGATAGGCGTAATAAAAGTTAATTTCCGGTCATCAATAAAAAACTCCGGCAGAGAGTGGGATGTTGAAAATGTGCTTTAAAGGCGTAATGAAAGAGGGCAACTTCTAATTAGTATATATAACCGATAAACCATCAACATCGGTACTGGTGGATGGCTTAAGGGGTCCCGGTGGTGGAAAGATTGAAAATTTAGGGTATTTTCAGGAATTTTTTTTACAATAAAAAAATGGAAAACGATATTTTAATTTTTTTGGCTTTTTATATTATTTAAATTCTTTTACATACAAAAATGAAAAAAACGTTTGTTTTTTAATAATAACTTTAAAAATGGCGCTGAAGTTGACCTTCCCAAGAAATTGAACCTGGCCAGTGTTGTCCATTTTGGCTCTTCTATTTATCAGAAACACAAAAACCTCAAAAAAAATATTAATCAGTATGAATGTGCCCCGTACATAAATAAAAAAACAAGTGGAAAAATGTCGCAGTTTTGAATTTGACACTTTAAAAATCGGGTTTTTTTTATCAGTTTTTAATAAAAAAAAAAAAACGAAGTAATTGTACCAGTACGTAGCCCGTTGTGAACAACTTATTAAAATTTCAGACGATTCGGTTGAATAGTTTTTGTTTTTTTTTTTGACAACACCAGACCGAAAAAAGTCGTTTCGAGATAAATGAGTTTAAAGTTTGAGGTACAGGAGCGCGCGGACCGCTCTCTACCTAGTTAATGGGCTGTAGAAGCTATAATATTGGGAATTTCCGCAAGAACAGTATGTTTTTAAGCTACTATACTTTCGAAATATCTAAAAACCAAAAAATCGATTTTTGAAATTTCTAGACCCTCTAGGCCCCTAGGCCCTCTTAAACTGATTTATGCCAACAGTGACATCCTCGTCATTCAATTTAGCGACATGACATAGACATAGCCATATGCTGATTTAGATTACAATAGCAGATTAGTAGCCCAAGATAATGAGACAATATCATTTCACGCTGTGGTGAAATACCCACTGTGTGACAGTCTGCTAGGAATTCAAAGAAATGCGTTCTCTTGTTTTAGGGCAGTGCTGTCCATCCCATACATCAATTGATGACACGTATTCTTACTCTCCATCGTTCAGTCGTTAGCAAACCAGCAACGAATAAACACCACGTTTGTCCACGACGCTTAATGTATGCAATACAATGCCCTGTGAGAACTTTTTTATGCTAGAAAATGCCTTTGGCGACTTGCAAGGCCTTTTATGTTACAAGTCGTTCAAAGGAAGCTATAGATGTAATATCAAAAGGCATTTCGATTCCTCCCACAAAAATTTTCTACTCCAATCCAATATTTATTTATTTTGGTTTAAATTTCCCACTGGGCTGCTCCCATTCTCTCGTTCTCACTTATACACTCACATTTTTCATTTTGGACAGCACTGTTTTAGGGCGATGGTGACAATGGCACAAGAATAATCTCTGTGGCTGAGAGTGAATTCATTCGTTGGGAAACATCTTCGCGTATTGTGAGTTCCCATTACACAGTGTTCTGTAATTTTACCTACCACTGAACCAAGGGCGGAACGGTCAAATATGTTTAAAGAGATTTCGACTTTTTGTCATTGATCCTCTTGATCTTTGGCTCTCTGTTATTTTTCTAAAATTTGTCTGTATGGGCGAGTGTCAAAGAGTTTTATGCGCCAGCACGAAGTGCTATCATCTGATATCCTAGGGGTATGAAGTTGCAAATATGCCTGATGTGTTTCCAAGCTTCTACTTAGGAAACTCATACCATTTGTTTGCACTCTAGAAAGTGCATACATTGAGCTTATCCAACTGCAGCAAACCCTACTACCATCGCATACAGGAGACTAAATTTAACGATCACTTTGTACAACTTTCAGTTCTTACCCGTGCAGCATAGGTTTATTTAGGAAGTTTTAGTAGGCGCAATTTACCCCAGGTGGAATCGTTATTCGATTAGACGCTCAGACTACAACCAATAGGCTCCCAGTTTGACAAATCACAACGCAAATCCGATTTTCGGGTACTGTCACAACGGAAGTTCCCCATAAGTTTGGCGATCCGTAATAATTTGTAATTCATCATGATTTCTCAAACTATTCTGAAAAGATGCGCTAAAAACTACCTTCAGGCCAAATATTGTAAAAGATATGCCCGGTATGACAATACAAAGATAAATCAGCTCTATTGAAAACCCAGTTATTAACAATTTTTAACTCATTTTGTAATAGAAATGAAAGCGTATAAGAATCAGGGTGCATCTTCTGCTTATTTTAATCTGTTTCGCTGTTGAAAATTATTTATGCTTAATCAAGCGCTATACATACGAAACATTTTAAATTAGACGATTACCCCTTGCTTGCCGAGTATTGCATAGTAATATCAATAACATGTATGTATGTACATTCAACACAGCGTATGCATATATATGTGCGTACGTATGTATACAGAGCTTTCTCTCGTCAGCTATTCTGTTTCTTGGATATATTTTCTGATTTGAATCTGCTTTGCCGTCTGCTCTTTGCGTTTTAATTCCACAGTTTTGTTAGTAAACAAACGCCATTTATTTACAGAGAGTAAAATTATTATTACGAGTATGCTCTTTTCTGCCTTGCTGATATGGAATTCTAATAAATATATGCACTCATATATACATACCTATAACCGGCTAAATATTTGTAGGTATAAAAGGGAGTAGGTTGAGAAGGAGCGTTTAGTTTATATTTTATTTTTGTTGAAGTCAATAAAGAATTACGAAATACAGGAATTTCAAATCTTTTAAACAGGTAAGTCAAATATATAGATTAAATATTTAGTGAAAGCGTACGGCTAATCCGGAGCAGTAAGCAGAAACTTTGATTTTAGGCTTTGTATTGGGTTAAGTTGCATGCAAAACCTGTTTTGCTAAATATTATTTTATTTGGCCGAGAACTATATTATGTTCATAGCAATAAAAATAATATAACTTGTCATATTAAAACCCCACAGCTTGAGCCTCTTCCTAAATTTGTGTTGTGTTTCTTGATTTCTACTTGAACTGATTCCAATAGATGTGAGATCCGAATTCGAAGAAATTTACAAAATAGTTGATTTCTTTACGAGTTTTTTCTGATTCTGATTTCTACTATGACGACTGTATATGGCATCATAATTTATTAAACTTAGTCTAGTTGTGCAGCCTCTCTCTGTTGGGATATGCTTCATGTAAAAGCTCTTCAATTCGAAATCAGATAAGAACAATAGGAAATTAATTTAATTAAAACAGCAACAGTGTGAAATAACAAATTAATTCTGACTTTATTGAGAGATACATTTATGTTATTATGCATGTGTCTCCGTTGTACACTTTTTTTTTTTTGTGGAGTAGAGGAAGCATCAAAAGCCTATGGGCGAAGCCGTGGTGTGGGACTTCAACCCAACTAAACCCCTCCTCATGTCCTACGGTATGCCCTCCTGGAACTTCACCGTTAAGTAGTACGACAGGAGGCCGTTGTGAGTATATTATTACTCAATCGTCTGTTATTGTCATTTTGTTCTGTACATTGTGTTAAGGAGCTCTTTCCAGGGCCCTACGTGCATATTCCGCGTATTGATGGACATTGGACCAATATATGCCGCGCCGTTTTTTGTTCTTCGGGGCACTGCGGGCAGTACGGGTCGTTCTCAAGATGGAACCTGTGTAGGTATACTTAGAAGCAACCGCGTCCAGTCAGCAACTGTGTGATACAAAATCAATTTCCCCGTGTTTTTGCTCAATCCACCTTGCAATGTTTGGAATCAGTTCAAAGGTCCATCTACCTTTCTCGGATTGCTCTCATCATATCTGGCATTCTTCAATTCTTCAATTCGCAGCTTTTCTTCTGTGGTAATTCAATGGTATTATGTAACCTATACATCTCAACCGCGAGAAGGTCGATAGGCACCATTCCCGTTATCACATGGATTGCGTCATCTGAGACCGTGCGATAGGCACTGGCTACTCGCAGGGAGCGAAGTCTGTATATGGCTCGTATGTGTTGGAGGTACGATGGCTGCGTGTTTGCCCAGATTGCTGCTGCGTACAGAATCACTGAGCTTGTGACTGTTAACAGGAGTCTCCGTATACTTGCACGAGGGCTGCCAATATTACGAATTAGTCTAGTCAACGTGTTATTTATTCTTACGGGTTTTTCCCTGACTGACTGTAAATGGTGCTTAAAGGTCATTTTCGAGTCAATGAGTACTCCCAGAAATTTGATATATGGCTGCGACCGTAATCACTAACTCTTCATGTACCCGTCGTGTTGTCAGTTTTTTGAGCTGCAAGTTCTAACTTCACATTTTTAAGCCATCTTCTAATTTTTACAATTGCATCGTTGCATAACGCTTGCAACACGTCCAGATGCTTTCCCACTACCACCAACGCAATGTCGTCTGCGTTTCCAATGAGGGTAGCATTTTCAGGAAGCTCAAGCTTGAGGATACCGTCATACATAGCATTCCAAAGTGTTGGGTCAAGCACCGAGCCTTGTGGGACACCGCCAGTTACTTTATATGTTAGCCTGGAGCTCATTCAAAGCGGTTTACTTGTTAGACATGGTCTATTCTAGTGGCTCCAAAAACAATAATAGAGTGCTTTCAACTCGCATGCATTCCGATAGTGGAACGAATTCCGAGTGCGCAACACCATGATAATCAAAGAAAACGAGTAGCATGACTTTCACTTTTGACCGCCTTTGACGTGGTTTTTTGGGTTTCGACATGCAGCCGCTTGTTGACTGGCTTGCATGTCAAACTCATATACCCATGTCTCATCACCTGTTATGATGCGCTGGATAAACGTTGGGTCCGAATTCACTTGCTCAAGCATGTCTTCAGCCACCTTCTTCCGATGAATTTTTTGAAAGAAATCGAGCTTTCTTGGAACGAGTCGAGCAGCCACGCGTGTCATGCCCAATTGATGGTGTAAAATGTTGCGAATTCATTCGTGAGACACGCTAAGGTCACGAGTTACCTCTTTCAAACTTAAATGATGGTTTTCAAGCACCACTTCCTTGACTTTGTCGACGTTTTTATCCGTTGAAGACGTTGATGTGCGACCAGATCGGGGCAAATCTTCCACGACTTCCCGGCGCTCTGCAAAGCCTTATACCTCATGTAGACCCGTGTTTTTGATAAAGGTTAAAGCAACATTTTCAGTGATTCGGCACACGAAATCCCGTTCAAAACACAAAATGTAATAAAATTCTTTCTTCGATATTTTATCCATAATGAAAATCGCAGAGCACACCTGTGGTTATGATTAAATGTCAAAAACAAGCAAATTGACAGGTCACGCTCAAGCTCTGCGACACTATAGAGGACAGTTGTACCAACATTCCAGCAAAAAAATTTAGACATATGTGAATGCACGCTTTTTAAATGAACAATTCCCCATATTTTTTTGACAGAATGTATAAGTCGTGTTTAATAAATTAAATTTTTGTGTGGAAGGTTTTCTGAGCTTTCTGCGGTTATAAGATCGAAACCAGATCGCAAACAAAGATAATTGATTTTCAACTCGATGTATGCTAGTGAGTAATGGTGCATTATCACTATTGGAGGCGGTCTTGGTTGCTTTGGAGTTAAGATTGTAGGCGAAGAGTACGTTTCATTTTGTTGTGCGGCTTTGGGCGGTAAAAGAACCTCCGCTATTTCTGGTGATGAGTCCGCTTTACGCTTCTAGCGTTGTTTCTTTAGAATCCATTCAGGTGCTCGAGTTAATTATTCATCTATCCCTCATTTGAATCGACTCTTCGTTTTTATAATATTTCTGATTTCGATTTTGCAGTTGCAAGTTTTTCTGTGTTTTTGTGGGCATTTTACGCCCTATGCTCTTTACACATTTGCTCGTTTTTTTCCAATTTTTCTGGTAGTTGATAGTTATTGTTCTTTGATCTTCAAGAAGTACACTTCTGGTTGCTTTACGTTTGAACAATATTTGTAAATGCAATTTAATTTCCAAAGTTAATGTTCTGACGAAGTGCATTTTCATCTCGCACGTATTACTCGAGAAGCCTATATATTCTCATTGGCCCATTTTTTCTTTGCAAATGCTAGAGATATGAGCAAAACAAGTTTTGTCTAATTCATATGAAGAAAATTCAACTATTTTGTTTATGTTTTTAATAAGACAGTTAGAAGAACGAAGCTGAAAAGAAAGCATAATTTCTTTAATCGCTGCATATATCCTCTTTCACTTGATATCATTACTAATATCATTTAGTGTGTTTAAGTATTTAAAAACATTTTTTTTTAATTTTGCCCTTTAAAACTCTAAAGTGCTTTAAAAGATTAAATTGCTGCGGAAATTAGAAACTGAGAATGCACCATACTATTGTATGTAAAATCTATAATTTCACTTGCATATCAAATTTTTCTTGGATAACTTTTACTGTCGCACGGTATAATACGGCCCATGCTTCTACAGCCTGCTACGAGTCTATCACTTCATTACGGAAGTAGTAACTAATGCAAATAAAAAAATAAATACAAATTTTTCACCAGCAAAATTGCAAATATTATACAAAACAATTCTAATCAGAAAATATTTGTATGCAAATATCCATTAAATAAAAACAATAAAAAATAAATGCTATAAATATTCTATAAAAATTTCTGATTGGCATATACTTATATTTGTATGTAAATATTTAATAAACAAATACAACACTAAACTACTTAGTACTTAAAGCAAAATAGTAAACACACAAACACATACGCAAATGAAAAATAATTAAATATTGCAAGTATTTATTTTTCTCTTTTCAGTCATAAAATGGATTTCTACTATGCGCCTGCTTCTGCTCCTTGTCGTGCCGTGCTCATGACCGCTCAAGCTTTGGGCATTAAACTGAATAAAAAGCTGGTGAACTTGTTTGCTGGGGAGCATCTGAAGCCTGAATTCCTGAAGCTCAACCCACAGCACACCGTTCCGACTTTAGTGGACAATAGTTTCGCCATTTGGGAATCCCATGCTATTATAATTTATTTGGCCGAGAAATACGGTAAAAACGATTCGTTATATCCAAAGTGCCCAAAGAAGCGTGCCGTTGTAAACCAACGTTTGTTCTTTGACATGGGTACTATATATCAGGCATTCTTTGACACCTATGTGCTGCAGTATATCCTGAAACAATCTGTTGCGCCGGAGACATACAATAAAATTGCTCCTGCTTTTGAGTTATTAAACACTTTCCTAGAGGGACAAACCTACGTTGCTGGAGACTCATTGACTTTGGCTGATATTTCCTTGTTGGCAACTGTGTCTTCATACGACGTTGCCAAATATGACTTTAGTAAATATGCGAATGTGACTAGATGGTATGAGAATTTGAAGAAAACTGCGCCTGGCTGGGAGGAAAACTGGGAAGGCTGCTTAATATATAAGAAGATGTTGAATAATTAAATTTATATTTAAGTTAAAGTCATTGAAGAAATTTGTTGAGATTTTATGTTAAGGCATAGAAAATAATTAAGTTAAATAAAAAAATATATATTTGTGTAAAAATGTAAATGAATAAAAAATTGTTTACCTATTTTAGCATCAACAAATTTGTGAATAATTAAATTTATATTTAAATTTAAATTTTTGCAGAGTTCTAGGTATATAAGGGGTTTTTCAAAATATTCTTCTTTCAGGTTTCACTATTTTTCTTCAAAATATGGCTCTTAGTAATTATATGTGAAAAATTATATCATTTAAATGTCCACTATGAGCGCGTCTACAGGTAAAATCCGCCAAACAGTCGATTCATGAATACGGAATTGTTGAGAACGTCAAGGTATCGGTTGACGATGTTGCAGGTTGTTCAGCTTTATTTTTTGAGCTACAGCAGCAATATTCTCAAAAGCAACAGAAAGTTGAAGCGGATGACGGCGTTGGCCTCAGAGCGCATTCTAGCTAAGGAGTCAGAGGTCTCGTTACCCTTGATACCCACGTGTCCCGGGATCCATGTTAGCATGAGGCTATTATATCTACCGATATATGTAGTTTATGGATTTACAGGACTTGACTACCCCTGATGTGGTTGGGGGACTGTCTAAGGCCATGAGTGCAGGTTGGCTATCGCTGCAGATACACATACATAGATCTGCCTCTCCATCTGTTTTCCACAACAAAGTTCATCGCTTCTCGAACAGCATACACCTCCGCTTGAAACACAGATGCATACAGTCGTGTGCAGGCGTCGTATGGAATGCTCGAGCGGTTTGGCCGGCCGCTTCTTGTTGAAGCTTTCACGAGATAACGTTGCCAAATAGCCATATAATCTTTATATACAAATATTGGATAAACAGTCGACTCTGGTTAATTCAAACCTGCGATATTTCGAACTGCTCATTAATTCAAAGTTTTCACGAGTCCCCTACAAAATCTATTTATATTTCGAATTATGTCCATACATTTTTATGCACTCGGTAATTCGAACGAAAAAATCATTGCTTCGATGCGGTAATTCGAATGCATATGGTCAAACAGTCGACAATTCAAATTTGCAAAGTTTCTTGGTGTGTTAGTAAGAACTTTGAATTTTGGGACTCCCCTGAAAATACCTTTACTGTGCGTGGTTGCGTGTTACGCATAAAACACGCTTCCGCACGCATCGCTTCGTTGGTATACAGATTAAAAATTTGTATTAAATACGAGTCCTAGAAAATATAAAGGTTTGATACATATGTCACGTTTCTGACAGCTCTTTTACTGATTGACAAGGCATAGAGAGGCACCAACTGCTCCAAAAAATCGGGTTTCGTAGAAGATCAGGACAATTCCCATATAATTATGGATGATGAAGAGCCATCAGAGGTACCAGTAGCTGACATCAGCGGTGTGAATTTTTCTGACTAAGTTCAAGTGGATGGAGTTGCTGCTGTGTCAGGATCACTAACCGATGGCGAAATTTTATCTGCAACAAATACGAATGAAAAGTGCAAACGATGAAGATGAAGGCGATACATCAGAACCTTTGGCAGTGGTGTCAGTTAAGGTGGCAAGAGACTCATTCGATAACTTACAAAGCTTTTGTCTACAAAACGAAACTGATGAAATAGCACATCAGGCACTTTTTCTCCTTCAAAAAATTATTGAAACGTCTGAGCAGCAGCAATGTGCTTCGGAGCAAACACGTATAAATTAGTTATTTTCAAAGATTAACTAATACACATTATGAATATGTAGAGCATTAGCAGTTATATAAAAACACTTGATAATTCGAAGTTTTATTTATTTTCTCTCAAAACTTTCGAACCATTTAATATTTCAAACACTCGATAATTCGTAATACAATATTTTAAGGGGTTAGGGGTAGTCAGAGGCCCGAAAAAACTCTGAAAACTTTCGAACCATTTAATATTTCAAACACTCGATAATTCGTAATACAATATTTTAAGTTGTTAGGGGTAGTCAGAGGCCCGAAAAAATGATGATTTTCACGAATTTTTTTTTGCTACTTAATTAATTTATTTAACAAAAATAAAAACATAGCATAAAAACATCATGTTTTAACTTGACTTCACCAAAATTTCAAAAAAAAAAATTAATAATTGCAAAAGTTATCGCTGTTTGTGCGAAGCCCGTTTCTCCAGAAGTCCCTTGCGGTGAACATCACAAGTCCTTGCAGATTCATCCAAAACCAATCGGACAAGAAAAATTAGTTTTATTTATAGATAATCTTGTGCCTGATCGAAGCTTTTTTTTTTCAAAATGAACAAAATGGCGGCCTCAGAAAATTTTTTCCAGATTTTAGAAGGAAAAACCAACAGTTAATTGTTAAAAAAAAATCGAAATTTTTGAAAAAAAAATCCTTCGATCAGGCACAAGTTTTTTATGTTTTTTAAAAGCTGTATAAATTTTATTGAAATCTACGTAGCGGTTTTTAAGTTACAGTGTTCACCAGTTTGAAAAACATAGTTTTGAGAAAAACGCATTTAAAGTTTTGCTATCGGCTCCGGAGCGGCCGAGCGCCCTTTGTTAATTGTTGAATAACTTGAAAAGTATTTGTCGGATTCACTTCAAATTTTTACACAATATTTTTAAAACATTATACTTTAAGAAAATGCAAAAAAAATCGATTTTTTGAAAATTCTGACTACCCCTAACCCCTTAAGAGTCCCTCGAATTTCGAATTAACGAGAGTCGACTGTATAAAAATAAATTGCCGGGGTAGCCGGTTTGAATGATTATTTTTTAGTTTGATTGGCTGGAAAACAAAAAGTGGAAAAAACATAAGAAAAAGCCGCGACTTCTTTGGTGGATTAAATAGGCTTAGGCGAAAAAATAAAAATCGGAGAAGCCCTAAACAAATTCTTCAAAGTCCAAAATCTAAAAAAACGAAATGGGTGTTTTGCAGAAAAATTTTATAAGAAACCAATAAATATTATATTTCGATAATGAGCACTCATGCAAATATCCACTTCAGATTACTTTCATTCACAAGTACCTTCAATGTCGGCCCTATCATTTAATAGCTGCGTCATACATTATTTTTGCTACGATAATTCACATCATGTGGTATGAATAAATTTTAGTGGAAAGTGGAATTTCAGACACACATAATTTAAAATATAAGAAAAAGTGGGCTGTAGGGAGGGTGGGGAAGCACCGGAACCCCCATCTTGGCCAATGCAGAGGTGCAGAGGAAGGCGGTGTGCGCCGGCGCATTGTCGTGATGAAGGGTCCAATTGTTGACGAGGTCGGGTCGAACCCGGGCGACGTGGTTTTTCAGCCGAAGGAGCACTTCTTTGTAAAATGCCGCGTTTACAGTGCTTCCTGGAGGTACAAACTCCTTGTGGACGATGCCTCGAGAGTCGAAAAAGATGATCAGCATGGTTTTGACCTTGGATTTCGACATGCGCGCCTTCTTGGGTCGTGGCGACTGGCCACCGTTTTACCTGGGCACTGGACAGAGATTGGTCCCCGTAAGCCTTTTTAGCCCAATGATTTCGGTACTCGTTTTGTTTAGCTTTATGCAAAATTTGATCGAGTAACGTTGCTTCAACGATCGCTGCATTTTCGCCACTGCAAAATCCTAACAGACTTTTAAAACAGATTTCACGCGCGAAGCGATGTTGACTGCACTGCTGTTGCCAGCGAACTGGGACCGATTCGGTTGATCGCTTGGCAGACGCTCCGCGCGGGAAGGCTCATTACTTTTCAATCAAACCCTATATATAATTGGCACTTACACATTTTTTGGTGTCCGTCTTGATGTTTGATGTGTATTTTTTTTTTTGTCAATTTTCAAATTATTGTACAATCTGTTAAATTTACACAATAAGTAATTGTTTTTAAAGTAGAGTAGTATTGGAATTCTTTGTGGGTAATTAGTGCCCCCAAATTCTTGTCGCCTCATAACTTGCACAAATTTCGCGTTCGCAATAGCTCCACACTGATTAACGCGAATGCGAAATGCGAATGCGACTTCTGCATCATTTCTCGTACGTAGTTCACCAGGTACTACTAGTGGTCTATAAGCATATTTACATATCTAGTCTACATATCCATTAATTTACTATGCACCGTAAAATACCGAATACTGCATTAACTCTAATAAATAATTTCCAATTCCTCGTTATCTGAATGTGTTTACTAACGTAGAGTTAACTCCGCGAACTTCGAATGCATCAGTTTTTTGCACTCACAAAAGCAGAAGCAATGTTTTAGCTTCTCTCCATTATTTCTGCTCTCATCATAACCCTACGTGCCTAATTCTTAAATAAGTTTATGTTTAGTTTCTCCACAGTAAAGAAATGATTTTATATTTTTACCGAAAATGGCTTAAATAGACACACAGTCATAAAAAGAATTCAGTCGAGCGTTGAACAGCTGAGTGTGGGCACGAATACCGGTTTTTTGTGGCGGCACAATAAAAAAAGATCAATTCGAAAACAGGTATGTTAAGGGGAAATAACAATGGTTAGAGAAATCAACAACAATTCCTAATATTATTGCGACTGTGATTATAGCAATTAAATGTAAACATCTGTCTGGTTGTTTTACGGGTATAGCAATTACTGCCACATACACTTTTCATATATTTTATTTTCAAAGCAATTTTGTTTTTTTCCCCACTTTAGCATGGATTTCTATTACTTGCCTGGCTCTGCACCTTGTCGTGCCGTTCTAATGACAGCTCAATGTGTTGGCATTGATTTGAATAAAAAATTGTTGAATTTGAGTGCTGGTGAACACTTGAAGCCGGAATTTCTGAAGTTCAATCCGCAACACACAATTCCTACCCTGGTGGATAATGACTTTGCGGTATGGGAATCACGTGCCATTATGATTTATTTGGTGGAGCAGTATGCCAAGACCGATTCCCTGTACTCGAAAAATCCGGAAACACGTGCACTCATCAATCAGCGTTTATACTTCGACATGAATCTGTATATGGAATTCGGTCAATATTTTTATCCAGCTGTAATGAAGAAAACTCCATTTGATCCACAGCAGCTTAAGAAGTTGGAAGCACAGTTGGAAGTTCTGAACACTTTATTGGCTGGAAATGGCTTTGCTGTTGGCAATTCACTCACTCTGGCTGATTTGTCACTTTTGGCCACAATCAGCACTTTAGATGTTAGCTCATTCGCGAAAGGTGCCAATATTGATGTCAAGAAGTATGCGAATATTAAAAAATGGTATGAGAACATGAAGGCCGTTACACCTGGATACAAAGAGAATTACGAAGGTTGTTTGGAGTTTAAGAAATTCTTCAGTGGCCAATGAGTATTTGAATTCTTTTACTGTGTTGTTTAAGTGAGAAATGAAACGTACATTTTCTGTTGCTTTTATAAAGTAGTTATTAGGACACACAGTTTATACTCTTTTTACACTCTCTTTAGCTGAATAAGTCTCTGTGAAAAATGTGTTGATTGCTTACTAGTATACATATGGATATGTATGTGAAATTTCATGTATATAATTGACAATGACCACCCGGCATGATATGTACTCGTATAATTGCAAGCGCAGTGGCGCAAAATGCTCTACACACCTTTAGTGATAATCTACTCTGATATAAATTTAATTGATAACTTAGTATGTATTTTTTCATTTTTTTGGTACATAAATTAAAGTAAAGTAAATTTTACTTGTAGTATTTTTCATTTAGCATAACACAACCAGAGCAAACAATTTTTTTGGATTTAGATTTATCTTATACGAAAACAGTAATAAAATTAAAATTAAAAGAATATTTTGTACACAAATTTATTTAATGTTTAACTTAGATATAGATAAATAAAGAAAAAAAAAATAATAATAATTCCCTAATAAATAAAAAAATTTCAATTGATTTTTGGCTGAAACTTACGAAACAGAATAAGAATTTAGAATTGTGACTTTCTGAATATGCATTCGGATTTCTCTTACTTTAGAGGTGAGTAGGGTTTGAAACTTACAGAATATTTCGTATGCCGCTATAATGAATTCAAATTATAAAATTTTAATAACAAAGCCCCCACATGCCTTTGTAGGAAAATTAATTATACAAGTCGCCCATTACGTCAATTATATTTGAGACTTGTGAACTGGACAGCTGCAGTATCCAAACAGACAAACATTGGAGCGCGTAATGGTCAAAATAAAGATTTCCAAATTTTTTTTATTTAGAAAAGAAGTTTTTCCACCACTCCTTGTAGATTTTATAGAACAAGAAGTCATTAGTGGTCATTTCTACATAATTAACTAAACATTTTTTTCGGATTATGACGCTTGCAGCAAATGAGCGATATCTTATATTTTATTTATAATACATACAATATTTCGGATAATTTTTTTTTTTTTTCATTTAATTCTTAAGAGGTTGTGTGTCGAAATATTAATCGATTCCATCTCATATTAAAGCTCAAGATATGAGTGTCGACAGGTAGAAAAGAGAAAAAATCTATGTCAGTTGTGTTATTAAGAGTGCTTGGATTTGCTCTTTGCTGAATATCTCAGCATTTTTTATGCTGATCCAAGCATCATTGGCTTGAAAGCAGAAAAAAAGTTATTTTTTACATAAATTATTTCCAGAGTTCCTATTCTTTATAATGCGACGGCAATTTTTTTTATTATTTATTTATTTATTGAAAAGAGTAATAATTATAAATAATTATTCCACTTAAAAGGTAAGAAAAAAAGGAACAACTGCTAAGGCTTTCGGCTATTGATTTAAATGGTAAATTATATAGATAAAGAAGAAAGAAAGAAATAATTATATTATATTAAGTTTACTAGATGCTAGGTTTAAGATAATAATATATTATACCTATACTGGGGAAGATGAAGCTAGTACAATCGAAGGTATGTGGATCAGAGGCGTACCTGGAGGACGTTGCGCCCATGGTAGCGAAAATTATGCCGGCCCCCACTCCTCCCTTCTCTATAAAGTTATGAATGTGTTGCATTTACTCAGTAGAATTCATTTTTAATTCTTATGAATTAAAAAAAAAGTATAATAATTTAATGAGAAGTACTTCATAATTTGTTTCATTATCATAATACTAAAGAATGGAAATTAAATTTGCATTTTCAAGATAATTTATTATTTCAGGATGTAGGTTTTCAATAATTACGTAACACGTTTAAGGTTGGCTGTTTGGTTTGAGTGATGATTCTTCCAGAATCCAACTAGCGCTTCCGCACCATTTTGTTGCCACATCCTCGTCACCAACTTGTTTATCGGTTATTTACAGCATGACTATATCCAGTCTGTGCAGTTCAGGAACCTTATTAGGTTGTTGACATCTGAGCCAGACAGCTGTTCCAGACTCTCGAACGGCGGTTTACCCAGGGTTAACATTCTGTCCTTCCATAGGGCAGGGCATTCACAGAGGACGTGGAACGTTGTTTCCTTATTCTCCGGTTGCTTACAACTGTGACAGTATGTGTTGGGAGGGATGCCCATTTTGGCTGCTTGTTCTCCCACAGACCAGAAGCCAGTTATGGCTGCCGTTAGTCTCCAGGCGTCCCGTCGTTTCATTCATATTAATGCCGACGATTGCTTGATGTTGTAGGTAGGCTATAACGTAAACTTGAATTGCGACGCGAAGATTCGGGACCACGCTTTCATCTCCGAACTGTACAATGAATTCGAGGAGTGTTTCTGGACTTGAAATGGTGCTTTTTCGGCTCATGAGCAACATCCTGCAGTCAAGAATTTCTTCGTAAAGTTCATTTCCATCAATATCACTCACGTAGAATTGACCTAGCTCGTTGCACTTTTTTTGAGATCGTATTCTTTTTCCTGATAAATAAGACCTTTGACATGGAGAAAGAATCCAAATGTTTTATCGATTTCATTCAACCATTCATTTCTTGAAATATTCGACCAACTGTTTCTTTCAAGACCTTTTTCATTTCTTCGATGGCACTCAAGCCTGCATCAATCGAAATCTCAGTATCCATATTTTGTATTCTTCTTCGGCGTCGTTCAGTTGCAACGTCCAACATATATATTATATATAATATATATACATAATAATATAATATACATAATTGGCACGTACACCCTTTTTGGGTGTTTGGCCGAACTCCTCCTCTTATTTGTGGTGTGCGACTTGATGTTGTTCCACAAAATGAAGGGACCTACAGTTTTAAGCCGACTCCGAACGGCCGATATTTTTATGAGGAGCTTTTTCATGGCAGAAATACACTCGGAGGTTTGCCATTGCCTGCCGAGGGGCGACCGCTATTAGAAAAATGTTTTTCTTAATTTTGGTGTTTCACCGAGATTCGAACCTACGATCTCTCTGTGAATTCCGAATGATAGTCACGCACCAACCCGTTCGGCTACGGCGGCCGCCATACAGCATACAACATAAAATTATCCCTTCTTCGAGTGAACTATCAACGATTTCATTTTCATTTTCGAAATAATTTTGAAGAGCGTGGGATCTTGCAGGATCTACTATTGGCCTGTTCGTTACCTTTGATGCCACTGTGACCCAGAACCCACATAGGTTAGACTGAACCTTTTTGTTGTGTGAGCATGTTGCGCATTTTGAGTGATTACTAGGGAGTTTGGTTCAGAATAGCCTCGATTGCCGGTTTGCTGTCACTGCATATTATGTATTCATGGTTTTTAATGGGAAGCGAAGTGTACGGCTTCAAGAAACGCAGCAACTTCGGCTGTTAAGATTGAGCAGTAAGAATTTTTTTGATGGTGCAGTAAATTATTTATGACTAAATAGCTTGGTATGACCCATTCTGGATGAGATGGTTTTTCTACGAGTATAGGTGATATTAGTATGTTCAGTTCTTTGGCTTGATTTAAAATTTTAACTCTTGCCAATTGCCAATTGTTTTCTCTCGGGCAAATATAGGCAATGATATGAACAGTGCAAGAAGTGGTGCTAGTGTAACTGCAAAACAAAAACAAAAACATGTTTCAGAGTTCGAGAAGTACTTTTTGAATTTTATTTCATATTTGCTCTCCAATTAAAAAAAAAAAAAAAACTTTATGCACATATGTACATACATATGTACAGGTGCACACTAGACCGTACTACCTTGGAAACAAACGGAACGAACGGTTTTAAAAATTAATTTTAATTAATATTTGAAGTTATTAGCGGAAATTGCTAAGTCTAATATTAAAACAAGAAATGATTTCACTTATTCCAAGATTTTATTTTGTGAATTATTTACTCAATTTAAAACCCATCGCGAAATTACGTGCTTCACCAATATGAAACTATTTTGTTAAAAATAAATAAATAATTGGCACGTACAATTCTTTTAGTTCTTTGGCCGAGATTCTCCCCCTATTTGTAGCGCGTGTCTTGATGTTGTTCCACAAATGGAAGGACCTACAATTTCAAGCCGATTCACGCAGATGGTTTTTTATGAGGAATTTTCTCATGTTGGTACTGTGCTTTGCTAAGTCTCCTCTGGACACTTCATCCATCCATGGTAAGGTGGGCTCCTTGGAAACAAGTTCCGTCAATCCCAACTTATTTATAATGATGTTATCGGTCGCGTCGGGACTATCCAATTATTCTCCTTGCCGTAACTCTTTAGCAAACGCTAGCTCTTTGCAAAACATGAATTCCGTCTAAATCACCACATCATAAGAGATAAAGCTTTGTAAATTCTCCACTCATCGATCTCGGATTGCGTCAATAACTCTATCATGTCCTGACTTAAGCGGTATGTATTTCATGTCGTACTATCATAGTCCTGAACATATCGATGAAAACTCTTTAGCGAGTTGTTGCTCGTAAGCAGACCATTTTGAAAATGAAATGTTTTTTCTACAAATTTTACTTTTCCTCCACTTTCTAGAGTTAGCAACCCAGTGTCTAGAGAGAACGAGAAAGCTGCTTAGTGAGTAAACCTTTTATCATTGAATCATGGAAGGTAAGTAAAGAGTCTTTTAAAAGTGACGCTTAGCTGTCAGTAGTACTCGACATTTATCCTGTAGACTGATGTACAATTTTACACGATAGAACAACGGGTTAAAATTATTGAAAGTTATTATGAAAATAGTCGATCTTTAAGAACAACATATCGCTAATTGCGAAATTTTTTTGGCAGAAATATTCATTCGAATGAGGCGACGATTCAAAGGGTGGTGAACAAATTTCAAGAAACTGGTTCTGTCGAGAATAGAGAAAAGACTGGCAGACCAAAAACTGGACGTTCTGTTAAGAATATTGCTGTTGTAGTGCCAAGTGTTGCTAAACAAGATTCAACATCGATATCTCAACGTTATCAACTATTAAGCATTCATGAATCGGCTGTTGGCGGATTTTACCAGCAGATGTGCTTATGGTGGACATTTCAATGATATTGTTTTTCACATATAATTGTTAGGAGCCATACATATTTTGAATAAAAATTGTGCAACCTAAAATAATCTACATTTTTACGTTTTTTATTTTAAAACAACATCCAGGCACGCCTTTTATTAAAAAGAGTATTTGCTTGAAGGAACTTTGAACCAAAAAAGAAAACACTCTTCTTGAAGCTCAAACGTCGATATTTGTATTATACCTCAAAATTCAAATATAAATGTCGAGGATAAAACAATAATATTAAAAAAGGCCGTGCGTAAAAATAAAATAGATAAAGTTTAATGATTTTTAGCGAGCTTTAATTTACTGGCAATAAGGTGGCACGTTAGGGTCGTAGGAACTAAGATCTGATGGGTAAGTACTACTGAAACAAAAAATGGTGTATAAAATACGATTTTTTTTAATTTTATATTATGACGCCACCATTTTTCTAGCAGATAATTAATTAACACCGAGCATTAACACCGATAACAATGCCAGCCCTGAAACCAACACAGAATCTCTCTTGCGAACTAGCGCTACTTTTTACTAAGTAGGCAATTGAGTAGCAAAGTCCTCTCTCGACGATCAAAACTAACTCTTTATTAGTCTCTCTAGTGTGCAAAGGTGTACCTAATAAAGTAAATGGTAAACGGACACAGACGGCAGTTGTCGATTTAGGCATGAAAACACATGATGGAAAGAATAATGAGGTGGCGCCTATCGTGGTCCCGTTACTTTGCGCTCAGCGAATTTGACAACTAGTTACGTGATTTTAGCTCCAGTATGGCCAGATTACCATTTTCGTAACTTGATTTATCATTTTTTTTGTTATTTTTATTATTTTTTGTCTTGGAGTTTTAGTTTTTTCTTCATGACATTTTTCTAGCTGTTCTAAGTAAAATGTTATGTTTATAATTTTGTAAAATATACATTTTTTAATAATTATTTAAATAATTCACTCAGTTTTATTTAGCTTTACTTTTTTTAACATCTGGTGGCATTGCCCGCGATTGCAGGTGTTGTTGGTGTTCTTCTGCTTTCGGCAGTCAAATCTCTCTCTCGCTAGTGCAGTGTTGCCTAGCTTTGGATATAAAAACGCACTAAAATGCCCATTCAAAGAAAATAACCCAACAAATTTTTATTGAATCACTTAAAGAACTTTGTATGCGTGACAAATTGTCTTTAAAATGTGCGTTTTTTTAAATAAATGTGGCATGCTTATGTACAATTTAATTTATGAGGTTTTTTTGTTAAGCGAGACTCTTTTGTTAAGATAACGACTTTTTTGCTATATTTGAGGTTATGTAACTAAATAAGGTACTCTTTTTGTAAAAATGTCAGTATGGTTTCTTTAGTATTTTCTGGTATTTTCTTGTTTATTTTTACAATGAATATAACTCTATGTCTCACTAAGGATTGATGACCGGAAGAAACGATTACACCTCTATGGTTTTAATTCGCATTCAATAAATTCAATAATTCAACTGGCATCGGTTAGCGCGAAAAGAAACCGCTTAAGCGTTTATCGCGCCAATCAATAAGAAGAAGAATAATAATTATCAGAATTAGCTACCCTACAGAAATATTTATAATTTTTGGGAATGGCGTCGTACGTCAATCATAATTGACACTTGTGAACTCGCAGCACTGCAGCATACAAACAGGCAATCAATAGTGGGCGTAAAGGACAAAAATCATTTTTTATTTAGTAAAAAAGTTATTCAAAAGCAAAATTGATGATGACTAATTTTGCGTCCCTTTGTATGACCTTTAGTAACAGTTCCAACAAAATCACTTTTTTTTTAGTTTTGGTTACTGGCTCATATGAATTTAAACATGTTTTTAATTTCAAAATCACAACTAACACTTCAATTTAAAGGTACGTGGATAGCGAAAAATTTTATTGTAATTTCTTTACTTTAAAGGAAACGTTTCCGGACCGAGTTATCTCTCGAAGGGGTCACCGAGATCTTGTGATTTAACACCTTGTGACTTTTTTCTTTGCGGCCACGTGAAAGAGAAGGTCTACGCCAACAGCCCAGGGTCGATTCAAGACCTCAAAGATGGAATTCGTGAGGCTATCGAGGAAATAGGGCAGCCACTTTGCAATTCGGTTATGGAAAATTCCATCAAAAGGATATGGTTCTGTAAGCGTGGTCGTGGTGGTCATTTGCCTGATGTTATTTTCCGCTATTAACGGCATGCCTTCCTCTTGATAATGAACACCTCTGTTTGGAAAACCCTATATATCGTACCTTAAACCAATGTCACCTTGATGTGTATACATTCATACATACATTCTATGATACTATTAGAAGCCTAACGCTTCTGTAGAAGTTTTTCAGCCATACGTACTTTGCAGAATTGCCGCATTTGGGTGAATGATAATCCAAGAGTGATTGCCGAAAAACCAATGCCCCCACAAAGAGTGACTGTTTGGTGCGGTTTATGGGCCGGCGGTATCATTGGGCCGTATGTTTTCCAAAATGAGGCCCGTCAGGCAGTTACTGTGAATAGTGTTCGCTATCGTGAGATGATAACGAAATTTTTATGGCCCGAATTGGAAGATATGTATCTGGACGATATGTGGTTTCAACAGGACGGTGCCACTTGTCACACAGCTAACGAAACAATGGCTCTTTTGCGCGAAAAATTTGATGGCCGAATAATCTCACGTCGCGGCAATGTCAATTGGCAGCCAAGATCATGTGATTTGACACCGTTGGATTTCTTTCTTTGAGGTTATTTGAAAGAAAAGGTGTACATCGATAAGCCAGCAACAATTCAAGAGCTAAAGGATGAGATAATTCGGCTCATTAACGGCATAGAACCTCAATTTTGCCTCTGCGTCATCGAAAATTGGGACCATCGGATGGAGGTGTGCCGCCGAGGCCACGGCTGCCACTTGGCCGATATTCTGTTCTATACGTAATTGAGCCATACCAATATTATCATAATAAAGAAAAATGACAATAATTTTTTTAAATAAATTGTATTTTATTCAAAATCAACACCGGCCCTTGAAACTTAACCACCCTTTATATTGATGAAGGTACTGCATTTAATGAAATTTATTTAATTCCAGAGAAATGCAATTATTGAGTACAATACTTGCTCACTTACTTCATCTCGTATCTAAACTGATATCAGCAACTTGATTAATTTCATAGCAGGTGATATACGGAATAATTAATTATTATCATTCAGTATAATTAATGATAATCAATTTGTATATTTATAGAATTGCTTACCGCCTGTTTTTCCAAGTATGACCGGTATATAACGGGTGATCAATCATGAGGTGCTTTTTTCAATAGTTATAAAAAAAAAAAAATGTAAATTATGTTCAAAACCTTTATTTATCATTTGAAAGGACATTCTTTGACATTTACTTTTTGAATATGACTTCATTCAAATGTTGGCCGCAACTACGCTTAAGGTGGTCAATTCTGAAGGTCCAATTTTCAATCACTCATTCGAGCATTTCGACTGGTATGTCGTGAATAACACGCGTAATGTTGGCTTCCAGAGCTTCAATCGTAGCTGGTTTATCAGCATAGACCTTGGACTTCACGAATCCCCAAAGAAAAAAGTCCAAAGGACCACCAAGATCTTGGTGGCCAACTCACAGGTCCTAAACGTGAAATCAGCTGCTCTCCGAAATGACTTCTCAATAAAGTCATTGTTTCACGAGCTGTATGGCAAGTGGCTCCGTCTTGTTGAAACCAAATGTCGTAGAGATCACTAGATTCAATTTCAGGTAGCAAAAAGTCCGATATCATGGTACGGTAGCGAGCACCATTCACAGTTACGTTGCGGCCATCATCATTTTTGAAAAAATATGGACCGATGATTCCACCAGCCCATAAACCACACCAGACCATTGTTTTCTCTGGGTGTAAAGGTAGCTCTTGAACCTGTTCTGGTTGCTCTTCATCCCAAATACGGCAATTTTGCTTATTGACGTAACCATTGAGCCAGAAATGCGCCTCATCGCTGAACAAAATTTTGCTCGAAAACAGCGGATCTTCTTCAATCTTTTCAAGAGCCCAATCAGCAAAACGGTGACGTGCAGGAAGGTCATTTGGCTTTAGTTCTTGTACGAGCTGTATTTTGTATGCTTTTAAATGAAGATCCTTCCGTAAAATTGACCAAGTTTTTCCATTCAACAGTCCAAGTTGCTGAGAACGGTGCCGAATCGATTCATCGCGGTTTTCACGTACACTCTCTGCTACTGCCGCTATATTCTCAATGCTTCTTGCTGGACGTGGTCTATTCGGTCGAGAATTATCCACCAATGAATATTCGGATTCAAATTTGTTGATGGTATGTCGAATAGTGTTTAAGGCAGGCCGATTATGTTGACCATAATGCGGTCTAAGCGCACGAAAAACATTTGTCACAGAACGCTGATTTTCATAATAAAGTTGAACAATTTGTAGACGTTGTTGCGGTGTGAGTCTTTCCATGATGAAATGCCAAACGCTGTTCAACAAATCCACGAAGACAGTTTGCCACAACTCGCGCGCGATCTGTAAAAAAAACGCAAATGAAAAAAACTCCTCTTAATTGATCACCCTTTACAATACATATATACATACTACATATAATAGGGGTATTCATCTAAGCGTCGAAATTTATGAAACGCTGATGTTAAAATTTTTACCCGCCCTATTACTTGAACGCATCCCGAAAATTTGTTGTCTAATTCCATCAGGCAAGTTAGCTTTCTGCCTACGCTTAGCCCTTCGTCTACCTCAAAAAAAAACTAGCACTACCTAGCGCTCGCATGGTAGTTCCCCCTAGAAAATTAATATTATGTGTACCTGTACTAGGTTGTACAATAAGTTTTGCGGTTCGATAAGAAAAACACAATTTTTGAAATACACTTTATTATTCAGTATAGTCTCCCTGAACACCAATACATTTGTTCCAATGAGATTCCAATTTACGAATTCCATCCCTGAAGTGAGAATATGCAAGAGTTGCCAAATACGCTTCCAAAGCTGTTATGAACTCGTCATTTGATGGTAAACGCTTCCACGCATGCATCTTTTTAGGTCTGAAAACAGATGAAAGTCATTAGGGGCCAAATACGGTTAATGCTCCAACAATTCGAACTTTATTTCATAGATTTTAGTCATTGTCAAAATGCTCTTGTGACACGGTGCATTGTTCTGATTAAAAAAATGTTCATCTTTTGCAAACTGGGGTTTTTATTAACGACTTTTTTCATTCAGCTGTCATAAGAGGCTACAATAATATTCAGAATTCATTACTTTACCAGTTTCATGATTTTCCAATACGAGATCCTGTATTTTTTTATGTTTTCTGGTGTTGCTGCTGTTTTTGGACGCCCTTGACGTGGATCGTCTTCAAGACTCGGAAGACCACGTTTAAATTCAGCAACCCATCTTTCTTCTGTACTAATTAATGGTGAAAAGTCTTCATACACTTTCAACATTCGTTCATAAATTTCCTTTGCTTTTAAACCTTCCAAATATAAAAATTCAATCACTGCACGATACTTGATTTTTTCCATTGTAGAAAATGCTCGGACTCGTCGATACTAAATGGCTTGTAAACAAAGAAAGAATTGACAGATAAGTTATTTTGAAAAGATGGAATATGTAATAACTGCCATTAGAGTTCATTGCTTCAAGTTTATATTTTAAATCTTTGTGGTAGATCAGTAGGCTCACACGTTTTGAGTTTGGTTTGGTGATGAATTATATTTTTGAAATCTGTATGACGTCAAGGTTTGATTTTGAAACTAAGCTCCAGATTTGCGCTCCATATGTCCATATTGGTTCAATATTGCTTTATCAATGAGCAGCTCATTGTCTAGTGAATGCACTGATTTTTAACCAAGTAGCAAATAAAGGAAACGAAGTTTTATTCCAAGCTGCTTCCGCTTTGAAAATTTATGATTTCGCCACGTAAGACGTCGATCAAGATGAATGCCCAAATATTTAGCGAGGTGCGTTTGTGGTATCTGACAGTTGTTAAGATGCGCTGAGGGACAAGAATCCTTGCAGAGTGGAAAAGTAAATTTGCCCTGATTTTGTTTCATTTGCTGTTATACGCCATTTGCTAAGGCTATTGAGGTTTTGTTGAAGCAGATTAAATGCAGTAGAAGTGTGACTATTTCTAGTCATTAATGCAAAGCCATCTGCATATGTAGCTGTATATGTGCTTACTGTTAAAAGTAAATCGGCAGTGAAAAGCGTATAAAGTACTAGTCCCAGGACACTTCCCGGTGGCACACCTGCTTCTTCATTTATTTTAACTCGAGAATATGTACTTTGTAAGTATGATTTTAGTAGCGCAAGAAAATTATGAGTAAGATAAAGTTTTAGTTTGTACAGCGGCCTCTCCTGTCATACCTTGTCAAATGCTTAGCTTTTGTCTAGGAAGATGACCACACAGTATTCTCATTTTCGAGTGCTTCTCTGGCGAAATTATATGTAGAGTTACTCTGCTCGGTGCTAGAATTATGTTCATTGATTCTACATAAATCGATGGATATGACTTTTTTGAGCAATTATAGGTTCGAGCTATTTTATTAAGTGTTTTTCAAAGATGTCTTGATATTGTACTTTTCCACAAATGGAAAGACAGACAGTTGTATGCCGCCTCCGAACGGCACATGATTTTTTATTAGGAGCTTTTCAGGGCAGAAATGCTCTTGGAGATTTGTTATTACTTTTATTAGAAAACAATGTTTCTATCATTCGATGTTTCATGCTCGGGCTTTCGAGCCTGTGCTCTTAGGCACAAGCACGAACGCATTCGGCTGCAGCGAATGAAATACCAATTATTTAACAAAAAAAGATGCAACTCGAATTGTTTGAATATTACATAGAAGACATAGAAATGAACTAAGTGAATGAGTTACAGAGATACAGAGCTGAAAAGTATCAGATGATGATATGCGAATACAATATAATCTCTTTCGGATCCATTGAACTCGGCCGGTATACAAAGGGTTACATTTATGGTTAAATTTAAATCGTCGGTTACCAATTCTCATATAAATTTTGATAGTTTTTTAATCTGCGGAGTTGATGAGGTTTACGTGATTTGCGCAGCATTTAAGCGTCTAGATGAATACCCCTAATACATATTTGGTTATCAACTCACGTGTGTTGATTAAACAACAATATGTATATAATATAGACTACGACTACGTAACATCTTAGTTACCCACTCAGCAAAAGTTATCGAAAGCAGAATATTTAGTGGCCATCGTAGTGGAGTGGATTTGCGCTCAGTAGTTTTGGTGCAAAGGCAATATTACAATCTAATTTTTTACTAGCGCTAATTGGGAGTTTTTCCCATCACGACAAAAGAAATATAACAATTGCTAATTAAAGAATCGCGTGTCTTACAAAAAATTACTAAAAAGGCACTGGGAGAAAATATTACTGGCCGTGCTCCTGTATTCTTTGGCGCATGTACGATATATTAGACTCGCGTGATGTTTTCGATTCGTAAGAAAACAATAATATGGCCCAAGGACTTTTCGAGAAGACGATGTATACAATACACAAAACGCGTATAAATTATTCTAACAAAGCAAAAACGAACACTGCTCAAATAGCAGCTATGGGAGTAATATATGACGGAAAGAATAATGAGATGGTCCCTATCGTGGTACCGTTGCTTTGTTCTCAGCAAGTTTGACAATGAGTGACGTCGTATTAGCACCAGTATGTCCAGATTACCATTTTCGTAACTTGATTTAGCATTTTTTTGTTATTTAGTCTCGGAGCTTTACTTTTCTCTTTATGACATTTTTCTAGCCTATTCTAATTATAATGTAATGATTATAATTTTGTAAAACATACATTCTTTTAAAGTTAGTTCAATAATTCACTCAGTTTTATTTAGCTTTGCTTTTTTTAACATCTGGACGCATTGCTCGCGATGGCGGTTATTGTTAATGTTCTTCTCCTTTCAGCTGTCAAATCTCTCTCTCGCTACGACAGTGTTGCCTAGCTTTGGATATAAAAACGCACTAAAATGCCCATTTAGAGAAAATGAAATACCAAATTTGTGTTGAATTACTTAAAGTACTTTGTATGCATGAAAAATTGTCTTTAAAATGTGCGTTTTTTTAAATAAATGTGTTATGGTTA
This sequence comes from Anastrepha obliqua, assembly GCF_027943255.1. Lineage (NCBI taxonomy): Eukaryota > Metazoa > Arthropoda > Insecta > Diptera > Tephritidae > Anastrepha > Anastrepha obliqua. The sequence continues at coordinate 114,565,842 of NC_072892.1, forward strand.
TATACAATTTAATTTATGAGTTTTTTGTTAAAGGAACGACTTTTTTGCTATATTTTAGGTTATGTAACAACATAAAGTACTCTTTATGTAAAAATGTCGTTATGGTTATTTCAGTATTTATTGGTATTTTGTTGCTTGTTTTTATTATGAATACACCTCTTCATGCCCTCTGTGCCACTAAGGATTGATGACCGGAAGAATCGATTACACCTCGATGGCTTTAGTTCGCATTCAGTAAATTCAAACGCTCTTTAAAATTTGTAGAAAGGTTTTCAATCTTAAGAAGAGTTGGGAGAAGAAGATTTAATATTTATATTTATATATAATATATATTATATATAATTGGCGCGTACACCCTTTTTGGGTGTTTGGCCGAGCTCCTCCTCCTATTTGTGGTGTGCGTCTTGATGTTGTTCCACAAATGGAGGGACCTACAGTTTCAAGCCGACTGCGAACGGCCGATATTTTTATGAGGAGTTTTTTCATGGCAGAAATACACTCGGAGGTTTGCCATTGTCTGCCGAGGGGCGACCGCTATTAGAAAAATGTTTTTCTTAATTTTGCTGTTTCTCCGAGATTCGAACCAACGTTCTCTCTGTGAATTCCGCATGGTAGTCAAGCACCAACCATTCGGCTACGGCGGCCGCCGTATTGCATAATCTTAAAAGGAGCAAAAAATTATGTTTTTACTTTCAAAATATCAAATTTTATAAGAACCAACAAATTGTCAGTAGGACAATGATCATTTCAGAGTGGCCTTATTTAGCCCTTTTGTGTTTAATTATACACATTTAACTTACAATTTTGGTAGCTTCAAATTAAAAAAGAAACAAACGGCAAACTCAAACATTTTTTTTTGTGTTTACCGCTTGAAGTATTATGCAATTTATTTGTTTTTATTTCTCCTTCTTCTCGATTGGTGCAATAACGGCTTTCCGTTGTGCTTTCTTTCTCGTGCTAACCGGGACCAATTAGAAGCTAAGTAGTATTCAAGCTATTCTCCATCTGACCTTTCTAACGCAGAGTACGCTTTTCCCCTCCTCTGCTACCACCAACTGGTACTGCGTCGAATACTTTCAGAGCCGGAGCGTTTGTTTCCATTCGGACGACATGACTCAGCCAACGAAGCCAATGGATCTTTATTCGCCACGCTATGTTTATGTCGTCGTAAAGCTCATACAGCTCATCGTTGTATCGTCTACGATATTCGCCGTTGCCAACGTGCAAAAGTCCAAAAATCTTAAGCAGAATCTTTCTCTCACACACTTCAAGCGTCGCCTCATCGGCTGTTATCGTTGGCCAAGGTTCTGCGTTAGGACGTGCATGATAAGAGACTTATGAACTTTAGATTTGCTCGTTAAACTTTACTACTCAATTAGGTACATATTTCGTTTATATGTAGTAGCATTTGTTTGCAAGATAGATTCTGCGCTGGATTTCAGGGCTGAAATTATTATCCTTGAAATTTATATTTATTTATTTAAGAAATGGAATCTGTATGATCGCTTAAGCTTCGAAATCGTATAGGCATAATAGAAGAAAAAGAATGCTGGTTACTGAATACATGGAGTCTCTTACAACTTCAAAATCATAACTGTCGACAGGGACGTGGGTGCCGACGCGCGACTGCGCCGGGTGCTTGTTTGATGGCAGGTGGTCATCTTCAACTTGCCCTCTTTCATTGCCAGACCAATTCGCTTTGCTTAGAATAAGCGGAAATAACAGCGCCGTTGTTAAGGCCGTCCTCGACATAAGCCAGAAATTGTACGTTCCTACAATAAATTGTGCCTCAGCCATTAAGTTTTGCGCGCCCACAATCGGTTTTGACATCGTCCTTCATTTATATTTACTTACGTTTACTTATTATCAATGCATATAATGGTGGCCCGGTGGCATTTGTCGAAAGCGTCTGCTATCTCGACTGCAATATCACGGCAAACGGCAGAGTAGATGAAGATGTCAACTGCAGGCTGAACAAAACAATAGCGGCGTTCGTGCGATTGCATACAGTATGGGCGAATCGGATAAGGCGCTGATACCCATGCCCATAGCCACTTGTAAATTACTTATAGACAGGGAAACCATTAAAAAGGTAAATACAAGCTGGCAAAACCTCACAACATGCGAACTAAGCAGACAGACATGGCCGAACTGAAACAGAGGTCGATCGAAGATCTTGCTAAGATTTAACAGAGAAGCTATAAGAAAAATGATAGGTTTATTAAATGGTCATTGTTTAATAGGCAGCCACGCTAGAAGGTTAGGACTCCCGTACTTCGATTTCTGTAGAAGCTGTGAAGCTATGAGAAGGCTGCGCACTCTTGATACAACATTTCTAACCGATGTAGCGGACATAGCCCATCTAAAACTAACGAAGCTCTGCTCGTTTATTAAAGCAACCGGAGGGTTTGAAAAGGAACACGTAGAGTAAGGATAAGCTCCAGTGGTATCACAATGGACTTGCGAAAGGTCTAAGTGCGTCTTCATGACAACCACCCCACCTACCTACCTACCTATGGGCGGGTTCGCAAATCTCTGGGACTCAGCTTAGAAAGTGGTGATGGATAGGTTACACGCTTAGAAAAGTACCAAATAGTATCACAAGAATGCCACTGGACTGGAACCCGCAAGGGAGCAGAAGTCGCGGTCGGCCAAAGAATACTTGAAGAAGGTCGATGCCTCGCGAGCTGGCACATGCTGACATCACATGAGATGGCACACAAACAATAGCCCGATGGAAGAGTCTTGTCGAGGCTCTATGCTCCCGAGCGGAGTGAACAAGTAAAAAACTTATTATCAGTGAAAATATTATTGAAATTATTAATACATGTACTTAAATGCTATAGCTACCAGATTTTCTGTACTACTTTACAACACATCAAAAGTGATAATAATGGAAAGTTTCGTTCCCAAATATTTCCGAATATTTTCATCTATAACGAAAATACGCACTTTTTGCTGAAATTCGAGTTAAAAGAACATTTTCAGATTTGTTTTGACCGCAAATATTGATTGATCCACAAAGGAGTCAACTTAACCTCATCGAAGTATACAGGGTTGGCCATATTAAACTGGCCCATTGAGTAACCCTATAACTTTTTACTGTAATTTCAGATCAGCTAATGACATACCGCGTTGGAAGCGTCAGTCGAAGGAGATTTATACCATGAAACAGTACACCCCAATAGAACGCGCTGAAATTGTTCAGCTGTACATTCAAAATTCCTTCTCGATTGTAAAAACGCAACGTGCGTGGAGAAAAAAAAATAAAGTGAAAAGTGCGCCGTCAAAGAACGCAATCAAGCAAATGCACAAAAGATTTTTGTCTTCCGGCACTGTGGCTAATACCCGATCGAAATATCGCGGCCGTACGAGCCAGTATCGAGTCATCGCCGCGAACGTCAGGTAATCGTCGTTCTGCTCAGTTGGACATCCCTCGGACCACTCTACGACGTATCATTCGTTTGGATTTGGGGATATTCCCGTACAAAATACAACTAAATCAACAACTGTTGCCGGCCGATAAGCCTCGTCGCTTGGAATATGCCAATTTTGTCGTCCGAATGGCCCAAACTGATGAGGATTTTTGGCATCAAATCATTATGAGTGATGAGGCCCATTTCTCCTTGAACGGAACCGTAAATAAGCAAAATTGCCGTTTCTACGCCACTGAAAACCCTCAAATTATTGAAGAGGTACCTCTCCACGACCAAAAAGTTACTGTCTGGTGTGGCATTTGCGCTGATATGGTCATTGGGCCGTTCTTCTTTGAAAATGGTCAACACCAACCATTGACCGTCAATCAAGAGCGTTATCGGGCCATGATAACCGATTTTGTGATGCCGATTGTTCGTGAAAATGGTATGGAGCACTTCTGGTTTCAGCAAGATGGCGCACCACCACACACAGCACGAGCCACCGTCAACTTATTGAAGACTTTGTTCCCTGGCCGTTTGATATCAAAAAGCGGCGATTTTGACTGGCCGCCACGATCACCGGATTTGACGCCACCGGACTTTTTTCTTTGGGGCTATTTGAAATCTAAGGTTTACGTCAACAAGCCAAAGACACTAGGCGCACTTAAGGCCAATATCCGACGGGAAATAGCCGCCATATCGGCCGAGAAGCTGGCCAAAACTATGGAAAACGCCGAAAAACGGGCACATTACGCTATACGAGCTAAGGGCGACCACTTGCGCGATATCATATTCAAAAAGTGATGTAAACGAATCTCCTTGAACTAAATTAAATGTTTTTCACAATGAAACACAAAAAAATGTTTCTTTTTCCATATTTTTTTAATAATCACATGGGTCAGTTTAAGATGGCCAACCCTGTACTTACTTACTTACTTATGTGGCGCTACAACCGTGTGTCGCCGGGCCAGCTAAAAATCTCGAGAGCTGAAAGAACTCTCACTTGATCTTGAAGCTGATGCTTCCAACGGAGATGTGGTCTTCCTCTTCCTCGTCTTCCTTTTTGAGGTACCGTGTCGTAGACTCGCCTCGCTAGAGCGTCTTCATTCATACCCGTCCAGCCATCGTAGCCGCTTTATTTTCAAGCGCTTAACTAGGTTCATGTCCCTATATAGCTCATATATGATAGCTCACTGTGCCACCGTGCACGATACTTCTCACCAACGCAGAGGGCACCAAAGATCTTACTTAGAATTTTTCTCTCAAAGGCTTCCAAAACTTTCTTATCTGTCATTGACATCGTCCATGTATGGAATGATCAGTGTTTTGTGGAGTGCTAGTTTGGTCCTTTGAGAGAGCGAAGTATACATTCTGTCAAAAAAGTACTGGGATTTGGTCAATAAAACACAAAATATTTATTCATTTATTTTGTCGTCTTCAAAGTGGGCCGTTTCGGAATGAATGAGTGTTCCAATAATTTTAGACAACATATTTTTCAAACTCATTTTCTGAAATCAACTTCGATTCTTGCCGCGAACTTGCTTTTATACAAAATTAATCCGATTATCGGAAAATATATACTTTTAACAACAACGTTTGACATTTGTGAATTTGGTAGTTGCAGTATCAAGGAGCAATGAAGTAAACTTTAAAATAAAGATTTCCATCAATCAAAGTAATAAAACAGGTGCCTCAATTCAAATTTTGGCAACAGAAAAAGTGTTTCTGCATGTTTTTTTTATTTTTTCTTGTAAATTAACTTTTTTAAACACATTTGCTATCTGAAAAGTTGGGCAAGATCATATTTATATTTACCGTTTCATTCGTGTATCTTTTTGAAATTTGAAATAAAAGGATTTGGAAAAAAAATGTATTATTTTCTCGGTAAGTGGTTCTAGTGATCGATAACTCGTAATGTATCGATCAAACAGTTTAAAGTTTATGCTCGTTGTCAAGGTGACATTTCACACTAAAAAAGTTCTTTTCGGTTTTTGTTTGTTCCACGCTGAAATTGTGAATGGTGTTTATGTTGTATATACTGTAAGAGCCAATTATGCGGAATTTTGGTTTCGTCGATTCCGTTCAGGCAATTTCGATATTAAAGAAATAATCGAAGTTGACCGGCATGTTAGTAGTCGTTGCACCGTCCAGGAGCTAAAGATCAACCATGAAACAGTTTTTAATAATTTGTGCAAAAAATTTTCACAAAAATAATGGATTTCTTTTTCCCCAAACGAATATTTTAAATGATCAATACTCAGGAACTTTCATGACAGAATGCACATTTATTTATATATGCCCTAATGTAGACCGTCATATACACACATACACACATATACACTCATTATTTAAGTTGACTGTTTTAATTTTGCACATTTTGTCATACCGCTTTTAGTTTTTTACCGCTCGATAGACTGTAAGTAGCTGAAAGTAGAGAACAAGTCAACAGAATCCACTGGTAAATATCACATATTTTTGATTATTCCGCACTCAATGTTAATATGGAATGTAAATATTTGAAAAACTTCCATACAGAATTTATAAATATCAAATCGAGATGGATTTCTATTATATCCTCGAATCGCCGCACTGCCGCTCCGTAATAATGGTCGCTGAAGCTTTGGAGATTGAACTCAATCGAAAGTTGATGAACTTGAAGGAGAAAGAGCACTATTCACCTGAATTCTTGAAAATCAACCCTCAGCATACTATTCCCACTTTAGTGGACGATGGTTTCGTTATCTGGGAAGCGCGTGTTATTCTCATTTACTTGGCTGAGAAGTATGACAAAAATGATAAGTTATACCCACAATGCCCACAAAAGAGGGCAGCGATCAACCAGAAACTTTTCTTCGATCTGAACATGTATTCCTTATTTGCTGATTACTATTACCCTATTGTTAGAGATAAGGAGGCACCTGTGCCCGACCGCTTGGCAAAATTTAAAACTCGATTGGTATTTTTGGATCTTTTTCTGGAGGGGCAAACCTACGCTGCTAATAATACTTTGTCTATAGCCGATTTCTCTTTACTTGCTAGCATCTCGACCTTCGATGCGGTCGGCATTGGTTTGTGTAAATATCCTCACCTACTTAAATGGTACAATCATTGCAAAAGAACTCTGCCCGGCGCAGAAGAAAATAAAGAAGGTTGTGAGTTGTTTAAGAAATATTGGTAAAATTGTTCCAGTGCTTGTGACTGAATAATCATGGAAATGTTTTAATTTCCTAAAAACTCGAATTATACATATGTAACTTAATAAATGTGTTTAATGTATAAATATGTATATTTATATTTAGCTTAAAAATACTTTCTTTATTAACTCATAGTTCTAAAGTATATCTGTATGTACATGGCTACCCCAATGGGTGTTTATTTTTGACGTAAGGGATTGTTGATAGGTGCATGTAAGGGTTTGCTTGCTTGCACCTTAGCGTGATATGATATTCTGCGATAAGACTAAAATCACGCTGTATTACAACGATGGGCCAAATATCGTGTGGAGGCAGCCGTTAAAAGCACTGGAAAGGCGGAATATTATACTGACAGTGAAATATTGGAAACTTTCAGTCATGGTGTGGAGATGCATATCCAGCAGAATGGATGATTTGGTGTTTATAGAATATAAGATGAATATTTGAATATTCTGCACTGCTATGCAATAGCAAACAAACCTCAGTTTAAATTTCACCAGGACAATGGTCCGAAATGTAATGCTCAGAATGATCAAAATGTGGCTGGCTTTTATTTATTTATTATTATTATTATTAAGATAGAGAAAATAATATAATTATAATACAATTATTTTTTTTTGTTTGAAGATAAGCACCAGTGACTGAGGCTTTCGGCTTCTTTTTAATATCAGTTAAGTATTGGATACACCAGCCCAAAGCGCGAATATTAATCCAAAAGAAAATTTGTGGGTACATTTAAAGAAAAAGTTGTAAAAAACATTCAAAAGGTAGATGTCAAAACACTTCCTTGACCAACTGTACATATGATAATTCACTTTATAATCCAACATACAGGCTGTACACATTGCGCATTTACAAGTACATAAGGGCGTCGAAATCAAACCACTTTTAGGCAAACCAGTTCATATTATATTTGATATAATTTCTCAATGTATGTACATATGTATGTAAATAAGGTACCAGCAGAGAAGCAGTTGTGAGCAGTTAATTTGAATTTTCTTATAATTTTATGTGTTCTCTAAATTCCCTCACTTTGTTTACTTTGTACTCTGTTGTTGTGTAAAAGAGAATTCAAGCAAGCAATAAAATACACGCTATTGTTGTTCTTGCTCTACTGCTGCTACCTTGTTGATGTGCCTTGTCATCTCTATTTTTCTTCATGCACTTTGTTTTTGCTCTTTATAGCATTGTAGGTTTAGTTTTAAGGTGGAATTCCAAGAATAAAGTTATTGTTTTCCTTCAAATGAAAAAAATGAAAAAAATCAATTTGGTTGGTTGACAAGTCAGTTCGCTCTGTCTCGACTCTCCAGAGAAATATTCACCAATCAATTAACGCCCACTGTGTCCAATGGTATTGCAATTTTGCTCATATAAGTTAGATCTTTTTAAACAAAGATCTTAAAAAAAAAAATACAACTAACGCGAACTTTTCTCGAAAAAGATCGCGGACAATGTTTGAAATAAAAATGCTTTCCGTTATCAAAACGAAGTTTATTCTTTAAAGTTCAAATACAGAGTGACTTAATTTTAGACAATATGTTAAACTTATCAACTACCTGAGCCATAAGCTGTCTATTCGGATTTCCATGGAATTTTGCGAAAGCATTGCAGTTAATGCTTTCGCATTGTAAGTCAGACGCTGCAGTTTTATGAACGGAAATGCGTTTTCAAATTTCGTTTTAATTTTGTCTGAGAATATGGGCAGCGGATGTCGTCAACACACTTGTCAACGATGTTCGCTGACAACATAGTTTTTATGACCGCGCGTGTAAACTAAATATTGGGAAACAAATATGAATATGACTTGAATTCATATGTGCCAAGATATATCAAGAGTTTTCAACATATTTTGTGTTAACTTATAACAGCATACGAGTAAAGGCATCGGGGGCATATGTATGTATAATATGTACATATGCATATAATTGTTGGCTTTTCTTGCTTACGTAGAGGTCCTCCCGTGGGCTCCAGAATATGAAAATAGTATACTAAAAACCAAACGAAATTCAAAGAAAAGAATGTTTTGCGATAGATTTGGGTTCCTATATGGAAAAAACATGTCTAGGCCTATCTAAAATAAGCCGTTTAACTGAATGGCGTACTTGGGTTTTTACTACATCTACATATGTACATATGTATCATATCTTAAAAGTTACCAATCTGCCTACTTTAACACCTGTTGAAATTTGTTACAAAATTGTTTAACCTTTCGGCTGCATCATTTACAATAATTAATTTTTTCACTATTGCTTCCGCGCGCACATATGTAATTTTTATTGCTTATCCATCAATTTGTGTAATCTTCCATGTTCGATGTATTAAAAAATAATGACTACAAACATTTTTTTTGGTTTTTGTACATATTTGATGGAACAAAAGTATAGTTAACTCCACAACATTCACGGAGTCCATAATGATCTTTGCTCTTTTCAAAATTTGTCCATTTTCTTTCTCATCACTATATGGTGTGAGTTCACTAATCGGATATTATTCGGGAAAAGGGTTGGATGTTTCTTATTGTAAGTTATGTGAAAGCTGAAAAAAAAATAGATACTGCAGAATATGAAGAATGGAAAGAAGAACACATTGAAACAAATCAATGCATCGCCAATCACTCTGGACCATCAGGAAACATGGAAGTTCTATCGATTATTGAAATGTTTAAACGCTCGATTGCCAAATATGGACTGAGGTTCGTAAATTATATAGGAGATGGGGACTCAAAAACCTACTCTGGTCTTCTCAAAGCCCAACCATACGGTGACGATTTTGTTATTAATAAAAAAGAATGCGTTGGGCACGTGCAAAAAAGAATGGGGACTCACTTGCATGAGTTAGTAAAGAAAACAACTGAGAAAAAAATAATACAAGGTTAAGAAACACAAAACAAAAAAAAAAACTTTTTCTGGCAAAGGTAAACTGACCAGTAAACTAATAAACAAATTAACTGTGTACTATGGTTTGGCGATAAGAAGAAACTGTGAGTCAGTAGAAAAAATGAAAGACGCTATATGGGCTACCTATTATCACTTTAGCTCTACAGATACAAAACCTCATTACGATAACTGCCCAAAAGGTCCAGACTCTTGGTGCGATCCATTACCAGATGAAGTTTTATTGCTATGAAACCAATATATGATGATCTCAGTAAGGATGAGCTCTTCGAACGGTGTGTTGGTGGTTTCACACAAAATAACAACGAGAGCTTCAACCAGTTGATCTGGAAAATGACTCCAAAAATACTTCCTGGTGGTTCAAAGATTGTTAATATTGCGGTATTGGGCGCTGCTTGTATCTTCAATGAAGCAATCTCAGCTATATTATTGATTATGCACGGTATGGATTTAAAATTAGGCCGAAACTCCCATGAATATGCCCGAATTTCGGATGAAAACCGTGTGTGCACAGCCGGAAAAAAAATCTGCCAGCCAGAATCCGTCATCGACAGGAGCAAAAGAATGCCCTGGACATTGCAACTGCTGAAGGATCTTTACTTTATGGCCCACTGTTAGTTACAAAAAACATTTCTTTCCACTTTTATTGTTACTCAAAACTTTAAACGCGTTTATCTCGGAACCGTGTTTGCAAAGTCGGTTGTCAAATGTTCTCGAACACTACTCAACCGATCTTGATGAAATTTTACACAGGCATTCGAGATACAATATATTCGTGCTTGAACGAAGGATTTTTTTTTCAGTTGCAACTATTTAAAAAAAAAAACAAAATGTCAAGCCAATTTGACCGAAATTTTCATTTTTTTTGGAAAAATATCTGCCAAAATTTCAATTGTTACTTTTTTTCTTTCCTTCGTTCAAGCACGAGTTTATGGTCTTAGCTAAAACACTTATTTTTGTTTTTTCATTTGGATGATCCTGTCAGGAGTTATGCTGACAACGCGGCGCACCTTTTTTCGAGGGGTCACCGGAAATGACATCACAATCGAGGAGTTGTAATTTTTTTTTTTTGAAAATATCAGAAATTATTCTTTAAATATGTATCTATAAGACAGAAAAAGGTTTGAATTAAATAAATATTTTTTACATAGAAAAAAAATATTGAAAATAGGCCTTTTTTTACCCGACGAAACTCATGTAACCCCTTAAGGTCAAAAAGATTTCTAGTATTCAAAATATTGATTTTATTTAGGAAAAAAGTTATTAAAAAACAAAATCGGATGATTAATTTTGCACCACCTTGTATATCTAGTGTTTATAAAAACCACTGATTATTGACGAATCCCGCCATTTCGGGCTAACATAAGAAATATGCCGAAATCACGGAGTCAAAACAAAAAAAAAAACACTAAAATTGGCAACCCTCTCATGCCAGAAGGAAAAATATGCATATTTTCTAATGTTTTTAATTGTTTGACCTATGCTATACCAAGACTCAGAATACCAGGCGTACAAGGAAACCACAAATTCTAAATTTCTAAGTTTTTAATTTACAAGAAAATTTAACTCTCAAGCTTGATTTCCCAACAATAATATACATTAGTGTATGTTTTTTGCCATTTTTACACATTCAAGCATGAGGGGGCGATATGTTTTACATTTACATGTATGTACATATTTACATACAGCTGTTGTCAGCTAATTAGAAACGCTCCCTTTTGATAAACGCTTGATGAGCATAATATTAAACTGTTTAAATTTACCGTTATTTTTTCTCTTAAAATCATTTGCATTGCTTTTGTTACTCTATTTACTACCCAATGCGCCTAGTTTTGTAGTTGTGAAATTGAAGTACCGTTAATATTATCCAACGCAGTGAGACGAGTAATTAGAAACAGTTGTTCAATGGAAGCATATTCGGCGAGTTGTGTTATTTTAATAATATAGTAATATAATTTTAATAGTAATTGTAAAGCTGGAAAGTCGCACAGTGAAATTTCTAAGCAAGTCAAATGACTTTTGACAATGTTCCACGTAAGAAAAGGCCCCAGAAAACTTCAGCAGAAATTGACCGCAAGATAGCAATCATCTCCAAAAGAGACCCAAAAAAGACTTCCACTGACATCCAACGGGAAATTCAGGATCAATATAGTTTCGAAATATCCAAGAGGACAATTGCTCGGCGTCTGGTCGAATCTGGACTGCATGGTAGAGCAGCACGCAAGAAGCCCCTTCTAACCAAGATACAAAGGAGACGGCGAGTAGTCTTTGCGAGATCCCATTGGTCATGGACTCCAAATCAATGGAAATATATCGTTTGGAGCGATGAAACCAAGATAAATCGCATAGGCCCAGATGGTAGAAGGTATGTTCGACGGCCAATCAACCAAGAATTCAATCCTCGCTACGTTTCATGGGTAGTGAAGCATTGTGGAGGATCAATCATGGTATGGGGATGTTTCTGGTGGAATGGTGTTGGCCCAATCCATAGAATTTATCGAATTTTAAATAAGGAGAAATACGTCGATATACTAAAAAATGTAATGTTGCCGTGGGCTGAGGAGAATTTGCCTGTTATATGGAAGTTTCAACAGGATAATGATCCAAAGCACACGGCAAAGTTGACGAAACAGTTTTTCGACGAAAATTCCATCAATGTTTTGGAATGGCCATCATCCAGTCCGGACTTAAACGCAATAGAGAATCTCTGGGGTGACGTTAAAAAAGCCGTGAGTGCCAAAAATATCCCAAATATGGATGTCCTTTTTGCCGAAGTAAAAACGGCATGGCAAGCAATACCTGTGGCGCGCTGTCAGAATCTCATTACATCAATGCGCAATCGATGTGAGGCAGTGTTGAAGCAAAAGGGTTATGGAACCAAATACTAACATAATCTTTATGTTGATCTGATAATACATTACTGTTTCTATCCAAATCGTGCATTTCACATGCTTTAAAGAAAATGTATATATGTATGTATTTAATAAAAAAATTACGATTAAATTGTTTTCCACTAGTTTTTAAGTTTATCGTATGTTTAAATAAAATTGGCAAAAAGTTATGAAAATACGTGTTTAAAAGGAAAATGGAAAATTTATTTTGAAATGAGTGTCGTTTCTAATTAGCTGTCAACAGCTGTACATGTATAATGTGTAATAACTGTGTGCGACATCTTCACAGAGAAACTTTCACAAAGCATTTAGTGCTTTTTCGCGAATTTCACGGTCAACCAAACGGCATACGTCACACTGAAAGAGAGTAGACGATTTCTTGCTTTCAATTTAATTTCGATATGGAGAAGAGAGAGGAAATAGTTTTACTATTTCATCCAATTGAAAGCAAAACCAAGAAAAAGATGTTATAGCTTCGTAAGGGAACTATATCGCATAGCATTTGCACTCTGATCGAATTTTAGTTTTGACGCCTGCTATTGATTAGAAACGAGAATGCACTGAATCATCTTGCCTAAATTCCTTGTGCAAAAATATGAGGTTTAAAATAATATTGGAAATACCCAAATGGGAATACCTAAAATGTGGGAAAACCATAAAATGTTTCATTTACTTAGTCAGCGATGAGTGTGGAGCTTTACTAAGTGATAGCCCAGCACTAACATAGGTGCACACATACTTACATATGTATGTATACAACCATGAACTAAAAGTCACTGACTCTTATGTGCAGAAATAAAAATATTATTAAGAATGTTGGCACAAGTACATATGTACATATGTATGTGTGCATTGAGAAATCTCTGCAGCCTTCGCGTGCTTAAGGCAAAGGAAATCAGTTGTCGTAAACAAATTATACGATAAATACTGTGTAAGAAATACAAAACAAAATCAATAATCAGAATAGAGCTGTCCGCATTAGGTTTTTTTCCTTTTTCACTCCTCTCGGGAGCATAGGGCCTCGATAAGACATTTGTCCTGAAATTACGTTAATCTATTGTATTTAATTAAATTTATGTTTGCCGTAAATCCTCGAAATGTACAAATGACTACTTTAAGGCTCATTCCGAAGGTATTGACCTCCACTAATAGATCTTTATTTGATATTTTGAAAAACGCTTCTGGGAACAAACACACTTACAAATTAAAGCCCGCCATACAACATTGCATATCCAAACTATGTAAATGATTTGCATAAAAAAATAACTGCTCTACGGTAAGTCGCCAAACACCCTGGCTACCAGCCTTTCATTTGCGAGTTAAGAACAGGTCGCACAATCTTTGCTGGATCTGCAGCTACAACAAAATTGAAGAGAAAGAAATAGCGATTGAAATGGGAAGGCATGGCTCAGATACTCAAACCTCTTTTTCAAGCCATAATTTATGTTTCTACCATAGCTGTAATAAGCGATCTAAAGAACAGAGAACAAAAACGATAACTGTAAGGCTTTAAAGTATTCATGGTAAAGTCTCAATCTGAAAAGGTCGTTTGTACTCCCGAGATTTAACCAAACTACAGTAAATGTGTGACTATATATACTTCGCCCATTTTCGCATAAATTTTAAACTGTCAATTAAAATATGCCTCTGCATATGCCTGATTACCGGGAAATTAGTAAGAATCTGTTGAATTTAGAAAGTTGCTTAACAACATCTCAAATACAGTGACACCAGTAGGAATACATATTTTTAGAGATTTGCATAAAACGCATATTATTATATTATATTAATTAATGTACGAACATTTTAAATATAACATGATTATTTTTTTTAAGAAATACTAATGTCTATATTCGATTATAGCCTTAAGTCTTCTTAAGTTGTGTGAGGTTGTAAAACGGTATTCCAAGTTGTGAGAAGTATGCATAATCAGGCCATAAGAGTTCATCCCTGGGCGAAGTGCTGTTGTATCAATACTCCTATAAGTTCTCTCTACAGAAGTTGTCAAAATGAATAGGAATGATATTTATTTATTATTTTCTCTGACAATGCCCAGAGCTGCAGTTGTAACGTCTCAGGTACTATGTGTTTTTATTTGCTCTGACAGAAATAACAGAAGTTGAATTGGAAGAAATCCTCAATTTTATCTGTTGAGTAAGTTAAAATAAATTATTTTAATAGGACAATAACGGGATTATTAACGGACTCCTGGTTGGGTATTGAGCATTCAACAGTGTGTGTCATACAGGCCTTTCCAGCTTATCTTATTTTTCGTTCGTAAAATATTTGTGGTTACTTTAAAATACCATAAATAATATATTTTTATAAGATGAATGCTATTCGTCATTTTATGTTGATATGGTTACAGTACATAAGTATTGTGTATGCATTATACATAAGTATGATATGTTTAACTATGAGCTTACATATTTCTTTTAAATCAAATTATGTTGGCTTGTTGTAAAAGAGAAATAGTGGAAGAGAAACTCAGCGATGGAGGTTCTCTTATTACTCGTATAAACCCCAATGTTATTCTCTACAAAGGAGTGACTCACTTCATACCATTTGCTTAGAGCGGCTTATCGAAAAGTGATCGAACGTTAAAGAAACAAGGCAAGCTAAAGTTTAATACGAGTATAAAAAGTAAGAGGTCGATGCTGCGGTATCAGTTACTAATACAATAGTTCGGTGCTTTTAACGTTAAGGTAAGTTGGAAATATTGAAGAGGGCGGCCAATGGTGTATGTATGTATTTGAAATGCCAGTGATTGGAGATTAGTGTCTTGTACAGAAAAGTATAATATAGACCTATGCTTCATGCCTTTCAAAACGTTAATTAGATAAAGTGAAAGAAAAAGGGCGTGATGGTACATAGACTGGTTATATTTAAATTTGCTAACAGAAAAATTTATTTGCATATTATTGAAGGCAATAAACAAGGCTGAGTGTGCTTTCGGTTCGTAGCTTCTAGCGAAGTGCCGGTAGAAGAAATCTAATACCAACAAAATAATTTCGTTGTCATTGTTTACATTGTTTCTTGAAAAGAATTAGGCAATTTAATGAACCCTTAACTATATTCTTTACACGATTACCATTAAAGCGAAAATACAAAAATTTTAAGCTTTATTCATATAGAGAGAAAACTAGCTTACATCGATTCAATCGTTAATTGATTTAGAGAGCGCGCACCGGCATACATTCATTGTTGTAATTAAAAACAACCTTCATTTAGTAAGTGAGGGGAACCTTGGGCTTTGGCGCTATGATGAAAATTTGCAAAAAAGTTATTTTGTAATAAAATCACCTTCGTACATATGTAAATTGTAATCAATGCCGCAAATGTAAAGTGCAATGAGAGAGTGTTCTTCTGCACCCACTCAAAATGACCACAACTGAAGTAACGGTCAGTATTTGCAGAGAGCCTTTACTGAGCAGCTGCTGCAACACTTTGAATAGCATAGAAACTATGAAGGCTGTCCGAGACGTCGAAAAGTGAGCAATGAATTTGAATTGAAAAATTATATTTCTTTTTCCGCTGTCAAGGGCAAACAGACTTGAAGTGGAAAGGGTGACCATATTGCATATGTATATGTAACTACAGTGCATTAAATAATTATAGCACCACGGCTTAGCGTATAGCGATAATATTTCTATTCTATTCTATTGTAAGTTTTGATAATTTATTTATTTCTTATTTAATTTTAGCAATTTTTTTATGAAAATATCATGCATTAGTTCAATAAATTTATTCTCCAACAGAAACCATATAAGTTTGATTTCCAAATTTTGTGAAAAAAAATATTCAAAAAATTTTCATAAAAATTTCACTCTTTTTATAAGAAGTTTTAGAATTTTTTAAAATAATTGAGTTCTAATATAGTTATGTGTAGGTTTTAAGTGACGCAAAAACCACGCTGATTATTCACTTTTACTGGCGGACTTATTCATTTTCTCGCTATAACAAATGCTCGAGAGTTTTATTTAAATATATAGAAAAAATACCCAAGACTTTTTGCGCAAAAAAAATAAATAAATAAAAATTTAACTTCGAATTTGCACTCTATTATATCAAAATATATATAATCTGCGTAAATAGTTGTAAAAATATTCATTAAAATGTGTGAAACTTTTATAAAAATTTGATAAATTTTTTTTTTATTTACATCAAGTTTCAAACTTTGGATTAATGTGGTTTTTGGGGAGAATGAACTATATTTTCGTAAAAAACTCTTAAAATTAAATAAGAAATAAAAAGAACTTATCAATAATAATACGCCAATAATAGACAAGCACTATTAAAGGTTGAAGTGAACTGAAATTGGAAATTGAAGAAACTACTGTTGTTCGAAATGCTGTTGTTACAAACGACTTTTCTGGGTATAAGAAATCCTATATATGTATGTAGATCACAACTAGTGTGAAATATTTTCTTTTCCACGCAGTTCACCCAATCTTTTCTTCCTTCGCTCTTTAAACCAGTTCGGTTATCGCTCTGTTGAACATTGAATTACACTTCATCTTTGGGACTGTTTATCACCTTACCGCTTGCTCTCGGAGTTTGGCTGCTGATAAGTGACCCTATAGTTAGAAAAAAATTGTAACTTCATTCCATTGCTTCATACACTTAGCGGGTATACGAGTGTAATCTGTCACAAATCAAAATGTGAGCACGTACAGGATCACTCGGCTATGAACAAAGATTTTTATGTAAGAAAGTAGTCCAAAAAAAGATTTTATCTAAAACTCAAGATGAAAGTATAACCCTTTGTATACTGCCCGGGTCGAATAGATCCGATATAGTTTTTTTTTTGTATTCCCATTACAATATCCGCTGCTTTCAATCTGGTAATTTTCCATTTTGTTTATTTCCATGACTTCTGTAATATTTCAAAGAATATTATTTTTTAATAATTTTTAGTATTGTTAGTAATAACTCTCTAAGAGGAACTATCATCCGAATGGTATATAAGGATTAAGGGGGAACGGCACTGTAGGGGGTCAAAAAATATTCGATTTTCGGGAATTTGTTTTTGTAAGTAGGAATGATTATTAGAGGATCAGACAAAAGGCAATTTATTATATGTATGTATATGTATTAAATTATTTATGTTGAGGTAAATTTTTATTAAAAAATATTGAAAATTGACAAACTTGTGTAAATAAACATAACGAGTTAAAAGAAATGACGTCATCTGGTGGCAGCGATACAGCAATGAATAATCATCTGAAATCAAAAAACCAAAAATTTT
This sequence comes from Anastrepha obliqua, assembly GCF_027943255.1. Classification (NCBI taxonomy): domain Eukaryota; kingdom Metazoa; phylum Arthropoda; class Insecta; order Diptera; family Tephritidae; genus Anastrepha; species Anastrepha obliqua. The sequence goes on from NC_072892.1 coordinate 114,583,485, forward strand.
ATTAATGTACACAATAGTGGCTATCGTTGTACGTAGCCTGTTTTTTTTGTTTTTTTTTTTTTGACAAAATGGTGGTGATTGGAATTTCGATGTGTGGTTTTCACCATTTTTTTTTATTGTCAACAGGCTACGACTACGTACAACGATAGCCAATGCGGTAACTAAAAATTTTGGAAAAAAAGAAATTAAAATCGGTTCATTAGTCTTCGAGAAATCGTTGCCACCGTATCAAAAAAAAGTCGTTTCGAGAAAAACGCGTTCGAAATAAAGCATCGTATCAAACCGACGGGCACTCACTTAAGTGCACATAGAATCGGGAATAACGCGAATTTCGCTTTAAAATTTTTACCACATTTTCTTGAGTAGTTATACTAACAATCAATTTATGTAAAAAAAAATCGATTTTTTTGAATTTTCACACTGGCGTTCCCCCTTAAGCGAGTTTTGTTTCTTCCTTTCGTGAACTTCTTATTTATCGGGCGACTTGGAAATTTGAAATGTAAGCCTACAAATCTATGCTATTCGATTGCCAGTCCTTCTCCTAAATGCCGGAAATTGGGCTCTTTGCTAAATACTAATAACAGTTTCGAATATAGCTTATTTGAATTCACGGTCATTTTGAAGGTTTTTTTTAATTAAACAGAAACCAAGCTTGGCTGGCCATACTTAAATATACACCCCATACTTACATATACACCCGTTATAAACGCACAATAATTTTATTTCTATTTTTATTGTGCTTTAGAGATATTATTTTTACATGCACTGTTTGGGCAAGCGCTTTGAGTTCAAGTTCACTTTACAGGCATCAAAAACATCATCATTTGTGTTAGGCAAGAAGAGAGTAGACAAATATAACTGTTGCAAAATAATAAACGCTTTTTGGGAACTCGACCAAAATATTTTTTATTTACTCCCCCTAGTAATGCGTGGAATTTCGACTCTTTTCAATAATTTCAAAATTTCTGTTTGGCATTGAATCGAATGACTTTTGCTTTAGTTGTGTGCTAAGGGAGTCCCATGAACCAATAATGACACCTTTCAACTGTTCCTTTGTAGAGTACTGCTTATTTCCTTCATAAACTGCTCGAACCATTGCATACCACACATTCTCCGTGATACTGAGATCTGAAGAAATTGCAGGCCACTCTAGAAAAGTCAGTCAATACATTGTTCAGCAAGTGTACTCAAAGTGCGAGGAGATGTATGACAGGCCGCATTATCTTGCTGGAAAACAAGCTTTTCGCCCGAATTCACATTGGGAAATGGCAGCAATTTGTCCGAAAGTAAGCTTGGAAGGAGGCGGAGGCACTGAGAACTTTCTCTGTGAGTGTCATGCCTTTGCTAGAGCAAGACTACGAGTTTTGGTTCCGATATCGTTAGAATGAGTAATATTCGGCCTCTAAAACTAGAGGATATTTACAAATTTACCAAAGAATCTGGAAAATTCTCACAGGATCAACTACCTCTGTCTCTGTCTCTATTCTTTCCGATCTTTTTCTCTGATACTTTTCACCTTTCCCCCTTGACAATCTACCCTCTTTCCAGAGCTCTAAACACAATAGGCTTTTTAGCCTGCGTGTTTTAGGAGCCACCAAATCTCTTGCCGCTCCTTTGCTGGACCAATTCAAATTTCAATTTCAAGCTTATGTTCTCTTAGGAATTGAAAACACGCGAATCATTCCAATATTTTTAAAATCCATCTGATCCCTCTAAGTTAGATTTCTTTTCATCAGTTAAGATAAGCGTAAAAAAATTGGTAAAATTTGGAAATTGTTTTTTTATTTTAAACTCCCAGATTCCAATTACGATCTATATTATAACGAGCGAAGGTTTTCCATTTCATTTTGTACTCAGCCGTAAGTTTTGGAGAACTTAAAACCCGAAGGCCTTAAAACTCGACTGAAAGTGGCCCGAGAAAAACTGAGCCCACAATCAGCCTTGATATCACGTAAGCTCTTTGTACCACTTGAAAAACTTTACGCACTACACAGGTATTTACAATTTATTTTCGTCCACGCTAATTATTTGAAGCTCAATATTTGTTTTTTTTTTTTTAATTTCGCACGATACAATCACTTCTTCCGGGTAGACGGCCTATGTATCATATATCCCGAAATGACTTTTTTCGGAAGCAAAGCTAAAATTTAACGTTTTTTCATTTCCGAAAGCTATGTAGCAGTTTTTAAATACACGGTGGCGCAAAATTAATCAACCAATCTTGTGTTTCAATAACTTTTTTTCTAAATACAAAAAATAAATATTTTTAGTAATGATAATCTTGATTTTGACTTTCTTTATACTGCATCTGTCAAGTTCACAAGTGTCAAATTGACGTACGTCGTCATTTCCGAAAATTATAAATCTTCCGATAGGTTCGTACATTTTGGCCACCTTGTATATGGATTTGTACATATTTGCCCAAAAGTCAAACAAAATAAAGGGCTCTTCACTCCATTACTTGCACGCAATAATTCTTGATTTCTTTTTCAGCAAATACTAAAACAGCTCAGTAACTGCAAATATGGACTTTTATTACGCTGCCGGTTCCGCTCCCAGCCGGTGTGCCCTTATGACCGCGAAAACACTTAATATTGAGCTGAATAAGAAGCATTTAGATCTCACGAGCTGCGACCAATACAAACCTGATTATTTGAAACTGAATCCACAACACAGCGTTCCAACTTTGGTGGACAATGGTTTCGTTCTGTTGGAATCACGCGCCATTATGATCTATCTGGTTGAGAAATACGGCAAAGACGACTCCCTGTATCCCAAGTGTCCTAAGAAGAAGGCCGTGATCAACCAACGTTTGTACTTCGATGTGGGCACGTTGTATAAGAGTTTCTCTGATTACTATTTTCCGCAAATGTTTGGCAATTCCCCTCCTCTTCCCGAGCTACACGCGAAAGCCGATGATGCCTTCAAATTGCTAGACATCTTCCTAGAGGGACACACCTATGTGGCTGGTGACACATTCAGTTTAGCCGACATTTCTGTTGTTTCCACTGTGTCCTCATTTGAAGTGCTCAATTTTGATTTCAGCAAACATGCTAATGTGAACAAATGGTATGCGAATGCGAAGAAGGAGGTGCCCGGCTTCGATGAGAACTGGCAGGGCTGTTTGGAGTTCAAGGAGAAATTTTCAAAAGCAGTTCAAAAATAGTTTGTAATGTCAAATAATAACTAGTATGTTTTAATGTTTATACTATTTTTTGGTAAAATTCTTATTTATTGCACATCTCTTTACTCTTTAAAATACTCTTGCAACAGGTACTTTGCTACTATGTACTCGTAAATAAAATAAAAATTACAATTTAAATACTAATTACATTCATACGCACATTTATATTAATAATTTAGTATTTCGTTTTTTTTTTTTGCAATTCACTAAAATCTTTTAAAAAATCGAACTAGACTTTGCATAGTCCATCGGTCGTCGAAACGATTGCTCCAAATTATGTAGTCGCTCTTCCAGATCATTCATGGAGTTGCGTAGTATATGGCCGCGAGGACGCAAAGAAATCTGCGGCGAATTCTGCACCAAGTCATCTTTCACGCCGGAGAAGGAGTGTCGTGCGCACGAGTGCTTTTCGAATTTCGTATTTTGATAGTCGTGCCGATGGTGATCGCATAGTGAATTATGCATGGCATGCGAATTGCGACAATTGGATGCCACCAATGGCTCATCATTCTTAAGTGAGTCTTCGTAGTTGTCACTGATCATATGAAGGAGAGAGTATTTGGTTTGTAATATTTTGGGATAGAATAAAAATGCCAGATATACGAGCATATTAGAGCATGTAAGTTTAACGAAATTCTTAATTACCTGCTTTCGTTTCCCATCGTTGCTGTCACACTTCCGCCACTACCACTCGTATTGTTGTTGCTATTGCCGTTGCTGTTACTGTTGCCGTTATGCTTATGCTTGGCATGTCTGGGACATAGCAATTCTAATTTATTCAAACTTTGTGAGTGCTGTGAGCTGGTTTTAAAAGAATCCGGCGAAGTTTCATATAACTCACGGCTGCTAAGGAAGTCAACTCCAGAATCTTGACCATTTGAATGTAACGAAAACATGGAGGTCTCATATCCGCTGGGTGAAAAAAGGAGTAATACATATAAATATAGTAGCAAATAACCAGTATGTGCTGCTCTGCTCTTTAGGCAAAGTGTGTGCTCGTATATTAAGGTGGAGAGATATTACGAGTATTTGGACTTTTATTATATACTACAAAGTCCGGCCCTCGGCATCAGCTGTCTGTTAGTTGGCTAAATGACAGTCAAGAGTATTGTTTACAAGCGCGCGGAAGAATTTTGTCGAAAGTAAACGCGAAAAGAGAAAATCAGTAATGGATTTCAAACGTAATAGTGTGATTGCATTATACAGATTTAAGCCCGTTAGACTATTTTTTGTGGGGAGCCGTTAAGGACAAATGCTATGTGAAATATTCAGAGATGATTGATGCTTTAAAACACGAAATCGAAGTTACCATTCATGAAATTGGAGCCCAAACAATCGAAAATGTGCTTAAAAATTGGGTTGATCGAATGGCCTACTGTAAAGCCAGTCGTGGCAGTCATTTGAACGATATTATTTTTCATTCATAAATGACAATGTTCAATCTTCAAAATAAAAAAAAAAGTTTGAAGTTTTTTTTTATAGCCGATTCAAAAAGCAAATTTTACATGGCCCACCCTATAGATATTTAGCTGGAAAAGCACAACCAGCGATTGTCCGTGAGCTTCAGCACCTTTAAGTAAATAAAGGTTTTGTTTATCGCACCAGTACTCGTTACAATGATACTGGTAGCATCGCGAAACGTGAAGAAACGACTTGAGCGAAATCCCCGACGAAGTGCCAATCAAATGGCGAAAGAACTGAAAATATCTGACCGTAGCATCCGCTGCATACTCAAAATTGATGACAAAGTCAAGCCTTGCAAGTCTTCGGAGGCGAATCCGATGGATTATTCTCATTGGGCCATTTTGGGCAAAATAGCTGCAAGTGACATTCTGCCAGCTTGCGATTCGTTTCTGGACCTTCTCAAGGTCATAGTCAAGGCAAGAGGTGGTCACATCCAGCAAAAGTAAATTGATTCTTAATTTGGTATTATTTTTACACATTTTTTACTTTGAATTGAATAGAAGTAATTTTCCAAATTAAATTTATGGCCTTTTTAATTGGTTACACTTCGATTGCCGGACCCTGTAATAAACTGCATATAACACAGATTTTAAGTTTTATGCTTGTAACTAATCTTTAACTGTTTTACATAATAAAAATGTTAATAGAAATAAAATTTAAATAATGTTATATACTATATAATTGGCGCGTACACCCTTTTTGAGTGTTTGGCCGAGCTCCTCCTCCTAGTTGTGGTTTGCGTCTTTATGTTGTTCCACAAATGGAGGGACCTATAGTTTCAAGCCGACTCCGAACGGCAAATATTTGTATGAGGAGCTTTTTCATGGCAGAAATACACTCGGAGGTTTGCCATTGCCTGCCGAGGGTCGACTGCTATTAGAAAAATGTTTTCTTAATTTTGATGTTTCACCGAGATTCGAACCTGCATTCTCTCTGTGAATTCCAAATGGTAGTCACGCACCAACCCATTCGGCCACGGCGGCCGCCGTATGTAGTGTACAGAAAAAGTAGTCCATTATTTTTGCGTAACATTTTGGCGCAAATGGCTTAAAACTGTTTTATAGCCAATTTTTAACTCTTGCCGATGCTACGACTACTAACATGCCGGTCAACTTCGATTAATTGTGTGATTTTATCTACATTTTTGACATTATCGACATTTTATTTAACATCAAAAATGCCTGAAGGGAATCGACGAAACCAAAATTGCCCGTAATTAGCTGTTACCATACCGGCACCATAATAACATTCACAATTTCAGCGGCCTGGCTAGCACTTTCATCTTTATCAAAGAAAAACTTTAAAATGCACCGAATTTTGTTGACTTCCATTGTTAACACCCTGTAACTCACAACTGAATGGAATAAACAAAAAACAGCAAAATAATATTTTTAGTGCGAAATGTCCCCTTGACAACGAGTATAAAATTTAAATTGATTGTTAAATAATTTACGCGACTTTGATCACCACAGCCATCTACCGAAAAATAATGGATTTCTTTTTGCCCAGCCTAATGTTTACATTTAAAAGAACTTGCTCGTTGTTTGCCACTACTTCTTCCAGTCTTTTGAGAAGTGTACAAGTTCCGCAACAATAGAATTCCTCGACTTTTGAGGGGAATCATGTTTTGACTTCTTCATTCCGAAAATGTCGATCGACACAAATAGTATTCGGAAGGAGCAACGGCTGGAGGGTACGTTAAGATGATCTCGCATTTCAGTGTTTCTAAGCATATGCTTATACCTTTGGCAAGCTGTTTAGCGTTATTGAGCTGGAGGCCAACTTTGTCGTATCTCCCTTGATACTGTGGTCGTTTTTCAGTTCAGTTCTTGGCTCAAATGCATAAATAGCATTCGATATCGGCCTCTATGGGGATTTCACTTCGTTTTTATAGAGAGTGAATATTTGAAAATTTTTTGCTTTCCACCTCTATGCCGGTGTGCGAAATTAAAATCACCGGTTTTGAAGCAGTCATACAACTTACGGCCCGTGCTTTCACTAATTAAGGTCTCACCGTAAGTATTTGCATAATACCATTCAGTGGGCCTGAGCTTTACTTGAATGAAAGTCGAAAATTAACGAAAACAGGGAATTCGGCACAACAACTCATACCTTTGAACGGGAACTAATTCTTAAAGCAACATCAGCATTTTGTGTAATAATTTACAACTATCGATTTCGACTAGCGTTTACTACTACGGTCAGCTATCGAATTACGGCGGAGGCAAAATTGTATGCTTATAATTAATAGTTGCCATAAATACCACATATTGTGGTAGAGTATCAGCTCAAGTTCATCAATAGCACATTGAGCGTCGTCTTTCAAGAAAGGGGTTATTATCATAGACTTTCACTTTCAGAAAACCCCAAAGAAAGAAATCTAATCCATAACTAAATTTTATAATCGAAAACAGATTACGCTAAATTTAAAATATGCGGCCTTAAAGAGACACCCTTCATATAAATACTTGTACCACTATAAAAAATAATTTATGAATGTAGGTATGTACGTGGCACATAATGCATTTTTTATGTGTAAAATATTCTGGTAAAACCCAGTTTGTGTTTGAACAACAACATTCCATTCCAATGCATTGTTTGTAGTTCCACAAATTTTTTTTTTCCTTTCAAATTTTTGTTATTTCTTTTTATCAATGCTTTTCATTTTTTTCTTTTAAAGATTTGTATTTGAACTTACAGATTATTGACCGGTTGGCATGAATTGTATTTGAGCACAAATGGCAGCGACGTGGGCTCGTTCTCAAATGTTGCACAGCGATTAGCTGCCACTGACTTGGCAATGGATTTGGGAAGTGGCACATCGATGTATTCGCGTTGTCGTTGGCTGTGTAAGAACAGAACAAAAATAATATGCATTTTAGTTTTATATAATATGTGAGCGCGCACATACATATGTACGTATGTAAGTTTCTATACTGAATGAAGGATTTTTATTAAGTAAACTGTTAGAGACACGGTTGAAAGAAATACTTTTGTAGGTGACATAAAAAATAATAATAAGGGCTTTTAGCACCTTACTATTTTCAATACAATGGCTTCTACGACTTACAAGCAGGGGCTGGTGAACGATCGATACAAGCTCTTTCTCGTGATCAATCGCGACTTACTATTTATTGTTTACGAGTTACCATGAATGGGAGAGTTGCGCTGCGAATCAGAAGGATTTTACGATATCTCAAAAAAGAATGAGAACGTCCGGAACGATTGCAGGTGAGCACACTTCGCTGTCAGCGTCGTCGGTTTGGTCTCTCGCGAACGTTCGTTGGCAGTGACTGAATAAATGTCTTGGATCATCGGCCGTGTTATGCTTCGAGCTGTCTCTATAAAACTTTGGATGACTTCTTTGAATTTACGTAGTCATCTAATTTTACAGAAATAAGATACTTAGCGGCCACCGTACCTGAAGTCGTTTGTGCATGACTACCATTTGGTAGAGCGGAATTTGAAATCTGTTGAGGGAATGATTTTTTTCTAATAGAGTCGGTTTTCGACTGGCAATAGCTAACCTCTCAGTGTATTGGTACGGCACTGGACGGCATACAACTGTAGGTCACTCCGTTTGCAGGAAAGTTCAAGACGCACACCACAAATAGGAGGAAGAGCTCGGCCAAACACCCAAAAAAATTCTGGGAAAATCGTTTTAGATACATATGGTCATTTCTTATTAATTTGGTTACATGATATTCAAAACTCAATTGGTGTTGAGATATTTGAAGTCAAAGATTATTTAAAAACAATAGTTTTGCTGTACGCCCACTTTTTTTAAATTACTTTTTTCTGAAATTTGTTAAAAAGTATACAGAACCCGCTGTTTATTCATGGATAAAGAACCTGTTAGGTTGTAGAATAATAAGGGCGGAATGGAATGAAATTAAACTCAGTAGCATGCGAGGGTATGCCACAAGGTGGTGTTCTATCGCCACTTTTCTGGCTACTCGCATTTAATGAGTTACTTAAGAAATTTGAAGGTACGAAAGGAAGAAATTAGTAGCATATGCAGATCATATAGCCATAGTAGTGACAGACAAATACCTAATCACCGTGAGTGACATAATGAATAATACACTCGCAGCAGTGTACGAATGGGTAACACAGGCAGGCCTAGGGATAAATGCTGATAAGACGGATATGATACTTTTACTCTTTTACTAACTCTTAAAAACACCACAAAGTACCTTAGAATAATTTCGGATAGTAAACTATCATAGAAGTGCAATATACTACTGTGGGCAAAAAGTAAGGTGAATTTGGTTGTAAAATGAAAAATCTTTATTTATTCTTGTAAATCAATTTCATCCCCTTCAAAATAATCCTCTCTCGATGAAATACCTTTATGCCAACGATTTTTCCAATCCCCGAAACATGCCAAATACTCCATTTCCGGTATAGCCATCAGCACCTTCTTCGATTCAGCTTTAATCTCCTCAATCGACTCGAAACGCGTTCCCCGGAGTGGTCTCTTGAGTTTTGGGAATAGCCAGAAGTCACACGGAGGCAAGTCAGGCGAATACGGTGGTTGCGGAACGATATGCGTGGAATTTTTGGAGAAATGGTCACGAAAAACGAGTGCAGTGCGAGACGGTGCATTATCGTGATGCAAAAATCAATTCTGGTCTTTTTAGACGAATTGCTTCACGTAAACGACGCATAACGCTCAAATAATATTCCTTATTATCAGTTTGGCCAGGTGGAAGGAATTCATAGTGCACCACACCACGAAAATCGAACAAAAGTCTCATCATGACCTTTATTTTTGAACGACTTTGACGTGCTCTTATCGGTCTGGCCTCGCCTTTAGCACGATATTCGCTTGATTGTTCGGTTGTTTCAGAGTCGTAAGCATAAATCCAAGTCTCATCTCCCATAATGATGCATTTGAGCTTGTCCTGATAGTCTGAAAGCATTGTTTCACACACATCAACGCGACGACTTTTTTCCAAGAAATTGAGAGTTTTCGGTACCAAACGTGATTTGACTTTTCGTAGGCCCAAATGGTCTTTCAAAATGGTTTTCACAGATCCTTCTGATATTCCGATCATATCAGTAAGGTCTTTAATAGTCAACCGACGATTTTTGAGCACTAACTCCTTCACTTTATTGACGTGTTGGTCATCTGTTGACGTCGATGGTCGTCCGGAGCGCTCCAAGTCATCAACACGTTCTCGACCCTCTTTGAAGTCTTTGTACCACTTATAAACATTTTTCTGCGACATGGTCGACTCACCAAATGCCTTCTGCAACATGCTAAACGTTTCCGCAGCCTAAACTTTATTCCGCAAACAAAATTTGATGGCACTTCTCTGCTCAATCAAATCAGACATTGTAAAAATCGAAAAATGCACTCTTGGTCGTAAATATATTACTGATAATGACATTCACATAAAAGTTGGCCCAGATGTTATTAACAGTGCTGCCAACTCATGAAAAAAATAACTAGAGCGAAATTTTAATCCCGTGAAGTTTGACAAATAAATGCACCTTACTTTTTGCCCACAGTAGTATTAGAGAGGAAGAAAAAGGCCAGTAGCGCACTATACGCATGTAAAAAGATGCTGGGAGTTACATGGGGTCTATCTCCTGCTATAATATATTGGGGCTACTCAGCCATAGTAAAGCCAATATTACTAACGGTGCTCTGGTGTGGTGGACTGCGATAAGAAAACCGAAATATAAAAAACCTATGGAAAGTATTTAACGTCTTTATGCACTCTGCACCACAGGTGCATTGAGAACTACTCCAGTGCAGCGCTTGAAAGAATACTCAACTTGTCACCGATTGATATTGCGGCGGAATGTCTAGCAGATAAATCGGCCGTAAGACTCAGCGTGACAGGCGAATTTACCTGTAAAACATTCGGACATAGCTCAATATGCTTGAGTTATAGCGGGTCTAGACGGACTATATGACTCCAAAATGCAGTTGGGTGAAGAAATTCCGAACAACAATAGAAGAAGATGGATGGAAAAGAGGAATGAAACCTAACCCAAATACTCTTAATACATATATGTATTCACTGATGGCTCGAAAATGTTAGACAGAGTAGGGGTAGGGATGTATTGCGCAGAGCTGGGCATCAGGCAGCCATTTAAGCTCCCTGATCTCTGCAGTATCTTTCAAGCAGAAGTCTTTGCTGTAGGTAAGGCTGCGGCATAGCATTCGCTAAGACATCAAGCAACGCCAAAATAAATAAATACGTTGACAGCCAAGCGGCGATAAAAGCAATAAGCTCATATGAAATTTCATCATCGAAAATTATCTGTACACAGAATGCAGATAAATATGTCCGATTCGTAGTAGCTCTGTTCAGAAAAGAAAGCAGAACTATCGTAGGTATGCTGACAGGCCACAATTTGCTAGCGGCGCACGCATACAAGATAGGAGTTACACACAACGATAGCTGCAGATTTTGCAATGAACTGGAAGGGAGGGAAACGCTAGAACACCTTCTATGTTCTTGCCCTGCGTTACTTGGAACCATATTAAAATGCTTGTGAGCTTTACAATATGAGAAGTTAGAATGCCTCTCGGGGATAGAGCTTCAGAGTTTACTTAGATTCGCAAAAGACGCAGACATATTACAAGATGTCTACTACAAAGAAACGTAAAGGCCTAGCTCAATCTGGTAACAGTAAGGACCAATAGGTCTATGTGATGGCTTTCAGCCAGCCATGTCAACCTAACCTTATCTAAAGAATATGGAAATTAATTAAAATCAGCAATGAAATTTGAACAAACAGTAAAAATGGCTGCTTGATAAAATTTGGAATTTACGATTCTTCACTAAGAGTTTCCTACTTTATACCATAAAAGAGTAATCTGGGATGTAAGCTGTACCGAAAACTATTTTAAAAGCTTAAAAAAGATAAACTAAAGAAAGAACCGATAAGCGGATGCAGGCTTAGCCAGTGGAGGGAAAAATTTAATAGGAAGGAAAAAAATCTTAAAATATATTAAAAATAACAAAAGTTTTGAAAACACATTTGTAATTTAACCAGCTTGTATGTTCATATCTATCATATATCAATCTGATCGATGTAGAAGTCTTAAATACAACAAAAAAAAAAAAATAGAAGTCTTAATTTTATTTCTGAATAACTTTTTTACTAAATAACAAAAATTAATTTTGAGTGCTAGAAATCTTTATTTTGACCTTGACAACTTGTTTATTCACTCAGCTGTCATATTCACAAGTGCTAAATAGGATTGATGTACGATGTAATTTGTAAAAATTATAAATCATCCGATAGCTCCTTTGATTTTGCGCCACCTTGTATATTATAAGAAGGCAACAATGTACTTAAGGTGCAACTCTCATAACAACTTCGGAGTGACCCATTTATGTGTGTACTTACTATATGTAACAATGCTTGTAGTGGACAACATTTTTTAGTAAGAATTTAACCTAGATATTTTTAAACTACTTGTAGAACTTACTCGACATGCTGTTGATGTTGCGTTTGTTGTTGTTGCCCATGCCCATTGAGAGCGTAATGATTTAAGTGCGAATGAAGTGCATGATTATGATTGTGCGGATGATGATGTTGGTGAAGAGACTGTTGTTGATGATCTTTTTGTTGTTGTTGCGAATGCTGAGGATCGCCATTTGGTGAGGCAGCAACAGCGGTCGATTGTGTCTGCGACGAGGATGAGCATACCGATTCTGGAATGAAAGAACTTGTGGTCTTGACTGACTTACCGCATAGTTGCACTTGTTGGTGTTGTTGCTGTTGCTGCAGCTGCACTTGTTTCTTTTGCTGTTGCTTGTGTTGCAATTGACGTTGGCGACTATGATGTGTACGGCAATTGCCGGCCGCCATAAGGCTTGTGCGAGCGACACTATAAGTTAGACCGGTTTCCGATGAGGGAAATTCCGGCTGCGTCCAAATAGTGCTGCTAATGAGGCGAACGGCAGCGATCAAAGTCAATGGCGGCAAAGTGGTTGTTGTTGTTGTTGTTATATGTGTATTTTAATGGCAATATAAAAGAAAATATAAGTAAGGGAAATAAATGCGCGTGTACGTGATTTTGTTGGCTTATGTGAATTGATGTGCTCGATTTGCGCAAGGACTTGAAACGAATGCTTCGTAATCTGCGCATGTGCATACATACATACAATACATGTATATATATAATTACTACATAAACATACATGCATACATGCATACATATATAAATATTTGTTCTACTTAAATGCCAGTTTTTTGCTACACTACTCTGCCCCTCTAAATAATTCTGTACGCTGTTCTACTACACTTGGCCTCAGACATGACTTTGGTCAGTTTTGTTCAAATCGCGCATAACAGGTTGCTACTGAGTTGGTTGGGAATGTCATGGCTAAAAAGAAACACGACAAATATGGGTTTAATATAGCAATGCACCGTTTAGTGGTAATGCTGAACTTGCTATGTAATGCAATGTGAGTGATGTTGTTGTAAACCTCCTTATGCACATGATTTTATTTTACAGTTATAAATTTTTGTGTGCAGGTGCAAGTGGCAAAAACAAGTTGTCATGTGACAAAAAAGAAGGCTCACCAGCCCGAGCCAATAAATATTTTTAATGAGCGCCTGTTGACTGATGGCAAACAGTTTAGGCCAATATTTATGTGGGTATTTCTGTGCTAATTAGCTGACGAGCTTTTGACCGCTGGATCATAGAAAATAAACAAACAACCAACTCGTTTCCATTACTTCACATTTATTATTCCATGTGTTCCAAGTGTTCTTGTTTTTGTTTTGTACTAAATACTTGCACTAACATAGACTATAGCTAACCTAAATCTCTAAATGGTGACTATGCTATCTTTAAAACTATTCGGTTTAATAATATTATATTTTTCTCACATATCAGTCTTAACGTATTTCCAATTACAATAACGTAATAATGCCTCCACATATGTATGCATGTAAAAGTACGTGTGCGCATAATTGTAAAAGTTCTCATAAAAATATTTGTTTTAATTGCTTCTTTTTATTGTTTCTTTACCGTTTCTGACGTAGGCACAAAAAGCAAAGCGCAGTCATTGCCGCTCCAATGCCGCACAACACAATCAACACAATGCTCACTATCTCCAAGCCGCTGATGAAATTCGCCGAATGCGGTGTTTTGCGCGCCAATTGTCCAAATTCAGCCAATTCTATAATGCGTGGCATTATATTGTTGCTGTCGTATTGGCCACTTTCTTCCTGTTGCTGTTGCCGTTGGAACTGCAATGCGTCTAGTTGCAGACTAGCCAGTAACCTGAGAAGAGAAAAAAGGAGAGGAATGCAATAGCAGTCGAAAATAGTTATACAAAAAACAAAAAAACATACAGCTATTTACTAGAAAGCCTTTGTTTGTTATTGTTAAATAACTATATTTAAAAATGTGTTTGTTGTTGAAATCTTTAGAGTATGCAAAGGTAACTCGTGCAAATTCAAACAAAACAATGGTATATTTCAAATGAAAGCAAGAGCCTCCAGTTATGCCGCCTGTTGTCAAAAGTATTTACGCAGCATTAAAAGGTTATTTCTTTGTGAAATTAAATTATATTTTAAGATGTTATATAAATATTTATTTACTCATTAATGTCTAACAAAATTCCGAACAGACATTTAAGATATGAATTCAAAATTAGAATACAAATTTTAAAATATTTAAGATTAAAAAGTGTAGAACAATAAGATTCTCGACCTGAGAAACCATTAAATTGCTAAAAATATATAAATACAAGTTAAAACAGAATTTTAACAAAATTAATAATTATGAAAGTAAAATGACAAATATTTTCGAAGTATTATTTTAATTTCTTACATAGAAAGTATTTTTTTAATTGCATTTGAAACACCTGCTTGGCCTTAGAAAGGTACAAATCCAATCACCAAATCCTCCTATTTAATGTTGTTCCACAAATGGAAGCATCTACAGTTTCAAGCCGACTCCGAACGGCAGATAGTTTTTATGAGAAGCTTTTTCATGGCAGAAATACACTCGGAGGTTTGCCATTACCTGTCGAGGGGCGACCGCTATTAGAAAAATGCTTTTCTTAATTTTGCTGTTTCTCCGAGATTCGAACCTATATTCTCTCTAAATTCAGAATGGTAGTCACGCACCAATCCATTCGGCTACGGATGGCGCATTAGCATTATAAAGGGTGGTTAAATTTCAAGGGCCGATGTTGAATGTGACCCACACCTAAACGTCAACGACACCGTTAGACTTCTTTCTTTGGGGTTATTTGAAAGGAAAGGTGTACGTCGATAGGGCAGCAACAATTCAAGAGCTAAAGGATGAGATAATTCGGCACATTAACGGCATAGAACCTCAATTATGCCTCAGCGTCATCGAAAATTTGGACCATCGGATGGAGGTGTGCCGCGCAAGCCGCGGCGGCCATTTGGCCAATATTTTATTCCATACGTAATTGAGCCATGCCAATATTATATAATAAAGAGAAATGATAATAATTTCCTAAAAAAATTGTTATTTTATTCGAAATCAACATCGACCCTTGAAAGTTAACCACCCTTTATCATATCCTACTAAAGCCAACTCAAAAAATCTTTAAACCACGAAAATTTCTACAAGGAACATTAAACTTTATTCTTTCCAGAAGAGCCGCGCAGTCAATTTCGTCATTAACGAGATCAAAGATAAATGATACTGCCTGGATAGTACCTCTGTCCCTTAATGGGAAAAGACTAATCAATCGACAGCGAGATTCATATGATGGTTTGCGGTCTGACAAATTGAGTGAGTGTAGTGGGAAGCGCACAAAAATTTTTTGAACCCCCTTCACTCGATTTATATGGACTGCATGATAAGGTCTCCAAATAAATGCAGCGTAATCTAATTTGCTCGAACAAACGCAGAGTATAATAGCTTAAGAGTATATGAGTCAGTGAAGTGCGATAAATGGAAACGGCATAATTTAAGTGCGTGATAAAATTAAGCTTAGAGGAAAACCACTAAATTTTTAACCACACCAGACGAAGCAAGATATGTATAATTAATATGATAAGAGTTATTAAGGAGGTTTGGAAGCTTAGAAAATGTGATTTTATGACATTTTTCAATGTTAATAAATAAACGAATCATAAGGCACCAGAAAATAAGTTATTCAGCTTAGACTGCAGGACAGCTGAATCACTAGAATTTCTTATTTCAGCATTAACTTTTAAATCATCACGAACAGTTATCATCACTAAACAAAACAAATAACAAAGGTCCTAAAATATACCCTAAGGTACTCGAGAGGTGGCAATAAACTGTTTCGAAGAAATCCCATCGATAACTGCAGCACCACACCTCTTTATTAAATAGGATCCAATCTAATCAAGGAAAGTCGCATGAACACCGAGACATGCCAATTTAGTTACTAAAATCGTATGGGAGATTTCATCGATTGCTTTAGAGAAGTCCATTATGGAAGCCCGTGGGGATATCTTCAGAAAAGACTGGTAAGTTGGATAAAGTAGATCTTGCAACTACAAAACCATGCTGTCTAGCACTTATCCCACGTTTTACGCTAAAATATAACTTGCTTTGACAACACATTCAAAAAGTTTTGAAACGGCAGATAATTTGGGAATTGGTCTGTAATTCGCAATATCGCTCTTACTGCCGCTTTTGTTAATTGGAGTGACTGAAATCAATAAATATTCCTTCATCAATAAATATAAACAACAAAATCTTCAGCTATTTATTAAAAATCAGTTTAAAAGTTTGCACCATAGAGCGACAATTTTTTAGCAATGTTACGGAAAGACCGTCAACATCCGATTGAGAAGAGTTTTTAATCTTTAACAATCCCTCAATGACATCAACATGACCGAAAAAACAAGCAAACCAACAGGTATTTTGTAAGAATCTGGACTAATATTCCGTTTCATTGCCTTTGGCATCGATTACTGCTTGCAGCCTGGTAGGAATGGTGTGAATAAATTTGTGTAGAAATGGTATTGTCAGCTCATCCCAAATTTTCTTAATTTCTTCAAGTGTATCATGTATTATTATTGACTGCCCGTTGTTGTTTGATAAAAGACCAAACATTTTCAAAAATGTTAAAATCTGGACTTTGAGGTGGCCAAGGTGGAACAGTTTGATTTACTTCATTCAAAAATCTTGTAGCACCTAGTGAAATGGTGCATTATCATGTCGATGGTTGTCAAAAGGTTGTTGGCTGATACGAATGCATGATTAGTAAGAATGCCTATGTAAGCGGAGTGGTTTAGAGTACCGTCAATGGGTACGAGCTCTCCATATTCGTACAAAGACATGCACCGCCAAATCATAACTCAACTGCCTCCGAATCTGTTAAGAGGTTGCACGGCTCTACTACGTTGTGTCAAATGCATGATTTTTTTTTTTTTCAAATGCACCCTGAAAATGAAATGAGGACTGATCTGGCCAAAACACATCAATTGGCTTATTTATGTATTCCTTAGCAAAGGCGATAGCCCTCATTAGTATTCTGCTCTCTCTATAGTTAGTAATTGGCTTGCGACCAGTCCTTACTTTTTTTGCTGAATTTCTAGTTTCCTTCTTTTGTATTAAATGGTGAACGGTTTTGCGTGAAATTCGGTAAGATATTGCCAAATCTGAAGACGAAATGCCATTCTGAAATTTCCGCTCGTATTTCAATGTTTAGCTCCATTGTTTTCACCATTTTAAAACTTCATTTTCTGAAGAAATAGTTTTTCTCACTAATAAGTCCAACAACAACCATACTTTATCATAAAAAAGTAATAATAAACATGTTTTAATGCTGTGTAATTACTTTTGACGACAGGAGGCATAAATTCAAGCGCTTGTTTGAATAACAAACCAAAGGCTTTCCAATAAATAGTGTGACAGTTTCAGCTTTGTGTAAATATTATGGGTGTAAGTACATTCATAGAAACGTACGAAGGTTGCTATTTATATTTGGACACTTTTAGTGTTGCCAGGCGGCAGCTGACGTTTCCATTGGAAAGTTTCACGATTTTACTATATACGTAGATCTAAAATCTTTATGAGGGCGGGCAAGTCCCTATATATGACTGACGCGTACACCCCATTTTTGGGTGTTTGGTCGAGCTCTTCCTCCTATGTGTGGTGTGCGTCTTGGAAATTTTTCCATATATAGACGGACTTATAGGTTCACGCTGCCTTTGAATGGCAGATGATGTTTTTGGGGAGCTTTTTCATGGCAGAAATACACCCGGCTGCTATAACAAAAAACGTTTTCTATTATTAGGTGTTTCAAGCCTGGGATATCGAATTTGGGAACTACCGAATGGTAGTCACGTGGCAATTTTTCGACTACGGCGGCCGCCATCCTTTATATAGGGTGATCAATTAAGAGGAGTTTTTTTCATTTGCGTTTTTTTTACAGATCGCGCGCGAGTTGTGGCAAACTGTCATCGTGGATTTGTTGAACAGCGTTTGGCATTTCATCATGGAAAGACTCACACCGCAACAACGTCTACAAATTGTTCAACTGTATTATGAAAATCAGCGTTTGAAGAAGATCCGCTGTTTTCGAGCAAAATTTTGTTCAGCGATGAGGCGCATTTCTGGCTCAATGGTTACGTCAATAAGCAAAATTGCCGTATTTGGGATGAAGAGCAACCAGAACAGGTTCAAGAGCTACCTTTACACCCAGAGAAAACAACGGCTGATAAACCAGCTACGATTGAAGCTCTGGAAGCCAACATTACGCGTGTTATTCACGAAATGCTCGAACGAGTGATTGAAAATTGGACCTTCAGAATGGACCACCTTAAGCGTAGTTGCGGCCAACATTTGAATGAAGTCATATTCAAAAAGTAAATGTCAAAGAATGTCCTTTCAAATGATAAATAAAGGTTTTGAACATAATTTACATTTTTGTTTTTTTTTAACTATTGAAAAAAGCACCTCATGATTGATCACCCTATATAAAGGGTTTTTCAATAAGGGCGGGTAGATGTTGAAATGGAATAAAATTGCGTTTGCTGTGTGGCACGTAGCGCCGTCCTGCTGGAACCACATGTCGTCTAGTTCCATATGGTTCAGTATGGGCCATAAGAAATTGGAAGGGCCACCACGTCTACCGAAAAATGGGCGCAACGTTTGCGTTAATGAACACTCATTTTGATAATAAAGTTTTATCATTTGAACGTATTGTTCAATCGTGTAACTTGCCATGATGATTTGGCATAAACAACTGAATAATAAACAAAAGATTTGACAGATGTCACCAAAACAAAATGGCTGCCACAGGGCGCCAAAATCGATGATATGTATTGTATGATCACCTTGTGATGAAAGAGGTATGAACACACCTCTCTTAGACTTCATAGAATTTAAAAAACGCCCTGCTTCGTACATAGATTTGTTTAAACGAATGCAATGTCTACTGATAATCATGGAGAATATTTTGAAAAACAATAAAATAGTTTTCAGCCATCCACTAATGCTCATTTTTCCATTGTTTGGCCAACAATATAAATGTACACACAGACGACACAGAGCTGATGGCTTCTGCAGCCAATGCTCAAACATAATTTTAGTACTGGTATTCATACCAGTCACTAAATAATAATAATAATAATAATATAATAATAATAAATGTACACCCTCATATTTAAATAAACATCGAACAGATTACTAGGTTGTTGCGACTGTCCTATCATGGCTAACATTTACCTACGTTCTAAACTCTCCTAAAATAAGTTTAAATGCATCAACAATTTGTACAAACTATAATACCAAAATTTAAACCAAAAGTTTCAGTGAGTTACATCAGCTGCAGAACCGCAGGTCTGCATCAAAACCATACAAAAGGTACAATACAAGATGCTTAGAATGATGTCGGTAAGGTACTGCAGCCCCATGGTGTGAACCACACGAACATGCAAAGATCTTCAAATTAACGTTCGCTGACGAAATAAACAAAATAATGGAGAAAAATATCTCAATAAATTATAGACCCACACGAACTCTTATGTTACTGATCTCACACGCACAATTGCGATATCACGTCTACAATGAACAGATCGCTCTTCCAGATGGAGATACACACATCAAAAACAGCCCACTTAGCACTACGACCTCAAAGATTGACTGTGCCCCCTTCATGCAATTATCACGGGACATTTTTTTACCCAAATCGCTGGAGGCAGTTAAATTAGATGCAGATTTAAAAACTCTCTGTTACGAAATTCTTGGCATGCCTTTATGACAGCACTATTAAAGTTTCTGAAGTGCCTAGACTTCATTCACAGTCCTGCTAAGCTCCCAATGATCTCTTTCCTGACTCGAAAATATATCAGTCATTAGACTAAGGCCCACAGGACCTCACAGTCGACTGGAACCCATATCCCTGTGCACTCTCCTTGCAACACTGGTCTATATGGCATTGAACATCGTTCTTATGTATACACCCTAAAGGTTCAAAAATGTCACGTGCATATACAGCAAAATATTGGAAGAAGTTGAATGCTTTCATAAATAAATGGGTGCAACGCTATAACGAATTTAAAAATGTTGACGACTTTGTCGAACGAGGTCCAAAAATATATAATTGATTTGTTTGTGGTAAAGTCGAACTTATCGGTGAGTGAAGCTGAAGCAAATTTATAGAAAAGTAGTTCTAATGTATCAAAAGACATGATTCGAGGATGTTTACGTGCAGAAGACTTAAAATTCCGAACCAAATTGAAAAAATTCTCATATGGGATAAGACAAATTCAGAAAGGAATTGAGCAAACAAAATGATGAATAAAATGTACCAAAAAGCATCACTGTCATCAGCTGCGAAGATATTGGGAAGAACTAGCTAACTTTGGATTTTACAAGACTACTACAACCCCAAGTACCGGTACCTATGAAATGAGACTTTTTTTCAATTTCAAACGTTTATTAACAAAAAATGGTTACAAATTTAATCTTCAAAATAATAGCCATCGTTAGCGACACATTTTTCCCATCTCTCAGGCAATTTGTGGATGCCGCACCAAAAAAAATTGTCCGTCTTTGGCCGCAAACCAATCATCGAGCCATTTTTTGGCTTCTTCGTGAGAATTGAAGAAGCGTGCACCGTCAAATGTTTCACCTGGTTTTTATAGCTCGTACTAAATCATACCACGCTGATCCCAGAAAACATACAGCATTGCCTTGCGGCCGAAGCGATTTGGTTTGGCCGTTGTTTCTGGCTAGTGGCCGGGCGGACCATACGATCGTTTACGCTTGGGATTAGAGAAATACACCCATTTTTCATCACCCGTAACGATTCGATGCAAAAAAGACTTGACCATAATCTTCATCCAACAATGCTTGTAATTCGGCGTCCTCAAACTTTTTCGGTGGCCTACCGCGGTCCTCGTTCTCCATGCTAAAATCACCACTTCGGAATTTTTCAAACCACCTGATACACTGTGTTCTACTTAGAGGATGCCCTATAAGTATTTGATGAGCTTGAGAAGCGTTTTTCTTCAATTGATAACAGAAAATCAACGATGTCCGCAAATCGTAGTTTGAAGGCACGAAATTCGACATTTTTAAGAGCGACAAAAATTCATTGTTGTATGAAGGGTAACAAACAATGAACTGAATATTGTTGAGAGATGACAGACGAAAAAAACAAGACATTTGGGAAGGTTTAAGAATACTCCTAGCGACACCTATGGACTAATAGCTGAAAGTCTCATTTCATAGGTTTCTACTAGAGTTAAGCAAAAACTTATACGAAACAAAATATGAACGCTTAAACAGTTATCAAGGCAAGTTCGGCTGATTTCGAGCCGATAAATAAATATTATAATCCCATACAATGCGGTTTGTTTGAATCGAATTAGTCAAATAGTTTCCAAATTATGGTGATCACGACTTTGGTAGACAGACTGTATGTACGATAAGTCGGCAGGCATGGTTTCTTAGAAAGCCAGCGTTCTATAATAACATAAATACCTTAAGCTAATAATTGGATATATTTACTGATCATATAGTCTAGACTTAATCACGTAACTTAACTTATCTTAATAGTTCACACAACCTGTTGCGAGACCTGTACGTTTAATCTTAAGTTCTGGCCATAGTTATAGTACAATGTCCCAGGTGAATACTCGTATACTAGTTTGGCAGATGGTGTTTTATACGGAGATTTTTCATGGCAAAATTACACTTTGAGGTTTGCTATTGCCTGCCCAAGGTCGACCGCTATTAGAAAACTTTTTTACTTTTTTTCTATCATTTGGTGCTTGCTGCCCGTGGGTTCGAACACGTGCTCATCCGAATAGTACATAGTTAGCTTTTTAGAACCTGTGTGTATCACTCTAAAATTAGAATCAAACATCTTATCTGATCGGCGTTATTCTTTATGCTATCATTGTTGTTTGCAATTTATTATTCTTGCCTGTGAGCGACTCTGACCGCTACTTTGTTCTCGGCGAATTTTACAGAATCGCCGTGTGCTTGACGTCTACTCACTCTACTTCAAAGATGATAGATTACCAGGTTTGATACATTTGGCCTTCATATATATATATATATACGAGGGGTGCCTTTTATATGTCGGGATTAGAGAACAAAAACAAATTTTAATCATCGAAAATCACTTTATTGTTTTTCAAAATATTCTCCATGAAGCTCTATACACTTTTGCATGCGTTTGAACCAATTGTCGAAGCACTTTTGCCACTCTGAATGAGGTATCTCCAAAACATGCATTCTGAATGCGGCAACCGCTTCTTCAGGTGTCGAAAACCTCTCAGTTTGTTTTTTACGAACGGGAGTAAAAAGAAGTCATTCGGTGCCTAGTCAGGACTATACGGCGGATGACCCATTAATTCGATGTTTTGGGTGCTCAAAAATGCAGTTGTTTGAGCCGATGTGTGAGAGCTCGCATTGTCCTGGTGAAGAGTGATCCGTCTTTGGCGATTGGTTTTCCTAATTTATTGGAAGACAACTGGCAAACAAATGGTTGTGTACCACTCAGAATTTACTGTTCTGCGTTGTTCTAGTGGTACAGTTGCGACATGTCCAGTTTTTCCGAAAAAATAGGCGACCATT
This sequence comes from Anastrepha obliqua, assembly GCF_027943255.1. Lineage (NCBI taxonomy): Eukaryota > Metazoa > Arthropoda > Insecta > Diptera > Tephritidae > Anastrepha > Anastrepha obliqua. Next base: position 114,606,167 of record NC_072892.1, read on the forward strand.
TGCTTGGAAGTGCTTCGTGCGCGAACAACTTTTGTTGGATTTGGCTCATCTTGAAACACCCAACAGTCGACTGCTATTTACTTTCGGGCTCATACGCGTAAATCCATGATTCATCACCTGTCACGATGTCGTTTTTTTTGAGCATTTCCCTCGACCAATCGACACGAGCCTTTTTTTGAGCGATTGACAAATTGTGTGCGATCCAACGCGAACAAAGTCAGTCAAATGTTTATGCAATATTGAATGTATGCTGGTCCCACTAATGCCTAAGATTGTCTCAATCTCACGATAGGTCACATGACGATCTTGCAATATCAGTTCGCGCACAGCATCAGTGGATTTCGGAACAACAACTGATTTTGGACGACCTTCATGAAATTCGTCTTGGAGTGAACTAAGATCACGATTGAATTCACCATACCATCGATAAACACTGGTCCTTGATGGAGCTTCATCGCCAAAAAATGAATTAAGTTCATCCATGCAATGTTGCTGAGTTAATCCACGTCGTAAGTTGTAAAAAATAATCGCACGAAAATGTTCACGATTTAATTCCATTTTTGGACCGAGATGAATCTTTTAAGTTACTGTAAACAACACAAATAGCGCTGGTATTTCAAAACGTTCTGAGTACGTAAAAGCCAAAAAATGTCAAACTGTGCGATACAGCTGTCAGTTGCCAGATTGCAACACCAGGGTTGCCAAATCCCGACATATAAAAGGCACCCCTCGTAATTGGCGCGTACACCCTTTTTTGTGTTTGGCCGAGCTCCTCCTCCTATTTGTGGTATACGTCTTGATGATGTTCCACGGCGGCCGCCGTAGACGAGTGGGTTGGTGCGTGATTACCATACAGAATTCACAGACAGAAACGTTGACAGAAAATTAAGAAAAACATCTAATAGCGGTCGCCCCTCGGCAGGCAATGGCAAACCTCCGAGCGTATTTCTGCTTGAAACATTTGGCGTAGAACGAAATTGAGCGAAAAACTTCGGTGTTCACGTCACTGGGTACTTGGCAGTAAATTCTGCATGGTGTAAAGAATTCGCACCCAGCGGATTTGGAGGAATCAACTATTTGTCGAACATCACCGAGGTTATGACACCGGTTTGTTTACGAAAAAACTGAGATAGGTAAGGGCCAAACTTGGTAAATCTATCATCCTTGTAATTCTGCACACTCATTTCATACGTATTCATCCAATCGTCCCATGAATAGTTGTTCACATGGCAGCGAAGCAACATGAGTAATGTTTTACCAACACAGTCTCAGTTTTATCGCAAACAAACACCTGCTAGGATCTCGGTTACGCCAGTTCGTTGAGAGCCGGTTAACAGTCTGATCTTGGCCACACTTCCAAAAATCTTTTCATCATGGCCGCAATCTGACTTCGGTGTCTCCAATACTTCTGAGAAAAAGCTTTTTTTATATACAATAACTTGGACTATCTACATGACGTAGAGAAGATGCCTGTGATCGGGATTATGCTATTATATTTTTCAGGTCAGCTCTAGTTATACTTAGCATAGGCCAGAAACAAAAGATTTATCGAGTGTAGTATTCTTAATATTTACCTTTCCATCTATTTTTTGATTGGAACTTAATATTATAATAATGAATGAGTGTAAAAACATCCTATCAAATGAATTTTTCAAAGCCACTCGTCAGACAATGCCCTGTACTACATGCCTCTTTTAACATGGCAATTGTGCTGAAAATCAAGGACATAAGAGAAGTTTTTTTAGCAGGAACCCACACTGTTCAATATACGACCAGAATCGAGATCAGAGTTGCACTAGTGTGATTTACATAAAGGGGATACTTGTACTAAATCGGATTACGATAATTGGAATGCACTATCAACAGTGAAGTAACTTATTTTAGGAATACTTACTCCTGCAACTGCTCCATTTCCAAAATGGCATTCGTGCGGTAGTCCACTGCATAAATATAGGCGTCAGTGCTGTGAAAACCACACATACATATCAATTGCTTAACTTTTATAAAACTAGACTCAAGAATTTCACTTACGCTGGTTCCAGGCCGCCCACATGTGGCTCCAGCAATCGCACACGTACGTCCATCTGTATAGCATCACTTAGCACCTGCATTAGAGCGTCGATGCACCGCTCCACTTCTACTGGTTTTCCAGCCACTACTATACGCACTTGTCGCCCCTCATCGATGATATACACAAAAACGTTCACAATACTACTACGTCCATCATCTGCGCCACCACGATCCGTAGCTTTCACATCGAACCCATAGACTCGCTCAGCTATTGGCACAACACCCACAAGACGTATTTTTCCTGTTAATTCATCGATGCCAAAAAGACGTGATGGCTCATTTAGCAAACGATATCGTATTTCAGCATTTAGCCCTTCATCCGCGTCGAACGCCTTTACAACCGTTACTGGGTAACCAAAAGTAGCTGTGCGCGGCACTACTGCAATGATGGCTTGGCCAGAGGATTTAAATCGGGGCTCATTATCATTTTCGTCTTGGATATTCACAACAATGCGACACTCGTTCGGATCCAAACCATCGACACGCTCATCTGTAACGGGATATGAAATATGTGCATAGTTTCGAGGCTCACGATTAAGACGATCGGCACGCAAGCGTAACTGGTAACGGTCTTTCAATTCCCGATCGAAAGACTTCACAGCGAATAGTGTAGTGGTTTTTGGATCTAATTCGAATAGTGGTTGGGCGTCGAAATCCTGTTCGTCGTCTCCTTCCATAACTAGGCTCCAACGGAAGACTTCGGGATTTAGACCGATAGTTAGATTAATTTTTATGAGCTCTAATGGAGCATTGTTGTTTTCAAGAACTTGCACCTCGTGATACTGATGTTGAAATATGGTAATGTTGCGTTGGTCAATAAGCTGATCCTCCTCATCGACCGAGGGCTCTGTAACAGCTTGTCCTTGCAGATTAATTAGTACGATAGCGGTGGATGAGTGTGCCGGACTACCCAAATCGGATGCAACTACAGTCACATTAAGATGCTCATAATCGTTATAGCTACGAAAGTTCGCCACAGTTGTGATGGTGCCATCGCGTGAATCTATCTGGAAGATGGGGTTGTGTATGTCTTGATGCAGTATGGAATAGAGCACCAAACCGTTGCCATTACCGACGTAGTCTTTATCAATAGCATTCACTTGTTTCACAAACATGCCCGCTGTGGTACTTCGATCTAAGTAAGCTTTATAGATTGGCAACGTTAAGGTGCGATCTGGCAAGTCGGCGATATACTTCTCTGCATTCACCATATCATCGTAACCAATAAACTCGGGCTTATTGTCATTGATGTCAATAACATTTACTTCCACGTCAACTGTGCTCGACATGCGATAAAAGAGTTCAGCGTTATCGGTCGCAATAACCTGGAAATTGTACTTCGGATGCACTTCACGATCCAATATCCCAGTGATCTTTAATACACCAGATAACGTTTTGATCTTGAAGGGTAAGTCCGTTTCACTAAGGCTATATGAAATGTTTGCATTCTCACCATAATCTAAGTCCACTGCCAATACTTGACCCAACACGCTATCCTGGTACTCGCCTTCCTCGGTATCGAAACTATACCAGGATTTTTTGAAAACCGGCGCATGATCATTTACATCAACAACAGTAAAACGTAGGCAGGTAATATCTTTTAATCCATCGATATCCGTGGCAGTAAGGTTTAGTAACATATCCAAATTGGCCGACAACGGATAATTGACCATCAACTCTCCACTCAACTTGTCAACAGCGAAATGTTTCACACCGTGCACACGTGATGGAAATTGTGTGCCTACTACAGGACGCTCCACTTGCTCAGCGGTAAGCTCGTAATGCACCACGGCGTTGCTGCCATAGTCTTCATCACTTGCCATTATCTGCAGCACCTTAGTAGTAATGGGGGTGTTTTCATATATGGCAAATAATGGGCACTTCATTATTAGTTGCGCAGCTCCACGACCCAGGCGCTTACGCGAACGACGGCCACGTTGCTGGCGCACACCGGAAAAACTGTTGTTAAAGGCAAATTCCGAGCTGAGGCGTGGAGAACCAGGTATGTGATAAGGTGGTACAACCATTGCTGATTGTATTGCGTCCATCGTTTGGACAGCAGAATTGTCCACAAAATAAATTTCCATATCAGTAGTGTACTCACGTATCTCCACTTTCGACTCCTTGAACACAGATATACGTTCAAAAATGGGCGCATTGTCGTTAACGTCGGCTACAAGAATATTTAGATGGGAATAGGTCGACAAGCCACCCGTATCGATGGCAATAAGTTTGAGTTTATAAATTTGATCTTTCTCGCGATCAAGTGGCCGTTTGCCACTGTAGGTGACACGGAAATATGGAGTACTCGCCAGCTTAATGTTGGATTGTATGAGCATATTTTGCATTTCCACAAATTTGAATTCCTCATTCCACTGGTCAGTTAAGTTGAATACGCTAAAAGTGGCTGGTGTTTGAAGAGCGTGGCGACTTCTATTCTGTGCTTCAGCGCTGCCATTATGGAAGTCAATGGAAAACTGGTCGCTATAGTCGCCTTGTAATATTACCTGAAACTCGGCGTTCTTGCCCAAATCGCTATCAGTAATTTGAATTGGCTGACTGACAGAGATCTCTGTACCGCTGGCGCTGTTTTCGTTAATCAGACCAACATAAGACAAGCTGTTAAACTTGGGCGCATTATCGTTGACATCGTCCACTTCAATGGTCACCTGATATATACCGGCGCCACTCACCAAGCCCGTTGTGTACTCAACAATTACGGTAAGATCATACTGATCCTTGTCCTCGCGATCAAGACCGGTTAGTGTGAGTAATGTGCCATCTTCGGTAATGCTAATTTTGTTAACAACCTCCTGTTGATTGGCGATGATATATCGCAATTTGATATTCGAGTCGCTGACTAGACGACGGGGTGAGCGCACGCGTGCTGCTGGTACGGAATTCCGACTGCGACTACGACTACGGAAACGGCTGCCCATAGTTATGTTGCTGGTAGGCTGTAGCTGGCGATAGGTACCCATATTGTTATTAAGAACGTTGATGCCATTCTTGTAGAGAAGTTGACCGATAATACCACCGACAAGATTCTCCTCAATGTGGAAGTGGATGACATTCATATTGATTTCCCTATGGTAATAATCGATAGTAGAATAGCAGGTAGTTAAAATACTTGATTCCTACCAGAAATACTTACTCGATTACAGGTCGTAGGGGAACTTTTTGCTCGGGCTTCATAACCACGTGAATGGTGACATTAGTTATAAGAACACCTTCATCTGTCGTCTCAGCCGGCGATGGTGCAGTGGTTGCGGGAGGCGCGCTGCGCGACATAATGAGTGTCTGCGTAGAATTCGCAAAGAGCTACAAGCATTCAAGGTTAACAAAAATGATTTGCGCGTACAATATTTTAATCACTCACATAATTAGCCACCGCTTCGAAGAGATAGACTTTCCGCGTAAACTCAGATAACTCGCGTATCACTGTTATAATGCCAGATCGCTCTTCGATCGCAAACGGCACACCTTCAGAATATGTGTGCAACAGATCGTACATGATTTCATCTTCTCCCTCGTATATAAGCGTGGTGCGTACCTGGCCCACCGAAGTACCTAGAGGCGCATTGGAGCCTACCCAAAATTCATATGGCGCACCGACAAAATCAATAACTTGATCATCGATCGTGGCATATACTTCGATCGTTATAACGGCCAGCGAAAAACGTCGCTCCGATGGATTCGTGGGCTAAATACAGAATATTTTTTTATATAGTGTTGAAAGCTGGACACCTAAAGGCATCTCCAACTCACCTGATCGCTCGCTTCCACGAATACTGCCATGCGTCCACGTCTCAATGGCCCATTAACGTATATTGTGCCATTTTTCATATCCAATCGAAAAGGTATGTAGCCACTGCCCTTTGGCCGTTGCAGCTCATACAACAACATACCATTGGGCCCCTCATCTGGATCTAGCGCCACAACTTGTCCCACTTGGTAGCCCACTGGTGCTGTAATGGGTACTTTGAATTCATACAAATTGCCATGCTCAAATTTCGGCGTATTATCATTTGTATCCAGCAATGTAATTTCCACTTTGACTCTATTCGGCCCAGGCTTCCGCAGATTAGCGTCAGTTATGTATGGCGGATTACGTTCAATTGCCTCCACCATCAGATGCAGTGACTTCCGTTGCTCGCGATCAAGCAAACGGTCGTCGTTCACTGTAATCCAACCGGTTCTGGCATCAATACGAAAAGCATCAGCCGCTTCCGGCTCTTCGGTGAGCTGGTATAAAAATTCAGCATTTTCGCCTTGATCGCGATCGATGGCGTTCACCTGGAGTACACTAAAACCGGTGGGTAGATTTTCAACAATCGAAATGTTGTAGAAATCAGCCTCAAATTCGGGCACATTATCGTTAAGATCGAGCACTTCCACTTCAATTCTGCAGAGCAGGAAATTTTATATTCAGATAATTATAAGAGTAATAGTCGTTTTTAGCGTACCTTGCTACGGCTTTCTTTAATGGATTTTCACGTTGCCGCGCCTCCACTTGTAGAACAAAAGTGTTGCCTGGTAAACTTTCCTCCTCCAAATCCACTTCTTTTTGCAGGTACATAATCCCATTGTTAGGATTGACACGAAATAGTTTACGCTCGTTACCGGAAATGATTTCATACACCAGCGTAGCGTTAAGCGAGTCCTGATCAAACGCCATGATGGGAGGTGAAAAGTAAAGTGGTATGCGGATGGGTATGCCCTGTAAATGTGAAAAAGTTGAAGTTAATATAAATAAGTGTGCACCTCGAAAGTATTTCGTTCGCATTCTAGAATTAGTCTCCCTCTACTCACCGTCATTGGATAAAATTCATTAATTTTGGTGCGATAGACGCCTTCGGTAAATTTTGGCGGTAAATCGTCGATATCCCTCACATTAATTGTGATTGTCGTGTTAACTTGATTGGCTGGCGTACCACGATCCCAAGCGAAAAGCGGCAGTTTGAAAAGTCGTATGCCATTATCGAAATCCAAATCTTTCTTTAGTATGAGCAAAGGACGATGTGGGCTTTTGAGTGAAAAATATGGACTACCATCAGCAGAAAGCTGCTCCGGGACTGTGGACATGCTGAAATGCACCTCCGAGTTGGGTGTATTTGGTTTGTCACGATCGAACGCTTGTATACCTTCGAAGACAATTGTGCCTGGTGGCGTATTCTCATCCACATCGATAATATAGGGAGTGTTGAGGAATTCCGGTGCATTGTCGTTGACATCTTCGATGTAAACGGTGATCGACATGTAGCTGCCCTAAATTTAATAGACATCAATAAATTGTGTTCTACGAAGTTATAGTTAATTTACAAAATTCTCCGCCATTGTTATTGACTTACCTCTTCTAGTTTTTCATTTTTACCGGCGCAAATCACCCGAAATTTCAGCAAATTACGTGGCACATCGCGATCCACTAGATCCTCAATCGAGCGCGTAAGAGTTATGCGCACTGTAGTGGTGTTTAACTCCGTGAGACCAAAATACTTATGATCACCAGAATTATCGATACTTCTTAGCGCTATTGTAGAGCGAGGATAGGCGCGTAGAAGCAGTATTTCTTTACCAATCTCGGCGTCTTCTCGCAAGCGTATGAAACGCACTCCTTCACTCTCGGCGGATACGCCATCGTACATGTGAAAAGCACATCCTGGTGTAGCTGTGTGGAAGAAAATAATAACAAAATATTAAAAAAAAAGGATTGCGCGATAGGAGATATTAAGAAAATTATTCTTGGTTTTTATTGGAAAGGCTCATATAAGCCATTACGAATGAGATATAGCATTGTGCAATGTGCATCCTTTGCGTGTGCTGCTCACTTTTGCTTGATTTGGAATCAGTGCTGAACAATAAAGAGGAAATTTGACAAATGCTGTCAAAAACATGATCACCACTGTCTGTCAACACTAGACCACTCCCTTAGAAACCCCATATTTCCTTCCACGATAATAACCCAAATATGTAGTTTTAAAATAGAAACTTCTTTCACTGTTATCTGATATCTCAATATTTGCGTTGTTTGTTAGCTGTATAGAGCTTTTCTTAAATAAAACACAAAAAATTACTCCAATTCAGGCTTATTAGCTTAATCACTTTTTGCGAAGAATATCTGTTCAATTCAAATTTGTACAATTTTTGCCAACATAACTGACCTTACATTCCATGATGCAGCGATTTCGATTATCTAGCGGCTAGAAATTGTATGTATATTTGTGTATAAGCTAATTGAATTCGAAACTCCCAAGTTGCTTTACGAGAAATTAAGATTGATGAGATCTAACAGGCATTGAACTCTGATTGCCTCCAAATATTCCCAGTTCTCTTCATTAAGGCTGTGATGTCCTGGAATTCAATTCCTGAATTTGTCAAGACTGTGACCGGTAGGAGTAACTATAGCACCATTTAATAATACATAAATAAAATAAATAAATTGTCCATTCCTTTGAATACTTTTTGTTTGACAACCATATCTTGCCCTCTAATTAAATTTTGCTACTGAGTAAAATTATTCATCAAAATTACTTATAGATGTCAAATCCATGCTACTAGACTGAACCTACTTTTAGATTTTCATTGATACTTGTGTATATAGTTTTTTTGAATTATTATACATAATTTTGTAATCAATTCTTAATTTCTAAAAAATAGATGGCAACCCCAGCTAAAATATTTTATTTTACTAAAGCGCAATTAAGCATCTTTTATTTGTTACGTATATTTTATTATTCAATTGAAACGTTTGATAAATTGCTATTTTTGTAATAAAATTCAGGTGGCAACGCTAATGAAAAAGTAAAAATTATTTTTTTTAATATAATCTTTCAATCATATTTGCCTTGCCGCCGATGCTCTAATATTTATGTAAATTTTTTAAGCACAAACAGATGGCAATAGTTTTTAAGTGATGCTCTTTCGAAGAAATCCTCCACATTTTTATTTGTATTTGTATATGAATATGTATATGTATGTATATAAAAGGATACTAATAAGCAATTTTTAATTTCTAATTTAACTTGATTAAAGAAGCACCTTAATGAGATGGCTGAGTCATTTACCTTAAAGGTAACATGGGCTCCTGGCCATTGTCACATTGAGGGTAACTGCAGAGCCGATGAACTAGCGAGACTCGGCTCAAAATTGCCGATGAGTACACAGACAATGGCATAGGCATACCCTTACGAACATGTGAGCTACTTATCTTTGAGGAAATCGTAAGAACAGTGAATGAGAGATGCCATACTGAAACCACCTGGAGAATCGCCCGACAACTGTGGCCGACTCTGAATGCTAAACGCATAGAATTTCTGCTAAGACAAAATAAGCACAGTCTTAGCACACTGATTTCGGTTATAAGTGGGCACGCCCAGAGGATGGGCGTGGAAACACATGATTTCTACAGAAACTGTCTATATGAGAAAGAAACGATCTCGCACCTTCTGTGACATTGCCCTGCTATATCCAGACTTATTTTAGGTAGTCAAATTTTTAATAAATTGAAAGATTTTAGTTCTGCAGAAATCAGAGATATTCTGAAATACTTAAAAAGTACACACTGGTTGTAGCAGAAATAAATACGAGCTCCCACGCGGCATTACAAGGGGGTTATGAGCCTGAGTGTTTCCCACATGATAAACGCTACAACCTAAACTAACCTAAGAATCATTTTACAATATGCATACATTTTACCAATTACATTTTGTTATGACACTTCTCTGCATCAGTATTAGTTTGAATAAATATGCAGGGTCCGGCACTCGAAGTGTGGTCTTTTTAATTTGGGCCATAAATTTAGTTTGGAAAATTACTGTTATTCAATTCAAAGTAAAAAATGTGTGAAAATAATAAATAATATATAAAATTAAGAATTAATTTACTTTCACTCGATATCACCACGCTTTGCCTTGACTATGGCCTTGAGACAGTCCAAAAACAAATCGCAAGATGCCCGAATGTATTTGCTGGTATTTTGGCCCACTCGCGGACAGCGCCTCGAGACTGATGAATCTTTTAGTTCGGACATTGCTCTCCAAAATGGTACATGAATTTGGGAGTCACTGTATGGACGTTATGAAATTCGAAATCTTGAAATTCGAATTCTTGGTTCACTCGAGCTTTATGAGACGGTGCCGAGTCCTGTTGAAACGCCCATGGTCTGCCACCGAAATGTTTGTCTGCCCACGGCTTCAAACCAACCTCCAGAATGCTCTCCCGATAATATTTCGCATTTACCTTAACGCCAGGCTCGATGAAAACGATTGCAGAGCGCCCAGCTGCGGTTACAGCGGCTCAAACCATTATCTGTGCTGCCGGCGGGTGCTGCCTCCTGGTGGCCAATCGGTGATGACTCAAATTCTCGTATGAACGGTCGGTTAAATAAACTCTATCATTTTGGGAGTTTACGGATTGGTCAATTTGTAAAATTGTCTCGTCAGAAAACACAATGTTCGGAAATTAACCACTCTGTCGAGGTTGACTTGTTGCTGCTTTGGTGTGAGATCATGCGCATTTAACATCTTGTGAAGCTTGACTTTGAGATCATTTTTTAGTATTTAGCGGATGCTAGGTCAGATGTTTTCAGATCGTTTTCCATTTCATTGGCACTTCGCTGGGGATTTCATTCAAGTCGCTTATTCACATTTTACGTGACGTTACAGTCTTTTGATGACCACCTCCATGACGTTTCGCGAAGCTACCAGTATCATTGTGACGAGTAACCTTTATTTATTTAAAGGCGCTGAAGCTCACGAACAATCTATGGTTATGATTTTCTAGCCAAATATAAATGCAATCACACTATTCTGTTTGAAACGCATTACTGCTATTTTTTCGCGCTTACTCTTGGCAAAATGGTTCCGGGCGTTTGTATGCTCGTGCATCAGCTGCGCGAGCTGTCTGAAGTTGGTTAGACTTTAAGTGCCGGACCCAGTATGCTGTATTATTTACTTAAGTAAAATATCTATTCGCGTAGCTGAATAGCCAGAAGTTTTATAGCCGTCCACCAAATTGCTTAATTTTATTGAACTGCTTCTCATTTCTTGGATGATTCCATAATCGCCTAAGCTGCTTTGACACTTTTTAGAGAAATTATTGTCGAGCGGGTAACGAAGTATGAAATAATTCTTTTTTTTTTGTGTTAAAGAAATGTGATGAGTATTTTTTGCTATAACCACAACACAAAAAAAAGGAGTCCAAAATTTTTCTGCGTAAGCAATTATCAATTAGTGGCAGCAATACCAAGCATCTTAGTTTCTAATCTACGAAAAACGCCATAAAAAATTTCAATAAAAGTGTGGTTCGTGCGAAAAACTTGCAACACCCTCACAAATCTAAAAGCAACCAACATTTCTTGCAATGCACTGCAACGTGTCAACAGATGTTTTAACTGTTGCTGCAATAGCAACAATAGTTGCAGAAATGACAAAAACTTTCCTTTAGTGCCTTCTGTGTTTTTTTGTTTTTCAATTTTGTTTTCAGTGGAAATTGGACGTGCTCCCAATGCCATATTATGCTTATACTGGGTACTGAGCAGCCGTTTGGATGGGAATAAATCGCACGCAAAGATGCAGTGGAAGTGGAGGGGTGTTAGGGCTTGTATAAGTACATACATACAATAATACACCTGGCTGACTGGCGTGTGGTTGCACATAGCAATTTTTAATTTTTTTGCGCCCACTTTTTCATGAAATTGTTGTTGACTGTTAATTTTCCTCGATAGTTTTTCACTCTTGTTTGCCCTGGTGCTAGTATTGTTATTGCTTTGTTGAATTGGCTTGCAACATATGCGTGCGTATATGTCTCCTCTACTCCTTCCGAAACAATGCCAACACCAGCATGCTGAATACATGCAGCATGCAACAAGAAAATCTGCAGCGGCCACATTGAATGTGCAGTATTTTAATATTTTTTCCCACCCTCATGACATAATTAACTAAATTTTCTTTATGGCGCGAGTGGGGCATTAGTACGGGCATATGGTATGTGCAAACTGTATGTATGTAAACACATACTTACATACATACATACGTACACTTGTACTGAGTGGTGTTGTTGATGAAATTTTTAGAGCTGCTGTGGTTTTGTTTTAGTGCTACAATTATTGTTATTTTTTGCCCCCTATTTGTGGTTTTGATTTAAGTTAATCTATTCAAAGCATTCTGTCTCTTGCATTCGAAGAATTGTTGCACATACCTCGTGTGAGAGTGTGAGTTGCGGCATGTTGTTGGCAACGCATTTGCAACACGATGCAGATTGACACGCGACGCTCCATCAGTTGCCGACGTTTTTTCCGGCAAGTTTAGCATGAAATGCTTTACTTCTGGTGAAATCAAAAGATTTTTCTTTTCTTCCGTATTCATTCATATAAATACATTCGTATCATAAAGAAAACCAAGAGTACAAAAAATATATCCTATATTGTAGGTAAGCATATTTTACAAATGCACATAGTGATAGATGTGCCAATATCTACAATGGCATTAATCTGTATTTTTTACGTGGAAGCTAAAAAGAAAAATAAATAAATTTAATGGCAACTGTCTTGAAATTTATGCATTATACATAACCCAAAAATACTTATTTATATTTGAGCAAGCCTTCGCATGATTTGATAAGGTTGTGTGTCTTGTATTCATGACACTGAGTCAGGGTTTTGGTCTTTGACTAATCGCACATACGAGTATATATTAGAGACTTGAAATATTGTAAATAGAATTTACTTTTTGGAAGTTACCTGAGAGGCAAAACAACGAAATCGAGGGCTCGTACATAGTTTCAGGTATAAGAAGCGATCACATATCGATGGCGATGTACATATGTGTTACTTTTCAACGATCCCTAGTCGGAGAAACTTTCTACTAAAACTTAGAAGGAAAGACATTCTGTTGATGGTCGGTATCATTACAGGAGACAATCCATGGGGTCAGTATATGACCACCATTGGAATCATTGAGGACCCAGTATGCCTGTCGTGCTTGGAGGAGACGGATAGCACCGAACACTTTCTCTGTGAGTGTCCTGCCTTTGCTAGAGCACGACTACGAGTTTTGGGTTCCGATGGTATGGGAATTAGTAGTATTCGTTCTCTAAAACTAGAGGATATTTACAAATTTACCAAAGAATCTGGAAAATTCTCACAGGACCAACTACCTCTGTCTCTGTCTCTATTCTTTCCTATCTCTTTCTCTGATACTTTTCTCCTTCCCTCCTTGACTATCAACCCTCTTTCCAGAGTTTTAAATACAATGGACTTTTTAGCCTGAGTGTTATAGGAGCCACCAAATCTCCTTGTGCTCCTTGGCTCGACCTTTTCAAATTTCAATTTCAATTTCAGTCGGAGATAGTCATGTACCCAGTAATGTATCGACCATAGGTATTATTCATCGACCATAGGTACTATACATTCCAGGGTGCAAATTTTGCTCACGTCCTAAGAAAATCCTGTGTCCTTTTATTTCTGACAGAAAATGAAGGAAAATAAGCTATTGCGTTACAGAAATATATGAAAATTTAACACGCAAGGAGAAGGAACTGCATAGGAAAAAAATAGAATTTTTGATAAGGAAAAGTTTGAGCAACTGGAAGCAGACTTCAGACTTCCCGAAGATTTTTTAAAGACGTCAACGAACAAAGACGTAAGCTTAACCCAAGGACATACTACTGTAAAAATGAAGATGGTTCACTCTTAACGGGACAAACCCAAATGCTTAAAAGGTGGGCAATACATTTTGATAAGCTTCTAAGCAGAAAAATTACAGGTATTGAACCCGAACACCCACAGTTAAAGTCTTCAGAAATGGCGAAAGAACTTACCTTGCAGGAGTTTATGGCGGCTATTAAAGAACAAAAAACCCAACAAATCCTGTGGCTTTGACGAGATCCCAGCAGAGCTCTTTAAACACGTGAGTAATGACAACTTCCTTACCACATATCAGTTTGGTTTGCAAAATCTGGAATGATTTGCCCTCCTCATAAAAAAGAAGACATGTTGATTTGTGAAAATTACCGGCCATAACTCTTTTGAACAGCATCTACAAAATATTTTCAAATTTTCTAAGCGCTAGACTTAAACCGCATGCTAAACGCATCATTGGTGGCTACCAGGGTGATTTTCAGAAGGGAAGATCAACGACTGACCAAATTTTTGTACTAAGACAGCTTTTAGAAAAGTTTCGCGAATACGACATTACGACGTATCATGTTTCCATATACTTCAAAGCAGCTTACGACAGAATAATTAGGAACCAGCTCTTCTCAGCGATGGCAGAATACCGTATTCCCGATAAGTTAATACGTTTAACATGCTCGACCACGCAGAATGTAAGGAACGTAGTAAGAGTTCAGATCAATCCGTCGCGAGAGCTTGTCACCTTGAACGGACTTCGGCAAGGGGATGGGCTCTCATGTCTCCTCTTTGATATTGCCCTTGAAAAGGATATCAGGGACTTCGACGTAAATATAAAGGGAACTATTTTGTTTAAATCGGTTCAATTGCTGGCTTACGTGGACGACATAGACATAATCGCATCCTCGCTGTCGAGTTTGAAAGAAGCCTTCGCGGGTATTGAAAGAGCAGCAAAATGGTTGGGTTTAGAAATAAACGAAGCCAAAATTAAAGCGCTAGTTTCAACTACATCGGATTCTATCAGACACAATGTGAGTCAAATACTAAAAATCGGTGGTTTCGAAGTGGTGAAGGAATTTAAATACCTTGTAGTAATCATTAATCATGACAACAAAAATTCCGCAGAAATCGGCTACAGAATCCTTATGCTGGTCACATAGTGCGGGATAACACCCACCTCAACAAATACACTTCGGTAAGATAGAGAAGAAGGGGCCGTCCGCCGCTTAGATGGATTGACGGCGTAGAAGAAGACGCAAGCTTATTAGGATTTCGGGCATGGAGGACACAGGCGCGAAAACGAGACATTGGAGGTATATGCTACAGCCGGTGAAGAGCCGATCAGGGTTGTTCAGCCAACAATGATCATTATGCGTTGCGTTGACGTAATAAGTGGACATTTGTTTTAATTTTTGTATTGCTGTACTATATTAAATGTTTATTGTTATTAACAAGCGAATTTATTGATTCATGCTGTTTTCTTTCTTTGTACGTACTTGTTGTACTCACAATCAAATATATTCTCACGGATGTCGCAATCTTATTATCTATCATTCTCGATTTCAATTCAAATTCAGAAAGTGCAACCAACATCAGATCATTAACCGCCTCTCGAGGATTTTGAAGGAGTCATCTGCTTTGCTGACGTAACGTAACAGTCGCGACTGAGATTGTGTTGGTGAAAAAATCAATGCAGGCATTGCTCATGTCACTTCGTTGCCATCTGAACAATATAGATAACTTCTATATCCAAAATTACTATTTCATCACTGCCGGAATCAATGCTAATTCATTTATAGAACCAGCTGTTTTATGTTTGCAAACAAAACGGATAGCAAAGTCGAAGCAACAAATAAAACTGATGACTTGACTGCATGTTAAATTAGTCAATATGCACTAGTATTCCGTGTTTTTTTAAGAGCTTGAGAACTTAAAATGATACAAAACAGAAATATTGTTGGAACGAATTTTTTTATAATAATCCGGTAGATAATTTCATGGTAATTATTTTTCATATGTACGCAGCGGCTACAAGTAATTCAAAATGTTTACTATATTACTTTTTCCAGTAAATCTGGCCGTATGTCGTCAATGTTGCAATAAATCAATTGTTAAGCGCGCTTTAAGCAAGTTGCACCATCTTGTGGGACCAAATGATTAATTTTTGTAAATAAAAATTCTGTCAGGATTTCAGAGCTTGATAGCGCTTGCCATTCAACGTAACAACAGCTCCTTTCTAATTTCAAAATAAATAAGGACCGATGAAGCCACCAGATGTTTGCGATGATGTAAACGGCATCAAACAGTCAATTTTAGTAGATGTAATGGTGACTCTTTAACGGCTTGAGGACTTTCTTTGCTTCATATAAGGCAATTTTCCATATTGACGTTGCCATTTAACTAGAAATGAGCTTCATGTAAAATAGACGAAGTGCTTTATGAACTTCGCGAACAGATTTATATTTTCAAAGTAAATTTCCACGATTTGGAAGCGTTTTTCTGACGTTAAATGATTCATGATGACTTGTCAAACCTTATTGAACAGAAATGTCAACACAGTTTGCCATTTTAAGCTGCCAAACCATAGTTATTGATATCGATAGTTCTCACTGCCGGAAAAATCCCGGATACATAACACACAGTTCAGAACATTTTTGGTAACATTTTTAGTGGTACCCCCATCCCCTACACCAAAAATAGAGTCTATTTTGCGCACCGACGGATGATTATAACTATTCTGTGATCCCGGGATTTTCGAGATCTTGTTATTATAGTCACGGAATTTCGGGATTGGTTTTAGGATTGAGATATTCATGATATTGGCATTCTGCTCCCAATATAAATATCTTGGTATGGCAAAGAGCAAGTCCATTAAGAAAAGCTCATTAATTTGATCTTCGTCGCCTGAGGATGTCCTATATAAAGTCATGAAATGTATAAAAATAGTAAACTACTTACTGGAATCAACTGCTTTTCTTTATTACTTTCCCCCGACATTTTTGTTTTCTTAACCTTTTATCCTTGTCAGCTGAATAAAATACGAATATATTCTACGTAAAATGCAAGAGTCATTCACAAGTGTTGTATTCTTGTTCAATTTCTATTTATAAAAAAGCCACTTTACAACACCTTGCCAACTGTCTAAATATTTCTCATTTCATAGCCGAAGGGAATGTAGAAATTGGTGCCGCTAAATATGAAAATTTACCCAGACTAATGAATTTGAAAAATTATCTTGCGCTTTTCTCTAAGAACTCTGAACGATTTACGAACAAAATAAAATATAAATCACCATCAATCTGCTCAAATAATAATTGAGGATAAATAAAATTAAGTACCTCCCAGTTCATAACGCCATGGATACACTTGCTGATTTATGCATAAATTATGCTTAAATAAAGTAATTTCGGGTTATAAAATGTATGATTAAATAAATCCAAAATGACGTCATGTGTCATAAATAAAGAATAAAATCAAGAAAAAACATTGTCTGCTCAAAGTGTTATCGGAAAATAATACGGGAAATGACGAACTCCTGCAACAATATCTCGCGAGTTAAATACTCTATCAAGCTTTGACTTTTAATTTTAAATACCCTCACACATTTCCATCGACCCACTCATATTTTGATACTTGCTTGCTTGGTCAAATGGCATTAAATTTTTGCTTTCAATAGAGTTTTAATTTTGCTTTCAATTTTGAACAGTTAATCGACTAAGCAAGTGAATGTTAATGTACGAGGCGAGGAAAACATAGCGACGCTATTAAGAGTATAAGTATATACAGGGGGTGCATCTGTAGTTTGGAAGTCTAAAAAATATTCGTTTATAAATAAAATACGCATCAAAATTGTTCCAATGAATTCTTTTTGTATTGGAAATACTGAACTTTTCCATCAAATATGAAACATAATTTTATTCAAATAAATTCCACTCAGTTTTTCAATATATTCTGGCGATTATGGGCACTTATCTCGCCAATGGCAACTTCCATGTCATGCTTGAACTCTTTAATCGCCTTTAAATAGTAGGCGTAGCATTCATCCTCAATGGCACTGTACAAAAAATTATCTAAGGTAGTCAAATAGCGGCTTCTAGATGGTCAATTTGCCGTCAACTTTTCAGCTGATTAATCCCCTTTGAATGATGCCTAACTTTGTTCAAGTGAAAATCGACCTAGATTATCCGATCCAAGTGAAATTATTGATTTTGGTGCGGTAATTGACTATAATTCTCTTTTCAAAGACATTTGAATCACAACATTTCAAAGTCATATTTCGCTCTTGCTTTTGTTCGACGTTTTAGTTCAGACTTTGTTCATCCATATGCTCACAAGCTGTTATATTCCTCTCTTGTGGTTTCGAATGTGCTGTCTTTATTTGGAGACCATATTAAGCATGATATATGTATTAGTAGGCTTGAACGTGTCCAGAAAGTTTTTTTCTGTTATGCTTTGCGTTCCTTACATCCCACTGATCCAATTCCATGCTATAAAAGGATGCACAGAATGCAGACGTTTGGCTAACATCAGACTGGCTCTCAGCGATTTCCTAAAGTAACTGGGGTCCATAATTACGCAAAACAAAAATAAATTTAATGTTTTTCAGCGAAGCTTATGAAATCATGATATTTGCGGATTAGTGGTGGCTAGAACTAATTATGCTTCTAATCCTCAGATTTCTAGAACTTTGAGAGAATTTAATTCACTTTCAAACCATATGGGCCTAGATTTTTCTTCCACGGGGTGTTGAGTTTCAAAATGAAATAAGTAAATTATAAGTTTAAATTATTTTTGATTGAATTCTTTAGTATTATTCTGTTTTTCATAGCCCGTACGAAATACTGTATTTTTAGATTACTAAAATAAAAATTAAAAAAAAAAAATATATAAATATCTAACCATAAACTAACTTTGGACCGAATGTACTCATATATTTAAGTCACCCGATATATACATCTACATACATCCGCAGAGAGTATTGAGTCCAGGATCAAACAAATGGGCAACACGTACATTAGGCCGGGTCGATTTGTAGGGAGGCAAAAAAATCGCCCATTGCTCTGTGAAAATCATATTCTTGGGATCAAAATAAGAAACTTTGCCGAAGGAAACATACCTCTAAAACGAATTCTGATGTTCCCCAATTTGGGTCGAACTTTTTAGTTTCTTTTCTCATGTAAAGGCCAAAAATGGTGATATTTTGAAATGATTGTATGGGGAACCCCCCAGGGGAGGTTTACGGGGTGTGCCACTGTCAGGGGTGGATCGGCCGTCCAAAGTTAGTGGGGGTCGGTCATACATTTGGACTCGATTGGAGCACTCTAAATGGGTCAAAGTGGGATTTTTCGGTATGGTTCCTTTGGCAAAGTTTCTTATTTTGATCCCTAGAATATGATTTTCACAGAGCAATGAGCGATTTTTAAATCGACCCGCTCTAACGTACCCACAATTGTGCTCACATAATTAAATCATTTTACATTTGTTTAATATTCGGAAAGTTTTAACTAAATTGTTTCGTACACTTTTTATAAAAACGTAGTTCATTACAAAGGGCGATTAAGTAGGCGGTATCAGATTTTGAAATAAAGCAACGAAAACTCAAATTGATTGGGCGATCTTCATTATTTTTGTGTATATGTAACCATCCATGACATTTATTTTTTAAAGATTGGTTGGTTAGAGTGGTGATTCATTCTGAATCCAACTAGCGCTTCCGCACCATTTTGTTGCCACATCCTCGTTACCAACTTGTTTAACAGTTACTTACAGCAAGACTATATCCAATCTGTGCGGTTTAGGAACCTTATTAGGCTGTTGACGTCTATGCCAGACAGTTGCTCGAGACTCTCGAACAGCGGTTTGCCCAGGGTTAACATTCTGTCCTTCCATAGGGCAGGGCATTCACAGAAGAAATGGAAGATTGTTTCCTTTTTCTGCGGTTGTTTACAACTATGACAGTATGTGTTGTGAGGGATGCCCATTTTGGCGGCTTGTTCTCCGATAGAAATACTCCGATTAAAGATACTCCCGTAGATACCAATTTTGAATGACTCGCTGAAGGATTTCAGTCGGTATCTCGTAACTTTGCATGTCCCCTTTAATAAAAGTCCAAAGATTTGATATCACACGATTTTTGTGGCCAATCCACTGGTGCAATCCTTTAAAAACCTGATCATCCTTTAAAATATAATATATAAATGACAGTTCCAAACTCTGTATAAAATTCAAGTAAATTCAGCTCAGCTCAAAAAAATTTTCAATAAAGTTTTCAAGTTTGTAATCAGCATTTTTATACACCCGGTAGACAGTTTTGCAGTTTGTTACTATGAAAAAGTGTAAGTTTGAAGCCGCTCAAAAATCGCCCTGATTTTTGATAATTTGTTTTTTTGCATACTATGCTGAGAATTTTCTTTCATATAAAGCTCATGCTGGGAAGTTTGTTATATGGAAAAAATTTTCAACAAAAGCGAAAATTGTCAAAAAAGAAATTGTCTAAAATCGATGGAAATTTCGAGCTTCT
The DNA here is from genome assembly GCF_027943255.1 of Anastrepha obliqua. Lineage (NCBI taxonomy): Eukaryota > Metazoa > Arthropoda > Insecta > Diptera > Tephritidae > Anastrepha > Anastrepha obliqua. The sequence continues at coordinate 114,626,386 of NC_072892.1, forward strand.
CGTAACTTACACTTTATTGCCCTAAAATTGCATTGGCTATAAGACTGTCCACTTCTCAAAATTCTGATTAAAAAGTTTAAAAATTGTATGGGAAATTTTTGTAAATTTTTTTAAAAATATGAAACTTTGATCTATAAAAATTTTATTATACTATTAGCTTTATTTTCAGAAAAAATTTAGCGTGTGAAATATTCCGAATACTCTAAAATGATAAAGTGACTTAATTATGTGAGCACATGTGCATGTACTCTTTCGGGTACGGCGGCCACAGCGGTATTGCACACAAAAATATACAATAAGTATATGTACTAATGCATCTACATCTAACATCCAGCATGTAACAAAATTGAAAGGAAAAACTTGAACATTTAACTGCTAAGCCAAATTTTATTGCGCTCTTTTTCGCATTGCTGTGTTGTAAGCAGAGCAAGCAGAAAATTGTGCTATGTAAACCAATATAAAGATATTATTGAGATCTTAAAACTCTTTTCAAAGATGCTATTAAATGAAGTATGGAAACTATGGGATAGCTGGTGTGTCTGAAAATATACTATATTTCAGTTCAGAAGTTACCACTTCATTATCATCATCATCATTTTTCCTCTAACTCCTGGCGGAGCAGAGGGGGGACCGAGGTGAAACATTTGAACCGAGTTCGAGTTTTTGCTAACTTCGTTATCTCCAGCCTTGATATTCTAGCATTTTCTATCTCCTTCAAAACAGTGCGACGTCATCACGTTTAAGGCCTTCCCCTTTTCTGGCTGCCCTGGGGATTCCAGTCAAGTGCGTAGCGGCAGATTTCCCCGGCAGGTTTCCGTAATGATCCAACCCCATTTACGCCTTTTTATTATTGTAGCGACTAGCTCGATGTTACAGCATTGGTATAATGACGAGTTCCTTAGAGTGTTGGGCCACCAAATTTTGAGAATGCGACGCAGTCCTCTATTTACAGAGGCTTGTAGTTTGCTTGTGAGGTGGTCGCTAACTAGCCATTTCTCACAATATAAAAGAACTGTGAGCACATTGGATTTGCAGAAGTTCAAGTTTGTCTTCACAGATAAACTGGTTGAGTTTCAGATTTCTCGTAAGCTGGCGAAAGCTCCAGCGCTTTTTTCTAATCTGGAGTCTATGTCTTTTTTTTGCAGTACCATCCATCGTAATTTCACATCCAAGGTATTGAAAGGAGTCGGCAAGCTCAATTTTCTCTCCTTGATTACAAATTTGAGGATATATTGGCATTTGCTTTCATTGCCTTTGTCTTCTGAATGTTTATTTTCAATTCATATAGTGCGGCTTCGCTTGCTAGGTCACTAAATTTTCTTTGCATGTCAGTGTGTTTCGTTAAGAGTAAACATATGCCATCAGCATAATCGAGATCTTCGAGATGCTCCGAGAAAGTCCCTTGGATGCCGCGAAGTTTGCCATCGAGAGATTTATGCAGAACATTGTCAAGGACTAGCAGGAAAAGTATAGGCGACATTAGGCAGTCTTGCCTGACGCCTTCGTTGCTTTTGAATGGCTCTGATAAGCGACCGTTGTGTAGCACTCTATGGACTTTAATCATAGCAATCAGCTTTGGTGGGATTTTATAATCTGCAAGTGCTCTCCAGATGCAGTTGCGTTGGATGCTGTCGAAGGCCGTAAGCCAAGCCAAAATCAAATAAAATATCATAATACGGGTGTAAAATGGCAGGTGTTGTATACGAGGGTCGTTTGAAAAGTCCGTGTATAAAAAAACTACTTAGTTGTTTGAAGTAAGCCTTTTTTATTTATCGACATAGGTTTATCCTTTTAGGTTTATACACTTCATCAAACGCTGTTCTTGATTCGTTGCTGCAATCACCTCCTCGCTTGAATAAAGTCTTTTTCCCGCCAACCATATCTTCAAATGGGGAAGCAAATAATAGTCTGAGGGATCCGAGGAAGCCAAGTCTAGAGAATAGAGGGGATGTGAAACGATTTGAAACCCTATTTCCATTAATTTTGCGACCACAACTGCTGAGGCGTGAGCTGGCGTGCTGTCGTGACGCCAAAGGATATCACTCGACTCCCTCGATTCAAATGAATGGCAAACACAAATATACATATACCGATCTAAATGAAACTTTGTGCGTGTTCTCCCAAAAGATGTTACTAACTAAACATAATCTCCATACGCACCAGTAGTGCCATCTTTCTGACTTTGCACTGAGTTTTCAAACGACCCTCGTACAATCTGTTTACAGATATTTTTTTGAAGACATTTTACACATAATTTTTTTGAAGATATTAAATGCTATGCGTGTACCAGCGGCGATTGGAATTTGAGCGTACTTTGTTCAATCCATGGTGGGCCTATAACCTACGCCAATAATTGCCTAATCTGCTTTCTTAATATTGCATACCTATACGGTTGTATCGAGGCTTAGATTCACCACTGATGAACTCATGAAACTTATTAGACTGGCCTTAGACCATAGACTAGAAAGCATATTCATATTACACTAAAACTTGAAATACAATTCAGAAAGTACAAAAAAAATTTCCCTCAAACTGCAATACCTTCTCTCGGTACCCTCCCAGGGCTTTGAAGACTGTGTGAAATGATTTTAAGTAATACCACCAACCTGAGAATTGAGAACAAGCCCTTCGAACTGTTCGACACCAAACGAGGTTTGAGACAGAGTCACTCGTTTTCGGCTGGCTCCTTTAGTCTGTTGGTGGATAAGATTTGTCGAGGTAGAAAAAATACACTATCTTCTCTATAATAAAACATTGAAAAGCGTACAATGGCTAACATATGCCACCAATATTAATATCATTACCTCAATAACCTCACCTCTTTTAAAAATAAGCTAACTGTATTTGTCCGGTAGTGAACGAGAAAACAAAATGAAATATCGGCTATCTTCAATGAAGTACTGCCGCCAGTTTTCAATTAGCAGTTTAAATTTTAGATCTAAAAAAACGGTCCATATTTAAAATATACAGATGTAATTTATGAAATATTCTAGCATTTCTTCCCATTATCATTTCCTTTTCATTACTTCGTTGATTCAAAACATATTCAAAAAGTACGATTGGGTAAGAGCGGTTGAATTGGGCAGAACACCTTTATTCTGAAGGCGTAATACTCCCATGGTGGAAAGAATTTTAGAAAAATGGGTCAAGCGACGAGTTGAAATGAAATAATAGTATTTTGTTCTTACTTTCATGCGAATATATGATTTTTTATTTCCTTTTATGTGCCCATCTTCTGTTATCTACCTGAATATGTGTGTGTCTATTTTTAAGTTTTTCTCACTTTGTACAAGTAAAGTATTGAAAGAAAACATATAACATACGAGGTGTGTTCAAAAAGTATCGCGAATTTTGAATTTTCGCAGGTTGCGTATATTCGAATTTCGTTTTTTTTGTGGCTATATGTTGGTACTCATGTCTCTCACCCATGCCGACGTGTCTATTTTTAAGTTTTTCTCACTTTGTACAAGTAAAGTATTGAAAGAAAACATACCTTCTACTCAAATATGAACGAGACGGTATCAATAAAACGGCCCGCGGATAACATATGGCAAAAATACATTTTTTGTTTTTTGGTAGGACTGTTATAAGCTTACATGGAAAATTTCAACGTGATATGTCACATAGTTTGTTTTCTGTAAACAAGTCAAGCTCGAGTGTGTTCTTCGAATTTAACGATGGAAATTCAAGTTGAACAAAGAATTTGTTTGAAATTTTGTTATTCCAAACAATGTGTGAAAAACGAAATTAAGTGCGCGGATGCATTCCGAATGTTGACTGTGTCATATGGAGAAGCTACTTTGGACCAAAGCAACGTTTATCGGTGGTACAAAATGTTCTCAGAAGGCCGAGAAGATGTGAACGACGAAAAGCAAGCCGGACGCTCGAGCACTTCAACAACAGACGAAAAGAGTGAGGAAGTGAAGAAAATGGTATTGGCCAATCGTCGAATCACCATTAGAGAAGCTGCTGAGGATCTAGACATATCGATTGGCTCGTGCCATTCGATTTTTTTCAATGATTTGGGCATGAGACGGGTCGCCCTAAAATTCGTACCAACATTGCTCAATTTCGACCAAAAGCAGCATCGCATGAACATTGCTAATGAGATGTTGGACTTTGTTCGCGACAAATCGAATTTGCTCCAGAGGGTCATAACTGGTGACGAATCGTGGGTTTGTGGTTATGACGTGGAAACCAAAGCTCAATCATTTCAATGGAAGCTGCCGCACGAACCAAGACCGAAAAAAGCGAGTTCGGTCGGATGTAAAGAACCAAGTTCGGTCGGATGTAAAAGTTTTGCTTATTGTTTTCTTCGATTGCAGGGACGTTGTGCATCATGAGTTATTTCTACAGGGTAAAACGGTCAATAAGGAATAATACCTGGAAGTTATGCGCGAAGCAATCCGCCAGAAACGCCCGGATTTGTGGAAGAACAGAAATTGGCTCTTGCATCATGATAACGCCCCTGCTCACACATCGTTGCTTGTGCGTGACTTTTTGCCCAAAAACAACACACTAATGATGCCACAGTCACCGTATTCCCCAGATTTGGCCCCCTGTGACCTTTTCTTGCTCCCGAAACTGAAGAGGCCCATGAAAGGACGACGCTACGCTACGATTGACGAGATAAAGACGGCATCGAAGGAGGAGCTGAACAAGATAAAAAAAAATGATTTTTTGAAGTGCTTCGAAGATTGGAAAAAACATTGGCTCAAGCGCATAATATCTCATGGGAATTACTTTGAAGGGGACAAAATAGATATTAATGAATAAATAAATAATTTTTGAAAAAACACAAAATTCGCGATACTTTTTGAACAAACCTCGTATTTAATTATTTTATATAGTAATACTTATGAGAAGGTTTCCTGTATATGTGTATGAGGGCTCCCTGTATATTTCTGAATTTGGCCATAGCTACATATTCTATAAAATGTTAGAAAGGTAAAATACAGGTCAAGACGCTTCCTTGTGATATTGCCGACTAAAGTGCAATGAAAATCAAACTATTTCATTAATTTCCATACTTATTAGATGAAAACTTGACTACCGGGTCATCGGCCCAATGTTAGGTTAAAACTATACAAGCATTATCGCACACAGCCTATTATCCCTCTATGTGTCAGGCCCGATGCTTTATACAGAGTTTTTCAACAAGAACTTGGTTTTTCAATAGAGGCAAAGTGCAATATCATAACAGTTTTGATATTCCACTATTTGATATACCTATGCACAGTAGAAGCTTTGGCAATTGTTACAATGAATTCAATTTGGCTCGAAAATTGCACTAAAATAATAAAAATCCATTATGAAATTGGTAGATATGTAAAAGTTACATTTCGTGAAATTCATAATACTTTAAGAAGTTCCAAATGTGCCAATTCTTCGACATTCTTAATAATTGGATCTACCCACAATAATCGCATGCTGGCTTTGAAGCCTTACAAGCTGCCTTACAAAGCTTTGAAGCTGACCGACTATTCACTTCGTCATTGAATTAAAAGCTGAATTTTGACCTATTATTGGTGGGATGGGCATTACTAACAATTGACGAACTCATGCAACTGCTCTTTCTAATGAAAATAACCAGATTTATTTTGGGCGGTTTAGCACATAATCGATTCTTCGTAAACTAAGTGTCACTTATGTTCAAAGTTATTTGCCCGTTTCTAAAGACCGTTACAACAGCAAAGCCGATAGTAAGATAAGCCGTAAACCATAAACCAAGTACTTGGGACTAAACATAGATAGGAAACTGACTTGGAAGTCAAACATCTTAGAAAGAGCTAGGAAAGCGAACCTAACCTTTTATGCCTATAAGAGAGATTTAGGTAAGACCTGGGGAAGTAAACCTAAGGTTGCTCATTGGCTTTACACTGCTGTTGTCAGACCCATTCTTCAATATGGAAATGTTGTCTGGTGGTATGCTATGCAGAAAAAAACGTATTCTAATTTAAGGAATAAGGTGCAGAGATCAGCGGAATTAGCAATATGTGGCGTCATGAAAACCACGCCATCCATGTCTTTGGACATCATGCTACTTCTGCCACCCCTAGATCTCTTCTGCAAATATTCAGCGGCCTGCTCCGCTTTAAGGTTCAAAGCGAGCTCACAATGGAGGAGTGTCACACATGACCATTCAACCACATTAAACTCTTACACGGATATTCTTTGCTTCGAAAGGAATTTCCTAATGAAAATCCCTTCTAGACTGGAATGGCTTGAAGAAGATCCAACACCCAACACACCCGTTAAATGGTTAAAATAGTTAAAGATAAACAGAATATCATCAACGGATATCTGCATTCTATCGGACAGCCAAGCTGCCCTACGAGCCCTGGATGCATGTTGTCGCCAATCTCTAAATGAGATGGCCAAGCAATATCGCGTAATCTTATGCTGGGACACAGAGATATACCAGGGAACTGTAGGGCAGACCAACTTGCAAGAGAGGTGCCTGTATGCCAGGCATAAGTAATTTTATAGAGATACCTCTCGCAACTTGTAAGCTTCTTATTAAGGACGCACTAATCAGTTCTGTAAATCAAAGATGGATTAGCGTTAACACCTGCGAAATTGCTAGGCAAACATGGCCAAGGCTAAATTTACGTCTATCCAAGAGTATTATAAAACTGAATAGACTTCAAATCAGGGGCTCTCACAGGACATTGTCTCATAGGAAATCATGCAAGGAGATCAGGCGTTTACACGCATGATTTCTGACGTAGTTGCAGAAATGAGGAGGAGTTGGAAACCATCCAACACATTTTTTGCACATTCCCAGCTCTAGCCAGAAGCAGGAACCGATTTTTAAAATCCTACTTCTTAACGAATATAGGTAATCTATACACTTTAGGTATCAACAACCTTTTACGCTTTCAAAAGTTCAGAATGGTTCAATATGGAGAAGGAAATGTAGCCCAGCCCCCGCGACTCACAACGGAACCATTTCGTGGTCTAAGTGGCATCGATGTCTCTATGTGCCATGCGGCTGCCAAACCTAACCTATCCTAACCTAAGATAAGCCATACATTCGCATGGTCTTAGGTGCAAATACCACAGCTGTTAAAGGGGAAAAGAAAGGAACGAAGCACCAAAATCAAAAGCATGAGAGGAAGCGTACCGCGACATAATCTAACAGAACAGACTCACTCAACTGGATTTTATTTTGTCTTCTTAAAGGACCTTCTGCGCAAGCATTCAAAAAATTTAACTGATCTGTATATACTTATATAATATTAACTGTATAAAAAGCGCATATACAACTGTGCGCTTACTGCCACATAAGAATTCTAAACGCATAAGTTAAAAAACAGCTATTATAAAGTATAAGGTTGGCCAAAAAGTCTTGCGGTATTTCCGTAAGCTTGTCTTTGCAAGCGCGTAGTTCTAGTTGCATTCGTCGCATCGGTTCACGCTAGAGCTTTTTGGAAAGCTCTTTTCACGTGCTAAAACGTGTTTGATTAATTGTTGTTTGCTTTTAGTCGTTCGTGAGTTATAGCGTCGCAAACATGGAGCAAAATAAAGAGAAAATACGGCATATTTTACAGTACTACTACGAAAAAGGCCAAAATGCGTCTCATGCTGCCAATAAAATTTGTGCAGTTTATGGACCCGATACAGTTTCCATTTCCACCGCACAACGATGGTTTCAACGTTTTTGTTCTGGTGCAGAGGTGATCGAAGATGCGTCACGGCCCCGAAGGCCTGTCGTCGAAAATTGCGATAAAATCGCTGAATTGATCGAAAGAGACCGGCATAGTAGCAGCCGTAGCATTGGCCAAGAGCTGGGCATGAGTCATCAAACCGTTATAAACCATTTGAAGAAGCTTGGATTCAAAAAGAAGCTCGATGTATGGGTGCCATATGACTTGACGCAAGAAAACAATTTTTCCCGTATGGATGCATGCGAATCGCTTCTGAATCGCAACAAAATCGACTCGTTTTTGAAGCGGGTGGTGACTGGCGATGAAAAGTGGGTCACTTACGACAACGTGAAGCGCAAACGGTCATGGTCGAAAAGCGGTGAAGCTGCCCAGACGGTGGCCAAGCCTGGATTGACGGCCAGGAAGGTTCTTCTGTGTGTTTGGTGGGATTGGCAGGGAATCATCCACTATGAGCTGCTCCCCTATGGCCAAACGCTCAATTCGGATCTGTACTGCCAACAACTGAACCCCTTGAATGCAGCACTCATGCAGAAGAGGCCATCTTTGATCAACAGAGGCCGAAATGTATTCCATCAGGACAACGCCAGGCCACACACATCTTTGGTGACGCGCCAGAAGCTCCGGGAGCTCGGATGGGAGATTCTTTTGCATCCACCGTATAGTCCGGATCTCGCACCAAGTGATTACCACCTATTTCTGTCCATGGCGAACGAGCTTGGTAGTCGGAAGTTGTCCTCAAGAGAGTCCTGTGAAAATTGGCTCTCTGAGTTTTTTGACAATAGGGAAGCGAGCTTCTATAAGAGGGGCATTATGAAGTTGGCATCTCGTTGGGAACTCGTCATCGAACAAAACGGCGCATATTTGACTTAAATCGCATTATTATAACCAATTTTATGAACAATTGAAAATTCAATAAAAATACCGCAAGACTTTTTTGACAACCTTATACTATCGAAAGTGTCATCGCCGAAACATGGCGACCTTTGATGTGAGCAAGAAGACGCATTATATCTCACAGTCAACCAGTCAATCGATCTCTTGCGCCTTGGGTTCATTAATCGTGTTATGGCATTAATGCTACCAATAGCATTTTTGTGCAATTCTCAACCAATTTATGAAATTATTAATTGGAAATAATATCATACGTTGGTTGCATTTTATAAGGAGATTTTCATTGTTTGCTTGCTATTTTGTTCAAGATTATTGCTACTAAACCTCCAGAGCTGCTAAATTTATCCGAGTAGTTAGCTCAGTTAATTATTGCTGCGAGTTTCAGGGCACAATAAATACAAACAAGCCATAAAATGATAATTATTCATTCACCCCAAACAAAACTGGCAGTGCCAATGGGTAGTTTCCAGGTGGAAGTGTATGTTATTTATCTATGAGTAGAGTTTTATCAAGAAAATAATATTCTAAGTTAGTGGATTATCATTTTGACCCATAGTCAGGCTGCACACAAAGCCATATTTTCTTTAGAGGTCAAGTGCTCAATAATATTGGAGTGCAAAGTAATATTAAACTTTTTAGGAACAAGCAATCGCATTGCGCCTATATAGATTCCGGGCTATAAGGCTATACCTATGAGTGAGGGAGCGAATGCACTGACCAGAGAGGTTGATGCCTCGAAACCAACAAGACTACAGCCATCCCCTGGCGTCAAGGAAAAGCTCAGAATTGAGCTAGCGACCTTATGTAAGCTTGCATCATACTTTTCTGTTAATGGTTAATGGTTAATGGTTGTAAAGGGTTAAGGAGTAGCCCTTTAGCACTGCGACCATGTTGATCTATTGTGCACCCTATGCTGTCTATTGACTGTGAAGTATGCTTATGAATTGTACCAGCTCCTTCTGAGGGAGTGATTGAAGGTCTTCATCTGTAAGCATGAACTTGTTTAAAAACCTTTTCCTTCTATGCGTCAACCCCGGACATTCGATAATGAGATGTTCCATAGACTCCTCATCTTCGCAGCAGAATCTGCAGGTGCTGGTGTTAGTTATGCCTAATTTATGTAAGTGTTTGTTGCAGGTGAAGTGGCCCGTGAGGGCGCCTGTGAGAGTGCGAATGCTCTTTTTGTTTAACGTGAGGGCCATGTTGGCTCTTTTAGCGTTGAAACTTAGGAACTTTTTGGAGTGTCTAAGACCCTCTACATTGTTCCAATGCTGATTTAATAGAGTTTTGGCCCAGTATTTTATTTTTTGTTTTAGGTTGTTTTTGTTGAATCCGAACATAGGGCTAGGTCCGATGAAGTTTTCATCTGCCCCTTTTTTGGCTTGAGCGTCTGCCTTTTCGTTGCCGTCGTATCCCTCATGTCCCGGTACCCAAATTAATGAAACATTATTTTTGGATGCCAGATTATTGAGTGCCTTGTGGCATTCTAAGAGGGTTTTAGAGTTGTATGTATAGCTATCTAGAGCTTTTAGGACTGATTGGCTGTCCGAGAGTATTTTAATCCTTACTCTCTTGTGGTTCCTGCGTTGCATGATGTTTACTGCTTCCATTATTGCGTATAGTTCCGCTTGGAATATAGTGGTGTCCCTGGTGAGAGTGTATGATTTGTGGATTCTGGGTCCCACTACACCTGCTCCTACACCGTAAGGTGTTTTTGATCCATCAGTGTACCATTTTTGTGAATCATCATTCATCCATTTCGGGTTTGTTTTCCACTCTATCCTCTCTGGAAAGGTAACTGAGTATCCTTTTGTGAAACAGAGGGTTGGGTCAATGTGGTCTGAAACTTGAGCCATGCTTATGGTGTTTTTGATTTTGTTTAGGATATTTAGGTGACCGGTGAGGTTGCCCAATTTGAAATTTACTTTCATGTGTAGCATGAGTGCTTGCGTAGCTGCTTCCTCTTGGATTGCTATATGAAGTGGTGGGAGATTAAGGAGTGCTTCCATGCCAGCTGTTGGGGTAGTTTTCATAGCCCCTGTGATGCATAGGCAAGCAAGCCTTTGTACTTTTCCCAGTTTGGTTATCGCTGTTTGTTGGATAGATTTGCCCCACCATACTAGTGCCCCATACAGTATGATTGGTCTAACCATTTGGGTGTATATCCAGAGGGCCATACTAGGGCTGAGGCCCCAGGATCTCCCTAGTAATTGTTTGGTTGTCCACAAGGATTTCGTGGCTTTTTTTGTTATGTTATTTATATGTGATTCCCAAGTGAGTTTTTTATCTAAGGTTAAACCTAGATATTTGACCTCTTCCTTTAGTTCTATCACTGTTTCATTTAGTTTCAATGCAGGAAACTTTATCTTTCTTTTTCTTGTGAAGGGGATTATTGTGGTTTTGTTAGGGTTGATCGACAGCCCCTCCTTTTTACACCATTCCCATGTTGCATTCAAGGCATTTTGCATTAAGTCCGTTAGTGTCCTTTCATGGTTGCCTTTTATTATAACAGATATATCATCTGCATAACCAATGGTTATGAATCCCTTGTTGTTTAGGTGCTGCACCAAGTCATCAACTAGTAGGGACCATAGCAGTGGAGAGAGAACTCCTCCTTGCGGACATCCCTTTACTGTTGTGACATTGAGTTCAGCTTGGCCTAACGAGGCTTTAATAATCCTCTGATTAAGCATTTGGCTTATCCAGTGTGTTAATATTGGGTTTGCACCTCTTTTTTCGAGTGCTGTTTCCATGGATTTGTAATTTGCGTTGTCGAAGGCTCCCTCTATGTCCATAAAGGAACATAGGGCTATTTCTTTTTGATTTAGGGCCTTTTCTATATTGACAACGAGTGTGTGCAGTGCTGTGACTGTGGATTTCCCTTTTTGGTAAGCAAATTGCAGCTTATGAAGGGGTTTTTTGAAGATTACTTCTTCTCTTAGATGGTATTCGAGTAGTTTTTCCATTGTCTTTAGCATGAACGATGATAGACTGATTGGCCTGTAAGATTTTGGAGAGTCAGGGGGTTTGTTACCTCCCTTAGGAATAAATATTACCTTCACTTTCCTCCATATCTTTGGAATGTATTCCAATATTAGGCTAGCTCTGAAGATTTTCACCATGACTCGGATCAGTTCCACAGTGCCTTTGGATAAAAGTGCTGGGAATATACCATCCGGCCCTGGTGATTTAAAGGGTTTAAAGGAGTTAATTGCCCACTCTACCCTTTCGAAATTTATGATTTTGTTGACAAATGAGACCGTAGATCTCCGTTGATGGTGAGTTACCATGTCTAGACTATTGTCGATTGATGAGTCATGACTTTTACAATCTGGGAAGTGAGTCTTTAGAAGAAGCTCTAGTGTTTCTGCGAATGTGTTGGTACTAGTTCCGTTTGGACCTTTTAGTGTTCCTATGGGACTTGAGTCGCCTTTGGAAAGTGATTTTTGGATTCTAGCTGTTGCTGGAGTATCTTTTAGATCCTCGCAGAAGTTTTTCCAAGAGTTTCGTTTGGATTTCCTTAGTTCTTTGTTATAGTTAGTTAGGGATTTCCTATATTCGTCCCATTTGTTTGTTTTCTTTGCAGTGTTGAATAGTTTTCTCGTTGTTTTCCGAAGTTTGTCAAGTTCGTTGTTCCACCAGGGGACCCTCTTCGTGGAGGATTTGATTTTTAGTGGACAACAGTCTTGATATGAGGCCATGATTGAGTCAGTCATTTCTGTTACTGCCTCTTCTAGTTCCTCTGTTGATGTTATTTTGCTTACGCTGTTATTAAGCTTAGCTGAAAGACATTCATTGTATCTTTTCCAGTTTGCTGTTTTTGGGCTCCTGTAAAGTGTGGAGAACTTTACCACCCCATTTAGGTCAAAGAGTATGTGTTTGTGGTCAGACATTGAGTCCTCATCCGAGACTCTCCAGTTACTGATCATATTCAAAGATTTGTTAGTGATTAGAGTTAAGTCGAGTACCTCTTGTCGTATTGCGTTTACAAAAGTGGGTTTATTACCCCTGTTTACTATTGTTATATTACTAAGTAATAAAAATTCAAGGAGTGACTCACCTCTGTTGTTTGTATTCGTGCTTCCCCATGCCACATTGTGGGAGTTGGCGTCGCATCCAATTACGAGGGTTAGATTGTGGGTTTGGCAATACTCCACTAGGCCTCTGATTTTTTCTGGTGGTACTATGTCGGCGTCTCCGGGGAAATAAGCTGAGGCGATTACGACCTCTCTCTTGCTTCCGCCAGACTCCGCTTCGACCAGTATTGTTGATGTGTCGCCATCCATGAATTCTGTGAATGGCAAGAATTTAATATTGGTATCTATGATTATCGCAGCCCTAGGTTTGACAGCGCTTTTGTCATAAATTACCTGTGTGTTTTGGACATTGAGGCCTTGAGGACGGCCTCTGTAGATCCAGGGTTCTTGGATCAGCCCTATGTTGATACCTCCGGCAAGTCTTCTGCTAAGCTCAGTGGTGGCAGCCTTAGCATGGTGAAGATTTGCCTGGAGGCACCTCATTTCGCCGGTTGGTTTTCGGAGTCTTTGGGAGGACTTTCGTCCTCTTCTTGTAACTCCACTGCCTCCATTTGGTCAACTAACTCTTCGGTCGTTATATTTTCAGATTTCAGCCTGAGGGTCACTTGTATGAAGCGGTAGTTTACCCTACCATTGTACTCCTTCAGGCTGGCGGCTGATTTTTGGTCTACCGCTACGACTAGCGTTACGTTGGAGCCTTTTTCGGCTCTTCTTAGCAGGCGCCAGGAATCAACATTGAGGCCTTTATTCTGCCCCTGCACAAAGTCCAGTATCTTGGCTGTCTCGACTTTGACTGAGTTGGGAAAGTACCCCACTGCGATCCGAGAGTGAGGAATTTTGGATTCCTCTGTGGCCCACAGTGTTGCACCCTCCCACGGCGACGCATTAGAAATGGCCGCCTTAACCCATTCCGCCGAAGTGCTCTCCTTACAATGCAGGACAAGGTATCCTGCCTTGTAAGTAGTGCCCAAGAACGCTGGTTTTGTGGCCATGTTTTTCCCCGCCAGTATTTTGTCTAACAGGAGTTGTTGGATGGAGTCCATTTGCTCGGTTGTCAGTACCGTGTTGGGGTAGTCCCTAGCAAGTACTGCTAACCTGACTCCTGTTGTTATGTCTTTGTATGTGGCAGTGGGCTGCCACTTTTTGCTCTTTAGAGCTGCGTCTTTCGATGTGGACGGACCATCATCTTTAGGCCGCTTTTTTGCTGTTGCTTCGGGTGGTGTGTCCTCAACCGACCTTAGTCGTTTCGGCCCCGTCGTTGGTTTTCCTGTGTTTTTGCACATGGGTTCCAGAGCCTTAGCATAAGCTTCTTCCCTGGTTAGCCCTTTTTTTAGGAAGTGTACAAGCCTTCTCTTGCCCGCACCACTGAGCCTTTTTGGCTGTTCCTTTTTCGGCCCTTCGCCATCGGTGTTTGGAGTCGTCTCGACTTTTCTGTTACGCGAGGATAATTCCGTACTGAGATGTAATAACCAAAGCGATATAAATATCTCATAAGCCTCTCTAAAGACATATATCACGTTGCGGAGTGCGCCATTATATGTATAGGCTCAGGGTATGGTCTAATGATTAATGTCGATTCTGCGATCTATCATAACATATAAAACCATTACGCTTGATTCTCGAATGCGTTGTCGCAGTAAAAGTATCGACCTTGTACGGTAGGAAAAGAGAGACAGAGACTCAGCCTAAGGAAGCTCCGTGCTGGGTTCAATACTGAAACTGGGTCGGGATGAGATATTGTGAATAGAAGAAAGCAAGAAGATCCTAAAGTCGAAATACAAACCGCCATTTCATTCATTCATTCATATACTGTTGCTACAACAATAGCAAAAACTTTGCGTTCCTTTTTCTACAATCCGCTCTACTCTCCTCTTATTGAAGCTTAATTGTCATAAAAAAATAGACAGAAATCCAATTTTATTTAATTTATTATATACATATATATTTTTTTTAAATTTATCATATAGCGTTTACTTTTTGAACCACCTATTTTTTTGAGAATGGGAACACACATGACATGTCAAATATGTTCATAATTTACTTAAAGGTTTGACATTTACGAAATGGGACGCTCTACGCTTGAACAAAATTGGGAAATATTGAAAACCTATTTCCAAAGTGGTGAGTCTTCTTCTTCTTCCGCGGTTACAGTAAATGGCGAGCGTTACCGTGACATGCTCAACGAGTTTTTGTTTGCAAAAATTGAAGAGAATGACATGGACGACATTTGGTTTCAACGGGACGGTGCAACTTGTCACACTGTCAAAGTTACACTCGAACTTTTGGCTACCGTTTTTGAACTCCGATATCAATTGGCCGCCTCGGAGCTGTGATTTAAGCACGTTGGACTATTTTTTGTGGGGAGCCGTTAAGGACAAATGCTATGCGAACCATCCAGAGACGACTGATGCTTTAAAACACGAAATCGAAGTTGCCATTCATGAAATTGGATCCCAAACAATCGAAAATGTGCTTAAAAATTGGGTTGATCGAATGGCCTACTGTAAAGCCAGTCGTGGCAGTCATTTGAACGATATTATTTTTCATTCATAAATGACAATGTTAAATATTCAAAATAAAAAAAAAGTTTGAAAAAATATTGATTAGGTTTTTTTTTATAGCCGATTCAAAAAGCAAATTTTACATGGCCCACCCTATAGTAGTGCTTCACCTGAATGAAACCTTCATATAGCTCATATAGCAATTTCATACAGTTAATTACATAAATTACGAATGCCGTACTTAAGGCAAAAAACATTAGGTACCTGAAAAGGCGGAGTGATATATCCTATAAAAACTTAAATCTCATATCGTGTGTAAAAAATAAGTGAATCCACGGAAATTTCAAAATTTTAAAATACATTTTATGGATCGCTACCAGGGTTTGAAGAAAATTACATTATTTTATTACATTGCACATTTCAATTGAAATTGGATAAAACGTATTACTAGCAGTGAGGTGGCTGCAGTGGCCGAATGGGTTGATGCGTGACTAAAATTCGGAAGCGCCCAGGTTCGAACCTCCAGGCATGTAGCATCAAATGATAGGAAAACTGTTTTTTTAATAGCGGTCGCCCCATGGCAGGCAATGACGAACCTTCAAGTGTATTTGTGCCATGAAAAAGCTCATCTTAAAAAATTATCTACCATTAAATCTGTAGGTCCCTCCATTTGTGGAATAACACGAAGACGCGCACCATTAATAGGAGGAGGAGCTCGGCCGAACACCCAGAAAGGGTGTAAGCGCCAATTATATATATATAAGGATTGTTACTGTTATTGTTCGATTTTATGATCACGGGCGATACAAATTTAATTAAATTGTTTAAAAACTTATATTTTTGCCACCCTTTTGTGTAAAACGATGCTGCAGCTGGACACAGGATTCCATCGTTGTTATTCAATTCACTTCAGTGGCTCGGTCTATAGTTTTTTGTGTACTAGTTTATACAACTTCCGTCATTTTAACGCAGCCAATAACTCTGAACACTAATTGGCGTTTTCCTGAATTTGCACCTTTCAGTGAAAAACCGCAACATGCAATTTTCATAATTTGAATTTACTTCAAAAAATGTGCAAAAAAAATATTTTAAAATTGACCAGACCAGCCCACTTGCCGGCGGCGAAATATTATGAGTATACGTGAGCTTTCGATGCTTTCCTGCTTTAACATGGTTGTATGTATGTATGTATGTTTGTATGTATAAGTAGTTCCCGAATGTGAATGTGTGCACTTAAAAAATCGGGTTCATAACCGAATAAACCACAAATTGGGTGGGCAATAAAAAGTAGTTATTAAAAAGGTGCTAGTATTTTGTTTTTTTTTTTATGAAGGTGTCATAATAAGAGCAAAAATTAAACGGAGCGCGTATGTCTACACATTTATACGAGTAAGTAGGTATGTAAAAAGTTATAAACAATAAAGAGACCAAACAAAAAGTAAAAAAATTAAAAACAAAAACAAAAAAACAACATAAAGCTCACAAAGAGGAGCAAAAAGTCAAACAAGATGTGCGGCCATTTAATTCAAAATGAGGTTATTTAACGGATCATTCAACATAAGCACTAGCAACATTGTGTTGAACGTTTGATGGTGGATGTAGTGGTGGTGGTGGTGTTGGTGGTGGTTGCGGTGATTGCGGTGGTCAATGCCATGATCGCGGTAGCACTAATGCCGCATGCTTGAGATGCGCCACAAATGCATGAAGAGGCATTAGAAGTGCGGAGAGTGGGGTGAGGGTGCTAAAAGCTCGTTCGTACCCGTTGTTGTGGCATTGACCATAAAAGTGCGTGCGCGCTAAATAAATGCGGACACAAGCGCTTGTGCAGATCATGATATAACTACATACAACAACAAACATACAGTTCAGTGCAATATATATATGCATGTGTATTTGTATGTATGTGCATAAATCGTTCAAAATTGAACAAGCAATAGCTTTTAATTGTAAAAAAAAAACCAAAATTATGTGCAAAACGGCGGCGTGCCATCATTAAACTTGCCTCGTACGAACCCCAAATTTGAGGCATTTAAAACGATGCAATTACAGATGAATATAATCCACAGGTTCAATGTATCCTTCGCGCTTAATTGCATTTGCATTTTTCATACATTCGCTAAGCGCTTCAAAATTTGCTTATTGTTGTTTTTACTACTTTTTTTGCTATAGTTGATGTCGCTAATTAGTTTGACGGTGTAGTTAATCTCGCTGACTTTGATTAAGTTTTCGAATTTGTTTAATTATAGTTTTTTCACTTCTTTCCACTTCACTCTCAATGACTTGCAATTACGATGTAGGGTCGAACTGTGAGCGGAACGATCCTTAAACTTTCATAGCTACCAGCGCATAGTACAAGTAATTGTTGTTTATGGCGTTTCTTATTGCCGTGTTAATTGAGGTGTCATCAGTCACTTAGTCACATACACACACGCACAAAGTTGTAAGCATGGCCGCGGCGGCATTTAATTGTTTTAGTCACCTCAGGAAGAATCGCGCTAAGGTCAGATTTATATATGGTACAAATACATATATGTATGTATGCATGTAGTATGTGCATGTATGTCTGCATGCACTCCTAGGTATGTATTTGTGGGTATTCAACGCAGTTATAAATTTGCGCGCGCGCACTTGCAACAACGACCGCACTCAGACACGAACTAACTAAAGTGAAGCGGTGTTGGCCAAAGCGACACCAGCCTAGCTTCACACCACTCCACAAATTACTCCAACTGCAGACAACAAGTAAATGTCGAAGATGGAGCACCACAGCAACAACAACAGCCAGTACTTGGCTAACTGACTAGCTCATTCAACTGGTTGTCTAAGTGGCTCGATGGCTAGCTGCCTAGATAGTTAGATGGTTAGATGGCTTGCTCCCAGTTGCCGCCGTGGTGGTGCAATAGTTGCTGCCGCTAAAACCAAACTACCTATATCTATGTGTGCAAGTATGTACTTGCTGCTGCTGCCCATTCTACGTCGGCTCGTCACTTGCTACGCATTGCCGTGGCAGCTTGCTCGCCCACTTTTGGTCACATGTCGTACACCCGAGTGTGAGAGAGGAAACAGCGGCTCATGTTGCACCAACTCTCCAACTAGCTGCCACTTCTGGTGCGGATTACGATGGTGACTTGTGACAGCAGCGCATGCGCTTATCAGTCAGCCAGCTGTTGAGTTGTTGCCCGCATAAGGAAGTGTTGAGTTTCGCAGTGTGGAAAATGTGGGAAATGTATGTATGTATTCATGCGTGTGCTGTGGTAGCAACGAAGCTGGGTTTGACGTAAAGTCGTCTGATGCCAAGAACTTGCCGTAAAACAAAAAAGTGAGTGCGCATTGAAAGTACTAAGCAGTAGCAGTAGCAAATGGTGATTATGCAAAGACCCAGTTCAAGATGAAGATTCGCATACGCTTCTACTTATGGTAAAACCTTTCTGCCACGCTTTCATTGGATTAACACAAATATTTCCATGTCATGGATTTCCGCAAAAACTTCCCGAACGCTTTCTTTTTCATTTTCATATTAAATATTCAGCTGAATAAATAATTTTTAGCAGTCATATTTTATTCAATAGAAATTATGTTTAATGTGTACAAAAACAATAATGCAATGTTTTGCCATTTCCCTACTGGTGGCAAAAATAACACTACGCTACTAAATTGAAAAGAGTCGAGTAACTTGGAACGCCACAAAGATAAGTTTCGGGAATTATTTCTGCTATCGCACTTCCACGTATTAATTGCTGGAATATCACATTATGAATGTAAGCAAATGCACTTATGAAATGTTAAAATAAAACAAACAAAAAAATTGGTGGGTATGGGAATAAATTTCCACACTGGGTAACTGGGTGCTACATCAATTGACGGAGAGGGATATCTAGAGTCGTTTGGTGATGTGTGAGATGCTTCTTGAATGGCAGATAAGAAGAGGTTTTCTGCATCGCATCGTCACTGGCCATGAAAAATGGATCTATTATGATAAATCAAGCGTCGAAAAAGTTGAAGCCTGCCAGGTGAACGAGATCCATCGACAGTGAAAAAAATATTCATGCTTCAAAGGTTATGCTGTACATCTGTTGGGATCAGAAGGGTGTCATCCATTATGAACTCCTCTAAAACCATCACTGGCGTTTGCTACCGACTGCACCTAATACATTTGAATCGAACTCTCAAAGAGAAGTGGCCAAAATGGGACAGTAGACATGACAAACTGATTTTGCGGCATGACAACGACAGACCACACATTGCTACTTCGGTCCAGAAATATTTAGAGAGATTGAATTGGGAAATCTTATCCCACCGGCTGTATTTCCCAGACATTGCACCTTCGGATCACCATCTATTCCGATCAATGCAGTCAGTCTGCCCTTATTGGAGGCGGTTCATTCTTACGAGAGCATCGCAAACCAGTTCAATGAATGAATCAAGTCAAAAGAGCTCGAATTTTTCGTCAGAGGGATCCGTATGCTGCCTGAAATATTAAGTAAAGTTGTGGCTTTCAGTGGAATATACTTAATCCCAAACCAATAATATATATATAATTGGAGCTAACAATCTTTATTAGGCCCGAATTCTCATCCAATTTATGGTGTTCGTCTTGATGTTGTTTCACAAGTGGAGGGACCTACATTTTTATGCCGAGCCCGAACGAAATATGGTTTTTTTTAGGAGCTTTAGCTGTAGAGGGTGACCATTAGAAAAAAACTATTTTATATCATTTGGTATTTCATGCCCGGAGATCCGAACCTGTGCACTTCTGAAAGATAGTCACGCACCACCCATTCCGGGCCGCGGTGGTATTATGCAAAATAAAATTAAATTGAAATTAGAAGTGAGGTCACTGTAGAAATTTCAAAAAATTTATGTTTTTTTCTTGCTTACAAGATGCCCGTGTACAAGGTGGTGCAAAAGTAATCACCGACAAATATATAATATTTGAAAGCGGCGTCGTACGTTAAAAATATTTGACACTTGTCAGCTGCAGTATACAAACAGACAAGCAAGGGAGCGCGTAATGGCCAAAATAAAGATTTCCATCACTCAAAATAATTTTTTTTTGTTTTATTTACTAAAGAAGTTATTGAGAAATAAAATTGAATGACTAATTATGCGCTTAGTTTGTACTTTAAAAAATGGATTGAATATAAATATTAAGTTTAGAAAATGTCTGAATATTCTTAATTAGTTTTCTTCCAGGTGGATGCGCATTGCATCGAAAATTTTCAACGGTTTTTTCTCAGAACTGCATGTTTCCACTGGGTTGGTCTCATAATTCGAACGAATCTAACATAGACCGATTAACTAAAATTTTAACTCTATATTCACAATAAAATTCTGAACGGAAGCTTAAATGAACTACTTTAAATATTAATTAGTTAGTGATTTTATGCACATTTTTCGGACAATTTTTGTTACATTTTAATTTTTGATTTTTGAAAAATTAAATTATCTACAAATTCCCACGTACCTTTTTGGATATTAACATGAATAACATGGGCTCATATGGCTTTTTATCTGATATGAGATTGGTTCTCTGGGCACATTTTTGTGCGGGAGCCCCCTTTTTTCTCCAAACTATAATATGATAGCACTGTTGGATCCCGGAGTCGATTTTAGTGTGCAAAGTTAGATGAATTTTAAGCATCTGCGTAATCGTTCGTTTTACCTTATAAAAAACAAAAATTTTATTTTATGACATGTAAATGGAGAACAGACTGCAATGACAGTTTTCCAATTGTTATGTTCAAACAGTTACCAAAGTGACCAATGATTTGCAGCTCTCAAAATATGCTGTGTGTTTTGCCAATTCATCATGCATCTTTAAGACGCTTGGAACGTGGATGGAACCCCGCGCGACACTCACCACCTATTCACATACGTCATTAAACCCACTCACCTAACGCCCTTCTTATTTGGGCCCGCCCCGTCGGAACAGCATGTTTCTTGGACCTGCCGTTAGATGAGATAGACGAGGACGACCGATATTGACTACACTGTACCGGCAGCGATTGATGCCGATGCCCTCGAAGATATATGAAAAATGTCATACTCCACAAGCAATGAAAAAAGAATTTAATTGATATCTCAACATAGCTTGTTTTATTCTATCTCGACCCGCCCTTATGGGAAACTCTACATAAATTCAAAAATATATTATATTATAGATCGTCTCCGGAAAGTAGTTGCACGTGCTTTATTCTTCAGGTTTGAATTTGTTTCCTTTGTTCACCTCCCCAAGTATTTGGTTTCAATGTCAACATAATCGACACAATCTCAGTTAAGAACCTCTGCCACAGCTTATAGCAAACGGAACGCACAATGCATCGTAATGCAAATCTGCTAAGCAAATTCTTTAAGCCATTCATCATCAAACTTCAGGTTTCACGCTCCACATTTTAGCAATTAAAGAAATGCTTAAATTTATGGCGGGATCCAACACTTGTTAATAAATACAGCATTTGCGATACTATCGATTGAATGCTAATAAATTTTGCAAAGTAATTTGGGTTCACGACTTTTTGAGAAGATCATTGACCGAAACATTTAACCCTCAACAAGCATCGACACAATTTGTTCCTCAACTGAACACAGCATGGGATAAAAACTTCCCCAAACAGAAAATTTAAGAAAAAATGTTTAAATTTTAACGTGAAAGTGCGTCAAGCGGATTAAGAGAAAAACAAATATTTTCGTAGAAATTCGCTAATTGCTCATCAATTTGTGGAAATTTTGCATTATTAGCATTAAAAACACTCTTCTTGGGAAAAATTAGTAGTAATGATAGGACCAAACAAAATCATGTTAATCGTACATAGTTGTGTTGGCTTATAGTAGTTAATCACTGAAAAGAAAAATTTTAAATTTATTAGGAATTTCATGAACTTGGGCCAAATGTTTTACATCCGTAGATCCTCTCAGCGCAAATGGTGGCATTTTACGGACTTGACTTACTTAAGTTTCAAGCTCGTATGCTTCTTTGCGAATATTGAAAAGAAGAAATATAAAACTTCACTTAAAAAAAAATATATCAACTGCTGTGAAAAATTGCCCCACCCCATCAATCAAAGGTTAATGCATCATAAGGAGTTCTTTGTTCTGTCTGCTTCAGCAAATAATTCTAGATCTTTATGGTTATCTGTATTTGAAAAGTCATAGAATAGTTTGATTGGCACTAAAAATCCTTTCATTTCCATGAAATACGAGTAGGAGAACAATAAGGATTATACGATGTGCCATATCATACACACAGCGGTATTAGCGGCTTTATTGAAAACTCGTATTGCATATTTAGGTATGTTCGATTCAAAGCAATTTAATTAAATTTGTTGTATCATATAGACAGGAAATACATATTTACATACATGCATTTATGTATTGATTTGGTTGTTGTGCGCAGCTGCACCAATTACATTTCTCTAATTTTTTTTAGTGCGAGAAAATTCGAATGAAGCGCTTTTAAATGAATGGAAAAACTGATAACGGTGTTACATAATATAATGTTTTAATAAAGACATAACAATTTGTAGAGTGTTACTGTTATAGAAAAATCATGCATGGGCCATCGACCAACAGAGGTTTAGCTTGAGGTCTTCCCTTTCGAATCCAGAACCTCTGACTTCTGTAAGCAAATTAGTAAGCCGTTAAAGCTATTTGTTATTTCGTCGGAAAAATCTTAAGACATGGCAAGAAGACATACCGATTTATTCGTAATGTCTTGAAGGGGTTAAGAGGCTTCTAGAATATCGGGATTTATCTGCCAGACTATCCACCTTTTACGGCGGATTGATATGCTTTTTAAGGTGAAATCGGCCATAAAAGAGGTTTTTAGTCTACTAAATTCGTGTAACAGAATGCGACACACGTCCTGAAGGAGCTAATAGAAGAGGACTTGCAGCACTGTTTCGAATAATGAAGATTTGCGTGAATCGTTACATAATATCTCAAGAATATTGGGTGGGTAGGTATGTGAAATAGTTGAGGTACCACTCTGACACTCCCCAAGTAGCATTAGCGCTTGATACCATTATGAGACCTCCAACAGGCAGAGGTTGGTATCTAACTTTTGAAGTGAAAACTTCTTTAGAATCGTTGGGAGTGATTTGAGAAAAAGTGAAACGAAAAAGCGACCCTCTTGGCTACGAAGCGTTATATTATATGTTGATATAAACGTAGCGACGAACTAAATAACTTTTAGGCCAGCGCCGACAGCATGGCGCGATAGCCGAGCGGCTAGCAATGTGAGCTTCCGATCCAAAATTCTTGGTTCGAATCACAAGAAAAAAAAAAAATTTTTTTTTTTTTGAAATTTGCATTGTAGGACATTTCTGATTATTTATTGAAAACAGGTTTTTGGCTTTTCTATTTTTGGTTTAGATACTGAAAGTCAGTTTAAGTGAATCGGTATAAATATTTCGTACATTAATTTTTGTGAGCGTGTAATTCTCAAAAGGTTTATTAGAAAATGTATTGACAAGGTAGTTTGTTGGTTGTGTATGGTTATCGCTTCTCGGCCTTATGGCTAAGATCAAAGTGTGGTATCTGTTCTTATCAGCTTAACATCTGATAGATCCTCCATCCGAGGACAACAAATGTTAAACTGATTTTTGGAAATGGGCGGAGTGTTTTAGGCGCTTGCTCCACCTCTGCCACGGGTTGGCCCGGTATTGCAGTACCGCCGGGATTTCGGCCCAAATTACTGAATAAATACAAGAAGAAATATACTAATACATTTAGCTTTGGTGGGAAGAGACATAAATTTTTATATGAATACAAGTAGACGAAAATGGAAGAAATTTGTAAGTCTGTTTCTTCGGTCCGTTTGGGTATTTTTTTTGACAACATCGAAACCAAAGCATTTGTATCATATTTTAGCTATCATAAGCCACTCGTATCATTTGTTGAAATTGAGAACATTGAGGATGAATAATAATAAAATGAAGAAAATAAAATATGAACTTTATAGCAATATTATAATGAACCTATAATTATCCCGCCCCTAATGCTGCTTTCGTCTCATTCTCTCTCAGTTTGTTTTACGGAAGGTTTCACTTCTATCGCGTCTAACCGTTAGACTGGTATTTTTTTTTATTCAAAATTATCTTACAGGTGTTATTAACGGTCAAAAGTCATATCTTCGAAGAATTAAAAATCTTATTATATATTTTACAAACATTAAAAAATTGGTGTTGTTTTAAATGTGATTAACGGCAAAAGAAGAAATCGGAGAAATTATTAAATATTACCTACTTGTGACACCAACTCCTAAAAATAAAAAGAAAATTGGTTTCGTGTAATAGCCACCCGAGTTATCAACAGTCATCAAAGAAATACTGTAAAATGTACCGAATCATCTGTTTGCTGACTTCCATTGTAATACCATGTAACTCACAACTGAATATTACAAACAAAAACCAGCAAACGATTTTTTTTAGTGTGAAATTTCACCTTGACAACGAGCGTAAACTTTAATTGGTTTGTTCGATACTTTACGAGATATCGATTACTACATCCATCTACCGAGAAAATATTGGATTTCTTTTTCTCCTTTATTTTCTCCTATTTCTTTCTTTTATTTTGCAAAATTCTGCTCGCGTTATCATACGCATGGACGGACGGACGGACATAACTAAATCGATTTCTCTCATCGTTATGAGCATTTCGGTATATATCTATGTATGTCTATATCTATCTCTGTCTACGAGTATATCAAATGATCGGGTATAAAAATGACCAGATGAGAAACAACCCTAAATCTATAATTCTGAAGTGTTTTTTGGAGGTTCTACGGTTAAACGAATTCTCTTCTTCTTGATTGGCGCGATAACCACTTACGCGATTTTGGCCGAGTTTAACAAAACGCGCCAAGTGAAAGCCAGTTCTTCTCCTCCTGATCTTTCCAACAAAGAGGAGGCGTTCCTCTTCCTCCGCTACGTCCAACTGGTACATCGAATACTTTCAGAGCCGGAGCGTTTGTATTCATCCGGACGATATGATCCAGCCAGCGTAGCCGCTGGATCTTTATTCGCTACGCTATATCTATGTCGTCGTAAAGCTCATACAGTTCATCGTTCCACGTCTGTGACGGCGAGTAACCAACGTGTAAAGGTTCAAAAATCTTTCGCAGAATTTTTCAAACACTATAAGGGACGTCTCATCATCGGATGTTGTCATCGTCCAAGCTTCTGCGCCGTACAATAGGACGGGCATGATGAGAGCCTTGTAGAGTGTTAGTTTTGTTCGTCGAGAGAAAACTTTACTGCTCAGTT
The DNA here is from genome assembly GCF_027943255.1 of Anastrepha obliqua. Lineage (NCBI taxonomy): Eukaryota > Metazoa > Arthropoda > Insecta > Diptera > Tephritidae > Anastrepha > Anastrepha obliqua. The sequence continues at coordinate 114,651,747 of NC_072892.1, forward strand.
GCGTGCTTAGTCCAAAGTCATGGGCATGTTGGGAAGAGAGATTATACGTTGGATTTCCAGGCTGACATTGTTATCGGTGTTAATGTCGCTTTCTAGATAAACGAAGTCCTTTACAACCGTGAATTCATAACTGTCACGAATTAACATTCCCAGTAAGCGCACTAACTCGAAATCCCCTTGCATTGCAGTGAAGGGTATATAGCATAATAAATGTAAAGAAAAATGCGGCCCATGTAATTATACTCATGCTAATCAATATCGTAGTTGGCTTAGCTGAGTGAGCGCTCACTGCACCGTTAAGCACGTCCGATGCACCTAACCATAAATTCCACCCCGCTGCTCGGCATTTCTCATTGATAGAGAGTTTTCATAAACTTGTATACTTAACACCTTTTGCTTGCAATGCTTTTTGCTTTCCATTCTTTTGTCTCTAGTGTGCATTTCATTGCGCAAGTTCTTTCTTTATTTTCCTCTCGTTGCTCTTCTCGAGTCTCTATTATTATATTTATATACCGACAGCCGCTCCAACAGTTGTGCTATTGTTCTTTATTATTACTACACAACAACGGCAACTTTGTTATGATGAATATTGCACAGAAGTGGTTGTGGCAATGGCAATGGTGGCCACAAGGCAGCGATAAAGACAGCGCAGCAACAGGTTGCATGCCATTCCATGTCTACCAGCAAGCGATGTACATCGGTGCGCCGTTTGGTCAGCCACCAGCTGTCAAAGTGGGCAGTTGTATGGCTCGTTCTTTTCTATTGCCGCATAATATTATACAAATGTTTATAGTCTTGAATTGGGAAGATGTTTTACCAGCTGCAACAAGAGAGTCTTACCGTTAAAGAGGTATTTTGTTGGAGGAGTCCACCGCAAGCGAGTGGGTTTGTGTGTGATTACTACACGGTGGCGCACTAGTTCGATGCTCACTGGGTCTATACGAAAAACAAATAATATAAAAGTTTTTTTTTAATATTCGGTATTTTATCGGTCCCTTAGATAGGTTGTGGCAAACGTCCGACTGCACTTATGTATGTTATGAAAAGGCTTCTCATTAAAAATAATGTGTCATTCGGTGGCAACAAAAAACATTGGGTTCTTCTATTTATGGGAGTATACTGTGTTGCCCATATTCGACGGACCCGACGGATTTCGATGACTCTTTGGGCCCATTCCAATCGACGAGGCTTGTCCGCAGGCAACAATTTTTGCGTCAATTGAATCTTATACGGGAATAAATGCAAACCAATGCGGATAATTCGTTGTAAAGTGGTCCGAGCAATGCCCAACTGCTGAGAACGGCGATTTTGGGATGTCCTTGGCGACGTCTCAACACTGGCCCGTACAAGAGCATTATTCTCATCGCCTTGGTCGGTTTTGATTTGGCCTCTTTGGATTAGAAAGAGCATCACCAGTCGAAAACCTTTCGTACAAACGTTACATGGTGTTCTTAGAAGGCGCACTTTTCACATTATTTAATTTTTTAACGCACGTTGAGTTCTCACAATTGACTTCTGTTGTTGAATGTAAATTTCAACAATTTGGGAGCACTTGCGTGGCGTATACTGTTCCATGGTAAAAATCTGCTTGGACTGACGCTTTCGATCTGACGTCTCTGTCAAAAGATACAGGGTTGCCAGATGGGTCCGTCGAATGTGCCCAACCCTGTATAACCGCACATGCCTCAAATTGGATCAGAAGCTCGGCCCAATACCAAGCAGTGGATGCATACTCTAATTGTACTTATATATGTATGTAATGTATATGCAATAGTAGTGAGCGCGTGGCCGCATGTTGAAAATAAACTTTATGCAAATGTTTCTTATTGTTATGAAATTAAACTATTTTAAATGTTATGAAAAAGCAGTTATTCAACTCACACCCATCCACATTCGATTGCGATGCTTTTCTCATTGTTGCTGCTTTACTGTTGTTGCCTGTTTTTCGCTTTTAATCACGATTGTTGTTAATATTTTATTTCATTGCCGCTATGATATCGAAAACGAAATTAAACGAACACTTCACTCACTTAACTCTCGTTTGCTTTACATATTTATGTACATACATACATACATATATTTGACCAATGACAAAATTTAACAAATCTCTGCGGCCGAGTGAATGGCTTAGTTGCGATGTTTTTCCTTTATTCTTGTGTTATACAGATGATGGCAGCCTTTGTAAGTTAGATGACCACAGATATGTTTGACTATTTTACGAGTATTGTAATGTTTTTTTGCCATAAATAACCCTAACATACAAATGCACATATAAGATTTAAATCATTCAATACAAAATGTATGCATGCGAATGAAAGTTTTCGGTTAGCTATTGAAACTTTGGTTTGCCACCATATCTATAGGTATATCATCTGTAATTGCAGCCATAACGTGCAATAGCCCTTCAGGGGCTGCTGCATAAAAGGTGGGCTTTGTATGGTGTTCACATATTTTTATGTTGCGTTGTGTTTGTATGCACAATCATAAGTCAAATTAGGTATTATTTGTGTGACAAAATGTACCGTAGGGTTTTGGAAAGGCAGGGAATATTTAAAACAAACAACAGTTTCAATTTTTACTAGTTGTGTATGGTGCTTTGCATATTTTTGGTAATTGACTGGCGAAATATTGATTTGTTAAAATTAGTGCCCGATTGAGGAACGAATTATTAGTTAGGAATGTTGCTCAAAATGTCGTTCCGCTTTACCCATTGCTACTCTGCAGCTCTAGTCTTTCGTTTTTTAAAGAAAACTCTGACCTGGGAGTTATTTTTGACCCAAGGTTTTTATTCATAAGACACATTAATTGTACATTTGCCAAATCCTATGCTATGCTAGCTTTTAGTCGCCGTTTTAGCCCTGATTTTAGTGATTCGCTCTTTATCCAAAAGATATTTCTCTGCTATTTTTGATTTTTGGGGACCCAATCTCGTTGTTTAGTGTCAGATGTAAACTAATCAAGTTAAAATCATTGAATTGTAGGAGAACTATTCTCATTTGTCTTTGGTATTATTAACTTTCATTAATTTTCACATCCCTCAACGTTGCCTTCGAGAACAAGCATCGGGTTTCAAGGCCGAGTCGAATCGAACATTTTCAAGGGTTCAAGTAATAAATAAGCAATAACTTTTTTAAAACTCCAGCATTTGTGTTAATAAAAACTCAAAGAAAAATATAAAATAAAACAAAATTATTTATTTTTATAGTCGTAATTATTTAATACTCACAGTTGAATAATTTCATTTAGGTCTGTTCGTATAAAAATTACCCTGTGATTGGTACTTAATTTCCGAGAATTAGCTATCAAAGAGAAAAATATCAAAAAAAGTACATGAACGCAAAACCCGTAACACTTTGCAAGTTTTGTGAACTGCTGATTAATTTGTTGTTGTTACACAAAAAGTAACAATTGTTTTTAGTTGAGCTACCTCGTACTAAATTTAGAAAAATGAAGCAAATAAAATGCAAAATAACGAACTTAACATCACATGATTTTATTTTGTCCAAAATAATTTGTTCCATTTCATCATTGCTGTCAAATGAAGAACATTATATTACCCGTCATATTATTGATCTTTCTTCATATTTTCCTTTCTTCCATGCATGTATGTACCATGTTATGGACATACAGGGTCCAGCACTCGAAGTGTAACCAATTGAAAAGGCCATAAATCTAGTTTGGAATATTACTTTTTTTCAATTCAGAGTGAAAAATGTGTGAAAATAATATAAAATTAAGAATCAATTTACTTCTGCTCAATATGACTACCCTTAGCCTTTCGACGGTCCAGAAACGAATCGAAAGTTGCCCGAATGTGACATACAGGTGTTTTGGCCCACTCGCGGACAAAGATTTTTTTCAGCGTCTCGAGACTGGTGAATCTTTTAGTTCGGACATTGCTCTCAAAAATGGATCAAAGAGAATAATCCATCGCATCGGAACGTTATTTTTTATTCATTCTTGGTTCACTCGAGATTTTGTGAGACGGAGTAGAGCCCTGTTGATACGTCCATGGTCTGCCACCGAAATGCTTGTCTGCCCACAGCTTCAAAACAGCCTCTAGAATACTTTCCCGATAATATTTCCCATTTACCTTGATGTCAGGCTCGATGAAAACGATAGGACAGCCCTAATCTGCGGTTACAGCGGCACAAACCATTACCTGCCACAATGACTCAAATTCTTGTATGAACGGTCGGTCAAATAAACCCTATCGTTTTGGGAGTTTACGAATTGCTCAATTTGAAAAATATTGGTGCCAGAAAGCATAATGTTCGGAAATTAACCGCTTTTCGCCCTATCGAAAGAACTCCTTCGCTCTCTCAAGTCTGACTTGTTGCTGCTTTGGTGTGAGATCATGCGTCTTTAGGATCTTATAAGGCTTGACCTTGAGATCATTTTTCAGTATTTGGCGGATGCTGCGGTCAGATATTTTCAGTTCTTTCGCCATTTGATTGGCACTTCGTCGGGGATTTCGCTGAAGTCGCTTCTTCACTTTTTGAACCATTCCACGTGACGTTGAAGTCTCTTGATGACCACCTCCTTGACGCTTCGCGATGCCAACAGTATCATTGTACCGAATAATGGTGCGATAAAAAAAAACTGTATTTACTTTAAGGTGCTCGAGCTCACGAACAATCGGTGTTTTTGTGATTTTCCAGCCACATTCCATAAAGCAATCACACTATTACATTTCAAATCCATTACTGATTTTCTCTGTTCGCGTTTACTCTCGTCAAAATGCTTCCGCGCGTTTGTAAACAATACTCTGGACTGTCATTAAGCCAACTAACAAAGAGCTGATGCCCAAAAGATATAAGCATAAAACACAAAATATAGCTTCAATACTTTCGCTTTTTTATTTCGGAAATTGCATCAACGGTGACTGGAGGCTGTGGCTCAGAAGTAAGTACTTCTATATCGTTGGCCGATATTGCATGACTTAAAATGAACTTTATAAATTTTGTCTAAAATACATTTACTTACATTCTCCATTTTTATGACAAATTGTATTTAAATTTACAATTTGCAAATGTGAATTCGTGTTTATTTTTACTTTGCGATCAGCTGTTTTTCTCACTTGCAAATTCTTCCAAGTAAAAATTTATCCAGTAAAAACTTGCAAATTGCCCTTAAAATGAAATGTCATTTGATCTCTAACTCTCAATTGTAACAATTGTTAACAAATTATTTGCTTCATGAACCGACCCATTGTAATGTAGAAATAGCTTATTGGTGTTTTCATCCAGCAACCGGCGTCGTCTATCGGTATTGAGCTAACCTGTAGCACTGAATAATTGCTCGTTAGCTTCACTCATTGGAGCAATACATAGATATTTCAAAGCATTTTCCAACAGAACATTTGGGGTTTATAGCAATGTTTAAAAATCATGAAGAAACAAAATGTAAAGAAATGTTCGGTCAAAGGTCAGCTTGTTTTTTGCAGAAGTCAAACCGACACCGAACTGAACTTTTGTGGCCGAACATAGCCGCAGTCGAAGTCTCTATAGTGTATTGATATGTGTATGAATGGTATACGAGGTTAGTTAAAAAAATAAGGCGAATTTTCAAATTTCGCGGAATTTCGACTATTATTTTTTTATTTTAATACACTCGTCTCGAAGATGTGTTCACGGTTTTAGCAATATAGGATGTTTAGTTTGCTTGTGAGAGGCATAAATAAGACGAGTGTTTTGCGCGTTTGGCGATTGCAAAAACCGTGAACATATCTTCGAGACGAGTGTACCAGCATAAAAATGAAAATTCACCTTATTTTTCTAATAAACCTCGTATGCATTTGGATATAAGGCATTCATCCAAAACTTCACATATTTAAATGCGAAAATTTTGAATTACTTTTAGTTTTATACATATGTTGTTTTTACCGGTTAATGGGATCTCCAGATATCAGAAATTATTACGATCTACATTTTTTTTAATACAAATCCATTTTTTGATGATATCACAAAAACTGCATGACAGAATAAAGTAGATCATCGAATTCAGTTACCGTTTATGCGGAAGCTAAGCTCATGGGCTTCGTTTTTCTATATCCCATGTCTGCTCACACCGTGTGAGATCATCAATGGTTTATTGCTTTGCGAAAACCTTTATATTGCCGGTATTTGTAATTTAAATTAACGATAAGTTTGGAGACATTTACGCCTAGACCCACTGGTAGGTCTATGTCTTGAATTACTCCTTGGAGCTCGAGTTAAGGGGTCCCAATGGTCTAGAGCTTGAAAATTTAGGGTATTTTTGGGATTTTTTGCAATAAAAAAAAAATAAAAATAAAATTTAAAACGATTTAAAATTTTTTTTTTTTTATATTAATTTTAATAATTTTTAAAATGGCGCTGAAGTTGACCCTCCCGAAAAATTGTACCTGGACGGTGTTGACCATTTCGACCCTCCTATTTATCTGAAACACAAGAACCAAAAAAATTACTAATGAGTATAACTGTAGCTATGTCCCGGGTGAATAAAAAATTTACAAAATGGCGCGGTTTTGAATTTGACGTTCTAAAAATCAGGTTTTTTTTATCAAAACAATACGAAATAATTGAAATAATAATATGTTTCTAGTACTGGCAATAGCCATTGATGAGGTGAACGACATATTAAAATTTCAGACGATTCGGTTGAATAGTTTTTTTTTTTGACAACACCAGATCAAAAAAAGTCGTTTCGAGATAAATTAGCTTAAAGTTTGAGGTACAGGAGCGGACGGACCGCTTTCTACCTAGTTAATGGGCTGTAGAAGCTATAATATTGGGAATTTCCACATGAAAATTTTACAGTTTATTCTTAAGATACTATGCTTTCGAAATATCGAAAAAACACAAAAAACTCGATTTTTGGAAACTTCTACACCACCGGGTCCCCTTAACATTTTGTTTTTTGTCTCCTGTTTGACCTAATATTCGCTCAGTTGCGTTCGTCCTGCCCGTTTGATAAAATTATCATACATTTATAGAAACATAGCTAAAACATACTCCTACCACTTAATTTGCCGATTAATTTTACCCCTGGTGCATAGAAAAAAGTTTAATACTTTTCTCCTACCATTAAAAAATATCAAAATAAATGTATAGTATTTACTTTTTAGCGCTTACTTTAAATTTAGACGAATGTTCTCGTTATTTTTGCTCCAGTTTGAATCTCCTCAGCCAAATACATATAGTACTTAAATAAAAAATAAATAAATATTGGGCGCGTACACTTTTGTTAGGTGTTTGGCCGAGCTCCTCCTCCTATTTGTGGCGGGCGTCTTGATGTTGTTCCACAAATATATACTTACATGATAAATATTTGTGTAATTGAAATATTGCGAGTCGCTATCATTATCTATTGGTTTGTTTCTAGTTAGTATATGGCCCTACCGGGTACGGAGTGATGAGATGTATTGATTGAACTGTGAAAATCAATTTCCGGGAGCCAACACCGTGATTTGGAAATTTTAAGTCCATTATATATGTAATTAAATGTTTTTTTTTTATTCTGGCTCTTATCTTTCTGCTTCTGATCGAATTAGCTTACAATTCTTCAAATGGTAATGCTTTTGTAATAACTTTGAATATCGACTTCGCTCAACTTGGTCGACACGGCGTCTTGAAGAAGCCGATCAAAACAAAACATTTAAAAATCAACAAAACGAGCAAACCAGTCATTACTAATATAATATGATTATTTGCAGTGGCATTTATAAGCAAATACATTAGGTTGGGTCGATTATTGAAAAATAAAATAAATGGTGGTATAACAAAGAAAACCACATCAAAAGATATAATAAAAAATTATGATTAATATAGAAACTAAATAAAATGATGAATGATTCGATTTTCGAAAGTTACAAGTAAGCAGCAAATATTTAGCGTAATAGACAGCGAGTTTTTCCATATATATATATTTTTTTTTTTTTTCAATGATACGTTATATGTATTTTTGTCTTACAATAATCTCTACAAGCCAATATGAAAAAATATCTGCGGATATGTTAAGTTAAAGCTTAGAAGACACCTAAGAATCCAAAGAATCATATTCGAATTTTCCGTTGGCGTTATATAGTGGAAATAAGCGCCGTATGCGAACACCCATCGACATGGGATTAGTATACTATAGCTTAGGAACTTTTTAACAAGTTTTGATAGTATATTTACTTCTCATCTAATTTAAATAATATTTTGTATTAAAATATAGGGCCTTTCAAAAGAAGCGCTTAGATATTGTTTTAAGGGGGAACGCCACTGCGAAAATTCAAAAAAATCGATTTTTTTTCCATAAATTGTTGGTATAACTACTCAAGAAAATGTGGTAAAAATTTTAAAGCGAAATTCGCTTTATTCCCGATTCTATGTGCACTTAAATGAGCGCCCGTCGTTTCGGCCCCGTAGCGCTTACGATACGATGCTTTATTTCAAACGCGTTTTTCTTGAAACGACTTTTTTGATATGGTGGCAACGATTTCTCGAAGACTAATGAACCGATTTTAAATTTCTTTTTTTTTCAAAATTTTTGTTATCGCATTGGCTACGTACAACGTACAACGGTACGTAGCCGATTTTCAAAATTTTGAAAATAACTATTTTTTTGGGCCTGTTGAAAATAAAAAAATGGTGAAAACCACACATCGAAATTCAAATAATCTCCAATTTGTCAAAAACAAAAAAAAAAAAAAAAACAACGGCTACGAACAACGATAGCCACTATTGTGTAGAAAAAAAAAATTTTTGGTCTTTTGATTTCATTGCTGTGTCGCTGCCACCAGATGAAACCTTTTTTTTTAACTCGTTACATTTATTTACATAAATTTGTCAATTTTCAATATTTTTTAATAAAAATTTACATCATCTTAGTTTAATATATTTATTAAATATATAATATATAATAAATTGGTTTATGTCCGATCCTCGAATAATCATTCCTACTTACAAATAAAAATTCCCAAAAATCGACTATTTTTTTACCCCCCACAGTGGCGTTCCCCCTTAAAATAAAACATGTAAAAATTTTCTCTCTTTCTCCTATTTGTGGCGTGCCTTTTGATGTTGTTCCACAAATGGAGGGACCTACAGTTCTAAGCCGACTCCTAACGGCAGATATTTTTTATGAGGATCTTTTTCATGGCATGTTTATTTTGGTGTTTTATCGAGATTCGAACCTACGTTCTCTCTGAATTCCGAATGGTATTCACGCACGAACCCATTCGGCTACGGCGGCCGAATAATACGTTTCAAGCTGTAGGTATCCATGGTTAAAATTGTACTGACATTTACTGACACTACTGACATCTAGGTGTCATCTTTGAAAGACACTTTATTGTTCACTTTGCATATAAATCCAAGTTCCAAGCTTCGTGCAATTCTTTATAAAGTGAAAATTCCAAGGCAGTCAAAAATCGTGCGGATTGTATACTATTTTTTTTTTGCCGCCGGTGTCGGATGTTTCCCCCCATATAAAAAAAAGTGTCGCGTAATCTTTATATAGGGAAACCCCACAAAGCCCTCCCGAAAAAAAAGAAAAAAATTAAAAAAATCAACGAGATTTTTTACCCATTTAAAAAGTGTGAAATTTTGATGAACAGTTTTTAAATTTTATTTACTTACTTAAATTTACATGGCTTTGGTAGAAGAATGAATTATATAATTAAGTAAAAACAGTTATTAAAATTAAATAAGAAATCAACAAATTATCAAAAAATCCCGGTGATACAGTTTTAACGCAGTAAATCGTAAACCACAAATCACCAGTGGTGAGTTGGTACACCCTAATGCTCATACAAATCTATGCGTCTGAACGAACAGGGGAAATAAAATTGAGCTGTTAAGTAAATTGCAACCATATTTATATCTGTATAAATGTAGTTATACTTGTGAGTCCATAAGATCTTCGAGCTTATTTTTGAAAAACCTACAAATTTTTTCTCTTACCGTGGAGCTCATAGCACAATAAATAAAGGTGTAAACTGGCAAAACATTTATTGTAATAAGGTGGGTCCCCATTATGGTTGAGTCACGATTGATGTTGTGAGCTCATCAATGACCAAAAGTCAATTATTGAAATCATTTCCCCGGTTATTCAGGATCTGAATCCATATCTTGGTCATAAGGCCAATAATCCTCATCGATATACTCTGTTTTCTGATGACTTTCAGTGCTGCTTTCATCAGCATTAGATGTGGTTCAAAACATATTTTGAAAATACTCCTGTTTTCCTCAAAAGATAATCTTAATACGAAAAAGTGGGAACGTAAAACATATCCGGAAACTGCTTGTGCTGAAAGATATTCAACTAATCGGGCCTGTAATGTGAGTTTTGAAAACTCAATAAAATAGGACGAATACTAAAATTTATGGGAACAGAATTGTGCGTACATTCTTGGTCTTAAAATAAATTTCACAGAAACTAAACTTATGAGAATACAAACAACAAACACATCTTTTCCTGAACTTACTACCAACGAAATCGAATATTTAAATGAGTTCTGCTAACTCGACAGCCAAATCACAAAAGAAGGTGGCGTAGTGCAGATGTGGCAGCTCGTATTTGTAAAGCACGAACTGCGTTTCACAAGCTTAGCAGACTGTGGTGATCTCGCACCCTGTCACTAAAAAACAAACTTAAAATCTTCAATACCAGCTTTAAATCAGTCCTCTTATATGGCTCTGAGACCTGGCTTGTGTCTGACCCCGTAACGTCTTCAACCGTTCGTCAACAATTGCCTCAGAAATATATGCCGTATCTTTGGCAGAGAACAATCTCCAATATGGGTTTTCTTCTGCTTACTAAAAGCCCAATTAATTGCGAAATAAAAGGACGGAAATTGAATTGGATTGGACATATTCTCTGCAGAGAAGACGATAATTTAGCCGAAATGGCTTTTCAGTGGAGTCCTTCAACCACCACCTGGAACCAAATCTGACATGTGTATTGCGGCTGACAGAAATTGTAGGAGAAAATTTGCTTCCGGCCTATGTTTCGACTAGGTACGATACAATATGCATTATGAATTTTTTCTTAAATTTATTTTCAATTGAGAATGCCATCTAAATTATGGAGGAAGTTGGACCCAGATAAATACTCTGAATTCATGAGGAGGGTAAAATAGATCTTCCAGGTCACCGTGATAAATCTCCTCATAATAATAATAATAATAATGTGAATCTTTTGATATTTTTGAGTTGATTTTGCAACTCCATGAAATAATTTAGTAATACATCCCCTGAAATTATTATAAAGGCACCACATATTGACAAGTTTTCACAATTTTGTCTTTTATTTTTATTCGCCCTAGCCGAATAGGTTGGTGCGTGACTAGCATTCGGAATTCAGAGAGATCGTAGGTTCGAATCTCGGTGAAACACCAAAATGAAGAAAAAGTTTTTTCCAAAAGCGGTCGCCCCTCGGTAGGCAATGACAAACCTCCGAGTGTATTTCTGCTATGGAAAAGCTCCTCATAAGAATATCTGCCATTCAGAGTCGACTTAAAACTGTAGGTCCCTCCATTTGTGGAACGACATCAGGACGCACATCACAAATAGGAGGAAGAGCTCGGCCAAACACCCAAAAAGGGTGTATGCACCAATTATATATACATATGTGTATGTTTTTTTTATAAAAATATAGTTTACTCTCCTACAAACGACACAATAGTACAAGCTTCAAACTGATTTATAAATATTCGACAAATTTTTATAAACATTTAAAAATTTGTAAAAAGTTTTTTTATAAAAAGTTGAGTAAGCAGTTTTGTAGTACATTAAATTTTATTAGAAATTCGAAGTCGCTTTTGTCGTGATTTTTGGCAATTTTTTCCCGGATGATGTTTCTCATTTTCTTCGTATAAAAAATTCAAACAGGAGGAGCTCGGCCAAGCACCTAACAGTAGGTAAGTATGTAGATACCATTCGGTAAAACCAGGGTCTACGTATAATGAAATGATAGCAAAATTGTTTTCTATTCGTAGTAACAAATTAAAAAAAACACAATTTTCTAATACTGGTCACCCCTCAGCGGGCAATGGCAAATCTACGAGTGTGTTAGTATTTCTGTCATAAAAAGTTCCTCTTAAAAAAATCATCAGCCGTTCAGAAACAACGGTATATTACAGTTTTATACCCCCATTTGAGCAAAAACATCATGGCGTGGGGAAAACGTTTCTCATAAACACTTTTCTACCATTCGACGTCGGCATAGGAGTGTAGGTCGCTTCCATTGTAGGTCAACATCAAGGCGCACACCAAAAATTAGAGAAGAAGCTCAGCCAAACTCATCATATAGGATGTGCGCACGAATTATATCTATTAATATATTTAAAATATAAACTGTCAATATTCTAGACCTCACACTAAATATTAAATTATTATTAAGCATTTCAGTAATACATAAGTATTCATGCATGTTGTTTGTGTTTATTCATGCAACGTTGTAATTGACGCACGCCACATTTTACATAATTTGCTCTCTTCAGTTATACAGCGACGATTTATTTTATCGGTTTTATTGGCGTGCAAAACCCACATTTTCCTTTTTCTGTCGGAGTCTTTTTATAAGTAGAAAAACAGGAAAATCGCGAGAAAATGCGGTCAACCATGGCGAAAGAGGTGATCCAGCTGCAACTTGGGGAGACTGACAACCAATGCACATGTTGCAGGCACTTTGGCGACGTTAACGTTGCGCACGCAGTTGCAGAAATCATTTATTAAAATAGAAAAAAAAATCATATATATCCTATATATGTATTTATGTATATATATTTATATATTTACTTTCGATAAACAAGAGACACCACAAATACGAATACGTGACTTGTACTTGTACTTGAAGTTTTGGGTGGTTCTATCTTTTTTTGCCTTTATTTGTATTTTCTTCGCACTGCACGCTGTCCTGTTTTGGTTCGACAAGTTCAAGTATTTAGTCGCCTGGCCCCTTTGCCTAGCAGTGCCTATTGTGGTGTGTGGTGAGTGGTGAGTGGTATAACGACGTATTGCCAACCGTGTCGTTGAGTTTGCATTTGTGGTTATTAAATATAAAACTAAAAAGCTTTGCTTAACTTGTATTTTCACAGTGACCGCAAACACTTCTACGCTCACGCCACGCAAAGGCACTTTCATTCATTTACTGGTTGCGGTTTGCTCTAAGGTGCCTGGGTGAATAGTCAGGTTTTAATAGCGTAGAATATGAATGCAGTATATCCATCCAAAGTGTGATTTTATTCCAGTGAAATAATAATCCGCTCATTGTGGTTAAGTCTGAAGGAATAGTGAAATATAGAAAATAAAGGGTGATTAGATTGGTAGTACTTTTTCCAATAGGGTTTTTTGACAGATCACGCGTGACTACTGTGAAACTATACACATACTTTTTTTTAGTATTCATTGACATTTCATCAAGGAAAGACTTACGCCTCAACAAAGTTTTAAAATCGTAAATCGTACAATTGTACGATCGTACGAACATCGACGCTCTGTGAAAAGTGTTCCTCGAGCGTTCAAGCCACTTATGGTGTTTAGCGTCGAGGCCCATTTTTGACTTAATGGCTACGTCAATACGTAAAACTGCCATGTTTGGGTTGAATATCAACCCGAAGCCATTATATCCATTGAAAACAACAAAGAACCGTTTGGTGCGGCCTATGTGCTGGAGAAATCATCGGCCCATATTTCTTCAAAGACGAGGCTGGCGCCAATTTAACAGTGAATGGCGAACGCTTTCGCGCTATGATAAATGAGTTTTTGATACCGGAAATTGAAGCCAATGATCACCACAATATGTGGTTCCAACAAGATGGCGCCACTTGCCATACAGTCCGTGAAACAATGGATTTACTGCAACGTTTACTGTCGTTTCGGTGAGCAATTACCTTTGGTATCGCTCCATTCGATTGACCAGCAAGATCGTGTAAATCCCACCTTCGGACTTTTATTTGTGGGGTATGTGAAGTATGAATGCTTTGTGAATAAACCAGCTTCGATTGAGGCATTGGAATCCAACATTACTAAATATATTCACGAGATACCGACCGAGTCGTTCAAAATTGGTGTCTACGGATGGCCGAATTTCGGCGTAGTTGCTGCCAACATTTGAATGGGAGTATCTTTAAAAAATAAATATCAAGAATGGTTCTACACAAACATGAAGTTTGGCTAATCAATTTGAATTTTCGTTATTTTATTTCAATTAAAAATCCGATATCTCTAAATTGATCACCCTTTATATATAGACACGAAAGCAAAATAAGAACTATTTTCCGCTCATCGATACACATATTAATAGCGACGAGCTGGAACAATTTGTATTCGATAACAAAATTAGCCAGATTTGAGTCTAACGGTTTTTCAATTCTGATTCGGTTTTCGACTCTGATTGGAAACTGCAAATTTCGCAACTAAAATATTTGATCCCAACAACAAAAAAATGTTTGCGTGTTGCAATAAGCCTAATCGTATATTTCGTGATAAATAATTTTTTCTGGCAACATTTTTCTAGCACAAGATGAGCGTTTACTTGCACCGAATTTTGTTCTAAATTTTCGTGTGACAGTATTTTTTTTTTTGCATTAACCAACGCCTACTTGCAGAAAATTAGAGATAACTAAACAAATTTTTGCATGATCGCACACTACTCATATAAGCCTCGGCTAGGCCCCTAAATAGTTTATTAGCATTTGGATATAGGTTAGTTTAGGTTTTTGTTGCAGTCGGCTTAGAGTAGCCAAACTCACTTAGACCATGTATGTAGGTCCGTTATGGTACCACTGTGTAACACTAGAAACTTACTGTTAGTTTTCATGGAGTCAATTAGACTCTTGCATGAAGCGAAGGATAGATTTTATCCTAACATGGGATAGTTCCGTAAGAGAGTCAGAATGGTATTTTCCCAACAACCTAGCTCTACTCCTAACTAAGACTTCCTCTTCCTCGTATCGATAACTTCTGCCCCTTTGGGAAAGAATTGTCGATTTCTTGGTTATAACTCCTCATAGTATGTAGTATTGAAACGTGGTCGAACCGCCGGGTCTTCTATAGCACCATACCCGCTACTCGAAGCGCTTAAGCGGCGGCCACGTGTTTAGAGCAGAAAAGCTGACAAGCACCTCGAGCGCTTTATTAGTGGTGGTCCTTAAAGCGCCGGTGATGCATAAAAATGCAGTTCTTTGGGCCTTGCTCAGCAGTTTCATATTCACCACACAAGTATTCCATAGAGTAAAAGGTCAGACTACCGAAGTGTAAAGCCAGTGTGTGATACGAGGATTTGATCTCCATTTGATTCCGACCGCTTTTTTGCATGTATGCAATGCAATGTTGGCCTTTTGAACCCTGCTCCCAAATTAGACTTCCACGTAAGTTTTCTGTCTGTTATTAGTCCTAGGTATTTAACATTCTCTTTCAAAGAGATTGTGGGCAGTCAATTTTATTGGGATTATTCCAAGTCCCCTATTCTCTGTCCAGTTACTAAGCGTGGCCATGTTAGAGCGCAGAATATCCATGAGCGTGCTGGGATACTTGCCTTTAACCGCGATTGCCAAATCGTTAGCGTAAACTGTGACGAGGCAACCCCCTCCCTTTAGGGTCAGAAAGCAGCAAGGAGTTCATTGCCAAAATCCAGAGGAGAGGAGAGAGGACCAATCCCTGAGGAGTACCTCTGCAGACCAGTCTGTTTATTAATGTGTTGCCTAATCTTGCAGTTACTTTATTTTTTAGAAGTATGGTCTCGATCAGAGTAGCAACATTAGATTCGACTCCAAAATCTTCTAGAGCACCCGTTATGGCACTTGTATTAATGTTGTTAGAGGCTCCTTCAACGTCCACAAAAGCTACCCAAGCAAATTCTTTTTCTGACAGGCTCTTTTCCACGAACCCTAGAGTGAGCGTAAACCAGTTTCTGTATATTTGCTTGTTATGTAGGCGTGTTGTGCCGGGGAGTACCTGCAGTTTGGTATGATGCGCCGTAGATGCTCATCGGCAAACCTTTCTAGAATTTTGAGGAGGAAAGACGTGAGACTGATAGGTCTGAAGTTCTTAGAATTAGTATGTGAGGACCTACCCGCTTTGGCTATGATTGGCCATTTGGATCTAACTGTTGTAAATATGTACAAATAGCAAATTGTGTTGCTTCGCGTCTAACTAAAAAATTGAAGCCAATTATTAATTAAAAAATGTTGCATGGCGATGATAACTTGAGTAATTTTTTAAGCTAGAGGACATCAAAAGTATTGCGGGAATGTTGGGAACTGAATGTAATAATAAGGTACGTATCCTCTAGATTCCAGCGCACACAAAAACTACTGGTAACGGAATGACAACTTAATTAGCTAGAAAAGGGACAGATTCGACATTTACATACCCAAAATAATTTTATGGGTACCTTCTCCGCTCTTATTCAGGGAGTTGAAGAAAGATAAAAAGGATCATACTGGGATAATCTACCGGCTTAACGATTTGAGGATTGTATAAAATTAAAATAGAATAATGTTATAATAGTCATTGGAGTTCTAACCGGGTATTGTAGATTGAATTCTTATCTTTCTAACCTGGAATATACTTCAATGGAACTTGCATGAAGGTGAAATCGTCAAAAAAGAGATGGAATCGCGCCCAGAACTAATGCATAAGTGGCACAAAGACCTGGGTAAACATATTTTACTGAGGAGAAAATAAGCATCGAGAAAATAGGACAAATTCTAAAATTTATTGAGACAGTTGGACTCAGAGAAATATTCTGAATCCATGAGGGATGATAAATTTTTCACGGCACAGTGCTAAATCCCCTTATTATAATAATAATAAAACTAGAGGACGCACAATTGATGGAATGTCATCAAGTTACAATTAATTCAAATGACTTGACTCTTACGAAATGCCTCAAATAAATTTGTATTCTTTGTGATTACAAATGCCATTAAGAGCCATTGCAGCTTCTTTCTCAAATGTAGTTTTAGAATATATTTGGAAAGGGAAATTACTTTATTTTTATTTATTTAAAACGGCCATATTTTCCCTGATTTTAATAAAAATTATTAAAAATGAAGAAGTCGATATATTTTTTTTTTCAAAATTGGCATACAGTTTATTTATACAGGGTGGGCCATATAGCGTTTGCTTTTTGAACCACCTATTTTTTTGAGAATGGTAACACAAATGACTTGTCAAATGTGTTCATAATTTACTTAAAGGTTTGACATTTACGAAATGGGACGCTATACGCTTGAACAAAATTGGGAAATATTTTTTTTTTTTTTTTTTTATTATTTCCCTTTTTAAATTACAATCTGTTAAATTTTAACAATAAGTAATTATTTTTAAAGTAGTATTGGAATTCTTTGTTCTCTAACCAATGCTAGATAAACATTCAATTTTGCTTCAGATTATGCTACATTATATTATTTTCTGTGTTATAATTATTATTATTATTAATTATTACTATTATTTATTATTATTATTTATTATTATTATTATTTTTGTTTTTCTTTATTGTTTTGTTAAATTGTGAGTTCTGTTGGAGTTAATGGTTTTAATCTTCGTTTTCCCGCTTTCTCCGATTGTGGTAGTTTGCGCATTTGTTCATTTTGATGATTTGTTAGTCGTTTTATATGCTTGATGCTGTATTTTCTAATTGTGTCATCTATTGTGTCGATATTGAGGTCGCTGTGGATCACGTCGTTTGGTATATACCAGCCTGCTTTTGTTATTGTTCGAAGTATTTTAGATTGCGTCCTTTGAATTATTTTGATATTGGTTTTTTTTGCTGTGCCCCAGATTTCAATGGAATATTTCCAAATGGGTGAGATTATAGATTTATATATCACTACTTTGTTGTTAAGGCTTAGTTTTGAATTTTTAGCCAACAGCCAATATAATTGTCTGAACTTGTTTTTGATTTCATTTCGTTTGTTTTGTATATGTCGTTTCCAATTTAGTTTTTCATCTATAGTTATGCCAAGGTACTTTGCACTAGGAAGGATTTTTATTTCATTGTTTTTTATTGTTAATTTATGTTTCTTAGGCTTTCTGTTTGTATATATTACTTGTACCGTTTTATCTTTGTTGACTTCTATTCCCCAATTATCGAACCATGATACGGTGTTATTTATTGTTTGTTGAAGAATGTCAGTCGCGTTTTTTTCTATTTTATCCGATGCCATTAAAACCGTGAAATATTGAAAACCTATTATTGAGTCTTCTTCTTCTTCCGCGGTTACAGTAAATGGCGAGCGTTACCGTGACATGCTCAACGAGTTTTTGTTTCCAAAAATTGAAGAGAATGACATGGACGACATTTGGTTTCAACGGGACGGTGCAACTTGCCACACTGCCAAAGTTACACTCGAACTTTTGGCTACTGTTTTTGAAAACCGAATAATCAGCCAAAATTCCGATATCAATTGGCCGCCTCGGAGCTGTGACCATTTTTTGTGGGGAGCCATTAAGGACAAATGCTATGCGAACCATCCAGAAACGATTGATGGTTTAAAACACGAAATCGAAGTTGCCATTCATGAAATTGGAGCCAAAACAATCGAAAATGCACTTAAAAGTTGGGTTGATCGAATGGCCCACTGTAAAGCCAGTCGTGGCAGTCATTTGAACGATATTATTTTTCATTCACAAATGACAATGTTCGATCTTCAAAATAAAAACAAAAGTTTGAAAAAATATTGATTAGTTTTTTTTTATAGCCGATTCAAAAAGCAAATTTTGCATGGCCCACCCTATACATTAAAATAATATATTTTTTTTTGTATTTTAATCATTTAAAATGGCGGATGTACACTCAATTCTTCCAAGAAGGTCGCAGCGGGGTTTCTCAATCGGCAGGCATTGTAGTATCGGCGTCAGTGACCTGAATACAAAAAACCAACAAATTTTTGGTTTATTAATGTCATCATTTCTATATGAATTAAAAAGAATAAAGTACTTAAAAAAAAATTAATTTTGGGGCGAATTTTCTTACCATTTTTGTTTCGAAAAAATTATTTTTGTAAGTTTACATAGAAAAAATATCATAAAACAGATGTCTGCAAAATTTCAGGGAGATCGGTTAATAACTTTTCGAGTTATCGTGTACGCCAATTCGAAAAAATATAGCCTAAGAGTATAGTATAAGAAAAACGCATGACATATTCTTAAAGGATTATATTAACATTTTGTGAAAAAGAAAAATTTTGTTTTTTCGAAATTTTACCTGTAACCCTTAAGGCTAGGATGATAGATTACAAGGATTGTGAGACCGCACCGAAATTGCTCAGATGGCAGCAAAATAACATTAGTAATGACCCTGTTGATTCCTTTTGTATATCACCAACAAAATATTAGTTTTGTCGTAAACAAATCACTGTAACATCCCCTGTTAAGTAAAAATAACGCACGGGTTATGAATTTCTCACAAAACTAACAAATTGATCAACGAGTTTGGCGAAAACGATACGAATAGGAACTCTAAATTTTAATTTTCCAAGTTTCTATTATACAGACTGTATATACAATACTAAGTCGTGAATATATCAGAAAAGGCATCACTCTTAAGCGAAAAGTCTATTTTTCAATTACAGTGCACTCGCGATAACTCGAACTAATTAAAACAGGCGCTGTTCGATTTATCGAATTTGTTCGACTTATCAATTGAGTGTGCTATGTTAAAAAAACAGTCATCGATATCGATTTTTCGATCGATTGTTGAAAATGGAAGCCAGTAGAAAATTTCTGTAGTATAGTTTCGTTATACGAATTACATTTTGGTCCATTGGCTGGATCAATGGTGTCGCATTCGGCGGCATAAACATAGTTAAAATTAAACCATCCTCGGACTTTAATTCGATTTCGTTGGGATGTGATGGGGCATTATCAATTAGAAGAAGAGCCTTCGCAGGTAGTCCCCCATCTTTCAAATATTTTCTTACCTAAATATTAAAGTCATTTAACTTGGTTAAAAAAATTGTTTTAATGAATCTGGATTTTACCTGCGGCACGAACGAATTATGAAACCAGTCTTTGAAAATCGCCGAAGTCATCCAGGCTGATTTGGAATTTTTGTACTCCACCGGACAGTTAAAATTTTGAAAACACGAGGATTTCTTGCTTTGTCAATAACGAGAAGTTTAAGCTTATGGTTGCCGGTAGCGTTAGTGCAAGCCATAAATTGCCTTATCTTTCTTTTTTATAAGACTTATGGTGGACTTGGCTACCCCATATTCCTTCGCTAGAGAAGTAACACTACGTCCACGTTTAATTTTGTTAAGGACTTCAGCCCTCTCTTTTAATGTTAAACACTTCAACCTTTTACGATCCATTACTCACGTGCACTGATACACTACAAATGACAAATTTAAAGCAATTTGGTCAATGCAAGATGTTGTTCCCAGAAAACTAACGGGATATTAACGCTGAAATATTCATATGGACAATACAGTAGTATACATATAATTTATATACATATACTATTACATATGTATCTATGTACAAAATGTACATGTTTGAAAAGAATGTGTGTACAAATAAATTTGTTTTTTTGTTCGAGTTATAGCGCTTTTTTATTGTTCGAGTTACAAAGAAGTCAATAGGGGAAAAAATGTGTTCGAGTTAGCACGTCGTTCGACTTAGCGGCTATTCGAGTTACCGCGAGTGCACTGTATTTTGTTTGGGAAATTAAATAATTCAAGCTATGAATTTTCTTGGTGAAAATGTTGTTTGTTTGTTTTTATCTAATATTGTTGAATTTCTTTGAAGCTCGTAAGCCTGTTCGCATTAGTAATCACACACATATTTTCGTATACAGCTATGAGCAAGCGAACGGCCATTGGAATCATTTCCGCCTACCTGTGCTGCCAAGCTGAATTCGCTCAATAAACAGTTTGATTGCCAATGTAGCTCTATTGCAGCGCGCCATCTAGGAGTGAAGTTGAGAAGACAATATCACGTAAATTGGAAAGTTTACGTTCTTTGTTTTGGTGAAATTAATACAGGAATTTATTGAAATCAATTTCAAAGATGTCACGATTATATTAATTCTTTAATATGTACGAATATTCTGAGTCTTCTAAAAAATGGAACTTCAAGGGACTGTTTACCTTTATTCATATTTTTATCCACGTCAAACTCTCCATATTGTGGCCGATAGCCAATTTTTTCAACTAAACTCGATTATTATAGTCAGAATTATAAACTTGATTTTGGCTTAATGTTGTTAACAAATACAGGGTGGTAAATTTAGCGTTGGCAATTTAATTCGGCTAGCATAGTATTTTCAATAAATTATCTTTTATTGGGAAGAGTAAATCTTGTAGTTAAACCTGGAACACTATTTCATTTAAATGATGACTTCCACTGCTAGCTTCAGAGTAACCGTTTTTGCCAACAAGACTTTTCATCACATGTTCTTAAGTTTCGGCACTTATCTCACCAATGGCAACTTCGATTTCATGTTTCAACTCTTTAATAGTCTCTAGATAGTTGATGTAGCATCTATCCTTAACGGTACTTCACAAACAGTCTAATAGAGTCAAATCGCATCTTCCAGGCAGCCAGTTGACATTGCGGTTTGGGATGATTAATCGATTTTCAAAGACATATGTAGATATCCCATCATCCTTTTCGATTTGGGGGAACAAAAATTTAGACAACATGGCAAGGTATCGCTCGTCATTGACTGTAACAGGGGCTTCTTGTGCATTTTTCAAAAGATAAACGACAGTCCGATGCTGCTGCCCAACCAAAACCCGGACCAATAGTCAATCGCTGAAGATGCAGAGCTTTTTCTATAATTCGAAGTAGGTGCGCCTACCGCAAAATACGAAAATCAATTTTGTTACTTAGCCGCCGAGTTGAAGCCGAGTTTCATTTAAAAAACTCTAGATGGAACACCCGGTATTACTAGAGAAGAAAGCACGGTGTCCCAGAAGGTGAAAATCTGGTTTAATTATGACGGTTTTATTAGATCTCTTCTATTCGCCATTTCTCTGCTCTATTAATTGACGAAAAATTTGCATGTGAAACCAACAACAAAGTTATTGAGCAAGACTCGCTGCTAGCGAGTATGGTTATACCTCATAAAACTGGCATAACTCACTATTTTACAAAGAGATGTTATTTTAGGCAGCGTTGCTAAGATATGCTTATTTATACCAGTTGCTTCATTTATTCGCCACTTTCTAACCCTTGGCGAAAAGGTCTCAAAATTCCAGCATACATAGGGTGGAGGAACTCTTGCGAACGGTTAAGTGCACGCAAGTGCTGGTATTCAATAATGTATACTAGTCTCAAGCCACTAAATTTAAAATTCTAGTATGTTTGGGACTATTTTTGTTCACATAAAGCTGACCACATTGGGTGTTGAAAGCCAACAAAGACAATCAGCTGATAATGTAGGCCTCTTCTTGGCTTCCACATGCAAATTTTTCGATAAGTTAATCGAGCAGAGAGATATCGAGTAGAAAAGTGGCGAATAGAAGAGGTCTTTTGTTTCAGTTCGACTTCTAACTTGCGAATAGAACTAATACAGAGTGGCTGATGAAAGCGCCTACCAAAAAAAAATTGAATAACTTTTTTTTCTTTTTAAGTTATCTGTTCCATTTTTGTTTTAATTTGCAGATTGATCTTTAAAATTTATTAAAATGGATAACTGGGACACGCAAACAAGAATTTGGATAGTCCGCCGCTATCGCGCACTGGAGTCCGTAGTTTTGGTACAGAGAGAGTACAGGCGGATGTTTGGCGGCGATCCCCCGAGCAGTTGGACCATAATGAGACTGGTGAATAATTTTGCTGAGCAAGGAACAGTCGCAAGAAGGCCTTATCATCGAAACCCACCAGTTCGGACGGAGGAAACGATCGCTGCTGTAGCTGCAGCTATACAAAGCAATCCAAGGGTTTCAACAAGAAGCTTATCTGCTCAACTTGGTGTCAGTCGACAGTCTTTGCAAACAATAATGCACAAAGATTTAGACTTATTTCCCTACAAAATTCAAATGGTTAACAAACTGAATGCAGCAGACTTGCCGATGCGCTTGGAATTTTGCCAGAAGATCCTGCAAATGGTGGAAGAAGACCAAAACATGTTAAACTGGCTTTTCATGTCTGATGAGGCCCATTTCGATTTAAACGGCAATGTGAACAAACAAAATTGTCGAATATGGAGTACTTCTAACCCACAGATACTCCACGAGACGCAATTGCATCCTCTTCGCGTGACAGTGTGGTGTGCGGTTTCTTCACGCTGTATTGTCGGGCCTTATTTTTTTGAAGAAAATGGTCATACCGTTACGGTTACTGGAGACCGTTATTTGAAAATGCTGAAAGAATTTTTCTATCCAGAACTACGCCGAAAGAGAATTCCTTTCAACTCTGTGTGGTTTCACAAAGATGGGGCAACGTCTCACATAGCCCAGACTGTTATGACAGAGTTGCGACGAAAATTTCCCAATAAACTGATTTCAAGAAACTCCGAATTTCGTTGGCCCCCAGGTCACCTGACCTTACTGCACCTGACTTTTTCTTGTGGGGTTTATGTAAACAAGAAGTTTATAAAACAAAACCAACAAATTTGGATGAACTAAAAGAATCCATTCGGGCAACAATTGCGGCTATTCCTGTCGCAACTCTCAAAGCAGCAATGAACAACTTTTTACTAAGATGCCGCACTTGTGTCAACGAGCATGGGGGGCATTTAAATTCAATTATTTTTAAAACTAGTTAAGCTACATTTAATAAAATTTAATGACCTTCAACTTGAAAAAAAAAAAAATAAATGAATTCCATACACTAAAAAAAAAGTTATTTGAGTTTCTTAATGTAGCAAAATTCATCAGCCACCCTGTATTTCTCAAACAGTATGTTGGCCCATTGCAGAGAAGTTTGCTATGCAGTTTTGGGAGGAGCCATTTGAAAGGAAGTATAGCACTGAAATAAACTAAAATGACAGAATTATGTAAAAAATGTATATTTTTCTATGTATGAATAGTTAACTAACCCGAAGTACAAATGAAATCTTAGATTTCCGAGTTAGTTAGTTATCATGCGCCTTCAATTTTTGTATAAAGTCTCAGCGTAATGATTTCGGAATTTTAAAAAATTTTCTGCAAGTACTTTCTTCTGGCACAAATGGGCCTTCCGCACTTCGTAAAGTGGCCCGAATTTTTCTTCGCGCATTCCAGAAGACAAACAAATTTCTTTTTATTTGTATAAATTAAACATTGTATTTAAGAAAATATTATCACACGCCGTTGTCGCCGTTGTCACTTTTTTTTTAATAAACTTAGTGCAACAATCTCTTATTCCATATATTTTTTTTCGTGACCTGCCAAAACTTTGCTGACAAAATAGATACTGCTTTTGAGGATAGATACTAGAGATTGCTAGCTGAATAGCAACTGGCCTAAAAATGAGATTTTATCGCTGCAATTCTCTTTTTGTGACTACTGTGACTAGAGACTGCTTACTGAATACTGACATAACATTAGAGTGATGGCACAAATTATAATGGTGCTGGAAAAATTTCGTAGTGAAGTTTAGAGTAATACGCCTAGGCATAGAAAAATTTTAGGGGACTGAAGTGCATCATCAAGCATTAGATAAACATTGAGCTCAGGTCAGATTCCAGAACAAAAAGTTTCATCAAGCTAAGTGGATGTATCCTGAACGCTAATGTTGCGATTGATGAAAGACACTCGTCCAGTGCTTTAGATGTACGTACGATCCAAGGACCTACAATCGGACTTGTGGCAGACAAGATGCGAAAAAGCCACTATACAACAAAGCACGTGACTCTTATCTCTTAAGAAAAGCTCGACATCGAAACGCGGTAAACGCAACACCCAGTTAGAAGAGCTGCCACTCAACCCTCACTTCTGCTCTCAGCGAGCATCGCTCAGTAGGCTAACAAGTGAGAGTAATATAATCACATTCTCGCTTTCTGGCAAGGAGAATTTATTACAGGTGACAGCAAACACATATAAGTAAAACCCTACATGTATTTGTTGTTGCGTTTGGTCCAACCAGCACGTCAAAATCAGCAAGCAAATGTAAACATACGAATGTAAACATACCAATACATACAAACAAAGCATATCATTTTGACGTAAGCCATACCTACGGTGAAAAATTCAGCTGAGTGAATGCTGTCACCTTAATAAATCCACCTTGCTTTCTGGGTACCACTGCAGAAAAAGAAATCGGATTTCGGCGAGCCCAAAAAACCACTAGTACGACGAGGAATGCCATGTTGGCTGTCGGGCCATTCTGTGATAGAGCACAACGTGAGCCATGTGGGATTGCTGCAAAGATGGTGGTTTGATGGTCGACGTCGAAAGCATCCTTAAATTATGAAAATAACATTTTGTCTATAAAAAGAAATAGGGCAGCTAGAGAACAACAACGCCGCTGGAGTCGATGGGTTTCCGGCAAAGGTTTCAAAGGTGCACGCATTAGCTCCTACGAATAATATGACACACATGCCTTTCGCTAAAAATTTAAGTGAACTCTGCACGATC
Source organism: Anastrepha obliqua (assembly GCF_027943255.1). Classification (NCBI taxonomy): domain Eukaryota; kingdom Metazoa; phylum Arthropoda; class Insecta; order Diptera; family Tephritidae; genus Anastrepha; species Anastrepha obliqua. Next base: position 114,677,227 of record NC_072892.1, read on the forward strand.
TATAACTATGGCGGAATTAGTATAGTTAATATTGGATACAAGTTTTTATCGAGCATATTGGCTGAATCCAATCATAAACTAATATAAATGATTGGATCTTATTAGTGTGGATACAGACTTGAAATGAAAATTTCAGCCTTGAAAATGAACTGTTCACAGATATTCACAATACGCCAAGCCTTGGAGAGACCCATATGAATGAAGAATCGACACACACCATTTTTTTGTCGAGATGCCTATATGCTGTGATGTCTGAAATTGATATCCCTGGAAAACTATGATAATAGGGCTGTGTAAAATTATGCAATACCAGCAGCTATGTCAGAATTAGGAGAGGGAATACTTTGCGCCCTTATTTTTTGTTGTTGCTGTCTCCTCCGCCTGACAGCTTCTTCAGATGGGATTGAAAGGAAGGTTAAGTCTGGCTGCATGATCCTCTACCTTCCAGTGACTTGTAAGAGTTGCATTGATACGTGAGATGCTTGGGCGAGAGCATCTTTACAGGTAAATCGACCCCCGGATATTGTCCGAAGGCAATGTTTTTTTTGTTGCAGTGCATGTAGTTAATTGCTTCCACCTTCTTTCGACTAAAGTGTAGCAATGGAGGCCTTTATTGTGTTGAATAGGGAAGCAACTGCCACTGCCTCTGTTATGTCTAGTGACGAACCTTTTCTTGCTAGCTCATTTTCTATCTCATTGCCCTCCATATGCCTATAACCGGAAAACAGTGTCAGATTAATTTGAAGCTGCCTGGAACGCGCTGGTATAGTCAGAAACTCGAATTGATTTGGATAATTTGAGCGGCTCTGAATAGAGGCCAGCTCCCACAACACAATTCGTCTTAGAACCGTCAGTGTAGATTTCTATGTCGAATCTACCAATCACTTTATCTTTCCTCGATTCGGCTATCGGTGGAAAACGTACCGTATAATCGTTCATGAAGTTAAGGTCGGGAATTGTGAAGTATGATTTGTTTTTGAGCAGTGAGGATCCCTGTAGGAGGATCTTGCGGTTACTGTGCGATCTTGTTGACCAACTTCCTATGTTTCTGCGACTGTCTTTATGTGTAAGTCTAATGGCTATATATATCTTAGTCTAGCGCGTCAGTAGGACTGGAGATAAGCGCTCCTGTGGTTAGGATACACGCTGATCTTTGTATCTTGTTCAGCTTGCTTTGGTTGTATTTATTTTTTAAAGCGGGACACCAGACTGGTGCCGTATATGTTTGTATTGGTCTTACAATGGCTGTCTAGGACCAATTGGATAGCTTTGGTTGATTACCACATTTTTTACCCAACATTCTATTACATGTGTAAAGTGCTACATTAGCTTTCTTCACCCTGATTCTACATTGGGCCCCAACTGAATTTGGGATTTGGAATAACAGGTAAGTATTTTGGTGACTTATTTGCTCTGAAGCTGGAAAAGTTCATTTGAGCTGAAGAACTCAGTCACTCAGGCACCATTAGACACTATAAGACTGGTACGGCTGCTGGCGTATGCCTGTATGGTAATATTAATATTAGCTCTGAAAGTATTCAAAGCGCTACCTGTTGGTGGTAGCAAAGGAAGAGTAAAGTCTCATTTGCGTAGGCCTTGGCTTCACTTGGTGGGTCCAACTAACGCTAGTTAGTTGACGCGCTTTGTTAGGCTACATCGAAATCCCTTAAATGATTATCGCGCCAATTAAGCTGAAGAATATATTCCTCATTGCCTTTTAAGTTAAATAAATCACGATTTGCTGCAAAATATTAGGACTATGAATAAGTTCGTGCGGTTTTACAACAGATGGCGTAACTTGATTATTATTCCATCGATCCACATTTCCAAACATTCATTGGAGAGCTACTGTCGTAAGGCACAAACGTCAGTATAAGTTTTTTATTTGAAGCGTAAACAACAATATTTTTACCACACTTGAAAATGTCGAATTTCGTGCCAAATAATGTGTTTTTGCGGGGAATTCTTCTTCATTATTTTAATATGAAGAAAAAAGCAGCCGAAAGTCATCGTATCTTGGTGGAAGTTTATGGTGAGCATGCTCTAGCTGAGCGAACGTGCCAGAAGTGGTTTGCACGCTTTAAAAGTGGTGATTTTGGCTTGGAAGACGAAGAACGCGAGGGTGCGCCGCCAAAGTTCATGGATACCGAATTGGAGGAATTGCTCGATCAAGATCCGGCTCAAACGCAAGAAGAGGTTGCAAAAACTTTGGGAGTTGATCAATCAACCATTTCCAAATGTTTAAAAGCCATGGGAATGATCCGAAAGGTAGGCCATTGGGTGCCGTATGAATTGAAGCCAAGAGACGTTGAACGCCGTTTTATGGCATGCGAACAACTGCTTCAACGGCACAAAAGAAAGGGTTTTTTGCATCGAATTGTGACTGGCGATGAAAAGTGGGTCCATTACGACAATCCAAAACGTCGGGCAACGTATGGATACCCTGGCCATGCTTCAACATCGACGTCGGCGCAGAATATTCATGGCCTGAAGGTTATGCTGTGTATCTGGTGGGACCAGCTGGGTGTTGTGTATTATGAGCTACTGAAACCGAATGAAACGATTACGGGGGATGTCTACCGACGACAATTGATGCGTTTGAGCCGAGCACTGCGAGAAAAACGGCCGCAATACGCCGATAGACACGACAAAGTTATTTTGCAACATGACAATGCTCGGCCACATGTTGTACAAGTGGTCAAAACATACTTAGAAACGCTCAAATGGGATGTCCTACCCCACCCGCCGTATAGTCCAGACCTTGCGCCATCCGATTACTATCTCTTCCGATCGATGCAACATGGCCTGGCTGACCAGCACTTCCGTAATTACGATGAAGTCAAAAAATGGATCGATTCGTGGATTGCGGCAAAACCGATCGAATTTTTCACAAAGGGAATCCGTGAATTGCCAGAAAGATGGGAAAAAGTAGTAGTAAGCGATGGACAATACTTTGAATATTAAATTTGTAACCATTTTACGTCAATAAAGTTTCAAATTTCGAAAAAAACCGCACGAACTTATTCATAGTCCTATTAATAGTGCAGTACTCGTATATATCCTAAGTCACCACATTAAGCAGCAACCCAACGACCTTGAATTAATTGTCTTATTTCAAAGATACATATGTATCCATAAGTATATGTTTCAAAGTCATCTAACCCCTTAGATACTTAAAAAATAACCACTCGATCCACCAATTGACTTTGGCTTTCAGATAACTTCCATTGACACAAATCATCTATTTTAAATGCAAATATTTTTTCATATGCCCCTTTTTGTGCTTTTCCATAACTCATTCGCTTATGAATAAAATCCAAACTGTAAAATAATTACTATAAAATTCACCGAATAGGCGAGGAGGAATAGCCAAAATTCGTTATCGAGCTCGAAAAGGCCAAGAATGCAAAATTTAATCGGCTGCGGCCACAAAGCATCCGAATGGGTTAATTCGAAACGCCACTGTAAAGAAATGTAGAAATTTTATTTTTTTATCACCCAACCAGCGCTGATATTCACTTTACCTCCATTCCCTCCTCCAGGTCAATGTCGCTTTCGAGAAAAACACATATCACGTTTTTTTGTCGCTCGCAGCAAAAATGAACGACGTGAATGAGTAAATACAATTCTATGCTGATTTTTGCGCAGTAGAAGACAAAAGCCAGCCACAAAGCTTTTGTTATTACATAATAGTACAGCTGTGCGTATAGGTTGGCCAATACATTGATGAACTCTCCACCAACAGCGAGGCAGAGAGGCAGCTGAAATATATGGATTAGTTGCCGAAGAAGCCCATCCAACGCATTCTGTAGCGAAACCAGCTCTTCGAACTGTATCAGTTCAACAGCTATGCCCTGCGAGATGTCATCCACGCAAAGGGCCAACTGATCATAACAAACCGTCAACAATAGCACAGATCCCATAATTAGAAGTTGTAGTGTTGCGCGGCATTGCTGCAGATACAATGATGCCAGATTCACTAAAAACTGCCACGGATCCAGTTTAAATGCCATGTTCGCTAGAAAGACCAGTTGCATGAGTACATCGTACAGCGTCAGTCCCAATTGCAACCAGAATAACAGCAGCGCTTCTCCACTCACTAAATTGCGACCGCATAGGGCGCGCACTCGCTGCACAGTGCTTTGCAGTTGATTTAAAAAATCGCACAACCGTTGACGCTGTCAGATCTGCGAAATCATGGTGATCAACACGATGCCGATATCACTCACCTGAGAAACCATGGCGATTAGCACGAAAATATTGTCATATTGGACGCCTACAAGTTCGTACGTTGAGGCGATGATACGTAGTAGAAATGGTGTGGCGCTGCACAACAACAAAAATGCCAGGATTGCAAGGCAACTGAAGGCGGAATGGGTTCGATATATGTCGCGTTGCTTGCAGCGAAGAACCGGCGCTAATAGCATTACCTGTGCGGTGAGTAAAACCAAGCGCGTGCTGAATAAGTAGGCGACCGTGTAGAGACGACGGCGTTGATGTGAAGAATGCAGCATTTTGAGGTGTTTCACTTGTATTACAGTAACGCCACGGCCACTTTGCCTCGATAGAGTAATAAATTTTTTAGCTTTGCCGTTTTATGGAAAACTGCCATTAAGGAATATTCTTGCAGTAATTTTATAGGAAATAGTGCACTCGTGTAAGTATGAATGTGCGAGTATTTGCATGTAATGTATGTGCATCCCTTAGCTGCTGCATGCCTTAGCGTTAAATAATTCAGAGTATTTAAATGAGGCAGCCTAGAAATTGCTACGCAAAAATTAAGTCATTATTTGCCGCTTTTCATTGGCCAGCTTTGTCCCAAAGGACATCCGTGACTACTGGGGATATGTGGCTTAGGAATTATCACGTAATGGAGCGTGAAAATATTAGGTATTTATCAATATGAGTGAACTAATTATAGTTGTTTTGACACGATTGCTTTTTATACAAGGTGGTGCAAAGTTAATCATCCTATAGGAAAAATCATAATTTTTGCAAATGGAGTCGTACGTGAATAATATTTGGCACTTGTGAACAAACCAGCTGAAATATACAAATATACAAGCAATGAAGTGCGTAAAAATTTTTATCACTTACATTTTTTTTTTTATTTAGGAAAGAAGTTATTCAAATATAAAAGTGGATGATTAATATTGCGCCACTTTGTATATGTATATATGTGTGTGTGTATATGAGAAAGTACTAATTAAACAATAATTAAAAAACATCTGCCATAGGGTTATTCACAATTAAGTGCAAATGATTTGGCATCATGCCATTTGGAAATTATAATGGCTAGTAAAGTGATGCCAGTAGTGAGAAATTTCTAGACGGCACCGTTTTATTTATGTCATCGTATTTTGCCGAAGGGAACATTTTTATCCAATCTCCATAAAATAAATGCCGGTGTGCCTCAAGGCTCTACCCTAGGTCCTCCATCCTAGGCTCCATCCTAGGTCTAATAATCTGTCTGACTCATCAGGTGCAACATTTGCCAATGATCAGCGGCTCTAGCTGTAAATAAAGTCGCAAACGAAGTATCCCGAAAAATGCAAATATGTCTCGATGACATTACCCAATGGCTGCAAATTTGGTGAATTATATCGATTGAGACTAAATCGATTCAAGTTTCATTTACAACCAGCCGTTCGGACTGTCCTCCAGTAAAGCTCAATAGCATCGAGATCCCACCATCCAACGAAACGAAGTACTATATTTAGGCATTTATGGATTCAAAACTGAAAACACATATCCTCACCAAAACAAATGCTTTGGAAATATAGTCGATTATGTAAAGACAGCCTCAGGGCGGACTGTCTGAGGGTTAAAATCAGTTAATTTACTTAAGAATGCCGTTTTGTTTTAGTAATCGGATACTTTTTTTTAGTTCTCTGTAGTCAGACATTGGAAAAATGATCATATTTCTTAATATATATGAAACAAAAGCGTTATTCAATAAGGCTAAGAGTACATAAATTAAAAAATATTAATTAGTCAAAAAACAAAAATGTAATTCAATGATATTTGACTGAGATGCCACTCTTCATCATTTTGAATAAATCGAAGAAGACAGCTGTTTGTGAACAGAAGACATAAGTTTGTGAATTGCACAATCGTCACTGGAAACGGCAAATATTGTAAAAAAAATTTAATAAAAACATTTTTCTAATAGCGGTCGCCCCTCGGCAGGCAATGGCAAAGCTCCGAGTGTATTTCTGCCATGAAAAAGCTCCTCATAAAAATATCTGCCGTTCGGAGTCATCTTGAAACTGTAGTGCCTCCATTTGTGGAATAACATCAAGACGCACACCACAAATAGGAGGAGGAGCTCGGCCAAACACCTAACAGAAGTGTACGCGCCAATTATTTATTTATTTTTATTTATATTTTATTTGATACTAGCGTACCCTCGCCCGCTTCGCTAGACGATAAATTCAATGATTTGCTGAAAGAGAATAAAATTAATACGAAACAAAGCAAATTCTTTGATACAATTTCATTCAAACTTTATTGTAACACTTTTTGATAGACAACGTTTTTGGGTTTTTCATCTTTCGCGTGAATAATGACGATGGTTTGCCAACTCGTGAGCAAGCTACATACAATTGTCCATGAGAAAAAATTGGGTATTCTAAATTAATACCGCACATTTGTAGAGACTGTCCTTGCGCCTTATTAATTCTCATAGCGAAGGCAAGGCGAATAGGGAACTGCAAACGTTTGAAATCGAATGGTAAATCCGCCGGAATCAGTGGAATCCAGGGTATCAAAATGTCTTCTCCTTTGTACTTCCCTTTCAAAATTGTTGCTTCGATAACGTTACCCATTAGCTTCTTCACAGCGAGTCTGGTACCGTTGCAAAGTCGGGGCACATTACTATTGCGCAGCATAATAATCGGTGCTCCAATTTTTAATCGTAAATTATGAGGTGGTAAGCCTGGCAAATCGAGTGAGTTTAAGAATTCAGTTGGATAATTTACGACCTCATCTTGATCAGTAATAGTGTCCATTGACTTATACGCAACTATGTCACCAGGTATTTCATCTAAAATAGCTGAATTTATATCATTTACGTCCTTATTTTTCCCAGCTAAAATTGCTGATGCTTTCCATTTCAATTCAAAAGGGCTATTCGGGACATGTTCTTCGATTTCGATGTAACTCAAATATGTTGCTCTCTGGTCAAAATAATGAGACACGTACTTTTTTGTTCGCCCGAAAAAATTTTTTTTCAAGAGTTATCGGCAATTTTGTTTTTCGGCTCAAAATCGATTTTTTTTAATTATATAAGAAAAAAATTTTTTGAAATACTCATAACTTAGTCAAAAATGAACCGATTTTAATAATTCTGGGTTCAAAATGATCGTCATTACTTACACAAGCGATTTCTTGCAGAAACAGTTGCAAAAAAGTAGTTGAAAATTTTATATTTTGCAAAAAACAAAAAGTGCGAAACAGGGTGTTTACTCAAAAATTCATTACTCAAAAACAACGCATTTTAGCTACTAGGCATGCAGCTCAATTAAAGTTTGAGATGTTTTTTTGATTTGGAAAAAGTTATAAAAAAAAAAATGCTGTTTTTGAAATATTGAATTTTGAAAAAATTTAAATTTTTTTTCTTTTTTACTAAATAAAAAATTTTCAACTACTTTTTTGCAATTGTTTCTACATGAAGTCGCTTGTGTAAGTAATTACGATCATTTTGAACCCAGAATTATTAAAATCGGTTCATTTTTGACTAAGTTATGGGCATTTCAAAAAATTTTTTTCTTATATAATTAAAAAAAATCGAGTTTGAGGCAAAAAACAAAATTGCCGATAACTCTTGAAAAAAATTTTTTTCGGGCGAACAAAAAAATACGTGTCTCATTATTTTGACCAGAGAGCAACATATTTAAGTTACATCGAAATCGAAGAACATGACCCGAGTAGCCCGGTTGAATTGAAATGGAAAGCATCTGCTCTTTCGCTGAGTCAATCATGGTTTTTGTAATGTTGAACTATGTTTGGAAATACACTCTGTATCAATGCTTCTTTAGACTGTGCAAAAGTGCAGAAATTGTTAGGCAATGTTATCATTCCTGTTGTTTTTGAAAAAAGGTTTATTTTTTTTGGTTAAAAAGTGTTTTTTGAAGTTTTTAAAAACACTTCGCTCTAACAAATTTCTTCTCAGTTAATTGCTGAAAATTAAATATTTTGAAAAAACTATTTTTTTTTAATTTAACGTTTTTGAGAAAATTTTGTTCTTGAAAAAATTTCATACTTTTGTAAAAGTTTAAATTGATTTGTTAAAAAAGATTTTTTTCCGCTTTGAAAAACACCCCCTCGAAAAAATGTATTCTCTATTAATAGTGGAATATGAAATGTTTTGAAAACAAATTTTTTTTTAATTTTGTTTGGTTTTCAGAAAATTTTACCCTTGAAAAAGTTTTATTTTATTTGTTTAAAATTTTTGAAATTTTTTTTTTGTAATTTTAGAAAAACACCTCTTCGAAGAAATTTCTTTTATCTTTTTGAGGAAAATTTGGTTTTGAAAAAATTTCATGCTTTCGAAATTTTTTTATTTTACTTTATTTCTTCAAAATTTTTGAAAACAATTTTTTTTATAATTTTCGAAAAACACCCCTTTGAAAAAATGTTTTCTATGTGTCATAGTGGTATTCCATTAACTTTTAGAATTATAGTCAAATACTTACAAATATCTACGCTTTCACAAATAGCAACAATAAACAAATTTCCTCAAAACCAAAAAATTTACTTTTTTTCTAAAAAAATTCTAAACAAACAACGTAATAAATTTAGAATTTTGTGTTCACGAAAAAACAGTATTGTTTTTATTGTATTAACTGAAAACCAAAATGTTGCAAAAAATCAAAACAAAACTAAATTATTTTTTTGTGTTCATTTGGTCCATATGTTCCATAAGAAGTTGATATGGTAAATAATATGCACGGTCTGTTACACGCAAATTTCCATTGACCATTATAGTGACAAAATTATCGATCAGCAATTCCAACAGGATTTCAAAATCAGAGTTGGAATGAGTTGTTGTCTGGTGTACTTCTGAAAAAATGAGAAATTAACAAAATAAATTTAAAAATTCGAATTCCATCTTTATCTTGTGTATGTTCTTATTACCTTTGAATTTTTCCAATGAAGCACCACTTCATTTTCCAAGAATTTTTTTTATCATTTCGCGTTTCTTTCTATTTTCATTCGATTCCAACATTTGTTCATAGCCGAAAACATCGTTTGCAAACGCATTCATTTCCATATAGAATTGGTCAAAGAACGCATTGCTCAATTGAATTGAAACATTATTTTCATAAATACTTAGGACCTTAACTTATGCACCTTGGTACATACCTAACGCAGATATTCATCGCGACCTTGACATCGATACTATTGATGAAACAATACAAAGCGCTAGCAGAAGACACATAAATAGACTATTAACGCATACAAATCCTATGATGAGAAGACTACCAAATAAAGAAAAATCTACCCAAAGTCGGCTTAACCGTCAAACACCTACAGATCTTGCAAAATACTTGTAATCAATTGTCAACTAATCGTATATGTCATTGTTTGTTAACCACTTGTTTTTAAATAATATGTATATACTTCTTCTAAATGAGCTTGGGGGCATTGGCCCTTCAATATCACTCTCATTCCATCTTTTTGTAAATCAAATTACTTATTGTCTAACGACAGGTGTAATATTTTATGGAAGAAATAAAAAAAAAAAAAAAATTTTTCATTCGAATCATTTGAAATTTCTGTATACAATAACGAAAAATTCAAAAAAAGTTGTACACATAAAATGAATGTCGATTCGAAACTTACTTTAATCTAACAATCGAGCAAGTTTTGTTTTGGACAATATTTTGATTTTTTCTTTTTTTTATATGAAGAAAATATTTAAAAGAAATTTTTTTTTGCTAAAAACCTTCCCCTAGTGGATCCCTATAATATGAAAAAAGAACGAATAAAATTGGCCTCGTATCGGCCCAAAAAAATGCGGACGAACGAACATCATTTCATTTTTATATATATAGATATTGTGCATTCACAAGTGATTTTAGTCGCGGATAGAAGCACGTGTTGTTAAAAAATAAAATGGAATCTTCGAACGCATATAAGAGGCATATTTTGTATTTTTTTTTTATAAAAGTGGTAAAAATACAACAACTGCTGCTGCAGAAATAAACACTGTTCACGGAGAGGATACCGTGAGTGTAAGGACTGCGAAAATGGAGGGTGCCCCGCGCGCTGGTCGTCCTAAAGTCTTTAACTCCGACGCCTTGCTTGAACTCGTGGAAGCTGAGACAAATTTGACAGTCGATATGATAGCTAAGAGGTTAAATTCATCGCATGGAACAGTTCACAGGCACCTGGCTCAGGTGGGAAAGGTTTCAAAGCTAGGAAAATCTGTTCCGCATAGACTTTCCGTCGCCAACATTCAGCAGAGAGTGAATGTGTGTTCTCAGCTGCTGCAACGGCTTGAAAATTAAAGTATTTTCAACCGTATCGTTACTGGTGATGAAAAATGGGTCCTTTACAATAGTCCTGTTCGCAAACGCCAATGGTTAGATAAAGATGAAACACCAAAACCGACCCCTAGAGATGGCCTTCACCCCAAGAAGATTCTCCTGTCTATTTGATGGGATATGGCCGGTATTGTTTATTATGAACTTCTGGAACCAAACTAGACGATAACTGCTGATTATTATTCCCAGTTATCAAACCTGAATGAGGCACTTATAAAATATCGGCCGTCTTTAGTGAAAAGACGCGAAGTTTTGTTTCACCACGACTACGCAAGACCTCATACCGCAAGGCACACATTAGGCAAGCTGAACGAGCTCGGATAGGAGCTAATGCCGCATCCACCATACTCTCCGGATATTGCACCTTGTGATTATCACCTTTTCCGTGGGCTTCAATCCCATATGAGTAACAAGAACTACTCCTCAAAAGAAGCTATAAAAAGGGATATCGAAGCGTATTTTGGCTCTAAGGACAAACAATTTTTTGAGCAGGGAGTTAAAAATTTGCCTAAACGTTGGGAAGACATTGTAAATTATGAAAGGAAATATATTATTGATTAATAAATACTTTAAACATCTTTTTTATCAATTTTAAAACCACCTTTAAAAAACGCAAGCATTTGTGGACTGACCTGATACAACGCCCAAAAGACAAGTCAAAAAGGCGAATCACTGAAGCATCCAGCGGAAATAGTCAGAATATATAATATTACTCTCCCTAGTATTACATTTGCATTATTTCTCCCTGTCGCTCAGATATGAAATTATTCATTTCCTCATGCGATGAAGAAACTTGTGTTTGGACCACCCTGTAAAAATAACTAGTTTTGCAAGAAATGGATAACCTGTACCAGGTAAATATATTGCAAAATTGCAACAATTATACATAAATACATACATACATACATACACATATATGCACAGACGCTGATTTAAAAACTATTAGAATAATGCCAGATAAGAGGGTTATCAGCAAATGGAAGTATTCCTTAATTGGAGATTCATGAGTCATGACTAAGAACATATCCACCTATGGAGCGGTTGATCACATTTTTGGTTTTAATGGTACAAATAAAATATGTACATATGAATATTAATTGTTATGTATTTTAAATTGAATTAAATTCAACCTTATAATAAGACAGGTCTCTTACTAACCTGTGTAATTACAGAGAATCAAAATTTGTTTACTGATTTTGTCATCGCTTTGGGAACATTAATATTATACATACCTCACTACTGATAAGACGAGCAAGGCGATTAGCGATTCAATACACAATCTCTGAATTCTTTTGAGTTATATGTTTGAATGTATGTGTACATAGGTATATGATAAAAAACGATTTCTTGTTTGCAATTAGTACAAGGTGGTGCCAAATTAATCAACCAATTTTGTTTTTAAATAACTTTTTCTACTAAATAAAAAAACATGATTTTGGTGATGAAAATCTTTACTTGTACTGCAGCTGTCTAGTACACAAGTGTCAAAGAGGATTGACATATGACGCCGCTAGAGTGATTAATTTTGCGCCACCTTGTATTATATTTGTTGTCATTTGTTACATAAAATTGTTAAAATATATATGTATGCATATGCGTATATGTCTGATACGCGCAAAAATTATGTGCTGTTAGTTGCTCTGCAATGGCTTTATTTTTTAATGATTCACTTGCTGTGGCGACACTTCACTTTGATATAAAAGGTTTTGGTGAGTGTTGATAGAAAGTTTGGCATCTCCTTTAATTGATTCAATGCCTCAACTTTGGCGAATGACTGATATTCATAAGCCACTTTGCGATTGACTGCGGTCAGTAGGCGTAGGAAATCAACACCTTCAGTGCTTGCATTTGACTTCTGGGCGTTCGCTGTCAAGACTTCACATAGGCTCTGTATGAACCAAGAACCATTCTCGACGTTACGAAATGAATAATACTCTGAAAAAAAGATTTTTAAAACATTACAAAAATTTCTCTATAGTTTTCCTCTGTGGACTTACTTTCAAATGTCGAATACATTACTAGTAGATCGGCTGTATTTGGTATAGCATAGGTTATCACAGGCGGTTTTTCTTCGGGTAGGCTAGGCCCTCCAATTTGTCGCGTCATCACAGCGAATTCACTAAAGACGACAGGTTTGTCTAGTCGCTCACCGCGGCACGCCTAAAAACCAAAAAGAAGAAATGTGACGTCTTAGCTATGGCGGATTTTGGAGATTAATTTGACAACTTACTTGCACAAAGAAAATTTTTGGCTTATTAATCAAGCTCTTGCAATTTTCGCCCAAGAATGGTTGCCATAGGCGTTCCACCGGATAACTCATATCGCTGGCGAATACTCGCCCTTCGGCGCCATGTGACATAACAACCAATACAAAACAATCATTGTTGGTGTGATCGTCTTTGGCGACTAAAAATAAAAAATTAAAAAAATCATTAATAAAGTAGAATTGCATTGAAATGTGGAAGGATGGCGGATTAAGTGCAACAACTTCCATAAGAAACTATTAGGAAAAGTAAGCATTACAAAAAATTATCAACGACTTATCAAGGCAATAATTTACAGGATGATATAATAATTACCTATACTAGTTGAATAACTGCCCAATTTTATTGTTAGTAGACTATCTTAATGTAGAGGATACTATCAAAAGAGAACCAAATTTGCTGATAGACTTAAAATATTTTTTTTTTCATTTTTGTAAAAATCCGGTTTGAATTTGATAATTATTTTTTTTGCAAAACCAAAATTTTATAAGTATTTAACCTTGAATTGGAATAAAAATATTAATTAATTAAATTTATTATCTTAACGCAATTTTTTTTTTTAGATGTAAACTGCGAATTTTCTAATGAAACTCAAATGAAATTTGTAACATGTTGACATGACACTGGCGGCAGGCTTATTAAGTAAAATCAAATTTGTCAAAAGCTTGTTTACATTACCTTAAGTCATGAATTATTATTGCAATAATGAGTCTTAATAAAAATCTGCATAGCTTGTCGTAATTTGTATTTTTTTTTATTTAGTTATAGCGAGTGAGTGGAGAGCTCCGAAAGAAGCAAAACCTAAACACGACGTCGTTTTTAGTCAAAAAAATAAAGCGACGTTCACGGTTTTTATTGACTACAAGGGTCTTGTACGCTACGAATTTTTGCCAGAAGGTCAAACAGTTAATAAGGACTATTATTTGGGCACTATGACACATTTACGAGATGCAATTCGTTAAAAAAGAAATGATTTGTGGGAAAATAACTGATGAATTTTGCACCGTCGCATAGTGCCATCATTATCCGTGAATTTTTAACTAAGAACGAAGCGAATACTATCCAACAGTAATCTCATTCACCTGATATGACTCCTTGCAACTTCTTTCTGTTTGATCGAGTCAAAAAACTACTACGGGAAACCACGTCGGCGTTTTAACAGCCGAAAATAAGTAATTAAAAATCGAAGACGGCTCTGATAGTTGCACAGAAAATTTATTTATTTTTTTTCCTTGTTCACTCCTCTCGGGAGCATAGGGCCTCGACAGTACTCAGTCTTGCGTTGGTTTCGTTAATTTGTTTTGATTTCTGACAGGGTAGGTGATTAGCCTGCCGCTACCAGTCCTATGTAGTGGGAATGTCCACCTGTCGTTGCTTGGAGCGCCATCTGTGTCTCACATTTTTCTGGCAGAAGGATTGCACAGATGGTTGAGGGCTTCGCTATGTTTTGTGTGTCTACGCTATTACCGTGTTCGCCCGCTTCCTCTTGCTGGCGCCAATGATGCAATGTGTAACTGTGTGTTTTTCTTTGTTTTTTTGCTTGCTTTAGCAGTCCCAATGCAAATAATGCGTAGACTATTATGCGGGAGTAAGGATGGAAATGATAAGTTTTTGGAGTTGAGGATTAATATTTGTCGTATTTGTTTGTTTAGCAACAGGGAAAGTAGGTAAATTTGGAAAAGTGCGAGGACCGTGTTTTACGTGGGACTCGAACCCACAACCTCTGGGATGGCAGGCTAGTGCACTTACGCACAACTAGAGTTCCGGAAATATTTCGGGTTTTCAATGAATAAGCGACGTTTACTTCGCGGTAGACTAGATGGCTCGCTTTCGCAAAGATCTATGTGAGTATTTGATCTGTAGGCTTCCCAAATGTAATACATATTATATATAGGGGTTTTCAGTAAGAGCGCTTCAACTTTTGAACTTTTTTGAATAAAACACAAACGGTTTGACTTTTTTATAATTTTTTTTTTATTATCGAGTTTGAACATATACATTTAAGTATGAAATTCGATTTCTTTTGCATGACCACCGCGTGCACGTTTTACGAAGTCCAATCGTTGAACCCAATTTTCGACCACTTTTTTGCATAAATCGGCCGAAATTCCAGCAATTTCGCGTTCAATGACTTCACATAACCCCAAAACGGGATAGCTTGTTAAATGGACCGTAAAATGGCCGTAATGCTCTTAAAGTAGCAGCAACAGAACGATTATTTTCATAAAAAATTTGAACGATTTGCAATCGTTGCTCAAGTGTGTAGCGTTCCATGATGAAATGTATACCAATGAAGTTTACAAATGACAAGCGAAAAATAAAAAATATTGCGTCGTTCGTCCTCCCTATCGGAAAAAGTTGAAGCGCACCTATTGAATAACCCTATACTAACTACTACCAGTTCTCATTCGCGGCTGTCGATGTAGATCAAACTATTATTTTTATGTTGGTATTTCTGTTTCTTATTTTTTCCATGCCCGAGTTTTTGATGCTATAAAGCCAAGTCCTTAAAGTCCTTAAACGATATTTCTTTTTAGATAAAATAAGTTCACTAAACAAGCCTAAAAATTGGATTTTAAAAAATATTCAAATATGACTACAAAACACAAAACGTTTTTTTCAATCGATAATCGATGTCGATAGATATTTTAATGTCGAAGAAATATCTAAAATCGTTTCATTAGAGCTTCAAAGCTCAAAGGGCTACTGCATTTTTATGACCTTGCTCATATGTATATATGATTTCTTTTTGTTATTCCAAGGCGATAACAACTGTGCGGAAATATTAGAATTTTTGCATGAAATTCAGGCACGTATTTATTACGTATGTATGTATGTAGATAACTATAGAAATAGAATTATTGATATGCCCATGCTTAGTATTCAAAAGAATTATTGGTAATTGCAACAAACATGCGTGTTTGTATGGGTACGATTTTCAAAGCTTCATTCACATGCATTAGATACCAAACAGTGCATAATTTTTATTATATTACGAGTACAGTAGGTTCTGTTTTTATGCGGCTTTTTTTATGCGGTTTTGAAGTAGTGCGGTTTTTTTTTAAATTACAAAATGCATGTCGACCTATCGGGAATTGTACATATAAACAAGATTCTAAGCCAGCTAAGCAAAAACTCATCACAGATTACATCAGAAATGCTAACCCTACAAGTATGGAACCGCCTGCATAACTATCTAGATCAGACGTGTACATTTCCTCAAGTGACGAAAGTGATTTTACGCCAAATCCTAAACGAACGCGCAACATGTGGGTATTGTCTGATTCTATTTCTGACTTAAATTTATTTTTCGATTCTGACGTTTCTTAAATAAAGATATAATTTTCAAAAATACAATATTTTGTTTATGCGATTTTATTTAATTATTTCAGATTCATGCGGTCTATGGAACGTATCTATAGTTATAATATGGGACTAGTGCCCTTTTTTATTTTTACTTTTATTACATTATTTCAGATTTATGCGGTTTTAGCACTTTTGAAACGTATCTATAGTTTTACTATAGAACTAGTAGCTTTTTTTATGCTGTCTTTTTTTATGCTGTTTCTTGCGGAACGTATCTACCGCATACAAACAGAACCTACTGTATATATATATATACAAGTAACAAATATATCTAACACTTTCATTGTAATGGAACTACGAGTATTATTTGAGTTATTTACAGGAACCTAAAACATTAAATTAGGTAAAAAATGAGCTGAAATGCACTAAACTAACAACAATTTCGAGTTCCGCAAGTCTGAAAAGATGTACTTAGGATGTTGTTTTAAGGCGACCCGGCGATATAGAAATTTCGAAAAATCGAGTTTTTTATTTTTTTCGATATTTTGAAAGTATAGTATCTTAGGAATATACTGTGAAATTTTCTTGCGGAAATTCCCAATGTTATAGCTTCTATATCCCATTAACTAGGTAGAGAGCGGTCCGCGCGCTCCTGTACCTCAAACTTTACACTCATTTATCTCAAAACTATTTTTTCGGCCTGGTATTGTCAAAAAAAAAAAAACAATTCAACCGAATCGTCTGAAATTTGAATAGGCTGTTCACAACATCAATGGCTATCGCCCGTACTAGAACCATATTATTATTTCAATTATTTCGTATTGTTTTGATTATTAACTGAAAACCGATTTTTAGAGTGCCTAATTTAAAACCGGGTCATTTTGTCATTTTTTTTATTATAGTAGCGGGACATAGCTACAGTCAAATTGATTAATAATATTTTGGTTTTTGTGTTTCAGATAAATAGAAGTGCCAAAATGGACAACACCGTCCAGGTCCAATTTTTCGGGAGGGTCAATTTCAGCGCCATTTTTTAAATTATTAAAATTAAAAAAAAAACGTTGTTTTTCATTTTTCTATGTAAAAGAAGTTAAATAAAAAGTCTAACAAATTTAAACATGGATGTTCATTTTTTTTATTGTAAAAAAAAGAAAATCCTGATAACACCTCCTTAAAACAAAATATGGATTTTTTTTTGGTGCCAGCCCTTTTTCTATTCTCAACAGTATCAGTTTCTTGAAATCTTTTCGCCAACGTCTAATAGCCGGCTCAGTCAGACGATTATTTTCACCAAAAAATCACGAATTTGGCGATAAATGGCATGAAAATGGTCAATCATAATAAGATGATATAAAAAAAGTACCTTTATATTTAATTTTGACTAATGCCAAATTTATATATAGGGATTTTTCGGTACGAAGAACTAATTTTCGGTATCTAAAATGATGACGCAACCAAACAAGTTATACATTCTGTCAAAAAAATATCGAGAATTGTTCATTTAAAAAGCTCACGTTACACATACCTATGTCTTCATTTTTTTTTTGCTGGAATGTTGGCGTTTAATTATATCAGTCAACCGCAGGTGTGCCCTGCGATTTTCACTATGGATAAAAATGTCGAACAAAGAATTTAAATTTTAAATTTTGTGTTTTGAATGGAATCTCGTATGCCGAATCGCTGAAAATGTTGAAGAAAGCAAGTATGTGCTTTATCTAAAACACGGGTCTACAAGTGGTATAAGACTTTTGCAGTGGGCCGAGAAGTCGTGGAAGATTTGCCCCGATCTGGTCGCCCATCAACGTCTTTAACGGGTGAAAACGTCGACAAAGCCAAGGAAGTGGTGCTTGAAAATCATCATTTAAGTTTGAGAGAGGTAACTCGTGACCTTCGCTTGTCTTACGAATCAATTCGCAACATTTTACACCATCAATTGGGCATGGTACGCGTGGCTGCTCGAATTGTTCCAAGAGAGTTGAATTTCTTTCAAAAAATTCATCGGAAGAAGGTGGCTGAAGACATGAGCAAGTGAACTCGGACTCAACGTTTATCCAGCGGATCATAACAGGTGATGACACGTGGGTAAATGAGTTTGACATGCAAACCAGTCAACAGGTGGCTAGATGGCGCTATCTACATGAGCCGAAACCCAAAAAACCCAAAATACCACGTCAAAGTCGGTCAAAAGTGAAAGTCATGCTACTCGTTTTCTTTGACTATCATGGTGTTGAGTACTTGGAACCTCGGAATTCGTTCCAAATGATTCTACGGTAAATAAAAAATATTATTTGGAAGTTATGCAACGTTTGAGAGAGAAATGTGCGTAGGAAACGGCCCAATTTGTGGAAAGAAAGCTCATGGATTTTGCACCATGATAACTCAGCGGCTCACAAGACTCATATTGTGAACACTTTTTTGACTAAAAACTCTACAAATATCATCGAACAGTCACCGTATTCACCGGATCTAGCCCCCTGTGACTTTTCTCTTTTCTAAAAACTTAAAATGCCACTCCGCGGACGCCGCTTTGAGTCGATAGAAGTCATTAAGGAGAGTTCGCTGAAGGAGCTGAAGAAGATCTCTTAAAACGCGTTTAAAAGGTGCTTTGATGACTGGACTAATCGTTGGAATAAATATAAATTTTGATGATTAAACAATTATTTTGTGTTTTATTGAACAATTCCCGGTACGTTTTTGACAGAATGTATGTAACCGTTGCCGAATAGGTTGGTGCATGACTACCAATCAGAAGTGCGCAAGTTCAAATATCGGTAAAATACTAAAAATGAAGAAAAAATGTTTTCTAATAATGGTCGCCCCTCGGCAGACAATGGCAAACCTCCGAGTGTATTTCTGCCATGAAAAAATTTCTCATAAAAAACCATTTGACGTTCGGAGTCGGTTAGGTTTCTCCAATTGTAGAACAACATCAAGGAGAAAATCCTATCTAACAGAAGTGCACGCGCCAATTATTTATTTATTTTTTAATAGAAAAAGTATCTGTATGGAAATATTTTTTAACTATAAATCAAACTAAAGCTTGCCAAACAAAACAAAAATAATTAAATTTTGCAATATTTCAAAAATTTGCTTGTAAACATTCTTTCATTCATAATTTTTTTTGCAATTAACAACGTATTTAGAGATATTTTAGATCCTTTTTACTTTCAACAGTTGTACTTTTTCTACTTTCTATTCTCAACGCCATAACTTCCTCACAAATTTTTTATTAATTAAAGACAGGTTCATTTAAAAGTTGAGGGGGCTCGAAATAGACTTTAGAGCTATTAACTTAGAGAATTTTGATGTAGAATCTGAATCTGCTATAATAGAAACGAAGCCAAGAAAAATCTTTCCACACAAATTGACCCACCCTAATGTACATGCAATACTGCATAAACATTTGACCGTGAAAAGGATTCCTTTACATCGCATACCGTTTAATTTGATAATCGCGCAAAAGAGGGCTCATGTCGATTGCTTCAAAACTTTATTTAAACGCATGCAAACTGTATTGTTTTACATAGACAACATTTTGAAAAGCAATAAAGCCATTCTCGATTAAAAATATGAATTTATTTTTACTTTTCTATCGAAACGCTTGTATACACATATGTAAACTTATAAAGGGTGGTTAAATTTCAAGGGCCGATGTTGAATGTGAACCACACCTAAACGTCAACGACAACGTTGGACTATTTTCTTTGAGATTATTTGAAATAAAAGGTGTACGTCGATAAGCCAGGAACAATGCAAGAGCTAAGAGATAATTCGGCACATTAACGGCATAGAACTTCAATTATGCCTCAGCGTCATCGAAAATTTGGACCATCGGATGGAGGTGTGCCGTCGAGGCCGCGGCGGTCATTTGGCCGATATTTTGTTTCATATAAAATTGAACCATACCAATATTATCATAGTAAAGAGAAATGCCAATAATTTTCTAAAAAAATTGTATTTTATTAAAAATCAACACCGGCCCTTGAAACTTAACCATCCTTTATATGCTCATATAAACACACACATACAAATATATACCTGTGCGTGCTTACATCGAACCTCGCACCAAATTGCAAATTTTGTATTTTCCGTTATATATGTAAAAACAAATGCATACTTACTTGCCCTTAGCTGTCCATCCACCTCCTCGAATGTGAGATCATTAAATACACGCACATCGAAGCCATATAACTTCAATGTTTGCGCGATCGTATCACGATCCTTCTCCGTACCCATACGATCTTTCTGACCCTTGACGTATTTGTGATTCAGTATAACGGCAATACCCACATTTGGGTTATTATTTGGGTAGTACTCCTCCTCAGTAGAACGTGAAACAATTACTTGATTTGTTGGTGTGATGATGTCATGGGTTTGCCCCGCATTCTTGGCAGCGTCAGCTTTGTCATGTTTGGCTTTGGATTTTTTGCCAGAGAAAAGTTCAAAATCTGCTTCATCCGACATGTTGTCGTCGTTGTCAGTTTTGCGATTATTTCTATATGGATTGCAGTTACCTATTTTGAAATTGTTTATTAAACTATTTGTACCACCAATTAACACCGATCCCCTAATGACGACCACGACGTCTGCTCACAAACTGATTTTCTACACTTGGCTGGAATCTAAGTGAACAGTTAAGTGCATGAATGAATACGAGCATTAGAAGGTAATTTTTATCTTATCAAAAAAACATCAGCACTTGTTACTTCTCTTTTTAGAAATTATATGTATATGTGTGTACGTACTTGCGTACAATGGCTAAGTAAACCAATAGTGTCTGGGGAAACCTAAGGGGGACGATTGGTTGTTAAAGCAGGGAAGCCAAATATGAATATCACTAAATGGTAATACAGTGGCGGTGATATGCTGATACAGAAACGGGCACATTATTGGAGTTAAATTTCAAATAATATTTTTAAAAAATATTTTCTACTACAATTTTTAGTTTAATAGCTTTTCATAAAGAAACTAGAATAAGAAAAAGGACGAATTAAAAATTTCTTTGATGATACTATTAAGCCAGCTATTTTTAGTAATACTGTAAAACTAAATCATGTGAAAAGATTTTTAGAGGTGTATTACCTAGCAGAGCGTTATTTGGCTCTGAGCGAATTTGATAGATATGCCGACGACATTCGTTTTGTGTTTCACTAAGCTAAAACTTAGTGTGGAGTTGTCCGATCTCCTATCGGGCGTATCCCAGGTGGCACGTCCCATGTGGATAGGGAAGCCCTGGCATCATAATTGTGAGTTGTAAGGCTGCTTCGGTGGCGGTACGACCTCCCAAAGAAGCCGGAAAATCGAAGAGCGTGGCAAGAACGGAAAGGAGAAAGCGGCGGGCAAGGCTCATGCGGGAGAAATTAGCATGCGGCTCTGTCGGCCCTTCTGCGTCTGTACCATCCAAAAGGCCTCGATCGGCGGAAATGACACTCACAGAAGCCACCGGGTCCTCAGTGGGCACTGGCGCTCCCAAATTGTCTCGCTCTCGACGTAAGCGGAGGAAGATGGTGGCTGAAAGCAGCACACCGCCCTGCCCTGGGCCTGATGCTGATATCCGCGCCACGACCCCCCAAGGTACGAGCGTGATATCGGCGCAAGTTAATGTGACTGGCGATGGTTCTACTGAGCCGCGGTCTAACCGCCGCCTCGACAACAAGGCCAACTTCTTTGGCCCAGAGCCCGTTTTGCCACTCAATTCTGCGGCTATCAAAGCCACGGTTATCAAATGCGTTACTACAACGAGCTTGGCAGGCTGAGAGACTCTGCAGATGGACTAAACTGATTTTACCTGCTATTTTTTAGCAGCATTTATTTATTACTTTTTCACTTACAGGCTTTATTTGTTTATTTTTCAGTTGAAAAATTACGATTTTCGACATGGATTATCGAGACAGGAGCGCATTTATCAACATACATCGAGTTAAGGCGTTGAGGCCCTACACTTAGCCACTGTGAAACGCTGGTACAAAGAGTTCCAATGTGACCGTCGATCTTTGCAGAATGAATTTTGTGAATACCGTCCAAAAAAGTTGTTTGTGCCAGGAACAATTGATGCTGTGCGCCATTTGTTTCACGTAGATGGATCATCATATGGCATATCGCGAGATAGAGGCATTCTTGGGCAATAGTGGAACCAGTGAATAGTGAATGAACATTTGGTACTCAAGAAGATTTCTTCTCCTTAGGTATCACATAATTTGACAATTTCTCAAAAGAAGACTCTTATCAATTGTAGTAAAGAAAATTCGAAAAATTCAGTCTCAGTTGGTCAAAGCCCTCTGTCTATGACATCGTAACAGGTGACGAATCTTGGAACCATACATAAGAATCTAAAACAAAAGAGCAATAGAGCGTAATCCAACTAAAGTTTTTCGCGGAGTAGGCACCTCATAGCAAATAGTCACCTGTTTTTTCGTAAATTCTGGTCATGTCCCAACTGTACCACTACAGATACTTCAAACAGAAAATTCTGAGTGGTACACAACCATTTGTCAAAAGTTTTCGGTGAATTAAGTAGAACCAACCGTCGAAGACGAATCGTTCTTCATCAAGGCAATGCGAGCTCTCAGGTATCGGCTCACAGAAGAGAATTTTTGAGCAATTACAACATCGAATAAATGGGGCATCCACCTTACATAATGGGGCATCCACCTTACATAATAATTTCTTTATGCTCCCGAATACCAAAAATAAAAACCAATATCAACGTTTTTCAACATCTGAAGAGGCTGTTGACTTTAAACAGCTCGTTTTGGAGGTATCCGCTTCTGAGTGGCAAAAGTGCTTTGGTAATTTGTTCAAGCGAATGCGTGTACTGATTTCCAAGGATAATATTTTGAAAAATCTAAATATATTTTCATTATTGGGCACACAATATTGCATATTATGCAACCCTAGTAAATATTTGCTGGTTTGTATAATTAATTATTGTTGCTGGAGTCGTTCGCTTCGATTTATGTTCGCTTCTGTGAAATGTTTCACTGCATAGTAGACCGGAGTGAAATACGTAAATTTTTTCAAATCATATCGTAATAGCAGGGAAAAGTTGCTACATATCAATACAAATTTAGGAAAAAAAAGAAATTTCAAATCGGTTAATATCTTCCGTTCGCGCATTGCATTTAAAATTTATAAATTTTATCCCAAATCTAGCTGATTTACGAAAACTTGTAGAAGTTGTAAATGATTAAAGATCGAGCTCCCT
This sequence comes from Anastrepha obliqua, assembly GCF_027943255.1. NCBI lineage: Eukaryota > Metazoa > Arthropoda > Insecta > Diptera > Tephritidae > Anastrepha > Anastrepha obliqua. The sequence goes on from NC_072892.1 coordinate 114,700,551, forward strand.
TTTTATACATAGCACTTTCAGCATTGAGTAGTAGATTTTTAATTTACTAATCTATCCATTTCTGTGGTTCTGAGCGATTAACTTTTACCAATTTTACACCAAATCTCCTAAGGAAGTCTATGCCAAATGAGGCTTGCGTGAAAGCGGCTTACGGCTACTACAACACGTCTGTGCTTTAGATCGTCTTCCACTTGGTTACTTGTATTCCATCGTCTTTCTTTTCATTTTGCTTTTGATTCTGGCATACCGATAAACGAAGTGCACGGAAGAGCTAGTACTGTCTGGTCATTACCAGTTCTGCTTTCACTCTTGTCGAACAGCGCTGTTTGGTCAAAAAAAATTCTATTCGATGTTCTTTTGAATTACATAGTTTACACAATTACTTAACATTAAATCTCTTGAAACATTTTACTCATGTCTCTTACTCGTAAGGACATACACTGCCCATTTTTTGGTGCACCTAAACCACTGCTGTCATCGGTGCTTCCCACTAATACCGACATTATACAATGTTGGTAAGAAGTGAGGTACAAAATGTCAGTAGAATCTTCTGCTGCCAGTTCTGGTCAGAAGTTAAGCTTCACAGTTGTAGCAGATACTGTAGCTCATCAGACTGAGTCCCTTTATTCCAAGGCTTCGATTCCAATAGTTTCCCACACAAGAGTTGTACAAAAGATTAAACATCTACATGATCGATACTACACTCTTCGTAAATCTTATTCAAGGGACAAAGACACACCTGAGAAACAAAAGAAGTACAATGATTTTATTGAACAATCTTCAAGTACATTATTTGACATTTCGTCCTGCAAGTGCGAGATGACACTCAATTGCTTTTGTCAAAGAAGCTTTGACAAGTGTATTTGTCCCAGGCCGGTAACTATCAACTGCACATGCCCTAAAGATAGAAAGATACCGCCATTAGAAATCAAATTTCTATATGCTCAAAGATATCTCGGACAAGGAAAGATTGGGACAGTAGATAACAAAGAAACTCAAAAGCTTACATTAAAATTGCAGAGAAAAGCTCGTCACTTAAGTCAGACCAACTTACCTGGACCTTCTTGTAGTGGTATTGATTCTGAAACAGAGATAACTCCTGAAGTTGACAATGATAAGAATGATCCCGATTTTCAGACCCCACGCTCTATTTCCTCTCAGTCAGCAAGTTCAAAAAATGCACAGATGCGCTTATCACTTCCAGCAACGGCCTTAACAAGTGATCGTTTTGGAGTATCTGATAGAGCAGCAGGAGCTATTGTGTCTAGTGCATTTAAAGACGTTGGTCTTATAACGGACAAAGATACTTCTTTTGTTGTTGATCGAAGCAAAATGAGAAGAGAAAAAGAAAAATGTAGACTAAAACTTATCGAATCGGGGAATGCAATAGAGCAATTAAACGATCCGATGTGTGTGTATTTTGATGGCAGGATGGATGACACTTTAGTTTTAGTTGAAAAAGGAAACAAACGTTATCAATCTATATAGCACCTACTTCAAAAAGTGGAAAGGACACAGCATACAGCATTGTAAATTATTTTGAAGAAAATGGTATAAATAAATCTAATGTTGTAGTGATTGGATGTGATGGTACGTCAACAAATACTGGGTGGAAGAATGGTGCAATAAAATTCATTGAAACGCGTTTAAAAAGACCAGTACAATGGGCTATCTGTCTCCTCCATTTTAATGAATTACCTCTGAGGCATCTAGTTGAAATACTTGATGGTAAAACAACAGGTCCTCAGTCTTTCAGTGGGCTTCTTGGCAAACAGCTGGCTAAATGTGAATCTTTGTCCATCGTTGCTTTTCAGAGGATCGAATGCTCTCTTCCACGAACACTTGACGCAATAAGCTTAAGTAAAGATCAGAAATACTTACATGACATTGCCATTGCTATTGATTCTGGTTTTTGCTCCCCAGATCTAGCAAATCGAGATCCGAGACCAATATCACACTCTCGTTGGTTGACAATTGCAAACAGGTTCCTACGATTATACATTTCTTTGCAGGAGCCATCTAAAAATCTCATTCAAATTGTAAAATACATTTTGACTGTATACGCACCTCTATGGTTCGAAATCAAAACAAATTCGTCAATAGTTGACGGACCTAAACATATTTTAGAATGTATTAAAAAATGTAGAATCTTATCTTCAGAAGTCCAGGCAGTAGTTCATAAGGTTATTCAAACAAATTCCTTTTTTGCCCATCCAGAAAACATTCTTCTCTCGATGGTGGTAGATGATAGAGAGCATGTCCGCGATCTTGGATTGAGGCGAGTTCTGAAAATAAAAGAACTCCCATCAAAAGACAAAAATATTAGAAACTTTTTGGTTCCTAAACTGAACTTTGAAGCAAATGAATATTTTGAGTTAATTAATTGGTCTGAAATGAAACTTACCTGCCCTCCAATTTTAGACAGCCTTTCTTCTGAAGATATCTTGCAATTAATTTCTGATAAAGAAAAACCTAAATTAACCATAGATTTAACAAATATTCCATGCCATACGCAAGCTGTGGAGCGTTGCGTAAAACTAGTAACTCAAGCGTCCTCAAAAGTGTATGGGAACGAGAGACGTGATGGGTTTATAAGAGCAGCACTCACTTCTCGTACAGTTATGCCTCAATTTGACACTAAAGCAGACTTTGCCACTCCCGAATAAATAATTTTTCATCTTTGGTTGGTTGGTTGGGAAGGGAGTGGGTGGAACTCGTCGTACAGTCACCTTCACGCGGTGAGTTCTGAGTCGTCCAAAAAGGGCGGGCCAAGAGCTGTACAAAACTTCTTTAAGATAGTGTGGTTAGTGGGCGCGCTAAGAGGGGAATAATTTATTCTACTTATATACTCAAGAAGACTTATACAAAAATTAAAATAGAGAAACTAACCACCCGCAATTACGTAAATTTATACAAAAAATGACATTTTCCACTTCTTTTCAGGGGCTGTAGGGGCTTTGATAGAGCGGTAGACGTTTTTCTTTTCAAACTATACCTGATGTTGTAATAGTCTACAAAAAATGAACTTTATCTAACATCATTTCCACCTCTTACAATTTTTCGAATATTTGTTCAATTTATTATAAAATTTGTAAATTTTAAATGCAATGCGCGAACGGAAGATATTAACCGATTTGAAATTTCTTTTTTTTCCTGAATTTGTATTGATATGTAGCAACTTTTCCCTGCTATTACGATATGATTTGAAATAATTTACGTATTTCACTCCGGTCTACTGCATAGTCTGCAGTTCGACTCACCCGTTCAAGCTCCTTTGCAACTCCTCTGCTACTTTGCCATTTTTGTGTGGGGCTAAAATTTGTTTTCGTGCTTGTTTAAGAATTTCTCTCTTGTTTACCATACTTTAAATTTATAACTAAGGTTTTTAGAATTTAATTTTGTCTCTATTAATTTATTAAGAATGTGACCTGCTTCAATTATATTTAGTGCAAATATTTATGCTTCCTGTGTGGTTCATTTTAATTCACCCAACTACCCCTTAAAAAGGTACCCCCTAAAAGGGATCGTTTATTTTTTAATTTTTTCATAATTTAAAAATTTTTATTACTTACTCAAAAAAATATAATTTCACTATTTTATAAAAATATAATGCAATTATAAAACGAAAACAATGCTTTAGCTTAATTTTTTTACAATACTGAAAAATACATCTCTTATAAAATACTATATGTAAATATACTCGTATCTACTTATATATTAAATGCCGTTAAAAACTTTCTGAAAGCAATCAAATGAATTGTACTGGACCTTTAATTAAAGAATATTCTACGTCTAAGTTAAAAATTCTATTAAGTTTTTCTTCTTCTCCAACATCATCGTTTTCGGTGTCTGCCTTAACTGCGATCTGTGCAGCTGCCTTTTTAGGTTTCACTTTTAGGTAGAACATCTTGGTTAGTGTTGACATAAAATTAGGCATCTCTTTTTTTTGATCGAACTGTGCTTTCAAGTGATAAGACTGATATTCATAAGCTACTTTGCGATTCACGGCGGTGAGTAGGCGGAGCAATTCAACACCTTCAGTTTTTGTTTTAACGTCCATAGCTGCCTCATTCAAAATACTGCAGAAACTTTGGATGAACCAGGAACCAGATTCGCTATGGCGAAATGAGTAATAATCTGTTTAAAAATATATAAGTATGAGAATATATTTCACAAATGTAAACCTAATTTAGGTTTGATCCACTATTTGAATTGAGTTAAAAGTTAAAAATATTGTGTAACATAATTTAGAGGATTTTTTATTTGTATATTATAAAATTAAAAGTAAGTTTAAATTATAAAGCAGTAAATAAATAGGAAATAGAACTGGTTCACATATAAATAAATATTTTCTCACTCAAGAACGAGACCGTCTAATTCTTATGCAAAATCGATGGTTGAGCCTGAAATCTATGTGAAGTATATTCGACTGAAAGCTACAACTTTACTCCACCTTTCAGGCAGCACACGAATTCTTCTGACGAAAACTTCGAGTTATTTTGACTTGAACCATTCATTGAGCCAGTTTGCAATGCTCCCTTAAGAAGGGAACCGCTCTCCAATAATGGCTGACTCCATTGATCGGAACAAATAGTAATTCGAAGGTGCAATGTCTGGGAAATACGGCGGATGGGGCAAGATTTCCCAATTCAGTCCCTCTAAATATTTCTTGGCCGATTTAGCAACATGTGGTCTGGCGTTGTCATGCAGGAAATCAGTTTGTCCAGTCACTTTTCTTTGAGAGCTCAATTCACACGCATTAGTTGCAGTCGGTAACAATCGCCAGTGATCTGATCCCACCAGATGCACCACATAACCTTTGAAACATGAATATTTTTTTCGCTGTCGATAGACCTGGTTCTCCTGGCAGACTCCAACTTTTTCGACGCTTAGGGCTATCATAATAGATCCATTTTTCATCACCTGTGACGAAGCACCAGTTGCCGTTCAAGAAGCATCTCACCCGTCACCAAACGTCTCTATGTCCCTCTCCTTAAATTGGAAGACCTTTACCTTACGCTTACCGACGGTTGATCTGTCAAGATCCAATTCTTTAGTGTGATTACTGTAAATACTGATCAATATACGACACGTTTCAGCTTCACTTTTCTTTAAAAGATAATAATGAATCATGACTTCCCGCAAATACTGTTTTTTCGGGACGAACGTAGACATTTGTGGCGTCAGATAAAAAAGGATCTTTACGCTTCAAACGAATGTCACCTACTGCGATCGAGACCTCAAATATACACCCTCAAATCAGTAGTATATAATGAGGGCGAACACAAAAATAGTACCAGCAGTGACACTTCTTTTACGAGGGTGGCAACTTATTTCCATACCCAATATTTTAAGAAATATAGAAGAATAGGATTCTTTCACTTATTTCTTAAGTTTAATTTGAACTTTAAAGTTATATAAATGAGAAAAACTCCTATTTCTATATCTATTGAAGGCTTTTTCATATATGTCCTAAATGTATTCTAGTAGAGAAAAAAATTTCAAAAATCGTATTCTGAAATATAAATTGAATTTTTTTTCATTTTCACAAAAAAATAAAACAATTTTTTTTAATTCGTAAATGTTTTGATAAGTTTTACTTTTCATGAAAAATGATGTGTGATCGAAAAATAGAAAACTTAATTTTCTTTTAAGCTAATTTTCTATAAGCTGTAATATATCAGTTGCTTTGATCGCTTAATGAGTTCTCCGGATATTTGAAATTTTGTTGATCTAGTTCTTTTTTTCAATCCAAAATTGTTATTGGATTGTTAATACATGAAAGAAAAAAATTATGCGGGTTTTCGGTTTCAACGATTGGATTTATATAGGAATAAAAATGTAAACTAATATTATCAAAGTTTCTATAGAATTATGTTGAGTGGTATGTGAGGTGATATTCTTGTCCTTAATATGCCAAGAAATAAGTATAGCTTTGACGCAGAATTTACTGTAGTTGGAATGTTTCTAAACATCCTGTAATTACATAAATTGGAAAAGTTTCTGGATATATTTACCTTCAAACGTTGAATACATAACCAAAATGTCAGCTGTAGACGGTATAGCATAGGTCATATAGATAGGTTCACTGAAATTTGAGAGTTCTGGAAATGAATCAAAATCAGAGCGCATCATCAATCTCGTCATTACTGGTTGATCCACGCGCTTGCCTCGACATGCCTTGAAAAAAAAAATAATAATTTAAAGACAATCATTTATTGTTTTTGCTACAGGTTATTTAATTTAATTCAAGTGAAATAATATGAGTCTAAAATTCTCAACAGACCTATGAAATAATTTATTTACATTGCAAAGAAAATTTTAATTTTAACTTTTTAAAAAACCTCTTGTCTTATAGCGCTTACGTAAACTTGCCGTTTACTCCACATTTTTCGTATTATAACTTAAGAAACAAACGAGAAGTAAGGCTTCCGCTTACTAAAGGGCTTATTCCCGAGCTCTATGTGGTAGTTCCTTTGACTTAATTAGGGTTAAGTTACATAGCCGCTTTTGCGAGAGCCTACTCGGAAGAGAAATCCAAGTTCGATACCATTGTGAGAGAAAGACATGAAAAAAGAATAGAGGAGGGGCGTTATATTGCGTACAGTTGGGGGTTATAGAAAATACCAAGCGAAGACTAATTTCGGTTGTGTTAACTGCTCAAGGACAATTTCTAGTTTTCCATTCACCAAACCGTCACACTTTTTACCAATACACCCACAATTTCTCTAACCGCTGCGATAGTAAGTTTTTCCTAAGATTGTGTAGTTTTCTTTTGGGGTTTCTCATATGAAATTCTAGCTTTCATAGAAAATCATGAAGCAATAATTAAAGGTGATGTAAGTAGCCTAATTTTCACCCTGTGTTAGCCATCTTGAAGCTACTTAATAAATCCGTGTTGTCCTCTTGGAAAAGCTACTTTTTATTTCAGAGCAAATTCTAAAGAAAAAGTACTCAAAAGCGTAGAAATTAAAATTTTTGCTGAAAAAGTTAGCAGGCAATACTGTTTTGCCTATTCCATTTTGCTTAGACTTTCGCATCTTTCAATTCTATTGAAAGTTCTGTGAAAATTACATTACAATTGTGCTTTTCATTGCGATAAATAGCTACCATATAGCCACATTTAGGTAAGTCTTTTGTTGCAGATTATCAATCTGATTTTTCGTAATAACTGCTTAAAATTTATGTACACAGGTGTGATTAGAGCCCGTTGCTGCGATCCTACAGTTGTGCTTTTCATTGAGTAAGTTTCATATTACGATAAAATTGAATTAATTTTCAAATTAATAACGTTTTTAATTATTTGGGTCGATGGTGGTCGTGCTTTTGAAATAGTCGGATAGACAAGCAGTTATCAAGGTCACCTCGGATATATGGGAAAACTTCAAAATAAAGTGCGAGGACATATACAGACTTAACGAGCTGGCGAGTACAACCACTACAATATTCCAATTATGTGGGTGCCATGAAAGAACGGAAAAAATAAAGAAATATTTAAAAGAAGTACTTTGGTGAAGAAATTCATTCATTTGAAAATCTTCGGCAGTCTAAAATGTTCATTGACGTCCCACATAGACCAAACTTCAAATTTCTTTTTACTATTGACGAACTGTTTTAACAGTTGCTCTCTAGATCCTAAAAGCTGAAGTGGAACTTAAGCTAGGGGGCATTTGGGGCTATTGTTGATATAATCACACGATCCATTCCTTTGAACAATTATGCTTCGGTAAGACAATCTTCATGAAGGTGGCCCTATCGAGTTCAGCCCTAAGAACATTACTCGCTGTATTAATGCTTCAGAGACTTTAGGGATCATGGGAAAATATGGACTGTTTGGAACATTGCTGTGATACAATAAAAAAATATTCGCTATGATAAATGTAGCATTCACATGCAACGAGTGTATCCTAGCATTGGAGGTCCAGGTGGTACTCCCTAATAGATATATTTCAGACCAACAGTGTATCATTAAGTATAAAAGGGTATTTTATCCCTTAGCAGCACTCACAATATATGTACCTATACTAGCAAATAAAAGTGGTTTTTCATCGTTCCTCAAGTTGTTTTATTTATTACTTCAGTGTAGGTTTACAAGTGACACATATAGATTCCAATCCGATGCATGGTCAAAATACATATATATATGACACAAATCCATGGGAATAGTTAAGTTAAAAATATAAATAATTAAGTATTATACCACTTATAAAATAACATAAAATTATTCTATGGCTTACAACGATTAATTTTTTACTACATTTTCAGAAAGGGGATAAACTTATGCCCTTTTTTCCCTTGCTTCCAAATTGCATCAATGGATTAAGTAGCATCCGAAATCAGTTGTCAAACTTTACTTAACCTTGTATAATTGAATCATGATAGAAAATTATAAAAGCCACGAAGTTCTACGAAATACGAGCATTTCTTTTTATACTTTGCGCTGAATAATGATGACACAGTAAAATAATAATGAAAATGTCTTTACTGTTTTTCAAAATATTCTCCTTGAAAGTTAATACACTTCTGCATTCGCTCCAATCAATTTTCAAAGCATTTTTGCATTCAGAAGTGGATACTTTCAAAACAAGTTGTTTAAAGGCTTCAGAAAGAAACAGAAATCATTAGGTACCAAATCAGGGCTGTAGGGCGGATGTGCCATTAACACGATCTTTTGAGTGCTCAAAAACTTTCTTGTGTGTAATTCCATAATTTGGGCAAATGAATTTTTGAACTTACTCAAAAAAGAACAAATAGAGGCCGTAAGTGAAAAAGTTCGGTTACGTATAAACTTTTCCACATACTGACTCACTATCGTAAAATCAAAGTTTTATGTCCAGAATCTTTAGCTGTTGCCTTGACGATGCAACCTTGAAAATTGTTTTTCGTAGCCTTTGCCATAAATCTGTTCAAAAGATTTTTATATCTTAGACTGAAATGAAATGAAATTTAAATTGAAACTCTCAAACCAAGGGATTTTCGACAAGTCGCACGTGTGTAGCCTTGAGGTACTTGAGATCAAAACTTAAATAAAGTGATCAGCAGTCTGCCTCTAGACAGTAGACTAGCTGTCTTGCTTTATTATTACCAATATGCCTACCACCCCCTCTACTTCGCAACAGGTAATAGTAGTGAATTATTACCTGCACAAAAAATAGCTTTGGTTTTCCCAATAAGGTCGGACAATTAGTTCCAAGAAATGGCTCCCACAGCTTTTCAGTTGAGTAAAAGTCATCAGCTGCACATATTCTGCCTCTATCTCCATGGGTCATAACGACGAGCACAAAACAATCATGTTGGCTGTGATCTTCAGTGGCGACTATAAGAAATGACTAAATTAATCATTCGCAGTGCCTTAATATTCCATTTACATACCTGAATCCAAAAGTGTTGATATCTGCTTTATTTTCAAGTCATTGTAAGCGCGCACTTCGAATCCATAATTCTCTAAAGACGCTGTAATATCTTTGCTGTCTTTTTCAGTACCCTTACGAATTGATTGGCCCCGCATATGCTTGTGGTTGAGGATGATAGCAAGACCAATATATGGATTATTAGTTCTATAATCAACTTCTGTAGTAGGCCGTGAGATAATAACCTCGGTTTGTGCTGTGTTTGGCTTCTGCGGTTCGGCTTGCAATTTAGATGACGGAGGATCCTTTTCGATTTTTTTACTGCTGAAAAAGAAAATATCCTGTTCGTCCATTATAAATTTTGGCAAATCTGGAATAAAGGAAAATTTGTGTGATTTTTGTTTAAATATTGGCGGTAAAAATAGAAAATCTTGATTTTGTAATCGCCGATCAGTAATCGGCGCTATACATTTTTTTGCGAGTGAAAACTAATCCAAATAATCTTCATTTGAATTCAATTCAACAAATTTTGTTGATGTACGTCAAATTAAAACTCAAAAAATCTACAATTAGAGAAAAACGGCTCTAAATTCAGTATTCAGTATTCAACGCACTATGCCTTGCCAAGTCAAGGTTAGTTTAGGTTAAGCTGTAGCTATTGTCCAATATGAGTTTCACTCTGCCTAATGTCCCAATGTGAAGCCGCATGGTCAACTTGCCCCAATCTCTACTAAAACCAATGCAAGCTGAGCTAAATCTTTAAAGGATCCCTGGTTTCTACAGTGCTGAAGTTTTCCAGCTCATTGAAGAATTTTCTACCTAAAATGTCGAATCTTCGTCTGGACAGAAAATGCAAAATCGTCTCTTCCTCTTCTTCATCTTAACACCCTCCGCTGAATTAATATCTGCATACCTAGCCTCAGGGCATGTCTGCCCGTTATCACAGAAATTGGTGTGCTAAGACTATGTTGCCAGCCTATCAGCTGTACATTTCCGGTCGATGTCAAAGTGGCCTGGAAGCAATTTAAGGCGTTACATAGGTTTCGTCGGTTAAAAAAAGGCCTATTTTCCATTTTTTTTTATGTAAAATATTATTTTTTTAATTCAAACTTTTTTCTGTCTTATAGATATATTACATATTTAAAGAATAATTTCTGAAATTTTCAAAAAAAAAAAAAATTAAAACTCTTCCATTGTGACGTCATTTCCGGTGACCCCTCGAAAAAAAGGTGCGTCCGCGTTGTCAGCATAACTCTTGACAGGCTCATCAAAAATGAAAAAAACAAAAGTAAGTGTTTTAGTTAAGACCATAAACTCGTGCTTGAACGAAGGAAAGAAAAAAAAGTAAAAATTGGAATTTTGGCAGACATTTTTCCAAAAAAATGAAAATTTCGTTCAAATTTGCTTGACATTTTGTTTTTTTTTAAATAGTTGTAATTGAAAAAAAAAAACAAAATCCTTCGTTCAAGCACGAGTAAATTGTAACTCGAATACCTGTGTAAAATTTCATCAAAATCGATTGAGTAGTTTTCGAGAACATTTGGCAACCGACTTTGCAAAACACGGTTCCGAGAAAAACGCGTTTAAAGTTTTGAGTAACAATAAAAGTGGCTTGGAGCGCACACCTTCCAAAGGCTGTATCTCCGAAACTATTACTCGGATCGTCTTGAAAATTTAGGATAATATTCCTGAGATGTTGCACAAATTAATAAACAAAAAAAAAAATAAATTGATGTTTTGAACCAACGAAACCCATGTAACCCCTTAACATTAGGCTGCAGTAAAAGATGTGTGGCAATTCATGACGATCATAGAGGTTGTCAATGAAAATGTGGATGTCATTTCCAGGTATCGCATTATACTGTACTATTCTGAAAAACACTACAATTGTTAGAAAGTCGAAAACTAAAAGAGATTTCCAGATGTTTGCAATTTACACCTCCGGCCAACTCGATTTCGGGCTTTGAAACATTTTTGTACGCCTCGAATAACTCGCCCTGTTTTATAACATCATATTTCTATTCTTCCTTGAGGGTCGTGAATAGAGTGGTAAGAGTAAATACAAATTTACTTCTAATTAGATACTGTTTATACCTATGTAGATATTCCAATGATTTTTTTACACAGCATGAAAGAAGAACTAATGGAAATTTCTGCATACTTATCTAAAAACATCACAATTTTTTGGGTTATGATGTTCTTCCTTTAAAGTAGTTATATGATGAAATTTCAAGGCAAGAAAAGTGATTTCGTTATTGAAGACAGAGCGAGCCATTCTATCAAAAAAGGTTGAAGTCCTATAATTAGTGGCAGTTCTGGATGAAAATCCATGTCGGATGGAACAAGAATTTGCAAGAGTGGCACAGGAATTTAAGCCGGGAGACTTCGAAAATCGTTTTTTTCTTTCTCCAACCACAAAACAAGGAGGTTTTTGAATCCTATTGAAATGAAATCCAATGGGATTTGTAGGTTAGAATAAACGCCTCTTCATGTACAGAGTGAACGATATGAACCAACTTCACACTGCTTGTATCTGTAAAACAGCTCATCACATTTATAAGCCATCAACAGCATTTGCGTCTCAGTTTTGTTGAATTTTTTTTTTTCTGTGATGGAACTCAAACCTAATAGTGTGATTGCGTTATATTTGGCTGGAAAATCACAACCAACCATTGTTCGTGAGCTCAGTCACCTCAAAGTGAATAAAATGTTTGTATATCGCACTATAAAACGTTACAATGATACTGGTAACATTGCAAAACGCTATGCAGGTGGACCGAACGCTCATACGAGAAGTTGAGCCTACGTATGACCACTCGAAGCAATTTCCCATCGCAAGTAATGATTTGGGCCGCAGTGACTGTTGATGGACGCTGTCCAATCGTTTTTATAGAGCCTGATGTCAAAGTGAATGCGACTTATTATCGGGGGAAAAGCTGCTTTTGAGCCGTGGACACGCAAAAATTTCGGTCGTAGACCATGGACGTTCCAACAGGACTCGGCACCATCTCATAAAGCTCGTGTGAACCAAGAATGGTTAAAAAATCATGTTCCACATTTCATTTTGTCCACACAATGGCTTTCGAATTCGCCAGACGCAAGTCCAATGAACTGTTCCATCTGATCCATTTTGGAGAGAAAGGTGAGGACTAAAAAATATGCCAGTATGGATGTGCTGATAAAAGCGATTATATGAGAATGGGCCAAAATACCTCAAGAACACATTCGGGCTGCATATAACTCTTTTTTTTTCCGTTTGAAGGCTATCGCCAAGGCAAAAGGTGGTCATATAGAGCTAAAGTGAATATACATATATTAAAATTGTAATCATTATTGAACAATTTTGTCTTTGAAATTAATAAAAACTAATTTCACACAAAAAAGCTATGGTGTTTTGAATAGGTAACCCTTCATATCGTTCACCCTGTATATAAGTAGTTATCCATAAAACCAAATTTCCTATATGTAAAAGATCTGTGTAAAATCCGAGATGAGACATGAACGTTTTTATTGAACAGATAGGACAGAAACAAACGTTAAGACCCGTCACTTAATGGGAAAAAATCAAAACATCACAATCTATAATACTCTCATCCAGCTCACCTTCCCAAATGTTGATGAACCAGAAAATATTTCTTGCGTAAATGTTGCCCTTCGCGTAACTGCCCTTAAAAAGGAATCACCTCGGATGGCAAAACTCCACCTGTACGTGTACTTTTACTGCGCAATTGACTGATTAGCCTTTTCAAAGGATATTCACTTTTTACTATCACGCCAATAATTTATTGACTACCATTAAAAATCTGACGGGGCGGCAATGTGATTTTGCCATGCGTTTCTAGCCAACTAACGCCTTGCAAAGGGAGCATGTCACGCCCAATAAAGGAAACACTTAAGCAAAATATCATAAGCAATTTTCAGTCAGGGTGAAAAGCTTTGAAATGCCATCAAAAGTACTAAGATCGTCTTGTTTTTGGGAGGTGTTGGCAGAACGGAAGGGGGTTGAAATTTTCGGAAATTGTAAAAATTCAACGCAGACATTTTGAGGAAATGCGCAAAATTTATACATTGCCAATAAAAATCTAATTAGCACATAAAATTGTAATAGCAGTGAAGTGACAATGTGACAACCACAAGACGTCACAGTAACAGTTGCTCACAATTCAAATCTGCTATGTGTGTGTGCGCGTTTGTGTTTGTGTGTGAGTTCAAAGAGTGCTGAAGTGCGCGCGCAACGGAAGGCGGAAATGACAGCGCGAGGGAAGGCATGACATATCGGCGCAAAAATCTGTTTACTTGTTTGACATGATGACAAGTGTTGGAAGATTTCAGTTCAGAATGAAAGCAAAAGTTGGCTCGTCGAGATGTGGGTGACAAATTATAAAATGAGTGGTTTTCTATGTTCAAATAAAGAAATATTAAATGTTTTATATTTAAATGTTACTTACATATAAAAATATTTATCTATAAAATAACATCTGAGATAGCGATAATAGTTATGATCCAATAATAATCTGCTTCAGCAGTCGCTTCCTTATATTAACTGACGCCAATTATACAAGGAGGCGCAAAATTAGCCATCTAATTTTGTTTTTGAATAACTTTTTTAATAAATAAAAAAAATAACTTTGAATGATGGACATTTATATTTTGGTATTTACACGCTTCATTGGTTTCTGTTTGTATACCGCAGCTGCAAAAAATATAAATCTATCGATCTATTAAAAGTCAAGTTCTTCTCCACTTTCCAGCACAGAGTGACATTTCTCTTCCTCAGGCAGGTACTGCATCGAATACACTTTTCTAGGAGTCATTCCCATTGACAAAATCATAGATTTTGTGTAGGAAAGTTCGCCGTGATTCTAGGTGCATAGATATTTGTAGCTGTGGCCAATATCAGATCGTTAACTGGATCTAAGCGAATTCGACAGAATCAGTTGATTGGATGACGTAACAAAGGATGTGTTTACAAAAAAACTGAGACCGCATTAGTGATATACAAAAAATTTAACACAGCCTTAGCTCATATTGCTTCGTTGCCGTCTGAGCAACGAGTGAGTGAATATGTGTGCATTGCGCAGGCAGAAATCGGCTACCGAGAGCCTTGTGACGTGGCAGCCGAAGTTGTTGGCACAATTTTGTTTTTTACCATAGTTGCTTTTCCTGGGATACAATGCTGCTCTTGTGATCTTTGTTTGCCACCGTTTCTCTGACTCATATGACTTATAAAAAGATAGCTCGGAGAGGTCCTTCACAGCTGATTCTTTGTGGAAATACCGAATTCAAACTAGCTACCACTTAAAAACACAACTCGTTCTTAGGCAGACCCTGTAGGGGTCATTCTGTATTTCTGCTGCTCTTGGTGCTTTTTCTCATCCTTTTTTCAGCTACACTGAAGGCAAAATGTTCTTCGATGCTGATACGAAGGATTGAGAGTAGAAGCGAAATTCGTAGTTTCATAGTTACAGTTTGGAGGTAGTTACATATTAATATAAAGACTAACAGGTATCACACTTGTTTAGTCAATTACTTTAAGTTCAATATGAAATGTTTCATCATAGAATTTGAATATTTTGAGTGTTGATCTAAAGAACATATAATTGCCTACACTGACGTTGAAGTGGCAAAGCTCGATTTCACTATCATAGCGAGGACAGCATTCGTAAGTATACTCGGTGCGCTGATAAAAAATATTATTCGAACCCATTGGACTTCTATTGTGACAGGATATGCGATCCTTTATATGCTGTTCCTTATATGCCATCTTTAATACTGACATAGTGTCTCACTTTCTTCAGTCCATCGTCCATATCTTGTGCTATTAACTATTGGACACATCAACCAAAGGGACAAAGGGACCTTTCACACCAGCTACAACAACAACAACAACCTATCACACCAAACAATCCATTCATGAATAATAGTCCTAAAAAGCTTTCATTTTCACTTCTTCAAAGATTTAAAACAATTCGTGATGGTATTCTGACGTCACTGATTTATAATATTTTTTCGTGACGGACATCAGAACACGACATCAATCATCCGAGTAAAAATTTTGGAAAAAGGAGCCCTTACCGTATGGAGTTACCAAAAAAGTGTCACTACTGCTCTGCAAAAGTATGGAAAGATCTCAATTGCGAGACAAACTGCGATGTGAGGAAGGAATTGTGATGGCATTACGTGACGTTATAGCACTCCTGACCAGAGCATCATCGAGAATATCTAGAAGCATTTGAAATGGGAAAGGTGGAAGGATATCTGTACAAAATTGATGGAGCCGACGCCGCGAAGAAGTGAAGTGAAAAACGATTGTTTTAAATAATATTAGGCTTCTTCTATGTATTCGCCACTTCTCTTCTATTCGCTATCTCTCTATCCGAGTCACTTGACGAGAAATTTGCATGTGAAAGCATCATCAAAGTTATCGAGCATTATTCGCCGCTAGCGAATATGGTTGTACCTCATAAACTGGCATAACTCACTATCTTATAAACAAATGTTATTTAAGGCAACTCTATTCCAGCGTTGCTAAGATGTGTTTATTTATACCAGTTGCTTCATCTATTCGCCACTTGCCAACCCCTGGCAAAAAGAGGTTCAGATAGTCTAATTTCTATAAAGTGTGGAATTAAATTGTTGAAAAAAACTGTACAAGGCTACTTACAAACTAATTTAAAATTAAAATTAACTAACCGCTACCAATTTAGGGAGCAAAACGGTAAATATTGCAATCAGAATTTCTGATTTTTGAGTTGTTAGTGAGCAAGTTGGCCGGAGCTGTACATATTTCATAATAGCAAATAGCACAAAGTTACAGATTAAATGTAAACACACCAAGTAATAATAAATAAATAAAATTAGATTTAGTTGAATAAATTGAATTTAAAATAATTTTCGAAAATGGTGGCATTATCGCACTGAAAACAAATGCTGCCGGTATAGCCAAGTCACACTTGGAGAGTATAATACATACAAACAGCTGTATAAGTGTAAACAACTTGAGTCACAAAGAGAGTTGCATATTCAGATTTTCACTAAATGTTTCTCAGAAAATATATGTTGTCAAAATGTCAGCGATTCAAATGCATTAGTTAAATGATTGTCCAAAAAACTGATTTAAAAGAAAATGTCCTTCAAAAATTGTGCATGAACTCATATTTATATTCAAACTTAACCACCTTTGCCGGTTAGACATTTGCCTATGGCGGCCGATTTTTTACACTACATGATGCCCGACAGTTTATGTTCACAACAATACTCGTACGCTCTCGCGCTCACACACAACGAACAATCAGCTAACCATCGGAAATGCACGAAGCCATTCGCCACAGCCACCAACAGTTTCGGCCGCAAAGACCAGGCAAAGGCAACATTTCCATTCAGTTGAAGAATTAAAGTGGTGTAGTGTAAAGTTGTTCGTGACGGTTACGGACTCAACGCAAGAAAGTCCATCATATTCGAATAAATTGCAGCAGACACGCTGAGCTGAATGCAGCAAGAAAGTGTATGCATACGGTTAATAAAAAATAAAATTCTATGCAACAAATAAAAGTTTACAATAAGTGCGTGTAATAAACGAAAAATCAATCAAAGAATCAAAAATCAAATAAGAAAACAGTGTTTAAACAAGAAGTGAGTGTTAAGTGTATTGTATATAAAATTTCAATAATAAAATTAAAAATAAAGTGTCTCAATAAATTATTGAAAAAAAGTTAAGATTTAATAAATGCATAAAATGAGGCAGTAACATGACAACAACGGCATTAAATGAAAGGCAGTGACAACAAAAACATAAAAAAAACAACGCCAAGTAGAATGCGGGGTGGATTACAAATCAAATAAAATACAACAAACACGGAAAAAGGAATTTTCAAGTAAGAACAACGGTAAATACAAAAACAATAACAATAACAACAAGTAGTGAAAACAATTCAAGCAGATGGCTGGCAGGAGGAGGAAATAAATAGTCAATATGAAAAAGAGTCGATATGAGTTGTGTGTGGGTGGACGTAGTACGAATTGAGCGCATGAACGAGCATACGAATGAACGTATAAACACAACAAAGGAACAACGCGCAATAAATGTGAATCCTGATCGCGAGGTGGCATGCATGCGAGGTGTATGCATGCATACTGGTGTGCATTGTTGTATGTTGGAGTGTATGCCTGTGTGTGCGACCAGGACATTTGTTATGCAAAGTGTATAACCTGTGCCATATATTCTTGAAAATCGGTCGAGTAATTGGGGAAAGCATTGAACTAATTACCGCGAAATAGTGGTTCTATAATGGCCTACAGGTTGGTTGAAAAATATTGCAAGTAAAAGTAAAAGAATTCTTATTCAACATAATATCCCTCAACTTTCATACAATTATGCCAATATTTAATCCGCGGCGGCCGCCAATGAAGTTACAGATTGAAATGAAAGTTGTTTGCGTTCAAATGAAAGATGAAATATTAAAATGGCGTATAAATTTTGATTATTTTACTTATTAAAGGGTGTCGCTTTTAATGCTTGGAGTTACCGAATGGTTGGTGCGTGATTACCATTTGGAAGTGCACAGGTTCGAATATCTGTGCATGCAACACCAAATGATGGAACAAGCTTTTTCTTATAGCGGTCGCCCCTCGGCAGGCAATGGCGAACCTCCGAGTGTAATTCCGCCATGAAAAAGCTCCTCCTCATACCACAAATAGGAGGATGAGCTCGGCCAAATACCATAAGAAGGGTGTAAACGCCATTTATATACATATACATATGTACATACATATATAATCCTCCACTAGTTTTATGCTAAGTTTCCGAAAATTCTGCAAAATATTGTTTCACTGATATTTGATAAATTGTTAACGAGTGCGCCACTAATTGGCCACTTGGCTCTTCACAAACAATGCCATGCACTTGCTCAATGATTTCCAGTGTTATTGCGCTTTTCCGACGTGCACTACGTAATCCACCTTTAAACACATCGATGCGCAGTTGAAAATCAAGGAATGGATTCCTTCCACACTTTCACTATTTTTTATGAAGTGCTAAAGTAATTGCTGCTGCCGGTAAATCTTCCAAATTTTATGATTGCACAATATTTCCCAGGCATCTCAACTTCAAATGGCTTGCAACGAGGAATGAAGTGACAGATTGTAATGAAAGCATTTAAGTTAAAATGAAGGATTGAAATGAAATATGGAATTGGCGTATAAATTTTGATTTCTTTACTTGTTAAAGGGTGTCGCTTTTAATACTTTTTTAATACTAATATCGCGACTGTTTTAGAACTGTTCTAAAACCTTTTAATCTGGTTCCACCACAGAACAATTTTCTTACATTTTGTTGGTAAAAATTTTTAGTAATGAAGATTCTAAATTTATCGAGTTGTGAACTGTTTGAAAATGAATTTATTATTTATACCAAATGTACTGAATTCTTGCCGAAATTCTTGCAACGAATGTGTACCATCTATACAAAGCTTGTAAGTTTTCAAGTGCGTTGATAATCTGGATGGAGGCGTTCGAGAAGAATTTTGTTTTTAAAGTTTTAAAATATTTCTTTAAGATCATAACATTTTCTTAAATCGGTCCTCTTATATCGCACCCTAAATACAAAAGGGTCACAACTCAAAATGTAGCTTCTGCTCAAATATGAACGAGACGTTATCAATAAAACGGTCCGCGGATGACATATGGCAAAAATAAATTTTTTGTTTTTTGGTAGGACTGTTATAAGCTTACATGGCAAATTTCAGCGTGATATGTCACATAGTTTGTTTTCTGTGCTACTGTAAACAAGTCAAGCTCGAGTGTGGAAAATTTTGAGTTGTGACCCTTTTGTATTTAGGGTGCGATATATGTAGTTCTGAAACGTAGTTTGTGTCTGACCACATAAGGCGACGTCCTTAAACGTTTGTCAACAAATGGCTCAGAAATATATACCGTATCTTTTGGAGCCGTATCAGAGAACTATCTCCAATATGTACCTTCTTCTGCTTACTTAAAACTGCCCAATCAATTCCGAAATAAAAACACGAAAATGGAATTGGATTGGACATACTCTCCGCAGAGAAGACGGTAACGTTGCCAAAATGGCTTTTCAATGAAATACGCAAGGAAGTCGACGTAGAGGTCGCCCAGGCCAAACTTGGATGCGCACAATCTCCCACAATAGTCCTTCCACCACCACCTGGAACCAAATCAGACATATAGCGGCTGACAAAAATCGTTGGAGAACATATGTTTTCGCTCTATGTTCCGATTAAGAGGGATAAATATGCATTATGATGTTTTTCTTAAATATTTTGTTTCTTTTCAATTGAAAATTAGATGAATGTATAATTAATCAAGGAATAAAAAAAAACATTTTCTTACAGGAATGATATATGTACATATAATGTGAAGCATACACTTCACTTTATAAAAATCAGCACCTCTTCTGTTCCTCGCAATTACCCTGACAAATGAGATTTTTCGATCCGTTTCTATACCCTGAGACAGCTTTGGACAGAAATTTAATAATGAAAGTTGTGTGTAGTGAAACTGATCCCATATGAGTCCATAAAGGGAAAAGTGTGGACGAAGTATCAGGATTGCATTCGAGATTCCCACTTTTTCCGTACTTAAACTTTACTTCTGCATTGCAATATTTATAACGACGGCCAATTATTCGCCGAGAGATAAAAAGCTAAGCGCAAAATGCATGCCTCGTCTATACACAAATGACGACACTTTTTTGGGTTGCGCGCGATTCATATCGATTGTTGCATCGATTATAAAAGTCTGAAACGATGCACCAGTAAACTACTTTGAGTTGTTGGATCGGTCGAACCGATGCCGATTTGATACAAAAACGCCGGCATTTGTTGAAGAAAAAACCAGCTGCCACCAAGTCAAATCAATTAATTGCAAAATTGCTATAATTATGTTACGAATTGCTTTCTCACCTAACATACGCTCCAAGTTTAGCCTCTGAGATAAGAAAATATGGAGAAATACCACTATGATAAAATATTTGGGTTGCATCTAGAGATCATCGATGGAACATACATCATTTGTTGGCCTAGAGAAATCGTATTATTTAGAGGTCATAAACAACTGAAGAACCTTGCTTCGAATGCTTCTTTATTTAAATTTTCTGGGACTCATTAACTCACACTCGTGCTTTAATTAAATGTAAAGCTTATCAATACAAAATTAGGCCGTGACAGTGTTGCTCTATATACGGTACTCTTAATGATAATCCGTTATCCCGAGAGAGAGAGGTCTTTTTTCGACAAGAGAGATATATACTTTTAAGCTGTCTAGAATTTGATCTTCTAGCATCCATGTACCCGTACACCCTTTTTGGGTGTTTGGCCGAGCTCCTCCTATTTGTGGTGTGCGTCTTGATGTTGTTCCACAAATGGAGGGGCCTGCAGTTTCAAGCCGACTCCGAACGGCAGACATTTTTATGAGGAGCTTTTTCATGGCAGAAATACACTCGGAGGTTTGCCATTCCCTGCCGAGGGGCGACCGCTATTAGAAACATGTTTTTCTTAATTTGTTTCACCGGTGTTTCACCGAGATTCGAACCGACGTTCTCTCTGTGAATTGTGAATGGTAGTCACGCACCAAACCATTCGGCTACGGCGGCGCTCGTCTTGCACGTTAATTCCATGTACCCGTATTATGGAGCTTCTCGAATAATCTTGCAATTGAAGTCTTCACAATTATAATTTGGAATTCTCAATACATGCATATACAAGGTTATGAAGTCCAAAATAAACAAGAAAATAATGTTTTTGATGGCGCCATCTTTCTAATGAGTTAGTGCGTTAGAAGCTGACACTCGGTTCAGTGAAAGCGAAGTATTGCGTCTAAAGTGGCAGTATGTTTGTGTCATCGGTACAAAAATGAGTTTCAAACAAAGACCTAATATCAAATTTTGTTTTAAAATCGGTAAAACTTTTACCGAAACATTTGAATTGATGAAAAAAGTTTATGGCGATAATTGTCTATTTCGTGCCAGATTTCATGAGGGGTTTACACGTTTCAGAGATGGTTGGGAGGACATAAATGGCACTGAACATACTGGCCGCTCAAAATCAGTAATCTCCGGAAATTCCATCGAAATTGTTCGTAAATTTATCAACAATGAATCGAAATCATTGCCAAAAACATCGATTTATCGCATTTTAACCGATCATTTGGGCTTACGAAAGGTCTGTGTACATTGCATTCCGCAGAAGTTAACTGAGGACCAAAAATTGCTCAGAATTCAACATTCGAAAGACCTCATTAAAGAGGCGAGAAAAGACGAGAACTTCCTTTACAACATTGTAACTGGTGATGAAACGTCGGGTGTTTCCAACATGAACCTGAAACTAAGCGTCCCGTGTTTGGAGAAGTCAAAAGTCAAGTCCATGCTCATTTGTTTTTACGATACCAAGGGAATTTTCCACAAGGAGTTCGTGTTAACGGGCCAAATCGTCAATGCAATTTTCTATCTTGGCGTTTTGAAGCATTTGTTGCATCGCATTCGCCGAATTCGCCCTGAATACCGCAAAAGAGGAAGCTGGCGCTTATTGCATTATAATGCACCATCTCATCGATCCACTCTTGTGACTGATTTTTTGACTAGAAATCGCATTTTAACCATCAATCACTCATCTTATTCGTCTTATATGGCTCCCTGTGACTTCTACCTATTCGGAAAATTGCATCCAAAAAGCCTGTACCGACATCCTGAAGAACATTTCGGTCAATGACCTAAAACACTCTATCGAAAAGTTTTTAGATCGCGCAAAACAGTGCATCGAGGCCAGAGGGGACTATTTTGAATAAATAAAGACGAAGTTATCAGAGTAAAACTCCTGTCGTTTCTATTTTAGCTCAGTGTTGTTTATTTTGGACTTCACCTTGGATGTTTAATATGGTGCATCGAGTCAGTAGTTGAAGTCCTTGACAAGTGGCACAGAGACCTAGCTTATCGGCTAGGAATACAGAGTATAGGCGTTTGATCCATTATTTCGTACAAAAAAAAAAAAACAAAAAACTAAATCTACGTGTTCAAAAACTAACTAATTTCCGTTTGGTAAGTTTTTTATTAAATATAAATATACGTGCGAAATATAGGGCGAAAAACGCGGCCAAAAACTGTTAATGCTGTTGTAGTATATTAATATTTTTATTATTACTATATCGCTATAAACGAACAACCAGACTGCATAACTGCGAGCTGCGTGATAACTATTACATTTTTTTTTCCTTTCCAAATAGTATTCAATATTTTTCAAGCGAATACATATTTATAAGTGTCTAAGCCATTGGGCCATGAAAGTATCATTTCATTCTATGAATGAATTTCATTATTTGCTTGTAGTTGTAGGCATATGACTGCGCCAACAACTATTCCAATTTTATTGCACTCTCTTTTACTATTCATGAAAAATTAATTTCTCTGCAAATAAACTTCCAAAAAACTTTTATGTGCAAATAAACAAACAAACAAACAAATAAACAAACACATACTCATCTACAAATACATACATATTTATGTACATGTACATGCAAATTGGCTACACAATTAATAGCCAGGAATTAATATGCCTCTTAGGCTTGGAGTCGTAAAACGAGCGAGCTAAAATTATCAAAATACTCGTGCAATGCAATTCATTGGCTGTCAGATTGTTTGACTGTTCCGTCTGACTGGCGGACCGGCTGACTGAATGACGCACTCACTTGCTGATGCAGCTGGTCGGGCGGTTGGTCGAGCTTTGACTGGTGTACAACAACACTTAACAGCAGCGTGCTGCAACAATAAAAACCGCCTAAAAACCATTGGCCTATTTCCACCCCCTCATACAAACACATCGTCGTTACTTAGCGCACACACACAGATACGAGTACATATACCAGCCCACATTTGGCTCTTATCCTGCTTGCCAAGCACTTGGTGTGCGCGCCGACGGCCGGTACTGTGGCAGACTACATAGTAAGTACTTGAAGGCACTTTAACCACTATCAAAGTGGCAGTCGCTCGAGTACTATCAAGTGGCCTGGAATGGAGTAACGAAGGCATTGGCGTTAGCGTCATTGTCACTGAGGATGCAAAAGCTGTTGGTGTTGCCTGACGACTGGTGAGTCAAGCAGGCAGTAGATGCCTTTGCAACCATTGACACACTTACCACGTCATCAACTGTGGGAGGTTGGCAACATTTTGTGCAAATTTTCATGCAAAAAAAAAAAAAAAACACGAAGAAATTATATAAAAATACTAAAAGCAAGACTGCAATGGCTGCTCTGAAATTGATTTTAAGTTGCAAGTGAACATTCAAACTCCAGCACTCTGCAACACTTGCAAAAGTTTTTATCTCAATATTATCTAAAACTATCAAGTGCCAAGTAAGTCCATCACCATGAGTCCAATCAGTTGTGAGTCCATCAACTACTACTTCGCTGAAGTGGGAAGAGAAGGGAAGACTTCAATTTGGATTGATTAGAGGTTGGAGCTGGATTTAATGGGGAAGTTGAGCTTCCGCCGCCTGCTATGGTATAAATTCGTTTAGATGAGACAAAGTTTTCGCATTTCTAGTGATGGAATTGTTTGTGCCGTAATGCCTCATTTCGACTTGACCACGTTCTGCCAGTTGGTGAAGTGGTTTGAAGTTTTTTACTTATTCAATTTGACAATTTTTTATTTTGTTGAGAAGCGTAAAAAAATATTTGCTTCTCACTTTAGAATATACTCTGTTGCTTTTTTGTGTTAAAATCTTTGCGCTTGAGTGTTTTCAAGATAAAATGGAATTTATGAAATAAAATTTACGCAAAAAACTGTTTCTATGGTTTCTTTGAAAAATGGGTTTATTGCAAGAGAATTAGTAAACGGTTGATCAAGTTAATTGAATTCACAAGCCATTTAATTTTCCAGTTTTACAGTGTGTGTGGGCAACCCAAGCACATTTACACTCTTAGTATCCACTAGTTGCACTGGTTAGACACTCTTTCTCATGGCGAGTGTGAGTTTTGTTGTTTGAGAGAGCGCTTCACTTTTCAGTTATACACTCAGTCCAAAGCAGTACTGGTTGGTAGAAGTTATTGCCCATGGGATTTGAAAATTGTCTACTTTAGTGGGGTCTTAGCTGTTTCTCAAAGCTTCAGGGTACGCTTAACATTACCTTCGAAACAGGCTGGATCCCAGCTAATCTTCAAGCTACCCTTTAAAGTAAAACAAATAGTTGGTAGTTTTTGCTTGATATGAGTGAAGCCTAAACTTGGCAATCCAGTAAGATGATGTTGATTTCCTAAAAAATATAAAAAACCTGTTTTCAAAGTCCCTTCATTAATTGCGGTGACACTAATACCTCTCGGTGGCAGGTCAAGTACCTTGAGATTATTATAGACCGTAGACTCAACTGGTACCGAAATATGGAAGACATCGAAGACGTGCATAGTACACTGGCTGTACAGTACGGTT
The DNA here is from genome assembly GCF_027943255.1 of Anastrepha obliqua. Taxonomy (NCBI): domain Eukaryota; kingdom Metazoa; phylum Arthropoda; class Insecta; order Diptera; family Tephritidae; genus Anastrepha; species Anastrepha obliqua. The sequence goes on from NC_072892.1 coordinate 114,725,346, forward strand.
GTGAGGCCTGTTGTCTTCTACAAGATCATGGTTTGGTTGGCAACGTTGAAAAAGATGGTATCCAAGAGCGAACTGGAAAAAACATAAAGATGCTTACCGCGAGGCTTTTGAGACTTTATTAGACCTTCTCCAAATATATATTCATGCCGATTTCCGGGTTATTTGCAACGCAATCAGACTGAATACATGGCTGCCCTGGAACGATGTCAAATTTGAACACTAAAAAAACTCTCGAGCCTCTCCTGCGGACACACAGGGAGCTAGATTTACACTACTCCACAATTCGGTTGTGAAAATAATTTTTCCACATGAATCCCAAACAGTTGTGAATAGGATCAGTGGCTATCTTCACTGATGACTTAGAAGTAAATAACAGGGCCATTAGGGGCCTCCACTCAGAAGTTTTGCAACTGAACCTAAGTTTACGGCCACATGATTATTGCAGCGCCTTTAAAATTGGGTTAATAAGTATAAAAGAGGTGCGTTGTGGGTCAGGAAATCATCTATTACAGCACGACCGACGGCCATCCCCTCTGACAGTCAAGCTGCCATAAAATAGCTACACAGTCAAAATACTTCTTCCAAAGTAGCAATCGAATGTATAGCGATTCTAAAAGATCACAAACGTTGTTTGAAAATTGTATCACGGATGTGCTGGCTAGGAGGTTAACTAATCTTAACTCAGTCAATTCTGCCCTGTATGTGGGCTTTTATTCTCAAGTAATCACTGGACTACTTCGCATAATCCAACAGTAGATGTACCACAGATACCACGTGCGAGATAACTAGACAAGTCTGGCCTTGAATGAATGAACACAGAATTAGGCCCCTCAATAATCTAGATCTTGCTTCAGTACAGTCGTTGTTACCATCGCCGAACACTGCCTAATAAGAACACATTGGGAACGTATAGTGTTTCCCTCTAATAACCATTGTTGCAGCTGTAGGAACGAGGAAGAGCCCGGACGCGCAACCGCTGTCTAAATTCTTACTTCTTTAGATTTCTGGCTGACTTGGAATTGGCAAACGTCCACAATATTTTATCATTTATTAGAGAGATGAATCGGTTTTACCATGTCATGAAGAAAACGGCGAGATTTGAGCACAAACAAGTGGTATCACAGGCATAAATGGGTTCCTCTGCACCTTCATTGACATTGGCAACCACTGGAAGTTAACCTTACCTAACCTTTAAATTCCACAAAGCATTTACTTTTGACACCATTGCTTTGCCAACTGTTTTAAGATAGTTGTGTGACACGCCTCATTTATGCCTTTTGATTCCTTCTGTCCAGGCACCAAGTAGATCGCAATTTACTTTTAAAGCCATGCAACCCACAAAGCGAATTGGTTATCGCAGCCGTTATTACTTTGACTAGGCTGACTGCCTATTAATGAAAGCATTCGCATTGTTGTGGCTAGTTCGGCTAACTGCTTTAAATGCAGGGGATGGCAGCCACAGTTTCTATAATAATGGTACTTCGTGCCACAGCGGGTTTTGAACTCGGGAACTACGGAATGGTAGTCACGTCCAAACTATTCGGCTACGGTGGCCGCCTTTTTGCCATACGTTTGACCGCCATCTCCCACACTACGATACTATCGAGATTTATGGTCTGAATGATAGCTGTGCCCGTGTGTAGCTAAATGATAGCCCTGTATACAGCCTACACTCCAGTTTACTCTCTAAAGTGATTCCGAAGGTATTTCGTGGACGATTCTGAGATAAATGTGAAAATTCTGTGTTTGAGGGGAGATCAAATCGAGACCTGTAACTTTCTTGTGAAACGCATTAAAGCTGTTTTATCGGGATTCATATCAAGACCGTCAGTCAATTGAGCTTTGGTTTCTATTATATATCAGGGGAAGCAAAAACTTGTGGAAGTTTTCAGTTAAATGTCTTTATTTATTTATTTATTCAGACCTAATTGTGATGATATTCTGCAACCGCGGCGTGTGCTTTCGCTTGTATACCGGAGCTTCAGTGTTTGGGTTCGATAGCGCAGCAGCCGAACCAGCCCATAATATTGAATTTAACCATGGCATTATATAATACTTTAGAAAAACTTATTTGACAGTTAGGTGATCGGTAAAGCCAGTTCCGAAATGTTGGTAAAAAAAAGGAAATTGGATACATTCTTCGGTACCTTCGGTAAGTGAAAAGGTGGAATAGGTGGCTTAACAAATTAGTTCTGTTTATGAACCCAATGCAATAGCAAAAGAGTGGATTCAACGATTCCGTTGTGGTATTATGGACGTTGAAGATGAAAGTCGTTATGGCAGGGCAAAGGCGTGAAAAGTCGTGGAAGTTTGTGAACAATGTGCCCAGGGATTCTAAATTATCTCAACGGGCTAATCTTAATTTTTTTCATCGTCGAACTACAGCGAAAAGACATTGCACTTTTTACTCATCTATTAAAATACTTCCGAAGCTTCGACATCCTTCCTGTGTAATTTTAGCAGTTTAAGAGTTTTTGAAAGATCGCGATTTTACATCATAACTTTTAATCTAAACATATACATATCCATTTTGTCGCTTCAAAGTACTGATATATCACCTAACAGCGTTGCTATAATGAAACTGACAACGACAACAACAACCAGTACAAAAGTATGCATTACAATTCTAAACATTTGATTGCGTATAATTGTGAAAAAGGCGCGTTGAAGCGTTACTTTTTTGGCTTTGTCGCAAACGCGTTACGACATCACTTCCAACTCACCAACCAAGAGCATACCAGTAGCTGCAATAAATGAAATGAAACGCACAATGAAGTGGCATGAAGTACCCATCAGTGAAGAACTGGAGTGGAGTGAAGTATCATTGAATTGAGATGAGAGTAATGATGAAGCAACTGGTGACAAAGGGGCGAATATGGCGCAGCAAAGTGAGTTGATGAAGTAAATGCTGCCGACAGACCAACAGCTAATGCTACTGCTGATGATGCCATTGACGCGGCTACTGCTGCTGGTGGTGCTGGTGGTAGTGGTAATGAATGAAGCATCGGCGACAACGACTATTTTATGAACTAAAATCAACCCTCTCATTCGGTACGCCATCGCGGTACAACGACAGAGTGACAACAATTGACGAAAATGGTCGGAAGTTTAACTGAAAGTCAAGTCAAGCCAAATCAAATGCAATAAATGCTACTAAAATGCCAATGGGTTACGTACAGCGACGACGCTTTGCTATCAACACAATTATGAGGCTAAATTGACTAACCGGAGGCGCGACACAACAACATTATTGTCAGCAAACGCACAAACCTGCGTTAGGAAGTATGCACGTGTACATATATATATATATATATATGTATGTATATATATATATATATATTTGTATATGTGCATGTACATATATGTATATAGAAGTATGTTGGCGTGTTCATGGTGGCTGTTGCAGAGCCAACGGCAACTAAACTCGCAGCAGTGTCATTAGAGAGTGAAATTCGCCCAGAAGCAGTAAATGCGGCATGGTACATTTATTTTCTGATTGTATTGCCGCTTCTGATGGGGGGTTGCTGCAGCGCTGGCTAACATGAGCGTATCTACATAAGTTTGAATAAATGTGCTCCATTATCCAGCTATTTGTCCGCTTTGTCAATGAACCTGGCGTAGCACAAAGTACGTATTATTGTTTCAAGCGGACAGCGTTGGGGAATTTTCACTGTGCACCAAGGCAAGACAAGCAAATATGTATAATAAATAATACAACTAGCTAACGTACTTATTTGCAGTCCATTTAAATTGCGTCATACATACGTACATCTACTATGTACAAATGCTATGACAAGTACTTGAATACTGAATGTATACATATGCACATATACATATAGGTATGTGCGAGTATGTGTATATGCAACATTCTCTTCTTAAGCAACGTTGCCCAATGTGCTGTGCTTCAGTGACAGTACTCCCAAATAGTAGAGAAAACGATTTTTTTTTATGATAACAACAAACACATCACGTTTATTGATAACAGCAGAAGCAGCGACAAACGGTAGCAATACAAATACACAAAGGCGGGTATCTGTTGCTGCAACCACAGCTTCCAATCAACTGTGCACCCCATTCAACTGCTCACTCGGTTCTTCTTTCCTTTTCTACTTTTTTATGCTTCCTGTCTTGTTGTCGCTGATGGTTGCTACTATAATTTTAGTCATAACAATAAACCTTTTATATAATAATAGAAAATACGGAAATAATTTGTAAGCTGTGTTGTGTGCGGGGGCGGTGAATGCTCCATGTGTGTGTGTGAATGTGTGTGCTATACGTGCGATATAATGATGCCAGTATCATGGTGGTGTGGGCAACGCAGCTCGAGGCTTGATGTCACTAAAAATTAGTATGGCATGATTGAAATGATTTCCGAATAGTTTTTTCTGTTGTTGCGTTTCATTTGTTACTTCGGTGAGAACGTTAGCTGACATAATAATATTCTATACTCTCTTATAAGAGGTGTATCAAGATTGTTGGTGATTTTTTTTCTCCATTCGTTGCTTAACGTCATTCTCAAAACAACAGTAAAACCTCGTTATAGATAACATCATTCTATAAAAGGTTTTCCCTCACAGAAAATAATATTATAAAAAAATAGTTTTTGCGAATTTTGTTTATAATAACACAGAAGTTTTGAGCATGAAATGTTTTTATGTACAAGAATTTGGCTAGTTAGTATTCATGACAAATTTAAAACTGTTAAAAGTTCTCCACCATGGGACCCTGAAGACGGTTTCATCGCAAAACGGGAGAATTGGGGGTTCCCTTGAGAACCTGTGGTCTACTCCTGCGGCTAGTGCGCAAACGTGCAAAGTTGCGATATCCGTCTGGCCATGGGTAGACCCGTAGTGCTCGAGAGAACTGCTAGGTCTAAGGAAGCCGTAGCACTCGAATTTTGCTTCAGGCCCTTTATGCAGAAGCTGTTTGGAGGATGAGATGAAATCATCAGAAAAATTTAGACGTTTGGCCTCTCATTTGTGTGCTACACCCGCGGATATTAAGGTTTTAAATATCACACACCTGATGATATTCATCAGTAGCTACAAACGCAACTAGCCACTGTTAGTCGTCCTCCTCTATTCCAAAGCCTCTTTTTTCTTTGCCACCTGTTTGGTTCTTTTCCTTCTTTGAGTATTTGTCCAAGTGGGTCCACTCGCTCTGGAAGCAATTTATCCTATCTTCGGCATGGAAAGCGACATGTTCGCTCAAAAGCTCGAAAATACTAGTTTGACATTATTGTTTATATTTTGTGGTGGTAAATTAGTTTTGAAGTAATAAATTAGTGACGGTGAAAGCCTTTTTGGGAGGCTATCAATTTAATGCTTATCCTTCTTCCCTAGACTTAGATTTTTCTTACTCTAATAGCACAGACAGACGGCGGCATTAATCGGGATTACCGGCGCAGTTAATACTAATTAAAATTGTCGTGTGACAGACAGTTGCTACACGGATTAGTGAATAGTTGACTTGTTTATTGGATAGTTTTGTCAGTGCAAACTATGCTGCGATGTATGAATCCTGAAACCTAAGAGTGTCGCCTTTGGGAAGTAGTTTTTTTTTTTTTAATTTCTAGAAAAAGTGAGGGTGAGTTTAATTTCAGCCAGTTTAGAGAGTACAAATTTTATGATCCATTTGGATTTAGCATGAATAAGGCATTGAAATTCTAAAATGTCATTCTCATCGGAGCAGTGTTTATAACTACTTCAATAGAAAGTGTTTCTTACTTTAAGGGGGGAAGCTGGTCTAGAAATTTGAAAAAATCGAAAAATGAGGGATGCTAGCAAAAATGTCTAAATGCCCAAATTTTTCATTCGACGGCAGTGCCTCGCAGGTATGCCCCGAACGCTATTTACAACTTTAAACGCGTTTTTCTCGAAATCACTTTTTTTAAACTGGCCGAAGACATAACTCGAACAAATCTTTACCGATTCTTACGAAATTTTGACAATACATTCGAAATACCTTTCTCCGGAGACGTACGTAGGATTTTTTATTTATATTACATAGTTTTTTTTTAATCAACAATTTTATGTCGTTCTTTATAGTGAAAATTGTAACTTTTTGTTCAAACGTGCACCATTTCGCGAAAAAACAAAATATCGAAAAAATCCTACGTACGTCTCTTTCTGTTGTTATATAGAAACTAAAAAAAATTTATTTTTTGATCCAGGACAAAAATTAAGGAGTTTACGTCTTCGGCAATGGACCCACTAGAAAAAAAGGCGCCTTAGGAGAACTGCTGGACAGCGGTCATTTTGAAATTAATTCAGACGAAAAATTTTGTATTTGTACCATGAAAGCTATATTATTAAACCTATTTCACAGATTTTCGATTGATTCCTTTGTTGAGTCAAAATAAATTCATAAAATATGCCCATTTTTTGCGCTCTAGACCAGCTTCCCCCCTTAATGAACTTAAACCATTTCGAATGCATTTAGGGCAGCCACCTTATCTCAATAACAAGGTGGCGCCCTTCGCGTACCGCTATTCCACTCTTGGTGAATTTCACCGTGTGGATTTCATATGTGACGTCACACTTTTCCAATTTTTTCGTGTGTTGTTTGTGTAATTTCTTCTTCTTCTGCATACTTTTTCGCATTTTCCCAATTCTCTCACGTAACTATCCATACACCACTGTGACGTCACACCCTTATAGCGGGGTTAAGTCTTGTATTCTATCATTCTTGGTAATAAACTGGTTCATTACTCACATACCTCTCTCTAACTTTCCTCTCTACTTTGGTTAAGTGGTTTTCCAACATAATAGCACTTCGCCATTTTTGATCAGGTCGTTAAAATTTACTTGGCAACACTAAAACAACTCATAGCCATTATTGTGCCAAATGAAAATCAATAAAAATTAAAAAAAGGGAGAGAGTAAAAGCATGAAAGATAATACACTTTTTGTACCTCTTTCAGGTCACACAAAAAACAAATAAACATAAAAAACTGCCTGAGAAAAGTGCTACTGAAAAACTTTAAAAAGTGGTTTTGAGTTTCGTTTAGTGAAAGCCATAGATTTTCTTTCGTATTACCAAAATATAGGCAATTGATTTGCCCGGAAATTTGTTTCTGAACGTACTTAGTTTCTGATTTTGTCTACGCTATGCCATTAGAAAGCAAGGTTTAAATCTGTTTTTGAATAAGACTAATGAAATCCTGTGCATATTCCACAAAATAACTCTTCTATTCAATGACATTTCTTTTGAGGCTTTTGCTTTCCACTTTTCAACTCATCATTACCACATATATGACCAACTAAATAAGTAGTACGTAATGCCTCATCAAAAGATAGAAATTTATTTTAAATTATGCAGTAACGGACGATATTCTGCAAAACCAGCAGACAGTCGATGCATTGGGCGCATGCATGGGGAACTTGAAGGTGGAGCACTCACAGATTCATATTCTCATTAAATGCGCCGTTTTGTGAATGCGAATGCCATAGCTAATGCGAAAGAAGTCTAACAGTACTAATATGTATGAAGAGACGTATGTACATATGTTTGTATGCATATGTACATATATATTTGCATAAAGGAGCGTAGGGCTAAGCACCATTGAGGGACTGCTATCAGCGCTTGAACGGAAGGTGAAAATTAAGAAATTATTGCCGCCTAGTGGAACGACTAAAACTGCATGCATACCTGTTTATACATATATGTATGTACGCACATACATACACTTATGTATATATAAATGAGGCATTTGTGACGATTGAGCATGGAACAAAATTACTATTAAGGCTTTGCGATGCTATGTAGCCGCCATTGTGGCTTAAATTGGTTGCAATAAAAAGCTTTTGAAATTAAACTTATGCTGCTGTATGGCACCGCATGCGTACAAACAAACACATGCATGTTGCGCATATGAATGTCTGTAGACATGTAATTGAGTGCGCCTAGAAGTGCATATCTGAAAAAGAAGCTTAAGTCGTGTTGAAAGAGAAATAAAAAGCAATTAAATCTTGAACATCTATTAATAAATTCTGTTTTCCAGTTATCATCTTGACTACTTAATAGCATTATTTGCAATGCTTTTAACGAAAACTGTTTGGGGGTTTTAGCTCAAGTTACCATAAAAATAAGGGAAAACTGAAGATATCTAAAATTTATCATTTTCGACTTAAACGCTTCTGCATATGACCATAAACTTGTGCATACATACATACAGCTACTTACAGTAAAATGTCTGCATGTAATGCCTCGCTTGATATTTTTTATACGGTGTATACTGCCACATTGCCGCTGCAGTTGGTTAGCAGAACTTGCAACTTAATTACGCGTATTTTTGCTGACTTGTCATACATAACATTATTCCAACGGCATCGCGTTTGTTGTTTTCCTTGGCATATGTGTGATTTTTTGGCTGTTTACGAGGTGTGGCAATTAAGTTTCGTGAGAAATTGCTTAAAATCGTTTTTCTCAATAGTCTCTCCAATGATGGTAAGATTACCAGGTTTGGCCTTCAGCTATGTATAGTGAAAAACGATAGTGAGCGAGTAACTTCGAATTGAGAATTCTGCCTGCTCATTTCAGATGCATTAACACACTCGTGCAAGCAGTCGTTCAGACGGCAACGATACAACATGGCTAACCTCTGTTGATTTTTTCGTATATCACCAACACAATCTCAATTTTTTACGTAAACAAACCGTTGCCTGCGGCCATGCAGTTACTTCAGCTCATCAGCTGATTTTTTCAACTTCGCTGAGAGCCGGTTAACGGTCTGATATTGGGCACACTTTCTGACTCTTTGCAGTACTAGTTTTTCTTTAACTCTACGTAATGTTTCCAATTTTGTTCCCACCATTGGAAGCACACTTTGTAATCCACCAAAGCTAACTTATTCGGGGCATGCCGCCTAGGTGAGTTCCTTTGATTGCGACTTCAGTTTGGGGAATAAAAATAAGCCGTGCGACATTTCACTGTTGACTTTATTGACGGGTCTCGGAGTTATACTCATGTATGCAGATACGAATTTCAGTGTTTATTTGACGCATTGACGCGCTCTAAATGTGCAAAGATTTCAGTAAAAATTTAATGCACAATATGTTCCCCTGCAATGTCACAAAAAATTACTTTCGAAAAACCCACATAAAACACAAATAAAGTCGGTTATCAACTTCAAGCTTCCACTAGAACCAATAGAAGGTACCCTCTTTCCTACAAAATCATTATTTTTTTCTGTACGAGGAAGTTCTTTCAGTTCCTGAGTTATAACTATGCTTATGGAACTTGAATGACACACCTCGTGAGCCTTCTATTGCTGGAGTGACGCAGGCACACGCTCAAATGGAATAAATATTTCTAGCTAGTAAAAAAGTACAAAAAAGGTGATACTGCATCGCTATGATGTAGTAAAAATTTGTATTTTTTAGTAGCCCCAGAATAAGTGAAAGAACAACAACCAGTAACTGCGTGCTGCCGCAAAAGCCACCGTTGTGAACGTAATTAATTTAATGCACATAATGGGCAATGCAAGAAATGTAGAAAACTTTCAGAACAATGCATATAAAAGGCAAAGTGTCTCTCAAACGAGCAGCAACCGCACTTACAAGATGCAACAAATCATTTTAGTGCGGGATTAATGCCGCTTCTTAAGCCGAATGAGCGGTAGTTGGGCGCAAAGTGGCCAAAAGCCGAGGTGTGCAATCCCAAGTGGAAAGGCTTGCCGTGAATTAGGTTTTTTTAACGCCACATTTTCAAAAGTAAAATCAAAACCAATGAATAATATTATTGAGTTTATTGGTTTTTCTTCTGCGTAACATTTTATTTAATTTTATAAGGTTTCGAGCAATGCGAAGATGGCAATCATTGGATTCAATTTAACTAACGGACCTATAAGCCAAAATATTTCAATTAACCGCTAGTGGCAAATATTCATAACGCTACTTGGAGTTCGATAGATATTGCCTATGCTTCATATTTTGATGCGCCATTGTTTGTTCGGTCCTTTTTCTTTGGGGTGGTTTGTAAGGAACCAATAACCCTGGAATATTTTCTAAGAACTTAGGAGTTTGGCACATTCGTAATACTCAGAATAGCGATGGAACACGGAACTTCCGATGTTATCTGAACACCAGCAACACCGTATAGGAGCAAAGGAGCCAACAGAATAGCTTTTTGCTGGGATTTGAGAAGAACCTCCTCGGCACTTCAGAAGTTACTCTTCGCCATCTTCTCCATAAGACCGATTAAATCTGGACGTACATTAATCTGCTATTGAAGCCAATAAATGCCATTCTCGGAGTACAATCCCGATCTCCAGCAGATGAAGCGCTTCGGTTTCCTCGTGAGACCCGGGTTACTCTGACATATTAACGTAGCATATTGCACTTCTCGATTTTATTAATTTTACGGCATGCGAAAGTATACCACATAACGTTGACCACCTCTACTCTCTAGCGGCGAATCTCGATAATTTAGTTGATGCTTTAAAATGCAAATTTTTTGCCAAGTGAGCGGAGTGCAGAGATACCAAATAACACGGTGAGATCCTTTATAACTCCGACATAGGTAGAGGTATTGCTCAACGTCAGAGGTAGAGGTATCGCCCAAAAAAAAAAAACTATGAAAAACCTATGTCATGCTAAATAGTTAACTGTGGCTCTCTCTCCGTACTTAACCGTGGCGACTCTCCTCTTCAAATTTGTTGCTTTCATTCTAACAATTTCGCAACGGGCACTCGGTGCGCTCCATGTACAATGCAATTATGTATACGCACACGCACTTGGAAAGGCTTAAATCTCTGCATCGGTAGTTTCAAGTTAAGCTGACAACAAAAGATTCCTGCTGCAGCAGTGCCAACGGTAGAAAAAAAAACCACAAGGGCGAGAAAAAAGCTACAGTAACCACAGTGTGACAAGCAGCTCGTATTACATATTTGAAAAATTGCATGCCACCGGAGAGCAGTGCAAATTACTTAAATGCCCATTTGTGCGCACAAAAGCTCCCAGAAGAATGTGAAGACGCGACGGCATGAATGCACATACATACATACACACAAACGTACCCACCTACCATACATAGTATATACATAAGTGCACGGCCACAATATACACGTGTGCGTAAATCATGTATACATACATATTTAGATCGTTTGTAAATAGATGCTGAAAATACATTAAGGCGGGTCATAACATCTCAGAAGCAAGGTTCAAAGTTGATGAAACAGATGACTCGAGAAAAAATTAGACAAAAATAATAATGAAAGTATCTTATAGTAACTGTGCAATTTTTGTGTGTATAGGTGTGTTAGATCGTCAGAATGACTTGAGATAGAGTCAGCAGGTGCTACTTTGGACTCAGTAGGCAACTGAGTTTGAGTAAAGTTTTCTCTCTATGAGCAAACATCGTACTTTATTTGCTCTTCATCATTCTTTATCTACTGTGTGGCGAAAAAGTTTGGACAATTAAAACATTTTTTTGTAGCATTGCCACCTGAATATTATTGCAAAAAAGCAACTTATAACGCATTTCAATATTAAAATATAGGCTTTAAACAAGTTTTATTAAAAAAAATATTTTTTTGATGGTGCCAAATGATTTTAATTGCGAAAATTGCAAACTATCACAAAATGTCATATGCATATTAAAATATAAATATCAAATGAAAGGAGTTTGAACAAACTTTATTAAACAAAATTTAGCTGGTGTTGCCACACTTTTTTTTTGAACTGTTACAAATTGATTTCAAAAATAACATATACATATAAAAATGTATATACATTTATCAATTCAAAAGTCGAAAAAGTTTTAATTTGAAAAAATTTTTCAAACGGCTTTGCTATGTAATTTTAACCAAAATTTATTAAAGTTGGTATATGTGCATCAAAAAACTATATTAAAAACAAACGAACAAAGCTTTAATCAATATGATTAGTGTTTGGCGTTGCCACCTTATGGTATATAACAGTACAAACAAAAACAAAAAAATTTGACTGTGAGTATTACACAAATTAGGAGTGATAATGCTTTAATTTCTTGAATAGCGTTGCCACTTATTTTCAAAATTCAAAAAGTATTGGAATAACCTTATAATATTAAATACGTCATATACTTTTGCAGGTAAAAAGCGCTATAGAAGAAGAAATCCCTGGGGTGGTAAATGAACCGAAAAATGAGCTGTCAGCTAACACACCGTGTGACAAAAATCAACTTTTTTTGATACCCAGAAAAACTTCACATGCACGTTAAACTACAGATTTTATAAAGTAATGCTGCAATTTGATTTAAAATTTGAAAAGTCGAGTCAAGAAGCACCGAGAGATTTAGTAACTTGTAAAACATTCAGGCAAAAAGCCCATTGTATTTAAAGCTGTGGAAAGTGAGAGGGTAGATAGTCAAAGAGGAAAGGAGCGATGTAACAGAAGGAAACAGAAAGGATAGAACTAATAAATGGAGGTAGGTAGACCTGTGAGAATTTTCCAGATTATTAGGAAAATCTGGAAATATCCTCCAGTTTGAGAGAACGAATTTTACTCGTTCTCGTGACATCGGAACCCAAAATTCGTAGCCTTTTAAAAAAGGGGTACTGACTGCTTCTCCTACAGTCAAATATATGTTTGTTGGTTGTTCCGTAGTAAGTGGGTCCATCTGCATTTTGATTTGAACGCCCGTTTTCATAATAAGCCTGAATAACTTTAACGCGTTGCTGGGTTCAAATTGAGTTAGTCTCAAATTGAAAAATGTCAAATGAAATGCAGAAAAACTTGACGTTTAGGTGTGGTTCACATTCAACATCGGCCCGTGAAATTTAACCACCCTTTATTTAAAAAGTTCAAGAACTTAATTTAAAAAGCTAGCCATTACCCAATATTGTAGTTGCATTAAACAGATCAAAGTTTTAAATGAAATATGAGTTTTGTAGTAAAAATTTGTACATAATGTTTTGATCCGCCCTAATGTACACACACACTTTCAAACACATTCACATCAACTATGCCTACCGCTCTCGTTTCGCTTTTGCCTTGTGACTGCCTTTGCACATTTCGGCAGCTAATGTGACCTGCTGCCACTGCGCTACTAACTCCTGGCCTGCGCTCATGTCGCTCGCTAGTGGTGGGTGTGTTGATGGTGGCGGCATAGCTATTAGTAGCCATTTGAATGTACACCTCTGGCATGCGACTCTATGGTTTACTGAATTGCTGGCTGTTCGGAGGAAACATAAATGCTTAAGCCCACTTGCTGTGCTCACCTTGTGCTATCAGCATAAGTCATCGCAATGCAAAATGAACGTCTGTTCTTCGGACCGGCCGCTGAATTGCTCGACTCTGCTGTTCCTCCGTCGTCAACTTGTGTTTGGTTACCGGCCCGACTGTTTGCCATGCGATGCTCTTTCTTCACCAAAACCAATAGCGCCAACGCATTCTCTGCGGCTTTCAGTCTCCAGGTCTCCAGGCCGAGGTACTACACACTCATCCAAACATATGTATGTGCATTTGGTGCACTTTTTCAAAATTATTTTCTGTACTTCAGCCAGTCAGCCAGTCAACCAAGCAGCTAAGCATCTCGCCATTCACTAGGTAGATTGGCCGCCGTGATAGTTAGGTGGGTAAGGTGTCACTGCGCGAGACCTTTGCTACTCTGTCTCGGTCGTTCTGTTTACACTGTTTACATTTTGTCTTTTGTTATGGGCAGTAATTGCTGTTTCTCTTGCTTTTGTTGTAGTCGTTTCTTGTTTTTCACACCATTTGCGGTTGCACGAGTATACATTTATATACACATGCACATATGAATGGCTGTACGGAGGTGGTCACGTCGGCCTGCGTAACAGCGCAATAACCTTTGTCTCCGCTTGTATGCACTTAACTATGTATGTATGTACGTATGTATGTGAGTGGGTATTCGCATGCCGCCTTGTCCTTTTAACGCCGGCTAAGTAAGTGTAACTGCCGCCTTTGTTGAGATACATCTCTTTGTATGGCGTTAACGTTGCATGAACAAATACAGATGTACCCTTCAATGTGCGTTCTGGCATTAGGTAAACCAGATTCTCAGCGTGTCTCATTTACATACATACATATGTACTTGCTGTCAAACATGCTTAGATATAAAACCTGCTTAAGCATATAATGAATTTTTAGCTTTTGCAGCACTTTCGTTGAAGCAAAATGCTCTTCTGACCTATTCAACATAGCATGCAACATTTCTGTGGATGCATATTTGTGTATGAAAAAAAAAGGATTTCGAAAAATTTTCTTACGAGGGAAATATAGAATACTAGAACGGCCGCCGTAGCCGAATGGGTTGGTGCGTGACTACTATTCGGAATCCAGATGAGAGAGAACGTAAGTTCAAATCTCGGTGAAACACCAAAATGAAAAAAAAAATATTTTTCTAAAAGCGGTCCCCCTCGGCAGGCAATGGCAAACCTCCGAGTGTATTTCTGCCATGAAAAAGCTGCTCATGAAAAATATCTGCCATGCGAAGTCGGCTTGAAACTCTAGGTTCCTCCATTTGTAGAACAACATCAAGACGCACGTCACAAATAGGAGGAGGAGCTCGGTCAAACACCCAAAAAATAGTGTACGCGCCAATTATATATGTAAATATATAGAATTCTATAACATATTTTCCTCTCACTACTCCTTCCTGTTAATAGCAGATAAGAAAGTTTTGGGAACTTTCGAGAGGGAAATTGGGGGACAGCGATCAGTATGAGTTATAAATATAAGAACGTGGGTATAGTTAAGCGTGTAAAAATACAGCGGCTTGGTTATGTCTCCCGTATGAACGAAAAAGCTCTAGGAAGGCGAGTCTACGGAACGGTACCCCAAAAAGAAAGACGAGGAAAAGGCAGACCACATCAAGTGCGTCAATTTTCCAAGAATTCTAAACTTTTCCTTCCCAAGAGCAAATCATGCAAAAAGTACAAAAGCGCCAAATTAGTAAGAACTTGAATGTTATCATGGCCGGCTATCCAAAAAAGTTAAAATATTGCAAATCACACTACGATATAAACTTTCTCTATATTAACTTGTTTCCTTTTAAACTGTTCTACATGTTTTTCAAAATTCAGTTTTTTATTTGCATATTGTATGAGCATATGCTTGTGTAACCAGTAAACACTTGCAGATTTCCCTCAAAATCAAGTCTCAGAACTAATGTTAGTTTACAGGTTAAATTAGCACCTTCTGTTACAAATGAGTGAAACTATGTAAACCAAATAGCTGATACATCTAGATTAAGTTAACTTGCAATGGCTATAGATAGAGAGCTCTTGCCGTACTCATGCATATCCTTTAGACCTTTCGTTTGCAGGTCGGATTCAAAAGAATACATCTTATTTTTTGCACCATTTCGATATTAAATTCAAATCGCTTCCTGAAGTCACCGCAAAATTGCTGTTGTAATTTAGAATATTTTCCTTAAACTCAATTTTTTTTTCTGTGTGACCATTTTGTTTGATGTAAAAATTTTCAGTCAGATAATTGCATACATATATACATTTTCTGTTCTGATTATTGCAATTTATATGTCATACATTAAAATTATTCATGAAGTTTAACTTGAGTATCAGTATCATACCGTTAATCGGTTCACAGCGCGTTTAAAGCAATCGGCTGATTGGCTGACGGAACCGGGGTCATGAAAATGGTTTGTTTACGAAAAAACTGATTTTTTATTATATTTTGGTGGTATACGAAAAAAAATCAACACAGTCTACGTTCATGTCACTTCGTTACCGTCTGCCCAACGATTAATTGGAAGAGTGTGTGAATATGTGTGAAATGAGCGGGCAGAATTCCGACAGAAACCATACAAAGATATCATCTATTTACAAGGTTTGCTCTTTACATATGGATAACAAGAAAATTGTGAGGGGAATTATGCTGCCACGTCACAAGGGAGATTCGACAGTCGGATTCTTGTCACACATATTTACACACTCGTCCAATCAGTCATTGTTAAGATGCCAACGAAGTGACATTGTATTGATTTTTTTCGTATATCACCAACACATTCTCAGTTGTTTTGTAAACAGAATTCCTGTCACGCCAGCCCATCATCTCACTCTGTGAAATTTGCTCAGAGCCGAATAACGGTCTGTTAAAGAGCATATCTCTAAAAATCTTTTCACCATGGAAGCAGTACCTAAAATCCCCAAGTATTGCCTAAGGTCCTTTCGAAATAGGTTTTATGGTATCTGAAATATCAAGTATGATGCGTCTAGTTTACTATTTGCCGTCATTAGAATTGTTTTATTTAGTTTACTCAGGAAGAACAAATTTGCTAAGCTAGTGAAGCCAGACGTAATCATGCAAAACGCTAACCCTTTGCACGGTTTTAGCCGCTTGTTTCGCTTTGTATAATTTTTAGTGCACAATATTTGTATCAAAAGGGGCTGCGCCTTCCAGCTAGGAACTCTGAGTGAAGCTGCCGTTGGTTGCTGAGCAAAGACTATGTTTATGAGATGCAAATAGCACGCACTTTCAATAAAAATTATTTCATAAGCCGGTTGAGAATCACGAATGTGTATTTAGCGAATTAAATAATAAATTAATTGGTGTAACTCGCTTAAATAATTTGCGCAGTCTGAAACTGATGCAATTATAAGAACATGCACTTAGTTTTGACACATCACATGACATTTATTACGAGCATGCGCTTTCTCTATACGCATTTACGGAGTACCAACACTGGCACTTGCACTTGCTATTGCTCTTGCTAGAGCTAAAGTATATTATATTTTCATTTCCCATCATACGCCCAACTTTTGAGCAGACAGTTTTGATGCTAAACAGCTTCAAGATATACAATAGAAATGCAATGCGTGGTAACATCAGGCGCATTGTTTTTGTTTTTTATTAGATATACATACAACATTAACTCTGTTTGTTTAGTAAACGAAAACCTCAGAAACCTTCATCGCAGTCGCTGTCGTGTTATCCATTCGTGCGTTCTTTGCACAGTTCTAAAACAACTACGCTAAGTATGAGTTTACCAAACTAGTACATACTTATGTTTGTTGTTTGTATGTATGTATGCACTTACTAACAGGAAAGTTCGTATATGCGTGTGGTATTTTTTGCACGCGCACAAATATTCTATGCCAGTTGAAAGACTTGGAGTAGCTGACTTAGCTGAGAATGTGAGGATATGACCGCCGAGTTGTCTGCTCGTGCGTTTGTCTGCTGTTTATTCAACTCGACTTGTCGGTTTATTTGCAATGGTGTGCAGTTAATTGTGATTCCGCTTTACTTTATTAAGCACCTTTTTCTCGCACAACAAAAATGCCAGCATTGGCATGCATAAATATATACACTTACAAACATACAAACGTGTTTTTCATGTGTGTGGGTTGCACGTACGATCTGAGGTAGAAAATGGAAACCAAAACAAAGAAGGTAGTAAAAACACACACAGTGTGCGTACCGACAAAATTCAAGTGAAGTAAAAATATGAAGAAAAAATCCAACACAGGGCAAGAGCGCAGTCAGTACTGAGATACAGTTGTCAATATAAAAATTCGGACAGGTGAATTTAACTCCAGAGTAATAATGATATTATTATGTGTAAACACTACTTTTATTATACATATTTCACTCTTTAGGGATCAATACTCAGCAAAAGTTTTATATAATTAACACATTATTATTAAAAAAAAATATATACATACGTATGCATAAATAAAAAAAAAGAATTTAAAAACCATACAGTGCTTAAAAAATTACACCTTTTTCGTTTTAAGAGCAATTGTTACCGAATAAGATTTTATGCCTGCCGCAAAAATGCTTTTATTGCATTTCGTGTATGTAGACTTGGTCATACAAAATTTTCTTTTTTTAAAAGCCATCTGTTGAGCTTTTTTGAAATAACAAAAACACCAACTCGGTAGGTGAAATGACTGAAGTACCACACTGACAGTCTCCAAGTAGCACTAAAGCGCCTTTTTGATACCATTATGAGACCTACAACAGGAAGATATCTACAGCTAGTCAGAGCTGTTAATGTAATGGAAAAGATTGATGGGAGCACCCAGTGGTCCTAATCGTCTAGCTGCCAAGCCCGGACATTTACAGAAAAGGTGATTAATAGTCTTCTTCTCTGAAAAGCCCCCACAGCTTCTGCAATTGGTAAACTAGGCTTTCCCCCATGTGTGTCGGCCGTCCAGTGACCGGTAAGCACAGCTACGAGTTTGGAAATTGAATGGCAAGGAGTCCAAAGAACTTTCTGAGTCCTTCGTATATTGTACTGGGACCAAAGAGTTTTCAAAATAGCACACAAAGAACTAGAGTTCCATCTTTTCTGCACTTTCCTGAGAAATAATTTGTGAAGTTCCCCTTTAACAACTGTCAGGGGGATGCCGATGACCGGATAGGAGGTCCCTGAGGCCAATTCAGTCCCCTTCTTGCCAAGCTCTTCAGCAATTTCATTTCTCTCTATGTTCCTATCGTCCCCTTTCTGTGTTAACCTCGTAACTTAATTTTTTTCGAAATTGAGATTTTTAGTGAAAAACACTCCTTAGCACTCCTGTTACGTAAAACACAACATACAATGTTCATAATGATTATAGCATTTTTTTCAGAGCGTGTCTATTTTTCTCGTATCTACATGTTCGAATTCAAAAACCTCGTATCTACTATAAGTATCGCCAAAAACGTCATACAACTTTTCATAGAAGTTAAGTAACTCTAAACATTTTTATCTATTTACTGAAAATTATACGATTTTGTAGATGCTAGGGTAACACAGAAAGGGGACGCTTTGTCCTGGAACCAAGATTAGAGAAATGCTACCTGCACACCCAAGAGATTTGATCTCCTCCACAGAGAAGTTCACTAGTTTGGTTCTGCACCATGGCATCATTAATAGAGCCTTGATCGCGGCTTGACTATCGGAGAAAATGTTAATATCTCCCTCTGTCCCACGTTCCCTAAGCATTTTTCAGGATCGCAAAGACTTCTGCCTTAAACACACAGCAGTACTCGACAGTTTAAAGGAGATAGATAAATTGGCTGATTTAGCGAAAACCCCCATCTCCGACACCCGATTCCATCTTGGAGCCGTCAGTGAAGACAGACGTGCAAGCTTCGGGGAAGGTTTTCCCCTCTATCCAATTTTCACTTCTAACTCAAAAACAAAATAAGCCGGCAGATATTTTTTTATGAAGAAATTTTTCATGGCAGAAATACACTAGGAGGTTTGCCATTGCCTACCAAGGGGCTGTTAGGAAAAACTTTTGCTTCATTTTGGCGTTTCACCCACACTCGAACCTACGTTCTCTCTGAACTCCGAATGGTAGTGACGCAACAACCCATTCGGCTACGGCGGAACCTTACGTGAACGCTAATTACACTGTCTCGGATTATGCAGCTCGGCCAAATATCCAAAAAGGTGTAACCGCAAATTATCTGCTTAAACATAAATTGCTTCTGATAGTTGTTTTCAGTTAATTGGCTTTTTCTAAATTTAGAGGTGTCCCCTGTTTTGCCAGATTGGCACCTAGTTTTCCTAATAACTGTATTAGAAAATTTGGTTAAATATTAACTAATGTTTAAAGTACACCACCAGTTTTGAAGTTATTTTGCCACAATTTATTTAATTTCTTCTGAAAGTCAACGAAATCACTTCCAAGCAACTGATTGCTCGGATATGTGGCTTTGCGTTATAACTCCTCCAATTAAGCAGGTAAGAATATGAAATTTAGTACTGTTTTTATTTATCATACTTATTATAATTTACGTTCCTCTTAATTTGGAAAGCAACTTTGGTAATCCTCCGAAGTTAACCGGTTCAGTACTGCGGTTACGGCTTTCTTGGCCTCCTTTACACCAGTGGTCTCTTTTGAGGTGTGACTTGATTTCGCGGCATGGGAAAAAGTCACAGAAGGCAATATCGGAACTATAGGGTGGATGCGACAATACCAGAATGCTTTTTTTTAGCAAACAACAGCACAATGCACGAGGTCGGTCCAGTTGCGTAGTTTTACAAATCCAGCTGTTGCCTATGAGTTCTCGGCAGCACACGGAAAATTTGTGCCTGCAGCTTCTACAGAATGTTAATATATGTAAAACCTTTCAGTCACTGCTTGTCCTCCAAAAGCAATTATCAATATTGCCTTCAGTTGCAATTTGGACATCTTTGCTTTCATTGACAGTCGCTCAACAGCCTTTCCGATCCACTGCTGAATCTGTTTGCGGGTATCAGCTGGTCTTGCTCAAATATCCAGGTCTAATTTGCATTGACTACCTGATTCACTCAATCTCTGTTGTAGCTCTGCGTGCGATAGTATTTCACTAGAAATTTAAATACAGCTTATTGCTGAGTTTATTTTCATGAGCCACGCATAAAATACATTCGAAATGCGTTACTGACTTCAAGCTTTGTCTAAATTAAAGAAAATGTCTCTCTTTCCAGAACTACAACTACTTGTACTAACCTACATACACCTCGTAGGAAGCTTGACATCTGCCTTATCACTCTCTTATCAAGACAAGATTTTATTGGTCATAATATTACCGCATTTTCGATGTTTCTTTTGATCCCAACTGCAGTGGAGGCAATTGGATACTATCTTTGACGCATTACCTGAATACGTCCTAGGCAAAGGGCCTGTACGCAAGTGTAATGCACACATGCAATCCCGGGCGTAAGTCCGCCGAAGAGGAGGGGTTTGTTTCAGTCGGATCATGCCCCACATATCATTGGGGTGACGGTACCAATTGAATGTTTCTGACATTTTTATTCCACCCCCAACATAAAAGAAAAAGCCTACTAAGAGCGGATAGTTGCCAGATGATTGCACCAAAATTTATATTAGAATAGTCCGTTGAAGATTAAAAAAAAATTACATTTAATAAATTGTAGC
Source organism: Anastrepha obliqua (assembly GCF_027943255.1). Taxonomy (NCBI): domain Eukaryota; kingdom Metazoa; phylum Arthropoda; class Insecta; order Diptera; family Tephritidae; genus Anastrepha; species Anastrepha obliqua. Next base: position 114,746,164 of record NC_072892.1, read on the forward strand.
AGCAGACAATTTTTTTGAGGAGGGTTTTGGTGTCCGAATTTTTAAGTCCGAACTGTACTTGTGTACTTACATGTTTGCAGTTGTGTAGTGCAACGAGGTCTGCAACACTATGCGGCATCAATGCTAGCTTGTAAAAATTCCTTGCAACACCACATCCAGTAGCGCAAATTTGCGAAAAAGAATAAAACATGAAATTCGTGAAAAAATACGAATAAAAAAGAAACAAATTAAAGCAGCTCCGGTTGAAGTAGTTGAAGCATGCCCATGCTTGCGTCTATATATGGATGCTACATATGTACGTGTGTGTATACATACATACATAGACAGGTGCCACAGAAATTCCGGAAGCGTTTCGAGTGCACATTTGCGATCTTTTGAAAAGAAAACATACATATAAGCAAGCGTGTGTGGATTGACTTTCACATACATGCTTGTACATACCTACAAACACGCATACTCCCATAACTACTTTTGTTGCAGTGCAAGTGCAAAATTGAAATTCCAGCAATGAAACACCGATAGAGGTGATAATAATCGAATATGGGAAATTTTTGATTCACTAGTGAGTTTTCTGCAAACTGGAAAAATTTAGATTGAAAGTGAAACAGTGCATGGGATTAATGATGAGTCCAGCTATGATTAGTCTTCTGATGATTGTTGCTAATTTCGAAGCATGACTAGGAAATGATAGAATGTAAAAGGAAAGCAAATTTAACTTAAAATAACGGTTACCTAAGCTACGCAATTCGGCGGACGGATCATTTACAAATATATAGATTTATAAAATATAAAAAAAAAACTATGCAAAGTCGCCAAATTTTTGAGATCTGAAATTTAATGTAATGAGTAAATGTAGTTGCATCTTTTTTTGGAATTTTCACAATAGTTCGTTGCTTTATTGTTACACTGAATATTTTTCCGGCGAAAACAAAAAAAAACAACAACTACCTAAGGTTATGCCTAAATTTATTCATTAGAAGCGAAAGGTACTGCGTTGGCAAGAGAAGGCCTTACGCCAGATAGCTGGTGTACACTGGGATTTGATGCATGTCAGTTATGGTGCATTCGAAACTGGTCAGGGAATGCCTGGCCTCACTTTTGATTGCATGCGAATTCTTTGACATAAGACTCATCTGGGTTTCTGGCCACAGCGACATTGCGGGAAACTGTGAGGCGGATAAGCTGACCAGACAAGGGACATGTGAGGAGATTTCTCCGCGAAGCGAGAGTATCGGGGTCCCCTTGACTATTTGCGGTCTGGTCGTGGGAGCTTCTGAGGTTGGCAAAATCTGAGCTCTCGAACTTCGTGAGTTTTCTCACAGGACGAGGTGTGCATGAAACTGGGAGACTTGGAGTTATCTCGAGTCCTTTCGAATCTATAGAGGATGAGGTGGAATCATCTCAGCTACGCCTGCTGATCTAGTAGGCCTTGGCTCAAAAAATCTGATGAACTTCATCAGCAGCATAAAGCGATTGACGCAAACGCAGCACAGTCATAGTTTATAATACAAACCCGCTAAACCCATACTCTCCGCCTTTTCTTTTCGTTCCATGCGTCCTTTTCCTTCACAATGGTATCACAAAGGACGAATTCGTTTTCTTCGTGCAAGTGTGCCCACTTTTGTGCAACTATTCTAACCTAATCTAACCCAACACTTCTAGAGCCGTTACTACACTCCACTTATTTAGAACATTTTACATTTATCATATGGGATAATGGGATATAGGATAAGAGTTACATATATAGGTACCAAGTTTCGCCAACGAATGGCAGTTTTTTTTCTTGAGTTACTCCTTGTGGGTTTGCTTGGAACAATTATCCTTAAATTGCTTTCGACTCCCAAATCAGTGTAGCGTCTTCCAAGCTGAGATCTACGCTATACTATAGATAAACCAGCAAAAACCTCCGGCAAACCTTACCAGTTTTGTCGATAGTCAAGCGGCTATCAAGGCACTGGCCTTAGCGCACATCAGTTCAAGATGTGCAGAGAATGCAGGAAGTCGCTCCCGCTTATCCAACCACACAACACCACACTTTCTTGCGTCTCCCGGCCACTCTGGAGTGAGGGGAAATGAAAGTGCGGATGAGTATGCAGGGAAAGGTGCTGAGTTTGACAGCGAGTGGCAGAGGACATAAGCGTTGCTCTAAACGAGTTATACATTGCGATTGACCTGAGAATAAGCGCGGAAACCAATAGTAGGTGGTCTCTGACTACTTACAGCAGGGCCCCAAAGCGCTCTGACCAAAACTGAATCTTGAAAGAACAAAATGGGTTGGATTCAACAGATCAACTACCAAAGTCCCCACTCTTGGCACCCTATCCAGTAGAATGGGAGTACCTCACAATGACTTCTGCAGGAGTTGTGGAGATGAAGAAGAAATTGAGCCAGTACAACACCTCCTCTGTGTATGTCCCGCACTTCAAAGAAACCGTGCCAAATATCTTGGCGATTATTTCTTTGAATACCTGGGAAATTTGTAAAATGTCTCACTAAAGGGACCAGTTACCTTTGTTTTAGTCGGATTGAGAAAAATCATAACTTTGGACTCATTTTGTAACAGTCGTTTCTTTTCCTTGTCAATACCAACCTTTATATTAAATACTAGCAAACCCGGCCCCCTTCGCTGGGCACACTAAAATAGAATAGATATGGTTTAGAACAGAAAATATATGGTTTTCATATTATTTATTTCTTTATTCTTTATTCAAGCGCTTTGGCATAAACAATATTTTTTGTTTTTCTATTTGTTTTTGAGTAAATATAAAATATAAATTGAAAATCAGGAAAAAAGAAGATTGTTTTTAAATTTCAAATCAACGCATATGAATAAACAATCGTCTTTTTTCCTGATCATCCATGAATTTTTCGTTTCAATTTATATGTTTTATTAAGCATTGGAGCTTTCTTAACCATTACCCATTTATATTTAAAAAAAAAAAAACGAAAAAAATTGTTTTTTCCACGAACACATAATTTCATTCGGATTTCACATTAAATTCTCAAATTTCGTAAGAAATTATTCACTGTTCCAAAATCCACTCCAAAAAAATTCACAAACAATTTTTACATTTTGCACTTACGTTTTTTCCTTATGGCATCCAAATCAGAAAGAAATATTGCCCCAAGCGTTAAAAAAGTAAGCGACATTATGGCTGGCTCAAAAGAACGCTGTACCCGTTGCCACTGCTCCGAATTACAACCAAACTTTACGAAACCCATTTTCAATACTTACTTAACAATGTGCATAAGTTTGGTTTAATTCGGTGCAAAGACACGGCGGGTCCACGTTTTGGCATATATTTCCAGACCCTAGTCATCAATAGGTATGAAAATTACACCGTATTGAAGCACTTATCAACAGCTTCCATTTGATACCCATATTGTACATACACGTCCGAAGGTTACCCGGGTCCACGTTTTGACCTATATCTCGAGACCCTAGTCATCAATAGGTATGAAAATTACCCCGTATTAAAGCACTTATCAACAGCTTTCATTTGATATCCGTATTGTACAAACACATTCTAGGGTCCACGTTTTGGTCTCTATCTCGAGACCCTAGTCACGGAGCGGATGGAAATACTCTGAACTAAAGCATTCACCAGCAGCTTCCATTTGATACCCATACTGTACATACACATCCAAAGGTTACCCGGGTCCACGTTTTGACCTATATCTCGAGACCCCAGTCACGGAGCGGCATGAAAAATACTCTGTACTAAAGCATTCACCAACAGCTTCCATTTGATACCCATATTGTACATACACATTCTAGGGTCCACGTTTTGGTCTCTATCTCGAGACCCTAGTCACGGAGCGGCATGAAAAATACTCTGAACTAAAGCATTCACCAACATCTTCCATTTGATACCCATATTGTACATACACATCCGAAGGTTACCCGGGTCCACGTTTTGACCTATATCTCGAGCCCTATCCACCAATAGGTATCCAAACTATACGGAAACCATCTTCAATACCTTCTTAACTATGTGTGTAAGTTTGGTTTAATTCGGTGCAGACACGGCCGGTTAGCGAACACACACAAAAAGTTGACTTTATTTTATATATAAGATTTTTTTCAGTTTGTGTCCGAAAAATCCAAATATCTTACGGAACCCTATTTTTTCCAAAATAAAATGTAATCCATGTTACTCTTGGATAATGTAGTTTTTGAATGGTGAAAGAATTTTTAAAATCGGTCCAGTAGTTTTTGAGCCTATTCGTTACAAACAAACAAACAAACAAACAAACAAACAAACAAAGTTTTCCTCTTTATAATATTAGTATAGATTTCAGTTTATTTCCTTAGTACTGAAATATCGATTTTTTTCCAATTTTGAAAGTTATGGAAGGTGGATTTGGTTATTAACCTATTTTGTTTATTTTCAATACAAAAATGCTTGTAGTATACCAAATTTTTTGAGATATTTCAATATTTGTTTGAGATTTTTGCTGTACAGGGCAAAGGTCAGGGAATGAACAGACAGACATAAATAAAATGATATACAGATGTGAGCGATTTTATGTGACGTGATCCAGGTATTTTGAACATTATCGTCAATTCTTCTAAAAATAGGTTTTTTATTGGCTATAAGAAGTAAACTCAGAAAGCTTTGAAAAAAAATTTAGTTTTGAGATTTATTAAGGGGTCAGTCTACTTTGGAGACTCGAAAAAAAGGCTATATTCGTGATTTTTTTTTGAGAAAACTATAAATGATAGTAATATAAAATTTGTTTGATTTATTAAATAAAGTCTTAAAATTCAGAAATAAATTTTTTTTTATTCAATTTTATAGTATTTTTAGTAAAAAAATAGCAGTGAAGCGTAACGTCTCAAACATGGGTTGGTGAGGCAGCTCCATCAGAACTCAAGAACGGCTTGTCTGAAACAAAAAAATCAAAATGTTTCAGATTCAGTAAGATACTGGCTACAAAATGACCCTCGGATATTAGGTTTTAATGAAGACAAAAAAAATGGCTGATAAAAATGGAAAATTTTTGATAGAACGGTTTTTTTTTCGCATATTTAAAAAAAATATATAGTAAAAATTTAAAATTTCAAAACCCCCGAGCGTCAATTTGGTGCAAATTATGTCTAGAATAGGTGATCCAAATTTTATGAAAATCGGTTGATTAGTTTTTGAGATACAGTGGAGCTAGATTTTGAAAACGTTGTTTTGAGAAAAACGCGTTTAAAGTTTTTATACGCGCAGGTAGACGAAATAAGGTACTGATGTTCAGGTAAAAAAAAAATAGTTAGAGTGCTCGGATTTTCTTAAAATTTTTACACAATATTTCTGGATATATATACTTTCAAATTATGCAAAAAAAAAAATTGAAAAATTTTAAAGTGACAAAGTAGACTAACCCCTTAAATGTTGTAAATTTTGGTGTGTAGTCTTTCTATCTCAATAATTTCGAGGTTGTAAAAGACTTCGTTTATTTAGGAACCAGCATTAACAATATCAGCCTTGAAATCCAACGTAGAATCTCTCTTGCCAACAAGTGCTACTTTGGACTAAGTATGCAACTGAGCAGTAAAGTTCTCTCTCGACGAACAAAACTAACACTCTACAAGACTCTCATCATGCCCGTCCTAACGTATGGCGCAGAAGCTTGGACGATGACAAAGATTCTGCGTAAGACGGCGAAAATCGCAGACGATGGAACGACGAGCTGTATGAGCTTTACGACGGCATAGACATAGCGCAGCGAATAAAGATCCAGCGGCTACTTTGGCTGGGTCATGTCGTCCGAATGGATATAAACGCTCCGGCTTTGAAAGTATTCGATGCGGTACCAGCTGGTGGTAGCAGAGGAAGAGGAAGGTCTCCTCTGCGTTGGAAAGATCAGGTGGAGAAGGACTTGGCTTCACTTGGTGTGTCCAACTGGCGCCGGTTAGCACGAGAAAGAAAGGACTGGCGCGCTTTGTTAAACTCGGCCAAAATCGCGTAAGCGGTTATCGCGCAAATTAAGAAGAAGAAGTCTTTCTATCTCTCGGTTCTTTTTAGCATTTTTATTAATTTTTTATCATAAGAAAGATGTTTTTGAAACAAAATTAAAAAAAAAAAGAAAAAATATTTCTTAAAAAAAATTTTTTAAAGGATTTTTTGAAAAAATATATTTATTCAAATATAACTCGTACAGTCATGGGATCACTACTATCAGGGATCACTTGGCTATTAATTATAAAAATAAAAATAAAAATCTGACGAGGGCTGTTTTTCAAAAAGTGCAAAAACAAAAACATTTTTTTTTTAATTTAAAACGAAAAAATTAAAAATATTCCCTAAAAACAATAAAAATGTTTGTAGCAGGTACATTTGACTTAAACCAAAATATAAAATTTATAAAAATAACCGAAGGTCATAATCATCATTGTTTGGCGGTACCGCTGCTTGTGAGTCTTGGCCTGTTGAACAGTACACCTTCATGCTGCTCAGTCCGTTGGCCGTTTCCTTCCAGTACCTCTATTAACGTTGTTCCATATCTTCATTTCATCTATCTATCTCGATCTTGGTTTTCCTCTTGCTTTATTTGTGTATGCATTCGCCTCTAATCGTTTCCTTTGCTCTCTTGACCTGTCCATTCTCGTAACGTCCTACATTTTCGCCTTTAATTAGTTGCTCCAGTTCATCATTTCATCGTGTGTGCCTTTCGTCTTGCGCAATTCTAACTGCGCCAAACAGAGCTTTCCTTTCTAATGTTTGTAGTTTTGTCTTATTTTTTCCATGTTTCAGCTCCGTAGCTCGTGACCAGTCGAACTACGGTTTTATATAGTATCAAGGTTTTATTAGTGTTGCGTATGCCGTTTTAGCTGATTGATTTCGATTTTCTATAATAAGACTCGCTATATTAGCTATTGTTGTCCGTTTGCAGCCAAGATGTATGGAACTGCTTGCTTTTCGATATTTGTAACTAACCGAAGATATTTCACTTAAAAACAGCTTACCAAAATTTTCAACATTAAATAAATTTCAAAATTATTAAAATTTTTTCAAACTTTATTCAGTTTTCTTCTTATTAAACTCATGCCTCCTAGTGAGTGGAACAATTTAACGACAATGACCATGTATGACTCATCTATCTCACTATCTTTTCATTCTGAACACTTTTCCAAGCATACATAGCCAAATCCACTAGTTTATCCTTTGAAAGAAGTTCATATTTGACGTGAAGTGAATATTTGACATCTTTCTATGTCATAACGACGCGGCGATAAAATTGCTTGCTCATAACACAGGGTCTTTCAAGTTCTGAGTTTTCTTTTTAAAATCAATTAAAAAGCGTATTTTGGCTGGAAATTCATTATATCTTTGTTAACATACGTAGTAGAGGGTCCACAATTTTTGAGTGCATGCAAACCTACGAATGTCGATGCTTTGGGTGAACATTTTAATTTTTTCATTTTGCACTGAATGTTAGCTGCCGAAACTGCAATAGTTTCTGGTTTATTCATCTAAACTCTATTATGGAGATGCGCCCTCAGCAAACAATCCAAAGGCGTTACCGAAAGGCGTACAAATTTTTGCAAAATATCGTGAAATTATTCCTTGTGTTGCATGCCACATCTTCTTGGTGAAATCACATATCGGTACCAAGGCCCGTACTATTAATAATAGCTCAAAAAATCATTGTTATCGCATTTCCAGCTGCATTTTCGCAGAAAAAATGGACAAATTCGACCAGCAAACTGACGTGGGCACCAACCAGAGGAATGTAAAGGCTGCTGCACAAATTGTCAAGGATTTTGCAATACCCAACATTATTCTCTCTGTATAACATTTTCTTATTCCGATGTCTGCTGAATAATAACGACCAAAAATGACGACAATACACGATGATCCAGCATTCACTACTTTCAGTGGTCAACTATTTTCGTAGTGGATTTTAATTCTATTATTTTCATACGGTTCTCGATACAAATCGCACTTATTTTATCAAATAGTAAATTTTCCACTTAACATCTATCAAAAGTGATGCCGCCTGCCAAAACGAAAAACCCATAAAAAGATACAAGAATTTTAAGGACCTTGTACATATACAATACATATACATATATATATTTATATCATGTTTATTATGTTGATAGTTGCTAATATCGACAATGAGAATTTGGCTTATTTAAATTTTTGTCGAACAACTGTTATTCCGATAGCCAGAATAAAGCTGATTATTATTGCTATTAAGTTTGACTGTTCCCACACCATGTTTCTTAACTCGTTTATATTTTCCGTTGCATACATACCCTACATACATACGTCTAATATTTGGGGCGCATTTGAAATTGTTCATTTGTGCGGAAATAACAAATACAATAAAGGAATAACGTCAGTAATGTCCATCAATATGTTTGTGTTTAACAATCTCGTTTTTACACCTCAATGAATTTGAATATTGTATATACATACAGGGTGTGCCAAATAAAATTTTTGGTCACATAAATTGAACTTAGATATTTTAATATTTCCATGTATTAAAGGGTTTTCCAATAACAGGCCACACAAGCAACGAAACCATTCATCTTTTACGGCAAAAGTTTCCGGACCGTGTTATCTCTCTAAGAGGTGATTATTGATTATTGGCCACCGAGATCTTGTCATTTAAGACCTTGTAATTTTTTTCTTTGGGGCCACGTGAAAGATAAGGTCTACGCCAATAGCCCAGGGTCGATTCAAGACCTCAAAGATGTTATTCGTGAGGCTATCGAGGACATAGGGCAGCCACTTTGCAATTCGGTAATGGAAAATTTCATGAAAAGGATATTGTCCCGTAAGTGTGGTCGTGCTGGTCATTTGCCTGATGTTATTTTAACGGCATACCTTCCTTTTTATAATGAAATAAACATCCGATCATTCATATTCAAAAATAGCCTTTTTCTTTGAACATCAAAATTACACCTCTTATTTAAAAAAAACGTCTGCCGAGTCTAAGTGGTGTTAAATATGAAGGTCCCTCCCTTTTGTCGAACATCATCAAAACGCACGACACAAATAAGAAAAGAAGCTCGACCAAACTCCCAAAAAGGATGTTAGCGCCTTTATTAGAGAGAACAAATATTCCAATTATTTATGGCAGACTCTGCCAAACAAGAGCTCTCTTTCAAGATCTTATTGAGGATTTCTACCTCTAACTTGCGCATGACTTGAGCGATATTCGCTGAAAGAGTATGCGGCGTTTCTTGATTACTCGCATCATAGCCGCTTTTAACCTTAACGTTCTAAAATTGCAGCTTTGAGGCAGCCATATTAGTGCCAAAGGGTAATCGAAAAGTATTTCCAGTATAATGCTGAAAAAATATAGCCAATAATAAGATTACATGAAACACATCACAAACTGCCACTTTTCGCTGATGAATTAGTTTCTCTAAGCGCAGCCTTTCCGACATGGGATGGAGCTCAAGATGTTGGTATTTGTACCATTCTGTATGCTCGTGGATATTAAATTCAATATCAAATCAATATTTCTAATATTAGTTAAATTTAAAATATATATTTTTTTTGTGCATTTGCTGCAGGCAATTTAAAGCACCGCCTCTCTTCGTGAGTTTTAGGAAAAAGGTTTTGAATCTCGGTAGTTGTATTTAAGGGATCTTAAAATTACCAACTCTTTTAAATGACACTTTTATGTTTTTGGTTTTTACATAGAATACTTTTTTGAACATCAGTAAATGTTTGTTTGCGATTATATTTTATATATAATATATTTGGCGGATACATCCCTTTCGGGTGTTTGACCGAGCTCCTCCTCCTATTTGTGACGTGCGTGTTGAATGAAGAGACCTACAGTCTCAAGCCGACTCCGAACGGCAGATATTTTTTTATGAGGAGATTTTTTATGGCAGAAATACATTCGAAGGTCTGCCATTGCCTGCCGAGGGGCAACCGCTATTAGAATACATTTTTCCGATTAGTCATGAAAAATTGGGTGGTTAATATGAAAAAAAAAAACACACTAAGAATTTTTTTGGTGTAGAGATTGCTGAAAAGTATGTCTTTCCTGTTATTTCAATTTACCACGATGTTCAACGCTTGTACCTTTTGGCACGCTTTGCGCAGAAACCTCCAATTTGATATTAATTTTTGGAGGCTAAACAAAGCAGGGATGAGATGGAGAGGTGTCGGCCTTGAGCTCCACAACCATTGTCGAAAAAAAAACTCACGCACCGCTTGTGATTATAAATTTTTAAAATTTAATTTTAACGAATTTTAATAAAGATATAGTTTATTATTTATTAAAAGCCGTATGAATGAAAGTTCGTAAGAAAGAAATTAAAAAACATCATTAAATTTCATCAAAATTCCCAACTTTTTAATTAGAATATTTTAGAAACTCTAGAATGTGCAGTTTTATAACCGATTTACTTTTAGTTTAATAAAGTGAAAGTTTAAAGTACCTCAATAATCTTGTTGATTTTGGTAAATATCTTTTGCTATGGTGTTGAATTATTCCTTCATATAAAATACTTTCTATAGGATACAGTCAACAAAAAAACTCTTCAAAATCAACTGGATTTTTGAAGCACCTCAAATTTTCAATTTATTGTACTATAATTCAATGGCTTATAAAATTGCTTACTCAAAAGTTTTCTAAAAAAAAGTTAAAAATTTTGTTGGAAAATTTTATGAATTTTTCTGAATTTCTCGCAATGTTTGGAGATTTGGCTAATTTTTTTGCGTTGTTCGCGCAGCATCGACCTTCTAAAGGTGTTTTTTGGTCGACTGCGACCTCTGCTACCTTATGGGTTCCAGTTCAGTGCCATTCTCGTGATGCTATCTGGTGTCTCATATAGGTTTTATTAAATAATGAACTAAATTTTTATTAATTATTTTGAAAATATTTTTTATTAAGAACTACTTATGTATATGCCCATATTCCCACCATATCCCACCACAGCCGCCCACCACAGTTTAACAGCAAAGAATAAATATTTTTCACTACTTACGTCGGACCCCATCGCCGTATGGCTTTCTGAGTGATCACCACTCGGTTGGGCTCGTGCTCGAAACCCACTGTGGCCAAGAAGCACTAAAAGTTTGAAACAAGTTATTTCTCATATCGGTCTCCCCGAATGCTTGAAATTTTTATATATGGAAGAAAACACCCAACACCGTTACACAGATTATGTTAAAAAATATTAGTAATGTATGTGGAGATCGTGCATTTCACTGTCAAAATATTTGCAGAGTTCTTGGCATCACTGTTTTAACATCAACTGTAATTTTCGTAATTTGACAACTTAATTTTCATTTTACAGCGCGATTTGTATGCACAAATACAGCGATTCGATTTGTTTGGTGCGCTTTTGAAAATTAAATGTTAAGGCAACGAAAAGCCTGAATGAAAAAACGTGACAAAATCGAAACAGAAATTTGACAGATATGATATTAAGACACATTTTAGAAACCAAATAAACACAAACAAATTAGACTAGCTGATCTACTGCTGCTACCTGTTCGTTGCAGAAAATAACACGTCGAAAAGATATAGACTTTGACATTTAATTTTTTAATTTAATTTTATGTACCTATAGACCGCACCAGATTGCTTAGAATCAAATATTTTCGTGCATCTAATCCCTCGCCTATAACATAAGACAACTGGTTTGAATTGTCGGAACTGTAGGCAGTGGAAGACTACTAAAAAGGTTGTCGGCATTTTTTGCTGGCAATAATTTTTTACACATACTCGCTTGAACGAGTAGAAGTAGGCAGAACAACAACTCTTTCCGCTCTATTCACTTCGTGAAGACCTTCAAACCGGTTTGGAATAAATGTCATTTTAATTCAGAAATGTTGCAGGCACACACCGGCATTCGATACGTACAAAACTGGTTTTCTCGGCAGCAGCCTCCAGCAGGAATCAAAACTCGTACAAATAATTTTATGAACAGCTTTTCAAAATACATTTGCCAATTATGACACTGGCAGCCAAATCTTTACTTAAAGGCAATGAATTCAATTCAGCTCTGTTGAGGGTTACTCTGCGCGCGGTATTTTGCGTTTGAAGCAGTCCAATTTACTACTGGGTATGTAGCGCATTAAACTGATATTGATACTTGTATTTGTACTGAAATTGGATTCTACTCGCAACGCCAAGGGCCTTTAATCATGCCACTCAAGTGTTTTGATGAAATGCATATTGAAGACGCGGTAGTAGAAGCGGCAAAATACAAATATAAAGTATTCATGTGTGTGTGCGTGTGTAAGTGTCTGTATGCATAAAAATGTTTACTCTTTGAAATGCCATTTCACACACACACACATATCCATATATTTACTTTGCGGCATTTGTTAAATTAAGGGTTTCATTGGTATAACGGATTTATTGCCACTTTCAACGACTTGGTCTTGGCCTTTCAATTAGTTTCATTAAAGCCTTAAAACTATTTGTGGCAGAAGTGCGATGAAAGTGGTAAAGGGCAGAAATGTAATTTCAAGTGAACTTTGTTGTTGTAATAATATTTTATAGGATTGATTGGAAATTTGTGATGTAATGGGCAACCAATTTTAGAATTGAAATTGTATTTGAACTTTCGTCAAACAGGAATGGTATATTGGACATTTTACAAAGGAGGTCAGCTAAATATGCAGGCCTCCAAATATGGGCGATTTCAATAGAACAAATAATAATTTTTAATATTTACTTCAATAGAATCTTTAATATACTTTTTTTCTTATGATAAGGTGATGTGAAAATGTCATGAAATTCAAAGCTGATATTTTTATCAGGTTGAAATTTCCGAAGCAACTATCCTGAGTCATTTGAAGTCGTTTAAGTTGTGGGCGATAATCGTCTGGCCTGTACCGAATATTTGAAGTCAACAGGAATACTATTCAATGTTTCTGTGACCCCGAACGAAATACCAAAAATATCGCAATCGGAAGTGCTTCAGTTGAAAATGAGCCAAAATAGTCGATTCCACGCCTTTAAACGGAATTGAGAATCTTTCAGTCTTTAGAGAACTTGGCTTAGATCAGAGCGAATACTCCTAATCATTTGAATTCAAATGCAAAAAATTCTCCGATCGGGCTCTGCAAAAGTTGCGTTATTTGTGAGATCCAAAAATTTACATAATGGAGAGGTTGAGTGGAGGACAGAAGAATTTTTTTTTAAGCACGCAGTACATGATGGCTTAATATGAGTATAACTTTAAATATTAGGTTTCTGCCAAACGGTTCATTGGTATTGGATATGCCTCAGCATGAACAGGTCAAGTGCTAAGAATATAATAAAGAAATGTGGTGAAGAGTATGCGGACTGTGAATGAATGAAAATGAGGTATACACTTCGACCCCACCTTCACAGTACCACATTCAAACTAAGCCACCTCAATAAATCTAAGATGGAGCTAGGTTGAGCTCAGCATATATGCCGTTTTGTGCCGCATCCAGCCGAGATATCCTTCTAATCCTTCGCATCAAATCCGCTATAGCATCACATTCGACAAGAAGGTGCGTTGAAGTTTCACTGAAACGCCAGGACCCAGTGGATAATATCCGCAGCTTGTGCTGGGCAATGTAGAGAGACCTATGAGAATGCCAGTGCGCATTCGGGGCTCGTCCTGAGGGAGAGTTAAGAGTTGCTTTAACCTCCTTTGATTACTGGGGGTATAGTAAGGACTTCGCCCGGCGTTAAGTTTGGTACCAGCTCACATTTTGTAGCCTTAGCTCTTTGCCTCTAAGCTCCTCTTTGATGGTGTATTGCCCTATAGCAAAGAAGTGGTCCGATTCATATTAATAACGAGACCGCAACCTTTGCAGCCACTGTATCTGCTACTTTGTTCCCAGGTTGACACCTATGTCCTCAAGCCGTAGTAAATTTAATTTCTCGATCCACTCAAGAACTAAAAAGCACATAACCGCATGACAAGGCTTTGAGTGCCACCTGATTGCAATTCCCTCATTCTGGAGGTTTCTATCTAAGTTGATATCTGCATATAAACAGATGGCGTATACTTGCGCCTGGAAGATGTTGGGAAAACCACCAATCGGCACAGGCCGCTTTGTTTTGGGTCTATGTAATCCAGCCCTTATGCTTTCAGGTGTTCTCGACCCACCTGTATACCAGTGTATGGTTAACTCTTGGAGTTTCATGTCGACAGCTTGTGAACTCCAGCTTACTTTATAGTCCAGTTCGATCCTGAACTTATTCTCAAATTTAATAACCTTAGGGATATCATTCCTGGATAGCTGGGCAGGTGTGCGCTACCGGGTGAGTTTGAGTGAGTTACTTTTATTTGTGAAAATTGGAATTGAGCGAGAAACGAATTTTATACCAAGCTTTGTCTATGGATGTTGGAAGCTCATATAAATCAAAATGTGAGGAGAATCGGAGTAATTATTTCGTTCATTTTTTTTTTGTTTTGTAAATTTGTACACACGTGTAACTTTTTGCGACTTAAGGTCTTTCAGTATTTCTTCTTCATGGTTTGGGATAAGATTGAAGTTTAATACTTTATGAAGCGTTACTGCAGGTGGACACAATCCCCGCAATCTTTTGATTTTTTCTATGTTTTCACAAGCACAAGTAAACTGCAGTCGCGAAGCATATTGATATTTTTGGCTGTTAGTTGAGTCAAGTGCCTTGTTTGGGGAATGCATTAAACACCGATAGCGGCTTTATGGGAAGAAGACATCTGCTACCTGTTGGGTTTTTCCTGCCTTTCTCTTCGCAGTTTTTGGGCTAGGGAGTTCCCCTAGCTCACACGTCGTAATTTTTTATTGCCAAAAATAGCACAATAATCATGCCCCAGCCACCGTATTTATACAAGTAGTTCCTGGCCTGAACTCCTGCAACTTTTTTTTGTTCTCAAAACCGAAAACATTCATGAAAACTGGTAAATTTGCCACAATAGAGGTGATAAAGATTGATTGAAAGATTGAGCTCAAGGTTTCTATAATAAGAGAATTAGCGCAAATGCATTAGGTCTGAGAGGAATTACTTTGAGGTAGAGAAAATGAATGTTGATAAATAAATAAATGCTTTTCGAGATAAAAAGTCCTTCCTCTATTATGTTTTTATGCTCTGATATTATTTATCTTAAGACATTCAAGAACTTAGTTTCTGTATATAAATCTGTAAACTCATTTTTTAAACCTACTTCAATTGAGTTTCTTTCGAAGTATTCGTATTCATACGAGTATTTCTACTCATGGTATAAAATTTGGAAGAAGTAAATTGAGTTATTTTTTGCATAGTAAACGATTGTTAATTTTGATGTTCTTTATTTTGGTAAAATGTTTGCTAGGAAAATAAATAGTTCAACCTCATGCTTTACCGGGAGAAATAGTAATATACAATTGTATGTAATTAGAATCCCATAAGAGAACAGCAAATGCAGTTGATGAAAATTACTCGTACAATACCTTTTTTATTCTATAAAAAAATATACAATAAATGAATAGCGCCTCTCGTGTTACGCTCTAATATGCACTTATGTATATTTTGCGACAATGTGTGAGTTATTGCTCTAAAAGCCTTATCGTTTGCAAAAGAGCAATAGCAAAAAGAGGAGAAATCAAATAAATAAAATGCGCCAGAGAGCAGAGCAGAAATATATCGTTGTGTAGTTTATCCAACAACCAGTGTTGCCAATTTACTCATTTTTGCGCTAAATATAGCGTTTTTCGGATATCAAAAAACTTCCGACACTAAAGTTGAACATTGCTTGTAATTTCGCTGCAGAATAATTTTTCAAGTTTTAATTATATGGTATTACTGTAGGTCCCTCCATTTGTGGAACAACATCAAGACGCACACAACAAATAGGAGGAGGAAAAATTAAAAAAACGTATAGACCTGTTGAAGAGAGCCGAAGATATTTTACTTTAAAAAATCCACACCAAAATTTTGAACACTGAATAAATCTTAGAATTATAACATTTTTTCCAAAATTTTTTCAGTCTACTTCTTATTATACTCAAGCCTACATAGAAACCAATTTTCAGAAATTGAGGACCATATCCAAAATAAATGGAATCTCTAATTTAATAAATGAAAATATAAACACGACAGTAACTTACTTGAAAATAACGACAACAAAGAGTATACAGATTTTAAAAGTAACGCTTACATTTTTCTGTAGGAAATTCTTTTGCTTGTGGGATGTTTCTGATTATTTAGAAACCGATAAAGTAAAATTGAAATGTTTTCACAGGAATTCCATAAATATTAAAATAAAAATAAATTAAGCTGATTTTATAAGCTTTTATCTTGGCAAACTGATTTCTGTTGCTATTGATATCATAGATGACTAGATGTGAAACTCTTTCATTTTGTGAGAGAGCGCGCCCATAAGCTCGTTTCAAAGCTTGGCAGCATTCACACATTATGGGATTTTGAACAGGTGATAGGCGAAATGGCGGGCTGCCAGAGAAAACGCGCCAAAAATAACTAAGGAAAGCAGTTCGTTTTTGCTTAATGGAAAAATGACGCGATTAAATATTTGTAATTATGTGTATTAAAATTAATTCAATTGAAACGTAAATTGAAGGGAGTTTTAGAATTTCCCAAAGCCTCTTATCTCCTTTTCGACTTCTACTTTTAATTAGTCTTATGTACATAATGTAATTTTATTGAAAACTGTGTGTTGGTTTATGTAAATTTGCATGTACGTAAATATTCTATGGTTGAAAAGCGTAGGTAAGGGAATTGAATTTGAGTTCGAGATATTTTACAAAGATTAAAGGTTATCTGCTTTAACTTATTCTGTTCGTTGTATGAGAATGTTTTTGTTTTTTATGTTACCCACTTTCTGTGATATATTAAAAAATCGCAATATGCCATGTATTTAATTATAACTTATGTTTTTCGTGTTCATTACTTTATTATTATTAAATTACTTTTGTATTTCAGTTTTAAATAATTTCATTTAAATATTAATTTTAAAATTTTTTGCTTATTTATGTACATATTTCATACGGATTTTGCTTAGTTTTAGTATATGTAGGTGTATATGAGTGATATAAAGCTATTGGGCAACCGCATACTAAATAATAACATCAATGGTGGTGTGAAAACTAAAAATACTCAATTTTTGTTTAAAAAATACCCAATTCATGTTTCTACCGGTGTGGCAATATTGCCGAATTTTATAAAATTCATATTTTTCAGCGCTCTCACGAGAAAAAGAGTTTCACATCTAGTCATCTATGATTGATATAATGAATAGTTAAACAATTAATAAATGCATACAATAGATAAAAGAGAGAGAGAAAGAGAGTGAGAGAGAGAGAGAATTGCTTAAATTTTTGCTCATCTAAAAATACCTGTGAGCGAAACAAACAATAACTTATATATGGGTGTGTTGTGTGTGAAGGTATATGTATGTATGTCCACTTATTTTGCTATTTAGCGGTTGATGTATTATTGTTAATACGAATTTGTGGCTGATCGCGCTTCCATAGTGCTTGGAGTTTTGGTTTATAATTCGAAAGACTGCTATGTTCGGGATTCACGGGACTCACTAGTTAGTAGGAGGATGGTTCCATGTGTAGAAGTCCACGCAAGTGGGGAAAGTTACTGATCGCCATTCACTTGGGAATGGCCAGGACGATTCTTCTGCATATGGTTCAAGCAGCTCACAACGGCCGGGATTAGCCCACGTATCCTCTGGGTAGCTTCCGAACACCCGTTCGGGAGTGAGCTAAAGTGAGAAGGCGAAACATTCCAGGATAGCTGGTTGTGCGTTGGGTTTGGGACCCGCCACTTAAAAATCCCCCCCAATGAAAACTTTAAAAAAGCCTCGGATGAGGCCTCCCTATACTGATGACGACCCCTGCAAACGAACTAAGGACTATGATTTGAGGGCATGCACCTGGAATGTCCGGTCCCTTAATGGGGAAGGTGCCTCTGCCCGGCTGGTTGATGTCCTCGTGAGAGTAAAGGCTGACATCACTGCCATCCAAGAGATGCGATGGACGGGGCAAGGAAAGAAAACCATAGGACCTTGCGACGTCTACTACAGCTGCCATGTAAAGGAGCGCAAATTCGGTGTCGGATTTGTTGTGGGAGAGAGACTTCGTCGCCAAGTACTGTCGTTCACTCCGGTGGACGAGCGTCTCGCAACAATCCGCATCAAAGCTCGTTTTTTTAACATATCGCTAATTTGCGCCCACGCCCCGACGGAAGAGAAGGACGATGCGACCAAGGATTCTTTCTATGAGCGCTTGGAACGTTCCTATGAGCGCTGCCCCCGCCACGACATAAAAATCGTGCTTGGCGACTTCAACGCCAGGGTGGGCAAGGAGGGAATTTTTGGTCCCACAGTCGGAAAATTCAGCCTGCACAACGAAACATCCGGTAACGGACAGAGGCTGATCGACTTCGCCGGGGCCCGAAACATGGTAGTCTGTAGCACCAGATTCCAGCATAAGAAGATCCACCAAGCTACCTGGCTGTCTCCAGATCGAAAAACGCGAAACCAGATCGATCATGTTGTGATAGATGGAAGACACGCTTCTAGTGTATTAGATGTACGTACGATCCGAGGACCCAACATCGACTCGGATCATTACCTTGTTGCAGCCAAACTGCGCACACGCCTCTGTGCAGCAAAAAACGTACATCTACCTTCGCAAAGAATGTTCGACATCGAAAAGCTGCAATCACAACAGACAGCCAGAAAATTCGCCACTCGACTCTCACTCCTGCTCTCGGAGAGCACTGCCCAACAAACCGGCATCCACGAACAATGGAGCAACATTTCTCGTTCTCTACGTACCGCCGCCGAAGAAGAAATCGGATTCCGGCGAGCCCGAAAAAACAATTGGTACGACGAGGAATGTCATGCTGCCGCAGAAAGAAAGGATGCCGCCTATAGAGCCACGCTGCGATCGGGCGCAACGCGAGCCATGTGGGATCGCTACAGAGAGCTGAAAAAGGAAGAGAGACGTATTATCCGAAAGAAGAAACGAGAGGCCGAAATACGTGAGTGCGAAGAGCTTGAGATGCTGGCCAACAGGAACAACGCCCGAAAATTCTACCAGAAAGTTCGGCGGCTTACAGAAGGTTTCAAGACCGGGGCGTTGTCCTGTAAGAACAAAGACGGCGATCTGGTGACTGATGTACAGAGCAATCTTAAATTATGGAGGGAACACTTCTCGAACCTATTGAACAGTGACAGCTGCGCATGTCACCGAGAAAGTGAAGATCCCGATACCCCAATCGTTGACGACGGAATTGTCGTTCCGCTACCCGATCATGACGAGGTGAGAATAGCGATAATGCGGCTAAAAAACAACAAAGCCGCGGGCGCCGACGGACTACCGGGTGAGCTATTCAAACATGGCGGCGAGGAGCTGGTAAGGTGCATGCATCAGCTTCTATGCAAAATATGGTCGGATGAAAGCATGCCTGCCGATTGGAATTTAAGTGTGCTCTGCCCAATCCATAAGAAGGGCGACCCTGCAATTTGTGCCAATTACCGCGGGATTAGTCTTCTAAATATCGCCTATAAGGTTCTAGCGAGCGTATTGTGTGAAAGGCTGAAGCCCACCGTCAACCAACTGATTGGACCTTATCAGTGTGGCTTCAGACCTGGAAAGTCTACCATCGACCAAATATTCTCAATACGCCAAATCTTGGAAAAGACCCATGAAAGGAGAATCGACACACACCACCTTTTCGTCGATTTCAAAGCTGCATTCGACAGTACGGAAAGGAGTTACCTGTATGCCGCGATGTCTGAATTTGGTATCCCCGCAAAACTAATACGGCTATGTAAGATGACGTTGCTCAACACCAGTAGCGCCGTCAGAATTGGGAAGGACCTCTCCGAGCCGTTTGATACCAAACGAGGTTTCAGACAGGGTGACTCGCTGTCGTGTGACTTCTTTAACCTGATGTTGGAGAGCATCGTACGAGCCGCAGAACTTAATCGCTCAGGCACAATTTTTTATAAGAGCGTACAATTGTTGGCGTATGCCGATGATATTGACATCATCGGCCTTAACAACCGCGCTGTTAGTTCTGCCTTCTCCAAACTGGATAAAGAGGCAAAGCGAATGGGTTTGGTGGTGAACGAGGACAAAACGAAGTACCTCCTGTCTTCAAACAAACAGTCGGCGCACTCGCGTATCGGCACCCACGTCACTGTAGACAGTTATAATTTCGAGGTTGTAAAAGACTTCGTCTATTTAGGAACCAGCATTAACACCGATAACAATGTCAGCCTTGAAATCCAACGTAGAATCTCTCTTGCCAACAAGTGCTACTTTGGACTAAGTAGGCAACTGAGTAGTAAAGTCCTCTCTCGACGAACAAAACTAACACTCTACAAGACTCTCATCATGCCCGTCCTAACGTATGGCGCAGAAGCTTGGACGATGACAACATCCGATGAAGCAACGCTTGGAGTGTTCGAGAGAAAGATTCTGCGTAAGATTTTTGGACCTTTGCACGTTGGCAACGGCGAATATCGCAGACGATGGAACGATGAGCTGTATGAGCTTTACGACGACATAGACATAGCGCAGCGAATAAAGATCCAGCGGCTACGTTGGCTGGGTCATGTCGTCCGAATGGATACAAACGCTCCGGCTTTGAAAGTATTCGATGCGGTACCAGCTGGTGGTAGCAGAGGAAGAGGGCGGCCTCCACTGCGTTGGAAAGATCAGGTGGAGAAGGACTTGGGTTCACTTGGTGTGTCCAACTGGCGCCGGTTAGCACGAGAAAGAAACGACTGGCGCGCTTTGTTTAACTCGGCCAAAATCGCGTAAGCGGTTATAGCGCCAATTAAGAAGAAGAAGAGTTAAAAAAAATTAAATAGGCAGGATCGGGATGAAATAATTTTTATTTGATGACAGAAAATGCTAAACTAATACAGTCCCAAACAAAACGGTAGTACATAAAAGTTTAATTTATTGTCTAGCAAAAACCATATAAATTCAAATTTCACACTTAATAAAATTAGAAAAATTTCACGAAATTTTCATCACAATTTCACGGTTTTTACTTAGAATTTTTATAAAATGTAAATAAAAAATGCTGACAACATAAAATAGTAAAATGTTATAAGTGTTGTGTATTCAAGACATTAGAAAAAATTGTAAAAAAGCAACGTAACTTTTTAGTAACTTCAAACTTGCACTTTATTTTACTAAAATTTAATAACCTATAAAACTGCGTACCCATTGATTTTAATTCTGAGTAAAACGCTTTAAATTTCGATAAAACCTGAAAAACTTGAAACTTTTATAAATTTTGTAGAAAGTTTTAAACTTTGATACATGTATGTGATATTTGTTCTAAAGGTACCTATACATTTTTTTTATTTGTGAAAATTAAAACTGGTCAAAATGCCGTATATTTTCAATATTTCCTATTGGTTAAATCGCATGTAAAAGACGGCCCTCGCACTTTTCCAAATTTCCCTACTTTCCCTGTTTCTAAACAAAAAAAAATCCTCCAATTCCATTCATCAACCCCAAAAACCTATCCTTTCCATCCTTACTCTCGCACAATGGTCTGCGCATTATTTTCATTGTGGCTGCCAAAACAAGAAAAAACAGAAAAACACTCAGTTACACATTGCATCAATGGCGATCGCGGTAGTAGCGCAGTCACACGAAATTTAGCGAAGTCCTCAACCATCTGTGCGATCCTTCTGCCAGAAAAATGTGAAACACAGACTGCGCTCCAAGAAGTAAGAAGGCGTTATTCCTAAGCAACGACAGGTGGGCATTACCACTACTTAGGACTGGTAGCAGCAGGCTAATCACCTACCCTGTCAGAAATCAACACAGATTAACGAAACCAACGCAAGACTGAGTCTTGTCGACGCACTATGCTCCCGAGAGGAGTGAACAAGGAAAAAAAAACAAAAATGTACCCAATATTCAAGTGACTTGTTTGATAAGTTACTATTTTTGCAATCATTTCAGGTGGCAGTGCTATAAAAAACAATTTTTTAAAGAAATCTTTCTTAAAATTAATTGCCTACGGTTTTTAGATCGTGAAATTTGTGCTAAAATGAGCTACATATATATTTTTATTTATTTATGGAAATTAAAATGTCATAAGAGAAGTAGTCTTGCTCAATGAAATTTGTAAGTTTTTTTGAAATTTGTGTGTAATAAATTTCAGGTGGTAACACTATAAAAAGTTTTTGTTTTGAGTGGTTTTTTTGAAAGTAAATGCCTTGCTATTCTTGCTGTAGTGCCTATTTCTTAGCATATTATTTTTTGTCAAGTACAAACAGGTGGCAACAACGTGTTACATACTAACTTTCTGGGACCTATGCGAACTTGCCGCTTTCTAAAGCAGTAAACAAATTTAAATTCACGGCAGTAGCATTTGAGTGTTGCCCTTTCGGAGAAATAAATATGTATGTACGTATGTACAAAGTATTTTTTTATACCACCTTAAGCTAACAAGTTTTAAAAAATACTTCAGCACTTTCAAAACTGCACTTTGTTATCCCAAAATTTAATCAGCTATAAAACTGCATACCAAGAATTTTTCTAGAAACTCAGACTATGAAAAAACCATGAAGCTGTGAGTAATTGAGTAATTTATAGTTTTTTGTCATAAAAAGAACTAAACTTTTATAAAAATAATAATGAGCATTTAGAAAGAAAAAAAAGGAGAAAACTGGTCACATTTTTTTTGCAAGCAAAATTTGAATCACTAATTTATTAATTGAAGAGTTCACTGAAATACGAGCTAGACTGGCCCACCTCTTGTATCTGAGCCAGAAGAATTTTTGATCTTAAAATGTCTTTGGCACATTTCACGAATTTTAGTGGAAATATGCACTACCACCTTCTATATAAATCTCGTTTTCTTTACGATAGTATTTCGATTATATTGGTTTTAAAGCTTTGTTTTAGAAAATGGAATATACAACTTTTTAGAATATACACAAAACCTTTTTAGAATATACAGATTTTTTAGTGCAAGTTCGCACAAGACGTTAATACTAATCTCTTTCATGGGGCTTGGAAATTCGCTGGCATTTTGTAGTTTTAAACTGTTTTCTTAGAAAAAAAATCATTTGAGTTCCCAATTATATTTGCATGATGAATGATAATTTCTGTAGAACTTAAGCAAATATAAATTTGAATAATTAAAGGCGTACATATATACATACATACGAGTATACATTAGAGTGGACCATTTTTTTTTTTTTCAAAATCAAGCTTAGCAAAATTGGCCGCTACATACAATTGTAAGAAAAACGCGCACTAGAGTATAACTCTAAAGTCAAGTCGAGCCCTCAAAAAAAAAAAAAAAAGCAAAACATAATTAACTTGAAGTTAATATAATATGAAGGGTTTTATGGATCAAAATGTTATGAGTGTTTTTTTTAACGAATTTGTACTTCATTATTTTTTGTGAAAAGCTTATGTTTGAATATTTATATCTTTTATTTAAAGGATCCCAGGATGACGCGATAAAGCAAATTTAATACAGTTGTTAATATTTTTATATGTAAATAGAATACAACTAAAACGTACAAAAAACCACAAACCACAAATCGTAATTGACTTTAAAGTTATGCTCCAATGAACTTTTTTCTTACAAGTTTATATGTATATAAACCGATTTTGCTGGGAACGATGCCGGGAAAAATCGTTTCATACACATTTACCCACTCTATTGTACATGCATACATAAATATCAGATTGTACGCATATATATATGTTCATTCACACATACACAGAACATAATGCAGCATCACTTTATCATACCTTGAACTTGAACTGAAAAACTGGAAAACCCAATGTAAAATGCGTACAGCTGTTAGGCTACGAAAATGATTGTCATTTGGTCTTTATTGCTTACTTTTAGGTTTTATATTTAATTTGAATTAAATTTTCTCACAAATATAAACTCGCGTGCT
Source organism: Anastrepha obliqua (assembly GCF_027943255.1). Classification (NCBI taxonomy): domain Eukaryota; kingdom Metazoa; phylum Arthropoda; class Insecta; order Diptera; family Tephritidae; genus Anastrepha; species Anastrepha obliqua. The sequence goes on from NC_072892.1 coordinate 114,770,015, forward strand.
ACTATTTACTAATACCCATGCGATGCAAACCGGTCGATAGTAAAAATTCAACTGAGCGCACTACTTGTGGCCAGACTGCCAAGAGTTGCAAGATTTCACAATTTTTTAGTAAGATACAATAAAAAATTAATATATGTATGTATGTATGTAGATAAGCATTGGTATTAGCTCTAATGTATGTACGTACGTATGTGTGCATGCATTCATGTAGTTTTCGCACTCATTCCGGGGAAATACACAAACATATATTTTTTATGTTTTTTGCGCAAAATAAAATTTTAGCAGTTCATTATTTTTATTAAGATATTGTGAATCACATTTTATCAGCCTGTCTGCATACATTGTTTTAACATACTTATTATACATCGCATACGCATTTTATGCGAGTGTTTGTATGTATTGTGATTGTTTAATTACACATTACGCCGTGAGACACAGCGCATTGATTCCAACTCAGACTGAAAGTGCTCGATACATAAAGATTTATGTATGGTTTTAGATTATTAAAAAAACTTTTTAAAGAGAAAAAACTGTGAAATGTGCATATATCAGAGTGAAATACTTAGTTTGCATTCTTGAAACTTCATGAAAAATATTTCTGTTGAACAATTTGACTCATTAATCCTCTCACCAAATGATATTTTTGACCATTTTTAGGTCTGAGAAAAGTGTGATATAGCTGGAGGGCTAAAATATTTAAAATAATTACTTCCCGCAAAATTTCACTAGGGTTTTCCTCAGATAATTGTAAACGAACCATAAGCTTAAAGAAAGTAAAATAACTAATGATTTTCCTAATAAAAAAAAAACGATCACAACGGCATTGTCTTGAGGGAACTATACATTAAATATGCAATTCAAAGGTTTTTCCCATTTTCTTTCGAATTAAAACTTCATTAGACCGCAACAAATTTTACGTGATAATGCAAAAAAGCGTGGGAGGTTTTGGCATATGAATCATTCTGAATTGAAATCATTTCGCCGCACGCAATGGCCCTCTAATTATTGCATAATATAGGGTTATTCAATAGGTGCGCCTCAACTTTTTTCCGATAGGGAGGGCGAACGACGCAAAATTTTTTATTTTTCGCTTGTCATTTGTAAACTTCATTAGTATACATATCATCATGGAACGCTACACACTTGAGCAACGATTGCAAATCGTGCAAATTTTTTATGAAAATAATCGTTCTGTTGCTGCTACTTTAAGAGCATTACGGCCATTTTACGGTCCATTTAACAAGCCGTCCCGTTTTGGGGTTATGTGAAGTCATTGGTCTACAGTAACAAGCCGGCGACGATTTGTGAGCTCAGAAACAATATTGAACGCGAAATTGCTGGAATTTCGGCCGATTTATGCAAAAGAGTGGTCGAAAATTGGGTTCAACGATTGGACTTCGTAAAACGTGCACGCGGTGGTCATGCAAAAGAAATCGAATTTCATACTTAAATGTATATGTTCAAACTCGATAATAAAAAAAAATTAGTTAAAAAAGTCAAACCGTTTGTGTTTTATTCAAAAAAGTTCAAAAGTTGAAGCGCTCTTACTGAAAAACCCTATATTTTAAAAGGTTTTTTTGATGAAGCAGGAAGTTGTGGTACTTATTCCGTGACTTAAGTAGTCGCCGTGGTTCCTGAGCCCACGATGTACAAAACGCAAAGCTGTGGCCAACATTAAACTATTCATAGGCTCTCAGAGAATGAGAAGGAATCAGCTGATTTGCTGACACAATAAATGTTATGGCAGTGTGTTGTTTACAATTGGGAAAAAACTGAGGTTGTGTTGGTGATATAGGAAAAACTCAGCTTGATTGCTACTAACGTTACTTCGTTGCCATCTAAATAACGACTGATTGGATGAGCGTAAAAATACGTGTGAAATGAGCGGGTACGTGTGAAATGAGTGAAATGTTTCGGAAATTTGTAATCGTTTTCTTCTTGGCTCCGCCTATTGTTCTCTTGGTCCCATTTTTTGTGCTACTCCTTTTATTTAATCCTGATTAATCGCTTACCTTATGAATCGAGCGACGATGGTGTGTGCCACTTTTGATGAAAGCTTTTCTCGTGCCTAAAAACAATCTCCTATTTGATACGAGTTGCTCACTTTCGGCCAGGAAACGTTGTCATGTGTTTGAAACGAGGTTCTAATTTTTGGCATGGAAGAAGGATCACGTTTCTCACACGTTGTTTTAACGTAAAGTGTTAAACTTTTCTTTTCTGTGTACTCTGAACCTTTTTTGGACTTCATTCTTCAACGAAATCATAGTGAGTTACTATCTGAGTCGAGGCTCAAATTTATTGATGAAGCCAATCAGTAAATTTGGTCATTGTAAGGCGTTTTTCAATAGGTGCGCTTCAATAGGGAGGGCGAACGACGCAATATTTTTTATTTTTCGCTTGTCATTTGTAAACTTCATTAGCATACATTTCATCATCGAACACACTTGAGCAAAGATTGCAAATCGTGCAAATTTTTTATGAAAATAATCGTTCTGTTGCTGCTACTTTAAGAGCATTACGGCCATTTCACGGTCCATTTAACAAGCCATCCCGTTCGACAATCGACCGTCTAGTGAAAATATTTGTATCTACGTTTTCGCTACATAATGCTCCGGTGCCAGTGAGAGCAAGAAGTGCACGAAGTGTTGAAAATATTGCTGCCGCCAGGGCTTCAGTTCAAGAAGACGCAAATGTGTCGCTCACACGACGTTCTCAACAATTGGGCCTTTCTGGGTCGTCATTGTGGCGAATTTTGCGAAAAGATCTGGGCCTACATCCGTACAAGATCAAGCTGACACAAGAACTGAAGCCGTTTGACCATTTGAAGCGACGTCGATTCGTAAATTTGGCTGCAGATCAACTCGAAAATGATCCAGATTTTTTCCAAAAAATCATCTTCAGTGATGAAGCTCACTTTTGGCTCAATGGCTTTGTCAACAAGCAAAATATGCGTTACTGGGCAGAAAGCAAGAAATTAGTTAAAAAAGTTAAACCGTTTGTGTTTTATTAAAAAAAAAAGTTGAAGCGCTCTTACTGAAAAACGCTTTACAATTTTCACATAGTAAAGAATATATACAAACACATATCTACGACAAATGCAAAACAGCTGATTGCTTGACACTTGCCATGAGCTTGCCAGGAGATAGACTTCGGTTAAAATTTTATAAATTCTGACTAGGAAGAGTAACTCTTCCAAAAGTGCTTCCAGATACAGGGTTTTTGAGTAAAGAAACGACTTCCTGTGAGTTCTGACTAAATTTTGTAAACCAGACTCGTAAAAGAATATACCAAATATGAGCTTTTGCGATGACCATCGTGCAGATAAGCGAAAGCTTCCCCCATTTTGCGGCAGGGAACTATTAAAATAAAAATTTCACATAAAATTCGTCATCAGTTCTAAAACATAAGTCGCGTCATGTTATCGAAATTTATTTTTTATTCTTAGATGAAATGACAATTGACTTGACATCTGAAAACTATCAACATTTAAATTTGATATAAAATTCGTGGTTAATGTATTCTAGAACCTAAGGGGTAGGATTTTTGGAAGGTTTCTTTTTATTTTCTGAGAAATAAAGAATGTCAATAGATCTGACTTTCAAAGTACAAATTTTTTAGTGTACTTGAATTCTGCATGACCAAAGTTTAGTATAATGAAATTTCAGTCAGATCGAAGCACTCTTAGTAAACTTTTGCGAAAGATATGGTCTTGCCGACTATTGTGGGTTGCTCTATTTTAGATACGTCGATGAGAAAATAAATCTGCCTATTATCTATCTATATTCTGAATCGAGACATTTTGAGCAGTGAAGGAGAAGAATAAGAAACAAATAAAAGTTTTAACTGGGCATTTTAATATTAGTGTACAGTATTAGTACAAAAATATAGTATCTCTTTTGAATTTACCGAAAATTAGTATATTTAAATTAAAAAAAATTAGCCATGCATGTACCGCTAGAAGCAAAGCCCTAATTTAGCTGTATCGCAGACAGTTTCGTATTCAAGCAACGCATTTGGGGCAGCATCCAGCAAGTACCGTACTCATTACGCATTTTATCAAACAAATTGATATTTAGTCTTTACATATTTTTATTTTATAAGTTTTATTGTATTATATGGCCACTCGAAGCAATTTCCCATCGCAAGTAACGGGTTTTCCCAACTTATTATCGGGAAAATGTTTTAGAAGCTGCTTTAGAGCCGTGGACACGCAAACATTTCGGTCGTAGACCATAGACATTCCAATAGGACTCGGCACCGTCTCATATAGCTGGTGTAAACCAAGAATGGTTAAAAAATCATGTTCCACACTTCATTTCGTCCACACAATGGCTTTCGAATTCGCATCTGGTTCATTTTGGAGAGCAAGGTGAGGTCTAAAAAATATGCCAGTATGGAAGCGCTGAAAAAAGCGATTATACGAGAATGGGCCAAAATACCTGAAGCATGCAATACATTTTTTGACTATTTGAAGACTGTAGTGAAGGCAAAAAGTGGTCATATCGAGCTGAAGCGAATATATGTTAAAATTGTAATAATTTTTGAACAGTTTTGTCTTTGAAATCAATAAAAACTGATTTCACACACAAAAGTTATGGTTAAAAGTTATGGATGCGTAACAAGTATTAGATACAACTAAAGGCACAGAGACTTGCTGACAAGTTTTGACAATTTATTTGTTCCTTATTTAAACTTAATTCTACTACAAAAACCATATTAATCATTGCTTCAAACTTTGTACGAATTAAAATAAACTTTTAAAAATTTTCATCAAAATTTCAAACTTTTTCAGGCGAGTTTCTATTAAGATTTTTTTTACACAGTTTATAGCCCATTGAATTTTAATATAATAAAGTGCAAGTTTATAATTTTTTCTTCTTACAAAAAAAATCTACAGCATTCATTTTATGTATAAGACTTACAAGAGCAAAATAAATATAAACTATATATTTCGCATAGAGAATTTCAAATTCAAATGCAAAGCTTAATTTATTATGGCGACTGCAAGCGAGCTTGAGTAGCTGTGCGGCCCACCGATAAAAAAACGGATAATTATTTCGTTCCATGGAACAAAGGCATTCGTATCAGTTGAGAGGTCAGTAACGAAAAAATGTAACTAATAAGTCGGTGTAATTGATGAGTACTAAGTCTTTATGAGGCTTACTAGGAAGTGTTCACATTGCAGCGTAGAAAAATTAACAGCATGTGGGCGACTGTAATCAACTGTTAGTGCAGCGGCTGCATTACTTGCGACAACTGCGCTGCTTGCACTAGGTGCGCAGTCTATTTCGGCTGCATAATAATGTAGTAGGTAATTGAAAATTGTATCTATGATTTAAAAGCAGATAGCATAACATATTTAGGGTGTTGCTCAAGCGTCCAAACTGTGTTTAATACGCTCTGAGCATGTCCACTCAATTATTAGCACCCTAGTCCTACATCAACTTTGACCACAGATTCTTTGATACACCTTTTCTTTATACATTATCGGTGGTCTCATGTCCTGCAATCTTGACTTGTTAGCCAACACATTATTGTGTTTTCCTTTGCAAAAGCTAAAGGTTGGTAGAACATTCCTTTACTAGACTGGATGGGTTTGTTTGCTGGGATAGCGGTCTTAACTCTATTCCAAAACTCTAGTTATTCCGGTGCGTATACCAACCTAACATGAGACCCAACCCAGTTCGGACACTCAGAAATAAATTCTAAATTTAGGATTGAAGAAATGTTCAAGCAAAACACTTAAGAACTTTTTCCAATGTCTGATTAATATTGCTTTTAAGCGGTGGTAATTTATAATGATGTCTTGAAATGGCAATTAAATTTTCACCTAGATTTAGTTACCTCACGTCGGATAAGGTAACTCATTAAAAGAGTACAAAAAACCCTATTGTGAGTACCCGATAACTAAAATTTAAGCTGAGAATTCCAAAATTGTATGAATTTATATGGAACACACAGCGATATAGACAACACTGCACCACAATTCTGCTTTGATAATAATTTTTCCACAAGAACTTCACACACATTTGTTTGTGATAACGTTAAGGACTTTGCACCAGGCTCAGTGTCTATCTTCACTGATGGTTTAAGACTAAATAATGGCAACGACAGCAGCTTCACTCAGTTGAACTTAAGCCTACCTGCCTCCTGCAGTGTCCTTCAAGCTAAACTAAGAGCTGCAAGAGAAGCTGCCTTGTGGGTTAAGGACTCGTCTGCCGCTGCACAGCGGTTCACTTCCTTCTCTCATAGTCAAGCTGTCATAAAAATTCTGCAGTTTCAAAATACTTCATTCAAAGTATTTTGTATTCCACAGAGCTATTCTAGTTGAGCTGGACAAGTGATGCCCTATGGATATTGTCTCATATTGTATCGACAATGTGCTGGCTAAGCCTAGAACTGATCTTAACTCAGTCAATTCTGCTTAGAATGCAGTAATCTCTTTTTGTTATCCTCAAGCAAGGTCTGGATCGGGCTGGCCAATAGCAGATAGACCACGGAGCCCACTCGCGAGGTAACTAGGCCGGTCGGTTCTAGAATGAATAAAACTAAAACTAGGTCCCTCATCAACCTCGTCCAGATTTCAATCAGTGCAGTTATTTGTATCATCACTGCACATTGCCAGGAACACATGGGAAATGTAGAGGGGTTCGTTCTAATGACTTTTGGAAGCTGCAGGAAGTTAAGAGTGTTGAACGTTTTACACTTAATATAGACAGAAGACAACTGCATCCTAGCAAGACTGGCAAAACATATATTTTTTACATTTTTACTGTCATAAACTGCGAATTTTGTTTTGGTTTGTCGCAAATTAGCAGCTCATCTTTCGATAAACTTTACCAGAATTTAACTGGCAGATAAAATTTAACGGAAATTAAATACCTTAAGAAACATTAAAACACCTTCGTCTGTCCGGCATTATTAAAAACGCGTTTAAAATGCCTGGGAGCCCCATTGTTTGAGGATCTGGAGGACGTCTCAAAAGCGGATCTCCCAGCTCTGCTTAGATCCCCCAAAAGGGCTGACATCCTATATGATGTCTACTTTTGGTATTCATAGAGGTCGGTCCTCATCTGGTATCGCTAGGGAATAAAATGTCTATGCGTGGCTTATTGCCAACCAGGCTAACGTAACCTAACACGAAAACTGAGTGTATTTTCAGGAGTTTTTTTTACAATAAAAAAAATTATAAGCGATGTTTAAATTTTCTAGGCTTTTTATTTAACTTGTTTACATACCAAAATGAAAAAAAATATATTTCTTTAATTTTAATAATTTTAAAAATGGCGCTGAAGTCGACGCTTTCGAAAAATTGGACGGTGCGCGGACCGCTCTCTGCCTAGTTAATGGACTGTAGAGGCTATAATATTGGGAATTTCCGCATGAAAATTTCACAGTATATTCCTAAGATGCTGTACTTTCGAAATATCGCATAAACAAAAAAAAGATTGTTTGAAATTTATAGACCACCGGGCCCCCTTATGGCCTTTCGCTAACAAGAAGTTAAGAAAATACTTTTTCAGGTATCTGCCGCTCATTTTATGATCAAGCGCACTTAGACTTGACTAGAAAAGCACCTTATATGGAATTATTGGTTTTAAATTAGACTCATAACGTCACTGAATTTCTTTAGTTCACAAATTTTTTTTACATTTTTTAATTCTTTAAGCTTTAACGCTATTATTATTTTGAATCTTTTAAGCACTATAAAAATACACAGGTATTATTATGTTTCCGCCCTTATATAACAAGAAAATTTGGAAATGCGGTTGCAATTTCTCGCATAGCCGCAGATGCCTTTTTGTTATATCCTCTTCTTCTTTTTGTTAAACATCTTTAGAATGCCAATGATTTCCGAAATTTCGATTGAAAACTGTATATTGTTTATTACGCATACATACATACAATGTGGCACGTGTCATGTCGTTGTTGCTCAGTCAGCACGTTGTGCAAATCAACCGCTCGACGGCTTTCAATAAATGTGAACTGACCAGGCCGCTCCTCGGTGAGACATACTAACTATTACCTCCACATGTATATATGCAATAAATAAGTGTATGCATGTATATGTGCGTGTGTGAATGAAAGCTTGCTTGTGTTATATGCATGTAAGTTAAAAAAGTTCTCGGAACTTTCATCGTCTGCGAAATTTGTACACTTGATTTTATATTTTATTTTATGTGCCGATTGCATTTTAACTTATTTTTCCTTTTCTCCTCCCTAGAAAAATGTATAAATAGAATGACAACTGGACAATTTTCGTTATACGGAGCAGTAATCAGAAAAAACGAACGAAATACAAAAACCAATACCAAAGTTGCTACAGCCGAGCTAAAACAAGTGGGCTAAGGCAAGAACAAAAGCAATAAAGCAAGCAGAGCAGCTAACTTGGTAGACCAAAGGCTTGAGCTAAGAGTGGAAGGGCACGTGGAGAGCGGAAAACGCAGAACAAATGTGTAGTGAGGTCGTTGTGAAAATGGTTGGAACGACGACAATTACCAGTTGTTGCAAGTAGCGTAGACTGTCAAAAACTTGTCAAACCAGCACACACAAGTGGCAACGCTATAAAAGCAAAAAACAAGTACGAACAAGAACAAGAAAAGCGGCGCGACACTAGTACGAGGAAACTAAGAAGCGCATGAAGAAGAAGCAGAACACTGCTCAAACAAGTTTTTGTAGAGAAAAACAAGCAGCAGAAAAAAAATATATTTTATTGTATCCTTTTTTTACCAAAGTCCTTTTCTTTGTCTTGGGCGTCATGAAGAAGCAGTACAACTAATAAAATCAACAAAAGAAGTAGTACAAGCCTTATTCGAACAAAACATAAAGTGTAGCGGAGCGAGGACATAACGTACACCAGTAACGAACACGAAAAGGAACATCAACCTGAACCGAGGGTACTTGAAGGCTTGAAAACCCCAAAAAGCGCAACATAGACGTAAGAGCGATTGCGTTGCGCAGAAGGTGTGGAAAAGAAGAATAAATGTTAGATTGATACGACAACGCCACTGCTGTATATATCCGGGGGAAAGCTGAAGAAACAGAAAAAATAAAATAAAAGGGGTTAAGCTCAAGTGCTTTGAAAAAAGTCTTCCACTGGTTGTATGCATGTGATGGAAACAGTAACTTTGGCTTACAATATGTGGTCATGTAGATAATACGAGCATATTTTCAAATCCCAATAACAAAAACAACAAACTAAAAAATAAGAAGCAGACAATTTGAAACATAGAACAAACCTTAAAAAGTTCGCAAAGTTGGTGAAAAGTGGCAGAGTCCTGAGCCACTCAAAGCAAGAAGCAAAGCAATCGAAACGTTGGCAGCTGAAATAACAACACCCGCTAGCCAAGGGCACGAATAAACGAGCGCATTGCGACCCCTCTGCATGACACATGCCCACAAGGACATTGGAATTCCATGCCAACAACGTCAGAGATCCGAACAGTAGGATAAACGGAATGTAATATTATGCTGCTGACGGTGAATTTTGTTTGTTTGCATGATTTGACAGCAGCAGTAGCAGCAAAAAAGCACAACCAGATTGTTGCCATCAAAATACAAACAAACAAATAAAAAAAACTAAACAATTACCTCAGAAGAAAACGCATACAAAGACATCCAAGCGTAGAGTAAGTGAGCTAGCTGAAAGCTAAAAGCTGCAAATAGCAAGCACAGCAGTTGCAACGTCACCAACAGCAAACGGCAAGCGGCCAGTATCAGCTAGTGATCCATTCAGCCAACCAGCGAGGGCAGAACGTGACAGCAGCAGCAAATAATGCGCAAGGACAAGGCACTGCGAGTTGGTACGATGGCAGCCAGGAGCAGCCAGCAAAACGAACGACCAACAGCAACACAAGTGTCTACAGCCATGTCACAACAGCAACATTACAACATGCATCAGTCCACAATACCACCAGCAGCAGCAGCATCAGCTCTGTCAGCTGGCGCCACAAGGGTAGCAACAGAAACTACAAGCGAAAATACGGCAATCGGTGAGGAGGGTGTTGGCATGAAACGTCCCAACAGTATTTTTCACGCTGCACAGCAACAACAAATTCCCACGATAGACATGTCCTTGAGCAGCAATGAAACATTAGAGGACAACAGCAGCAGCAGCAGCGCACCAACAGAGGAAGCGACGCACAAATTATATGCTGTTCAACAAACAACGCTGCCAAATGCAGCACAAGCGACCATAACAGCTGAATTGCCGATAGCAGCAACAACAATAGCAATGAAATCAACATCAGTGCAAGCTAGTCGCCTGCCGTCATTTGATAACGGCTATGATAATAAGAGTAAGAACAAAAGCAACAGCGGCTGCGGCAGTATCAGCAATACATTGTTGGCACAGCAGCAGCAGCAGCACCACCACCACCACCAACATCATCACCAACAACGAACTACAACGACCACAAAATCAACGCCAGCAGCAACAGCAGCGGCAACAGCAGGCGACGCAAAGGGCAGCGCACCGTACACATCAACATTTTTCACGTTGTTCAACAAATGCTACCGTTGGACCGATCCCAAAAACCACAAATGCAGCGCATTTATCTTCTCTCTCAATATGTTTGTTTTCATGCTGTGCCTCATTGCATTGGTATTGGCGTTTTACAGCATTAACCGGCATACACGTAACGAGCAGCGGTTGAAGGCAGTGTGGCAACTGGACGAAAGAATAAATGCATTGGAGTTGAGGTTGCAATTATGTGAAGAACAGCATCAACAAAAGAAACAACAATCCGATGCAGGCATGAAACTAACGCTAAATAATGAACGTGACAGCACTGAGCGTATTCAGCTGGACGTCAGTAATTTGCATAATCAGCAAGAAAAGCAACCAAAGTCGGTGCAGCAGCAAATGCCCGAAGATGTGACACAGACATTGCACCGATTGTCGCGGCAGGTGAGCGATTTGCATCGTTTGCGACGCGATGTTTCGCATTTGCAATTGTCGCGTCGTCAACAGCAGCGACGGCAGGCGGGGCTGGCGACGGTGACCACAGCAGATGGATTACTTTTACCAACAACGCAGCAAGCGCATTCGGGTGAATGTGGATGTACGGCAGGTGAGTGCTAACTACACATACACAGATCTTATTATGTATGTATGTGCAGAAGTAAAGAGAAATAGAATTTTTTTGAGTACTTTAAGATTGGGAGTTAATAAAACAAAAACATTGAATACGAATTTGTCAATGTATGCACAGTAGGGAGCCTCACCAAGCAAAGCTGCTATGAAATTTGTTATATTTAAGGACTTTCGCCAAAATATTTAGGGGGATTACTACGATTCACATGAGCTGGATCGATTCGAAAACACCTCCCAAAGTCAAGTTTTTTGTGTATAAAATTAGTTTTGAAAATTAACTAAATATCCCAAAAAAATTACAAAGGATAAAAGAAAAGTTTAGGCTTAAAAGATCTGCTTAAAAATACAGGAAAAAGGCGAGATAAACAATCCTCAGTCCATGCTTTAATTCAACCGTTGGTTTTAGCGAAAAAATCAAAACGTTAATTGATTCGTTTTTTAAGAAATGAAAAGTGAAAAATACCTATCCAATAATACCTTAAAAATCTCAATTGCCCAAGATTTGGCAAGTCCGTCTTCCAAAAAAAAGTTCAGAAACAGCATCAACAATTTTTTTCACATAAAAATCTTAATATTTTTACGAAATATTTTGATGGCAGTCGCAAAATTTAATAAATCTTATAATTCTGATAAAAAAAATAATACCGACTTTTATCCAAATGTAGAGGGATTCATTTTAACTCATATGCTTATTTGCACCGGCTCAAAAATTATTAAAATATTTTAAAGTTACATACGCTGATTAATTGGAAATCACGGCGGCTTACTTAGTTTTATAGAGTTGTATATCTCAGAATTGAGGCTTTGATGAATGCATGATTGAAACTGAGCTTGCACTTCGACCTCATGGTCTTTTGAGTCCTCTAATCATAACTGTAACTTATCCAAACCTAGTTACCTCAATAAACCTAAGATAGAGTCAGATTGAGCGTATGTGCTCTTCTCCGACCGTATCCGGCCGAGTTTCCTCATCCTTTCGCGCGCTACAGCATCACATTCGAGCAGAAGCTGACCTGGAGTTTCTGAGGACTCATCACAGAAACGTCAGGAGTCAGTGGACCATATGCATATGGTTGCGCAATCCAAAGAACTGCATGGGGAGCATTCGGAGCTTTTGCTGAGGTAGGGTTACGATTTGTGTTGCTTTTAGTTATATGTACAACTGCGGCACAACGATTGCACGCTCTCAAATGAGATCACTTTTCCTTCATCGAAACCCTTCCTTAGTCATATTAAAAAGATGGGTTTAGGGGCGGACTGTAAAGTGCAAGTGTAGGAACGACGCGAGTCAGTGGACCATATCCCAAACATGTGCAGCTGACTACGCAATCTGCAGTGACCCGTGAGCACTCGCAGTTTACCCTTGGAGGGTTATGAGTTAGCTGAACGAACTTTGATTGCAGCTTCATCGAAAGGCAACACGTTTTTATCTGATATTTCTGATATCTTGCGAATTAGGTTTCAACTTTCTTATGTATCGACAATATGCATATTCACTTTACAGCTCATAGGTAGAAAACTTTTCGGAGAGTATTATCCGTATACTTCATCGGGATAGTATTTGCAGGAGCTGCTGCTGTCAGGTGGCTTTATCGTCGAAGTATTTCGAGAAGCGTAATTAGGTACAATTTGCTTAATTAAAAAATATTTTTTAGGTATATAAAAATATTTTTCGTTTCCTTTTTAACTTTATTTTTTGTTTACTTTATTTGAATGAGATAAATTAAGTTGAGAGTGGGAAGAGTTTGAAAGTTGGAAAAGCTCTCGAGAATTCTGCAAAAAAAGACAACGGCTCATAGAAGCTATCAAAACCAGAACAATATTTTGTAGGACTAATAACCGCGACCTGGTGACGGATATCCAAAACGTGGTTATGGAGGAAATACTTATCCAATCTCAAAATAGTTATAGTAAAATAAGAATAAGCGAAGGTGAAAGTTACGCCAGCAAAAACGCTGAATGGTTTCTCATTACCCCACCATAACGAAAAATGATTAGCAATTGATTTGTTAATGTTGTGGCTCATATGGGAATGCAACTAATTCTGAGGTGTCTAATTATAGCCCAAACCACTCGCATTTCAGCGCAGGTTGAAAGTGTTTGAGTGGCTTGTATGAGCTTCATAATTTCCCCAAATAACTATGAGCATATATTGCGGAGTGCTTTGGGAGGGACAATTCTTGGCTTTTAACGGCAGTTCTAGGTGCTAATTGCCAATTATGTTATTACATTGGGCCATTGGGGAGGTGTAATTTCCAAGTTCCGACCAAACTGGTTATAGATAACTCGCTCCAAGTAATAATTGAGTTATTACGCAATGATTGCGAAATTCATACACCGAATGTCAAATTAAATGTATGTAAATTATGGGTTAAATACTCCAATGTATATATTCATATGTATATACGACTGTTATTGATTGCATATACATACACACATTTGTACACTCACACATCACTGCCGACAAACCTATGTAGTAGTTTACCGCTTTACGACCAGTTTGCTTTGCTACTGAGGTAGTATTTTTAATTAAATTTAAATATTAATCAGTATCATACCAGTTACTGAACTAGTTCATAATGGACAAAATAAGCAGTAGTTTAGTTCCATCGACATTTACAAGTTGAAGTCTAAAATAAACGGGACTGGCGTCATAAAAATGTTTTTGATGGCGCCATCTTTTTAATGAGTTAGTGCACTGGAAGTTACAGCCCTAGCTGACTTCCAGTGAAAGCTTGTTGGCATTCGGTTCAGTGGAAGCGAAGTTATTGCGTCTAAAGTGTCAGTATGTTTGTGTCATCGGTACAAAAATGAGTTTCTAACAAAGAGCTGATATCAGATTTTGTTTTAAAATCGGTAAAACTTTTACCGAAACATTTGAATTGAAGAAACAAGTTTATGGCGTTGATTGTTTATCTCGTGCAAGAATTTATGAGTGGTTTACACGTTTGAGAGATGGTTGTGAGGACATAAATGACAATGAAAGGACGGGTCGCCCAAAATCAGTAATCACCGAAAACTCCATCGAAATTGTTCGTAAATTTATCGAAAATGAACTGACATCATCATTGAAATTCATGGAATCAGAGTTGAATACCTCCAAAACATCGATTTATCGCATTTTAACTGATCATTTGGGCTTACGAAAGGTCTGTGCACGTTTCATTCCACACAAGTTAACTGAGGACCAAAACTTGCTCAGAATTCAACATTCGAAAGACCTCATTAAAGAGGCGAGAAAAGACGAGAACTTCCTTTACAACATTTTAACTGGTAATGAAATTTGATGTTACTAACATGAACCTGAAACTAAACGTCTCGCGTTTGAAGAAGTCAAAAATCAAGTCTATGCTCATTTGTTTTTACGATTCCAATGGAATTGTCCATAAAGAGTTCGTGTCAATGGGTCAATGCAATTTTCTATCTGGGCATTTTGATACATTTGTGGCATCGCATTCGCCGAATTCGCCCTAAATACCGCGAAGAAGCTGGCGCTTATTGCATGATAGTGCAGAATTTCATCGATCCACTCTTGTCACTGATTTTTTGACTATAAATCGAATTTTAAGCTCCAATCACTCATCGTATTCACCGTATTCTAATTATTCGGAAAATCGAATTAGACTATAAAAGGAAAACGTTTTGCGTTCGTAGAGTCCATCCAAAAGGCTTGTACCGACATCCTGAAGGACATTCCTGATTCTGGTCAGTGACCTGAAACACTCTTTCGAAAAGTTTTTAAATCACGTAAAGCAGTGTATCGAGGCCAGACGGGACTATTTTGAATAAATAAACTCGAAGGGATCAGAACAACGCTCCTCTCGTTTCTATTTTAGCTCAGTCTTGTTTATTTTGGAATTCACCTTGTATATTCGTCTAATTCTTATTTCGCGCATCTGCAATATTTCAATCATTCCTATTTAATGGAAAAATATTTGTTTTGTTTGCAACTCTAATTACACATTTTTCAATAATTCTACTCATTTTTGAATTAGTGAGTTTTTTTTCATCAAATACCAGTTATGCACTAGGATATTTGCTGAGGAGTTCCTCTTTTTACTGCAGGAAAAATCTCACGTTTGTGTTTCAATGTTGGCAGAGATTTTAGTCTCTCAGGTTTAGTGATGGCATGAATTTTACTTACGCGCTAGCGTAATAAATAAAGGCTGGCTAGTTGGCTATTGGCTTCTATGTATGTGCAGAAAATTAACGACTCAGCATACACCAAACAAATTTGCCTAAAAATTTCATCATTAACCATTACTAACAAAACTCACATTACAGATTTCAAATTGAAAGATGACTTACCACTTTTAACTTCGCGGGCTTGTCGATTGGAATTTCTGTTTTTGTGGATATACTTGTAGTACATTTATTGGTATTTGAGTTACATTTCAAGTTATAGTCGCCATTGGTTTACTACTGTCTTTTTCCGAAAATAAGACACTGTCTTACTTTGTTTTTTGGCCCAAAATACGCGCTAAGGCTTATTTTGGGGGAGGGGGGAAACAAAAGTATATTTATATATTTTTATTTAATATTTATTTTACACAGAATACCGTCAGGTCATCTTTTTCTGGAATTTCGTCATAAATAAAATTCTGAATTACATTCTGATTTTCTTCTAAATCCATTTTCAGTTGAATCATTGGTCCGAAAATCTCATATCTTGCGTTATAGCTATCGTTAAATGAATACTTCTTGTCTATGTAGCCTGTTCGTAGTGCATTGGAAGCATCACTATCAGTTATTTTGTCCCATACATTTTTTACCCAATTCACAACTTCTTATAAGCCTGGTTTTACAAAACTACCTCGATGATTTCTCACCATTCTGTTTTCAAGATTTTCATTGGTGATCCTTGAATGGCTTGTTTATTGCAATGTCAAGTCTATGGAGGTAACCAGTCATTCCTGCCGGAATCATTATTTGATCAATCTTCCTCTCAGCAAGAAAGCTTTTCATGTCTTTAGCGCGGTGAGTACTGGTTGAATCCGAAACTAGCCTTTTCTAGCCATTCTGACCCCTCAACAGTGGTGGCAGCATAAAATCAACCCACTTTTTTATAACTGCTTGGGTGCACCAGGCTTTTTCACTTCCAATGACATAAATTCCTGAAACACGTTGAATCCGGTCTTTAATACTTTTAGTGATTAAAAATGGCTTTCTTGCCATCTAGGCGAATCGCCAAACTACAGGTAACACGTGCACTATCGTAACCGGTAGAAGGAACGTAAATTAACGAAGAAGCCCTGTGGTGAACTGTCGTTTGAGCTCCCTGGCCTAGGAATACCGCAGTCTCATCCATAGCAATCATGTTGGAGAGTTGGTATTTCGAAAAATCGATGCCATCAACAAAAAAGCTTAGACGCAAGTGCACGCTTAACAACTTCATTGTCTTCCAGCTAAAACAATGTTGTTGATCTCCCTAAAGACAGTTCATAACGTTTAAGGATGTTCTCCAATCAGTGTGACGATGCTTTAAATTCTTCTCCGTGGATATATCAAATTCAATTGCTGTTTCAAGGGCAAATTTTTGAATATCAGCCATTGCTCTCATTCCTGCAATCCATTACCAGATGCAATCTTCCAACTCAGAAAATAGCGGCTGCCGGCCTGATCCAACTCTGCGTTTTTAACACACTTTTAGTTCAGAACAGAATTATAACAAAAATTAAGATACAAATAGAACAATTCAAATTAGAGTTAAAAGCGTGGGATGCATTTTGCTTCACTTTCATAACCTTCTGTACATATTCTATTTGTATCTTAATTTTTGTTATAATTCTGTTCTGAGGTAGTTGACTATGACTGATCGTTCGATTTGCTATTACTTCATTATAGGTCTCTTTGTCATTAAAATTTATTTTCTACTTCTTAGTTCGATTAGCAATAAAAGCGTGTTTTTTAATTTTTTTAAACTATTTATTATTTCTCATTTCCTTGGTCCACCAGTTGACACAGTTGAAACAATTTATTTATTTATTTATTTTTAATTTTTATTTGAGTCTATGATTATACATTTACCCTTACAGACTAGTTTACAATTTTGATGTAAATAGTGTTGGCGTATTTATAAACAATTTGGGTATGAAATCACAATTGGGATGTACAGCAAGCTACAAAAACATGCGTTGATAACGGATAGCATATAAAAACAACAGCACCTTCCTTTTCACCAAATGCGGCCGTGTGTGAAAGCGCACCAACAACTCATTGTAGTATTGTCCAGTGATCGTTCTTCCTTTTTCTCAAAAATCCATGAGAATGACGCCTTTCGCATCCCAAACAATTGTCGCCATGTCTTTTCCGGCCGATGGGACTGTCTTCGCCTTCTTTGGAGCAGATTCACCGGGAGAAATCCATTGTTTTGATTGTTGCTTAGTTTCTGGTGTGCAATGATGAATCCAGGTTTCATCAATGGAGACAACTTCACGCAAAAATTCCTCCGGATCTCGCTTAAATTGCTCCAAACACTGCTTCGAAGTTAATAGCCGCATCCGGTTGTTGTATACCGTCAGCAGTCGCGGCACCCATCGGGCCATCTTATTCATTGCCAACTTACCATGTAAAATATTAATTGCCGTTCCGGTCTGGCCCCTGTTACTTCGCGCATTTTCGTTCGTCGATCAGCGAGTATCATGTCGTAGACTTTTTGAATGATTTCTTTGGGAACCACATCTGCCGGGCGTCCTGATCGCTTCTCATCACAAACGGATGATGGTGAAGCATCCCCATAGACAGAATCCAACTTTGCTTTTATCTCCTCGCATTTTTCCCACCCAGAAATATAAAGCGAATTACCGAACGATTCTGCTCTTTTCCCATCTTAGAGAAAATCACAAAACACGTCTTCCTCGAATAGCTACCAAATCCAAACTCACCTATCAATAAGTCTAAAATTTGTTTTGTCGTCGTTTGATAGATGGCAGCATACCATGCTAACACGAACTTCCCTCAGGAACGCCCTCTGTCATCAAACACGAGTTCTTATTTAACCACTCTCGTATACCATGTTAAATTTTATTTCTGAGCAAGAAATAAAAAACGTTAATTCATTTTAATTTATGATTAAAAATAAGAAACTGAATACTACTGATCTCAAATAAAATAAATATCAAGATTAAAAAAAATAAAACTAAATAACTAATTATTATTGTTGATTAAAACAATTAAAAATCCCAATTTAAACGCTAAGCAATATTTTTTTTTCCTTTTGCTTATAAAAGTTAAGGTCCTTGGAAATAAGTTCTACTTATCTGCTATCTACTTACCACATATATATTTTCTTAATATTTGTATCACTCAGATCGCACTGATTGCAAATGATGTGAAAAACGGACATTTCATATTGAACGATTTAATAGAATAATTTAATTTGCAAATTTATGCACCACCACAATGTCAATGCATATGCATGAAGCCTAGTAACGAGCACCGTGGGTTTACCTTCATACACACACACATGTATGTATGTGTATATGTGCATACGAACACTTCGATATCCGCTGTGGGTAGCAGCGAAGAGCATATCCGCTTAATTTACGGGGTTTGCTTTTCTCACCGTATTTCTGTCTTTTTAATGCTCTTGACCGCAGCGTCTGCGTGTCACAATTAGTAGTTAAGCCACAAACACGCACACACACACATGAAAATACACATACACACAAACACTCAGTTGCATAATTTATTCGCTGCATTTCGCTCAGTCACCTCTTGGCTTATACGACCTTTGTAGTTGCATCCTTGGCAACTTTGCCATAGCACCAACCGCTTATTCAGTGGTTTTCATGTCTTCTGACCAAGTTATTTTCCTTTGTTTGCACCTCCGCCTTCTGCTTTGTACAGCTTTTGTCCTTATAAATACAGGCTCATATATTTTTCTTGTTGATGTTGTTTCAGCCTCCGGCAATCGCCATTTCTTCACTTCGTCCATGGGACTCTGCTGTCTCTGCCGCCTCTTCTACTATTCCTGTTGCTTCCGTTTTTCTTGTTGATATTTAATTACACGGAGGGTGGCAAATTTATGGCAATTTAGAGATTTCATTAATTGGAAAAGTGTTTCCAAAGAAGTCAAGTATATGTACGCGTATAAGCACACATATTTATGTGGCATGGCGGAGTGGCGTAAATGAAATTGCCTGTCTTCGGTATTTCAGATATGCCTCTTGTTGCCTTATGCGTGACTTTACATGTTCAGCTTATTAAAGTTAATGGTACTATGAATTGGGGAAAAAGTTAACCTTTCACGAAACACTCGACTGCGTGTAAATACTTGTGTAGACTTTTATTTATTTAAAGTAGGTATATTAAATAGTTCAGAAAGATTTATTGTTCGTATTGACTTCTCTAGGGGTGGCAATTTGCTAGAGAAATGTGTTTTTTTTAACTTCAAATGTTTCGACAATTTCAATAAAATAAAGATTTATATAGGCCATTGAATTTGAGTGAAAGTCAGCGGGGACTCAAATATTTAAAATGATGGGTGCTTGATTGGATGGAATAAAAATAAAAAATAATTAAAAAAAAGTCTGTGCTACCCTGTGCTATGTTCACAGATGTCAATAAATTCTGGAATCTTTTTGTATTTTTTAAATCATAAAATAAATTGAATAAATTTCTCTTTTTTTTGTCTTTGAAAATGGAATGGCTATGTGAAATTATATGATATTTTATATAGTGGTTATATTAAAGTTTTGTAATCTGACAAAATTAAAATGTTTGCGTTAGAGAGAAAAAATTTTGGCTATTAAATTGCATTTTTGGTTTGCGGAAATATTTATTTTTTCTGCAAAGATATTCAATGATAAATTTTAGAACTTAATTTTTCTGTAAATTCTTCTTCAGAAAAATTTTCATATAGGACTTTGTTGCATGATCACGACTTTACTTTTTCGTTCGTTACCCATATCATTAAACTGCGTGAAGTTCAGACCTAGTTTTGGTTTAGTTTAGTTTCTATGAGAAGAGCCGAGTATGATAAAAACTCGATTTTCTCACAAATTTGATGGTACACCGCCCTCTGGTGAGAATCGCTCAACCCAGTAGGCTTGCGCCTAACCGACAGAGTTTACTAGAACGACTAAATATTCTTCCACTACAACTGCGTTGTTATTGCATTTTCAGTAGTGTTGAGCAGGAGTGATGCTTACAGTTGTAAATATTCGATTTTCATTTTTAAATAATTCGCAGTACCCGATTCGTAAAAGTCTCGAATGTTGAGTACTCAAAAATACGCAGTAACTTTTATTGAATTCATATCTTTATTATGTTGGGCTTAGGAATGCCAATATTGGCGCAGAGTTTTAATCCCGAAGTTTCAGGATAGTTTTTGAATAAACCCGACATTACGGGTTTCGTATCGGGTTAGAGCTTTTTTAATATGAATAAATAAAAATTCGTTTCATTTCATTTATTTATTAAGTTTATAGCCGCTGTAGCCGAATGGGTTGGTGTACGCTGTACAGGAAAATACCAAAATGAAGAAAACGTTTTTTCTAACAGCGGTCACCCGTCGGCAGGCAATGGCAAGCTTCCGAGTGCGGAAAAAGCTCCTCATAAAAATATCTGCCGTTCGGAGTCGGCTTAAAACTGTAGGTCCCTCTATTTGTGGAACAACACCAAGACGCACACCACAAATAAGAGGAGGAGCTCGGCCAAACACTCAAAAAGGGTGTACGCGCCAATTAGACGCGCCGCGCCTTGCAGACTAAAGGTACAAAACAACTGAAATATAATATTTAAGGATAAGACTTAAAAGTAATTTTATTCCTGCTGAGACAAGAGAAGAGATTTAGGAGAGGTGAAATAAAGATCGAGACTATTAAAAATTCTTCATATTATTATAATTAAATAATTTGATTTAAAAATTTTAATATGCAACGGATAGGTAGGTAGGTGAAATGGTCTGGCACTCCTCAAGTAGCACTAAAGCGCCGTTTTGATACCATTATGAGACCTCCAACAGACAGATATCTACAGCCAGCCAGAGCTCATGATATAAATAATTTGTGCAGTTCCCCTTTAACAACTGTCAGAGGCATGCCGATGACCAGCTAGGAGGTCTCTGAGGCCAATTCCGTCCCCTTCCTGGCAAGCTCATCAGCAATTTCATTTCCCTCTATGGTCCTATGTCCTGGAACCCAGGCCAGAGAAACCTGCGCACCCAAGAGATTTGATCTGCTCCTTACAGGAGTTTACTAATTTTGTTCTGCAGCCTGGCTTTGTCAGAGCCTTAATCGGAGAAAATGTTAATATCTCTCTCGCTCCCACGTTCCCTAAGCATTTTGCATGCCTGCAGGATCCCAAAGACTTCTGCTTGAAAGATACTAGCAGTGTTTGGCAGTTTAAAGGAGATAGATAAATTCGCTGATTTAGCGAAAACCCCCAGTTCCGACTCCCGATTCCATCTTAGTCAGTGAAGACAGAGGTGCAGATTTTCCCCTCGATCCAATCCTGCCTATTTGGAAAGATTGCCCTACGCAGTGAAAACGCAATATTGAAAAATGGAATATTAAATTATGTTCATATTCTAAGCAGAGAACGTTAATGATATAGAGAAATCTCGCGGGCTATATAGGGAATTTTTTAACAGAGCTGTTTACAGTGAATTCTCTGTTTAGTATATTGGCTCTGCACAGTTTTTGGCTTCTTTAGGAAATGAAACTGACTAATGGCCGACGGTATTTTGCAAGGCATTTGAATTTGAGTTCATTTCTATGTTCTTTTGACAAAAATTTTAAATGTTCAATCAAAGATACATATATTTGAATTATAAGCAGCAACATATAAATTCAAAGTAACTTTAATGTTCTTTGCTTTAGTTTGAAAAGGAGATTACAACAGAAACAAAATAATAATAATATAAGTAAGTATATTAATGCAATGCAAATATAAGTCACCAGATGCACGAAGCTTAACTATTAAACTATTAACTATCTTTCTTCTGCCAAACATCCTCCCCTCTGTTGAAAGTTCAGGGGTTTCAACAAATTTCTTAGTCAGAAGGATGCTTATTTTATTAACAGTTCGACGTGTAATGCCAGTGAACGTACGCAGAACAGCTACTCGTGCAACACCGTCCCGTAGTGACTTCGATGATGCGCACAAGAGGCCACTTAAGAGGTGCCGACTTTTCATCTTTTATGCATACGACGTCGTTGGTATGTATATTGGGATGAGGGGTGCACCATTTTACTCGTTCCTGAAGAAGAGTTAGGTATTCTTTGCTCCATCGCTTCCAAAATAGCTATTGTAAGTAGGGGCCACCAGTGACCGAGTCGATTGAAGTTCAGAAGCGTGACGTTACGCTGAGAAACAGCTGTAAGCGGGACACCAATGCGAAAATAGCCTGGTGTTAAAACATCAAAGTCTTCGAGATTTTTCTGAAAAGGGTACAAGAGGGCGAGAGTTAATTACAGCGGAGATGTGACATACCAGTGTACGTAGTTCATCGAAACCAATCATTGCAAAGTCGAGAGTGTTTAGCCATTTTTAGTACGGCTTCCTATAAGCTGTAGAAATGCGGTGAACGAGTTGGTATGAATCGCCAATTGAACTCATTTTTGAGGCAGTGAACGTGAACCTCTTCGCTTAGAAGTAAGTGTTTTAGTTCACTCAATTCGTTCTTAGTGTCCACGAAATTGGTTGCGCTATCTGACCAAAAACAACTTGGCATGTCGCATGTGGCTATGAATAGCTTGAGAGCTTCCAAGAAAACACCAGTTGAAAGATCAGTCACTAGCTTCAACCAAACGGCCTTGGTTGCAAAACAGATGTAGCCGCTGACGTAGCATTTCTGAGCTGACTTATTGTGGCTTCCGGATTTAAAAAAAATGAGCCGTAGTTCACATCTGTGACGATGAAAGCTCGTGTGGGCTGAATGCGCTCCTTAGGCATATCAGCCATGATATTGAGCTATTCTGCATTGCCTGTCAAGATGCGTCTAGCGAAATAGAGCATTTCAGAATTAGAACCTCAACTTTTTTTGCGGTTCTATATGTTTCTTAAGGGGTTGTATACAGTTAGAAAGCCGAAAAAAGCGAATTTTCTGAAAAAACTTTTAAATTTATTGATCTAAAAATTTGTACACATGTTATCTTTTAGCTGTATTTTAAGACTTAGTATTGGTAAAAATATTTATTTGGAAAGAAGCTACAGCTGATCTCCGGGAGCACCTCTCAAAAAAGACGTTTTGTGGTGGCTATTATATCTTTGAAATGGATCCTCTGAAATAAAAACCAAACAGATTTCCTTAAAGTAATGTTAAATCCAGTAATTAATCGAAGGAATAAGAAAAATAAATTTTTTTTGACAAAAAGGCGGTTTCTCAACAATAAAAATCGATTTTTAACCAAAATTTCGGCCTTAAATTGTTTATAAAAAATTATATATTGTATTTATCGGTGAGAAAAAATCTTCGAATAATTACTACAAATACTAGCATTTCCCAGTGGGCTTCGCACCACCATACATAAAATGTTTTTTTTATATCGCAAGAAATTTTTCATATTAAATAAGTTTTCTTTATAGAACTCGTAATAAGTTGATTTTTTTCATTCAACATACTTTCTAAAGATGTCACAATAGCTTTTCTGTACTTTTTTAAAATTTGATTGTGGTGATCACCTATATACAGGTAAGGTGAAAGAGCCGATAAAAACTTGTAATTAAACTTTGATTCTTTAATTTACATTTCAATTTTTTACGCTAAATAAATTATGCTAAAATAAATAAAGTTAAAAATGTTTTTCCAGTTCCTTGAATGCTCCAGTTTTTATTATATATTCGTCCAAAATTAATATTAACATAATACACTTACAACCACAACAGTACAACAGTACAACAGAAACGCTCATAAGCGGCTGTGTATTTGTTGTTGTTTTTCCCATACAGGCATTTCGTATGAGAGGAAACCATTACTCACATAAAATGTCATAACTCAGGAACGGCTGCACCGATTTCAATCAAACTTCACATAAACCACCTCTTTAAAGATAGAAAAGAACTCTAAAATTTTTGTGCCAATCGGTTCGGCGGTTCTTGAGTTATAAGATTACCAAGGAAATGTAACTTCTTTTTATATATATAGATTATTTCAAGAAACAGTATATTAGAGGCATTTCGTATGAGAGAAAACCATTACTCACATAAAATGTCAGGAACGACTGCACCGATTTCAATCAAACTTCACACAAACCACCTCCTCAAAGATAGAAAAGAACTCTGAAATTTTTGTGTAAATCGGTTCGGCGGTTCTTGAGTTATAAGATTACCAAGGAAATGTAACTTCTTTTTATATATATACATAGATATTTAAGTTCATGTTAAAATTTGAGACTAATCGGTTTAGCCGTTTTCGAGTATTGTTGGTCACCGACTTTGAAAACACCATTTTAAGAAAAACACGCTTAAAGTTAGAAAAGCACTTTCAAGCACTCTGAAACGCATTTTCGGATTTGCGTGTAACTTCGAAATTTTCACCGGAACGATATTAAATGTTCAGTGTGTATTCTTAAATATATGTACATTAAGAAAAAACAAATAAAAAAAATCGATTTTTTGAAAATTCTAACCCCTTAAGGTAAAAACTGCATTAAACATTTACAAGATTTGATTTTGTAGGAGTTGTGAAAAAAGAAGCGACATGACTGCTGAAGTACCGTTACTTTCAAAAACGACAGAAATGCGTTTTCCACCAGCGGTCACTATTTATGACACGCTTACCGCGGGATTATCTCCCCCCATGCTCCAACTGTGTACTATAGGATTTGATGATGATGACGCTTATCTGCTTTAATATGAACGCTTTTGAAAATGTGCATGCTTCATTTTGTCTTTTAATACCCACTTCCTACGGCCAGTTATTCAAGCACAAATATGCTTGGTTACGGTAGATATTATGGGTTCAACGCAATTCAGAAACAAAAGGAATTCTAAACAGTGATTTCATTTTTAAAAACTTCTTACATCCATGCCAAATATTTAACGCAAAAAATTTCGTCATCTTGCACTGCTCATCTTGCTTTTCTTTAACCATCATCTTCTGTTCCGCTTTATGCTTTTATACAAGCAAATATTCTCGTGAGCTGCTTTATAGTTGTTCTTGTTGTAATTGTTGTTACACTCGTGTTCTTCAATGTTTATCCGGTCTACCACTTCGAGACCAATCGTCTCGCCTTTTTTTTGTTTTTGTTTTGCCTGCTGTCCGATTGTTTAGGCTTTTGATTTTGCCTTTTCGCCTACCCACATTCCACATTCCACCTCCCACTCCCATTGCTTTTCATCGCCACTCCACCCCTGCACATCAACTAATGTATACATTTATTGGTGTTTAGCGCGTTCAGAGTTTGTGTCACTTGGGAAATGTATTTATGTAGTTCTCTGTCGATAAAGTTTGATTATTCAGGGATTAGTGTCGGATTGGTCGGTTGTACCTACTCATACGCAACCGTTGCAAAACTGTTACAACTACCACCATTCGTATTGTTGTTTTTGTTGCTGGCACGGCTGTTATCCATTTTGCATAAATTTGCACAGACGCTTGAGAATATGGGAATAATAAAACTAAACAAAAAAATCTACAGTCAAAACTTTTTTCGAACATACTGATGTGGCAGAAGCAACGGCTGTAGATGTGGGCACGATGGTGGTGGTCGTGGTAGTAAGTTTAGAAAGGCGGCTGGTATTAACACAATTTGTGTTGACATTCACACAATTAAATCGCCAGCCATAAAAGTAAATCTTGGCTTAGACCGTTTGCGTTGTTCGGCGAGACGTCGCAGTGCTGCCACATGGCCGCTTACGACAACTTTTCATATACTTAGTGCCATTGGCGCGGGTGGCTGTGATTGTGTTTGCACAAAAGTTTATCTGAGGCTTAAAGTGGCTACAACATTTGTTACACAGTCGGTCATTCAACATGCAGCACAGACACGCCGCAAGCAAACAACAAAGGAACTACTAAAAGAACAAAGAAAAGTTCAACAACTAAACGGTTATCCTTTGAAAAGCTGTAGATGAGTTAATGGGTGGGAAGAAATTTTCGCAGTTGTCCTCTGCATATGCGGCTTTCGTATGTGCTTGTCATTTATTGTTTGAGGGTCATTAAATTAAGTGATGGAAGAAAGCGGTGAATATAAACGCAATGCACAATGATTTTCTATGCACATGCGCGCAACAAAGAGGGGGTTTTGGGGTTAAACAGTAATCGTTTATACAGGAAAACTAGGTTTTCATTCTGAACGCCCATCGAATGTACGAAATTTTTTATAATTACTACAGAATTTGTTAATAATTTGCTGAAAAATAGCGACGAATCGCAATCAAATTATAAATAGCCCACCATAAACCCACTGATTGAATTTTATCTGGCTTTAGACTTAGAAAATTCACATTTGACCAGATATTCACAATACGCCAAATTTTGGAAAATACCCATTAATGGAGAATCGACACACACCATATTTTCGTCGATTTTAAAGCCGCATTCGACGGCACGAAAAGGAGTTGCATTTCTGGCACGTTGTCCGAATTTGGTACCCCATAAAACTAATACGGCCGCGCAAGCTGACTTTGAGCAATACCAGCAGCGACGTTAGAGTTGTGGAGCAAGTCGCAGAACGTAGCCGCTCAGGCACAATCATTTATAAGAGCGTGTACGTTGCCACGACAGTCGGTTCTATGTTAAGGGAATGACCCGGATTTACATCCGATCAATGACTACCGCTTCAGCAGCATTCCCCTTATGTATTTATAGAGAATGTTAATACTGCTCCAACAACAACAATTTCATAACAGCGTGCGATTGCTAGTGCTATTGGTTCTGCATTTTCTAAGTTGGATAAAGAAGCAAAGCGAATGGGTCTGGTGGTGAACGAGGACAAAGCTAAGTATCTTCTGTCATCAAAGGAACAGCCAACGCACTCGTGTGCCGTCACCCACGTCACTGTTGACAGTTATTATTTCAAGGCTGTAAAAGACTTCGTTTATTTTGGAAACAGCATTAACACCGATAACAATGTCAACCTAGAAATCCAAAGTAGAATCTCTCTTGCCAACAAGTGCTACTTTGGACTAAGTAGGCAACTGAGCAGTAAAGTCCTCGCTCGACGAACAAAACTAACACTGTACAAGGCTCTCATCATGCCCGTCCTAACGTATGGCGCTGAAGCTTGGACGATGACAACATCCGATGAAGCGAAGCTTGGAGTGTTTGAGAAAAAGATTCTGTGCAAGATTTTTGGACCTTTGCGCGGCTACGCTAGCTTGATCATGTCGTTCGAATGGATACAAACGGTCCGGCTCTGAAAGTATACGACCAGCTGGTGGTAGCAGAGGAAGAGGAATGTCTCCTTTGCGTGGGAAAGATCAGGTGGAGAAGAGCTTGGCTTCACTTGGTGTGTCCAATTGGCGCCGGTTAGCACGAGAAAGAAACGACTGGCACGCTTTGTTAAACTCGGCCAAAATTGCGTAAACGGTTATCGCGCCAATTAAGAAGAAGAAATTTCCTACTCCCGATTCGGTAGGTCACTTTAGTCATCATCAAGTAAAACATCTCCAGAACTTATAATAATTTAAGAGCAAATTAAATACTTGGGCGTAATTTTGGATAGCAAATTTATCCTTGTAAGAAATGTAGATTTCATTTTGACAAAAGCAAAAAAAAATGTTCATTAGCTATTGTAATTTAGTAAGAAGGCAGGGTGGCCTTTGGAACTGCATTAAAAGAAATATTTACAAACAAATAATTAGACCAATCATATCTTATGCTCATCCAATATGGTTCAACATTTCGTCGAACCAAATGGAGAGACTAAGACGATTTGAACGATATGTCTTAAGAATTTGTAGCGGTCTCAACCGCCATCCTTACAGAAGTGGTACTTTTCGGAAAAGAGTTTCTAATAAAAGTTTATATGAAAAATGTAAAATAGCATGGATAGATTTTTTCTTAATGAAATCATCAGGAAGATTTGTTGATAAAATGACACTCCTAGCAAATGAACTGATAAATAAATATCTGTTAAAGGCAAGGGAATTATTACTACCTCTAACAGAAAAATATTTATCGCCAATCTATTTAAAAATACTAAAAAATAATAATACATAGGTTACATAAAAATAGTAAAGCAATCTATTATCATAGGCGATACAATACTTACAACTTCAACGATAAAAATTTAGTTTATAACATTGAAAGTATTCGATGCGGATGAGCAGGTAGTAGCCGAGGGAGAGGAAGACCTACTCTTTGTGGGAAAGATCAGGTGGAGAAGGACTTGACTTCACTTGGTGTTTCCAACTGCCCCAGTTGGCACGAGAAAGAAACGACTAGCGCGCTTTGTTAAACTCGGCCGAAATCGCGTAAGCGGTTATCAGGTCAATCAGGAACAAAAATAATTGAAAAACCTTTCATCCACTTGGTGCCTTAGATCTATAATATTGGCTTACATATTTATGTTATTGAAACAAACAATAAAGGCTGCCTGCTTGTTCGCACTCGTTTTTTCCAATAAATATATTCTTTAATTTCAACTTGCGATATTAAAGTAATTTTCAATTCACCGATGATTTTAATATGGCTTTTAAATTACCGCAATGTTGAGCATTTAAATCGTAAAAAATAGCAGTTAAATTAAAATGCGAAAATAAAAATACGCAATGAGTCGTTTGAATAGCTCTTTTGTGCTTGCATTTGTACACATACGTACACAATACACAAGTCCCATACATATGAACTATTTTTAAAATATTTTCACATTTTTACAAAAAGCAAAAAAAAGTATAATACTGCTGTGCTTTTATAAAAAAATCCTTAATTAAAGTGCACAAACAGATAATGAATGCAATTAATATGCACAGTAATGGTTAGCTTGAGCTTGTGTTGGTGTGGTGTGTG
The DNA here is from genome assembly GCF_027943255.1 of Anastrepha obliqua. NCBI lineage: Eukaryota > Metazoa > Arthropoda > Insecta > Diptera > Tephritidae > Anastrepha > Anastrepha obliqua. Next base: position 114,799,009 of record NC_072892.1, read on the forward strand.
AAACCGTCACAGATCCATGCACAGTATCCAAGCTTTTACTCTAACTGTTTTAATTACTATTTGCAATACATAAAATGGTAGGTATCTCAGCATATAAACTGCGCTTGAATGTTTCTATGTAATTAATGCGTAAAACTTTTGAGTGTACAGCAAACATTATTTTAGCTTACGCATGTCTCTGGGGGCAATCGCTAACTTTAATAAATAACTTTACTAAAATCACTGAAGTAGGTCCTTGAAACTAACATAAATACGTGTAATTCTACACATCGCCCCTTTGCTGCAAGAGTGTCATAATCCCAAAAAAATTGTTTAGATAACTAACTATGCAGTAATTATTGTTTTTGTAGCCATACATTGGTTGATGTGGAATACTGCTGGAGTGACAGTCCTAGGGCGGATAAAAATCCGGGTCGTTCCGGTAACGTAGAACCGACTGTCGTGGGAACGATTACGCAGTAATGAACTCTACCTCTTATTTTATTCTGTGATTAACAACAACAAATGTACCACACTAAATGATAGAAAATATTGTTTCTAATAGCAGTCGCTCCTAGGCAGGCAATAGCAAGCTTCCGAGTGTATTTCTGCAATGAAAAAGCTCCTCATAAAAAATATCTGTCGTTCAGACTCGGCTGAAAACTGTAGGCCACTCAATTTGTGGAAAAACATCAAGATGCATACCACAAATAAGAGGAAGACCTCGGCCAAGCAAGACATGTGGCCATGTGGCGATTTCATTCATATCTCTTCTTCTTCTTAATTGGCGCGATAACCGCTTACGCGATTTTGGCCGAGTTTAACAAAGCGCGCCAGTCGTTTCTTTCTCGTGCTAACCTGCGCCAATTGGACACACCAAGTGAAGCCCAGTCCTTCTCCACCTGATCTTTCCAACGCAGAGGAGAGCTTCCTCTTCCTCTGCTACCACCAGCTGGTACCGCATCGAATACTTTCAAAGACGGAGCGTTTGCATCCATTCGGACGACATGACCCAGCCAACGTAGCCGCTGGATCTTTATTCGCTGCGCTATGTCTATGTCGTCGTAAAGCTCATACAGCTCATCGTTCCATCGTCTGCGATATTCGCCGTTCCCAACGTGCAAAGGTCCAAAAATCTTACGCAGAATCTTTCTCTCGAACACTCCAAGCGTCGCTTCATCGGATGTTGTCATCGTCCAAGCTTCAGCGCCATACGTTAGGACGGGCATGATGAGAGTCTTGTAGAGTGTTAGTTTTGTTCGTCGAGAGAGGACTTTACTGCTCAGTTGCCTACTTAGTCCAAAGTAGCACTTGTTGGCAAGATAGATTCTACGTTGGATTTCAAGGCTGACATTGTTATCGGTGTTAATGCTGGTTCCTAAATAAACGAAGTCTTTTACAACCTCGAAATTATAACTGTCTACAGTGACGTGGGTGCCGATACGCGAGTGCCCTGACTGTTTGTTTGATGACAGGAGGTACTTCGTTTTGTCCTCGTCCATCACGAAACCCATTCGATTTGCCTCTTAATCCAGTTTGGAGAAGGCAGAACTAACAGCGTGGTTGTTAAGGCCGATGATGTCAATATCATCGGCATACGCCAACAATTGTACGCTCTTATAAAATATTGTGCCTGAGCGATTAAATTCTGCGCTCGTACGATCCTCTCCAACATCAGGTTAAAGAAGTCACACGACAGAGAGTCACCCTGTCTGAAACCTCGTTTGGTATCAAACGACTCGGAGAGTTCCTTCCCAATTCTGACGGCGCTGCTGGTGTTGAGCAACGTCATCTTACATAGCCGTATTAGTTTTGTGGGGATACCAAATTCAGACATCGCATATATATATACATATATAGCCCATACGAGGTGGCACAAATACATACATATATGCTGTTTTAAGAGCTGAAGAACATAAATGTTCGCCGCTGTTACGAGTTGCACGGTCCATTCGATCAGTTAAATTTTTGACAACTTTTTCCAATAAGTCGGGCCATATGGCGTCAATGGTGGTTTGAATATTTAATAAAACGACTTAACAAAAACAGGTGTACCAGCAGACATTCTTACCGTCATTAAAAACCTGAACTGTGATTGCAAAACAAAAATAAGAATAGATGAAAAATATATCAACGAAGTTCCATGCGTCAGCGGAATACGACAAGGATACTCGCTGAGCCCAATACTCTTCAATACAATAATGGACCAAATAATAAAAGAGGTCAAGTCATTAAATGGGTATAGTCTTAATAACATGAGCATACCAATTTTATGTTATGCAGATGATGCCATATTAATTGCGGACTCTGAAGACAATTTGCAAAGATTATTACATAAGTTTGTAGTTACAGCCAAACAGTTTAATATGGAGGTCTCCAGAGAAAAAACAAAAAGTTTAGTAGTTGCTAAGAATGCGATCAGATGCAAACTTGAAATAGAAAGGACGATGATAGAGCAAGTTATAAAATTTAAATACCTGGGGACAGAAATATCCAGTAACCACGACATTATTAAGGAAGTCAGAGAGAGATGTATGCAGGGCGCACGTATTGCAGGTTGCATTAGGGATGCTGTATGGTGGAACAAATAGATGACCACTGAAAGCAAGACGCGGATATACAAGAATGTAATAAGACCAATCCTGACCTATGGAGCCAAAGCACCAGCTGAAATGCAAGTTCTACGATCAATCGTAGGAAAAACACGTCTTGACTGCATTAGAAACGAGGTCATTCGTGGCGAAACTGGCGTTAATGACGAAGTGAAGTTTATAAGAACAAGAAGACGAGCTTGGAATGATCACGTTTCTAGAGCTAATGACGACAGAATTATCCGAATAGCGAGGGACTATGTACCATATGAAAAGGGCGGACCTGAAAGACCACCAAAGAGATGGCGCGAAAGCTGGATTTCGACATCAGCGGAAGGACAATAACATTTCGTCATTTTCAATTTTAATAATATTTTGTAATCTATAACTATGTAATTGTGTGAAGAAAAACAGGTGAAAACCGATAATAAAAGAATAAGAAGAAGAATAACTCAATCTGCGTGGCTCGAGAGCGTTCGCCATTCACCGTAACACCAGCTACTTTCTCATTTCCTTAGGACCGGAGATGCAGAAAGTGCTCTATGACTTGGCGCGTTCAGATTCTGGCTATTCGATGAAGAACAGCTACAAGTTCCAGAGTCGGTCATTAACGAAAGGCCAAGATGCGGCCTTATTTCGCAGTATTCGCAGGACATAGCAGTATTCTTTTATATGGCTCCTGGTAAATTAAGTTACGGTTCAATCTTCGTGAATGTCACACTATGGACGTTTTCGGTCTATGTAAGGACATCTCTGAACCTACCCGCTCAACTAAATAGCCAAGACAACTTATAAAACTGGCAGAGAAACTATTCCTGCATATCCGAAATTAATGTACTATAAAAATAAACATACTGACTTAAATGAAGTAGATAAACCTTATGATTTAATTTAAGCATTTACTGGTTTGGATTTTTAATTTGAAGCTGGTAGATTTGTATTGTATTAGTCTGACCATTTTTGTAACATCAGTGGTCGTCGGTGAGTGTTAAGCTGCGCAGATTTCCCAAAAAAGAACTTAATTTTGCAAAGAGAATCGATTCTCTAATAGCGGTCACTCGTCGATTGCTTTTCTGCCTTAATGCTTTTCGTCATAAAAATCATCTGCCATTCGAAGGTAACTCAAAGTTGAGAAACAACATCAAGCCGGAACCACAAATTAGAACAGTAGTTCAGCGACACTCCCAACAAAGGTTGTACGAATCAATTCTAAATATAATATATACGAGGTGTGTTCAACAAGTATTGCGAATTTTCGCAGGTTATGTACATTCGAATTGCGATTTTTTGTGGCGATATGTTGGTACTCATGTCTTTCACACATGCTGACGAGTTCGGCCATTTTGAATGTTCAATTAATTGTTGACAGCTGCTTTTTACCTATTCAAAAAGATGGATCAAAGGACCTGTATCAAATTTTGCGTGAAAAACTAAATTAAGTGCGCGGATGCATTCCGAATGTTGACTGTGTCATACGGAGAAACTACTTTGGACCAAAGCAATGTTTATCGGTAGTACAAAATGTTCTCAGAAGGCCGAGAAGAACGAAAAACGTACCGGTCGCCCGAGCACTTCAACGAAAAAATTGATGAAGTGAAGAAAATGGTATTAGCCAATCGTCGAATCACCGTTAGAGAAATTGCTGAAGACCTAGACATATTGATTGACTTGCGCTATTCGATTTTTTTCAATGATTTGGGCATGAGACGGGTCACCGCAAAATTCGTATCAAAACTGCTCAATTTCGACCAAAAGTAGCATCGCATGAACATTGCTAATGAGGTGTTGGACTCTGTCTGCGACGACCCAAATTTGCTCCAGAGGATCATAAATGGTGACGAATCGTGCGTTTATGATTATGACGTGGAAACCAAAGCTCAATCATCTCAATGAAATCTGCCGCACGAACCAATACCGTTTCCTTCGATTGCAGGGGCGTTGTGCATCATAAGCAATATTACCTGCAAGTTATGCGCAATTTGTGCGAAGCAATCCGCCAGAAACGCCCGGATTTGTGGAAGAACGAAAATTGGCTCTTGCATCACGATAACTCCCCTGCTCACACATCGTTGCTTGTGCGTGACTTTTTGCCCAAAAACAACCCACTTATGATGCCACTGCCACCGTATTCCCCAGATCTGGCTCCCTGTGACTTTTTCTTGTACCCGAAACTGAAGAGGCCCATGAAAGAACGACGCTACGCTACGATTGACGAGATAAAGACGGCATCGAAGGAGGAGCTGAACAAGATAAAAAAATGATTTTTTGAAGTACTTCGAAGAGTGGAAAAAACGTTGGCTCAAGCGCATAATATCTCATGGGGATTACTTTGAAGGGGCCAAAATAGATATTATGAATAAATAAATAATTTTTGAAAAAACACAAAATTCGCGATACTTTTTGAACACACCTCGTATATGTAGTATATAATATTTCATTCAAATGACTTCCATTGCTGGATTTGCAGTAGCCGATAGGATGAACCCAATTTTTCGGCACATTTTCGGTTGTCCGAAGCTTTATTTATTCGATGATTGCACCACTCTTTTTTTGGGAGTGTCAATGGTGGTTGAATGATTTGCGTAACAATTAGCATGGATGTCCTTAAATAATAATCTAACTGAATTAAATCGCAACTGTGGGATGGTTATATACATCACCAAACCGGTTGATAATGCGAAGTTCGATTAATTAGAAATCATTTTTTTGCAGTTTCAGAAAGTGATTCATCATTTCACCATTTTTCCAATTCACCAATTGCAAATTTTTAACGTTTTACTGTCTTTTGAGCGGAAATCGGAGCATTTCGATGATACACGTTTGATTTTGGTTTTAATGCTCTTTCTGTTGCACATTTGTAGCTTGAAATCGCTTATGCCAGATATGAAATTACCTCTCTATCGTTTTGACATGGAGTTTATTTTCTTGCCTTAATACTTAAATTTTCCTTGACTATGACCGATAAGCTCAAAAAACCGAAATCAATTAAAAGCGGCAATGGCCAATTCTATTGATTGTCGGTACCAGCGTAATCGCTGTGCTTCAGAGTTTGTGAGCATTTAAAACCTAAATATTAATTATTTCAAACAATGCACTTAACGTAGATAACAACTAATTGCACTACAAATAAAAGCCTCTGTCATGTTGCACATACAGTTATGTATAAATTAATAGGGACCGGGTGTGAGGTATCGAAATTTTACATGAAAATAAGTAAGACAAGTGAAGAAAATTGGCTCATTGATGAAAAACCACAGACCTATTTTTTATGCAGTTCTTCTTTTTACTTTTCTTATAACCTCAAAAAATGCTAGTGACGTAATATTGTTTTAAACTTCCAAAATTTGGTCCCTTAAGACCATTTGAAAGTGAAGAAAATATTTCATAATGTGTGATGAGTCCTCTTTAGTTTATTACAATTTAGCATTTCTAGCGTTTTGCGAAGAACGCATAAGCCAAAAAAATTTTAGCAATTTTCCAACATTTAGTTGACAATTCTCACAGCATTTGGCGCAAATAATATGCCTTTTTAGCGACATCCCACTGAAAAATTAGAAATTCGACCTATTGGCAATAAGTTGAATACAAAAAACTAATGTAACGTTACAATTTAGCGTCGCTCCTAGTCGGAACATAGGGCGGATTTCTCCGTTTTTTTGGGTATTTTGGTTTTCGCAACTCCACGTACGTCAGTGGGGAAAGCACTTGTGAATTCATTTAAAAGCATCATTGCAAGATGCTTGCAGATATCTACTTTCGACCGCGTCTCACATGATGAACCATATGTCGAGGAGAGTTAGTTATTTTAACGAAATTTACATCTCCGACCTGTGCGGTCCACGGGAGATATTTCAGTTCTCTCCTGCCAGTCATATCTGGGAGGCATTCCCCTATCAGCCACCTGGGGTACGAATTGCCTGCTTTACATATTCTCCGATATTTTCCCGAGTTTCATGAATGGGTTCTGATTTGCTTTTATTTCACTAGAAAAGCACGCTTTTTAATAATGTCGATTAAGTTATTAAAGCTTGATTTATAGATAAAATGATGACAATGTACATACGCGGCAGAAATATTTATCATTTTTTGTAGTGAAATTTTCTTTGCAAATTCATTGAAAAAATCTATTAATCAACGAAAACTTTCGCATTTTAGTGGTTTGAGAAAATATTATCTTAGAAAGTTTTAAATTTGAATTTTTAGTATTACTGTCCGTATTTATTTTGGCATAACTGTATGCTCACACACACCTACCCAGATCTCGGTGCAAGTCAGCCTTGAGGTGAAAGTTGAATACAATAAATCAATTTTAAATCGAATGTCTGTTGGTGACAGTGCGAATGCACTCCAAAGTCCTATATGGAAACCTTTGGCAAAGCATGCGCCTGTGCCTAAAGCTATGCACTCACACACACGCGCCCACATACACACATATGGTATATACACTTAAAGCATACGCCACGTACAATATTTGTGCATGGCTGTCAATCTATAGCATACTTGAGTTTGTCGATATCTGATTGGTAAACCAAACCATAGTTTGTCCGCTTGGTCGACAAATTTCGTAGATATATAAAATGTGTAACGACTATTCAGTCACTCATCCAACCAAGCAACCAACCAACCAACCTGCTTTCAATCGTTCATTCGAATGCAAATGCAAATTCAAATTCAAATTCTGTCCGACGACATGTCAGCGTGGTCACGGGTAATTGCCGTGCCTGCCACTGGCATATGCCCATTTGTCTATTATTCTTAACGTATGTAAATGCATGTGTGCCAGTGTAGAATTGAAGAAAAAATATGTGAAATTTAACTTCAGTACAAATCGATGAAATGCCAAGTGAAAAGTCTACATGACCTTCCTTTTTTATTGGTGCTGATTTTGTCAGCTTTAGGCAACTTTAGATCGGCTTCCCAGCTCATCTGCTTGCTTTGATGGTGAGCAAGGAATTGAATAGTTGGACGAGCTGGACAAAGGCACAAGGACATTTTTTTTCACAGCATCGAACATCGCTTGCAGATGACATTTTCTACAATGCTATGCAATAGGTACTATTTTCCAACGCAGCTAGATGCGTAACCAACAACAGCAACAAAAACAACTAATTCTCTAACATCTCGTACAGCAGCACCAAGGTTCAAGTGCATTTACTGATTGTATTGACGGTTGATGCACTCTATGTCCTCTTGAGTACCGTGCGTTTATTTGCACAATTCACCAGCAGCTATAGTCCGTTTACTCGACATCAACTCGACTCCTCATTCCTGCATATACAAGTATACATACATACATACGAGGACGTGTACTCATGCGGTAGCGGTAATTCAGCTGCCTGTCAACCGCCACATTTGTTTTCCACATCTACATACTGCAATATATGTATGCGTTTGTTTGGGTGTATGTGTGTTTTTATGTGCCCTAAATAGCTGACGGGTGCAAATGATCACAACACAAAGCCAACAACAACACAATAAATAGAACAAAGCTAACGAAAGCAACAACAAAACCAAGCTGTTATTTTGTTATATTGAGAAAAAAAATGTAGTGATTGTCCGGGAAAAATCGCACGTAAGAGCCTCTCTTCCTGTAGTGCAGGAGGTGGGATTTTGGCGAATTAAGCTGTCGGGGAAAACCAACTCATGGGGGAAGAGAAATGAGTATTTGCTCGCTAGTCAGCGTCCTTCATTTATCATCACCACCACTCTGTCATTACCTCCACCCTACCAAAATCCCAAATCGAAAATCTACTTTGGTTTGACACAGTGAGTGCAGCGCTTATGCAAGTACTCTCAGAGCTCAGCTCATCTCAATTTAGCCCAACTCCACTAGCCTTGAAAGAGAGCTGACGAACTGACACTGAAGTGTTGTGTGGGGGAATGCTTACGGGTGTGGGTACGTGTACACACGTGCCCGCGGAGTACTAGTCAAAATGGCATGAGCATACAGGTATGTATGTATGGGTGCGTGCCATGTGTGTTGTGAAATTATTTACAGGGTTGTGAATTCGCACTTTCATTTGCATTGAACAACATTTCTCATGTGAATAAAGTTTTTGAGGTCGTTTTGTTATTGTTTTTTTGTTGCCAAGCCACGAAAGTAAGAACACAACCGACAAGTTTACGAAAGATTCCTGTTTTGGCATTGAAGTCGGTAATAGAAAATTGCATGCATAAATGATGTTTATATATGGAGATATTTAGTGAGATAGTGAGATATCTCCATAATGGTAGCATTTAAGTACTACAGGCGAAGTACTAACAAGGCATTTGATGGATACTTTTTGTTGATTCTCCTGAATGAGCGTCTATCTTTCAGATGGCAAGTTTGCAAGCATGCAGAAATGCTTAGAGAATCAACATTGTAAGGAAACAAAAATAAAAACTGAAAAGCCTTAGCATCAGTAAAAAGATAAAATTTAGAAATAAACAAACTTATATTCTGGGGAAAAGAAATTTTTATACTATTTACTATGTATTTATATACCGAATATTAACTGTTCATAAGTTTTGGAGGCAATGGCTAGAAAGCTGCTCATATTATATATATATAAAAATATCTCGAAATATAAGCTTCAACGCTTAACTCATTTATGGGGATCACGAATTAACTACAGAACTAAACAAAAATTGGTTTGTTCAGTTACCTTTTTCTTCTTCTAGTCCCAAAAGATCAAAACGCGAAATCTTGCAATCTGCGTTGTTCTGGTTAAGTTATTTTAGCTCATCTGAAATTTTCGTGCTTATTTTTGGACTAAAAATGTAGTTTGCAACGTTGCTAAATTGTTTACGTCTTGACACGTAGACTGTGGATACGAATTTGTAGAAAACTGTTTGGAAGCTTTGCGCATTGCCCGTGGCTCTCAAGGCGAAAAATAATACAACCAAGGTCGCTAAGTCGCGCTCTGGGAAATCCCGGCAGTGAACTAGTAGGTACCATACTCTAAGGTATTTCCAACATGTCTTTGTTCGATACACTTACTATGCTACGTAAGAAAAGTAAGTAGTTTTCCAATAGGATTTTAATGCATTAATTTCTGTTAAGAGTAAATTGGGGAAGGCGTGCGGTTTTGAGTTTTATCTCTTTATGCACTATTTCTAGGTGGATTTCGTAGAGGGTCAATTGGATGTGAGAAAGAGTAAATGGTATTTCAGAATGAGAAAATATATTTTAGGAACTTTTCCTTATAAAAAAACAAAAACACAAATCCGGTTGATTATTCTAAAATTCAATTAACGATTTTTAAACTCGTTTTCGCTCCCTAAAATCCAATAGGTTAGGTTAGGTTGACCTGGCTGACTGAAAGCCATCACATAGACCTATTGGTTCTTAGCGGTACCAGATGGAGCTTGCCCCCTACGTTTCCTTGTAGTAGACTTCTTGTAATAAGCCTGCGTCTTTTGCGAATCTAAGTAAGCTCTGAAGCTCTAACCCCGAGAGACATTCTAGCCTCTCATATTGTAGAGCTCCTAAATATTTCATTCGGGTGCTAGCTAACGCAGGGCAAGAACATAAAAGGTGCTCTAGAGTTTCCCTCTCTTTTAGTTTATTGCAAAATCTGCAGCTATCATTGTTTGTAATTCCCATCTTGTATTCGCGTGCCGCTAACAAATTGTGGCCTGTCAGTATACCTACGATAGTTCTGCTTTCTTTTCTAGACAGGGGTAGTACGAATCTGGCGTATTTATCTGCATTCTAAAATCCAATAAGCCATACAAAAATTTAATTGATCCTTTCTAAAAACCAGCTGACGTTGTCTTAAATCCAACTGACGCTTTCTAAAATAAACTGCAAATATTGTAGTGTGCACTCTTTATCTCTATCCTTATCTTTATCTTTATCTTAATTTTTATCTTTATCTTTATCTTTATCTTTATCTTTATCTTTATCTTTATCTTTATCTTTATCTTTATCTTTATCTTTATCTTTATCTTTATCTTTATCTTTATCTTTATCTTTATCTTTATCTTTATCTTTATCTTTATCTTTATCTTTATCTTTATCTTTATCTTTATCTTTATCTTTATCTTTATCTTTATCTTTATCTTTATCTTTATCTTTATCTTTATCTTTATCTTTATCTTTATCTTTATCTTTATCTTTATCTTTATCTTTATCTTTATCTTTATCTTTATCTTTATCTTTGTCTTTATCTTTATCTTTATCTTTATCTTTATCTTTATCTTTATCTTTATCTTTATCTTTATCTTTATCTTTATCTTTATCTTTATCTTTATCTTTATCTTTATCTTTATCTTTATCTTTATCTTTATCTTTATCTTTATCTTTATCTTTATCTTTATCTTTATCTTTATCTTTATCTTTATCTTTATCTTTATCTTTATCTTTATCTTTATCTTTATCTTTATCTTTATCTTTATCTTTATCTTTATCTTTATCTTTATCTTTATCTTTATCTTTATCTTTATCTTTATCTTTATCTTTATCTTTATCTTTATCTTTATCTTTATCTTTATCTTTATCTTTATCTTTATCTTTATCTTTATCTTTATCTTTATCTTTATCTTTATCTTTATCTTTATCTTTATCTTTATCTTTATCTTTATCTTTATCTTTATCTTTATCTTTATCTTTATCTTTATCTTTATCTTTATCTTTATCTTTATCTTTATCTTTATCTTTATCTTTATCTTTATCTTTATCTTTATCTTTATCTTTATCTTTATCTTTATCTTTATCTTTATCTTTATCTTTATCTTTATCTTTATCTTTATCTTTATCTTTATCTGTATCTTTATCTTTATCTTTATCTTTATCTTTATCTTTATCTTTATCTTTAGTAGCCATTATTTATAAATTTTTTTTTAGTTTTCAATTCGTTTTTTCGCTTTAAATTAAATTAATTTGACATGCTTTATAAACTACAACTTTATTCAGATTAAAGTTAAAGTACAAGTTTTTCTCTAACCGAAACCGAAATCGAATATTTGGCTGGACACTATTCTTATTTCAATTATGCTGTTAACTATGAAGTTTTGAGTAAACGGAGATTTTTACGCCTCAGTAATGGAAGCTTAAAACTAAGTGGAGAGATACACATTTATGGAATGTGTTTTGCATATGTTTACACATACTTACATATTTCCTTGCAATTCAACATGTGTTATGTATACTTACATATGTATGTAAGCATGAAAACGTTTGCAAGTCTTGATTGCATTGCAAAGTGTAGAATAGTTTTGCCCAAAATTTCCGTTATCGCTGCACATTGGCATTTAACTTCTATTATTTAATTATTACAGTTATGCAGTGTTAAAATGTTGTGTATGCATAAGCTTTTGTGGGAACAACAATAAAGTCAAAGTAAATAGCACAATAATAGTTGCATGGAATACACGAAGCCGGAATCGTAATTGCATAATTTCCTGCTGAATTCCGCTTTGAATTGTTGGTAATTTCCCTTTTGTTTAGGCAATTTGCAAGTTTTTTATATTTGTTTTCAATTAAACAAAATGCTTTTCTGTAGTGTATGGGCGCATGCACGTAAATATATTTATTTAAAATATTTGTGTACTTATGTATGTTCAATGTCTGAGTATGAGTTGGTAAGGAAGCATATGACAAATAAGCGCCCACAAAAAACATTAGCATTTACTGACGATTCCAAACTAAACAATGTTTAAATACAGATTTGTAGGCCAATGCTATTTATTTGTATAGATGCAGGTGTAGTTCAATAAGTGATTCGAAAAAAATTTCGAAATTTTTTTTAGAATATTGCACAGTGGTTCCACTTGCATGAAGCGTCAGTCAAAAATCGTTTTCCCTGCAATTAAATGAGATTTGCAACGAAAATTGATGCACTCATTACTCTTTGTTCTGGATACGTTGATAATGAAATGGTTGTTCCGTTTATCGGTTGTTTTGGGAAAATGCTAAAATTGTAATATTTAAGTCAATATTGGCGCCATATGGCAAATTCGATTGATGGATAGAGTAAAGTAGAGAATTTAGTTTTTTTATAAGTTTTGCAAAATTGGCCTTGGTCAAGCTCACCAATAATCAAATATCTATTTGTGAAAACTTAGTACTCGTATTGCTGTTAGCCCCACTCGAAAATTCTATTAAACTTTTTGAAATCGAACAATAATCAGGCAACCTTTCATATTGCAGAAAAGTTGTAAATTTTGCGATATTTTTATTTGTAGGCAACGGGATTCTTGACACATTTGAAGCTTGACTTTATTACAACAAATTCGATGAACAATGAGGAGCACATTTTTTGTAGGATCGCTGATTAAAAATAGTGAAATTTTAATGAAAATTTATATATACATATATTTTTTTTTTGTTTTGTCACAAGGCTTAAAACTTGGATTTAAATGGTTTTTGTTGGGAATAAACCATATTCTCATAGAAAATTATTAAAATTAAATAAGAATTAAATAAATTGTAAAAACTTGTCAATAAGCGCTTATGATTTAGCGCTTTACCGCAGTGCATAGAGTAAAGCAAATTTATAACGGTTAATTTGTTCAATTGTATTAAACGAATTAGTGATGAAAGGTCATATATTGTTTGTCAGTGGATTTTTTTATTTGAATTATGAAAAATTTAAAATTTCAAAATACGGCACAAATTGCGACTAGCCATAAAAAAACAAACAAAAAAATATTAAGGCTGCTGTTAATTCCAATTATAAACTAAGTTTGCTGTGAAACTTTTATATCATGAAGCAATAATTAAAGGTGATGTAAGTAGCCTAATTTTCACCCTGTGTTAGCTATCTTGAAGCTACTTAATAAATCCGCGTTGTCCTCTTGGAAAAGCTACTTTTTATTTCAGAGCAAATTCGAAAGAAAAAGTACTCAAAAGCGTAGAAATTTAAATTTTTGCTGAAAAAGTTAGCAGGCAATACTGTTTTGCCTATTCCATTTTGCTTAGACTTTCGCATCTTTCAATTCTATTGAAAGTTCTGTGAAAATCATTGTGAAAATTACATTGCATTAATTGCATTTGAAGTTTTGGGACTTTTGATAAATAGCTGCCACATAGCCACATTTAGGTACGTCTTTCGTTGCAGATTATCAATCTGATTTTTTGTTAATAACTGCTTAAAATTTATATACACAGGCGTGATTAGATCCCGTTGCTGACACCAATACTTTGCGTTTCATCATTTAATAATTTAATAATAACGGCAGGGAGCTTTACGGCGGGATATAATTTTTACCAAAATTGTTCACATTAAGTGAAAACGTGAGTTTACGCGATGATGTTAAACGATTTTTTTTAAATGCCGGATGCACTTTCGAATAAAGCATCTTAACCGGTGCAATAAACAAAAGAAGAGAACAATGAGCATTCGATAAGATAATTGTAAGTAAAGTATGCATTGCTTTGGGTGTCTACTTGTGTTTCTGCGTATATATAAATAATTTATCTTTTTTTAACACAGATTTTATACTTGTAACTTTGCAGGCAATCTCATTAAAAAATCAAATGTATGATTAGCGGACGTGACGAAATAAAAGTGGTTTTTCCTCGTTAAGAGTTTCCACTATACTCAAGTTGTTTTATTTATTACTTCAGTGTAAGTTTATAAGTGGCACATATAGATTCCAATCCGATGCATGGTCAAAATACATATGACACAAATCCATGGGAATAAAAAAAAAATAAATAATTGGTGCTTACACTTCGGTTAGGTGCTTGGCCGAGCTCCTCCTCCTATTTGTGGTGTGCGTGTTGATGTTGTTCCACAAATGGACGAACCTACAGTTTCAAGCCGACTCCGAACGACAGATATTTTTAATATATGAGGAGCTTTTTCATGGCAGAAATACACTCGGAGGCTTGCCATTGCCTGCCGAGGGGCGACCGCTATTAGAAAATATGGGAATAGTTAAGTTAAAAATATAAATAATTAAGTACCATTTATAAAATAACATAAAATTATTATATGGCTTACAACGACCTTTTTCAATTTTTTACTACATTTTCAGAAAGGGGATAAACTTATGCCCTTTTTTCCCTTGATTCCAAATTGCATCAATGGATTAAGTAGCATCCGAAATCAGTTGTCAAACTTTACTTAACCTTTTATAATTGAATCTTGCTTTTATACAATATTTATTTGCAAATTTTTTCATTTGAGGTGGCACAAAATTAATCACCCTATTTTGATTTTGAATAACTTTTTTAATAAGTAAGAACAATAATTTTGTGTGATGGAAATCTTTTTTTTTAACATTTACTTCATTGCTACATGGCTTGTCTGCTTGTATACTCCAGCTGTCAAATTTACAAGTGTCAAATATAATATGATTGACGTACGACGCCATTAGCAAAAATAGTAAATCTTTGGATGGGGCGTATTGGAATGCTAGTTTTTTCGTAAATATGTTAGCTTTAATAAATGCATGTTTTGAAAATTGTTTTCCTATATATTTTTTTATAATGTAAATTAAAAATCTTACCATATTTGCACAAAAAAAAGTTTTATATTTATATACACTTCAATCAAACTCCCTTGCCTCACTCCTATCGGAAGCATGGGGCTTCTATAAAGCATTTCCATCTGACCGAGTTCCGGGCGGTTATTTTTGCAGTGTCCACGTTATATTGGCTCTTGCAAGTTCTCCATGTGATACAAGTCTCCGACCGCGACTTCCGCTTACTTGCGGGTGCCATTCTAGCGCCAGTCTTGTTATGCTACCAGGTGACTTGCTTATTGTTTGGCCTATCCATCTCAATTTGCTTCTCTCGATTTGGGTTTATTGTGTAAGTATATGTCATCGGCAAGGTACAAGTCTTCAAGTTATCTACAAAAGTTCAAAATTATGTTTGTTTAGCAAGGTGAGCTTGATCATGACGGTTTCGACAAGAAGTGGCGATAGAGAAATTCGCTGTTTATATCGTTGTGAGGTACTGCCAGTTCGTACATCTGAAAAAAATCAAAAGCTAAACTATGGAATTTCTGAATTTTAAAATTTCAAGAAGAAAAATCAAATACTTTGTGTTTATGGTTATTAGAAAGTTGCGTAAAGTACAAAAGATAATGAACAATTTTGCAAAGATGCCCGTTTCCTTGGAACCCATTGTAATTAACACCGTTTACTTATCCAGTTCTAAGAAATCCTACTCAGAAGTACAAGGCTGCGGTTGCCTTTTCGGACTCGTAAGTAGGTTACTGAGGACGTGTTCACTTTGGAGATTACACAGACAATTTAAATTCAATAAATTGAAAGGTTCCCCAATTGATAGTCGGAAAGAGAAACATATAAAGAGTACAGGCGGTGAAAGGAAATCTGTCATTTCAGTCTTTCTAAGTACTATATGTTTGAACCCCTCTTCGAAATGAGGCCCAAAGTCGTCTTGCTGGATGTTAACTTCCTTGTGTCTCCTTTGATGCTGGAACTGATTTACCTTCAGTGCACGGCTCAAGTGCATTACTTAGACTAGTAAAGAAAAAAATGTGAGGTTTACACTTCGACGTCAATGCCTTTTGTGCCCTCTACTCTCCCTTTTCCTATCCCCCAGTTCCCTTAATAAACTTAAGATAGAGCTGGGTTGTTGTGAGCGTATATGCCTTTATTCAGGCTGCAATTGGCCGAGATGTCTCAACCATCTCTGTGTCTCCAGATGTCTACATATTCCAGGAGAAGGTGTATTGGAGTATACGGAGACTGGTCGCAGAAGCTACAGTAGTCAATGGACCATATCTCAATGCTGTGCAGATGACAGCGCAAATCTGTAATGACCTGGGAGAATGCCAGTAAGTTTGTCCTTGAGGAGGGTTATGAGTTTCCTGAACCTCTTTTGACGATACACCCTTAGTAAGGACGTCATAGCCTCATAATTTGGTGACAGCTAACATCTCTTAACCTTAGCTCTTCCCTTCTAAACTTCTCCTTGAATGTGTGCTGTCCCATAGGAAGGGGTCGGGTCCTGCCCGTAACGAGGTCGCAGCCTCTATAGCTAAAGCATTCGCTACTTCGTTCCAAGTTATTCCCCTGTAGCCTCAGACCCATATCAGCCGGATACCATTGCACGTTTATAACAAATTCAATTTCTCGTTATACTCGAGAACCAGTGAGGCATTAACCTCTGACTATTGCTCAGAATGACAATTCGTTCATACTGGTGGTTTCTGTCTAAGTTGATCTCTGGGATGCTGTGATAGTTTCACTTAGTTTTAATAGGTCGTTTTACCAAATAAAAACGATCAGCCTAGCATGTGCGGGCTTCCGTTTTCGTCTTTAAAGCAAAATTTTACAAACTTAGAACCGTCTCTTTCAAGATCTATCGGCTCCAACTCGTACGGTACTCATTATTCTTACCTCTGTATTGCTCCTGAGACTGTGTGAGAGGTTGTGAAATAGATCGTTGAGCCACTCCCAATGATTCTGCCAACTGCTTTCGGGTTTGATACGCGTTTTCATGAAGTACTGGCTCCGATTCTGAATCTTCGAATATTTTCTGTCTTCCGCCGCTATATCGGTTTTCGATATCAAAATCGCCGCTCTTGCAGCGTTCGAGATATTCTTCCAGTAACTACTTATACTTACTTCACCGCATGTATTCAAGAGCATTCGTTGTACTGAACAGCAGTTTCCCGCGCACGGTAGCAGGAAGTCAAAATTTCCCGCAGGTGAAGAGAATTTGCCCCAAAAATGATATTTTTGACCGACACCAGGAGCACCATGTCTTCAGGTTTTATAAATTCTTAGAACAATCTCCGTATTTAGCTGTGAAAAGTTGTGTGCGTGTGTGCAATATGTTTTCAAATTCCTGTATTCGAAATGCTTGTGGCCAGGCAAATATGTAAAAGCAACAGCAGCAGCTGCCCGAAAGAACAGCAAAAGCCTGAACCAAATGTAAACGGAAACGTGTGGCAAATGCGTATTTCCTCACCAGTTGCATCAATACAAATGCTTACATAGCTATTCCAACATATGTATGCACATGTGTACATATGAATGTATGCTACCTGCCACATATGTACGGTGGCAGCGGCAGCCAAGGCATAGCAAGACATACTAAATAGCATCGGCCTTAGGTGACGTTCAGGCTGTTTGCTCCAGTGTTGTCGATGATGTTGATTTCATTATTTATATTGTTGTTGTTGTTGCTGTTGTTATTCTTGACGTTGCTGCTGATACACTTGTCGTACGTGTTAGTTGACTTGCCACATTACAGACACCCGCCGCCATCTACCCTTCATTGGCCTTGCTGCAGTCGCACCATTTCAGTTTTGCCTTCAAAATCACTTTGTTTGCCAATGCGTGTGATGTTGTTCTCGGCTCGCCTATTGCACGCATATTCGCAAACACAAGAGCGAACACATACACAAAGAAAGGCGCATACATACATTTAAAATCTTCGACGACAAACGACATCGATTCGACCACGTTGATGTGTTTTCAGCCGCTTGCGGTAGACGTGGGCGCACACATTCACATTTCGTTCGAGCTTTTTATGTAGATCAGTTTTCTAGCATTTCTTGCTCTAAAACATCATCCTAAAGTGTGTGTGTGCTGTTTTGCCATTTTCATTTCATATGTTTTATTTTTTTTGATTTTATCTTCGCTTGTCACTTTTATAAAATCAATTCGATTTTATTTCTTCTTTTTTTTGTTCGTCGTATTGAAAGCCATTACAAACACGCACCGAGCAATCCAGCCAATCTTCATCATATCATTTGATAAACATGAATGAGAGACTGCGGGAAATTATGGAGAAAAAGCACGATTTTATTTTTATGGATTTTATTGAGTAATCTTGACACAACTCTGAAGTGACGTAAGAATCCATCCATCAGTAATTATTTTTTGTTTTTAATTCCTTTTATTTTTTTGCACTGATAATTCGACTTACTGCAAGCTAAAGAATTCGTGTTTATTCATATTACTGCTGTTTTAAGTTGAAGTTGTGAGATCACCTTAACTCAGTATCAGACCATTTCAAGGCTTCAGACGGCTTGAGTCTGCGTCACTGCGTATGCTAAGTCAGTGATATGTGACATTAAAAACCATCAGAGCGAGACTAATATATACTTACTCACTATTCTATCTGGATTTACATATCATATTCTTTGCTCAGTCACAGATTATTTAAGTGCTTACCTGCGAGTATCTCGCTCAGCTGGTTTAAAAATTTGAACTAAAAAAGAGATCTGATCTAAGTCTCTCTGAGATTCAAACGACTCTTTTTCGGCGTGGTGTATTTCCAAATCAGTTACCATAATACAGTGGGCGCTCAGAATTCTTTAGTTCGGAAATCTTAATTGTCAAGAAAAGTTAAGTAATTATTTTCTTCCACTTAACTTTCTAAAATCTAGAGATTTTATTTCAGTTTACTGAATATTGATGCTATTTACTATAGCAAGAATGATGCTGATGTTGCCGTAAGCTTTCTCCCTACTCTATATACCGTTGTAATCAATACGCCAATTAAACTAAAGAAGTGGAGCGAACAGGACAGGAATTTAACTGCCCAGCATGTGTCGAACCATCCTTGCGCGCCGAATAAAAATTAATCTTCAATTAACCTCATAAATCTCGCATCACATCCATCCTATTGTGTGGCGCAGAAGCTTGGACGATGACAACATCCGATGAGGCGTCACTTGGAGTGTTTGAGAGAGAGATTCTGGGTAGGATTTATGGACCTTTCCGTGTTGTCGCCGGCGAACATCCATCGAAGGCTATGGGACGTTGAGCTGTATGAGATATGCGCAGGTATGGACATATTGCAACAAATTAAGATTTAGCGGCTCCGTTGGGTAGGACATGCTTACCGAATGGATACAAATGCTCCAGCTTTGAAAGTATTGGGTACGAAACTTAAGGGAGGTAGCAGAAGAAAGGACCAGGTGAAGAAGGACTTGCCTTCACATGACATTTCTAATTTACGTCAGTTAGCGCGAGAAAGAAACGACTGGCGCGCTTTATTAAACTCGACCAAACCCGCTAGGCGGCTATTGCACCATTAAAGAAGAAGAAGTTATGTCGAATCTTCTTAAACGTCAATCAGTTGTTGCGGAGAAACTAGTATTGAAACCACGAAAGCAACTGTAACTCACAAGCTTTTTTATAAAAAACAAATGAGTAATTCCTAGCTTTGCGTATTTATATGAAAAATGTGCTCGGTTACAGAAAATGAAATATGAATACAACCGTTCCATATTGAATGTGGTTGAATCACTAAAAATTTGTGACTTCCTGCAACATAATTTTCGGCTGCCAGAGCCGAATGGGCTTCTTGCGTGACTAATGTTCAGTAGTGCCTCTGTTCGAATCGCCAGGCACCAAATTATTGAAATTTTTTTTTTAATAGCGATCACCCGTCGGCAGGCAATGGATCAACTTTATCATGAAAGCCAGCTTTTATGCTACTTGTCATAAAAAATCATTTGTCGTTCCGAGGCGCCATTAAACTGTAGGCTCCTCCATTAGTGAAAAAAAAATCAATTGGCACACATCAAATAGGAAAAGGAGCTGAGCCAAGCCCAAATATATATACAAGGTGGCGCAAAATTAATTACCCTATCGGAAGACTTATAATTTTTCTAAATGGGTTGTACGCCAATCATATTTCACACTTGTGTGCTAGAAAATTGCAATACACAAACAGACAAGCAAAGGAGTGCGTAAAGATAGTATAAAAGTTATTCAGAATACAATTGGATGTTTAATTTTACGCCACCTTGTACAATCTTCGATTGCGCTCAAAATTTGCACATGGGATAAATTAATGCCCAAACTGGCGAAAATGGATTTAAACAAATTTTAATATTTTTTCACAGAAGAATCTTATATAAGTCAACATTTTCTGAACTGATTGCCATAAATCCAGTATCGTTGGAAAGTTCACAAGTTATTCAGTGTTTTACCATATGAAACGAGCGGCAATTGTGTGTGCCACTTTCTTGACGTTTTCTTGTACGTAAAAACAATCTCGTATTTGATGCGAGTTTTTCACTTTTGGCCAAAACAGGACATCTTATATGATCTTTTCACTTTTGACCAGGAAAAGCCATCACATGTCTGACAGAAGGTCCATTTTAGGCACGGAAGTAGGATCACATCTCTCTCACGCTGCTTTAATGCAAAGGATTATTTATCTTCATCATTTTTTCTACAATTTTTTTTTAAGTCTCTACTTTGTAATTTTCAAAATTTCATTCCATAATCGTAAAATTTTTTCGGTGAGCTATAATGATTAAAAATATTTAAAAATCACTTTTGAAATAAGATGTTTTTCGAAACGGAGTCTAAAAAGCCTTTTGAAGTTCTGACTAGATGAAGATACACTGCAAAGCAAACAAGAAATAAATTATCGAAAAAAAACGAAACGTTGGACTCTTTTTGAATTTGATATGAGCGCTCGGAAAGGATTAGTTTTCAATTATTTGAATCTAAACTAACCTCTATGCGCGTCGTAAAGAAAAAATCCATTGGCTAAATTTTTTCAATCAATTTCTGGTCAAAGACTGAAATAGGGAATTTTCTCGGGTAGTAGATAAGCTCAAGTAACAGAAAAGTCTAAAAACAGTTATTTATTTGTAGAATGTTTTATGATTTTTCATAAATTTGAGTAAAGTGAGAGAGTCTAAGGAAAGCAATTAAAAAATGTAAAATGTATAATATTTTTCTTTAGAAAAATTTAATTTTGAAAACCGTCGAAAAATATTTGGAATTCCAAAATCTTAAACATCTCAAGAAAATAACGACTCAAAATGTCTAATTAATACAGTGGACTACTTCACTTGCATATCCTCCTAGGAACTCCAATGGTTGGCACACACCTATTTATTTGATGGTAAATAGTACATACTTATAAATATGTCACCTACTTTGACTAAGGTTGGTTTCAATGGCATACCATATTTGCCATTCGTTATTCCACAGAATATTCCTATCTTTGATTTTCCCTTTACTCGCACATCCCACCTCAACATTTTGCTTGTCGCCGCCGTCCACCGCATGTTGTTTAGCTTATCTTTCCATTTCAACTTTCTTTTTCCTTGAATTGTGGATATAAATGTACAACGGAATGTATGATTTTGTTTTTATTGCAATGTCTCGCGTGACTTGTTCGTATCTTTCTTGACGCGTCGGTTACGCCCTCTCGGTCTTAAATGTTTACTAATAGCCAATAAAGCATTCATCATCAGGCAGTAAAAACAAAAGACTTACATATTTATGTATGTACAAACACACAGACGAGCATGTATACACATACATACATACATCTGTACGGACATTAATGCTAACAATAGCTTTGCAACAAGAACAAAAACAAAAACTAAATTATTAATTAGTACAAATTAAGGAATGTGTGATTGTAATCATCATTTGTTGTCGTTGGCGTGAGGATTTGATTTCAGCGTTGAGTGGCTAGGTGGTGACACATCTTCGCATGGCACAGTGATTCAAAGTTGACTTTTCCGTATGTTGAGTTGACGAAAATTAAGTGATTTCATTAAATAGCATTAGGCTCATGAGGTCTATTGTATATTTTCTGTATACATTTTTAGTTATAGAGAATTCTTGAAAGAATACAAATTATTTAGAAATCAATTTTTATAACGAGTACTTTGATGTTCAATCAATAATAGGCCAAAACTAACAGCAGAAAAGCAGATAATAACTAATATATTAAATAAAAGCTACTCTAAGTTTGTGATCCTCGCAAAAAAATATATCTATAATATAAAAATGAATCGCAAAATGTGTTGGTAAGCGCATAACTCAACAACGCATGGACCAATCTGAACAATTCTTTTTTTAAAATGTTCATCGAAGTCCAAGGATGGTTTTTACAGCGAGAAAATTTCGAATAATTTCCGGGAAAACCCTAAAACAGCTCTCTTCTTTTTCCCATACAAATATTGCGCGTTCGTATGTGAGCGTGTTCGCGTTGGAGGATCTAATGCGTTTACACAAAAGTTATAATGTCGTGAACCTAACCAAATTGAAAAGTCAATAAATGTATTTGATTGGCTCGCAATATTCTTTCTTTTGTTTTAGTTTCAGAACGAGTTAAGGAATGATTTCATTCACGAATAATAAATAAAAATAGATTAGTAAATTCTAAGAATCATCATGCAGGGCTGAACAAATCCAAACATAATTTAAGAATAACAAAAGACAAACATTATTAATTAATCTAGAAAACCCATGTTTCTCACATGGTCTATTGTATGATTTTTCTTAATAATTATGATTCACTTGATTTACAATAAAGCGATTACTGAAAATATTTATATACGTTTTATTTCATTATTCTTTATTATATCGGTTATTAACCCTATGTTAAGAATAATAATATTAAATAATGATTTATCTCTATTTTTTGTCATTGAAGCACCCACTATATAAATATCTGTCACCTTTAGATTCCCACTTCAGATTATTTTTCAATCAGGTTTGAACTTTAAGTTCACCTCTTAGTTTGAAGCCTTCTGGCAAACATCCCCAGTCGGGGTTTTTAGTGGGTGCCAAAAGGGTGGCCAAAGTTCGTGCATCTTCGCTTGCATGATACTTAGGTCACCCGAGCTGAGCCTTTTCTTTAATCTCCTGAACAGAACCGTCACCATGATGATAGGGCGGTGTGTGAGGGTCAGCAGAGTAAAAACGTCTTAAGGTCGAAATATAAACTGCCACATTTAAAATCTATTTGACAGAACGAATTATGTCGGGTCCGCTAGTATCTAAATAAAAAATTTAAAAGTAACACAGGTCTACAAAATATTTATTTTTTTTTTTGTGGTTTGAGACAAGTTCCCAACGAAACTCTAATTCATAATTTTTTGTTGTTTTTTTTTTTTTTTTGAAACTTGCACCTCATCTAAACTCATTATTAAACTTAAGATAGAGGTGGCTTGGGCTGAGCGTATATGCCGGTGGTAATTGGCCGCGATATATGAACCTTCTTCGCGCTGTAGAGCTGTATTCATGGAGAAGGTATATTATATATATATAATTGGCGCGTACACCCTTTTTGGGTGTTTGGCCGAGCTCCTCCTCCTATTTGTGGTGTGCGTCTTGATGTTGTTCCACAAATGGAGGGACCTACAGTTTTAAGCCGACTCCGAAAGGCATATATTTTTTAGGAGAAGCTTTTTCATGGCAGAAATACACTCTGTGAATTCCGAATGGTAATCACGCACCAACCCATTCGGCTATGGCACCCGCCGGTATTAGAGTCCCCAAAAAACGACAAGAGTCAGGGGACCATATCCCCGTGCCCATGAACTGCTTTTGATTGTAGCATTCCAGTAAGGATTTCGCTTGGCGTATCCTCTAACTCCTAAGCCTTAACGAACTTAATTTGTCGATATACTCAAGGTCCAGTAAGGACTTCATTTCAGAAGATGAAATTGCCTTGAGTGCAACCTGACTGTCGCTCAGAATGGAAATTCGCTCATTCCGGAGATTCCTATCTAAATTGGTCTCTGCGAATAGGCAGGTGGCATACGCCTCCACTAGAAGGATGCTTGGTAAACTACCCATCGGTACAGAACGCTTGGTTCTGGGGTTATATATTCCAGCGCCTATGATTTCTAGAGCCATCTGTATACCAGTGCAGGGTACACTCTTGTAGTTTCCTTACAGATGCAGGTGTACTTTAGTTTACCTTATCAATCAGTTCAATTCCGAACTTCATTTCAATCTTAATGACTTTAGTGATATCATTCCTTGGTAGCTGAGCAAGCTTATTCTTAGATGTTCATAATCATGTTTTAATAACAGGTTCATTGTGAAGTTTTACCCCTACTTTTCTTTAAACCGTGACGTAATGGGAACTTTTGCATCAGAGTTATGTTCAGCGCACACAAATACAGCATCCCGTTGTTATTTTTGGCTCGAATGCTGATAAAAAAAAATGCTAAATTTAGCAAATGTTAATAATCGTGTTGTAAGGTGATTCTTAAGGCATCAAACGCAGTAAAAAAAGCAGGCATAAAATTCCCGTGAGATTTTGTCATGGACCGATACTAGGAAGCTCGGAGCTCCGTGATCTAAACTCCTTGTACTCTACCCTAATTATAAGCTTATACAAAATGGTTACAAGCTTGTAAGCTACTTATTTTGGAGAGATTAAAAAAAAAAAAACGAATGAAAGATGGTGTAACGTACCCACCTGCAGAATCCCTGACAATTGTGGTCGACTCTTAATGCTAAATGCACGGCATCCAGTCTAAGCCAAAAAAGCATAGCTTTAGCACACGGATTTCTATTATAACGTGTCTCTGTTGGGGCAGTCACACTCAGAGACTAGGCTCAAAATATATGTAGATAATTTATTAACTATTCTGGCAATTCTTCCCATAACAACTAGCGAGAATAATAGAGAGAAACCAATTGAAGATGAAATTTGCTTAATTCATGCTATCAGAGAATAATGGCGCACGATTTCTTTCTGTGGCCTTAATCAAGTGAATCAAAAATTATTACTTTCCGAGGTAATAATTTTCAACTATCATCGAAAGACCAGGATTTTTTAGCAACCTCTTTTCTTGAAATATGATTAAGGCAAAAACAATTTTTTTTATGACTTTGAAAATAAATTTAACACAAAAAGAAAAGGTAAATATTTGGCTTTAGTCAAGAGAGAGCGAGTGTGTTTGAGAAGTATTATATCACATGAGCGATTGAATGGTAGAATACAAGTCAGAATTAAATAATATTATTTTTCCTCGTGGTTCCAAAGTAGAACATAGAGCCCCAACAAATAGATTATAATTTGATTTATTTGAAGCTAGACATTTTTTTTGGCCCCACGAATAACCTGCTTTCGGCAGTTCTGCATCCACCTGTCGCACCCAGGTGTTGGCGTCTGCGACTCCCTTGGGGACTCTAGTCCAACGTAGCTCTTATCATGACAATGATTAAAAAGGTTTGCAACGTTTGCAAGTCGCACGTTCCACGTCTTCCGACCATATAGAACAACCGATTTTACGTTGGCGCCGTTTGGTATACCAAAGCAGAACGTCCTTTTGATATGCGATCAAAATCTACTACTGATCCGCCATTTTCTGTGATAATGCTGCCGAGATAGCAGAATTCATTTACTACTTCTAAGGGGGTGTCTGCGATCTGAATAGCTTGCGTTTCGTGGATGTTAATGCACATAAGTTTTGTTTTGGCAATGTTGGTGTTTAGCCCTGTTTGACCTGCAATAGCGCTGACCGCATGCAACTTTGAAGGTATATGAGAGTGTTTGTGCGCCATCTGGCATGTATCATCCGCGTAGTCCATGTGCGTTCAGTCCCTAGGCTATGCCTCTATTCTCCGCGCAAATTATAGTTTACATTTTTTTAATTTTTGTGCGCTCTTCATTCGTTTCATAGATTTGCTTCTATAAAAAAATTTGTTTATTAATAAATAAAAATAACTGTTTAATAACTAAATCAAAATTCTTTTACTCATAACTATATTAATTTTTTCTGGGCAATTAGGTCCAAATATTTTCACTAGACCATAGAAAAATTAATTTCCTATATCCACATAAAATAAGAACAAAAAAAAAGAAACAACTTAAATTGTGCTGCAGATATCTTTTGCTACCATACGTAGATGAACCTGGGGTTTTATGGCATCGCATTGACCGAGGCGCGTAAATTCCACGCTCTGTATACGCCCTCAAAGAAACTTAATTTACTTTTTGCCAATTTTGCTGTTCTAAATCCTGCGCGGATGTCTTAAACGCACTTCCACGTACTCATCGCCTAATCGTTATACATTGCCTGTTTTTCGAGTATTTGAATTGTGTCTTATAAAAATGGTTTAAATATTTCTGATCTCGTATCTAAAGGGTACACTAGACTACTCATAGAAACCTTGAGCTCGGAACATGTAGACACTAAAATTGTATAGTTTCTTAAATAAATTACACCCCACTGTACTGCTAAACATTTTTGAAATTAAGACAGTATTAACTTTCATGATAATTAAGTTCGATTAAACTTATATTTCCCGCTGTAAAATTTCCGCCGCCTCCGAATGGCAAATTTTTTTCTATGATAAGCTTTTTCATGCCGAGGGGCGACCGCTATTAGAAAAAACCGTTTCGATCGTTTGATGTTTCATGTCCGGAGATTCGAGCCTGGGCACTTCGGATTATTAGAAAAAGCGTACACTAATGAAAAAGCTCCTTATACAAAAGGTGGAAAAACTCTAGACGCATACCTCAAATGAGAGGAGGAGCTCGGTCAAACACACTATAAAGGGTGTAAGCGCCAATATATATATATATAAATATTCCCATTATCTATGTCAATATTTTCGATTTTGTGGTTGCCTCAGCAAGCTGCGCGGAAGCGCTCTCGCTTTTAAACGAGTTTTATGGATTTATTTCTAAATCATCGAATTTTGTTTTTTTTGCATTATAAAAGAAAGTAAATCGAAGTACTACTTGTTGCCTAAAAGTACGAGCCGAAATTTAATCGATCTTATTATTTTGCAACGACAATACTGTCAACCTATAGCAACACTTTTCCAAAATGATATGCACGCAAGGTTTAAATTGAAAAGTCACCTTTCAATTAGAGCCAAATACCACATTACCTTAGAGCCCATGCCACTGTACGGTCATTCGCGTACTCCGTGCAGTATTTGAGATAGTTGACAGGCTCC
Organism: Anastrepha obliqua; assembly: GCF_027943255.1. Classification (NCBI taxonomy): domain Eukaryota; kingdom Metazoa; phylum Arthropoda; class Insecta; order Diptera; family Tephritidae; genus Anastrepha; species Anastrepha obliqua. Next base: position 114,826,188 of record NC_072892.1, read on the forward strand.
TTCAGCAGCAACAAATCAGCGATCAACAGCCGCTCCTTCGTACACAAGTATATCATTGTCAGTTGCCACTGAAAATGGTGGTGTTTGTTGTTGGTGGCGATGCCGGTAGGTCTCAAGTACGGTTGGGCATACATATTGGCACCGCACCCTTTTTTATTGTTGTACGAGAACTTTTTGTGCGCCTCATTGGGACTGATACTTGTGGACGCCATAAGCACGCGTTATTGCTGACAAATTTATATGCGACCGCGTTGGGGCAACATGTTGTCAGTGACTATAACAAAAACTTTATAGCAACAACAAACAGAGCAACAAGGAGGACACTAAGAGGACAACGACGGCGGTGACTCCGTTTTATTTATTTCTATGGTGTTTTGACGGCTGGCGTTGACAGAAGCCAAAGCCGTGCAACCGAAGAGAGGACAGTACGACTGGCAGCACCTAATATGAAAGGCATAGTGGAGAACAATAGACTCGAGGTGGAATGATGGTGCACACACATGCCCCCACACACATAGCCATGTACACTACATTTATCTTATATGATTTTTGCGTTTTATATGCGTCTGTAGGTAGGGCGTGGCTGTGAAAATAATTCCTTGCATTTTTCGTTGAAACGTGGAGGAGAAAAAGTGTCGCCAAAGGAACGGACAGGCAGAGGATTAAACGGAGCTAAAGTGGTGCGGTGAAATATTATTACAAGAATTTCATTAATTCTGTTGTGAATGTGTGATTTGTTGGTTTTGCTCTTACACACGTTCGAAAGCGGCACATTGTCGTTCCAGACGCTGCTGCAAAGGGGAGCGAAAGAGTGTCGCGCTGGAGCAGCTGCCATTAGCTGGCACATCTATGCTCGCCATTATTGTGTGTGCCTCAGCTTCAGCTGGAATTTAGATTGAACGTGTGCACCGTGCGGCATATGCGGATCAAGTATAAGTAGTAAGTAAGCGGCAAGTGGCATGCGGCTCACATTGCAGCCACAAGGCCTCTTCTGACTACTACTTGCACATAGTACATACATACCAATAGAGCTGCCGCGCATTGCCGCTGTTGCACGCGTAAATCAAAACGAATAAAAATTGCTGAGGAATAACCAAAGTAATTTATTTCTGCAGCAGATTTTTGTCAGATTTGGCGTATTTTATTGCTGTGGCAGCGGCAAAACACAGGTCACGTCGGCGCTTCCACTGTCTTCACCAAAGCGATGCGTTTTGCGTGCCACTACCACCAAGTCGTGCCCCAAGCTGCCAATATACTTTTGTTGCGGCGCACTTTTTTATTGCCATTTTACTGTTGTTGTTATATGATATATGTATGCATACACGTCGCGTTACTCTTATTTACTTAAGCTTTAAATTATATAACACACGCTCATGGGGCCTTTAGAGTGCCGAAAATGTGCCTCAGTACGCCCGCCTCCTTGAGTAAATTTGCGTACGTGCCTGCTTTTGTGTTGGTGAGCATTTACTTGCGCTTAATATTTACACTTTATTGTTTTTACAATGCCGCTTTAACTGTGTAGCCAGCCGCCTGCTGTGGCGGCAGCATTGATATTATCTGGCAACGTTGGTGGTGGCGATGATGGCCCTCCTTGGCAGTAGCCACTCCAACAACAGCTATTGTCTCCTTTATCAGTGACATTCCAGTTCATTTTCCTTCTTTCAACGCCGCGCTCACTCGCTTGCTGATACACTTGTGTTGGTTTTTTTATTTGTTATACTTTTTGTTGTCATACAATTTCTTCTTATCAATTTGAGTCGCTTATCTGCCAAGCTGCAAGTTGACATGCGGTGGTGGTATTGCGTCTGCTACATAGTCAATCGACAAGCTAGTCGTTCAGTCATTCCGTGTTGCAACAACGTTTTGCTTGTTTTGCTTGTCTGATTTCTCTGCTTTTTTGTTTTCGGTGATTAATTGGCAACGCAAATTCCAAGAGATTTGTGTAGATGCGCGCGCGTGTATGTTTGATTAGTCTTTTTTATTCAAATAAACGTTATGTTGATGTGTCGCATCGCATACATCAACGCTCAGAGTCAGCCTACGTTAAGGCCGACAAAGGTATGTAACGCAGAGGAGGAAAAATGAAATCTCAAATGAACGACTGTTAAGGCCATCATCAACAATAGCGTCAGATATGGTAGGCATTTCTGTAGACGCAGTGGGTAGAATAATATCAGCGTGGAATAAAAGAAAGAAATATGGAGGAAAATTTATTATATTTAAAGGGTTCCCCATGAACAAAAAAACACAAAATTTTTGCGTAGATTGGGAAACAGATACTAAACTTACATGTATACAAACAAAGACACATACAAATGCGCTTATTTCAAAGTCAAAGACCAAATGCATGCTGACCTTTCGAAAAATTTCGAAGGTATCGAACTAGAGACATTTTGCAAGACTAAATTGGGGGAATGCGTATAGGGACTCTGACAATCTCAGTTGAAGTTATAATTACCCATTATAAATTATCTCAATGAGTGCCAGGAAGAGACATGCATCTGAGCATTATTACTTTTTGCTCAGTCACTTACTATTTCAGATGAATTTGTGGGGTTTGAACCTGCATTCGAATTCTTCTGTTCAGTAGGGATCTTCTCTGTGTGCTTGAAATTGTTTTTTTTCACATATTGGCATTTGTATGTATGCACATTAGGGTGGTTCAATTTATATGGAACAATTTTCTTCGATTTCGAATTCGTTTTTAGTAAATTCAGATCCTTCATAAAATGATGAATGATGATCCTTCATAAAACCATAGCAAGAGCATAGCTTTAAAGTCTATTTCGAAGTCGCACAAATTTTAAAACAACCTACCTTTATTAATAAGAAAATTCTCTCTCTATTCTTTTGTTATTGTTTTGGCTATGAAGGCAGAACGAAGAAAAAAGACAAGACATGTGAAAGTAAGAAGGGTCTACAACCCAAAATAATTGTAAATACATCACTAATTGTAAAAAGGATTATGAAAAGTTAAAAATGTAATTTTTTTCATGAAATTAATTTTTAGTTTGATTTACATATAAAAAAATTACAACCAGTCTCTTTTCCAGTTAATTTTTTATTTTTTTGTTCACTCCGTTCGAGAGCATAAGGCCTCGACAAGGTGGTTCTGTTGTTTTTGCTGTCCCATGTGATGTCGGCATCTTCTAGCTCGTGCAACACCGACCTTCTCCACGTATTCTTTGGCCGATTGTGATCTCTGCTCCCTTACGGGTCCAGTCCAGCGCCATTCTCATGATGTTATCTCGTGGTTATCTAAACGTGTGAACTATTCATCGCCATAACGCGTCGTTGCTGATGGTGTTTGACTTTTGCTTTTGCAATATTAAAATTTTTTGTATATTTTGCTTTGTGCCATCTCGGTATTCTTTAAATAAAAAATGTACCAAAAATGAGTTCCTTGTATTGAAAAATGCCCAAGTAGGTACAAGGTTTTAATAAAAAAAAAACACAAATAACATTCTTTTAAAACTTGGGGACCTCGAAATTAACTTTACTTATAATTTCATGCAGAATTCGAACCTACAATAGAAGAAACAATGTCGAAAAAAAAATTACCCACCTTAATGTACACATTATAATTCATTGAAGAAGATAAATTAATGTTTTATCATTATCGCACACTGATTTTGGTGAGAAGACTCTTACTGAAATTCTCCGCTGATTATTTTTGTGGAGTATTTCAACTCCATAGAATCTAAAAACAAAAAAATATTTTTTAATGTTCAAAATTAATCACACGAGTAAGAAATAATGGGTTTAAATGCTCCAAAAAAAATTGCGTTTTTAAATATTATTATATAAAATATAAGAAATTATTAATGATAAATGTTGTTTTGTACTTTTTTTTAATAATTTAGTTCAACTTAAAGCCTAATGAGGAAAATTTCAGTACACTGTTTAAAAAATCGTTAAGGTTAGAGCAGAAATAAAAACTAATATTGCTCCGACATATTTAAAAACTTAAACCATGTTCCATATTTAATCCACTAAATGTCTTTTTAACAGTTCCTTTACTGGTATCGTTTGTGGTCACTTAAATTTGTTCAAGTCCGGTCACTTACTAGTGGGACACCTTTTAAGGCCTCCTACCTTGACTCTAAACTGATGTTCCCTAAATATTTTAGTCATAACAACCTTTATAGTTCTCAGTCTAGCTCAACTGAACTGCTGACACACCTCTTTAGTTGCAGTATAGATTTTGGCTTCGGGAATGCTGCAGCAATCTTCGAGCCTATCTCGAGCATGACTCTTCGCTGGTTGTACTCCTCACGTATGCCATGCCATCGGAATCACCCAAATTGAATTGGACTCGTATGAAAAACTCAATCTCCAATCAATTTTAGTAAAATTTTGTTGTTGTTTGGTCATGTGGCGCCATTTTTGTTATATCTTCATGATCAAAAGTTATTTTTAGCAATTCGCTGAAGTTTTCATCGGAGTTCCTATTTCAGTTTGTAGAATGCCTCTTGATGTTTTTCCACAAATGGAGGGACCTACAGCTTTCTGCCGCTGTTAATGTTTTTAAGAAGCGTTTTTTAAGAGGAGCTTTGTCTGAAAAACTCTTGGAGGTTTGCCATTGCCTGCTAAAGGGCAACCGCTATTAGAAAACACTTTTTCTATACTTTTTTAACCTAGCAAAAACGGAATAGTAAAGTGAACGAAGAAGGTGAAAATTCCATACTTGACGTCATTATCAATATCAACCACCGTCGACTTCGAATACAAACGATTGCTATCATGGCTGCCACATCAATGCTGGCATCATTCAGTCTAGCAATGAAACAGCTCCCTCGATGTAGCCAACATACGAACAACTTCAATGCAACCAACAGCCTTCTGTCAGCTAAATTGTGGGCATGTATAAGTAAGAGTTGATGTGTGTGTGTATATGTATGCATATACCGGTGACAACAGGATTTGTAGACTTCAACGCCTCCATTGTGGGATTTGCAGCTGTCGCAGGCACTGTCATGAAGCCCAGCCAGGCAACCAACCAGCCAACCAGCCAATATTCATTGCTGATTTCGCCACTCTCGCTGCTGCTGTCGCCGCATCCCTGTCCGCATATTAAGCGATAAATATAAGTTTTATGATGGATAATAAATGGCTTCATTCTGGGTGACAAATAGTCCGGTTTGTGATTTTTGCTGGCTCAACTAGTACTAGTCTTTTACCCCACCTTCCCTCAAAGACATTGGCTCGAAGCCTCTTCGTCACTGACTTGCTGGAGCTAGTCCGCCTTTTATCTGTTAAACAGCTGGTTCTCAATTTTTTACTTTGCATTATTTGTTTTATCTTCACATATTACTTGTTTTCTTTCTTATTTTTCTAGTAATTTAGTTGTTGTCTCTGTGCGAGTTTGTTTTTATAAATCTACAATAAGTGAGCGATAAACGATATTAAAGCGAAAAATAAGGAAAGTAGTAAAACGCAGAAGAAATTGGAATGCCTGCTTGTTTGATGCGGTGGGGCAGACAGGTCAGGCATCAGAATGGGAAGCCGAGCGAGAATGATGAATTACTCTGGCAGACACCCAGAGGCTAAAGACCGTTTTCTTTTTTTTGTTTTTATTTTCCATTTTTTGCTTTGGGTCGCTTAGGCAAACATTTGTAGACTTAAGGAATTTTCTAGGTAGGGTATTTAATTAAAAGAGAATGCAGTAGGCGGCTAATTTATGGGAAGTAAATTTTGTTTTGCTATATATGTGTGTGTGTAAATACAATTACACATTATAACTCAAACTCAAGTAATGAAAAATAGTTTTATCAACTACTTGGACTTCAGTTGATACTATTTGGTGTCAATTCAAAATGTCACAAGGCCCTTCAGCAGATTTACAATCTAAGGTATTGGAACTCGCCTGAGTTAAACTGCCTCGCTACTAACTAAGGTTTTCTAGGAAATATGTCAGCACATTAGCAATTTTTATCATTCAGGCACTTAGCGAGACCTATTCATCTTCACCTGTTTTATACTCACCCAATAACTTAAAAATGAATGTGATTCTCAATCATTGAAGATGGAGGCAGTCTGCTCGGCTGTAAGACTACCTGGCTTAGTACTATGACGAGGGAGCTTATTACATACTTGTAGATAGCAAATAGGGCTGCGAATTGCATGCAAGTCAACCTAAACTTCGACAAAGATTTTCAGTTACAAGTTGCTGGTAATAAAATTGACGGATCCAAGGTGGAATGTTGTTTTGAATATACACACCAGTGAACTTAGTGCTGACGACAGCATCCGATCAAGCGAAGCTTGGAGTGTTCGAGAGAAAGATTCTGCGTAAGATTTTTGGACCTTTGCACGTTGGTAACAGCGAATATCGCAGGCGATGGAACGATGAGCTGTACAAGCTTTACGACGACATAGATATAGCACAGCGAATAAAGATACGTAGCCGCTGGTTGGGACATGTCGTCCGAATGGATGCAAATGCTCCGGCTCTGAAACTATTCGATGCGGTAGCAACTGGTGGTAGCAGAGGAAGAAGAAGACCTCTTCTGCTTTGAAAATATCAGATGGAGAAGGACTTGACTTCACTTAGTGTGTCAAACTGGCGCCAATTAGAATGAGAAAGAAACGACTGGCACGCTTTGTTAAGAAGAACTTGGTGTTGTTCTATCTCTGTGCCAGGAAAACTATGCGAGCACTTGCCAAGTAGAAATGGTACCTGGTTTGCTCTTGGAATCTTAAGACATAGTAATCGATACAGCTGGCGTTCCCCGCTTTACATGTTGTTCGTTGATTTTAAGAAGGTATTCGACATAATCGAACGAGATGCAATGGCTGGCTTTATGTAGAAAGGAAGTTCCCGCTAAGACAATCCACCTTATCTGAACTGGCATTGCTTCACAATGGCAATATCAGCGACCCATTCAGCACCAATGCATTCGTAAGGCAAGGTTGTCCCCTGTCGCCGCTTTTCTGCGCCATTGTTCTAGAGGACGTAATGAGCAAATTGTTCTTGCAAAAAAGAGGCGTCATATGGAGTTTCACCAGACATTTTGAGGACCGGGATTTCGCTGATGGCATCTACAGCGACTATTCCACTCATGTTAAATCAGTATTGTTGTACGGAAGTGAAACATGGCTGGTCTCTACCACCATCTCACATAGACTAAAATTTAACGCCAACAAATGTCTCCGCAACATCTAAAGAATATTTTGGCCGAACACCGTCAGCAACGACTCACTGTGGAGATCAACATATGAGGGACCCATCCTATGGGAAATCAAATGCCTAAAGTGGCTATGGATAGGTCACACGCTTAGAAAACCACCAGATAGTATGATGGGAATGACACTGGACTAGAACCAGCAAGGGACCAAAGAGAAGATCGATGTTGCGCGAGTCAGCAGATGCCGACATCACATGAGACGGCGCAAAACAAACTACCCAGAGCCGAGCTCGATGGAAGAGTCTAGGTCCTATGCTCCCGAGCAGAGTGAACAAGGAGAAAGAACAGCACTTTTTTCATTACTCCAGAATTGAAGATTAGTCAGAAAACTATTCGGAACTATTTTTATAAGGATTATTATAGCTATTACTATACTTTATCGAATAAAGTGTTGAGCAATTTTTACTTCACCAATATTTTCTGTTGGAAATGCATTACTCACGACCGTTCACCCTTTTGACTTTACTACGCCGATTGCCTCCTATATGTCCCATTTTTCAACTAATCATATTTATGCACCTAAAATATATGCGTAGTTTTAATCATTAATTGAAATCAACATTAAATCGTAAATAATCAAATGTCAACGAAAATGTCGACACAAATGACAAAAGTGATAGATGTCATGTAGAAATGTCACGGAAATTCCTCACACATCAATCAAAGGCCTACGAAATGCCATATCAGCGCTCCAATGCTTCATCACACCAACAACGCCGATGAACAAAACCAGAAACAGTAACAAAAACAAAAGCATTTAACATACAAATTACCAATGAATTAACATAATTTGTTGGGGCGTTAGAAAATGTCATTGTGTACAGTTGCTAACAACTGAAATTTACACCACATTAAATTTTAGTGGCAAAGTAATGATTGTAAAAATTTTAATGCACATGAAAATTGATTATAATTTACAACTAAGCGCATATTGAAAATAAACGTTGTAATTTTTTTTATGGTTTTTTGCTTTGTATTTTTCTCTAAGGTAGAGTTTATATTTCATTCGTTTTTGTTGTTACTTTTATTATATTTTAGTAATGAAAATGGAAACCGCCAATCAGTGTCATGTTGTAGATTTGACAAGCGTGTCGTTTTCACCGCTCCCCTATCGTGACATTAGCGGGGTGGCAAATTATGTAGGCTACATACACGCGCGCATATGGGAATGCCTACCTTTACTGCTCTGGAAATGCACTTTCGAGTGGTTTTTCGCTTTGGAGCTGCCTTTTGGTATTTCTTCAGATACTTTGCTCTTCGTTGTGTTTTGTTTTTGCTCTCGGTTTGTTTTTTTTTTTTTTGTTTTTTGTTTTCCTGTTTAAATGTGACCCACTAATGTTGGGAACGCGCTGCCAAGCACATTTGTAGTTGCGCTGGCTTACACAAACCTACCTAGCCACACTTAAAGTCTTTGCCGTTGCACGCAGGGCATGAACATACATATCCTCGTCGATGTACATTAGGATGATTCATAAAAATAAAAAAAGTCGGTACGGGTTTTCCAAGAGATTTATAAAATTTATTACATTCGAAGATTTCCGTAAAAATGTTTCGGAAAAATTTAAGAGAATATTAAGTTCACTCAATGCTCTAGAAATGATAGCATTAGAAGTATATAGCATAAAAGATATCACTATTATATATGTATATATATATATAATTGATGCGTACACTTACGTTAGATGTTTGGCCGAGCTCCTTCTCTTATTTGTGGCGTGCGTTTTGATGTTGTCCCACAAATGGAGCGACCTAATAGAGAAAGAAATACACTTAGAAAAAAAAAACATTTTCTTCATTTGTGCGTACCTTCTTACGTACTCTCTGAATTCCGAATGGTAGTCACGCACCAACCCGTTTGACTACGGCGGATATTCACTATTACCAAGGTTGTTTTTTATAATTTTTTATATATTCTTACTTGTTGGACGCATCGAGAGCCTTTATTCCTTCAATGAAGGACTTTAATCCGAACTAAAGCTGTTACCATCAATATACCAATCCCCTTCGGGTACTACCGTTCAGTGCATCGTCGGGACGCGGTTGAGCACTAAGTTACTCTTCACATGCAGCTCGTCAAAAGTTGCATGCACATTTATTTCCGAAGGAAACCACTCCAGTTGAGCCTGTCCACTCCCACCATACTTATCTCTCGCCGACTTATGTAAGGAGCTCGTTTCTTTGTCCGTCTGCTGTTTGTTTTCTGTTGCTGACAAAACTTATCTCATGCATACTTTGAAGCCATCATGATGTAGACTATGTTTTATGGTACTATCGCGTCTTCTGATACTCAGGATAAATCACGTTTGCTAGTCGCAAATCGTGGGCATACAAAAACTCATGCCTTTCATCTTCCTCTTCATAGTTTACTGGACATATTGACGGCTCACCTACCCTAAAGCGATCTAGAAACTTTTGGTAGCAATCATCACTTCTCCTTTTGCATGTACACTTTCGCTCTTTCCTTCGCCAGTGTATCGATGGGCGTCAGCATTGCAGCTTCGTCCGAGGAGGTTTTATATGTATGTGCTTATCACCCTCAGAACGCAAACTCTATATAAAGCATCAAACGATCTTCTATATGCTTTTACGTGAAGGATTTCGCCCATACTTGAGAGTGGATGTGATGTCGCTCATCAGTAGCCTACTTCTCGGCCCACTCACGTTCGGCAGCAGTCTAAAGAGCGCGACGTACATTCTTGATGCTTTTTGAATTATAGATACTTATATACCCCGCATGTGGCCCAAGCCGGTCGTCATTTATAATACCCAACCATTTCTGGTTTCTTACGAGTACTTATGAGGCCCATTTCGTTTTCTCCGCTGCAATGGATAGGCCTACGCTATCCAGCCAGTTTTTTACGGACTGTGCTGTTTGAAATATGGAAAGTGTGTATAAATATAGCATGGAGGTGTGGTGAATCGATTACACCTTTAATAATGTCAAAAACAAAGGTGAGTGAAAGAATAGTTATTCTGCTTTGCAGAGATTTTAAGTACATTAGCGCACATTTAGCTCTGTGTGAAGGAAATCTTGATTGGCGCGATAAGTGCCCACGCGGTTTTGGCCGGAGATGGATGGTTCCGTGGGTAAAAGTCCACGCAAGTGGGAAAATACCCAGATTGCCATTCACTTAGAAGTATTGAGGAGCATGGAAAAAGCAGCATGTTCCAGCTTAGAGCGAGAGAGGAACTTATAGAGATTTGTGAAGTCGGAGCTGAAACGGCGAATAAAAGTAAGCACTGAATACAACTTAGCAAAGTTGTAACTTAGATGAGTATTAAATGGAAGTACTGAGTCAAAAACTGCACCTATGTTAGTCATCTCGACTTGAAGACGGTTGTTGAAAGCCGTCTGTGGGCGGAATTGAAAGTATCTCAAAAATTCATTCCCTTGCTACAATTTTTAAAAAATTTTACGCAAACCATATAAGCTTCTACTCTTCTATCATCCGAGGTAGTTTTTTGGAAAGAACACTAAACAAATTAATTTTTTTTTTAGGTATTTGCAAATCCTCAATATTTTTCCGAAATATTTTGACGGAAGTTCTTAAATATAGTACACCCTATATTTTGACCAACTCTTATCAATTTTAACTATTTTTCTTTACAGAGTCTGCATAATAATTTTTTTTCATGTGGTAATTAAGTTTACAATCTCCTGTTAATAGTTTAGTGCAAAGTTTTAAGTCTCTTCTGCTGAAGTTTGGGATTGCTTCAAAGGCACTTTTGACCCTTTTTCGCTAAAGTTTCCTCAATTTCACACACTTCGTGCCCCTCATATCTCGTTACCCACATAAAAGTAACAAAGTTTCTTGATGCTAGAGTCTCGAGAATTTTAAAACGCTCCCAGACCAATCCTTGATTGGAATGAGAAGCTACCTAGCGATTTTAGAGCTGCTAGACTGTCACAGAGATTGTTTATATTGGCACCACACGTGGCTCTATGAAGTCATTCTCAGGTACATAGCCCTAAGCCGTGGGCCTCTGCCTGAAAAATAGAAGTCAGTTTTCCCATTGCATTTGACTTCTTGAAATATGGTCCACAAGCTCCAGCCCGACACTGCCGTCTTCCATTTCGGACTCATCAGTAAAACATGACTGTGCGCCTTGTTTTAAAGAGATATTTTTCCATGCTGAGCGAACACTGATGACCACTTTGAAATTCTTAGCTAATAAACAATTAAACTGCCTACCAAAATTATTTTTAGAAACCTTAATTAAAACCCGTGGAATTGAGATGAAAGTTTGTAATTTTTTTCTAATTTTTGCATAAAATTTGAAAATTTTATTTATGTAGTTTTCGATAGAGCTTTATTTTTGTACAAATTTATACAAAAATTGTTCAAAAAAGTAATGAATAAAAAAAAACAAAGAAATACTCAGTCATAACTGTACAAAATTTTATAATTCCGCAACTTACTCTGTTGAGTCACCCTAATGTACATACATACTTAAAAGCATGTTGCAAATTAAAGTAAATCCGAAGAATCAATCTTCACGCTGTACGGCCATATCAATTTCATTTCGTTTCAATTTAGGGCGCTCTCTACTCGAGCTTTTTAATCTCTTTTTTCATTTCACATTTTTGGCTGTTCTACTTGCTTCTACCACTACTAGTCCTCCACTACCATCCCCCCTTTTATTGCGCTATGCACAGCTTTTAATATTTATTGTATTGTTGGAAAAGGAGAGGAGAAGAACAACTTTTCGTATAAAGACAAGACTCCGATAAGCGCAAGCCGAGTTTCTAGCAGGCGCTGGAATCACACAATCGATCATTGTCAACAGCGATAAAGAACATATAGGAAAACAAGATGAATAATGTGAAAAACGATTAATACAAATAAAATATTTTCAATCAAATTAATGAGCAGCACGGCACCGGGGTGGTGGTGGTGAAGCCTCTGCAGCCGGTTCAATTAGTCGGCCGGAGCCAGTCAGCCAAGCAACTTTCTTCGTTCAACCAACGAAATGCCTTTCCTCAACGTTCATCTTCAACGCATTGCTGTTGTTGTAGTTTTTTTGTGCACCGGCGACCGATTGTCATTAGCTGCATACGCTCTTCTCCCGTTTTTCCTCCTCAACGTTATTGTTATTAATATGAGCAGTATTTTTTGGATGTTGTTTTTGTTTCACATGTTGTTGACATTATTAATTGCAACGAGCGGCGAGACAGTCGACCGAACGACCAGCCAAGCCCCTCATTTGCGCTGATTGAATTTGATCGCCAATCAACTTTGGTCAACTGCATAAATTTTCAGTTGTCTTGCCAACAGTATTCAACCCAACAGCGACAGCAACTACAACAATCCAAACAAAAACATTAACTACACATACAACAAACCTCTTTTGACGCGCTCATAAGTCAACTTGATGCGTACGTGCAACAATAATATTAATGTAAATTGTGGTACAAATAAACATGCAAATGTATATGTAAGTATATACATATGTACGTACCAAACAAGCAAAGGAATATATTTGGACATACATACATACATACACACTTATGTACATGTATTGCATTCTATGCCGGCATGAATGTTGTGATTATCGCATTGCGTTTGGTCGACTTGAAAATTGAAATTCCATTTGCAACGTCAAGTTTATGGGCACACGCACACAGCCATACAAACTTGCGCCCTCTCCAAGTAGTAAATACAGACACTCAAATGAGTGTTCGGAATGTAATACCAAGGCGCTGGTTATTAAGAAAATTTGTAATGGAGCTCCAACTAACGGCATCACAGCAACTTAATTGTATTGAAGTGATTTCTGTTAAAATAAAAAAAAAATGAAATAAAAATTGTTATAAGATATGATGCCACTATCTACCTGGCGGCCGCCATATCCAAATAATTGATGCGTGACTACCATTCGGGAGTACGTGGGTTCGAACCTCCGTGCATGAAACACTCAAATGTTTTTTCATCATAAAAAATATATGCCATTCGGATTTGACGTGAAACTGTAGGCCCTTCCACTTGTGGAACAACATCAAGAAGCGGCCCTGGGCAGCCTTTAAAGTTTCTTGAATCTACCACTAGACGGCATTTGCCGGCTGTGCCATTTTGAAAATGTAGATCTGGACATTTTTTATGGTAAACACATTCTTTTGTTACTTGGCATAGCAAGAAGTTATTGGACACTGTGGCTTATTTTTTGCAGTCTGTAAAGGTTTTCACTGTTTCGCTTTCCTCCGTGCTACCAACATGTAGCATTAAGTTGCTATTGATTCTGTAGAATAGAATAGAACAATGGGAAGTTTGCACTTCGACAGCAAGACCTTTTGTGCGCTTTACTCATAACAATACTTCATCCAAACCCAGCTCTTTCAATAAGCCTCCATCCGCATCTGGCCGAGATTTTTACTTCTTCTAGCTATTATAGAAGCAAATGTAGCGCTGTTCACGAAGAGAGATCGCAACGACAACAGTAGTCGGTGGATCATATTCCAAGCCTGCGTAGTCATCTGCAGTGACTTGTAAGAATGCCCTCGAGCATTCTCAGTTTGACCTTAGGGAGACTTATGAGCTGATCGAATCTAGACAAAAGACCCTTGCATAGCGTAATCCCACGGGTTGCTGCCAGTTAACGTCTCGTAACCTTAGCTCTTAGTCTGTAAGCTCTGCTTTGATGGTATGTTGCTCCATAGTCAGGCAGCGCGCAGGTGCTATTAGTTTCGAGTCCGCATCTTCTTTAGCCAACGCATCTGCTACCTCCTTACCAGGTATGCCCATATGCCCCGTGTCTGGGTTCTTGTATTCGAAATGGTAATGCTCAAAATACAAAATCTTGTATGTATGCGGCTGGACTTAATTACAATAATGGCACTGTTTACAACTCGTGAAGACTTCTTTGAGTGCCTGTAAATACTGTAGAGTATTGCTGTGGCGGCTTTTGGGTGTGCTGTGTGCAGGTTGTGGTGTCTACTGTAGTAAATGATAGTGATTTATGCGCACATTCACACCATAAAATAATAATAAAGCGGTAAACTTGTGGTTTCAGTTGTCGTCAAGTGGAATAAATGATAAGAAGCGCATACATAAATATGCTTTTGAATGTATTATATGGTGCTCAACTTAAGTTTAATGGCTTAAATTTATTTTTAAGTAAGACTTACCAACCATTTGAGCATACAAATGTGAAAGAGATGAATTTCAAGCAAGGTATACGAGTATGCATTTCTTGTTTCATACGGCTAGTCAAAAAAAAGAAGTTAATAGGCTAGTCAAAAAAAAGAAGTAATAGGAAGTAAGCTTGAATATAGGGTTTTTCATTAAGGACGAATGGATGCTAAAATTTGTTAAATTGAGTTATATGGGAGATGCTTGCGAAATTCTTTGCTTACTTAAGGGGGTCTTCTACCGTCACGGTTTGAAAAAATCGATTTTTTTTTTTTTAGATTTTTTAAAAGCTACTAATGTTAAGAGTATGCTATAAAGAGGGTTTTATGAAAAACATGTTCCTTCATGAGCATTTCGGGGAGAATACATGCATGCTGCAATCATGTGTTATACCAAACTTTATCTTTAAACGCCTTTTCCCGAAAGTTGACTTTTTTCAACTTTCTGGTGACACATCTACTATAAATATTTGTCGAATTCATTCCATCTTTTTTCCAGTTATTCAGTGAACATCTCGCTATGTTTTCCCAGACCACTTTTTTCAATTTTTGATTAGTTTAATTTTGCGGGCCTCTAAAGTGTAAAAAAAAGAGGAAATTTTCAAACTTTTTTCTTAAAATCACGCATTTTTTACAAATTTCAAAATATTTAAAATCGCCACTGGGAAAACATAGCCAACGCTACACTTTATGATAAAAAAAAAAATTTTTTTGATTTCAGATAAGTAAAATGGTCGATCGCGTGCCACAAAGTCGCCTAGGACATTTTTACAAGGGCAACCTCGAGGACGGTTCAAGGACACAGGGCCAAAGAATTCGATTTGAAAAATATATTTTTAAATAGTGCAAACTTGTGCAAATTAAATAAAAAAAATCTGATTTCATTATCTCAAGTGGTTGCTTTGTAATTAATTCCCAAAAATAGGCCCGAGATTAAGGCGCGACGGTAGAAGACCCCCTTAAAAGGCTCATGTATGCCATTATGTACTGAGTGTAACATAGTTCTAGTATCCGACGCGGCTTCACGGCTTCCGGCTGAATGTGAGCAATGGCTTAGGTTATGTTGATTTTGAGAGTATCAGTCGATTGCAGTTTATTGGCCTTGACTTATTACTTCAGAAAACCTCACAAAGAAAAGTTTATGGTGTCAAATGGCTCGATTTTGGTGGCTAATTCACGTCCTCTCTGCGAGATACAACCACACCGTTAAATTATTCATACTTTAAGTAAAGTTGTATCATAGAGTAGCACTTCCATTTAACGAATTCTCAACTTTTTGTTTTTATGTGGACACCCATCACCGTCCAAATTCCAAAATACAACTCGATTGAAATGGTCTACCTGAAATTTTTCAAGAAATTCTGAAAAAAAATGTTTAATTCAGATTTATATGTTTTTAAAGGTTAATTAACTATATTAAAAAAAAAAAAACAAAATTGAATTAAATAAAAAAGAAATAAATTTTCAAAGCTGGGTAACAAGCCCCTGTGTTATATAGGGTGGGCCATGTAAAATTTGCTTTTTGAATCGGCTATAAAAGAAAAACTAATCAATATTTTTTCAAACTTTTTTTTTTATTTTGAAGATGGAACATTGTCATTTATGAATAAAAAATATTGTAATATCGTTCAAATGACTGCCACGACTGGCTTTACAGTAGGCCATTCGATCAACCCAATTCTTAAGCACATTTTCGATTGTTTGGGCTCCAATTTCATGAATGGCAACTTCGATTTCGTGTTTTAAAGCATCAATCGTCTCTGGATGGTTCGCCTAGCATTTGTCCTTAACGGATTAAAGTCACTTTATGAATAAGGAGAGTTGGGCTGTGGTTAGTTGATCGTAGGTGAACTTGTAGTGAGGTGTGGTGTTTTGAGTTGCTCAATCTGCTAAACAAAAATAAAATTTAAAAACTTGTTTTTTCTTCTTCAAGGGAAAAATAACGATATTTATTATCGATCAAAACATAATCATTCTTTTTGAAGAAAAAAACTTTGTAAACTCAGAAAATTATGATTATTTTTGATCAAATAAATAAATAAGCAGCTGAAATGGTTGAAGCACCACGCTGGCATTCCCCAAGTATAGTACCACTAAGCGCCATTTTGATGATATCATTATGAGATCTCCAGCAGGCAGATATCAACAGCTAGCCAGAGATGTTGATGTAATGGAGAAGATTGATAGGAGGACCCGGTGACTTTAATCGCCTACCTGCCATACCCGGACATTTACAGAGACAGTGCTTAACAGCCTCCTTCTCTGCAATGGGGGTTAAATGGTAAACCTATCTTTGCCGCGAGTGTGCCGATCGTCCAATGATCGGTAAACACAGCTACCTGGTAAAAATTCACAAAATAATTATTATTTTAGAGCGGAAAAATAACATTTGAAAAATTAGTACTATCTTTGATCAAAAAAATGTAACTCGTACGATTATATTTTTTGAATAATACAATAAAACTCGGAAATGTATTACTGTCATTCGTCAAAATAATGATTAAATATGCATCTTTTTTAAAAAGACTCATAATGATTACGGTTTCCACTTTAGATTATATAAAAAAACTGTGCGTACCGGTTCGTCAGATCTTAAACTTAGATGCTTATTTTAAAATTCATGCCGAGTTTCCGGATTTATGATTTGATCTTTTCTCCCGACTAACCAAATATGTGCAATTTTCGATTTTCTTAATTTTTTCAGGCAATGAATAATGCCACGAAATTTAAAGAAATGAAAATATTTACGTGTATGTGATTTTTAGTATAACCTTCCGATTTCTGATAATGACCATGGTAATATTTCTGTTAGTGATATCCATAGTCATATACCAGAATGGTTTAAAACCTTTTCCTAATTCGATTTTAATGGAAAAGGATAAGCAAAAAAAAAATTGATTTTTTAAGAAATACATTTCTGTTCTCCAATTATTTCTTCAGGTCATATTCCGACTGATATGTGTCGAAAACTTAAAATGTTTCCATTCTCATCAAAACGAGGATAGAATTTTTAGATGGACAAGCAAGAGATATAACGCAAACCAAATCAAGCATTTTCGTTGTAGAAATGGTGGATAAAATAAAAAAAAAATAAATATATAATTGGCGCGTGCACCCTTTTTGGGTGTTTGACCGAGCTCCTCCTCCTATTTGTGGTGTGCGTCTTGACGTTGTTTCACAAATGGAGGGGCCTACAGTTTCAAGCCGACTCCGAACGGCAGATATTTTTATGAGGAGCTTTTTCATGGCAGAAATACACTCGGAGGTTTGCCATTGCCTGCCGAGGGGCGACCGCTATTAGAAAAATGTTTTTATTAATTTTGGTGTTTCTCCGAGATTCGAACCTACGTTCTCTCTGTGAATTCCGAATGGTAGTCACGCACCAACCCATTCGGCTTCGGCGGCCGCTATTAGTTTGAATTAATTTTCCATAAAAATATAGCGTATTCTTTAACAAATGCCAAATGAATCAGAGTGCCCAACTTTGTATGAAATGCAGAAAAATTTATCAGAATTGCGACATTTTGTAATCAGAAGTTTTAGACAATTTTTGTGTTTGTAGTCAATTGTTTTATTTTACGAGTACAACGTGAAAGTTTAAAATATCTCAAAATTCTCGCTAATTTTAGACAACTTCTTTTGCTTGCGGAATTGCAATTTTCCTCCATATAAAAAATGTTTTTCATGGCAGTAATTCACTCAGTGTCTTTCTGTTGCCTCCCGTAGGGCGACCACTATTTCTATAAAGTGATGTTTCATGTAATGGGCTTCGATCCCGAACCAACCGAATAATAATCGTAAAGATACCCGCTGGGTTTGTATGAGAACATAAATATCAACCAGGTGACCGGCTCCTTGCCCAGTTATTAAAGCATTTTGTACAAGGTCTTCAGTTTTTCTAAATATCTATCTATTTCCAGGTTTAAGTGTAATAAGTAAAAAGTCTTGTAAACAATTTTATTCAATATTTAATACAAATATTTATTCGATTACCTAGTAGCTAGTGTGCTAATTAAGTTAGGGTTGTATATATCCTCTATGAGTAATAATTTATTCGACACTTAAAATTTGGGTATAGATTTTTTAAGTAAAATATTTTCGGTTCTTTTTAACCATTTTATAATTTTCTTTAATTCTTTAGTATAAAATACAGTTTTGAAATAAAATTTGTGTGAAAAAAATACATTTTTGATTTTAATTTTTGCGAGATCATTTCTTCTTCATTTTTGAAAAACACAATACCACAAATTTGCATACAGCAGGTGCGCTGGGTGCCCCATTACTTTTCAATACGTGAAACACTGTTTGGGCTAGACCAAATTGACTTTGGAAAAAGTTTGTAAGATTTCCAAACGTTATTCAAGCGTAAAGCGCTTTATTTCGTTGTGTGGGTATATCAAATTTACTTCCTATCAAGATTTCCAGCGAAAAAGAGCTGTCACTATCCAAATAATATACGATTAAAAAAAGAAAAATTATATGCAGCATCCTGTAGTCTTTTGAAGTGAAATATCTTAGATTATTTTTAACATCTTACAGTTTTTTAGAATTAAAATTTTCTATTGAAAGAAAGTTTTTTTTTTAATTTTAATTTTTTTTCTTCTAAATTTTATATTGTATTAAAAGAAAATTTTTTTATTATATTTTTGTTTTTTTTAATTTTAGCAAACAAAAATTCATAGACATTAAATTTTTGTTTGCTAAAATTTTTATATTTATTAAAAATTAAAACTTTTTTTAATTTCTTAGAATTCATATTTTATATCGAAGCATTTTTTTATTATTTTTTTTTTGTATTTTTTTTTTTTTGAAAAAAAAATTTAATTTATATGTTTTTGTTAAAAATTAAAAAAAAATTCTTTTAATTTATTAGAATTCATATTTTATATTGAAATAATTTTTTTTTTAATATTTATTTTTTGTTCAAAATTTTTGGAAAAAAAATTCTTTTATTTATTTTTTTGTTAAAAATTTTTGAAAACAATTCTTTTGTTAACTTTTCTGGTTTGTTTAATAATCTCTTAAAGTTTTGTAGTGGGATTCCCTTAACGTTCTGAGCTATATTCAAATACGTACAACACATCTCCAGTGTAAAATACGATGTTTCTGCTTACTAATGCACGGACGTGACATACGAATACCTATGTTACTGGTGCTTCGCTAGTTGTACTGATTGTTTTAAAATTACAAAACAAAAAAAACTTTTTTTTCAAAAATTTTTACCAAAAAAATAAAAATTTAAAAAATATATTTAAAATATTTTAAAAATAAAAATACAAAATAAATTTTTTTTGGTGAAAATTTCTGATTTTTTTTTAGTTTCTGTTTTTTTGTTCAAAATTTTTGATAACAAAAGTTTTTTAATTTTATGTTTAAAAAAAACAAATTGGAAACATTTTTAGATTTTTTGTTTTTTATATTTATGGAAGCTACTACTATGCTCAGCCATCTCCGCAGGTTCCTTATGTGGGAATCCTACACATTGTAAGTTATATTCAAATACATACTATACATACAGCAAATCAGTGAAAAATACGACTAACTACCCATATAATACTCTGCTCTGCAAACGGTCATTTGTCACATGAATGGGCAGACGATGTGATAGATATTCCTAGCGGAAGTTGTATGCATCTTAAAAAAATACCCGTTACATTCATACACATAACAATCGACATCGTGTATCATTTGCATAAGAGCTTCAAGCGGAAAAGCGTTAGAAATGCTGGAAAAGAGCGTACAATAGAAGGCAGCATTAAAGTAGACAGCGAAAGAATTGCAACTACCCTGCCCACTAAAGGAAATAAACCACTGCGAAGACGTCACGAACTACACACCACGACAGACAGTCCATCAAATCAACTCGACCGGCGCGTTCAAGCCGATGATGTTGAACACCATATTTGCACTCATTTGTACATACGTATGCATGCATATACAATGGCAGAGTGCGTGCATGCATCTAGATTGAAAGTCTGCGGCTTGGGCTTGTCACATTGCTTTGCTCAATTTGGCATTTCTGTTCCCGAAGCTTTTGTCTGTTTTGATAGGTGAATGCTGCTATTTAGCTGTCAGTGTGGGTGAATATAGCAGACTTGCATATATTTCATGTATGTATGTATGTCTAGTAGTGGCATGCCACAAATGCTTGCATGCATATTCATTGATAACGGTGTGGTTGGGTTTATTTTAAAATTCATTATTCATTGTGTCGCTTCGTCGCGTTTTCGTTGATTTTTCGTTTGTGTGCTAACTGGACACTGGGAATTTCCCAATGAACAGACTTGGCCTCAGTCGCAGCTACTAACTGGTTGATCGGTATATTGGTTTTGTTTTAACTGAGCCTTTCCAAAGCGTTATTAATGGACGGGGCACAGGCCAGCGACCTCTCTAAAGCTGCCAAAACCCAGTATAGACCGTCGAAGCGACGCGATATGGCGCGGGTATGCGGTTGATCGTTTTAATTTAATATAAGTACATACATACGTACATACTCATACTCGCACTACAATTGAAAGGCTGCTAGTACTATAGTAGCGTCTCAAAGACGGCTTTGCGGCATATTGGCAATCGCAAGTGAAGTGTTAAATTTATGCTTAGCCCAGTATTTTTAATCCGATTTTGTGAGTGTTTTTGCTTTTTTTTTTGTGTGTTTTGTTTGAATTATGCGGCAATGCTTTGTTTCACCCAGTTGGTTATATGGTGCGAGGCTTTTAACAAGTCTGCGCCGCACATTTTAAACTGTCGAAGAGTTTTCGTTAGCATTGGTGCCACACAAATCCACTTGTTTACAAATTTAATAATCATGAAATACTATCAGCGTCATACTCACCTAAACACTGCTGGTTCCCGTCGTCTCAGTTGCCAATGGATGCATTCGGTCTCATATGCTAGCAAATCTGCTTACACATCCCTATTTGCCTTTGTCTAGCCAACTTGCGCATTATATTAGACCGTCATGCATAGAGCTTTAAACCCTCACCAACACCAGCACAGCGCTGCGATCCGCGACCCGCGACTTGCGGCAGCAGCATTGTCGCCAACATCACCATTTCTCCACCATTGTAACACTTGAATATGCCGCACTTTTGTGACTGTGGTGCACTTTCCGTCGCTTTGACTGCGACACTACAATGGCCACAGGCACCTCAACGCCACACACACACACTCCCAAACAAGCATGCATCTCTCCACAATAAGAGCCTTTGCCTTCCTCCTTGATGACAGTTCTGCTGCTGCTGCGGCAGCCTGCTTAACTCAGCATCTGCATATGCTTTGTTGGTTGACTTGCTCTGTTGTGCTGCGTTGTGGTCTGGTGTTGGTTAGGTGTTGGCATGTGGTTCGCTGTCGCATTGTGACACCTTGTTTAGTTTATGGCATTTTCATATGCGCAAACTCGCATTCATATTAGTTTAGCTCGCGTTTTGCTTTAAAGTTTGCTCTTTTTTCCTCTTCCTCTGCTTCTTTTTCATTTGTTTTTATTTTTCAAAAAATTTCATTTTGCATGCAGTTGCGCCAAATCTAATGTGTCTGCTTCGCCAACGAACCCAGGTTTGTTGTGGAAATACTCAAAGCACAGGAATGGAGATGGCGTGATAAATGTTCGTCTGCAAGTTGACAAGTGCCCCAAAAGGTGGGTTGACAAAGTTCTCAGTTGGCGGTTGAAGAGTTTTAGGTTTTTAACGAAATTAAAGAAAATTAAATGCGCAAAATTTCGACGCCAAAAAAACTAAAGAAAGAAGTGGTTGACTTTATTAGCAGCCGCGTAAGAATAAGCAGTATTTGTGCACAATATTGGCAATTTCCAAGTCAATTGCTACTTTGAAAGAGACGAAAAAGCAACGCTGATGAAACTGTATAGCTTCTTTACAGTTCCATATCAAGTGATCCAAATATCTAGAGCATTGTTGTCTACTTTTGAGCATAATAATAATAGTAATAAAGGGTCTTTCAAAAGGAACGCCTAGATGCCAGTAGTAAATAATTCCTAGATGGAACCTTTTTGTTATGTCATCTTTGACATTTATCAAGTAGACAGTCGTAGGTTATACAACCACCTCTCTGCAAACAACAACTGGATATAGATGAACTTGTTGAGGGGATACTGCCGGAACACTATCTCACTCCATCCTACGCGGCCAAACTGAAGCTGATGCAGAACGAAGTCAACGCGAGAGGAACTCTGGAGTACCTACTCTGCCACTGCCCTGGACTTAGTAAAAACGAATTAGGTAACTGCTTCGGTTCTGCAGCATTTTCAGTCTAAGAAAGCGTGGCAGATCAAAGAAATAATCAGCCTACTTAAATTATCTAAACTGAAATTTTAAAGTTTTTAAAATCTCCATACAAACACTTGGTATCACTATGGATCAATTTCAGGTCTATGTGCGATCTATAGGATCAGCCAAGCCCAACCTAATATAAGAGCATTATAACGTGACTCGTGAAATTCGCGATTTTTTTTATGGAAATAATCGTCCGAATGAGTCGACAATTCAAAGACTGGTGCAAACATTTCGGGAAACTGGTTCTGAGAAGGATAGAAAAAGGACTGGTAGACCCAAAAGTGGACGTTCTGTTAAGAACATTGCCGCTGTAGCGCAAAGTGCTGCTGAACAATCTTCAATCGGTACCTCGACGTTCTCAACCAGTAATCATTCATAAACCGACTCTTTGGCGGATTTTACCTGAACGGTGGACATTTAAATTATGCAGTCTTTCTCTTGCAATTGTTAAGAGCCGTATTTTTAATAAAAATAGTGAAACCTTAAATATGTCAAATTGTACATGTTTTATTTTAAAACAACATCTAGCGGTCTTTTGAAATACCCTTTATTATTAAAAGTAAGCTGAAAAAAACGTTGGAAAAATAAGATATTTATTTGTTCAGTGTTAAAATTTTTGGGTATGGAGTTGGGTAAAGTAAAATATTTTCGGTTCTTCTTAACACGAAGCATTTTTTTTTCTTATTATTTTCATTAATAGCTGAGAATATACCCAGTAATTCCTTAGATATTTATAGTGGGATTCCATTAATTTTCCGAGTTATATTCAAATACGGACAGCGAACCACTAGTTTAAAATACGATGTCTCTGCAATACTTCGATCGATTTGTAAACGGATTTATTATAAAAGAACGTATGAACGTGCTTCACTGGAGCTTTAACATTGATTTTCTCAAAAATTGCAGAAAAATATCGTTCTAAAATTTCGACACCGAAAATAAATTTTACTTCCAAACAAATTTTCTAAAAAAACCGAAGATATTTATCTTTAGAAAACTCTAACCCAAAATTTTCAACACTGAATAAAGCTCAACTTTTTTTGAGTATAGAAGAACTATATTCAAATCTAGAATGAAAGCCATATTCAAAATTCTTGGATAACTTGCCATGGAATCGCGGATATATAAAATCTTTAAGCGATGCTCTTGTATGTAAAGGAGACCCTGCGCAATAAAGCAGAATAATTTAAGGTTAACTGACTGCAAATATGAATTTTCCGCATACATTTCTATTATGCCCGGAGACATTTCTAATAATATAAAAATGTAGAAAGAGAGCGATTTATGTCTATTTTACAATACTCTTTGCAAGAAAGTTATGTTTCTGGTCCGCAGTAATATCTTGTACCAGGTTTGACACAGCGAGAAAGTAAGTTAACCTCGTTCGACGATTAGGAAGGCACAATTGTAAAACAAAGTCTTCAGCTCTTATACTACAAATTTTGGTGTACTCTCCAAGGCCGTCAGCCACAGCAATGGAGACCTTGCTCCTTACTACATCCCAAATGGGCCCAGTTTGCACGAGACGCTCAGCAAACTGCCTAATTCTTCTCAATCCATGTGACTCATGTAATTTATTGGCATGATCCAGCGCTTTTGGTGAACAACCAAAAGATTACATGGTAGAACCATACAAAAATTGGAAGGAATCCTAGATCACCGTCCACCGGCTCAGCTCAATAGGAAAAAGTTAATCAAGTAGGCATTACTCATTCTTGGCTAATTTTCTCAAGCGGTGGAGTTTAAACACTTTTACTGGGGTCCTTTTAGAACAATATGGTTAAGATAACATTCTAGTAAAATCATAGTTAGATAGAGCGCTTTCAAAAAATATAAAACAAGTTTTGTAGATTGCCTGTATGACGCCACAACGCTAATTGTCTCTATTTAAAATATAAAACTTCACATCCTCCCAATAGGCAGGATTTTCTCTATAGCCCAAGATTGGAGTGATGCTATTTCAAATAAAATAGTAAAAAATGTTTACACGTCGCAGTGGGAGTACCTCTTTACTCCACACCTGCATGAATATGTATTATAATAAATAACATTACTTCGCTCAAAGCTTTTTATTTACTTACCCGACTGTTCTAATAAAAGGTGTTTATGGACATGTGAATCGAATCAAAACATTATTTTAATAATAAAGAAATTTAGTGGTGATAAATATTTTTATTAAAGACACCGGTATGTTACACCTCAGCAGTTGTGCGATGGAGTTGGTTTTGCTGTTAGACAGCATCATGCTGGTACTTAATAAACATTCCTTTTTAGTATTTTTGCATGCTTTGACATGTACCCGGTAAGAAAAAGGGCCATTGCGGAACTAGTATTCTATAGATGATAACTGCTTTCAGCTGCGATTGACTTCACTTGGAAATTAATGGTAATTTGGTCGATTTCGTGTGAAGTACGTTTATTTTGGAACAACAAATACGTAAATAGTTATTCTAAAAGGGGAGTTTTTTATAGTTTAGCTGCACTTTAGATATTTTTTAGATCAATAGCATAATAAATATGCAATTATTATGTAAGCAAGTAAATTAATTCTCATTGGTCTTAGGTTCAGACACTCAAACTGGAACGAAACGCAAAGAGCTTTTCAATGTTGCTGTTTTGCTTTAAAAGGCATTTTGCTTGCAACATTTCATATGCTTCATAAGAAATTAAAAATCACAAGAATCCCGTATTGTTAGCAAATAGTACCGGGCCCTTCGAGACTTAAAAAATACCAGTGTGCCAATAAAGCAATAACACTCTCTTTTGGAAAATTGACAAATTTTCATTAAATAACTGGAGATCTTCTGAATCCTGAATCTTTCTATGTTTCATTATGTACACATGTTCATGTCACATACGATGAAATTATCTCCTCTACGAGATGTTGTAATATGTGAGCTAGGTTTAATATTGAACCGCAGCTAACTTATGTTAGCTGCAATAAACTTTCCTTTTCTTTTGGATGTCAACAGGTGTAGTCATACTTTTTAACATAAGCAAATTATTAAGGAAGTAATTTCCAGATACAAAAAAATCAAAATAAAAATAAAAATTAGCAATAAAACATTTTTTGGCGCCCGAGCAGGGACAGTCGGTCCAGTTTTTAAGTTGAACACCAGAATCAACCTAATATTATTTAAATTTTCTTAATAATTTTGTCTAATATGGATCAGGTAAATGTACTTACAGAAATTCAAACGCATTTGCTGTGCGAGCTGACGAAGCTTAAAGAAAAGGCACATGGGCTGCGTCCGGAAACGCTGTCTCAGGGGTATATTAGGGTGATTAGTGAAAGAGTAGATCATTTATATACATCCTTTATAAAAAACCATGAACAAATAATTAGGTCTATAAAGGATGAGGGCGTGTGTGTTGATGAAATTCCATACGTGACTAGTGCAACTTTTGATAGCTTCGAAGACTTATATTTCACCTTTAAAGGGTTTTTGTATGATTCTATGCCAGCCTGCTCTACAGCTTCACCGGTGGCATTGAACAGTACATTTGTGGCTCCTTCCCATCGAAATGATACATTTTACAGTGACGCTAAATTACCGAAAATCTCCGTACCAAATTTCTCGGGTGATTATTTGGAATGGTTTTCCTTTCGTGATCTTTATACTTCTCTTGTGCATAATAACAGTGCACTCAGTAAAATTCAGAAAATGTATTATTTAAAAAATTGTGTCACTGGAGAAGCTGCACGTCTTATCAAACATATTTTCGCAACCGAAGCAAACTATGATCTTGCTTGGAAAACATTAGAGGATAGATTCCATAATAAGCGTGGTATTGTTGACACATGGTTAAAAAAGTTATTCGCGATACCAAAGTGCATTGTAGCTTCGCACTCAGCAATTCGAACACTTTTGGACACTACTAAAGAATGTATTGCTTCATTAACCAACCTTAATGTCTCAACCACAAATTGGGACCCCCTTATAGTCCATTTGACCATTCAGAAGCTAGATTCTGAGACGAGAAAGGATTGGGAAAAGTCATTACAGGCCTCCAGAGAGCTTCCTACTTTGGAACAACTCATTAGGTTTTTGGAGACATGCTTTCGTACTTTGGAAACTCTCAATGTAGACAATACTCAAAAACTTAAGTCGGCGAATATTCCTCAACGCCAACTGGTACGAAATTTCAACATAACAAACTCAAGCAAAAGTGAAAACTCTATTTCTTGCTTATGTTGTAAGAAATCGCATCGCCTCTTTAAGTGCTGGGTATTTAGGGCTTATACGCCCACAGAAAGAAAACAATTTGTTACTCGTAATTCGTTATGTCGCAACTGTCTTTTTCCTGGACATTCGGCAAGCGATTGCACTTCTAATCATACGTGCAGCGTATGTAATCGCAAACATCATACTTTATTACATGAAGTTTTTTCAGACTCACAACCTGCTGAGTCAGTCACTCCATCTCGTACTAAGCAGATACAAGGGCTCCATGTAACTGCTCCTTTCTCTTCGCAGGAGTGCAAACGTGAAGTTCTACTTGCAACTATTATTTTAAAAATCGACACGCCTAATGGTGCTGTATCCGCACGAGCCTTATTAGATCAAGGATCTCAAGGCACATTCGTTACAGAGCAATTTATACAATTATATAAATTACCATGCCGTTCCACTTCTTTACAAGTGCGTGGGGTAAACACGCAGCAGAAAAATTGTGTAAAGAAATTAGCGTATCTTAAACTGTATTCCTGCGTAGAATACGATTATACACTACATGCAAAGGCATATGTCTTACCCAAGTTTCGTTCATATCTGCCACAACAGAGTTTTATTCCATTACAGCTTAGTTCTGATATTTCAAATATTCCTCTAGCGGATCCTGAATATTTCAAATCACGTTCCATAGATCTTATCTTGGGCGCTGATGTATATGGTTTTCTAATGAAAGACGCTCAAATAAAAACTGATAGTGGACTTATTTACCAAAATACTCATTTTGGATGGGTTATCTCCGGACCAATGTCAACATCGGTTAATATTGAAACAATAAATACACATCTTTGTCATATAGATGATCAGCTTAAGCGTTTTTGGGAGCAAGAAGAATTGCCAAACATAAGACCGCAATCTGCTGAAGATATAGCCACTGAACAACACTTCATTTCTACACACTTAAGGGATAACACGGGTCGATATATTGTATCGCTTCCTTTCCGAGCTGAGCTTAATGGGAAACCAGTACCAGAGTTTCATAATTCTCATTTAGGTGCTTTAATTAGACTAAAGAATATGGAGCGGGTGTTTGCCAGAAACCCAAACTTCCAAATTGCTTACCTAAAGTTTATGAGAGAGTATCAAGATTTAGGGCATATGGAGTTGGTTGGAGAATACCCCAAAAATCTTACTCCGCTTTCATATTATTTGCCACACCATGGCGTAGAAAAGCTTAGTAGCACAACCACAAAGCTGCGCGTTGTATTTGATGGTTCGAGTAAGTACCAAAATAATCGATCACTTAACGAGGAACTGGTGGCCGGACCTGTATTACATTCCGATTTACACCAAATAATACTTCGTTGGCGTAGGCATAAAATAGCTATGTGCTCTGACATAGAAAAAATGTTTAGGCAAATTGTTGTAAACCCTGATCACCAACGTTTTCAAAATATTCTCTGGAGAGAATCTGTAAAGGATCCTATAAAAATATATAAATTAAAAACTGTAACCTATGGTACAACTTCCGCTCCCTTTCTTTCTATCAGGACATTACAACAGCTTGCAAAGGATGAGTCTGATACCTACGCACTAGCCTCAGAAGTATTGTTACGCGACATTTATGTCGATGACGTTATAACTGGGGCAGACAGTCTTTCCGAGGCTTTTCATCTGCAACAAGAATTATGTGCACTACTAAAGGCTGGAGGATTTTGTTTGAGGAAATGGTCTTCAAATTGCGCTGATCTTCTTCAATCAATCCCTAAAGAAATGAAAGAATTTTCTACTGCAGTATCACTTAGTGATGCAGATTTCATTAAATCTTTAGGATTACAATGGCATCCAGTGGGTGACTACTTTTCGTTCGTTGTTTCTTTCCCAATACCTGATAAAACTACCAAACGAAGTTTATTATCTGATGCGTCAAAATTATTTGACCCTCTTGGATGGTTAGCACCAACAACCATAATAGCTAAAATTATGTTTCAAAAGTTGTGGCGTCTTGGTATTAGTTGGGATGATGAGCTTCCTAATTGTATAAAAAGCGAATGGCTCGAGTATCGCAAAGCGCTTCCTTGTTTAGAAAATATTAAAATTGACAGGTTTATAGGCACTTCAAAATCCAGGCGATGCTGTTTACATGGTTTTTGTGATGCATCGCAAGTTGCTTATGCAGCCGTGGTTTACTCGAGAACAATTATGGAAAATGGAGAAGTAGTTGTGCAACTGCTTCAGAGTAAGACAAGGGTGGCTCCCGTAAAATTACTCACAATACCTAAGCTGGAGCTCTGCGCATCTCATTTACTTGCCCAACTGGTAGATAAGGTAGTGAAATCTTTGCAGGGGTGTGTTGAAAATATTGCTTTGTGGAGCGATAGTACGACAGTTTTAGCGTGGATTAGAGCGGAGCCGATTCGTTGGACAGTGTTTGTAGCAAACCGCGTAGCAGAGATTCAGCGTCTTACAAACGTCAGCCAGTGGCGATATATTCCTACATCCGACAACCCCGCAGATTGTGCAACGAAAGGCATTCTACCAGACAATTTATCAATTCATCCTCTCTGGTGGCATGGCCCTGAGTGGCTACTTCAAAACGAGAGTGCATGGCCAAGTGATATTGACTATAGGAAGGAGACCACCCTTGAAAAACGAAAAGTGGTCAACATCTTGCATATCAATTCTTCAAGTTATCCACAAATTTTATACAAATTTTCTACTTTAGGTAAAACAATTTCTGTGACAGCCTATATTTTTCGTTTTTATTACAATGCAACTTCTCAACCTCGGCGCTTTGGAAACCTAACAGCCGCAGAGTTGAAATCGGCATTCAATCGTCTGCTATATTTGTCCCAACGCTACGAATATCATGAAGAAATAAAGCAATTGTTACAAACAGGTGAGCTACAGAAGAGCAATCCGATCAAGAAACTGAACCCTTTCATTTGTGGAGAAGGATTTCTACGCGTAGGAGGAAGGTTACAACTCGCTGATATACCTGAGAATATGAAACATCCCTTTTTGTTATCTAAGAAAAACCCTCTAACTCTACTTTTATTTACAGACGCACATACAAGAACGTTACATGGGGGTATACAACTAATGATAACTTTCATTAGGCGAAATTATTGGATACCAAATGCGCGTAGAATTGCGGAAACTGTATTAAAGCGTTGTTTGGTATGCTTTAGATATACAGCGAAAGTAGCAGAACAACTTATGGGACAAATTCCAGCGGTTCGATTGACTCCAGCGCGACCATTCTTACATAGCGGCGTCGATTTTGCTGGTCCAATTGATGTACGCCAATCGTCTCTTCGTAATGCTAGAACATCAAAGGGGTATATTTGTATATTTCTATGTATGGTATCAAAGGCAGTCCACTTGGAATGTGTCTCCAGTTTATCTACTGAGGCCTTTATCGCAGCTTTTCGGCGCTTCATTTCACGTAGAGGAAAATGTACGCAACTATACTCAGATTGTGGGACAAACTTCGTTGGTGCCAGCAGTCTACTGCACACCATGCATCAGCGCAACACAGCATCAATACCGGAAGACCTCAGAGCATGTTTTGCTAGCGAAGGCACAACTTGGAATTTTATTCCGCCAGCCTCTCCACACTTCGGTGGTTTATGGGAAGCTGGGGTAAAATCCACAAAATTTCACCTTAAGCGTGTCTTGCAAGACCGCGTTTTGAATTTCGAAGAGTTGACTACACTTTTATATCAAATAGAAGCTTGCCTGAATTCGCGTCCTCTTTGTCCGCTCAATGAAGATGAGGAAAACTGCGACGCACTTACACCAGGACATTTTTTAATTGGAGAACCAACTCTTAATATTCCTGATGAAAACTTACTTGATTTCGCTACTTCTGGATTAAGTCGGTGGCGTATGGTTGAACGCTTAAAACAACACTTTTGGCGTCGCTGGTATTCGGAGTATCTCAGTCGATTACAAAGCCGTCCGAAATGGACCACTACTCGTATCAATGCTAAAATCGGCGACCTAGTTCTGATGTATGACGAAAGATGTCCACCTGGCAGGTGGCCTTTAGCGCGCATAGTTGAAATGCATCCAGGACCTGATGGACTAACCCGAGTAGTCACTTTGAAATGTAAAGGAAAATTTTTCAAGAGACCTATTCGTAAAATTTGTTTTCTACCTAACGTGAACCCTTCCAAATTAACGGAAGATAGGATTGTTGAAGGCAGCAACGATACGGCTGTGAGTCGGGGCACAGCCATTCAACCTGGCGATAAACCAATTACCTCCAACGGCTCTGCTGGAAACAATTCTAATTTCTCCGTTTAGTGAAGTACTGTCGTCCTTGGGCCCGGGAATGTTCATGTCACATACGATGAAATTATCTCCTCTACGAGATGTTGTAATATGTGAGCTAGGTTTAATATTGAACCGCAGCTAACTTATGTTAGCTGCAATAAACTTTCCTTTTCTTTTGGATGTCAACAGGTGTAGTCATACTTTTTAACATAAGCAAATTATTAAGGAAGTAATTTCCAGATACAAAAAAATCAAAATAAAAATAAAAATTAGTAATAAAACAACACATTTGCAGAGCATTCTTCATTATCTAACAGCTGCTAAAGAAGTTTCCTTGTAGGGCCCTGAACATAGTGGTCAAATGAACAATAGTCTAGTTAGTTTGTTAGGTTGCCACATCTCTGATTAACATTCCTACCAAAACTTTGTCGCCGTTGCTTGGCCATCTGGAGTAAATCTACTTCTGCACCTCTTCGATTTTCTACAGTTTTAAAAATGGATTTGAATTTGCAGCAACGAGTTTGTATTAAATTTAGCGTTAAAAATGGATTCAATGATGCGAAAACCTTAGAAATATTGGAAAACTGTTTTGGTGATGAAACTCTAAAGAAAAGAGCCATTTACGAGAGCATGCACACTTGAGAAGAGATCGTGAGTCCGTTGAGGATGGCGAACGTATTGGCAGGCCGTCGACATCGACAACTGTTGAAAACGTTAAAAAAGTAAAAGAAAAGTTTATGAATATTCGCAAATTAGCCATTAGAGAGCTGGCAGAGGAATTGAACAGTTGGTTTAAACAGCTGACGCACGTTTCGTGTTTTGTTTCATTATCAAACATCAGTTTGGTCTATAATTTAACCACGACTCATCTTACAAACGAACAACGCTTGCAAATCATTGAATTTTATTATAAAATTGCGTGTTCTGTTAAGAAAGTTTATCGCGCGCTTCTTTCATTTTTTGGTCAGTTTAATCGACCCACTGAAGCGGCTATTCGAGTTATTGTGACTAAATTTAGAACCAAATTTACACTATTGGACATCAAATCACCAACACGCTTTCGTAGAGTGCGAACTGAAGAAAATATCGCAGCTGTATGGCCAGTGTCAATGATGACCATCAATTATCGACTCATCGCCGTTCGCAGCAATTGTGCCTCTGTTACTCAACAACGTGGAAAATTTTGCGAAAGGATTTAGATGTGAATCCTTTCAAAATACAGCTGGTGCAAGAATTGGAAAGTTGGCCCAAGATCCACTTTTTTTATCGAAAAATTGTGGTCAGCGACGAAGCTCATTTTTGGATCAATGGGTACGTAAATAAGCATAATTGTCGATTTTGGAGTGAATATCAGCCAGAAGAATTGCAAGAGCTACCAATGTATCCAGAAAAGGTCACAGTTTGGTGCGGTTTATGGGCTGGAGCTATCATTGGACCGTACTTCTTTAAAGATGCTGCGAATCGTAACGTAACTGTGAATGGTAAGCGCTACCGTGAAATGATATCCAACTTTTTTTGCCCAAAATGCAAGAGCTTGACTTGCATGACATGTAGTTTCAGCAAGACGGTGCCACATTCCACACCGCACGCGTAACAATAGACTTGTTGAGAGGCGAGTTCGGTGAACATTTTATTTCACGTTCGGGACCTGTCAATTGGCCACCCAGATCGTGCGATATAACGCCTTTAGATTTTTTTTTGTAGGGCTATGTTAAAGTTCATGTCTATGCAGACAAGACTGCTTCAACTAACGCATTGGAAGACAACGTTAAAGCATTTATATGTGAGATACCGGCCCAATCATTGGAAAGAGTATGCCAAAATTGAACTAAGCGGATGAACCATTTGAAGCGCAGTCGCGGTTAACATTTGCATGAAATAATCTTTAAACATTAAATTATATGTACTGTACTATCGATTAAAATAAAAATTTCATGCATTTTTCTGAATTTTACGTGTGTTTTTTTGGAAAACTTTCCTATAGCTCTTAAAAAATCACCCTATAGTCAATGATTTGGGTTTGCGCCGTGTTGGCGTAAAGTTGGTCCCAAATGACCTGAATTTCATGCAAAAAGGGGTCACCTTGACATCGCCAAAGACATGATTTCCACGGCATCTATACCTGAGACGCTACGTGAGTTTATGAGTACGACATGCAATCAGCGAGTGAGTAGTAAGCTCCGAATGAACCAAGACCAAAAAAAATAACATCTCGTTTTCAGCCAAAAATAAAGCGATGCTCACGGTTTTTGTGGATTACAACGGTATTGTACACCACGAATTTGCGCGAGAAGATCTGATAGTTAGTTTTATTTGGGCGTTATGAGATGTTTACATGAAGCTATTCGCCAAATTAAAAAAAAATTAAATAAAAACTAAATAATTGGCGCATACGCTTCTATTAGGTGCTTGTCCGAGCTTCTTCTCCTATTTGTGGGGTTCGTCTTGTTGTTGTTTCAAAAATGGAAGGATCTACAGTTTTAAACCGACTCCAAACGGCATATGGTTTTTATGAAGAGCTTTTTCATGGCAGAAAAACACTCCGAAGTTTGCCATTGCCTGCCGAGGGGCGTTCGCTATTTGATGTTCATGCACAGAGATTTGAGCCTGCGCACTCTCGATTGGTAGTCACGCACCAACCCATTCGTCTACGGCTCTGATTGCTATACTAAAAACACAGTTCCAGAAATTTTTCAAGGGCTAGATCAAACGCACTTTTGCGTTGCAGTTAATGAGAAGTACTTTGAAGGCGATAAAATCTCTTTTGAGGAATAAGCTTGTATTTTAAATTTTCTGAATGTATTTCGGGAACTTTTTTTACCACGTATTTGGTATGCACGTATGTGACCTTTGGGAACAAGAAATTAAGATTTTCTTTTGCACAAATCCCTCCGTTATAGAGTACAGCAAGAGTGACAACCTGCAGTTTCTTACTTTAATCCAACTGGGGCGCTCGAAATCCATTTTAGGGCTATGTTGCCTAGGAGTTTTTATGCAGAATCGCCAGTAGAATACTTCAGTTGGCGACACGAAGTCATCTATAAATTTTAAGAACAAATTGACGCGCTCTAATGAAGTCTTACATTAATATGTATATGTGTCTGCTCCTGAAAGTTGGAAATGCTTGGAAGTTAAAATTAAACTTAATTAAAAGGGAGTTGGAAAGGTAAACTATATTCAGCTAGGGTTGACTCTTAATGTCAATGTCCATGTTTATAAATATGCCACACTGTATATAATCGTATATACAAATATATATTTCTTGCTGAACGTATTCCTGTACGTGGATGAGTGAAGTGAATTGCAAGTGAAGTGGCGTGGTGTAGCGGAAAGCTAAACGAAGCTCAACAGCCACTACGGGGATTGCGCCAACTCGAAATCGTTTAACAAAATTGAAACAACAACAACAAGCCGGTAATAAAAATAAAATATAATAGATAATACGCAAGGAGTTAAAAGCTAGATACAACATTATTAGCGCCAAGAGACTTCGCATTGAACGAATCAACCAACTCACCGTGGCTATGTGTGTATGTGTGTGTGACATAATAGCAATATGCTGCATTGGCTGTTAGCTGGAAGCATCTACCTGCATACATGCATATGTAGCACTCAGTACGCCAATGTGGCACTTAACTAGCGTGCCGATGGCGACGCCGCGACACTATGGCAGGCGACATTGGCAACATTTATTATGTTTAAGCGATGAAAATGGTGACAATGTTGACACCTTTTAACGATTTACATGGATGGGACTCACGTAGATAGGTCCAAGTAAGCAGCGTGCGGGCGGGCGGAAGTTAGCGAGCGAGGCTTTCAATAACAGTTCGTCCGTCTCTGCTATTAATGAAATAGGCGCTATCAGCAAAAATACAAAACAAGAAAGAGAACCAAATAAGAGCCTAATACATGGCAGATGATGCGAGGACCGTCGAGGGAGATGAGGCTAACTTGGTAGGTTGCTAGTGACATGTTGTTAAGGATATGTTGTTGGTTGTCGACAACCATTAAATTTGTTAGTTATGTTGTAGTTGCCACTCAAGCTGGCTAGTTGCACATAAGTGCGACTGTATGCATAAGTGTGTGCATGCGTGTGCCAGTGCCGACGCTGTGTCGCTGCTGTCTTGTCATTTAGTTAATCTACTGTTACACAATGACAGTTGCAACAGCAAATTCATTGCTTAACGCAGGCACAACTAACGAGTTGTCAACTCGTGCCTACAACTCTATAGAAGTGATTTGATTCATGTTGCTGCAAGTGAACGCTACACAAAAATATGCTTTTTTGTATGCGTGCATATGTGTGTTTGTATGTGTGGCAAGTGCTCTTAGGTACTTTATTTTGCAAGTGGCGCAGTGCGTTAGCTACGGGCTTCAAATTTTTGTTTAATTTTCTCGGAAAAATATTATAGCTTTTTTTATGCAATGCATTCGCAGAAAAACTGGAAAAGTTCAAACCGTAGCGAATTGCATGACAGAACAAGTAAAATGTGTGGAAAAGCCATGCGACTTTCAGCGCTGTCAACTTTTACTATTTCCTGCTCCCCAAGTTTATGCAACCACAAATTTTGTGCTAAACGAGCGGTGGCTCATTGGCAGCTCAAATTTTTATTTTTTCACAAATTCGGCGTTTACTTGTACATTCTTATATTGTTTTCAGTTATTATGTATATTACTAATTTGGTAGTGCTTTTTTGTTTTTCTTCTTCTTTTTATTACTGCCGTTATACCGAAATTTACCTCTTCAGAGTCGCACCGCAACCACAAGCTGCCGAACATCCAAGTTTTCGTTGAGCGCGCGTCGTTCGTGCCCAGCCAGCGGCTGGTTTTGCTGCTGCTATCACGCCTCTCAACTCCCTTGACTCCCTCAACTCCTACTCCCACTTTTGTTGCTCTTTCAACTCAGCAGCTTTTCAACTCTTCTGCACTCCGTTACTTGTAGTTGCTGCTCGTTTAGGTGCAACATTTGCCGTTTGCCTTATTTGGCGTTTGTGTGGCACGTTGCTGCGGGTTGATATGATTGTTGCAGCGCGTTGCGCTCATGCATAATCTGCGCGATAAAAATCATTTGTAGCCGCAGGTTTTCTTTTTCTTTGGAAACAAATTTTTTCCACGTACCAATTTAGACTTCACGCTGGCTCTGAACACTTATTTTTTGGAGTTGGTGGTGGTGTTTTCGTGCTACGCTTTGCGGGCGTGTGTTGCTGCGCCTTTGAAAAAGTAAGAATTTGTTAAATTATAATTTAGCATTTCGAATTAAGTACATATGTTTGTATTTGTGTTTTTTGTCTATGCTTTGTGCTACACAAATCTTCTGGGGAGTAGCGTGCTCACGTATTTTAAATAATGCTCCCGGGAACTAAAAAAAATTAAAAAAATAGCAGAAGATAAATTGTACGGTTTTTTGCGCTCGCACTTTGTTTAATATTAGCTTAGACTGTGTGCAATCATTTGTCTGCCGCAAGCCCCATTCAAAAATATGGGTTCGCTATCCAAAATATTTGTTACCCCAAATGAAAAGTACAAATTAAAAATAAAATTTAAAACTGCTACAGAGTGTAGTAGTATGGTCTTTAGCACAATCAAGCTGGACCTCCATACCTAGCGCTCCATGGCGCGTTATGCTATTCAAAGGTTTATTTAAATACATGAGATTTGTTAGTTGAATAAAGCTCCCAAAAGTCACAATGCCCAGAATGCTAAACATGGAGTTCTAGCTTGAGCTTGGCTCTCCGCGTGCTAAGGCAATGTGACTTCCGAATTTATCCGCCAAGATACAAAGTACTGCAGGACAGTAACTGAATTCTCCTATAAAAGCTTACACTAAGTGTGCTAGTGAGCAGACGTAAGTATTCGGTAAGACCTATATTAAAATATGTTTGTTGGGGAAAAATGGGTGTAAACTCAAGAGTAGGGTGCTTCTAAAGCACATTGATGCCATTGCTACCTTAGTTGTTAAACCAAACCCACTCGCTATCCTATTGTATTAAAAATAAAACTCCCAAAAATGCATTCTCAAACAAAGGCCACTGAAATTATTATGAGATCTGCGGACAATCTACCTCGGCAGCTCGAATTATTTGCACGAGCATCTGTTTAAAAAAACATTCCATTGACCTGAAATGCTTAGGAAGAGGTACTACTTCGAAGCGCATCTCTATTATGTCAGACAGCCGGGCAGCTCTATATGCAATACCATCTCAGACAATCACAAAGCACCATTTCGTTTTCTTCGTCCAAGAGTGCCCAGTTCTTGGGCAACCATTCTAACCTCACACAATAACATTAAAGCAGGTTGAGGAGTACTTCACTGTTTTTAATACTCCGAGAGCAAGAAATACCGTTTTGTTTTGCTAGGTACCAGAAAACAAAGGTCATGACAGCAATGAGCAACGAAATGCCTACCGAAATTAAGTGCTGCATCAAAATTACATAGACACAACTCTTCTGCGGACTTACCAAAGCCCACATAAAGGAAATTGTCAAGTACTGCGGGAACACGGCATTCATATAATACTGGATGTAACGCCTAGGACGGAAGCAGACAAAGCTTAATAGGCTGTTAGATCTGTATATAAATCTGACCTTACGAATTCTGACTGGGCACTATACGAGACATGGTAGTCTCGGTTCTCACTTAAAGAAATTAGGATTAGTAGTAGCAAGCGTCCGTCGTTTTTGCGAGCTGAGCGATGAAATCTCAGAGCATATGTTTTGTGTATGTGCTGCTCTCGCAAGACGAATACTCAGTTGCCTAGGTGGTGTGACTCGGGATCCATTGGTAATATAAAAAAAATCCCGAGAAAGTGCTGAAATTTTTTAGAAACCTTCAATTATAGATTTGGGGTCAACCAAAATAGACTGCATAAGAAGACGGAGTACAATAAAAGTAACGAACTATGTTAATTGGTGGCAAATGGCCGAGATATTTCTTTCTCATTTGTAATGGAGCTGTAAGCTTCCCTGAACGGCGTTCTACTTAAACGTAGACGCTTTTTGGGGTGTGCTGAATTCCTACCTCGCCGCATACGAGGTGTGTTCAAAAAGTATCGCGAATTTGGAATTTTCGCAGTTACGTATATTCGAATTGCGATTTTTTTGTGGCGATATGTTGGTACTCATGTCTCTCACTCTTGCCGACGAGTTCGACTATTTTGAATGTTCAGTTAATTGTTGACAGCTGCTTTGCTTGCACGTGTTTCGGCGCGTCTTCGATTTTTACCTATTCAAAAAGATGGATCAAAGAACCTGTATCAAATATTGTGTGAAAAACGAAATTAAGTGCCCGGATGCATTCCGAATGTTGACTGTGTCATACGGAGAAACTACTTTGGACCAAAGCAATGTTCTCAAAAGGCCGAAAAGATGTGAACGACGAAAAGCGTGCCGGACACCCGAGCAACAACAGACGAAAAAATTGATGAAGTGAAGAAAATGGTATTAGCCAATCGTCGAATCACCGTTAGAGAAGTTGCTGGGGACCTAGACATATCGATTGGCTCGTGCCATTCGATTTCGTTCAATGAGTTGGGCATGAGACGAGTCGCAGAAAAATTCGTACCAAAACTGCTCAAATTCGACCAAAAGCGGTATCGCATGAACATTGCTAATGAGATGTTGAACTCTGTCCTGGTGACGAGTCGTGGGTTTATGGTTACGACGTGGAAACCAAAGCTCAATCATCTCAATGGATGCTGCCGCACGAACCAATACCGAAAAAAACGCGCCGAATTCGGTCGAATGTAAAAGTTTTGCTTACCGTTTCCCTCGATTGCAGGGGTGTTGTGCATCATTAGTTCTTGCCACAGAGTAAAACGGTCAATAAGGAATACTACCTGCAAGTTATACGCAATTTGTGCGAAGCGATCCACCAGAAACGCCCGGATTTGTGGAAGAACAGAAATTGGCTCTTGCATCACGATAACGCCCCTGCTCACACATCGTTGCTTGTGCGCAACTTTTTGACCAAAAACAACACACTAATGCCACAGCCACCGTATTCCCCAGATCTGGCCCCCTGTAACTTTTTCTTGTTCCCGATTGACGCGATAAAGGCGGCATCGAAGAAGAAGCTGAACAAGATAAAAAATGATAGCTTCGAAGAGTAGAAATAACGTTGGCACAAGTGCATAATATCTCATGGGGATTACTTTGAAGAGGACAAAATAGATATTAATGAATAAATAAATAATTAAAAAAAAAACACAACTTTCGCGATACTTTTTGAACACACCTCGTACAGCAACTCTTTGCCCACAAAAAGGTATTTTTTTTTTCAATATTCAGCACATCGAATATATCTTAGGGAAAGCAATGGTAAGGTCCAATCAGTTTACGGTCGATAGGCTTTAGAACGCGCACACAACGCGCTAGAGCTCACTAAAATTTCAGTCAGCACTTCATCCATCTCCCAGCAGTACGTCAGTTTGATGATCTTTGATTCGGGTTCTTCTTCTTTGTTAGCTTCACTGCTAAAGTCTTTCAGCAGAGATCTCTGACATATTTCGGCCCATCTTTTTCAGAAAGTACGTATCCTTGCGAAGAATACTGTCGTTCTGTTAGCGGCGTCTTTTCATTTTACTGCGACTTGGCATTCCCCAGCGTAGCAATTCTCCGTTAGGGATCGCTGAAATCCAATGGTTTCCTCTTTAGCAGTGTACAAAGTGCGAAAAATGCGATACCACTGCTCGAGCATCTTTATTTGTTGAACAGCATTCTTATAGAGGCGTAAAAGTCTAGTGGCATAGGATGTGGTAGCCTTCCAAAGTTGCGGTATCCATGCGTCATAGGGTGCGGATCCTTTGCAGGGCCGATGTTTGTGAAAAAACCCAGAAGTATGCCCTCCATCTATCGCAAAGTGATCGATTCATTTTCTTCTTTTCCGATTTGGATAT
Source organism: Anastrepha obliqua (assembly GCF_027943255.1). Classification (NCBI taxonomy): domain Eukaryota; kingdom Metazoa; phylum Arthropoda; class Insecta; order Diptera; family Tephritidae; genus Anastrepha; species Anastrepha obliqua. Next base: position 114,866,133 of record NC_072892.1, read on the forward strand.
AGCCAGGCATCTTAATTTATAAAATAATACTTGCAAGTGATGCTAAAGTCCCCCGTATCGCTAACTTGATGAATGAAATCGAATAATTTCAGCTCGTTCGGCCTCGTCGTTGAGGCTGACTAAATTAATGGATGATGTGCCAAAGTTAGATGAAGAAACGGATGTTTTTGCATTTGATAATGAGCCTCTTTCATATTAGGCAAGTGTCGCAAGTTAAGTCAACTTAAACTGGAAAGTGGTCTTTTCATCTTTACGAATAGTGTACGATTTATTAACCAAGACGTTAAATTGTTCGTCGTTTTAAAGTGCCCTTAGACTTTTTTTCTGTTGGGGAGTTCAATAAGTGCTTGAGATAATGAAATTGCATTGACTGCAAAAATAAAGTGTCAATGTAAACTTAAAGGATAGTAGAGAAACTGAACCTAGTTCTGCAAAAAAAAAATTCTATTATCTACAGATGCTACAAGTATTGAAATATTAGAAGGCCGCACACTGACAATTTTCTGTAATTGTATGTCGACTGCTGTCGTTGAGATAACTTTTCCTTGGAAAAGCCAGGGTCTCCACAATTCCATGTATGTGTATGCGGTCATCCTATAAAAAAATATATGCATATGTATGTATGTAATATATATAAAAATTTTAATACTAGAAGGCAGGTATGTATTTGTATTTTATAATCCCTGCCCTTTTGTCCTTAAAAAATTCTGTTCAAAAGGCTAATGTGCCATTTCGCCGAAGGGATTTTCTTTTTCTAATTCGTATTTCTGGGTACTTTTCTCTTCATATTGAATTGTTAAATTCCAGCCTATTGGTATTTATTTAGCTGCTGATCCCATTCTTGAGCGTCGCTGCATTTGCCAACACGAAGCTCAGTGAGTTCATGTGTGCATATCTTAAATTACCCTTCAATCAACATGTACAGTGTGCTAAGAAGGCAGAACGAAGTGCATAATACAATATATGTTTATAACAGTGATGTGTTATTTATAAGCAAAAAGATAAGATTTCAAAATAATGAATATGAGTATTAAGCCATATGAATAACTTAATCACTTAGTTTTATGATCTATGCCATTGGATTAGTTCACTACTACTATTTTTGACTTCAAAGACAGCTTTTTTAGCCTCCACTTGGCAAATAAGTCCAGACGGGCTATCTTTTTTGACTTAACTTGTAAATAAAGTATATTTCTCATTGAGGTACTCTTCTAAATTTTTTTTGCTATAAAGGGTGTTTTTTTAGAGGTTAGGTTTTCAAGTTGGCACTACTTTTTTCGTAGATGGTCTTTTTGACAGCTGTCACTTGATTTATGCTCAGTTTGGTTTGCCATTTCATAATGAATAGACTTACACCTGAACAACGTTTGCAAATCGTGCAAATTTGGGCCCAAAACGAGATGGCCACCGATCCCGATTTTCACAAGAAAATTTTGTTCAGCGATGAAGCTCACTTTTGGTTGAATGGGTATGTCAATAAGCAAAATTGTCGCATTTGGAGTGAACATAATTCACAAGCCTGCTGAGACGCCGTTACATCCTCAAAAAGTCACTGTTTGGTGTGCTCTATGGGCAGAGGGAATCATTGGTCCATATTCCTTTAAAAATGAAGCCGGCCATAATGTTACAGTCAATGGAGAGCGCTAAAGAGCCATGATTAATGACTTTTTCGTGCCTGAATTGGACGATGTTGATGTGGACGACCTTTGGTTCCAACAAGACGGCGCTACATGCCATACAGCCAACGCAACAATCGATTTATTGAAGGAAACTTTTGGTGAGCGCATTATCTCGCGCCGTGGTCCTGTGGCGTGGCCTCCAAGATCGTGCGATATAACACCGCTGGACTATTTCTTGTGGGGCTATGTGAAGTCGCTTGTCTACGCAGATAAGCCCGAGACGATTGACGTCTTGGAAGATAATATTCGGCGCGTTATTGCTGACATACGGCCCCAATTGCTCCAAAAAGTGGTCGAAAATTGGGCCTCTCGGCTGGAATTTATTCGAGCCAGCCGTGGCGGCCACTTGCCCGAAATCATTTTTAAAACATAATGGCAAACCCTTATCTTTATAATAAAGCTAAATTCTTGGCCATAACATTAAATTATATACGTTTTATTTCATCTTGAAAACCTAACCTCTAAAAAAAACACCCTTTACATGTTTTGCTAATGACAAAATAATGAATGCTCTTCGATACCAAAATATGTGGTAGTTAGACTGGCCAGACTTTAAAATGCATGTGAGTATCTTAGCATCTGATAATTAAGAGTTACACTCCATATCTCTCTAAAGATATTTTTTGCGCTTATACAGGGTTATGCATTATTCCTGCAGAAACTTGATAAAGAGTACTTAACCCTTCAATTCCCAGTGTCACCTATAGGCAAAGTGATCCAAAGTAACTATAGAGCTATAATTTCTATGCTAATTTGTTTAATGCCTAATGCTTAATAGAAAAATATCCATTAGTCCTAGTTGTTAAAATCCTTTAAAAAAAGTAGTACGCAAATTTCATAGAAATTACATTTCCAGGGTAATTTTTGAAGAAGAAAACAAGGCGAATGATTTGTAAATCATGGTTTTTTTTATTATTTAAAAAATAATCCTTGTGGCAATAAAAGTTACTTTATAACAATATACTTATCGCCATTAAATACATATATAGGAGGAATTCAGCTTGATTTCAAAGTTGTAGAGTTAAAAACTTAATATCACACTCTTTGACGCCTTTACTTACTTCAAGAATTTTCTTCGCCTCCAAAATTTCACTATCTGGTGTCTGGCTGATGTGACTTGTCCACCAAAATCATGCGTTTTGAGACCGTGGTATTTCTTTCTCTAGATCTTATATAAGATGTTTAGGAAAATATCAAAGACACAGAGCGTGCGTTTATCGGATACTATAAAACCCTACACTATTTGTAATAATAAAAGAATCACATATTCTCAAATTTTAATATAAGTTGAAAGGAAAAAAAATCTTCCATCTAATTCTAAACCTCCAAGTATATTTCCGCCATGGAAAATTTTCTCATAAAAAACCACTTATCGGTCTGAGGCCGATAATTCTAAACGTCCAAGTATATTTCTGCCATGGAAAATTTTTTCTCATAAAAAACCACTTATCAGTCTGAGGCTGCATTAGCTGACTGTTCCCTTGCCCATGCGCTTAAAAGGAATCAGAACCTTGGCCTTATTTAAATTGATTGGGCAATCTTTATTATGTTTGTGTAGAACCATTCATGACATTTATTTTTTAAAGATAATCTCCTCCAAATAATGGCCGTAACTGCCATAGGTCGCTCCAAACGGTTCTTTGCCGTTTTCAATGGATGTAATGGCTGTTTTTGAATGTCTTCGGGTTGCTCTTTAGCTCGAATATGGCTACTTTGCGTATTTACGTAGCCATTAAGCCAAAAATGGGTGCTATCGCTGTCCACCACAAGTTGGCCATAAATAAATGTATATCTATACTAATATTATAAAGAGGAAAACTTTGTTTGTTTGTTTGTTTGTAATGAATAGGCTCAAAAACTACTGGACCGATTTTAAAAATTCTTTCACCATTCGAAAGCTACATCATCCACGAGTAGCATGGATTATATTTTATTTTGGAAATAGGGCTCAAAATATAGGTCAAAACGTGGACCCGGGCAACCTTCGGATGTGTATATACAATATGGGTATCAAATGGAAGCTGTTGGTGAATGCTTCAGTCCAGAGTATTTTTCATGCCGCTCCGTGACTAGGGTCTCGAGATATAGGTCAAAACGTGGACCCGGGTAACCTTTGGTTGTGTATGTACAATATGGGTACCAAATGAAAGCTGTTGGTGAATGCTTTCGTACAGAGTATTTTTCATGCCGCTCCGTGACTGGGGTCTCGAGATATAGGTCAAAACGTGGACCCGGATAACCTTTGGTTGTGTATGTACAATATGGGTATCAAATGAAAGCTGTTGATAAGTGCTTTAATACGGGGTAATTTTCATACCTACTGATGACTAGGGTCTCGAAATATATGCCAAAACGTGAACCCGCCGTGTCTTTGCACCGAATTAAACCAAACTTATGCACATTGTTAAGTAAGTATTGAAAATGGGTTTCGTAAAGTTTGGTTGTAATTCGGAGCACTGGCAACGGGTACAGCGTTCTTTTGAACCAGCCATAATGTCGATTACTTTTTTAACGCTTGGGGCGGAACTGAACTGTCAAAATGACAGTGTGAGTTACTATGTGTCAATATTTCTTTCTGATTTGGATGCCATAAGGAAAAAACGTAAGTGCAACATGTAAAAATTGTTTGTGAATTTTTTTGGAGTGGATTTTGGAACAATGAATAATTTCTTACGAAATTTGAGAATTTAATGTGAAATCCGAATGAAATTATGTGTTCGTGGAAAAAACAATTTTTTTCGTTTTTTTTTTTTTGAAAAATATAAATGGATAATGGTTAAAAAAGCTCCAATGCTTAATAAAACATATAAATTGAAACGAAAAATTCATGGATGATCAGGAAAAAAGACGATTGTTTATTCATATGCGTTGATTTGAAATTTAAAAACAATCTTCTTTTTTCCTGATTTTCAATTTATATTTTATATTTACTCAAAAACAAATAGAAAAACAAAAAATATTGTTTATGCCAAAGCGCTTGAATAAAGAATAAAGAAATAAATAATATGAAAATCATATATTTTCTGTTCTAAACCATATCTATTCTATTTTAGTGTGCCCAGCGAAGGGGGCCGGGTTTGCTAGTATGTATATATACTCGTATCTCCTTATCCAACAAACCCACATACATAAGTCCTATTTTGAAATTTAGTATAAAAATTAGAGAAATTCCACAAATTTTTCATCCCAAATCCACGGGTTTTCGTATGCACTTTAATAGCTTATTATATTTTGGTATGTGAAAGTGCAGATTTAAAGTTGTTGAGAAATCTCGTTTGTTTTTCGTAATTCTTTTCGTTGAAGGGGTTGCGCATTTTCTGTAAAAAACGAAAAAATTTTGAATATATCATTTCTATAAAACTTTTAAATTGGATTCATATGATTTTTGTTAGTCAGTGAACTATACTTTATAAAACAGTAATGGAAACTCAAAACAAAAGAAAACCAAAACTTGTCGAGTTGAAGATCCCGGATATGTGCGCCAGGATATTATACGTGAATATTCTAAGATTTATATAATATTAATGTGAAGTATCTATCACTAACTTGTACAGGAATATACGTTTTTAGCAAACGAATTCAAAATACAAAATAGTATTCCTCTCGAAAACTATACGCTATATTTAAATTGGCTCCTAATTCTTATCGGAATCATTATGAATTTTATTTTTTTACTAACTTTTTTTTACATAAATTTCTCTCTTCTCTCACACTGTGCCAATTGTATTGCAGTCGCTAAACGACTTGAACACTCATTCGTTTGTCCTTTTCCCCTGTCCTGAGTGAGCGCCTATGCCATCTCAAATTACGCCCCTTTAACAACGCTCCCTAAGCATTGTGTTGCACCAAAGACGTTGCACGTTGCTAGTTGCCTCTCTGCATCTGCCTTGCCGTTGATTATATGTATGTTCGTATCTGTATGGAATTGTATGTGTGCGTGTGTGTGTATGTTTAGTCGCATTTGTGTGAATGGTGCATGTTAAATGTTGAATGTTGAAATGCTGCGTGTTTTATTGTTATTTTGATTAGTTATTGTGTGCAGCTATTAAGGTTTATTGTTGCGTCTTTTTACTATTTTCACAATATTTCATGTTAATGTCTTTTGTTGCTATTTGCTATTATTGCTCGGTTGTTAAGCTCCTCGCAGTGTCACGTTGAGTAGAAGCACGCCTTGGTGCTGCATTTCTTCATTTCTTTCCCTTCCCTTCCATTCCATCGCATTTCATTTCTCACTCGTCGTTAAGACAGCGACGGCGTCAGCAGAGTGCACAGGCCATGCTCGTTTATAGCAGTTCATCGGGCCGCATCGTCATGTCTCTTGTTTTGTTTAATTTGCCTTCTTTTATATCTTATTGTTGTTTTTGTCGCGTTTGCGTCTGCTACAATTGCCACTTGGCAATGCATAAACCCAGAAAAAATACGTATACGAGTGTACTCTTACATACCACATACATACACACATATACTAAGTGTGCCTATATGTATGTATGTGTATTTGTGTGCCGGGTGTGATTTTTATGGCCTGCGCATTGAGGTGTGAGCTAAACCATATTGGTTGCACTTCCAACCAACTATCCGAACACTGGTAAGATGTAATTCGAAAAGGAGGCGAGGAAGAAGTAGAAGTAGAAGAAGAGGAGGAGAAAGCCATAACTTTACGGCTTGCTTTTGGTTAGGGTTCTGGGTTTGGTGTGGTTAACAGTCTGGCTTAGTATTATGTGCGCCATAAAAATCGCTTTTAATAATTGGGGCCATAATTTTAAGTATTTGTTGTATTATGGTATTGTTCCGTAGAATCGATTACGTCATAAGCGTCAACTCGCTTGAATGCGCAGGAAACGAAGTGATAAAACGACTTCATTACAAAGCCTCAAGAGACTTGTGAAAATTTGTATTGCACAAAATGTTGAAGATTACGAAGTGTGGCTATTAAATAATAAAACTGACGATGTAAACAACTTTTTTTCGATTTCTTACATTTATTTACTTATTAATTTTTTATTTTTTTTGCCGAAATCTGTCGCTGTGATTTTTATGGCTTATGTAATATAATTTTTTTAATATAAAATAAAATTAGATAATTGTTACTCATTATCAACTTTATTCATATACACCATCCCGCTACAGTTTTGTATTCTTCATCAGTTTCATTCTTTCATTCTTTTATCAGCTGCCTCAGAACTCCTTGCCTTTTTCCTTTCACTGCTTCAACGGACTCAAATTTCGCTCTTAAGGCAGATGGTCTGACATTGGGATGCTGAGCTGCGATGGCTTTTAACTGAAAATTCCGAATGAGTCGACGCATTATCTTTTTCCTATTCTCACGCGAAATTCGGTGAAGCTTCTAGAGATGCTGTTCAGCTCATTAAAAGCTCTTATATATATATGTATATATTATATATTATATATATAATTGGCGCGTATACCCTTTTGGATGTTTGGCCGAGCTCCTCCTCCTATTTGTGGTGTACGTCTTGATGTTGTTCCACAAATGGAGGGACCTACAGTTTCAAGCCGACTCCAACGGCAGATATTTTTATGAGAAGCTTTTTCATGGCAGAAATACACTCACCCCATTGCCTGCCGAGGGGTGACCGCTATTAGAAAAATCTTTTTTTTTTCATTTTGGTGTTTCACCGAGATTCGAACCTAAGTTCTCTGTGACGTGTGAACGTTTCAGAGTTCAGTTGATTATAACTCAGAGGTCAATTAATTAACGGTAGAAAGGAGAGATCTGAAAAAACTAGGTAAATGCTACTGGATTTAGTATTTTACAGAATATGAAAGAATTTGTTGAAATGAAGAGATAATTTCTTTCTAATAGAAAAAAGAAAAGAAGAAAAAAACTCAACTCTAATGCGAATAAATAGATGTACTACTTCTCGTACTTCTTCTCTGGCAGCATCAGTCTTATTATGTGATAGGCACACCTCGTACACCAATAATAGAGGCGCAGATTAGTGTGGAAATGCAATACCAACGCATAAATTGATTAAATTCAATTTGCTCGCAGTACGAAAGCAATAATTGACAGCTATCATTTTAATCAATTTAGTATTTAAAATTGGCTTTTGATGCGAGAGTGGGTTTTACCGTAGTATAGTGTAACTTGAAACATCAACTTTTTTGCAATCGAATATACAATGTCTATATGTATATTTGTTTCACTTTTACTGTTAATATTCAGCCACTAGGAGCTCATGCTGTGCGAACCGAATAACAACTGCGATAGCATCGCTTCAACGCTTTTCTTGAAGATTCAGCCGTTGCCCGTCGACTGAGTCTCAGTTTTGGAGGGAAGATGTTAGGCTACTCCTACATGAAAACTAACTGGTGCAGAAACTTAAGCGGTTTGGATCATTTTTGCGTCACAAGTTTGGTGAATGGATTGAAAATCAATGAAAAGTGGGGGCGGATTTTTATAAAGAATTTCTAACTTTATGATAATAATAAGATTTTTCGCTGTTACTTATTGCACCATGCTTAGATAATAAAATAAATTAATTTGGAGTGAAAACATTTCTCTGTAGACTTTCGGCTCCTAATTATGTGCATCCCAAAGTATGGCTTGCAAGTCGGGTGCATCATTGATTCACTCTTTTTAAAAAACCAAGCCGACGTTGGAGGTAACATAGCAGCAAGGTAATGCATACAGCTATTACTGGGATGAGTTCTTGTTCACTAAGTCATGAATTTCTCAAGAATATAGATAATAAATTGACCGCTGAGGTATTGTAACTTGATTTCAGCATCTCTAGTATTAGAGGTCACAATTTGCCTGTTCCAGCCAGAAAACTCGAGTGGATCATCAAAGTTTTATAATCCTAGGAAAAAGTTACAAACTGAGTTAAAATCACGTTTCTAATATTTTTTTGAGTCCCTGATAACGAGTTTGAAGTCAATGACCGATCAGTATTTTTGATTTATGTCGCAAATATATTAGCTTAAAATATAAAAACTGTATTCTTTTGCATCTGACCGGCAAAAGAACACTGAAAACTGCTTATATTTTACATTGGTCCTATCTGCCAAAATATGAAGATGGTGTGTTTGTAAATTTTGGAATGTAAAAACCCATCTAACTAAGAAGTTCCGCACGATTCTTAAATAAATATTTGCGAATTCACGAATATTCGTGAAATAACTGGCAACATTGTTGCGTGCAATTTTAGTTTCATCGATTCCGTTCACGCATTTTGGATGTTAAGGAAAATGTGAATAATGTCGAAGAAGTCCATAAAATCACAGAAATTATCGAAATTGGCCGGCATGTTAGCAGTTGTAACATCACCCAGGAGCTAAAGATCGGCCAGAAAACAGTTTTAAACCATTTGCGCAAAACAGAATTCAAAAAGATCTCCATGTTTGAGTGCTACATTTTCATCTGCGAAGCCTTGGGCAAACGGAATGAAATCGACCCCTTTTTTAAGCGTATGGTGATTGGAGATGAAAAATGGGACACATACGACAATAATGTGCGAAAACGAAGGTGGTCAAAGCGTGAAGAAGTTGCTCAAACGGTGGCCAAACTAGAACTAACGGCTAAGAAGGTTCTACTGTGTCTTTGGTGGGTCTTGAAAATAATCATTTATTATGAATTGCTTCCGTATGGCCAAATACTCAGATCTCTACTTTCAACAGCTGTACCGTTTGAAGCTAGTGATTGACCAGAAAAGCCAGTGTTCCTGTGTTCCTTCAGGACAAAGCAAGGCCACACAAGTTTATAGTGACTCGCCAGAAACTCTTGGTTGGAAAGTTTTAATGCATCCACCATATAGTCCGAACCTGGTGCCAAGCGCATATCACCTTGTCCTCTCATGACAAAACTTTCTGAGTAATAAAAAATTGGTATCAAGAGAAAATTGTGAAAGTCGTTTACTAGACTTTTCGTCAATAAGAACTAAGACTTCTATGAGAGAGGTAGTTTTATACCTTTAAAATGGCAACAAATTATATAACAAAACGGTGCATATTTAACCCAAATCGGACAATTCGAAGCATCTTAAATAAAGTTTTGAATTTATGCAAAAATAATGGATTACTTTTCCCTGGTATTTGTTAAAGAATTTTTTTATATATGAGGAACTCCTAGAATTGCTAGACGCTATTTGATGTTTCCAATGGAAATTTTAAACATATTTTACGATAAGCGCTCTCAGAGCGTTTTATGTGTGATGTGGTGTTTACAGTGACTTTAAAAATTCATCTCGGCAAAAAGCTGGTATGTACGACCGACCTGCAAAAGAATACAGCTTAAGTTATCTTTAAGAAATTCAAAGTCAAACTAAAACTGATCCTTTAAACTGCATTAGAAAACTAATTAGAAATCTACAAAACTTCATAATTTGGTGTATAATCCGCTTTAAGGCTCAAAGCGAGCTCACAATGGAGGAGTGTCACACATGGACATTCAACCATCTTAGACTCCTACACGGATATACCTAGTGACAGTGATTATCACCCTCCCATTCTTTGCTTCGAAAGGAATTTCCTAATGAAAACCCTTCTAGACTGGAATGGTTCGAAGAAGAGCCGACACCCAACACACCCGTTAAGATCTACACGGACGGATCTAAAATGGACACCGGTGTAGGATCCGGGTTATTTTGCGAAGAGCTTTCTCTTAGTGAATCCTTTAAGCTACCGGATCACTGTAGTGTTTTTCAAGCGGAAATAAACGCTATTCATGAAGCCTTAAAATGGTTAAAGATAAACAGAATATCATCAACGGATATCTGCATTCTATCAGACAGCCAAGCTGCCCTACGAGCCTTGGATGCATTCCAAACAACATAAAGGAGTGTCTTACGTTGTCGCCTATCTCTAAATAAGATTGCCAAACAATATCGTATAATCTTATGTTGGGTTCCAGACCACAGAGATATGCCAGGGTACTGTAGGGCAGACCAACTTGCAAGAGAAGGTACCTGTTTGCCAGCTTCTCATTAAGGACGCATTAATCAGTTCTGCAAATCAAAGATGGATTGGCGTTAACACCAGTGAAATTGCTAGGTAAACATGGCCAAGGCTAAATTTACGTATGTCCAAGAGTATTATAAAACTGAATAGACTTCAAATCAGGACCTTAGTAGGGGCTCTCACAGGACATTGTCTCATAGGAAATCATGCAAAGAGATTAGGCGTTTACACGCATGATTTCTGTCGTAGCTGCAGAAATGAGGAGGAGTTGGAAACAATAAAACACCTTTTTTGCACATTCTCAGCTCTAGCCAGAAGCAGGAACCGATTTTTGAACCGATTAATCTATACATTTTAGGTATCAACAACCTTTTACGCTTTGTCAAAAGCTCAGGATGGTTTAATATGGATTCAAAATGTAGCCCAGCCCCCGCGGCTCACAACGGACCCATTTCGTGGTCTAAGTGGCATCGTTGTTTCTATGTGCGATGCGGCTGCCAAGCCTAAACCTAAACCTAAACCTAAACCTTCTCATTCTGGACCCATAGTGCGCTGGTCTATTGTAATTTGATGCCTTCGAACTATTTTGTGAAATAATGTTTTTCAAGTAAACAGTCTGTACGGATAAACCACCCTGCATTGAGTAGATGTAGATAAGTCCGGTTGAGCTAGTAAAAGTGGCACAAATTTGTGACTAACATTATGATTTTCAGAAAACGCAGTCGAGATAGCCATCGGCCCCAAATTATTTAGAATCATTAAATGCAGCAGTAATCACTTATATGTACGACCAAATAATTAACCATCTCATTGACTTCCAACAACAAACAATTTCTGTTACTCAAATAAAAACAGGGCTTATTAAATTATTTTTCTTTTATGAAAATTCATTGAAAATTTAATAATTTCCCTCTCTGTTCCCAAAGAAGCGAAAGGATATGTATTTGTATTTAAGTCACCATCGCTCGCAAAATTAGCCCCCCAACGGCCATAAAGTATTAAATAACTCTCCATGGCATTGCTTTGCTAAGTCTGTTCATACGCTGACATGTCTGCAGCTTTAGTTGACTACCAACCGAAACTTGAGTTTCTCATTAAAGTATATAACAAAATTCCCTAAAGTGCCAAAACTTGCGCGAACCCATTTCCCCGGACATTCAATTTTGTTGTGGCTCTGTGTTTTTCTATTTGTTTACTTATTTATATTCTTCAAGACGCGTTTATTTATTCCTTTGAAATTTTGTGCCGGAAAAATTCATTTTAAATTCCAACATTTTTGCATTTGGTGTGGTTTGACATTAAAATGGCTTTGGCTCTAATCGCAAGTATTTATTATTCATTACATAAATGAAAGCAAGCATCTCCGGAGTATACAGATTTGCTTACCTTACTTTCTTAGAAAAGAAAAAAAGTGAGATGAAATTAAATGCTCAAATATTTTCTTAATTGCTTAAGTATATACTATATATAGGTAATTTGAAAATATTTATATTAATGTATTTACTACTTAATTTAATAATTATTATTAAAAATAAAGAAAAACTATATATTAAACAGCTTTATTCTTTTTTCTTTACAGGTAATTCCATTTTAAAGCGAATGAAACTCTTCAAATGATGATTTAAGTGGTAAAAATAGATTTAAGTGGGTTTGCAAGTCCTGCACATATTTTCATTGAAAATTTCTTTAGTAAATTTTGATAGAAAAAAGTAGATAAACAATTTTTTTGAACTTCTTAATTTCTACTCTTTCATACATATGTACATACTTAAATTGGCTTAATGGAAAAATAAATACATATAAAGGGTCTTTTAAAAGACGTAAGTAGTGAATAATTCCTAAGAGGTACTTTTTTATACATACCATCTTTGACATTTGTCAAGAGGAAAACCATCTTTGACATTTGTCGGTAGAACAACGCGTGAAAGTTATTCAAACTTATTATGAAAATAGTCGATTTTTAAAAACTACACATCGCAAAATTCGTTTTTTTTTGGTGGAAATCATCTTCCAAATGAGTCGGCAACTCAAAGGTTGGTGGAAAAATTTTGAAACACTTTTTCTGTCGACGATAGAAAGAAGACTGGCAGACGAAAAACTGGAGGTTCTGTGGAGAATATTGCTGCTGTAGCGCTAAGTGTTGTTGAACAACTTTCAACATGGACATCTCGACGTTCTGAACAATTGGGCATTCATGAATCGACTGTTTGGCGGATTTGAGTGTAGACGCCCTCATAGGAGACATGCAAATTATGCCATTTTTCACATATAATTGTTCAGATCCGTATAGAAGTGAACTCTGAAAGAATCTAAATTTTAACATTTTTTATTTTAGAAAACATATTTTAAAAACATCTGGGCGCGTCCTTTGAAATACCCTTTACATATATGTATATATGTATATAAAATACCAGAGGTAATTGGCATTCCTGCCTGCAACATTAGCGACAATCTTTACCTCGTCTCTAACCTAAGCACATAGCTCCCATATGCTTCTCACACACCAATTGGTGTACTTAGATACGAGTATTTGTTTGGTTGGTGTTCGATTACAACTTAATTAAGTTCCATAGCCCATTGGCGTCACCGGAAAATTGCCTTAATTTATGACGCGTCTGATTAGAGAGGTCAGCTGGACAAATATGGTTGTTTATATGTACGTACCTATGAATATATACCTATATATATATATATATATATGTATGTTTATATATGTGTGGGTGTGTGTGTATCCAGCGATGTTTATCGGAGTATGTGTATGCATTGCTACGTTTTCCCTATTATCGTTGCCATTAGAGCATCTGCGTCAATGCAAGCAGAAAAGTATCCAATTTCCTGTTAATAAGTATGGAGAAAGCAATACCGAATATACCTAATGGATTTTCCAATAACATTCTTACGAAGTTTATGCAGGTAGTAAGCCATATTTTTCCATGTTGTGTTGGGAAAATTATAAATATTGTCCGGGTGTGTATAAATGAGATATTATCGATAAATATGCATAAAATTCCTAATTTTACATCCATTGTATTGCTACGTATTTAGCTTCCAATTTACGATGTGGGTGCTAGTGTTGTTCCATAAATGTAGGTACCTACAGTTTTATGGCGCCTGTGAATGGCGGATTGATTTTTTATGAGAAACTTTTCCATGGCGGAGGTACAATCGAAAATTTGTCAATACTTTTTATGATATGTTATTATCATTTGAAAAGTCTCGAATAGTGGTCACACGCACCCATTCTCTTAGCTACAGCGGTTGGAATATATGGTTGTCATTAAAAATGCCTGAAATTAATCGTTTTTCTGATATCTTCCAATACATGACCCAAATAAGCAAGTTACTGCTACCTTATTAGTAGAAGATTATGGCCATTGCCCAATAGAAACATTTTTGTCTAATTACAATTGCCCATGAGCGGGGGCTCTACATTCTTGCAAAAATCGAAGAAAAATTTCGCATAAAATTTAAGCTATCTGGAAATGTAGGTTTCGCTATTTGTGGGACAAACTGAAATGTCATACCATACAAATAATAACATAGTCGGCATAAGCCTTTGAACTTTGAATGCACAAGTCCACTAATATGATGACATCTTACTTAAAACATAAACTTCCATTGTTTACTTGTTTTATATAGAACATTTTTTAATCGTAACAAATTTTCCCCAAATAAATCATAACCTCAAACATTCTCCTTCTCAGAAATACAATCTTCGAAGCTTAGTAGGTTAGTTAGAATCGCGCGGGGTGTTTCACATGCCGGCCATATATTGAGTATTCGGGATCGATTCTGGATAAGTAGGAGTTTAAACTGCTACCATATCCAGAACATAATTGAGTAAAAATTACACGGGTCTCTTCTATTGCAATGGGTGGCGGGTGGACTCCGATGACGGCATTCGGGGGTCGGGAGGGGTGAGAGACTCACAATGAATGTCGTTTAATATCTGACTGTAAGCTGTCTGATCTAGTGTTTGGTTCTGGATTTCGAGACAGTCGAGGAGATCCAGCGGCTTCGTTGAGTGTGTGTGCTTGTTGTGTCCAACTGCCGCCGGTTAGCATGAGAATAAACGACGGCTTAAGCGATTATCGCGCCAATTAAGAAGAAAAAGAAGTCGAGGAATGTCTCCTGACTCGCTTAGGAGGGAATGCCTACGGTAACAACCCAACAAGAATTGCTTGCTGAGTATCTTGCTGCGCTTCTTAACCGGGAGCATGAAAGGCTCGTTGTGGGAATGGAAATGTTGCAGGGGAGCCATCAGGAGGCATCCCATCGTTGTCATGCTAGTAATATTCTGACAGGTCTGAAGCTTTGTCCACTGCCAATCACTAGTACCAGGCGGACACCGAACGGCCAATTGCTTTAAATGTCACGCGCTATATATCTTTTTGTCTCTGCCCCTAGTGCTACCGGCTAGTGATTTGAGGACCGTTTGGCGGGTTTGGGCCTTAGTGTCAATTGCTGTTGCATACGCTAAGAAGGAGAGCAAACTGTGTGAGCTGGCACCCAAAATGTTCGGGTTGATTCTTAAATATAATCCTCGATCACAGCAAATCGACCATAGACGTAATCTGATTAGCATTAAGAGGCCAAAAATATGATTACCAAAACTAACCTGTAATCACGTTGATTTTAATAGGCTTCAAAATTGTAGGTTCCTGCGCTGGGGGAAAAACATTAAGACGCACACCGCAAACGGAGATGAATCTCGGCCAAATACCCAATAAAGGGTGTAAGAGCCAGCTGTATATATACATATATGTATATATAATCCGAAATGTAAAGAAGCCAGGCACTACACAACCTCCCTCCCTACATGCCTACAAAAATCCAATTTAACCTAACATTTCCTCCCCCTTAGTCCGACCATTTCCAAAACCGATTTGCGGGCCTACTGTTCGATGAGCTCGTTGGCATTCGGCTATAGTGAGGCTGCTACAACAATAGCAACAATGTTCTAATTGCCAAAAGAGTTGTTTTCATTTTTGTTACATTCCTCCAGCAATTAATTTTAGCATTAGCAGTTGATACAATTTGGTTTTTTGGTATTTGTTTATTAATTTTTTTCTTTTCGCGTTTTTATTTCCCACAGAAAAATTTAACCGAATTCTAAATAGCGAAGTGTTAAAGTACTTAGCTTTATGGGAAATAATTTGAAATGATGTTGGGGAAAATTCAACACTTTTTGCATATATCTGTGGAAAGTTTAACAAGTCAAAATAAAACCAGCTAATTTTTCATTATCAGTGGTCCTGGAAATTCTTTTCATCAGCTTTTCAACGCTCTGCGGCAGTCATACATAAACTTTTAATTTTTAAACGCATTTAAGAAATATTTGAATCACCAGAAACTTACAAGACACTTGCAGTACTTAAAAGCCATTTAAGTGGCGAAAGCGAACGCCTTTGGAGGAGGAGGAGTGAAAAAAGTTGTAAATAGCTTCGAAAAAGTTAACACTGACACTGACCCTTCGATACGCAGTAGCTTTAAGGAAGTAGCAACGACTTTTTTCATTCACCCGCCTTCGTTCATGGCAGTTTGGTGAAAAGACAAACTTGGTGCCAATAATAAGCAAAAAACACTTCAAAGTTCCAAAAGATGCGCACAACATGACCTGAACTTTTGTCGCTTTTTCTTTCAATTCTTTTTACATCTACCAAATTTTCTGGTCGCGCCAATGTACTTGTAGTAAGTGTATGTAGTCTTTTTTGTTATTTCTGCATGCACAAATTTAACTTCCTTTCGAAGTCATACAGTTGGAACCCAAATTTTGAGAAAAACTAAATAACTATGGGGGTGACATACATTTGTGTGTATGGTATGCATTTTCTATGCGGGTGGAGTGCGCGCACACTAATGTAAAGTGTAAATTTGTATGTTTGTATTTACATGCCTTCAGATAGACAAATATTCCGTTGTGCCAAAATATAACAAAGTAAACAGAATTCTTTTTTTTCTGTAAATGAATTTAAAATGCTACGTTTTATTGATTTTACGTTGTGGGAAAATAAACGCACAGTGGCTAACACAAATATGCGGACGAAAATGTTGCATTAAGGTAAACATATTTACCTACATACAGACGTAGTATTTGCGAACTGGGAAAAGGCAAGCATTGAAGCTTAAGTCCAATCAATATTTTGGTCATACACTTTTATTGTTATTTCTGAATTTTTAAGCTCTTAATGGGAAAACCAAGCGATTATTTCGAAACTTCATAAATTATAAAAAGTAATTTTTAATCCTCAAAAGTTAAACCATCTCTTCAACAAAGAATGGATAAGAAACAAAAAGAAGTTTTTTATTTCTAGCCAAACTCTTCGAATACAATATTCTTAGTGACAATTTTGTTTAAATTTCTTAAAAACTAAAATGATTGAATGATTGAATGATACTGAAGAAAGTTGAAATAATTCGTACCAAGGATTTACTATATATTGAAAATTGGGAAAATGGATTTTTTTAATTAATGCCTCTTTGAATGGTGTTAAAACGGTTGAGCAGTTTGAGTACAGTTGATATTTTGAGAGTTTATTTACACTAATTGGCACCTCGTCTGGTAAACTCGCTGGCGAGGTCTCGTTTGCTAAGCAGCTGGGGAGAGTTTAAATATTTGCCCTCATTTGAATTAGTTGGCCCCTCGGATCACCCCCACTCTAGCGCTTAATGCAATGCTAAAAGTAGATATTAAAGGCAAATTAGCCGCTGTGCGTGCCGCAATCAGACCAAAAGGCACGTGTTACAAACTTAACGTAAGCCTCGAGCATTTGTAGACTAGAAACTTAGAAACACTGAGTTCACCCACGTGGTGACTGGGTCCGCTCGGGACCTTCTCCATCCACATCTGCTCGAACCCAGTGTATCGACGCCTACATCAATGAGAAAGCAAATATTAATCTAGGCTGCTGGATCCAGATGCAACTATAAATGTAGATGAGCCAGGAAATTAAAGCTAAATGTACGGAAATCGAGGCAAGACACAATTGGGTTTTTCTCAGGAAAGGCAGCTTTCGGCCACCTGCTGGAAAAAGTCCAAGATTTGAAAACTCTCTAATGGGAGATACCAGACAACCAGTGGTATTCACCAGGCATTTCACTTTCCGCTTATTGGCTTTTCAAAGGAAGTATAGAAAGATTTGGCTGGTCACCGCTTCTGTGCTACCGGAAAATTTAAAATTTGCTCAATGCATGAATTACTTAAAAAAGCAAATTTTTTTTGTAACAAATCCATAAATTATCTGAATGGTTGATCAAAGTGGTGAATAGCGATGGATAAAACTGACAAAAATTAATCATAAGCACGTTTGTCTAATAAATGCTCCAATTTAAAAGAACCAGCGGAGGGTTTTAAGATGTACGCCCAATATTACTGTGGCCATGCGCAATAACCGCCTAAGTCGACTTAAGAAAGAACTGAGCTTAATATACCACATTATTCTACTAACGAAATTGCCGTTCTCACAACAGTCGTGTGTATGCTACCGAAACAACCCGGACTTATATCTGGCCAAGGACTATCACTCCAGCAGCATTCACCAAACACATTTATACTGTTATCGAGAGAGGCGTCCTAGGTACTTAAGTACATTTTTATTTGGGTAATTTCTGATTAGTTTCATTCGAGATATTCGACTTAAAAATTATTTAAACAACGTTTTTTTTTGCTTGTACGTCCACTGTTTTTAAAATATTTGTTCAAGGGCATATCAATTAGTAAAAACCATCAATAAAATTTGAACCAAGCTCTGACATTCAAAAATGGCTGCTTATTGATACATTTTTGAATTTACGATTTTTCGCCAGGTGTTTCCTACTTGACATAGTTAAACAAGAATTTGTATGGAAACTTTTTTGTAAATTATCGAAAAGGTCGGGTGAACATTTTTTCACCGTCGGGAGACCCTCTATGTGTATTCTTTTTTTTCTTTAGTCTACTTACGCGATTTGTCCATGGGAGATGTGCAACACTGTATTTGATTTTTTCTGTTAAGTGTATGACTTGGCGCGCGAACTGGATTGCGAATATTATTGGTAGTGGAAAATTCGCGTGAAGGCAAAGTCGCAAAAATCGTAATTTTATGGAGGCCTAGTGGAATTTCCTTCAAAATGGCAAGAAGTTATCGACGAAAAGAGTGCATATATGACTTCGATCATTTTAACTGTAGTAAATAAAGCACAAATGCACAATTTTTTTTTGATTATGCCATGCTACAAAATTGACAATATTTTTGAACTGAGAAAATAGAAATATGCGTGTATATAAACTCAGAAAATGGACATATGAGCGAGACTACAGACTAAAGCAAATTTCCGTCACAGAGCATGTCAATTTTTCAAAAGACCCTAAAGTGTCATTAAGGATTGTAGATTCAACAGAATTTCATAAGGGATAGAAATATGGGTATCAAGTGAAAGACGGATTGATTTTCATAGATATCCTGTGGGAAAATGCCTCAAAATATGAATATGAAAAAGAATGGATATGAATGAAAATCGTCAAGGATATTCAAGGATAAAAACTTAAAAGGACTTTTTTATGAAAGGATTTGAATAAAAAACGTCAAACATATGCAACAATAAAAACTGCAAAGAGAATTTTTGAGATATTCGAGATATATATTATTGTCAAAGGGTTTAAGCGAAGAATTTTCGAAAAAGTATGTTCAAAGATAAATACTTAAAGGGACGTTTTTGAGGTATTTATGGTAGATACAGGGTTATGGCCCACCCTTTTGCGTTTGCTTTTTGAACCACCTATTTTTTTGTGAATGGTAACACAAATGACAAATCAAATGTGTTCATAATTTACTTAACATTTGACATTTCCGAAATAGGTCGCTATACGCTTGAACAAAATTGGGAAATATTGAAAACCTATTTCCAAAGTGGGCGAGTCTTCTTCTTCTTTTCTGATTTTCACATCGGTGGCTACGTCAATAAGCAAAATTGTCGGATTTGGGGCTCAGAAAATCCACACAAATCCACACACAAAGTTGCACTCGAACTTTTGGCTACCGTTTTTGAAAACCGAATAATCAGCCGAAATTCCGATATCAATTGGCCGCCTCGGAGCTGTGATTTAAGCCCGTTGGTATATTTTTTGTGGGGAGTCGTTAAGGACAAATGCTATGAGAACCATTCAGAGACGATTGATGCTTTAAAACACGAAATCGAAGTTGCCATTCATGAAATTGGAGCCCAAACAATCGAAAATGTGCTTAAAAATTGGGTTGATCGAATGGCCTACTGTTAAGCCAGTCTAGGCAGTCATTTGAACAATATTATTTTTCATTCATAAATGACAATGTTCAATCTTCAAAATAAAAAAAAAAGTTTGAAAAAATATTGATTAATTGTTTTTTATAGCCAATTCAAAAAGCAAATTTTACATGGCCCACCTTATATTTGTGTGAAAGGATTAAAATGAAAGTTGTCAAGGATATCCAAGGCTAAAAACTTTAAAGGACATGTTTCAGGTATTTCACGTATGTATTTTTGTGAAAGAATTGGAATGAAAATTGTGAAGGATATTCAAGGATAAAATCTTTAAAAGAAATGCTTGAAGTATTTGAGCCATACATTTTTACGGAAGGATTTTAAGGAACATTGTCAAGGATATTTAAAGAACAGTTTTGAGATATTTACCAGAGGATAGTTATGAAAAAAAATCTTAAGATTGTGTGCACTATCCTCTTTCGTTTGACACTAATATTTCCTACAAGGTATGGTATTTTATACTGATAGGATTTTCCTGAATCACACAATCCTTGCTAAAATTTTAAGTGCCTTAAAAAAAGGGGGGCATTCTGTGAAAAACCTAAAACGGAGATCTGATATATTGGAGCTCTAGTCTCGCGTGTATATCGATTTACTCTTGTGTGATATGAGTTGTGGTGTCTAGGCTTATGTTAACTACGGAAAAATTTGCGCCAATCTATCACTACCCCAAAATAGCTAATAAAAAAAACAACCGATATAGATGACTATAACATGCGCAAAATAGATGTAGTAACATAAAATATATTCGCCTTACCTCACCCGCACACCTTTGAGTTCAAAAAAGAAATATTTGCTGTTACTCTTTTGAACCCTACCTTTAACTATGCGACCTCTGTTAATTGGTATTTCTGACATTCACGCAAAATGGGTTTTTGTTTTGTTTTTTTTTTTTTGTTTTTTCGAGGAAGCATGCGGCCACTTTTTCCATTAATTAACTACCAACAAATAAGAATTTCGGTTACACGTGTGCGACTGTAACGACTGTGCAACAGTAGCTCCTACACAATTCCACAATGCCAACAAAAACATTATTATTGCTGCAAGAGCAGCAATTTAATTACTCGTGCAACATATGACGTACCCACCAACAACACGCACACAAACACACAATTGCACACTCAGTTCCAAATATTGGCATACTGGCAGTGAGTGACGGACGGCCAGCAGCATTCTCGCACTCCTTCCTGCCCTGTTCTTGGAAGGTGAATTTTTGAAGGCGGTCAGTTGAAGCCCCATTTGCTGTGGCAACATGTTTTGACAACTTCGCTTGACATTCGAGGTCAATTGTATGTGTTGCCAGGCGGACTCGCCTTGCTTTGCAACGCTTGAATTCGCCACAATTTATTAGTGTTTCCCTTTTTGTGCGCTCTAGCTACTGCTCTTTCGGTATTTGCTCGTTTTTTGTTGTTTTTGCAAGCATATAAATTAATACTGTCCGACTGCATGCAAAATTTAATACAGAGATAAAGTTAAAAACTGACAGCTGCGACAAGTTGTTGCCGTTTTTGTTGTTGTTATTGTTGTTGTTGCTGTGGCGCGTTTTTACCATGAATGATGCTTGTGGCCCCTTGCTTCAGATGAAGGCTTGATAGGTCGGCCGCTTAATACTGTTATTTTTTGTTTATTTTCGGTTGTGGTTATATATAAATCGTCGTAGGTTTGTTGATGGATGAGCCTTTTGCCCGCGTGGAGCTGATGCATAGTGAGAGTATTTGTGTGTTTATGTGACTGATAGAATGTGTGACAGCTTTTCACAAATTTGAAAAACTGCTATAATTAAGATTAGATTAAAATATTCGTATGAATGTACTTTTTGAGGATTTTTTTTGTTTGTTCTTATTTTTGGTTGTGGTCTCATGTGAGTGGACAAAGGTGTTTAGAAAAACCTATTCATATTTTTTTATTTTTAAACGAGTTTTTGGCTGGGATTGGTTGGGTTGGACTGATTTAATACAAGTCAAAAAGTTCGGCAATGGTGGAGTCGTAGTGCCATGTCGGTTTTAATAGATTATTTAGGATTTGAAACCTTGCGGAATTTAGTATGTGAGTCTATAATTATCAGTTTCTTTTTTAATTACATCGTGGTAATTTCTGATAGAGCTCGGTATATGAAAGAATATGAATATCACTCATTTTCATGGCATCCGAGCCCAAAATTCGTAGCCTTACTCAAGCAAAGCCTTAATACTCACAGAGAAAATCTTCCGTGTTATCCGGCTCCTCTAAGCAAGACAGGCACATCGGGTATTCGAAGACTCTAATGGTGGTTATATGCTGACTCCATGCGTTATGTCCTGTAATAATACCAACCATCAACCGAACATCTTTTCTAGAAGAAAGTTCGACAGTTTTCTGTTCGGGCTTGTCACAAAACATTTTGCAGTTCTGCAGTGCTTTAGACTGGACATCTCTTACGCTCTTTATGTAAATTGCATTCATAATCACTGACTCCTGTAGAACTGATTTCGGATTATAGGCTCTGGTCTCTGTGGGGTAACCACTGATCCGCAGTTGGCCAATTCATCGGCAATTTCATTTCCTTGAACACCGCGGGGTTTTAAAAGCTATATAAGTACAAGCTTATTCCGTCTTCCAACAGAATTAAGCCTTTTCTTACATTCTTGAACAATCTTTGAGGTTTGCCTTGCGGCCCTTCAATGTAGCCTGACTGTCACTAAGGACTCCAATCTGTTTCCCGGTCCATCTTCTCTCAATTATCCATTTGGCTATTTTCAGAATGGGAAAAATTTTCATTTGGAAAACAGTTGCCATTCCTCCCATAACGTAATGATACTTATTACTATCGTTAAAGTATCACCCGGCTTCAGAAAATATTTTATTCTTGGACCCATCCAAGAAAGAAAATATCCGTCAAATTTCGTGGAATACACTCAGTATTACGCCATTGCGAGAGCATCAAATTTCCTTTAAAATGAATCAATGGGCTTAAGAAGGTCCTTAGAGACCAAAAACAGTAGATATTGATATTAAAGATTTTTCGGTGTCCCGAAGTTCCGTTTTCGTGCCAGAAACCATTGCTACACAATTACATTTATTGCTTCCTGCTGTATGTTAAGATCCAAGGGAAGCAAATCAAGAATAGCATTTTGGGCATCGCCGGAGGTTGTACTCATGGCACCCGTAATGCATAAACATACTCTTCTTTGCAGTATGGACTTAACCATGGTCCGTCGCCACCAAACCACAGAGGCGTAGGTAAGTGAGGATTGGTCTGGACCACAGCAGGTTTCAGACCCCAGATTTTAGCAAAGGCTCTACGGCATTTCTGAAAAATCTTTGATTTGCCATTCACCTTCAGCAAAACATGTGTCATCCAAATTAGCTTCTAATCCTAGATTACTCTTAGATACTTTAACTTCACCCATAAGCCTGAGTGTCACACCTTTCAGTTCTGGAAGACCAAGTCCATGCAATTTCCGTTTTCTTCTGAATAGGACTAAGGAAATAGCCTGTCTAGTGCACCAGTAATCGATTTTTTCCAGAATTCACTGCACTTTTCGTACTAAAGTATTTTATGTGAATGTGCGGCCTTGTTTTAGTTTAGTTTGTTTAGTTTTCTTCAATAAATCTGTAGGGAATGCGGGAAAGCGGCTACCGAAAGCCCTTATTAGGGACATGTTAGTAGGACACAAAAGATTCTATAATATTCCTCGGCTCCCATGTTGCCCATCACTTTATCTTCTTCTGTCGCATCTCATCTTATTCGCTCGTAGCTTATCTTAACTATTCTTATCATATAAGGACTATGAATAAGTTCGTGCGGTTTTTTTTCGAAATTTGAAACTTTATTGACGTAAAATGGTTACAAATTTAATATTCATAGTATTGTCCATCGCTTGCTACTACTTTTTCCCATCTTTCTGGCAATTCACGGATTCCCTTTGTGAAAAATTCGGTCGGTTTTGCCGCAATCCACGAATCGATCCATTTTTTGACTTCATCGTAATTACGGAAGTGCTGGTCAGCCAGGCCATGTTGCATCGATCGGAAGAGATAGTAATCGGATGGCGCAAGGTCTGGACTATACGGCGGGTGGGGTAGGACATCCCATTTGAGCGTTTCTAAGTATGTTTTGACCACTTGTGCAACATGTGGCCGAGCATTGTCATGTTGCAAAATAACTTTGTCGTGTCTATCGGCGTATTGCGGCCGTTTTTCTCGCAGTGCTCGGCTCAAACGCATCAATTGTCGTCGGTAGACATCCCCCGTAATCGTTTCATTCGGTTTCAGTAGCTCATAATACACAACACCCAGCTGGTCCCACCAGATACACAGCATAACCTTCAGGCCATGAATATTCTGCGCCGACGTCGATGTTGAAGCATGGCCAGGGTATCCATACGTTACCCGACGTTTTGGATTGTCGTAATGGACCCACTTTTCATCGCCAGTCACAATTCGATGCAAAAAACCCTTTCTTTTGTGCCGTTGAAGCAGTTGTTCGCATGCCATAAAACGGCGTTCAACGTCTCTTGGCTTCAATTCATACGGCACCCAATGGCCTACCTTTCGGATCATTCCCATGGCTTTTAAACGTTTGGAAATGGTTGATTTATCAACTCCCAAAGTTTTTGCAACCTCTTCTTGCGTTTGAGCCGGATCTTGATCGAGCAATTCCTCCAATTCGGTATCCATGAACTTTGGCGGCGCACCCTCGCGTTCTTCGTCTTCCAAGCCAAAATCACCACTTTTAAAGCGTGCAAACCACTTCTGGCACGTTCGCTCAGCTAGAGCATGCTCACCATAAACTTCCACCAAGATACGATGACTTTCGGCTGCTTTTTTCTTCATATTAAAATAATGAAGAAGAATTCCCCGCAAAAACACATTATTTGGCACGAAATTCGACATTTTCAAGTGTGGTAAAAATATTGTTGTTTACGCTTCAAATAAAAAACTTATACTGACGTTTGTGCCTTACGACAGTAGCTCTCCAATGAATGTTTGGAAATGTGGATCGATGGAATAATAATCAAGTTACGCCATCTGTTGTAAAACCGCACGAACTTATTCATAGTCCAATATTTTATCAAACCTTTTTGTCTTATCCTAAATTATCTTGTCTCCTTTCGTCTTATTTTATCTTATCTTATATAATTCACTTTATCTTATCACATCTTATCTTATCTTTTCGTTTCTTACCTCATCTGTTCCCTCATCATCTCTTATCTTATCTTCTCTCATTTTATATATTAGGATTATGCCTTGATCTACTTTGTGTGACTTTCAATGACTATTTATTCCGTCAGGCCTTTGTAAATCGGCGAACCGTCGTCTCTGAATTTAGAACTTTTCCCGATGGCAACGATCATGAAAAAATGATTATTGTAATTATTTTTCCTTTAATCGGCCCTTATCATGTTACGCTACTCATTTCTTTTCCTTCCGACCGAGTTCTGAATTGCATACCCCAACGGAATCAACGACGTAATCACCTCGCTCAGGGTAATGAAACGATAGCTTGCATTCAATTTAAACCTCCTTAAAAACTTCATTTGGATTCATGAGTTTATTTCCTTAATTCACAAAAGCGCTAGCCGAAAAAACAACAAAAAAAAATCAATTTCAATGAACTAAATTCATGCGAAAGAATTCCGAACGTAAATGAAAACGAAAACGTGTATAAAAATGCCACTAAGAATTTCAAAAGTCAATTAGCACTCGCATGCTTCACTGAGTTCAGCGACAGCCACTTCACCTCATTTAAGCTCACTCGGCGCGCGCATTTCTTTAGCTTTATTTGCTTGAGTTTGAATTACAAAGGATAGTAGAAATCAGGAATTTCATGGCATTGCTCGAAAATTTTCTATTACCTAACGTTATTAGCATCCGTGACCTGAAATTTGGGCGTCAATATTCGCTGCTATAACAACTATGCAAACAATGTGCAAAGTCAATCGTTCTCCACCTACTCTCTTCGCTCATTCACTTAGCCTTCCTTACCTTTAATGCTGGCATTGGTGATGACTTTTCGCTATGTGCATTGTGTGTGAGCTGACCAATTCAAAAATTCTTGCATTCGATTATGCGAGCATTGGGGATCCTCAGTGTCGACTTTCTCAATCGCTGCAAACATTTGGTGGTTAAGAGAGTGTGGAGTGAGAGTAAAAAACTAATTTAATCTATATTCTCGCTATTTCAATTATTCGTAAATTTTTTCACTCTAGCTGATGGCATTTGGTTGAGATTGAGGTGAGATGTGTTTTTGACAGCAGTCACATCTACGAGTATATGTATGTATGTAAGTTGTTTGCGGTGTATAAGCGAAGTATTTAGTCGCAACCTTGCGATGAAATTTTGAATTAGTAAACTTTTAGTTGTTGAAAAGAGACTGTCGTTTTTCGGTTGCCAAGACATTAAATTATTGAATCTTGCGAATAGGTGTTCAGTCACGTTTGCTTTAAGTCTATAAAAATACAAAGTTAATGCAAATTAGTTTTTGAAGAAGAAATAGCAATTACTTTTAAGTTTTTATTAAAATATTAGTCATATCCGACGTACGTTGTTAAGGCCTAAAGTGTTTACCATTAATTTTAGAACAAAGGTAGAATTTTTCTTGTTCTTCTCTTATATGAAATATTCATAAACATTTCCCCAGTAAGTATGGCAACATTTTCGTGGCACTGTCATATAATGAGACTCCTTTTTTCGAGAAAAGAAGCCCAAGTTCACCCTCTGCAATCAAATTTAATTTGGCGTACTCGTATGTGTGAAATGAGAGGCCAGAACTCTGCTGCCGAATCTCCAATGGGGTTGCAGCCGAAGTTACTCTCACGATTTTGCTTCAAATGGCCAAACCTAGTAATCTATCATCCCCACTGGCACCTATCGACTATCATTCAAATTGTGTTCACCTTTATTTGAAGTCTATATTAGTGTATATTTCCCATGCACACAAGAAACGTTCCATATTCTGAATTTGGACTAAGACTGATAAGAAGTAAGATATTTCCAATTATCCTGATCCCGTGACGATTTGTTTTAGAAAATTTAATTTCATCTAGCCTGCATACATATGTTTCGCATAAAAGGCGAATTGGATCATAAGTAAGACTTTTAGAAATATTTCCACACCAACGTCACCTCTTCTTCATCCTTTTTTTTTTTTTTGCCCCATTTCAATTAGAGTACGTAATTTCCAGATTCTTCGATCAAGGCTCGTCTCAGTGTTTAATTTCGTACGTTTCATACCTCTTTTTATTTGCTTCGTTCATTTGTGTTGTGATCGGCCTGGTTTAATTGGCGACGTGGCGATGTTTAATACGTTTTTTGTCATGTCTGATTAAGGTTTCCTCTGGACATGCCCACACTAGCGAAGACGACTTTCTTGTATTTTTTGCTCAATCGGAGCAATTTTAAGAAATCCACGAATGAATCGATTAGGCACATTGTCCAGCATTGTGACCGAGGCTGACCATCTCAAAATTTTCATTTCTGCCGTTAGAAGTTTTCTTTCGTGTGACCTTTTTATAGGACAGCATTCAGCTCCACATAACAAAACGGAAATCACGTCGGTTTTATATATTTTACCTTTTCGGTAAAGTGACATTTTTTTCACATAGCAGACCCAGTTAGATTTTCCATTTTATCCATACCGAGCGAATCCTATGTCTTCATTAACTTCTCTAGTGTTTGTTATAGCGAAACTTAAGTATTTAAACATCGGGACACCATTTAGTAGGCTGCCATCCAATAAAATTGGTGTTAAGCTTGTTGCTGTTGATTTGGTGGAAAACTCCCAACACATAACCTCTGCCTTTTTCCTGCCTATTTTTAGCCCATGCGCCTCGAGATTGTTTTGCCACTAATTGAGTGTGGCTTGGATATCATTTGTATCTTCGCTCACTAGCACAAAGTCGTCTGTGTGCAGTATGGTCCACGGGGTGTCGTGTTCAATGTTGACAGTTATATCGTCAATGACCAGGTTGAATAGAAGAGGGCTCAATCGGAACTTTGTGTACCCCTACATTTACTCAAACTCATCGCTTTTGCCAGCTATTGCTCTAACTTTTGTGGTTACATTGTCGGACATGTCCTGTATTGCTTTGAGTACTCTATCGAACGATTTTTCCAGATCAATGGAAATAAAATAGAGGTTTTTCTTATTTTCTCTGTAGTTTCTCATTAGTATTGGTATTGTGCCCAGGGTCACCTGGAACAATAAGATTTTCAGCATAAAAAGTATGTAGTGTGATATGCTCTTCAGTAAAAGGCCTTTCAAACTCTGTTCTTCCGTTCTGGAGATTAGAGCGTTAAACAGGAAAAGTTTTAAAAACTGGGTTTATTATATTCTGCTATAGGTATTCCATACGTCTTCCACAACCATTTTTATTAACATTTTTAGTGCATGTAAATATGTCAGACGGTATTATGATAGTTTGGAATAGAAGACATAAATAGCTTAACAAAAATAAGAAAAAAAAATTCGGAAATGCTGTAATGTATTTACCTTTTAACCGTTTTATTATACCACTGTTCCTACTTTTGACATTATTCTTAAATTATTCCTGATTAAGGGGAAACTCATAGCAATTTCGGCAACAACAAAAATGAGCAATAAATAATCTTCAAAGTTAGAAAAATTTAAAAAAAAAGAAAAATTTAGAATATTGTTTTATGGTCGGGAAGTTTAAAGTCTCTTTATAAAACCGTCTCTCGATCAAAAAAGATACTAGTTATTAATTTTTTAATGCAGCAAATATCGAAAATTCGGCTTATTTTTATAATAAAAAATGAAAAGTTTGGAGGTATGTGGAAAATTTGGAACAAAATCTACACTATGATTTCTCTTTTTTCACCTTTGGGGGAACTTTATACGTCATACAATTAATATTAGAATATGGTAGAAGGACGCAATTCGTATTGTATTTATTTTGCTCATTACCTCAAAGTTTTTGGGTGCGGTGAGGAAACGCGACTTTCACCTTGCGGATAGCTTCCTAATACCATTTTTTATGTAATTCGTGCTCCAGATGTTCTTTTGAGGCTTTTACCAAGCCGGCGATCCCATGCTATTTCACTCTTCGATCTCTTGTAATAGCAGGAGTGTCTACTGTATGACGAGAACGAGATCCATGCAGTCGTTCTGCTAATAAAACCATGTTTAAATTTATTTACCAAAACCCAAACGATGAAAAATCATTTCCGATTGACTTTGGTTTTTTTTTTCTCTTTTGCATGAAAGTATTCGATCACTGCACGAAATTGCTCATCTACACTCTTAATTTGGAAAAAGTGCCAATAGAAGAACGATTTATTATCATAAATTGCAAAATTTTATTACTCCTTGTTTACATATTAATTGGTAATCGAAATTTTTTGAGGTGAGGAAGGATATTGAGAGGAGTCTCACGACGCCTGTAATAATAACTCGTTTGCTTATCTTCTTGTAGACTTGTCGCAATTTACTCGTCTTCTGCGAGGAGATCAACATTGGGTGACTGTTTATAGGAATGTATGTACAGACTTTTCAGGCAGACTTTTCAGAAAGAGGTGACTTAGCACTGCGAACTCAAAGATCTATTGTGCCCCCTCACGAATTCAGAGTATGTCTCTGATCCCGACTTTCTCAATAAGTTTTAGTACAATGACGACAGTGTTCCCATCCTCACTAAGCCGTTTCTATACTTGTTTTGCCAGTGTTGAGTGAATTCTCATAACTAACAGGCTGACGTGTGGGTTTTAGTCGCCTCTTATGACTGGCATCCGTTACCACGAGTTCTTTCTAACCCCTTAACTCTCTGGGAGGACGAAAAAGTCTGTGTTCTAAATGCGCGGTGCGGAATCAAAAACTCCAAACCTTTTCTGTTAATGGGCAGTCGCGACCATTTCAGATACTTTCAGTTTTATCTCATAAATTTTTCTTTTATAAAAGCAACCGCCTACCTGATCAATGACGGCATCAGGCTGCGGTATAACAAAAGGTGCTGAGAAAATGGGTTAAAGAGAAAATAGATGAAAAAAGGGGGGCATAGATAAAAAATGTCCTACAACAACTACATAGCTAAAACGACTAAAGGGGCTCCGACAGAAAGCAATTCTATTGCGTATAATGAAAATCCGCTTAATAAACGCGAATAAACTAGAAAAAAATTGGTAAGCCGAATGGATAACTAAAATAAAAATAATAAAAATGTAATTAACGCCAGCAAACGCCGAGTCTCCTCGCGCTTAAGGCGCTGCGCGTTAAATTGACCCTTTGTCACTTATATGTATATACAAACATACATACATACATATATTTAGCTTACAACGCTCATCAATGGTGCTTCAAAGTCTTTGTTTTCGAGCGAGGGAGTTTTTTTTTGTTTTTGTTTTTTTTTTTTTTGATTTACCTTTGTTCGATTTTTCTAGTCATCTGGCCCAAAAAAAATTGAAAAAAAAACGAAAAAAAGATGAATAAAAATCAAGTCAAGAAATTAATGAAGTAATAGGAGTGGCTGTTGCCTCATTCGATTATGTTCTACTCATTTTTGTTGTTTTTTCTTAATTTTTTTGTTTGCTACTTATCTACCTACTTACCCATTCATTATGCGTTTGTTGTTATTGTAATCTTCATTATGTTCAACACAAATCTCCCTTCATATTGTTTCCTTTTGCTTGCGTTCATTCACTCTCGGCCCATCGGCCGCCCATTCAATTTCATGTTAAGTACTACATAAGTACCAGCCTAAGTACAATGACTGTGGCAACTCTATTCTCAAGGCATTTTTAATTCTTTTCTCATCTGTAATAATTGTCATTATGTTGTTATTGCAACAACGCTTTTTTTACTATTCTTACAATGTTATGTACGGCCGTCCAGACAGTCGGAGTTCAAAAGTTTAATTACCATTTCAGTAAAAGAATTTCATTTATGTAGTTCAGAGCATTTGATTTGGGCTGAATAGCACACGAATACTTTATGGAGTATAGAAAACGTCTGAGGGAATGAGGATATATGTACCTGCTGTTGCACACGCATTGAAATTGTTTCAGATTGCTGTCATTACCGGGAATGATAGAAGAGAAGATTGCACCCTGGGCGATCCGTTAGCTTTTTGTAGTTTGAGTTTGACAGCCAATTGTTCTCCTCGTAATGTCGAAACGCATAACAAATCACTTTTGCTTAATTCTTTTCACCCGCATCTTCTTCACTCTACAAAAATATAATTCAAATATCTCAATTAAAAAGTGTTCATTATAAACTAATAAATTTTGCTTGTTTTTCAATTTCACTTAAAAGTTTAAGATTTTTGTTTACAAGTTGTATGCGATTTTCTTTGTTTGTTTAAGACTTTGAATCTTCTCTTTTATCTTTCTTGCAACATTATTATACTGACATGATTTGCTGTCGCAATGAAGTTAATGTTGTTGCTGTGATGGCTACGCGCATTTTGCGCATTTCATATTCTCAAGCGTTTGTTTCATTCATGAATAAATCATTTGCTTTGCCCTTGCATATCTTCCGGTTAATTGTTTTATTTTGATTCTCGTTTGTTATTGTTGATTTGTTCGTTCAACATTATAATCCTATAAAATCGTATAAACGGGATTAGTGCACCCAATGCGTATAGGTATTCCGGAGCATTTTTATTTAACAATAGTACCAACTATTTTCGGAAATACAATACAGAATCATTTTTATAAACATACACTTGTGCACGCATAATTAAGTCACTTCATTTTTATTATGGTACAATAGTCGCAATATTTTTCATGCAAAATTTAGGCCCCTTCGATTCGACAAGTGTTAGCAATTGGCAAATAGATGAAGCAACTGGTATAAATAAACATTTGTTGGTAGCTCTAGGAAAGAGCTGCCAAAACTTCCATTTGTTTGGAAGCACTTAATGAGCATTAGTAAGGCCGCTGTGTGAAACAGGGCCACTTTTGTTGATTCAACTCGTTATTTGTGATGCGCGTACTTTATCAACACCCTTTGTCTACTTGTTCCTCCCTATGTTGTTGTTGACTATAGACTAAAAACTAACTATTTCAAGGTGTGTGAACATGACGGGAACATCAAAAGAGGATTCGGATTGTTAAAGCAACATGCGTATCTCTGTGTAAACGCAGTCTAATGAATCTCTCTTTACAGAGAATTGACAGTATTGAAAATAGTGAAATACACCAGTTTTATCAGGTGTCACGGTATCCACTAGCGGCGAATCTTACTCAATAAATTTGATGTTGCTTTCACATGCAATTTTTCGTCAAGTATGCACAGCGCAGAGCTACCGAGCAGAGAAGAGACGATGTAAAGACGCATTTTTTCCTAAATTCTTTTTAAAAATATAATTATCTGCATAACCAAAACCCTACAAAGTTACCAGCTTTGAACAAACCTGACAAAAATGTAACAAATTTCAAAAAATTATAACACAAATTTTTAACTTTTGACCAGAATTTTTGAAAAATTTTTCCAAAATTGCGTTGATTTTTGGTAATTATTTTTTGTTTTCAGAAAGTTTCTGGGTGTATAGCTTTATAGCCAACGTAATTTTAGTATGATAAAGTGAAAGTTTAAAGTCGCTCAAAATTTGCGTTGATTTTTGACAATTTTTTTTTTTTGTTTTTGCATTCAACGATGAACATTTTTTTCCGTACAAAAGAAATTTCTTAAATTTTTGTGAATTTTGAACAAAGTTGGGAACTTTAATTTTTTAATGGTTTTGCTACTACGCTTAACGAAATAAAATTTTGCATGAAAAGTATTGCGAATATTGTAAAAAGATTATTATTATTATTATTATAATTGGCGCGTACACCCTTTTTGGGTGTTTGGCCGAGCTCCTCCTCCTATTTGTGGTGTGCGTCTTGATGTTGTTCAACAAATGGAGGGGCCTACAGTTTCAAGCCGACTCCGAACGGCAAATATTTTTTATGAGGAGCTTTTTCAAGGCAGAAATACACTCGGAGGTGTGACCACTATTAGAAAAATGTTTTTATTATGTAATTTTGGTTTCACCGAGATTCGAACCGACGTTCTCTCTGTAAATTGCGAATGGTAATCACGCACCAACCCATTTGGCTACTGCGGCCGCCGTAAAAAGAATTGTAAAAAGATTGCTTGACTTAATTATGCACAAAGAAACACATATCATTAAGTGAAATCTAAGTAGAGAAGCGTGGAATAAATCTAGTTGTACTTATGCAAATATATGCTTTTTTGGCGGAACCATACCCATAATTATACATTATACACGGAACCGATATGTTCCAGAGTTCAAACTTTTTAAAAGCCCATAGCTAGTTCTAGCGAATACGAGGCCGGAGCATAAAAAGTATTTCACTATCTTCTCCTTCTCAAAGTTAATGTTATGCATGCCGAACATATTTCGTAATTTTTGCCATGAGAAGTGAAAATCAGGAATCCACTAAAATGGTAAGCAGCTCCATCTTTTCAATTAGCTAAACTTCTTGGGACTGCGGACACCATGAACGACTTATCACTAAGCTAAACACTAACCCAATTTCTGATGTTTTTTTTTTTGTTTTTTTGGTGGATGAGGTAGGGTTCAAAATGCCTTCACACTTATAGTGACCGTCGTCTACTGCGTCGTTTGGTGTGGCCAGTGAAACGATTCCTCCTCTCCTTCTGGGGAGACACCCTTTCCGGAACTGCTTTCTATATTACTTTGGGAGGGCCCAGAAAGGCATCCATTAAGGACCAATTCTATTCACCCACGTTTGGGTCCACCATATTTGTAGCCAGCTTTCATGCTATAGGCTCGTCTTCTTGTGTCTCTATCTGTGCGGCTTCACTTTGTTGCACTGTG
The DNA here is from genome assembly GCF_027943255.1 of Anastrepha obliqua. Classification (NCBI taxonomy): domain Eukaryota; kingdom Metazoa; phylum Arthropoda; class Insecta; order Diptera; family Tephritidae; genus Anastrepha; species Anastrepha obliqua. The sequence goes on from NC_072892.1 coordinate 114,899,794, forward strand.
TCGAGGTCGATCTTTCTTTCCGTAGTACGTTCTCGACGGTAAACGGGAGTGCAACAAGTATACGAGGATTACCTTTTATATTTTGCGCCCAATAATGAAAGCACAGAAAAATAATAATAAAATTAGCTTAACTGTTGTTCTCCTTCCAAGTCAATACATTTTTGCATTCCCTTAAACCATTCACTTTTCCCATTCAAAAGTAGATATCTTCAAAAAGTTCAGCTGACATTTTATTTTTGATTTCGGGAACAAAAAGATTCCAAATCATTGGTGCAAGGCATGTGTCTCATTAGTTCGATTTTTCAAGTGCTCAAAAACTCTCTTGTATGAGCTGATACGTGATTCGTTTTCCGCGGTTGGTTTTCCTTAACTCTTCCAAAATTTCTAGGGAATAGATGGTTGTACACCACTTAGAATTGACTGTTTTAAGTTGCTGTAGTGGTACGGTTGCGACATTGTCAGATTTTCTGAAAATGCACTCGACCATTTACACTGTTGTGCTTCTTCCGTGACTTTCCACAACTTTTGTTGAATTTCATCTTGCAAACCCACACTGTCGATTACTGTTTTGTTTCCAACTCCTAAATAAGAGATTCGCTACCTGCTACTAGGCCTTAGACGGGTTTTGAACCATCGTCCAACTTTACACCATTTCGAAAAAGTATTTTTTTAGAAAATTGTCAAATTATGCGGTATTCAATGAGAACAAATATTTTTGATGTGCAAATGTTCACGCAATATTGGGTACTAATGCCCAATGATGCCCTAACTCGCGATATGTCACGTTAGAACCTTTTGTTATAAGTTAATCCACAGCATCGGTTATTTCTGGCACAACAACCGTTGACTGTCTTCTCAAAATTCATCCCGCAAGGATCGACGACCACTTTAGAAATCTTTGAACCAACCTTTTCGAATGGCTAAGTATGGTGCTTCTACGCCAAAGGTCAAAGTAAGTTGATCAATGCACTTCTGTCTAGATAATACGTGTCGAAAATCATAATAAATCATACCACGAAAATGTTCACGAGTTCATTCGAGCTTATGGGCGATATGAATTCATCAGCTCACTGAAGAAAACAACAAATAAAGCTCGTAAGTTGAAACTCTACATTTAAGTTTATTTTGAAAAATACGATAAATGTATTGAATTACAGCTCACCTCACGTAATGTTGCAAAGGTGACCCTGTTAAAAGGAAACCCTATTTGACTGCGAGGCCAGGAAGCCGGATCTCTTGTCAAATGAGAAGATGTCTCTCTGACTGCTGTTACTATAGCCGCATAAACTCTGAGCTCGTCACCGTGAAACCAGGCATGAAATACAGAATCCCTCTTTCGAAGAAAGTTGTACTTGTCTGATCCTGTAATAAATTTAGAGCATTAGTTCTCTGCTTGGGTAGAGAGACGCACACTGTATCAACTTCTACTTGTTGGAGAATTTTCAAGAGGTAAAGCAATGAGCGTTGATATACAATACAATTTGTGATATAGGTATATTTAATCAAGGCGCATTCATTAAAGGTGTTGGCACTACTCCACCAACAACAATGTTTTGTACGTTTGATTGTCAAGGAACAGCACCACCTATTGGGTCAACAAAACAAACTTCTCTGCATTCACAACAACTCAGTAAAATCTCATCGCAATTGGATGAGCGGTTTAGAGTATATAAACCACAATCAACAAACTTTCACCTTTGTATAAGTGAATATAAGATTATGAAGACCATTGAAGGTTCCAAAAGCCCATAAGTGTAATGGCATTCAGAGAATTACGAATCCCACATGGATAATATGATTTTAAAACTTATTTCACCTCACCTTTTTACACCGAAGAAAAATCGCTATTAAAAAGATAACACAAAAATTATCAACTATCCAGCAGGTGAGTCACATTTTGCGGCAAGTAACTCAAAGAGCAAAGATATTTTTATATTGCATCTTACTTTGAATTGTTCTACCATCCACTGGCCAGTCAAAAGAAAATCAAAGCTAGAAACGAACGTCAGCTCACTCAATATACTTATTCACTGACAAGGGTGTTTGGAGGGAAAACAGACACAGTTTGATAAAAATGATTAAAGAACAAAACAAACCACAGCACACACTGCGGAATGCCGGCTCGGGTCAAACGGCCAGGCAATAGTCGGCTAACCGCAATAATAAGATGGATGAGCAGCAGCACTTGTAGACAGCCCTCTGCGTAGCTTTGAAAGGTCACTTCAATCGTTTCCTCTTGATCGATGTTTCAGCGGATGGTCAAACGCGGTGGTGCGGTGCGACGTACAGACGTAACGAATTGATTAATGAACATGAATGACTGAAAACTGACCGAAATTGAATGGACAGCATACAGAGAATTTCGACAAGGCATAGCTAACAAGGGTAATGAAGGTGTAAATGTAAAAGATTGTAGGCATGTATGCACACATCCATACATATTAGGGTGGTCCAAAAATGCATCGGAAAAAATTTATATTAAAATTTTTATGCTGCCGCCCCCCTTAATGGTAAAGAATGAAAAATAAAAAGACCCGTATTTTTTTGTTTTTTTTAATCAGACCATATTTAATGGTGCCGCCGGGGCTTTGAAATATCCCATGTATTTTGCATGGGAAAAAAATACTTTTTCGTAGATTTCATGTAAAAACATGGAAAATGAATATATTTTAACCGGATATCTCAGTTTCTCTTCATAATTGGTCAGGGAATAACAACCAATTATGAAATAATTAATTTTTTTGTATTAACTATTTTTTATAGAACCCCAAAAAGCCCCCATAAAACGAAAATCTAAGAAAAAATCGAAAAACAATATTTTACATTACTTTTATGAAAATAGTTAATACAAAAAAAATTAATTATTTCATAATTGGTTGTTATTCCCTGACCAATTATGAAGAGAAACTGAGTTATCCGGTTAAAATATATTCATTTTCCAGGTTTTTACATGAAATCTACGAAAAAGTATTTTTTTCCCATGCAAAATACATGGGATATTTCAAAGCCCCGGCGGCACCATTAAATATGGTCTGATTAAAAAAAAAAAAAATACGGGTCTTTTTATTTTTCATTCTTTACTATTTTGGGGGGCGGCAGCATACAAATTTTTTTTGGACCACCCTAATACATATACACATATGTTAAATAGCTTGAAGGGAAATCCGCTGGTACCGAACTGGTGCACTTTTAGTGAATGTAGAACCATGACTAGTTTCGTTCCTTCTGTGTTTTTTTCTTATTAACAACTGGTGAGTTTAATGTTGCGTTTCGGTGAGAAGTGTCAATTGTCCACCACTGTACCTCTTCTGCGACAGTTCCGAACCAGTGCTAAATTCAAAAATCATGTTTCTGAGAAACAAAACGAGAACTTGGCGAAATAGAAAGTTAATAACAAAATTGTTCACCCAGATTTTCTAAGCAATACAAATTTTTCCATTCTCGGTAAGGTACTATTTCGCGTAACTGTCTTCGGCTATGCTGAGAAGAAATCTAGTGGTTGTAAGGTCAATTCGATGAATAACTACGTAATGCATTCAGAATTGGTTGTTTGGTTTCAGTGCTACGAGTACATATAATGTGCAATATGTTGTCAATTAAAAAAACATACTTTTTTCGCAAAAATTCATGGCGATATCCATCTTTATTCGATTCATTAGCTGAAAATTTGCATTTCCTCTTACTTAGGGAGGTACAGTAAATCGGAAAATTTGAGACCGCTTTTCTCGAATTTTTGCTTTTTTGAGTTATGCCATTCTTACAGCAAACGGGTTATAGGTATTTGGTTTTGATAATTGTTAATCACTTCATAAATTTCTTCGTGTATATTTACGTAAATTATTTGCCCTGATTAATTTTCTAGGAATAATTTTTTACTTGACTTCTGATTGATCCTTAATTTGATAAGAAACGTCGAAATGAATGAAATTTGTTTTCTAATGAAAATTGAGCATACCATCACAGATAATGGCAAATAAGCTAAGTAAATTTGTATGGAGAAAAAGCTGCTCTTTTGGCTCTGATGAAATCAAATTAGAGTAACAATCACTGCATTTATATTCTGGTTTTGTACTGTGTACGCAAAAATTTCTTGTCTAGGTATAATTTTTGGAGCTGAGTTATCACAACAAAATTAAAGAGTTGTTCACAACTTTGGTGATTTTGGAAACAACTATGTGAATCCCCTAAACATGAAAGGCAACACATCAATCAATAGGCGCTCAAAGGCATTTGTGAGCAGATGTTTACAAAAAAATTTCATACATTTTGACCCTGGACGATTTGAAATGAATAAGTATTACTTATAGCCAAAGACGGTTTCAAAATACGGTTGTTGGTGTGTTTTGCCTGTTTAATATTTAACAAATCAGTGGATCAACTTTCAAAGTATCTTTGAGTAAGCACTTCAGTAGAGAAGCAGGGGTGAAGAAATGCGGAAAACGTGTGTTTATTTTGCGCGCATTTTTTCTGAGAAAAATACTGTATATACATATACATCATCTTGAGCTGATATAGACACAAATACATATGCCCGGGAAAATAGGTCACATATGAGATGTGAATATCTGATACTGGTTTCTATTAGACATCAACTGAATTTTCGATTATAATGACGTCACGTCGATTCAAAATGGTATGCCAATAGGCAAGAAATAAGTGGAATTGAAACAACAATTGTTTGTGGCAACATGGAGAAAAGTAAGCATGAAATGTCATACAGAAATGTGTATACAGAAATTTTCATGTTGATAAATAACTATTTATGATTTGGAGTTTGTAAGAAACTTCGTTTATCTAGAAATCAACATAAACACTTTGGACGAAGTAGGCAATTGAGTAGTAGAGTCCTCTCTCCACGAGCAAAACCAACACTTTATAAGGCTCTTATCATGACCGTCTTATGGTATAGCGCAGACAACATAACGATGGCAACATCCGCTGAGGCGTCCCTTGGAGTGTTTGAAAGAAAGATCCCTCGCAAGATTTTTGGAACCTTTGCACGTTAGGGACGACGAGTGCCGTAGGCGATCGAACAATGAGCTGTATAAGCTTTACGATGTTATTGGCATAGTGCACCGAATAAAGGTCTAGCGGTTTCGTTGGCTAAGTCATGTCGTCCGAATGGATGCAAACGGCTCAGATCTGAAAGTATTCGATGTGGTACCAGTTGGTGGTTGCGGAGGAAGGGGAAAGCCTCCTCTGTGGAGAGGTGGAGTAAGCTGAGATTTGTCGAAAAAGACTTGTCTCCACTTCAGCTAAATACGGGGAAGTACGACCGACGTTTGCACTTGGGAGAGCAGCAAATTAAAGTTCCATATCCTAAATGAATATTTCGCTATTAGCTCTACAAGATTGTTGCTTAGAGGCTCTAGATATCACTTTCAGCCGTTGCTAATGATTTCGTCTGGGTAGTGTCTCTTCCTTTGAATGAAACAACACACAATCAAGTAGAAGCATAAACGTGAAGCGCTAAGGCTAAGAGGCGTGAGCTGATAGCACATAATAAATTACATGTCCCACATCACAGATAGGAGAAGGAGCACGGCCAAACTCTTCTTTTACTTTATTGGCGCGATAATCGCTTGAAATCATAACTGTCAACAGTGACGGCCGATACGCTAGGACGCCGACTGTTTTATTGATGACAGCAGGTACTTCGTTTTGTCCTCGTTCACCAGCAGACCCATTCGCTTTGCTTCTTTATCTAGTAAAAATTAATCAATAATTTTTAGTGGGACATGGGAAAACTGCAAAACCCTCGAATTTTAATTAAGGGCCCAAAAGAGTATATTACTTTTTGGTAGCATTTATTTTAAAGTATTCACATGCATAATGATCGACAATTTTTCACTTCAATTGGTTACAGAAACCCTTTCAATCGAGTATTTGTACTGAAATGGATTTGAATGTATTTTTTGTACTGAAATGGACGGTACTACGGCTGTAGATCAACTCGACTCATCTTTTAACAGAAACACAACACGTGAAAACGGCGTCATGTGATGTCATAGAACCTGATCGATAATTATAAACTATTATAATAGTTATTGTACATAAACGAGCTACAGTTTTCAAACTATGTAACCGTTTCTTAAGAGCACAAGTGCATAAAACGGGTTTGAAGTGGTTGTTAGAAAAATAGTTTCGAAAATATCTGTTTTATCTCCATTCATCGGCCAATCACTACGAGTAACAGAGAGTTTTTTAGATAGCTTGTGAGAATTCGCCCCGGCTTCTTCTTCCACACCTCGGCATATCCAGAGGAGCTGTGAAGAAACATAAAAGAAAACTTCTGACAGCCATCAATCACCGTCTTTATCTCAGTATTTTAAAATCTTTGCAATGCAAATTAGAAAAAAATCCTTTTTAGTATCTGGTATATTATAATATATATTTCGATACAACTGCAAAAAGTATACACTTTTGTGGAAACATGTATCATACATACATATTTATGGAGCACGCTTTCATTCGTTCCATATTTTTTTGCAAACTCAATTCTTGGCCGCACATTTTCTCTGTTCCTGTTTCCTCTATTCTACCAAGTGCTGTCATTCGCCCGGCCCCCCTTTTTACGCGCCACTGCCACTTGCACACAAATTGTTCATTCTCATTATTACTGTTGATTTGTTGTCGGCGTTGTTTGTAGGCGGTTGACGCTATGTTGTGGTTGTTGTGGTCTTTGCTGTTGTTGCATTTGTTATTACTTTGCTCAACATGTGCTCCGACATCAATCGTTCGATTCGCCTCAATCCTTTACTAAACGCATACGTGTATGTATATTTGTATGAACGTACACACACATATGTACTTGTATGCTTGCTCTTTATATGCATACCCCGCAGGGAAATTCGTACCTAGTGAAACTAAGTAGTGAAGTTAGTTTGCAATTAAATAAATATATTTCATCCTTTTATTCCTGTGTGGAATAAAGGATCTTAGGTATTCGTATATCTGGCAATTAAATTCTCGTACTCAAATCGTATAATAAATATCTCTAAAGCGCAATTTTTTTTATTAAATTGCCTTATTTTTAAACTTAACTAAGAACAAAAAGTTATTAGCTTATAGACTTAATTCTTATTTTATTTATTCGTCCTTCATCGTGATCTTTGTATGCTACTCGTCACTGACGTGGCGAAAAAGTTTGTCATGGCTTACAGACAACATTTAAGTACACATGTCAACTCTGAAGCATAGTACTCATCATCCGCTGCTCGAGCGTGAAAGAGTTTTAGACCAGGTAGGCATCCAGTAGCAGCTGTACCTTATATATTTATACATCCAGTCTGAACTTATAAATATTGAGGCATCTTAACTTTCCATTAATTTTATTTGTTCGACGAAAATTGCTGGTTAGTATCTTTATGTTGTGCTAGTTCTAGTGCTTATTTATAAATATCTGCCATATATCATATTTTCCACGGGGTCTCTTTTGAAACCTGCTTCCGATGAATTTAGTTCTCGATCGCTTTTGCTAGTAAATGCATTAACAGAGGCTGGTTTGTCGACAAAAACTTCTTACTTGACGTACATACATATCTTAGAATGCAGTGACTTCGGTCTTGAAGACGATTAGATAGACCAGGATATTTTATAAGAACGTTCGGTCTTGGCTGAACAAAGATTGAAACACTTGAAATCGAACCCCGAAGAATTCTTCTACGAAGGATTATTCATCTTCCATTAGGGATGCTGAAAGTGTGCTGTGGTATCGCAGTATAATCATAAATCTCATAAAGCTCAATAAGGTACGCCAACTTGTTTATCACGCAACATATTCAAACGTGTTTTAAACATTTTCAACGTATTTAAAGATTTATGATGCTTTTATTTAACAGTTCTAAGCATATGTACATAGGTTCAGCAATCAAGTGGTTTGGTACGTGACTATCATTCGGAATTCGGAGTACGTTGGTTCGAATCTACGTGAAACAACAAAATGAAGAAAACGTATTTTATAATAGCGCTCGCCCGTCGGTTGGCAATGGCAAACCTCCGAGTGTATTTCTGCCATGGAAAAGCTCCTCGCAAAAAAATATGGAGGAGTCGGATTAAAGCTTTTGTGGAACAACATCATGACCCACGCTACAGGTTATGGTAGCGATTTGTTTACGAAAAAATTGAATTTGTGCTCGTAACATACTAAAAAAAGCCAACACAGTCATTAGTCTCAGTCTCAGTCTCCTATAAACTGCCGGAGGCAAGCAGCGTCTTTCAGGCAGAGGTCTTCGCGATCCTGCAGGCATGCAAAATGCTTCGGGATCGCTGTTGGGAGGGAGACATAAATATTTTTTCCGATAGCCAAGCTGCAATCAAGGCACTGTCGTCGCCGCATTGCAGCTCTCTTCTTGTAAACTCCTGTAAGGAGGAACTTAAACGCCTCGAACGGGCAGGAAACATCTCCCTCATCTGGGTTCCTGGGCACAGGAATATAGAGGGAAATGAAATTGCCGATGAGCTTGCCAGGAAGGGGGCGGCAGAACCGAGTCCAGCTGCCCTCTTCTCAGACATCGGTATCCCCTTGGCCGTCGTTAAAGGGAAACTACACAACTTCTTTCTAAGAAAAGCGCAAGACAGATGGAGGTCTGTCTCATCGTGTGCCATTTCAAAAGCACTATGGCCTCAATACGACATAAACAGAACGCTTAAGGTGATGGAAACCCCCCGCTATTCAATTTCCAAACTCATCGCGGTGATCACTGGCCACTGGGTGATCGGCACTCACGCGGAGAAGCTTGGAATCCCGTACAACCCCCATTGCAGAAGCTGTGGGGATCCTACAGAGAAAGAGACTGTGGTACACTTTCTCTGCAGATGTCCGGCTTTGGCGGCTAGGCGCTTGAGATTCCTCAGCGTTCCCTTTGGGGATGACTTGACGAAATTCTCCAGCCTAGATCCCTTTTCTCTCCTCCGCTACATCAACAGCACTGGATGGCTGTAGACGGTCTTATCTCCTCCCTTAATCCTTTCACAGGTAGTGGTCCACTCTATGGTATCAAAACGGCACGTAAGTGCTACTTGTAGCGTACCTGGGGTACTCTTGCCATCTTACCTACCTTACCTACCATTACATATGTTGAGGATTGGGCGAGGGTGTGAATACGTGTCAAATCATGGTCAAAAGAATTGAGAAGGTGTGGTCAACTACGGAATTTGACAGAAGCAGCGGATAGGCTGACGTAACTGGGGCCACGAAGCGGTTTGATTACGAAAAAACTAAGATTGTGTTAGTGATATATGAAAAAAATCAACGCAATATCACTCACTTCAATGCCATTTGAAAATCGTCTGATTGGACGAGTGAAATGATGTTGCAGAATCCGGCTGCCGAATCCCCCGTGACGTGGCAGCTGAAATTCCTCTCATAACTTCGTTGTTCACCATAGTTTTAGGCCAAACCTTGTAAATCTATCATCCTTGGTGTCAAATGAGCAGGCATGGCGAGTACACGCTGACATGGCAGCTGAAGTTAATCGTTCAATTTTTATGTATCTATGTCACTATGGGCAGGAATCACCAAAATGATGGAAAATATTTTTTTTTAATTTAAACAATGGCAAACCTCCGGGTGTAGTTGTGCTATGAAAATAGCAAATAGACTAATTCTCGGCTAAAACTCCCAGGAAAAGTGTAAGCGATAATTATATCTAAATATGTATACTCGTATATAAAATTAAAGTATCAAAATTTATTTAAACACACTACTACAACTTGAAAACCATAAAACAACTATATCACTCTCTTCGCGACTCGAGCTAGAGACATATTTTACCAGAAATCTATTGCTGCCTTTTGCCAGAAGGTCGGCCCCTTTTACTTTTCTGGCGGAATAAAGGTGAAAGTGTTCCTTCACTTTTGTTCCTCCGAGTTTTATCTAAGTTCAGTGACAGTCATGAAATAAACCGTATTACTGTAGCACGGCTGAAGGAAAACAAAAGCTTGCGCCTACTCGGTTCTCAGTGAATTGATTTTGTTAAATTAAATCTGTTGAGTTTAGGTATATGTATGTAGAGTTTTGTTGAAATTATTTGCCTACACACATGTTTTTCTTTCTTTTCTCCCTTCCACCATCTTCCTTGTTTACATAAACCTAACTTTCTCTTCTTATTTTTCTCGAAAGCCCATCCTTCACAACATACGTTGCGGCATAGTTATGAAAATTTAGCGACTCCAATCTGCGCAATCTTGTGATATAGCAAAACTAGTTATTTACTGCAGTGGGAGACAAAAATTAAAAATCATCAGGAAATTATAAGTATTTTGAGTAGGTAGATTTCCCTACCGGCTATGTGAAGGTATGCATGTTTGCGCTGTTGTTTCAGCATGCGGGATATGTGTGTGTTGTAGAGTATGTGTGTTTATTTAAGCGACCGCCTTGTTGTAGTTGTTCTTGTTGGCGGCTTCAATGCTTTTAATTTCCAATCAATTGATTTCGCATTGGCAACCTTTCTGCGTCTTAACTTCGGCCTTGTTGGCTCAACCAGTTGCCAATCAGTTCAGTGAATATTCAAACATTTTTTGTTGCTATCCATTGCTTGTTGTTGCTCAAAAAAATTATGTGAGTTTATATTACTACATATGTATGTATATGTATGTACGTGGATGTGTATGTGCCATCAGGGGCCCGAGCAAAATCATACGTAATGCCGTGTTTATGTTTATGAAAAGTATTGTGTGGCACGTTTTGTTTATTTTGTTGCAACTTATATTTGTTGTTTGTTTGATTTGTTGCCGTCATTGCTGCCATTGTTTCGAATTACCGGTAGCCTGCCGTACCTGTTGTTGTTGCTGCTACTGTTTATCCTGAAGCTGTTATTGGTTGCAACATCATTTAATACCGTCACACCGATATACAATACATGTGCATATACAAACATACCAAAATACATACACAAATACATATGTACTTCGTTTTTTGCCATTACCACTGTCGTCGTTGTGTATGCGTGTGGGCACTTGCAACGGTTACGTGCCTCAATTAGCACAATAGCCAAGCAGTAGCAACAGCAACAGCAACAACAACAAATGACTAGCAGCAACTGCGTTGCGGTGCAACCGGGGCCAATATGTTTGACTGCAATTACAGGGCTGTGCAAGTTTAATTGATTTCGTCCCACAGACTGTTGCACGTACCACGCCAGACAGCAAACAGCAGTCACATGAACATCGTTGGCGGTCTTATATACACGTAAGTACGCCCGTACCCCCCCGAAATTTCTACCTACACACACACCTATACATACATGTACCTAGGTATTTGCTTTTATTTTTACGAGTATTTACGTTTTCAATTTTAATACTGTCTGCTTGTGGTAACTGCTTTTTTCAATGTTTACTATTGTTGTTGTTTTTGCTGATGATGCTGCTGCTAATGCGATAGCATGCAACCGCTTTTATTTGTGCTGCTGTCGCTGTTACTTTCGTAAGTCATAGTAGAATTTATTTGCGCGTTCCTATTTTAGTTTACTCTCCTTCCGCTTCCTTAACTTGCAGTGGGCAATTTGAGAAAAGTAAGTACTAAAAATAGAGCGAACCAAGAATCAATTTGTTAAAAAGTCCTGCTAACTGAACGAATTAAGAAAAATATGTATGTATGTCTGTCCGACTGCCTGAAATTTCACAGCGGCATTTGTGCCAACAAAAACAAATACACAGTGTCGCACAAAAAATTTGCAGCTGGAACACACCCATAGACTTTTTCCCCATTACAAATACATTTTTCTTTTGAAATGCTTCTTATTGAAAATTTTAGAAACTACAGTTACTGATATATCTTTAAATTTTTTTTTATTTTTATTATCTCTTCACTTTTTTAGTTTTTTTGAAGAAAAAAAACAAATCAGTTGCAACTTCCCTTAGTTTGCAGCAAAAATATTTGTGCTTTATTTTGCTTTCTAACTGTATTTTGTTTATTTTTATCACGCTATTTATTGAGGATTCTACTAGCAAAGCTTCTCAAAAGGAAAGGTCCTCAATTTCATAAATTACAGAAGATCATTGATTTGTTTGGAACAAAGCCGAACTTATTGTTGCGTGAAGCTGTATCAGTATTTAGGAAAAGTGGATGAATCACGGATGAATCTTCCTTTTGAGCGAATAGTTAGCATAGATAGCATACGCCGGTCCTGGTGCACTGCTGATAATCGACAACGAAGTATTAAGTATCCAGTTAAAGTTCATGTTTGGATCTGTTTCTCCGAAAAACGACTTGGCCGTTTACTTGTGCTTACCGCCAATTTGAATGCAGTTTTCATGAATAAAATTTACCAAAAAGTTTTTTGACTATAAGCTGTGAAAATATTTGGAAGAACTAGACAACGACCTTAAGCGTCGAAGCCGAAGATGTCGAACGAAAAATTACGTTCTTTTTTCTCCACCTACACTTCTGTCAGGTGTTTGGTCGAGCTTCTCCTCAAATTTGTGTCGTGCATCTTGTTGTTTTTCCACAAGAGAAGGGATCTACAGTTTTAAGCCGACTCCAAGCGACAAATAGTTTTTATGAGGAGCTTTTCCAAAGGCACAAATACACTCGGAGGCTTGCCCTTATCTACCAAGAGGCGACCGCTATTCGATAAAAAACTGTTTCCCCCATTTTGCTGTTTCACTGGAGCTTTCAACAAAACTTAGTATGTAAACTTAAAATTATTCTATAGTTTCATTATCAAATTTCAAAATACATTTGGCATACGGGCTGTGACTCTTAACTAATAGTTCGGGAGCCCGGGGCCATTTTGACCTCATCATTTCATGCCGACTGATTTTAATACTGAAGGCAGATGCCATCCAATGGATGACGAAACCAACCGTCAGCTGGTCCAGTAGCGGTGGGTACGTGCGAACGTGGGATGCTGCGAAACGTGTCGAAAAAATTTTTTTAACAACTCATTTAATACCGGCTGAAATTGAAAAATCCGTGCGCTGCCGAGATGTATGAACGCAATGATACATTATTGCTACGGCTGACGGTCTTCCCACCGCTATAAACGCAGCTGATTATCATTATTACTATATTTTCATACGTGTCCAAATTTATGTAAAAAAATTTCAGTCGATGTAAAGAAGTTTTACTTTTTAATTAATTTTACAAGTTCGCCTTGTTCAGCTGACGTTTTCCCCCCTCTACAGCGCAGCTGACTATTTTTTTTATTCTACTAAATGTCAACAATCACAAAAAAAATTTCAGCCGGTATTAAATGAGTTGGTAGAAATTTTATTTCGACACGTTTCGTACCCTCCCACAATCACACCCACCGCGGGAGCGCCAGCTGACGTTCACTTTCGTTATTCATGAAAGCTAAATCACAAGTATAGTCAAGAATTTAACGGTATAAAAACGCAGCCCAAAATCGACCCCTGACTCCCGGACTATAATAGAACTGGCGCTGCTGTAGAAGAATTACATATGCACATGTCAGGCTTCAGTCAGCTCCTTCTGTTTATCTTGAAGCTTTCTCCTTCGAATTTTGTGTCTCTCCCTTCTGTAACTGCTACGCTGGCTATATAAAGTATATATAGCAGCTTATTCAGTATGTTTTGTGGTTCGATAAGAAAAACACAATTTTATGGTTTCAAATATACTTAATTTTTCAGTAAATAAACTTGATTTTCAGTTTATGAATTCCATCCCTGAAACGAGAATCTGTAAGGGCTGTAAAATACGCTTCGACAGCTGCTATAAAAAACACTTCCCATTCATGATTATTTTAGGTCTGGCAACAGATGAAAGCGCTAGGGGTTGGTGAATACTGGTGAATACGTTAGATGCTCCAACAATTCGAACTTTAATTCATGGATTTTAGACATTGTTAAATTTTCGCTCGGTGCGTTGTCCTGATGGAAAAGATTTTTTTTTTTTTGCAAACGAGGCCTTTTTTCACGATTTGTTTTCCATCGGCTGGTCTACAAAATTCCTTTCGCATCCAACAAAACTAATGCTAAAACTTTCTCGACCGATTTCTGAACCCGAATTCGTTTCGGAACCCAAGGTGGAACCCTGGTTCACACCACTCTTTAGTCTCATGTTTTGGTTTAGGATTATAGTGGTAAGCCCATGTCTCATCCGTGTGGATTAATCGACGCACAAAATCCACTATAACCTTTCGAAAAGGCTCTAAATGTTGCTAAGAAAGTCGCGTTCGAATGTGTTTTTGTTTCATTAAGACCCAATACTTCATTCAAAATACTGCTTACACTGCCCTATAAGATGCCTAAGGCTTCTACTAAATCTCTTTCAGTCACTCGATGATTTTCCAATACGAGATCCTTTACGTTTTCTACGATTTCTGGTGTTGCTGCTGTTTTTGGACATCCTTGACGTGGATCGTCTTCAAGGCTTGTACGACCGTATTTAAATTCAGCAACCCATCTTTCTACTGTACTAATTCATGGCGAAATGTCCTTATACACTTTCTACGTTCATTAGTGCATTTAAAATTTTCAAAAATAAAAATTCAATCACTTTACGATAGTTGATTATTTCCATTGTAGAAAATACTGTGACATGTCGATACTAAATGGCTTGTAAACAAATAATGAATTACAGATTGAAATGAAACTGAAAATGCCCTCTCTTATCGAACCGGAAAACTTATTGGGCAACCTGGTACATATAATCTATGATCTGAAAGTACCGGGAATGTTTACATAATACGAAACCGATTTAATTTCAGGCAAATTTAATTTATCTCCTTCAAAATATGACCCGTCTGAAGCAACACACATGTGCCAACGTTTAACCCAGTCCTCTATGCACCCCTGGTAGTCCGACGAAGGGATGGCCTTCAGCTTCTTCATCGCATTCTCTTTGATTTCCTATATTCACTGAAATCTCCTTCCACGAAGTGGTAATTTCATCTTGGGAAACAATAAGAAGTCTCATGGGGCTATATCAGGTGAATGCGGTGCTTGCACGATGATATTTTCTTGATGTTTGGTCAAATAATCCAGCACTGTTTGGGTTCGGTGCGATGGCGCGTTATCATCAAATCAGCAAATCCAAAAATTGTTTGCCCAAATTTCCGGCCGCCAGGAAGACACTAATGATCCGATGGCACTAAAAAGTGACAGATCTTACAGTCCTACCAACATAAGGCAAAAATATGGACCGGTTCCCACGTGCGCGGTTCGTTTAAATTAAACATTCCCGGTACTTTCTGCTCATAGGTTATATATTTGTTATTCCGTGCTTCCTTGGTGGAACATAGGGATCTTTGTTGGCTATTATCAAAGTGAATTTACTACAACAGCTGATTTGGTTTTGTTCTTGTTTTCAGTTATTCTAACTAGTATTTCTAACAAATACAACAACAAAATACATGTATGTTCTTTTTACTCCAGTAACTTCTTGTATGGACGCGATTTGGCTATAAACGTTGTTCGTTTTGAAATTATGGTTTTCTTTCGCCGGTAAAATGTTACGTTTTATAAAAAATATCGAAATTGGAAGAATCGATCATCTGGATTCATGCTTAACTCCGTGAATGAAGAAAAAAATTAACTGAATTGTTCACGAATCAGTAGTTGGTTCCGGACCTGGCGGACTCATTCCGTCTTTTTTTAAAGAAAAGCGCAGAAATCAGTATTTGTTGATCCTCTTAACTCGCTGGACCATGCGCTGAACGACTTTTATTTGATTTCTAAAGTGCTAGGCGATTTCAATTGCTAGATGCCTAGAGTTAGAGGAGGTCATAATAAGAGAATACCTATGTACTGTGGCTCAAGCGCTTAGTCGTATATAGCGTCGAACTTTAAGTAGATGTTCGAATTGTTCTTTTGAAAAGTATGTTCTTCATTTACAGCCGAAACTACTCTAAACATTGAATAGCAATCAAGTGATTTCCCCTCTTGCGTGGACTTCTACACACGAAACCATCCTCCCGAGGGCTTCTACACAGCCTTCAGCCTTAAAATCTAACGGAGAATCTCTCTTGCCAACAAGTCCTACTTTAGACTAAGTAGGCAATTGAGTAGTAAAGTCCTAACTAGTAAATCTAACACTCTATAATATTCTCATCATGCCCTTCCTAACGTATGACGCAGAGCATTTGACGATGACAACGTCCGATGAGGCGTCCCTTGGTGTGTGAGAAAGAAGGTTAGGTTAGGTTATGGTGGTAGTCGGTCTGCACGACCAACTCACTTAGACCTTACAGGTCCGTTGTGATACCACTGTGTTACACGGGAACCTAATTTATCTTCCTTCGTGGAACCATTTTGTGGCTTTTATGAAACGTAGTATTGATGCCAACCCCACGCCAGACAGTTCTCTAAGAGAATTAAAAAAGTATTTACTTGGACAACCTGTTCTGATTTTAGCTAGGACTGGACAATTGCAAAGGAAGTGCTCGACTGTTTCTTCCCCTTCCTCATCTCTGCAACTTCTGCAATATTCATGGGAGAAAACTCCTAGTCTCGAGGAATGCCTGCCAAATAGCCAGTGACCGGTTAAACAAGCCACGACCTTCGAGATCTTGTCTCTTGAGATACTAAGAAATTCCTTTGTTCTTTTCTTGTTTATTTGCGGTCATAGTAGCCTAGCTGTTAGACACGTATCTTCATTTCTCCATGCTCTATTGGCCTCTTAGGTAATGTTGTTTTTTATTATTAGTTTACTCGTGACCATGGCTATTCTAATGGCACTTTTATCACTGAGCAGTTGGAGAGCAGCAGTTTTTCTGGCTAGCTCATCAGCTTTACAGTTTCCCTCAATATCTCTATGTCCCGGAACTCAAATAAGGCTTACCATGAATACGTAACTAATATCATTTAGAGCTGCCCGGCATTCCTGTGTAACCTTCGATCTTAGTAAAGCCGCATTCATTGATTTGAGGGCCGCCTGGCTATCCGAGAATATATTTATTTATAGCCGTTTTTGTTACGGCGTGCGTATTTAGATATGTAGCCACTTCTTTTATAGCTAGTACCTCTGCCTGATAGACGCTGCAGTAGTCTGGTAGTCGAACGGATAGTTCCAGTCCTAATTCCTTCGAGAAAACTCCATAGCTAACCTTATCGTCTAGCTTAGAACCATCTGTATATAAGTTTAATTCCCCCCTTCTCCATGGCCTTGGTGCCTGCCACTCCCTTCTTGACGGTATACTCGTCTTGAAGAGCCTTTCAAAGGTGAGTCTAGGGATAGAGTAGTCTATTTCTTGTTTGTGACTATTCAGAGAGTGCAAAATAGAAGCGTGGCCAAACCATCGGTCTTTCCATAGCGGCATACTTTTGAGTCTGAGCGCTGAGGCGGCGGCCACGTGTTCCCCTACCAGATTTAGGGCAGGTAAATTGATTAGCACTTCCAGCGCTTTGTTTGGGCTAGTCCTTAAAGCGCCAGAGATGCATAAAAAAAGCTGTTCTTTGGACCTTATTCGTGATTTTAGCGTAAGTCGCCTTTTGAGCAGATGGCCACCATACAAGTATTCCATATATTAAGATTGGCCTAACTACAGAAGTTTAGAGCCAGTGCGTAATACGAGGTGTTAGTCCCCATTTGATACCGAACGCGTTTTTGCAAGTATATAATGCAATGTTGGCCTTCTTTACTCTTTCCTCAATATTAGATTTTCACGTGAGTTTCCTGTCTAATATGAGTCCTAGGTACTTGACATTCTCTTTCAAAGGAATCTCCACACGCTTAAAAATTAGCGGGGAGATTATAAGGAGCCTATGTTTCTTTGTGAACATAATTATTTCCGTTTTTGAGAGGTTTTTATCGAGACCCCTGCTCTCAGTCCAGCTTCTAAGTCTGGCCATGTTAGAGCGCAGAATATCCATAAGGGTGTTAGGATATTTGCCTTAACGGCAATTGCTAAGTCATTTGCGTAAGCTGTGACGTGGCAACCCCCTCTTTTCAGGGTCAGCAATAGGAAGTTTGAGGCGAGAGGACTCCGCCTTGCGGTGTGCCTCTGCAGACCTGTCTGCTTAGAGTAGTGCTGCCTAATTTAGCCGTTACCTTTATTTTGACGAGAATATCTTCAGTACGTTTGAAAGAAAGACTCTGCGGAAGATTTTTAGACCTTTGCACGACGAGTATCGCAGGCGATAGAACAATGAGCACGATTTAGAAAAATAGTTAAAAAGGGTTTCCTAATACTACAAAATCGATCTGCGTGCCTGCATTTAACCCACTAATATTCTAAAACATTCCACAATACCTCTCTGGATTGCATTCCTTGTGACTGGCTTCTTCGACTTGCTGCAACTGGCTGTGCACTCGCATTCTGCTTTTCTTTTTCTAAGTTCCATTTCTATTTCTATTACTTGCTCTTGATATTGCAATACATACCATATGTATGTATGCATGTGCAAAAGTGCGATTGTTGTTATTGTGGCACTGTATCGTATTTCAATTTCGGTTGCAACATCAAGACTGCAAACGCGCAATGCCAAATAAACAACAATCTCGCGTTGCACGTTATGAGAACCACGGACTACATAACTCTAGTAAATCAACCATCTTATTGACAGTGGGGTATACAAAGCATTGGATTTATTTCGCAATAACTGCAACTCCTTTGGTCGGCAGCAAAGGCGGAGAGGGCAGTGAAATGCATTTGTGTAGGAAGCAATTTTATGAGTTTGATTGTAAAAATCGCACAAATTGCAAACGCCGTCAGCATCGATCAACAGCAAAATCAACTGCAACAATACAAAAAAAACAACACAAAGCAAGCCAATATCATAGTTGTTGTAGCAGGTTCGTGGCTGTAAATCGTCGAATATCCGCTTTGCGACGTGAAGTATGAAGTTTCGTGAAATCGCATGAATTGCAACTTCTTATTTTTCAAATTAAAATTTTATTGATTTACGATTGAATTGCAAAATAGAGATATAAAGGGAAATTCATTAAATAAACTTTATTACGAAACTGCACGCGTTTGAAGCAAATCTTGGACTCACAAAAATTTCCTAGTTTAATTTTAATACCCGTGGGAGCTATCGGTTATCTGCAGTTAATAGTTGCTCACTACAACCTAATGGAATCGAGTTGCTCACGTGTGGGTATATGCAAACCAGAGCGCTCAGAATGGGATTTTAACAGGATAACTCGAGATTTGCTTATTTGAATTTGAAACTCTGAGATAAGGATGAGCAAATTTTAATATTCAGCCGTCCTGTGTTGTTAACCTCTTTCTATACTTGTTACCATTCATAATTAAGTGAAACCGAGATCGCGTATGGTTGCAGTTTTTTATCACTCTATGGGAAAGACACAAAGGACAAATCCTAAGCTTTAATAATTCGATTCGACGGTTCGGTGCAAAATGTGCTGTTTATGTCCGAGTGTTGCTCGCTAGGGGGCGAGATGCTGAGAAGCAATTTGAAGGCGACTTTCTTTGTTTTTGAGTTGAGGCACCCAGGCTCACAATTTTTTGGTTATTGCCACTAAATAAAGCTGATTGAGAATCGTTTTATGATTGCAGTTCATTTTTTTTCGCCAATTCGCGACTAGTTTGGCGATCGTTCTCCTTCAAAAGTTTCTTCGGTTTAATAGTTGTCTCCCAGGATTCCTGTCACATTATTGCTTCTGCTTACTGGATACAGCAGAGTAAATTCTTAACTCTGTAAATGCGCTATAAAACCAGCTCATCTAGCACTTATTTACCTGTGGTCTGATGCCCTGAAAACATTACGGTTCATGGCCTCGCTGACAATACTTGAAAGTTTCAGAGACCTAAACAGCATTCGGTATTAATTCATAGCAGGAATTTTTCCATATTTTCATCAGCTTAGCGGAATGGTTTCGTAAATACGTCACGTTCGCAGATTTTATTATGCCTAGCATAAAAATTTAATTTTAAATTTTCTAAAGAATTTCAATTCGGAAGTTTGCAAGTTGCAACTTAATTGAATTCTCAAAGAGTGAAAGGCAGCGCGAGCGAATTTCGACACAGGTAAAATATAAAATAAATAAATATGAAGTGAAATGATTAAAAACAAAAACTCAACGACTTGAAAGTACTGATGAATTCAATGAGTATCTGAGTTATATGAGAAAAGAAAACAAAAAGCAAAATCTAAAGAGGAGTAAAATTAAAATGAGATGAAAGAATAAGCAAGCAAAAAGTGCTATAGTTGGTTGCAGCCGAGCGCCAGAAGCCAGCCAAGCAGCAATTGCAGGCATAATAGCAACAAGAACTTGACAAAACGAATGGCATTAGAGGCGACGATTTGTGCTTGTAAAATAAAATGCTGAAGAAGCGTTGTCTGAGACGGTTGAGCTGATCTACTTATAAGATGCTTAACGGCATAAGTAGTAAAGACTATGAAGACGTTGATGAAGGTGATGAGCAAGGACGAGGGCCGTCAGTGATGATACAACCACACGCATACATACATAGGCGCATGCAGACGGTAACATGGAAACGTTGAAAATGTATAAGCAGGACAACTAAAGTATTGAAGTATCAGAAGGAAAATAAAACTACAGCTAAACTGTGAAGTAAGGCAAGAAGTTGAATATTTGCCACTGCGGATAAAGTTGTTGAGTTATAAGTTGCAAGAGTTGTGAGCAGAGCGAGTTGGGGATATGACGAATAATTGGGTACGTGCGGCGACATAAATTCACATATACAAATGTGATATAGATGCATATGGGAATATGACTATAATAAATAAATCGATTTTAAGAACTCACTGTTGCACTCAAATTGTTCGTAGGTGTTGCAAGCAACAACATAAGGCGGCTGTGCGCAATTAGAGAATCAATAGTGAAAACTGCAGGTGCAATAAAAATAAAAGTAAAACGCAAAATATTTAAATAAACTCTTAGAAATTGTTGCAACACCAATAAAGTAAAACGTGCAACAGCAATAAACATTCAACATAAAATGCGCTTGTACATCAAGAATTATTTCGTGCTAATGGAAATGGCGAAACAGCTGTAACGGCAACAAAAGCATACAAATAAGAGCCAAGGCAGCAACAACAACAACTACAGCAATACCAACAATAAATATAGCAGCAAGAGCAACACCAACAATTACTTCGCCTCACTGCAGCAGTGAACATAAATAACATTGCCATTGGAGATGCAACAAATGTTACTTGTTGTTAGTAGCATTTGGGCGCCAGGAAGCTAGGAAGCAACTTGTGCCCACTAAATATTGTTCAAACTACGAACACAAGAGAAACAGCAGCAGCCCGCATAAGGAGCAAATCAACAATAACAACAACAATAAGCAACCAACAAGCGGCAGCAGACGCAGCAGCGGCAATGAGAAGCGAACTACTGAGAATAGGGGAAAATTCATTTGAGTTTATTGTTACAGAAATAAAAATTAAAAGTGCAATCAAATTAAATGCACTAAAGTACAACAGCAACGAATGTATGTGCATATGTGTGTAACTAGCAGCAAAACGGTAATAAAATACGAAACAAAAGAAAAACAACGGAAATATAGAAAGACATACGAAATTCTTTGCAACAAATATACAGCACCTAAAAATAAAAACAAATTTCTAGTGATACCAGGGGACTTTAAAGCATTTAAACATAATTGAAAATTCTTAGCAACAGCACTGTGCAATCTAACCGAAGACATACAATAAATAATACCATACTAGGAACGGTTGCAAGTAGTGGGAACTGGGCACAATAAGCAGCAGGCGTCAAGCCGCCAACTAAATTGCTATTAAGGTTTAAATACTCGTACAAATACAGAAGCAAGAGCAATGCGAACAATAGCAATAATTTTGTTCTTGTGATGGAAGCAGAAGTGGTAATAGGCTACAAGAAGTGGCGTGGCGTAAAGGCCACAGTAATCAACGCGTTGGGTAAGCAATGAGCAAACTGTAAATGAAGGCTGCAAAGTGCAAGTATAATAAAAATGAAAAAAATAGCAGTAAACGTAAAAGTGGGAATTTTGGAGCATTTTAAGCGCATGACGTCATAATTATTTCTGTTTTGGAAAATGAATTTATCAAAAATGCGAAGGTAGAAATGAATCTTCTTAGAAGTTTTTCAATCACGAAAATTCACAAATTCCAAAATAAAATTAAAAGCCATTTTGAACTGTTTAATCCATTTTGCTTTTAATTTTTTAGGTAGGTTGGGGAAATAATTGAAGTGCCAGTGTGGCACTCCTCAAGTAGCACTGTAGCACCGTTTTAATATCATTATGAGACCTCCAGCAGGCAGATATCTACAGCCAGCCAGAGATGTCGATATAGTGGAGAAGAATGATGGGATTTAGGTTGGCGCACTGGGACATTTACCCGG
Source organism: Anastrepha obliqua (assembly GCF_027943255.1). Taxonomy (NCBI): domain Eukaryota; kingdom Metazoa; phylum Arthropoda; class Insecta; order Diptera; family Tephritidae; genus Anastrepha; species Anastrepha obliqua. Next base: position 114,922,016 of record NC_072892.1, read on the forward strand.
ACATTTACAGAGAAAGTGCTCAACAATCTCCTTCTCTGAAAGGTCCCACAGCTTCTGCAATGGGGGTTAAATGGTAATCCTAGCTTTTTCGCTTGTGTGCCGATCGTCCAGTAATCGGTAAACACAGCTACGAGTTTGGAAAATGAATGGCGAAGGCTCCAAAGGACTTTCTGAGTCCTCCGTATATTTAACGGGGGCCAAAGGGTTTTCGAAATAGCACATGAAGAAATGGAGCTCCATCTTTTCTGCGCTTTCCTGTGAAATAATTTATACAGTTCAACAACTGTCAGGAAGATGCCGATGACCGGGTAGGAGGTCTCTGAGGCCAATTCAGTCGCCTCCATGGCAAGCTCATCAGCAATCTCATTTTCCTCTATGTTCCTATATCCTGGAACCCAGGTCAGAGAATGTTACCTGCACACCCAATAGATTTGATACCCTCCTTACAGGAGTTTACTAATTTCGTTCTGCCCTATGGCGTCGTCAGAGCCTTGATCGCGGTTTGACTATCGGAGAAAATGTTAATATCTCCCTCTGTTCCACGTTCCCTACAGGATCCTGCCTGCAGGATCGCAAAGACTTCTGCTTGAAAAACATTAGCAGTATTCGGCAGTTTAAAGGAGATACATAGATATATTGGCTGATTTAGAGAAAATCCCTGCTCCGACTCCCGATTCCATCTTGGAACCGTCAATGAAGACAGAGGTGCAATACTTTTTTTTAGGTTAATTATATATTTTTTTATGAAAGCCTGCATTATTGCCTAAGAAAACTCAGTTTTTAAATTGTATACAAAAATTGGAAAAATTCCAGCACGATTCGTTAAAATTGAAAAATTTGAGTACGTTTTGAACTTATGTGCCTTCGCGCTGTGGAGATCAATTTGGTAAAAAAAAAATTTATTATATAAATATATATATGATCTTATATCTAAATTTTTTAAATTTGTTATCTCACTAACAACATCCCACTGTAGTCTTGCCGCAAGCTACACTTGCGGTTCAACGACGTGTCAAAACCAAGCGCCACGACCACAATATGACCTCAAGTCGCTTAGTTTGTTGCTCGGTGTAGGCGCAACCGGCAATTGCAATTGGCAACGTCAAACAAAACCAACGTCAACCAAAGCAACGAAGAGCGGAGTAAAAGCAACCCAAAAACGGCTTTTAAGTCTACAAAATGCGTAGCTGTGAAGGCAATCTCTATAATGCGGTACAAATGGCAGAAAAATGCGCTACCACAATTGGTGCTGAGGAGAGAGAATAGAAAAAAATAAAAAAATAATCACCAAAATTGTATAAACAACAAAAGAAAAACCACGTACCACAAGAAGGAGCAGAATGGCATCGCCTCCGTCCGTTAGCGGCTATGCTGTATATTGAAATAAATTTATGTTGTTGCTTTCAAATATAGTTGTTGTTCTTACACTTACATACTTTTTTTATTACTCTTGGTTTGCAGTATCTTCTTTGTGTTGGCGCTTTTGCTTCGCTGTGAGCGGAGGTGCATACCAACGCCTACAAAACGGCAATTGCCCATCAGCTGGAGGCGCAGCAGCACAAAGGCGACGCGACTACTGAGTTGCTGCTGACCGCATGTTGCTTGTCGGCCCCCAGTTGTTGCCGCCTTTTTTCTCTTTACAATTTGCCTGCGGCCTACAACTGGTTCCTGTGGTTGTGGTGCACTTTGATGGCGCTGCTAGCAGAATTGTTGGGCATTACTAGGTATTATTGCTTGCTAGAGTGAGCACCAAAATACTTGCTGGTCTCGAAACAGTACGTAAAAGTGTGTGAGTGTTGCAAGAGTGACGTTGTTTTGCAACGGTACACTTTTTTTTATCTCAATTTGAATTATTTTGTGATCTTTCATTTTTCATTTAACTTTTTTTCTTGCCCCTCTTAATTACATTTGGTTTTGCTACTATATTTTATACTGCGGTTTTTACTAATACGCATGGGTGTTATTACTGCTGTGTATTCGTATATGTGCTTTATTGTTATTATTTATTTCCTTGGCACTTACTAAATGATAATGTTGATGAAGGGGCGCACATTGAAAGACTGCTTTATTGTTATTGGACATTGGCAGCACGAACATTCGAACCCTGCAGGGATATTGCATCTCGGGAATGGAAGGTATGAAACTGAGTGAAATGGAGAGGCAGAGAATCTGATTTTTGAAAGTACTTTTTTCTCGTGAAGGAACACGAAGGCTAACTCCAGACAAAGGGAGCGGTCTAGAAATCGATCCCATGAATAGTTTAAGAACGTATATTATTCCTGGCACCTCTGCAAGAGATAGGGAAACCCACCGAGAATTGTATGTATATATATGGAAGGAGCTGTCTGGTTAGGCAAAAAGGTCCAGAGAAGTCTATATTTACTCCGATAGCTAAGCGGCGATTGAATCCCTTGGTGGGGTTGCCACTAATTCCTTCATTGCTCGCAAATGCCGAGTGTCTCTAAACAAGATTTCGCATCCATTTAATATGGACGTCAGGGAATTGTAAGGCAGGCAAATTAGTGAGAGAGGGCTCCACCATTCGCCTCCCTCTTGGTATGGATGTTGCAAGTATACCTCTCTCAACCTACAAACTGAGTGGTACGTCACTTCAGCCATCACGAGTTGGGTTGATAGTCTGACATGTAATGCTATAAAAAGAATTGACCAAAATTGGACGTCAGGCGCCCAAAGGCAAGGTCAAGGAAAGACCCACCTTAGTTCATTCGATCACCGGCTACTATCTACTAGGTAGACATATTCAAATATTTAACGTACCTCATTTCGACTATTCAAGAAGCTGCAAGAATGAGGAGGAGGAAGAATCTGTCAGATATTTTATCTACTGTCCCGTGTAGTATGTCAGTGGATTTTGATGCTTTGGCTCATCGTTCTTGAATGATACAGATGACCTTAGGGATATAAGTGTCACACAGATCAATAGATTTGCACTTCAAACAAAATGGCAAGGAGTAGTAAATAAATTGCTGTGGTATCACAATGGATTGGCAACGATCTAAGTGAGCTGGTTTAACGACCGACTTATAATTGACGATTGCACCCATTTGCTGAGTGTTTTGCAGGGCTCGACCTCATCATCCTCTTATTTTGAATGAATGTGTAATGAAAATGAGATTTGCACTTCGACCGCATGGTCTTTTGTGCCCTGTGCTTATCACAGTAGCTCACGAGTGGGCGAGCCATATGTGACACTTGCACATCCAGATTAGTCTTGAGATCACTCTTATATAAATTCATTCTTCCAAATCATCTTCTGGCAAATCTGCAACCCCTGAGCAATGGAGAAATTGCTTACTTGCCGTTTCGACTTCATGATTTCCTTAATTTAATCGACATTTTCGACCATTGGCCTAAATGAGTGTTGGCATCGATACTACAGGAACGGAGTCTTTACAACCACTTCTTTGTTGTTGTATGCGGTACTGTATTGAGGCAACAGAAAGCACAACCGTTTTTCCGTCTCCTCCGCTTTTTCACCTTTGCCGTTGCCGTACTCAAAAATGTATATAATTCTCTTTTTTTGACATTTTATGAAGCGTAATACTACTGGGAAGTGGTCAGAATTGTTTTCTTCATCTGAATACCATAAACTGTACGTACGAAATATTCCACTATGCTGCTCCCTTAAGTAATGTCTACCGAAGGTAGGAAAAGAGTATACAAGTAGATGACGGAGAACCGAAAATAGTAGGTTTGCTTAGTTTAGTTATTTTTTTCTATTCTGAACGTTTTATCTTAATTTTCTCATTTTTGATATCAACTGCAGACGTTTTAGCTAACAATGAAGATTTTTCTGTGTCTTCAAAATTGTATGCACTCGTAAAAGGTTACAAGCCAAAGTTTATAAAAAATGCGTGGCTGCTTTGTAGTTGGTTGCCCCGGGGTAGTGTTGATCGGAACGAGAAGCAAAACGGCGAGAAAGAGCAGTATTTACCGTTAGATAACACTTAACAAATCATGCAACAAAGGCAAGAAAACTTTCCTTCTACAAAAAAAAAGTATGAAAGTAAATTTTCAGCAAACAAATAACTATTCTAATAATTAAAACTAAAAATGTTTGTATATACTGGATATACTGAATATAAGCGCGCAGCTGAACTACTTTTAAGAGAAATTTTTGCATGCCCAAGTTTTCAAAGAATTGCTACAGTGCATGTTACAAATAATTTCACTTCACATATTTAGCTTAGAAAGAGATTGAGCCCATTATAGGGGGGGAGGAGTGATTACTTACTGTAAATGGTGCATGTGAAAGTAGATATAGATGTAGATGTATTTGTAACTGCATTACAGTTTTTTTTGATGAGATCTAAGGGGAAAAATACAAGCGAAAATAACAAAAAAATTAAAAAAAATTCTCAGCCAAAATTTGTGTGGACACTTGCTGTAGGAAATCTGCTAGTCGATTAAAGCTCAGATTACCACCTTCGCATGGAGGAAAGCTATGTGGACTAGCGGTAGTGCTCACCAATATAGCTGTGCGTTTCTTAAACTTATTGAAGATGTAAATATTAGGACAGACAAATGAGCTGCACCATGCTAACACTACTGCAAAAAGATAGATCAATGGCTCGAGAACTATATTTGCTACGTGCGACACGAAAATCTTTGGCTTCATTTAATGATGGAGATTAGCATTATTGATCTTCGGCTCTAGAGTTGGAGCCTTTTTGTAGAATTAATTATTTCTTAAGCCTGTTGAGAGCTGCTGGCATGTGTGCCAGGCGTATGAAATTAACAGCAAGCAGCGCAATTCGCTTTAACATTACACATTTTGGCACTCCTGATGAGTTCAATTGTGGTCCGGTCTAACTCAGTTTGGGGTAACAGTTGGTGATTTATAGGCTCATTTAGAACGATTGGCCGCAACTGCTGCAGTGAGCTCATACTCATCTCATATTATTTGCATAGCTCACGTGAATACTCTGAAAGGCGTGTTCAAACATCTTATGAATAGGTATGTAGGTCTAAGTTTGCAAGACAATTGAAAAGTTATTTTTGTTTTTAGATCACAGTCCAGCCTCCAGCTTTCTGGCCAAAGCGGGCAAGTGGAGGAAAAACCACGCATTACTTCTTCCCTCTTGCTTAAGTTAGAATTCCTTGCTCTTAATTAAGTTAGAATTCCTTATTAGACAATATGTTGTTATTATAATGAATACTGGACCGATGGATGAACTATCTATCTATCGTATTTGGGGTACGCTTTGATGGGTTATTATTCGGTTGAGTTCTAAGCATTGGTTTTTTTGAAGTGCCCCATCTACTTTGTTTATACCTAAATGGATTATGAGCTCACATATTCCGCTTCTACGAAGTCATCTTGTCCAGCTGATTTGTTTTGTTGATTTGATGATCAGCACTAGGCGATACTTGCTCCAGTTATGATTGCATATAAGGAATTTATCCATGAACAAAAAGAAAAAGATAAACTGCATTTTTAAAGTGGATTAATATTATAGATCGACATTAGATATCTTTGCCCATAATATAAATATCACACCGCTTTTTGGGAAGGGGTGTAAATGATTAATAAATTATAATTAATAATTAATAAAACAAATAACTAATTTTTTATGTTACTAAATGTATTTATGTATCTAAAATATTCCTAACGCAACGTATAAAATTTTCACAAGAGTTTTAAAAAAAGGACCTCCGGAGTAGCAATGTGGATTTCGACCTGTAAGGTCAACAATAAACCAAATTGTTGATCTCAAACACGTTATGGAGAAATGTTTTGAGCACAACATTGGGCTGCACATGCTGTTTATTGATTTTAAGCTAGTTTTCGACTATAGCATCGCCCAGATGGCTGCCCCCACAATATTTCATAAAAGCAAAATCCCAGAACTAACCAGAATAGTGATGATGACTTTGAAAGAAACTGTATCAAAAGTGATGATAAAGATAATAAATACGAGTCATTCAGACTTAAAGCTAGAGTAAGACAACGGGAAACGATCTCATTAACAATCTTCAACCTTATGCTATGCTGTGCCATCGATGATGTAAGAGACGCGAAAAAGGGCTGGGCTGCACATATATTAAACAGAACTGCCCCATTATTCGCGTACGCGAATGTCATAGCAATTGTCAGCAAAAACATCCACGCCATATAGAAAACCTTCGCGCTTATTGAAATTGCAGTTGGTGGAATTGACCTTAAAATCAACGAAGAGAAGACGGAATATATGATGATGTCCAGACAAAATAATCCAACATCAGAAAAATTGAAAATTAGCGATTTGTTTTTTGAAATCGTGGTATCCTAACAGATCGTCCGCCAAAAAGTCTTGAAATCGAAACTACTGGTAACACTCAAAACACAATGCAAATTGATTTGTATACAGATAAAGCAAAACTGCAACCCGTTGAACGAAAAATACTCGGAAAAATGTTTGGAGCAATCGAAGGTCATGGCGAGTGACGTATAAGGTGGAACGACGAGTAAGACCAGCTCATAAATGGCGAAAATGTTATACGTTTCATGAAACCGCACCGGTTAAGATAGCTGGGTCATATAGCAAGAATGGACGGTACAAGGGCGCAAAAGAGAGTTGTATAAGCCAGAGCACGAGGAAAACCGAAAAGAAGATAGGCCGACGAACTAGAGATAGACATCAATAAACTTGGGCTAAGGAATTGGAAGAAAGTCGCCGCGATCAAGCTGTATGGAGATCACACGAGAAGTAGGCCAAAGCTCACAAAGAACTGTAGTGCCAAAAGGTAATGATGATATTACACAGTTTCAAGAATTTGTTGATGGCACTGATGTTAGCAATGTTCGGTGTCTTCAGTAGGTTGGACGGCTGCTTGTTAACAAATGTGACTTTCCTGTTAAAGTGTAAAGCAGCGCATTCGTCCAGAATATGAATGACGGACAGATTGGCTGAATTGCAATATACAAAACTTGGAACTCGGAATTTTTTAGGAGGTGGGAGCGTGTTCTTAAGGTTTAGCGAACGAACTTTTTGAGGTCTTGACTAGAGCAAACTGGTGGTTTTTTGACTTCAATACCGGTGGGATTTTGCTCTTTATATGTAGTGGTGGTGGTAGTTTCTCTACTCTCTAGCAAAGGACGAGTTAAAAACTTTGTTCACTAAGTTGCGTATGTATTTTGCAGTGAAGTGATGATATAATATTTTTTGTTATCTTCTTGCTTCTTTAGCACGGCAATCTACAGGTTCTTTACCTCTTATACTAGCATGGCCAACATGATTTTGATTGTATTTCTATGTTTCCGTGGTGTTGTTTGTGCTACCATCGCTGCATATTATGTACTGTTTCCTGTTTCTGAGGCAAAGGCAGAGCAGTACTGTGATAAAACATCGACAGCTATTGTGACACCTTGGCCATTTGTCACTGCAAACTTTGTATGGGTTTCTGATTTTGACCCATCGGTGTAGATGATTCTCCACTCTGATTTATAAGGCTCAATAGCGTCGTTAAACAATTGAACGTTTTGGTCCGCGTTGGTTTATTTTATTATTATTATTATGGAGGATTGTAGCGTCAGTCACTGCGGATGAGTGCTCCCCTTAGTTAGCTGTGGTGTTGATATTATATCGAGCTGATTAATAAATGTCACGCATTTCATGATAGCTAACGACTTGTTTGCTGCATGTTGTGTGGCTTTCACTGCATCAAACAGGATTTTGTTTTTACATTGAAGGGTTTTTGGAGTAAGTGTCACTTGTAACAAAACTTACAAATAACTTTTTTATAAAGGAAACTCAGGTTCAGGTGATAGGTAGATATGTAAGTAAATACAAGGTGGTGCAAAATTAATCAACCATTTTTTTTTTTTTTTGATAACATTTTTACTAAATACAAAGAGATAATTAGTTTATATGATGGAAATCTTTATTTTGATCTAAATGCGCCCCATTGCTTGTCTCTCTGTGTACTGAGACTGTCTAGCTCACAGTTGTCAACTATGATTGACGCATAAGGTCATTTGCAAAAATTATAAGTTTTCGATAGGGTGATTAATTTTGTATGATGAATTCAGTTTTGCTGCCAAGTAATTATTGGGGATTTCTCGAAGCTTTTATTAAAATTTGACGCGTTCCGGTTATTGACCCGACGTTTTGTTTGATATCATTGAACTGAAAAAAAATAAAAAAAGGCCAAAGGCTTAAAACTAAATGGATAGCTTTTTACGATGTTGGACGTTGCAAAACTCAGCAACGTGCGAAACGCAATGTTGGCAAACATTTCACGAACAGTGTTGCTAAATTTTTGGATTAAAAAATGACTAATTAACAATAAGAACACTGAAAAAATGTATGCACAAGGATTAAGTGCAATTTGCCCCTAAGAGCGTACCATATACTTGCACCACTTATAAGTAAATAGCGTTGCATGAGAAAGCAGTTGTTTCATTTGGTCTGGACAAATACTCGATGCAGTCGTCTAGTCGTCGCGACGACTCAAGAAAATACAAAATTTCTACGAAATTTCTCAATTAAAGTAATGGAGTTTCATGACTCCTAGTGTGGGAAAGTGCAATACACTGCGCTTTACTGTGCAACAAAAGAACGAAAGATGGAATCCGAACTCCAGAAAGAGATATTAAACGGGAGCCACTTGCAGTGAGGTACTATTAAAGAGAAGCCGCCTGTTTCGGATTAAGAAATTTGTAGCTAACAATAAAGAACGGCCAAGTGAAAGGAGCAAGAACAACTATGGTGCAACAAGGATACGGCAGCTACTGCAAACTACTTGCAGTTTGAGACTTATGTACGAGTACAACTAAAACAAAGACTTGAGCAAAACAAATTTAAATTTTGCGACTAGAAAAGTTTCACTGCAGCGATAGTAACAATGGCATGTAGCAGGAAATTGATGTTAGCTGGTGAGGTGGCATGAAATAGAGAGGAGGAGGAGCAGGAGATGAAGTATAATGCAAATTGGATGCTATTCTTCAGAGGACCATAATCTGGGAGCGACAAACTTAAGGCAAACACCAATAAATAGTAGGACAACGATAAGCGTCACAAAACGGTAACTAAACAAAGTACAACAACAATAAGTAAATGAATTACAGTTCAGGCAAGGTGCAACTTGAGCAGCTAAAGGAACAGCAGTAAGAATGGAAGGGCAATTTATTAAATACGAGTGTGAAATAGAAATTTAACAAATTTTGTAGTGAAGTGATGAGCAATGGCAGGACTTTTGATGAAGGTGGAGAAGTGTGAAAGAAATATGTAAGTATGTAGAGTAAGTCAACGAAACGGAATGGAAGAATGGGAAGGAAAGCAAAGAGAGTAGATTAGAGAGTATAGAAAATCGTAGAATTAGGAAAAACGAAATGAGTTTAAGTAAACGGAAGGAAAAAGAATTTAATGAAATGAAACGAGGTGCAGTAGATTGGCGTAATTGAGAAGTAGGTTCGTGGAGGGCAGATGTGATGTATTAAGTCTAACGGAATTGAACTCTAAAATGGCAGATAATTATATGAAAATGAAAGTGGAAAAGAAAGGAAAGAAAATAGAAAAATTAAGAAATGGAACGGGATGGGATGAGAAGCAATAAAAGTGAGATGTGGAAAAAGAATCGAAAAAACTAGAAAGAACCTAAAAGAAGAAAGAAACCCAATAAAGGAAAGTAACGCAATGGATGTAAAATAATGGAATGAAAGAAATGGAACGAAAATGAATAAAAAGAAAGGAATGGAACAGCATAGACAGAAGAAACAGAAACAAAAAGAAGAAAAAAAGGTGTAATGAAAATGGGAAGATAATAAGTCACAAACGGCCTAGAATCGACAGAAACTAAATGAAATACAAGAAAAATAAGCAAAATAAATTGAATAAAAGATAAATAAAATAAAAATATATATTTATTTATTTATAAAACGTGAAATAATAATATAATATAATATAATATATATGCATATATATGCATATATAATAATATAATAATAAAATAAAATAGTAATTATTTTTATATGAAATAGGGAGCACTGGCTGCCACAATATTCGCCTAGCAAAATTAATTAAAATGGAATAAATAAACTTAAATTAAATTGAAATAAACTGAATTAAATTTGACCTCATTTAAATTATATTGAATTTCAATAAGTTGAATTAAGCTAGATAAAATAAAATTTTAAGAAACTGAACTTAATTAATATAGATTGAATAAATTTAGTTTAATTTAAATGAAAACGGAAAGATAATTTTAATTCAATTTCATTGAATAAAAATAAAAAAAAATTAATTAATTCAAATTTGATAAAATTATTCAAGATTAGATGAATTAAATTAGATTAAATAAGAACTAATATAGTTAAAATAAATTTCACTTAACTCAATTGAATTGTATATGAAACGAAATAGAAAAATGTTATATTAAATTAAATTAAGTGAAATAAAATAAAATAAAATTAGGCTAAATATAATTTAATGGAATAAATTGAACATATAAATATTAACGTCAATTTAATTAATACAGATTAAATTAAATCTAGTTAAAAATATTTGACTTAACTCAATTCAATTTCATATAAAACCAAGTGGAAACAAGTGAAATGAAATGAAATGAAATAAAATAAAATAAAATAAAATAAAATAAAATAAAATAAAATAAAATAAAATAAAATAAAATAAAATAAAATAAAATAAAATAAAATAAAATAAAATAAAATAAAATAAAATAAAATAAAATAAAATAAAATAAAATAAAATAAAATAAAATAAAATAAAATAAAATAAAATAAAATAAAATAAAACAAAATAAAATTAAAATAAAAAAATAAAAATAAAAATAAAAAATAAAAAAAATAAAATAAAATTAAATTAAATTGAATAATCTTCCTTAATTTTAATCAAATTAGATCAAATAAAATTAAATAATTAAAATTTATCAAAACTGAAATTTCAAATTAAAATTAATTTAAATGAACTCTTTAATCTTGATGAAATAAAGTGTAATGAAATGAAGTTAAGTTAAATTAAATTAAGTTAAATCGAACTAAATGAAATTCAATTAAATGAAACTAAATTATTTTAAATTAAATCAAATTAGATAAAGCTAAACGAATTTAAAAATAATAAATAAACTAAATTAAAACAATATTAAATCAGAATAAATTTAAATAAATGAAACGAAATTAAGATATAATAAATTTCATTAGTGCAGTAATTTTACCTTAATTTAAATTAAACTAAAGTAAATTTGATTAAATTAAATTAGATAAAATTTAATAAGAATTTTAATTCTATAATTGTGTAAAAAAGATATATTGTATATAAATATAATTCAATGAAGATAAGAGGTGCGAGTACTAGATTTCCTTCTGTTAGGAATTAACAGAATTTTTTACTTTAACGAATCTCCCATAGTTGATTTAAAAAAAGTGTTTTTTAGGTTTATGCAATTGTCAGTAGTTCACTTGCCACTTTTGAGCGCTTTCAGTCAAATGGTATTTGATATATTCCACGGTTTTCACTATGAGATTCATTTATTAAGGAATTTGTCCGAATTTGTGTGCCTCTGACAAGTTGTCCTATGTGGAAACGTTGAATCAAAGTTGTTCCCAAATCAAGGTTTTGTTGATCGTTTTATGTGCCGTGGCCAAAGAAGAAAGAAGAAACATTATGTAGGTCTACTTCAGTGTTTAAAGTAAGTAGAGTGTTTTTCAAGAGGCCGAAATTTTGAAAAGCAAATCATGAGTTCTTAGCTCGACGGCAATGCACCAGTTTATATAAAAGCAAAGTTAACACAACAAGTGTCGTATTCATCTCACGTGTCCCCGTGTGACCTTTTTCCTTTCCCACTTCGTCGAGAATGGTTTGGATGAACGATAAAGGAGAACTGAAGCGAAAAGAATATTTCGCAGTAGAAGCTGACAGGAATTCCAAAATTGCCCTATGAAAAGTGTTTTGAAATACATATTTTGCGGAAATTACTTTAATGGGAATGCAAATATTAATAAATAGTTGGACCGGTTTTGTTTAACTAACAAATTTTTTTTACTTTTTCAGCGAATGATAATTGAGTGGAATAAATTTAAAAGGAGTGGATTGAACTCCAATGAACACAAGAAGCTTGTAGTGGGGGCGAACGTAATAGGATTTATTTAAAGCCACAAAACATTGGGGTAGTTTTAAATATTTTCAACTAACTCTAAGTGCAAAGCGAATACCTACTATTTGCGTTGCCTTGCAACAATATACCGCCGCTGCCAAGTTGTGGCGTAATGGCGGATAATTGTCAATTGTTTTGCTGCCAACAGTGAATAGGTGGCATTTTTGCAAGGTTGCCGTTTTTAATTAGGACACCATTAACCAAGCAAAGTTCGCTTGAATACAACAAAACTGTTGTTAAAACAAAACACAAAGCCATAGCTGACTTCGCTGCCAGGCATAGGAATATAAATACACAGTTTAGTGTCCCACACCGCCACCACCACCACAAACGGGAACTCACACATATATAGTCCTGCATTTTAGATAGATGTTGCAGGAGCCATGCAGGCGTATATGAGGATGCAGATGCGGATGCGGATGCGGTTGTGGCTTACTGGCGTGTCATGTAATATGCTTGTGGAAGTGCAAACCTGGGAGTTAGTTAGATAAACATATACACTGATAATTTCCCTATAACGCCACATAGCTTCGTGGAAATGTTTATGGATATATATGTACTATGCATCTAAATACATACATACAAGCTTTTGTGCGCATGTATATGTGTGTTAAATAATTATGCATATGGTTGCTTGTACGCATGATTAATGAATTGCTACTTCAGCTTAATGACCCTGTTACACTTGAGCTAAGCACCCGCGAACATGCCACAATGTTGCAAGCCAACACCAGCTTTACACATTGCGCTTTATGCTTATCTCAGCTAACGCATCAACGAACTCACACACACACACACACGCTATTGAACGCGAACAGCTGGGCTTGTGTGAGTGTGTGAGCCATTTGATAACCGTAATAAATAATAAATCTCAGCTGAAGCCAGTCAGCCTCACGCACACACACCAACAACAATAACAACGTGGGTGTAAAGCGTTGATATGGGCAGCTTATAGCTTAGAACTGACAGCTTACTTTGTTATGAAACGCTTAACCTGCAAACTAAATGTGGAATACGGAACACTTGAAACTGTGCCAACTCGTTGAATACGTGGCACTCGATCCGGTGAATCCTGTGAATTGATTGCGCTGATATTTTATGCCACTTCAGAAGTATGGGCCTATATTGGAAAAATATTAGCTGATGGCTACTACTAAATAAAATGTGCAGGGTGTTCAGAGAGAAGAAAGAAATTTAAATAAAACAACATAGTGTGAGTAATCCAATTGAATTTTGATTTGATTTATAAAGTCATCACATTGCTCCCTCACAATTTGGAGCATTGCCGTTCAAAAGTGACGCCTAAATGTCAGTAGTGAATAAATCTTAGACGGTACTTGTCTTTATATCATTTCGCCATTTGTCAAGTAGACAGATGCAGAATTTTACACAATAGGACAACGGGTAAAAATTATTCAAACTTAGTATGAAAATGGTGGATCTTTAAGAACAACATATAGCGGAATTCGTCATCTTTTTGGTGGGAATAATCGTCTGAATTAGTCGACAATTCAAAGGTTGGTGAAAAAGTTTCGGTTCTATCGAGGATAGAAAAAGGACTTGGCTCTACGTTTTATTGATAATAATGCCGCTGTAGCGCAAAGTGTTGCTGAACAACCCTCAACATCGATATCTCGACTTTCTCAACAATTAGGCATTCATGAGTCGAGTGTTTGGCAGATTTTTGTTTACAAAATTCAATTAACGCAAGAATTGAAGCCTTCAAATCATTGTCAACGCAGAAATTTCGTAAATTAGGTATTTGAACTTGCTGCTGGCTTATCACGCACAATCGTGTTTAGTAATGAAGCAAAAGTGACGCATCTGAAGCATGAAAACCTTTGAGTAATTTCAGAAAAATCATTACAGACACTAAAATGTACTGTTTGGTGTGGTTTTTGGGTTGGTGGAATAATTGGCTTGTTTTTCTTCGAAGATGAAAATGAAAGAGAGCTGATACTTACAACTATAAACAACTGATTGAAGATTTTTTGTGGCCTGAACTTGAAGGAATAGACATAGGCGACTATTATTTTCAACAGAATGGAGCCACAAATCACACTACACCGGAAAACATTGCATTATTGTGATCTATGTTTCCTAAGTTTATCCATGTTCTACCCTGACCATAGAAACTGACCAAATCGTTCTCTACCTAGGAATATTGGCAAAAACGGGTCCAAAGAGTCACACTTTAATGCTAAGTCGAATGCTTGTACATTGCATTAACGGCAATTCTGCTTGCTAATATCGTCTCTGAGCCAAAAATGGATCTCATCCAATCTTGTAGACCTCACGACGATACTCACATTGCGTATGTATGTACATTTTTTTTTAATTTCCATAAGTACGGCAAACCCTACTAAATATTTTGACAGCTGATTGTCGTTGGTAACTGTAAATGTTGTAGAAGCATATTAATGTAAAAAACTATCATCGCTATTCGGTCACCCTATATTATTTTTTAAATAAGTCTTGTTCGATTCAAACTTAAAATGATAATACAATAGATAGGGAAATGCTTATTGGGTAACCGCAAAAAGACTCTAATAAATAATATTACTTTGAAATACAGAATGGATCTTATTCTTGAAACCTAACTCCTTTTTGAGAGTGATTAATTTATATGTATATATTGGGGCTTACCCCATTTTTTGGGTTCTTAGTCCTCTTATTTTATTTATTAAGTTATAAATACTTTTTTAATAAAAAAAAAATACTAAACAATTTTTTTCTCTTTTCTTTCAGGTAATAAAATCATTTCTCAACGTTTCTAAGGTAATTTAATATAGTTAAAATGTTATAATTTTTTTTTCGCTTGGACTGTAATCTTGGCCTTAAACAAATCAAAAATAATAAAAAGTGTACGTCTTTGAAAACCAATTGTTCGAGAAAATCATTGAACTATAAAAAGCATTTGACAAATTGGCTTTTGAAGATTTTTATAAAAAGGAAATTCTTATATTTATCAAAGTCGTGCTACCTAAAAATGTTTCTACTTTCTATGGCAAATTTACACTTTTTCCAACGGCACTTTTGAAAATATCAATTTAATTTTAGAAAGCTTCAATTCGATTTTAGGAAGTATCATATGGACTAAGGAATGGACAAATGTTCGTAATTTCGATACTTAATTCCACTACAAGCTTTTTTCTTAACATAGAATGTTGAGATCCTGTGAGATCCAACATTGTTATTGATGTTCGGGTGTTCCACAAAAGAATCAAGTCAATCCTCTCCCGCTCCATAACCAAAATTCTGAAAGGCCTGAAAGCAGCTATGAGTCAGTAGGTGCAACTTTGAGTATGCTTGCTTTATTGGTTTTTATTATTGTTGTAACAGCATAAAACCATTCCCTTAAATTTTTAAGAAATGCTACTGAACTGACAGTACTTGACCAAATTCAAATCCGGGTCGCTCCGGTTTTGTATTGTAGAACTGACATCTTTTGCTTCCTTTGTCCGGCTTTGCTTTTTTTTAAACGTTTCTATGACCAAATTCACTATTTATTTAATGAATTTTCAAAAGTGAAAACCAAACATATTTTTGATTTTATTTTAAACTTTGCCACTTATATCATTTTTTTACATGAAATGCATAAATTTATCATAGACTCTAAAACACTAAGGGCTTTTATGGGTCGAGATTAAAAAAAGAGATTAAGGTGTAAGATTTTACTCACAATCGCCATGAACAAACCAACCACAGAATAAAACGTCGTAAAGAAGGCGAAAACATTTGTAACCGTTACGAGGAATTCTGCAATTTACTCCTGCTTCCAATTTGTGCGTTCAGTTGACAAATAATAAATTTCACTGTTTGGATTTATGGTAGTTTTTCTATTGAAATTTCATTCAAACTTTGTCAACACAAAGGCACCAACGTATATTTAATTTGTGACCTTTCTGTGCTATTTGATTCATTGCTAATGGTCACAAATGACAATATTTTCTTCCTGTGTAAAATAGTTTCAGTCATGGAATGAGCTTGTACAAGAGGGTAAACTCCTGTTCAAAGCAATTTGTCGTTGTATTTTAAGTTTTCATTATATTTTAATCTTTTACTTTTTTAATCTAGGTTCCGCGAAAGCCTTTCCTATTGTATTGTGCTTCGAAAACAAGAGCTTTGAAAATGTTCATGATGTTTGGGAACAGTGTCTCAATTTGAGAAGGAACTTTTTTCTTTATAAGTGTTAAAAATAAAATAACATTTTTGAATTTTTTTGTGCATTCCTTTGAACAAAATCTGTTTTGAGAAATTAATAGAAAAAATTGATATTCGCGCTGCGACGTTTTGCTTGGTTACAAATGGGTTAGATAGAACTTTTTGCTTTTCGAAATCTTGAATCGCCTCAAGCTCTTCAAGCAAAGCTGCCACAAATTGCCAACTTTCATACATTTCAGTACATTTCTTTTCGTCTTGACAGTTGCTGAAAGAAAGCAAGCATTCATTGGGCCAGAATGAGGAATGTTAATTTTTTTCGACTTTTACGAACATGGGATATTCGGGATTTTGCTATTTTCGGGATCTTCATCAATATTGTTTGAGAAGCTCGCCTTTGATACAATAAATACTAAATAAATGAATTTTAAGTATCCTTTTTCATTTAAAATGATAATCCTTTCACTAGTAACAAAGCAAAAGGTAATAGTAAATTTACGCATTCAATAATAAAGGGTGATCAATTTCGAGGTATCGGATTTTAAATCGAAATGAAACAACAAAAATTCAAATTGATAATAATTGAAATAATATTGAAAATAATACAATGATAATTAATTGAAAATAATCAATAAAGATTGCCCATTATTATTTCTGTGTAAAACCATTCATGATATTTACTTTTAAGGATAGTCTCTCTCAAATGTTGGCCCAACTGCACCGTAATTCGGCCATACGTAAACACTAATTTTGAATGACTCGCTGGAGGACATCGGTGGGTATCTCGGTTACTAGTAATGTTGATTTAAAATGCCTCAATCGAAGCTGGTTTATCCGCAAAGCATTTAGAAAGTCGAAAGGTGCGATATCACACGATTTTGGTGGCCAACGGTCCAAGACGAAAGAAAAATTGGTTACCGAAGCGACGACGCAGTAAATCCATTGTTTCAAGGGCTGTTTAGCAAGTAGCGTCGTCTTGTTAGAACAAAATGTTGTAGAGATCACGCGTTTCAATTTTCAGCATTGACAAATCGTTTATTATGGCGCGATAGCGTTCGCCATTCCCTGTTATATTGGCGCCAGCCTCGTCTTTGAAGAAATATGGGCCGCTGATTCCTCCTGTCCATAGGCCGCGTCAAACGGTTGTTTTCAATGGATGTAATGGCTGTTTTTGAATGGTTTCGGATTGTTGTTCAGCCCAAATATGACCATTTTGCTTATTGACGTAACCATTAAGCTAAAAATAAGCCTCATCGTTGAACACCATGAACACAATGTTGGCCTGAGCGCTCGATAAACTCTTTTCACAGAGCGCCGATTTCGTAATAAAATCGTACGATTTGTAAACGTTGTTGCGGCGTAAGACTTTTTATGATGAAATGTCAATGAATACTGAAAAAAAAGAATATATTCATTGACATTTCATCGCGCGTGATCTGTCAAAAAAACCCTATTGGAAAAAAGTACCCCCAATCTGATCACCCTTTACTTTAGCGTATACATTCTGTAAAGTAACTTAAAGTATGCCGCAAAAAAAATCCTTTTAAAAAAGGTGAATATTTTTTTAATCCCGCACAATTTAAGCGGAATAAGTGGAAAGTAAGCAGGCTTAAAACGTACTCAATATGTTAAAATAGAAAATCCAATAATTCAGTGCAACTTTTTACAATAGAGTCGCATACATAAAATTATATACATATACATATATATTGTTTTGCTATAAAAAGTGATTTTTCTGTCTCCGTTTCATTTGCTTCGTATTAAATGATAAATCTCGAAAAATACGATTGTTGGGAAATAGTCCCGATCTTTGCTGGATTTAAAAAATACAGAAATCCCGGGAGTAAAGATTTACAGTCCTAGCCAGCACCTTCAGACTTCTAGGCGTTGCAGACTTCTTCTCACTAACAGCTGATTCGAACATTGGTGGTGTTGCAAGTGATGATGTGTTCGATAACCCTTTCCGTTCTTTATATGTATAGCCTGAGATTATAAAACGAAACGGAAAAAATTGAATACCAAATACAACGAAAATTCTCCCAACGGTAATCTCCCTAAACTCTCTATTAGACGGTAATCTCCTTGGTTAAATAATTTTTGCTATTCCAAGTTTTAAGTTTAAATTTCCTAACAAATTACTCTCTCTTAAGCGTCCACACACTTGGCCTGATGTGGACAGTTATTTTTCAAAAAATTTACTCAAAAACCTCTATAGACATTATGATTTCTTTTCATAACAAATCTAACAGAAACCTCTGTTGAACGGACACGAACTCTTCATAGGCGGACAAAATATAAAAAATGTGAGTGAGCAGTTACTTACATGCATATTTACGAAAGGAAAGGGGACCTCCCGGATAAAGTGTGGAGTTTTTTCATGCACACGTTTGGTTTGGTTTGGGCAGTGATTTGTTTTCAGATATAGCGGATATACAAGGTAAGTCCAAAATAAACAAGATTGAGCTAAAATAGAAACGACTGGAGCTTTGTTCTGATAACTTCGAGCTTATTTATTCCAAAAAATAGTCCTCTCTGGCCTTGATACACTGTTTTGCGCGCTTTTGGTAAGAGTGTTTCAGGCCATTGACCCATGCGAATAGGTAGAAGTCACCGGGAGTCATTATCACAGGGAGTGATTGTTGTTTAAAATGCGATTTATAGTCAAAAAATCATTCAGAGTGGATCGATGAAATGGTGCATTATCATGCAATAAGCGCCAGCATCCTTCTTCGCGGTATTCAGAGCGAATTCGACGAATGCGATGCAACAAATGCATCAAAACGCCAAGATAGAAAATTCCATTGACGGCTTGGCCCATTGACACGAACTCCTTGTGGACAATTCCCTTGGAATAGTAAAAACAAATGGGCATCGACTTAATGTACTTCTCCAAACGCGATTTTTTGGGTGGTGGCTGGAGCCTTACATTCGGCACTTTGACGCTTAGGCTCAGGTTCATGTTAGAAACACCACGTCTCATCACTAGGTAAAATGTTGTAAAGGAAGTTCTCGTCTTTTCTCGCCTCTTTAATGAGGTCTTTCAAATGTTGAATTCTGAGCAATTTTTGGTCCTCAATTAACTTCTGCGAAATGAAACGTGCACAAAAATTTCGTAAGCCCAAATGATCAGTTAAAATGCAATAAATCGATGTTTTGGAGATATTCAACTCCGATTACATGAATTTCAACGATGATTTCTTTTAATTTTTGATAAATTAACGAACAATTTCGATGGAGTTTTCGGTGATTACTGATTTTGGGCGACCCGTACGTTCGTTGTCTTTTATGTCCTGACAACCATCTCTCAAACGTGTGAACCACTCATAAACTCTGGCACGAGGTAGAAAATCATCGCCATAAACTTTTTTCATCAATTCAAATGTTTCGGTAAACGGTTGACCGATTTTAAAACAAAATTGCTCTTTGTTCGAAACTTATTTTTGTACCGATGACACAGACATACTGACACTTTAGACGCAATACTTCGCTTTCACTGAACCAAATCTCACCAAGCTTTCACTGGAAGTCAGCTAGGGATGTAACTTCCAGTGCACTAACTCATTAAAAAGATGGCGTCATCAGAAACATTTTTAAGAGGCCAGTCTTGTTTATTTTGGACTTCACCTTGTATGTACGCAATGCCGATGGGGAGATCAAATCTTAATGTGAAGGAGAAAATTTAAATTATTAACGCTTACGATGGAAAAGATTTGTCTGTCCAAGGATTGCCCAGTAGGTAAGTTTTATTAACAAATCTTGCAAATAATTAATTCAGTATATTTGGTATAATGTCGTCACTTCTTCAGAGCATTGCAAAACAAAAATTTTAGCTTTAAAAAATGAGATATGCCATGGTGGCAAATTATCAAAGGAAAGCCCAACTATCCTATTTTGTGTAAATATGGTAGAAGAAAAAGAAAAGCCACTTGTTTTTGGGAAAGCTGCTCATCGAAGAGCGTTTGCGTGAATTAATATTGAAAAAACTTCCTATAAATTGGCAATCAAATAAGAAGCATGGAACACGTGAAGTGATGACGAAATGGCTGATGGAGTTCGACCGAAAAATGGCGTTGCAAAACAGAGAAATACTACTGTTTCTGGACAACGCAGCATCTCACTCTCGTGATATGAGTTTAAAGAATATCCAAACAATGTTTCTACCCAGTGATACGGCTTCAGATTGCCCGCCTTTTTGATCAGGTAGTGACTAAAAATTTTAATATTTATTGTCGAAACGTTGATAAGGTTAGAGAGTGGCTTGATTAAAAAAAATTATAAATGTCATTTCATAAAAGAAGCCTGGGGAAAGGTTCAAACAGAGAACAAAAAAAAAAGCAGTTTCCAAAAAACAGTCTTTGGCAAAAATAGAAATGTGTCAACTAAATTCAAGCCCGAAGACGACTTGCCGCTTCATTATTTGAATTATCAAAAACCATTGGGGAATCTAATTCAAACTCTGATGAATTTATAACAGTAGATAGACTTGGACCGAAAACCTAGATTTCGGTTTAGATTTTGTTAATGGTGAAAGCATGCAAACTATTGACGATAAAAGTACGGGCACTGAGAGTGTGAATCTATTAAAATATTCTCAAACAAAACGGCTTTGAATGCAGTTTCAAACTTAAAGTGATTTTGAACGATGAATACGAGTTTTTAAAAAAGGTGGGGAGCAAAAGTCAATCTAATATATTTAGTTTTATGTTGTTTATCGACTGAAATGTAATATTTATTTTAATTTCGTTATTATTTTGAAAAAATATTACACATGCTTGGACGGACAAAAGTTGATTGACGGCGAGTGTTCGCCTGAATGAGGTTTCACTGTAGATAGAATCCTCAAGCACGAAAAGTTCGAAGTATTAAATAAACTTTGGACGTAGCATTTTTTTGTACTTATAGGTTTTGTTTTGTGAAGATGTTGATGGTTTTATTGCTGAAAGCTCTACTATTTCCAATTTTGCTATTTTAGTAAACATTGCTTCGAGTCGCTTTCGTGTCCGGCTTTCCAAGAGAATGTATTTATGCAGACTTCTCAAAAGCATTCGACAAAGTATTGCCTTGCTTTTTATAAAACATATTATTATCTATTAAGTATAAGCCACATAGCCAAGGTAGTCATGCACAAACCCTTTTTGGAGACCTTATAGATAGAAACCTCAAGCACGAAAAGTTTCATTAGGGGTTGAAAATTTTTAAAGCCTCTAAGGCTGAACAACTTCAAAAGCCGCAAAGCCTGGAAAGCTTAATGTGAAATATTAGCTTTAATGTTATTGTTTTTTAATTTGAATTACCTGTAGGCCGGAGGGGCAAAAGCTGCTCATCAAATTCGATTACAACCTCTTTACTTGTCAGATATAGAAGTTTTCTTTTCACATTGCTTTCGTTTGATCCACTATTGAATTTTGTTTGTGAATTTGAATTTGCATTTAAATTTGTACCCGATGTCTCATGTACTTTTCATTTATTTCGTAATTTCTGCATGCATATTAAATATTTAAATTTGATATCTATTCTTGTTTGTTTTTTTTTTCTTTTAATAAACACAATTAAATTTAATTCACTCGCAAACAAATGCGCACACCTATTTCACGCTTGAAAAGCGAATTCAGATGTCGTACGGCGCCATAAGACAGCTCGGGAAAGCAAGCAATACCGCGCACTGAGCAACCTTAGCTCGCGTTGAGCTTTGTGGGCGTGAATAACAACAAAAAAGTATTTAAAATAGCAATGAAAACAACAACAAAAAGCAATAAAAGCAACAAACACCACAACCGCAGCTAGGCAATTGTGAGCGTTGGCGAACGTTAGATGCAGAGTTGCCGTCACTCAATAGCCTGCGGCTTAATTTAAACCAACACAAAATGGCTTGGTAGAACGGGTGAGAGGCACGAAAAGAATACAATAAAAAAATAGATGAATAAATAAAGTGAACAAAAGCGAAAAAAATACATTAATATACATTTATATACGGGTGCGTATGAATGATAAATGAAAACGAAAAATGAAAATGGAAACGGCGCTTAGACCAAGTTGTGGTTGGATATTAACAGTAAAAGCAAACCGTATATGTAAATACATATATAAATGTATATAAATATATGTACATGTACATATATACGCATATTAAAAGCTTAAAGTTACATAAAAATAAAAAAAAAATTAAAAATTTCCAAAAAAATTAAAAAAGAGTAAATAAATAAAGAGGAAATGATGGCTGACGGCAAAATTGTTTGCAAGAATGATAAATAAAATTGCATATTCATATTGGCCACTCTGCAGGAAAGTTGACTAGTAGCAAACTGGTGCGCTTTTAATTAGTTAGGAGCTACCATCAGATCCCTTTTTCCCGAAATAACTGACAAACTTATATATAAAAGTTTTTTGTGTACTATTTTTTTCTTTAAACATACTTTTTTTTCTCTATAATCTAATTGCTTGAAATTATAAGTGTAATGTTATAGTTGTTAAGTTCATTATAGCTGTATATCTTTACAAATATTTGATAACTCAAACTCTAATTCTAGTTAAATAAATAATTACATAACATTAATAAAACTGGCAAATTTTAAATGGCAATTACCTGAGAAGTATAAATTGCCACCCGCTTCACTGTAAGTTCGCTCGCGCCAAAGTTCAGCAATTTCATCTTTGTAAGGATGTGTTACTACATATATTCCAATCACAATATTTAATAATTTTCACTAGTAAAAATAAAATGTAATTTATGTTAATGAGAAAACGTTAGGTGTTAGGTTATTGCAGCGGCAAGCAAAAGCATAGTTTGGGAACTTTTTTCAGCGGGAAATAAATAATTTTTGAAGTGAAACTTCTTAGGCGTCGATGGACGAGCGAGAATGGAGAGTAAAATTTCAAGGCCATGCAACGTTTTGGGCATTTTCGTTCCGCGAGAGAGAAAAAATATTTAACGTAGAGAAAAAGGAGAGAGAGAGCTATATATTATATATATAATTGGCGCGTACACCCCTTTTGGGTGTTTGGTCGAGCTCCTCCTCCTATTTGTGGCGTGCGTCTTGATGTTGTTCCACAAATGGAGGGACCTACAGTTTCAAGCCGACTCCGAACGGCAGATATTTTTTATGAGGAGCTTTTTCATGACAGAAATACACTCGGAGGTTTGCCATTGCCTGCTGAGGGGCGACCGCTATTAGAAAAATATTTTTCTTAATTTTGGTGTTTCACCGAGATTCGAACCAACGTTCTCTCTGTGAATTCCGAATGGTAGTCACGCATTCTTTGGCGTTTCTTTTTGGTACCTACTTTTTGGCTCTTACTTCCGTTTCCTGGCTAGTGCTTGTGCGTACTATAAAGTAACAAAATAAAAATAAAAAAATACCTAATAAAGACGTGGCAAAAATCTTTCTTCTGGCTTCCAAGTGGATGGTATTTATGCAGACTTCTCAAAAGCATTCGACAAAGTATTTCACATAACATTAATTGAAAGCTAGCCTATCCTGGCTTTTCTTCGGCTTCCCTACGATGCATCTAAGCCAATTCCTTACATTCCTTATTGCCCTAGGCACTTTTACCTTTATAATTTTAATTAATTATTTTTCAATTTCGAAATTTCTGCTTTTTCTGAATGATTTAAAAGCTTTCTCTTTAACTTGAAACACTTCAGGTGTAGCTAGTTTCCAAGACGATATTAATAAGCCTCATATGTATGTGGCGCCTAAGTCTCGCGCGTCTCTTTGAATTTTAGCAAATATTTCTAGGTAGCATATTTGAAGATTTTTATTTCACTGCCTAGTTACAATACCATAAATCTGTAATTCCTTGGTATGTTGTAGTGTTTGATGAAAGCGTGAGCAGCATAACTTTCAAACTATTTGATTTCGTGTTGATACCTGCATTGCATGGGCTTAGAATATTTATTACACGCAATGCAGTCAAAAAAATATATAGTCACCACCTTTAGATCAATGGCTTCGCATCTTCTAGTTATACTTTGTGTTAATTTCTGGGCAAGTCGAAGCTACAAATCAGTCGAATTTGTTTTGATAACCGGTTGACCTGACCATCCATATTTGTTTTTCCTTGAGTTTTTGGTTAACTATTACTCCAATATTATCAATAAAGTAATATTTAAATATTTGCAATATAAAATTCCAACCCCATTCAACATACACACCTTCGATGCTTGGATCGCTGTCTTCTTGTAAAACCCAAAGCTGGCTAGATCTTCCGAATATCTTCGCAGCCGATGGTAATGATGCTTTTCGGTGGATTTTATTCATCAAAACTGTTTTTAAATAGGCGATAAACTTAAATAAACAGCCAAATCATTTTTCGGAGATGCAGCCCCAAACATGAACCATAATTGTATGCTTAACATACATATCGTTGAAGTTGTCGATTATCAGCAGTGTATCAGATTCATCCTTATAAGATTCATCCGTAAAAATTATGTTTGTCTAATTCCGTGCTGAATTTGCCTTAGCCCATGCAAGCCCTTTGTCAATGATCTTGCTGCGGAAAAGTACTTTTTTTTGGGCCTCGTCAGGGAAGATCAGTTTGTGCTTAAGAACACTGCTTCAAATCGTTTTTCATACGCGGAACTCATTCCGTGAAAACAACGTGTGTCTTCTTAATTTCTCGCGAAACTAATAAAATATACCATGGGAAAAGGATACGCCTATTTAGCAGCATTTAAATATTTTTTCGTAATGAAACCTAAGTTTGACCTTTTTCCATTAGAATTCGCATTTCCCTCTTTAAATTTTACACATCCGTGGTACTCTTTTTGACTAATGATCTTAAACCTTACGTCTCTTGATAGTCGCAGATCCGTATTATGTCTAGTTTTTACTTACGATGCTATTAACGGTTCTATCGTTTGTCCAATCCAGCTCTTCGAGATTTTCCGCTATTTTTTTGCATTAAAGTGAGAATATAATATGGCATGCCAATATGGTTCATTTTGACGTTCACAACAAAAAAATAAGGCAAAATTTTTTTATATGAGCTAATCTAGAAAACGGAATATCATCAACGTTTTCAGCAAACCTTATATATCTTTGTCTGCTATATATGATTGTGGTGTGCGTCTTGATGTTGTTCAACAATAATAAGGCTTACTTTTAAATAAATCGGCGTAAAGTAAAAGTGCCAGTCTTTTCCAAAAATATTTGTTTTGAGCGATATTTTTTTCAAAAAGTTAAAATATCAGTTTTAATATTTCTATGTAGTTTTCAAGGCTTATAAAAGCAGATTTGATTTCAACTTATTTATTTTTAGATTTTCAGTACGTTCACAATGAAAACACGGTAAAATAGTAATGAAAATGGCTTTTGTTCTCCTTGGAAGTCATTCGTTTGAATCAATTTTCAAAACAATTTTGCCACTCAGAAGTGGATACCTTCATACTCGCATATGCTCCAAACTCTTCAATAATAGTCGAGACAAAATCGTTAGTCAAAACAGGCAGTCTAAGATATATGAATTATATTTCTTCAATTTTTACGATCCTGAGTTTTTGGAGATGTTGTTATTACAATGGTGAAATCCCAGGATTGGTTCTGTGATTTGGATATTAATTATTTATTAACACAAAAAAGAGCATTATTTTTCGGTAGACGGCTGTACTGATCGAGATAAGCGATAAAACAATTTAAAGTTTATGCTCGTTGTCAAGCTGAGATTTCCATTCAGTTGTGAGTTACAGGGTGTTAACAATGGAAGTCAACTATTAAAAAATTCGTTACATTTTACAATTTTTCTTTGATAAGGGCGAAAATGGAAGCCACGCCATTGAAATTGTGAATGGTGTTTATGCACTTTCGGTTTCGTCGATTCCGTTAAGGAAAATTGATGTTAAGGAAAATGTCCATAAAGTTTTAAACTATTTGTGCAAAAGTTTTAAGCACAAATAATGATTTTTTTTGTCCCCAAACGAATATAATTTTATTTGACACAACATTAATATTAATATTTCAATCATTAGAAGAGCTGAACATGGGACACAAAATCTCAGCTGATTTTTTTCACAATTTGATGTAAACACAAGGCGCTTTTCGATGTTGCTTTTTGGGTTTAAAAGGGCATTTTCTGCCTCCGAAATTCTTGACAACTAATTCTGGATTTTCAGTACTTAAAAACACTAAACGCTTCTAGGTGGAGGCCATGTTTCGTTTTTTATGACATAAGTACACTCGTAGGTTTTCCATATCCTGCGACCGTTACTAGGAGAAGCCTTTTCTGTCATATGGTGTTACATACGCACAGTGGATATCAAAACTGACCGCCACCGAGGGCTTTTACCTAGAAAAAATTGTACTTTAAAACTTAGACCAGTGCTTACTATAAAAAATATGAAAATGGGAATAGACGAGTTCCACTGTTGATAACACCAACAAACAACAACACCTATATCCCGAAGGCTCAGCATCTCTCAGTTAAATATGAGAAAATGTGGTTTTAAGCAGGTATGTAAATCTCCTAGTGTATTTAAATTCACAGCCTTGCGCGTGGATGTGTGTTGTGTGTGGGATATAAAATGGTTTATTTATCATAGCACTCAATTTATTTGCACGCCGCACAATTTCCGCACTACAAACTCCCAAAGTACATACATACCTACATATGCACGTATACTGGCTTTTTAGTGTAGCAAATATCGAGTGATGAAAGTAACAAAGTTGCTAGCGAGCGAGCTAACCAGTGAGGCAGCGAGCTATGCAAGCAGACAGCAATTTAGCTGGCACTCCATGCAGGCGTTATATCTTTTGAGCGTATTAAAGGGTTTGTTAGTGTGTTAGTAAATATACTACTAGCAAGTACACGTATTGCTTTGTTGCATGCCGTTGATGTGGGCCGAATGTTGTTGTGATTGTTGTTGCTGCTGCAACTATATCAACCAGCAACTGCCCTTAAAAGCTATCAATGTTGCTAGCATTACCCGCCGGCTGATATGTACTCTCACACTCCCACATCCACACACATATCCATATATTGCAGCCAACTATTGTTGCTCTTATTGTTGTTTTGAATCAGAATTTTTTCTGCAACATTTTATTATGCGCCGTTTTTCTTGTTGCATTTATAGTTTATTCGCCACTGGCATATTTACTTTCTGCCTTTATTCCACAACATTTTCCACTCAGCAACTTCATGAACTGCCATTTCTCTTCCTCTAGTCATGGTCATGCCCCACCGCGACTATTGCAACACTCATCGCACCCACCTCCTTAGAGCACTTTGTACCACTTGTTCTACATACTTCTGGCAGTGGCAGTGTTAGTGACCGTACCGTGCTCACGCTCACATTACATGCAGTTGAAACCTTCGTCATCGCCGACGTTGTACAAATAACATGTCATGTTTCATTATGTTGCAACTCCCTCGCATTGGTTGCGGCCACCGCGAACCGCTCCACGAATAGCCACCGCCAGCGTTATTGCCAATGCTGGCACTATCAACATCGTCTACACTATCAGCAGCAGCATCAGTGCCGCCGCCACTGGATCATTCCATTCATTCATCCGCTATCGTCCTCATCGAATTACCACTTAGTGCTACGCCAGCGGCCAACCACCGGCATACCAATGTCCATGTAGTGTTCTCCTTATTGCTCACTGGTACCCTACTCCCTCCGTCTGCGCTGGAAATGCGAGTATCAGCAGTATTTGCAGTAGTGCAACTTCAGCAGCAGCGGCAAAATGCTGCATGAGAATTTATGGCGTTGCAATGATTTACTGAAGTTTCGAAAACGATTGCTTTAAGACGGATATTACAAGGCTAGATAATGTACTGGTGTGTGTGTGCGTACATACATATGATCTTATGTCTGCATGTCTTTACGCCTATATTTGAAGGTGATTTCCTAGGATCGGAAATTGTATGCTGTGCATACTAATGGTTATAAAATGATAATATTTAAGACGCCTTCAATACGAACTGTTCATATAACGTTACAGTGCGGCTTGCGACTTTCCCTGTTGCTACCTACCGCAGTAGTCATTGGCTTTCGATTCGTTTATGCTAATGTATGTAGCCACTTAGATACTTAACTGGTTTTCTTCTATGTTAGAAGCATTTGCCGTTAAACAGTTCTGATCACAGGGATCATACGCGGGCGTAACTTTCTTCTTCAATTTTTTTAACAATGCCAGCGGATATGCCAGCGGTTCAAAATAGAGATGTGGGTTTAATTTAGAGTTCAAATATATTCAAAAAATATTTTTCTTTATTTTTTAATTATTTTTAATGCTTTGTTTGTTTATTTCATTTTTTTATTTTATTATACCATTTTTATGTTTTTTTTTATTTATATTTTCTTTAATTATTTTCAGGACCGCTCTTAAGCCCAGAAAGTTTTAGAAAATTCAAAATATATATCGATATCATATTTCAGAGCGCAAGTAAATCAAAAACCCTAAAAATGTATAGAGAATGGAAAAAATGTTAAATAAAATGATGGTTCATTTGTATAAGGTGGCGCAAAATTAAACACCCAGCGGAAGATTTGTACTTTTTGCAAATGGCGTCGTACACTAACTATTTTGATACTTTCGAACTAGACGGCTGCAGTATAGAAAAAGGTGTAGACGCCTAAAGGTAAAAATAAAGATTTCCATCATTAATAAATAAACAAAAAAATTATTCAAAAATAAAATTGGATGACTAATTCACTACCTTGTATTTGAATATTATACACAGAATATTGAAACTTCTTCAGCATTACAACGTGGGGTGCGTCAAAGCTTCCTTCACAATATTCCTCCAAAGCGGTCGATCTTAAGCTTTTCGCTCGTAGTTGCGTATTCCCTACTCCTTGAGATCGTTTTGAACTACATCTATCCATCCGTTCCTCGGTCCGCCTTTGGTCTTTACGCCCATTAGCTTTCCTGTCATGGCTTTCTTCACAGAACAATCAGCAAGCATACGGGTAACATAACCTAGCCAGTTTATGCGCAACTGTCTCGTTCTAACTGAGATTGTTTAGTTGAGTTGAGTTGTACCGGATTCCATCATCGATTCTTATTGGACCAGAAATCTTTCTTAAAATTGTTCATTCCATGCTGGGAATCAGCAACTGTAAGAGTCTATCCATAAGATAAAATTGGTCGCATAAGGGTACATAGTTAGTTAGTTAGCTCTGTAGTTTTAGATAAGGGCCGTTACTTGAACATGTTAAGGTGGGCATGATATGTTTTGTTTACGGCGTTGATGCGAACCCTGACTGCATAAGTTGAATCACCGCTATATATTCCGATATACATTCTTCGAATATTGAAACAATTTTCTTTTAAATTCATTGATATTTTTACAATTCTTAACACTATCGCGTAGTTCACAATTGCGTTTTAATATTCTTGCATAACCTAAAAGGAACAACAAATTAAATTTGCTCTTTCAAAATACCAAATTTTATAAGAATCACAAAAATTGCATTAGCACAAAAATCTTCTCAGGGTGACCATTTTTAACCTTCCTTTGATTAATAATACAGTTTTTCTTTAACTTACAGTCTCGGCAGCTTAGAATTAAAAAAAACGCACTAAATTTATTGCGAAGAGCAAAGGATTGGCAACAACTAATGCAACGTCACGCACTCTCTAATGGGCGCAATCTTGTTTCTATAATCCTTGCATATAACCAGCAGAAACAAAAAATGTGTTATTTATACATATGCAAACATACACATGTAAATGCATGCACATATATATATATATATATATGTATAATTGGCGCGTACACCCTTTTTGGGTGTTTGGCCGAGCTCCTCCTCCTATTTGTGGTGTGCGTGTTGATGTTCCACAAATGGAGGGACCTACAGTTTCAAGCCGACTCCGAACGGCAGATATTTTTATGAAGAGATTTTTCATGGGAGAAATACACTCGATGGTTTGCCATTGCCTGCCGAGGGGTGACCGCTATTAGAAAAATGTTTTTCTTAATTTTGGTGTTTCATCGAGATTCGAACCAACGTTCTCTCTGTGAGTTCCGAATGTTAATCACGCACCAACCCATTCGGCTACGGCGGCCGCATACACATATACACACATATATTTCTCCGAATATTTTACGAGATGCATATTTTCAGATATGGATTTTTTGTTGTTGTATTTTGTGCTGTGAAAAATGGAATTATTGGTGTTGGCACTGTTATCGTGCTTGCTGGGACAAATGGCCGCACTGGTGGAATTACTGTTTTTTGTTTCTACGCATACGACGCCCCGGGTATTGGGCTCTATGTTGTTGCTTCCACTTGGTTTTAGTAAAGTCTTTGTTTTTATTTCTTAATTTATTTATTGCCGCATCCTTTTTTGACCTTTGGGGCGCACTTTGAACTCGTTTGCCATTTTACCGCATATTTTCTTTGATGCACTTTTCCACAAACTATTCTAGCATTTAATGTGAATGCTCAAGCAGCAGAACAAAAATGTATTTTTCGCAAATGAAAATAAAAAGAAGAGAAGAAGTGCAATTTAGTTTTGTGCTCTTTGCTTAACTTTTTATTTCCACATTATAATGTGACAATTATTGTCAGGGGCATTTAATAAGTTTTGTTTTTAAATATTTGGCAGGATTTTAGATTTCATATGTTTTCTATTTTTAATATTTTTCATATTATTGTAGGTGTTTCATAAATTATAATAACGTTTATTGAAATTTCGAAACCAAAACTTTTCAAAACTAATTAAATGAGTCTAGGAAAAAGGAAAGTATTAAAGTTGTTGGTCCATTTATAGAGGCGTGGTACAGCAAACATTTTTTATTTGATTTTCATTTTAATCTCATCACTCGTTGGGCAGTGAAAATTAATGAAGTTGGAGGGTAGCGCCCACTGTCCATACCATCATTGTCATGACAAGTCAAGTCAAGTCTAAAACATAATAACAGTTTCTACAGACCACTTTGAGCTGATATGAGCTTAGATTGCTACAGATAGTTAAATAGATAAATAAAAACAAAGAGCTCAGAAACTCAAAAATTGTATTCTTTGACAGGAAAAAGTCAAGCGGTATAGAGCACGAGATCTCATTGAACTGACTTAGCGTGCAGGCCATAGAAGAATTACTCGCATACTTTGTGTTAAGCAATTGAGATGCAATGGGGAAGTGCAGCGTAGAGATATGAAGGCAATATGAAAGTGAATGCTCCGTAATAAGAATTAACAATCAATTTATCCTTTAATTGCAGTAAAAACAAAAGACAGTGAGTGCCTAGATCTTCTAGAAAGTGACTTTAAATTAATTAAAATGGGAAATATAGGACGGTATTTGAACAACCTGAGAGCATATTTAAGGAACACCTTCTGTACACCTTCAATTCTCTCACAATTGCAAATTGGTGGCAACGCCTTCAGTTAAATGTTGCATATTCTAATATAGAGCGAACAAAGGAAATAAAAAGAAATTTGAGAGTGTAAGGGTAAGGAAGCTTCGAGCTATTGCGCCGAATAAAACCTAAGATTGAGTAAGAAGCGGGCGCAACAAAGCTAATGTGACTTTTGAATAAAAACTTGCACTCAAAGAACACACCTAGAACACACCCTGAGTTCATGAACAGATTGAAGTAAAGTGTTAGCACCGTGAAAACATTTCTTTATATTTAGAGAGATGCCGCAGTTACTGCACGAGTGAACGAGCGCATTAATTTCCGATTGCAATATAGGAGCATCCTCAGTTTTTCTTATCGCAGAAAATCAAAAAGCAGAAATCAAACCTATGAGATTTAAATTTCAAATTTGAAAAATGTCGAGCCAGGAAGCACCGAGAGAATGGTAACTCGGAAAACACACAGGCTAAAAATTATATTCGAAGCTCTGGAAAGTAAAAGGGTTCATAGTCAAGGAGGAAAGGAGAGAAGTGACAAAGAGAAAAAGACAGTATAGAATAGAGATAGAGACAGAGACAGAGATAGTTAGCCTTGTAAGAATTTTCCACATTCTTTGGCAAATCTGAAAATATCCTCCAGTTTGAGAGAACGAATTTTACTCGTTCGCATGACATCGGAACCCAAAATTTGTATCCTTGCTCCAGCGACAGAACACTCACAGAAAAATGCTCAGTGCTATACGGCTCCTCTAAGTAAGACAGAGGAATCGGGTCCTCAATGGTTCTAATGGTGGTCATATGCTGGGTTGGGTCCTGTAATAATACCGGTGAGTTGAACGTCTTTTCTAGCAAGTTCTCTGTTCGGGTTTGCCACAAAATACTTTGCAGTTCCGCAGTGTTCTAGACCGGACCAACTCTCTTTATGTAAATTGCTATAGAACCAATTCCGATTATTCGCTCTGGTCACTGTGGGATAACCGTTGGCCAATTCATCGACAATTTAATTTCCTTGAACACTGCGTTATTCATTGCAACAGAATTAAGCTTCTTCTTACATTCTTGAACAATCTTTGCGGTTTGTTTTACGTTCTCCAGGCCCTTCAATGCAGCCTGACTGTCACTAAAGGCTCTAATCTGTTTCTCGCTCCATCTCCTCTCAGTTATCCATTCTGCTACATTTAGAATGGCGAAATATTCCGTTTGGAAAAAAGTTGCAATTCCTCCCTTAGTATAATGATATTTATTACTATCGTTGAAATACCATCCGGCTCCAGAACATATTTCATTTTTGGACCCATCGGTAAGAAAATATCCGTAAAACCTATGCAAACCCGTATTTAGCGACAGAATCGAAAGACAACAATCTCATTTTGAATTGTAAATATTATTGTGTTTTTAATTGTCTGTCTCAAAACTTAAGTAGCAACCCACGCATTAGTCTTGTACACACAAAAAAAAAATGTTTTAAGGTTGCTTGCATTAACTGTAACATTCATTGGCATTTGTGTGCAGATCGGCAAACAAATCTTTATTTCACACACCTCAGCCAACGCAGAGCCCCCTAACACACGCACACACATACATATAAATGTGCATACGTATTTATGTATTTTGCATGTTGTTTGTATTTACATGTCTATGCTCCGCGGCGAAATGGTAGCAAAATGTTGCATTTGTGAGGTACAGTTGGATCCAATGGACGTGACGAGCGTGGATGCGCGGATGCGTGGATGCGTGGTGATGTTGTGTTCTGCATAATCAGCACCAAAGTTAAGGGCCGCACTTAAATATTTGCACATTTGCACACGAGTGTGTGTGGCATGCAGCATAGTGTTTCCTGATTTTATTGTTGTATGAACCACGCCATCGCTACACCACTCCAATCATCGCCATCTACTTAAATGGGAAATTTTAATTCTTGCATATTGACATGTGTGCCGCCGGCGGACGATGTCACCAGCAACTTTGCAATGGTAGTTGGGGCGCTGAAAATGTATATCCTTGTTGTTGGTAATATTCTTGTGGCGTTATTTACGTAAATTCGTTGCGATTTTAAATTGTTGCAACATACCAACAACATGACCACAATTGCATTACGATTCATTTGATTTTCAGCTGTGTTGCAACAGCAAAAATGGGGAAATGCCACAACAGCCCCAGAGCAACAGCTGAGCCAATGTTCGTGGCAGTATACTGCGACATACCTTTTGCTCGACTCCACTTTCAATTTATCCCTCGCTACGCAATGGCAATATGTTGTTTATTCTGCATCCTTAGTCCTGCGCCTGCCGTGATTTTGCGTTTTTTTTTTGTTTTTGTTTGCTCCCTCTCTTTCCTTTTGCTCACCTTCACCCAATTTCATTTCATTTATAATCGTAATTTTTCATTTAAATGTTTACCGTTGGAATGGCAACATCAGCGAAAACATCCCAAATTGTCGCCGTACTTCTTTTGAGAACAGCAAAAGCAATGCCGTCGGTAGCTTCACACGTTTAACTCATTGCATTGCTGCATGTGGTACGGTGAATGCTGCGTTACATATCTACATGTAACGTAACGTCTTGTGCTGCATACTCACATACGTGTTAATTTTACTGCAAAATTTGCTGCGCATTCAAATTGTACAAATACTCAAACAATAAAATTAAAATGTTACATCAGCCTTCACTCTCAATGGGACTAGCAGCTGCGACTCCAGCAATGGGCTCACAATTCAATGGAGCGAAAACTCCACTGGACATGCTGGGGACAGTGGGCTTTTCCGTTCAAATATCTTGTTTCAATTAGCTGTTTATGCCTTGGAATAAAAAAATTTTGTATTTAACAGTTCGACATTTTTAATTAAGCGTTTTTACGGTTGATTCTGAAGTTACAGTTAAAAATGACCAATATGTAGTTTAAAAATTGTTTTAAAACTCAGCAAGAGTTGTGAGACAGTTAAATAGTGCTGAACCGATTTATATAACTTGATCAGAAGTCTAGAGAGGTGCAGTTACTCGCTAGCACCAGGGACTGCCCTCCACTGATCCATTCGCAATGCTTTCGATGCATGTTTTTAACATTAACATGTCCTAAGCAGTAGGCCAACTCCATGTAGGGAGTAATCGCCATCTCTGCACTACATTTCGTCAGTCGCTTTGGATACAGCTATGTAAATAGATGTTTTTTTTATTTTATTGCAATCTGTTCTAAATTTTACATTAAGGGGTTAGGGGTAGTCAGAATTTTCAAAAAACTGAATTTTTTTGCATTTTTTGCATCTCAAAAATATTGTGTGCAATTAGAAGTGACTCCGATAAATACTTTTCGAGTTATTGAACAATTAACAAAGGGCGCTCGGACTAAAGCAAACAAAAGCAAAAACTTCAAATGCGTTTTTCTCGAAACTATGTTTTTTGAACTGGTGATCACTGTAACTTAAAAATCGCTTGGTAGATTTCAATAAAATTTATATTAATTTTAAAAATCATAAAAATCTCGTGCCCGATCTAAGGATTTTTTTTTTCAAAAATTTCGATTTTTTTAAACAATTAATTGTCGGTTTTCGAAAATCTGAGAAATATTTCCTGAGGCCGTCATATTGTTCATTTAAAAAAAAAGATTCGACCAGCCACGAGATTAAATATATTAGATAATTAATAAAACTAATTTCAAAGGAGAAACGGGCTCCACACAAACAGCGATAACTTTTACAATTATTAATTTTTTTTTGTAAATTTTCCTAAAGTCAAGTTGAAACATGATTTATTAATGCTATGTTTTTATTTTTGTAAAATAAAGCAACTGACTAGCAAAAAAAATTATTGAAAATCATAATTTTTTCGGGCATCTTACTACCCCTAACCCCTTAAGCAGTTTATACATCTTAGGCTAAAGGGGCGATCTGATCTTGAAGAGCGCGAAATAGGTGCGATTTCACCTAAAAAATTTACTCCCCACATGCTCTTGATAGAAATAACTTACTGAAAATGAAGTGAGAGCCGTGACATTTTGAGACTGATTCAACAATTTTTTTTTTTGTTTTGTAAGGTGGGAAGAAGTCTACCTGCTCGACAAGCGATCGCTGTATTTGTCACTGAATCGTTTTATTTCTTCCCGGACTAAAGATATCATCGTTTTGTTCCGTATTAGCTCGTTTTCAGAGTAAATCAAATCTGTGGTGATTAATCGCAGTGTCTTTGCCGGGAACATCTCTATGATGTCAATGATCGTTTGCTCCCCGCACTGCATATAGTAAATATAGAAAAACAAGGTTTTTACATTCTTCATAGAATTAACAGTATTTTTAATAATTACAATTATACTCGTATGTACATGTTTTACAACTATTTAAAAAACTTATAGAGTGAAGAACTTGAAATCTGGTTAAACTCTCTCAATGTTCTAATAAAATATGCATTCGTGACATAACAATACAAACCCGCTCTACGGAGAATAAACCATTACTCCGAAGATTTTCTTGAGGTATGTGGAAATGAATGCGCTCTAAGAGCAAAGGCGAGGCAACTGTTGCATTTATAATACCGAAAACAAAGCAAAGTGAAGGTAAACTTCTTTTACTTTGTAACGATTTTAAATTTATTAATGTACACCTTGTGTTGTGTGAAGGAATCGATCCAGGGCCGTACAGAGCATATCCGGGCCCCGGGGGCAAATTGCAAATGCGGGCCTTTTCCAATTATGTCTAATTTATATAATTCTAATTACTCTCGAGTCCGGGCCCCTCTGAGAACTCCGCGCCGGGGGTGAAAAGTAAAAAAAATTGTATTAGTTATTTATAACTTTTGCAATAAGGCTGTTAAAGAGCACATCAAAAAATATTCCATCACTCGCAAATTGAGAGAGTGACAGTTCAATGCAAGATAAGTTGAGAAAATGCATTTTGTGCCGGAAAAATTATTCACAAAAACATAAATTCTGAAAGCATATGACTGAACTTTTTGTAAACAAACAAATTTATTTTTATAAAATTTAGAATTTTCTGCACTTTTGTCTTTACGAAGCTTTGAAATTTGCAGTGATTTTTTAGAGAACACTTCATCTTAGCATTACAGTCCGGGGTGGACCATTGCCTCCTCTACAATACGTCTCCATTCTTCTCGACAGCCCGCTTTCGCTCTATGTTGTGAGATATTCATCTTTCGTACATCGTCTTCTACGTCTCCCAACCATCGTCTACTTGCCCGGCCTCTCCTTCTTGCTCCTTCAGGACTTGCTTCAAATACTTTTTTGGTCGTTCTTCCTCCGCTCATTCTTAAAACGTGTCTGTACCACCGTAATCTTTGGGACTTTATAAACCGCGTTACATTTCCTCCCGCGATTAAAACACTGAACTCGTGGTTATACCGTATACGGTGTGGACCGTCTTCTAAGATTTTTTTTTTCAAATAGCATCAGTAAATTCACGTCATTAACATTAAGAATCCATGTTTCACAGCCGTAGGTGAGGACCGGTATTATTATAGCTTTGCATATGTAGTTTTTGTTCCTTTTATATCAATAAAGACTTCATAAGTTTGATGTGGCAAAAGTTGCTCTGTTAGCTGCGTGAATACGGTTTTGTATAGATAAGGACGTATCCTTATTTATGCCGAGTGCTACGCCTAAGTATTTCAACGCTTGCATAAGAACAGAAAAATTATTAAACAAACTGTGCTGATATGTCTTCTTTTATCAGTTTTTGCAAGTGATACCACATTTTGCGTTTACTAACTTCTCGGCCTTTTCTTCTCTTTGGAAGGTATTTTCTCTTAAGCTCTATATTTGGATTGATAGCTGGTCATGGCTAATTGTGAACTGAAAAATGTGCAAAAGAAGTGCGAGACAATAAAAAAAGAGATAACTTTTTGAGTTCTTCTTGGCCGCAGTGATTGCCGCTTACTTAGCTTTACTGTTTGTGAAGTTGTTTTTCTTTGCCTTCTATTCGTCTCATATCGGCGATAGACTCCTAGCACGGCGATATCCACAAGTAATGCAGTGGTAGCGATAGACTCCAGCATATTTAAATAAAATAATACAATATAAATAAAATAAATAAATAAATAAAAATAATGTTTAATGGTTTCGAAATTAAAAAGTCAACAATATGAAAAAATTAATGTGAAATTCAATTTTTCACTTCTTCACAATCATCCAACCAACCAACCATTACCACCATCAATGCCCAAATGCATTAGAAACAGAAAACCAGAAACTTTCCGGGAATACTCCTTTAGTGTACGGAATAGGAGAAAGAAGAGAAACAAGTTTTTCTTTCACTTTCAATTCCTTAAGTGGTTAATTTCCTATCTCAATAATAGATACTGTGTCCTTCCACTCGATAATGTATCGTCTTATTCTTTTATTGCTTCGTCAGGTGCGATTGTACTACATCTCAAGCTCGCCGCTAAAGACAATTAGTGAATTATAAGACATGGGTGTTTATTTTTACTCCGAGCTGAATTTCATCACAACACAATGAACTATATTTCTAAATAGTTCGCAGTTTTAATCCTTTATTTGTCGAAATAGTTCTTCGTTGTTTGATCCCCATATTCTAAAACTGTTGTACTCGTCTTTAGTTCGCTCCAGACTATAATACGCGGCATACGTTTGGAGGCCCTAATAGATTTGAGTCTGTTCAGAGAGCTTTTTGCGTTTTGCTTTGCGCTCGATGAAATTCATTGATCCCATTCCGTCCTAACGTTATTGTTACTTATTAATAAATCTCATGTTCTTAAAGTCAAGGCGTGCTCTGTTGTCGATGTGTTTTGTCTTTGATATTTGTGCGAGCTCAATTGTTGCCCATATCTGCTCCATAAAATCCATTTTAATGTTCATTGTGGCTATTGCTAAAACTGTTTATGGAATGAATACTTCTTTTAGGAGGACGCTAGCTCAATTTAATGCTTATTCTTCTTCCCTAGACTTTGATTTTTCTTACTTTAAGCTTACTTTTAAGAATTTACTTATAAGCTTATTTTCTAAGGTCTTTGTTTGTACCTCTCTATCTTATAGTTGTAAACGTCCTGTTTGTTGATCAATAAATAAATAAATTAGTGGGAAAAGTTTGGGATTGTAAGGGTTAATTGTAAAATCTGAGCAGCATTAAGAATTGATCTCGAAAAAACTAAAATATTGGCAAAACGTGTTTTTTCTTATCCCTTTCTTATATATTACAAGGTTTAACCACTGTGCATCATTTATGCTTGTACGAGTAGGTAAACCGCTTGACATTCCGTCAGTGGCCGATGAATTAGCCCAGCGCATATGTCCCTTGTGCAGGTGGAGGTAGCGCACATGCCATTTAGTGTTCAAATTGGAGCATTTTTACCAGAACTTTTACGTGGATATACATAAGGACATTTGAGTGCATATGCACTGTATGCACTTATGTATGTATATATGTACACATATATATACATATGTAGTATATGTGAGTGGGTAAGTGAATGCTGTTATAGGTGTTTGAACAACTGGGGGCAAAAAAGTTGTCACACACTCAGTTTTTTACAAACACATAGCTTTTGGACAGACGTACATATGTATGTGTGTATAGTATGTTTACAGACGCATCCATACATACACATTTCATATTACGGTTTCTACGTGAGCTTAACCATATGCGCAGCAATGCTGATTGCTGAAGGCGGTTGAGCAGCAGCAGTAAGGGACGGTTGAGCAGCTGTGCGCGTTGGTGGGTTAAATTGTAAAACTTTCAATTATTTAAATTATGCCGCATGAACAATGCCACAAAAGCACACCGCAAAGTAACGCGTCGCATGGCACGACACGCCACTCTGAGCTGCTTTTCTGCCGTGTCTGTCAGTCAGTCAGTCAGTCAGTGAGAAAAACAGGCGTGTTACTGATGTCGCGGTGTAGTTGTTGCGGTATGCGTGCACGGCTGTGGTTTCTGTGTATTTTTCCCCGTATTTTACTATTATTAGTGTAAGTGTATGTATATGGTTGTAGGAATGTGTGTGTGTGCAACATATTCAACATTTTAATTTGCTTCTTGTTGTCGTTTTGTTGCCATTATACCGCCAATGGCTACAACAGTGTTGCTGCCACTTCTGATGCGTTGCAAGTTTAACGAATGTCAGAGCACATCATATCATAACTCATTCATATCGTCAACATCGGCACCAACAAAGTGTCGGCGTGAGTGAGTGAGTGAATGCTGTCGCGGCCAATGGTGGTTGAGATGACGGTTGAGCGGTTGTTGGGATGTTGGTTATTGGCATCCATCGACTTATACAATAGTACGTAGTAGGTGTGTGTGTTCGTGCGGCTTTCGAATTTGCGGTTGCATGGCTGAAATAATAGCTGATTTCGCGTATCCCTGTGTGTGTGTATGTGGGTGAACGTACATGACCATTTATTGCGTAAATATCACTTCATCAGCAGCTGCGTTAAGCGAGGGACTTATTTTTTTTTGTCACCAGGGGTCCGTCTAACGGACAGACGTGCACGGTCCCACACCAATTCGCTAATTCCGATATGTTCACCAAAGAAGTAGCCGGGGAAGGAGCTCTGACGCAAGTATTATGCGATATAAATACATCAATGACACTGATAACAGTTGCGAAAGTGTGATTTTTGACTTACCCAAACAAACGGGTTGTGTATACTGTTGCTTGCTTGTGTGTGTGGCTTGTATATGTGTCAACTGGCTTTACCCAGGGGATTTATGTGACAATGCAGCAAATACGTGATTTATCGTGTGAGTGCTTTAGCTAATAAAAATTTTAGTACATGAAATGCACAGAAATCCAATTTCGTGAAATGAGTTGAAAATATTCTGGTTCAAGTTTGATGGCGAGAATCCATTGCAAGCTTGACATTTGCTCTGTTATTTGCACAGAGTTTGTATAAGGTCGCTCTTAATTCCACTTACTCTGTCATCGATAATGTAGTGTGACTTTTGATGGCGAGAATACTTCAGAATTCGTTTCAAATGCGAGCCTACTATAAGTCTGCTAGGTGGCACTAGAGTTGAGACTTGTGGAAAAGTTGTAAGCTCAAAAAGTTCCTGAAAGTCTGAAAATTCAAAATAAAAGTTTGTTTTTCAAAATCGATATTAGCGGCTTCAAAGTACTCCCCATCAACTGCAACGCACTTATGCCAGCGTTTGATTCAGCTCTCGAAACACTTCTGGTACTCTATTTTCGGTATATCCATCAGAGTTGTCTTCGAGTTTTCCATTACTTCATTTCGGCTGTTAAAATGTATTCCCTGTAGCGCGCCATTGCAGGTGAATTCGATGGCTGTTGATGATATTCGTTTCGTTCTTGGTCGAATATTTACGGATAATGATGCCACTGTGCGATGGTGCGTTATCATGGTGCAAAATCCTAGAGTTCTTTTCCCACAAATCCTTTCCTCTTTGGCGCATTGCTTCATGTAAATTTTTTATACCGCCCAAATAATAGTCTTTATTAACTGTCTGATCTTCTGGAAAAATTGTGTGAAGTAGAATATAGTTGCAATCCATAGAATCCTTAAGCATCACTTCCTTTTTGAAAAATGTGGTGGTTTTTTGGCCTTGGCTCATTTGGAGCTCTCCACTCACTCGCCTGATGCCTGAATTGCGTGTTGTACTCACAAACCCACGTTACGTCTCTAGTAATGATGCGTTTAATGAATGTTTGTTCGAATTCACCCTTGGATATCATGTCTTTGGCGATATCAACGCAATCTCTTTTTTGCATGAAACTCAGGTCCTTCGGAACCAACTTTACAGCAAGACGGCACAAGCCCAAATCATTAATCACAATGTCCTAAACGGATCCATAAGCAGTGTTCAAGTTCTCTTCCATCTCTCTGATGGTTAATTTGTCATTATTGATCAATTTTTCTTTTATTTTATTGATGTTTTCATCAATTTTCGATGACGACGGCGTGCCAATACGTTCGTCATCCTCGATAGACTCACAGTCTCTTATGAAGCATTTTGTCACTAGTAAACGACTATCTTCTTCAGAGCATCATTACCGAAACAGTTTCCCAACATTTCTAAAGTGTTCGCACCATTGAACCACATTTTTAATTTAAGTAGTATATATTTTTAGATAGCTAAAACTGGCTAGTTTTTAAATAATTTGTGGATAAGTTTCCAAATAAGAAATGTTTTCTAAATATGTGAAGTAGGAGGAACTTAGTGGAAAATCGTAAACTCAAAACTTTGCCAAGCAACCATTTTTGATTTGCTGGATGTGGTTCAAATTTTATTCATGATTTTTATTAATTAGCGTATCATTGAACTAAAAAAATAGCGAACATATAACACAAAAAATAAAAAAAAAGTTTTTTTTCAATATTTTCTAAAACTGATTATCTCGAATACGGTTAAGTTTTCTACGTCATGTCATAAACCGTATTAATCAGAAGCGGCCTAAAAGAGGACTATAGGGACTATGCAACTAAGAAAACTTTCACGGTAATTATATATAATATGTTAATCATCCGATTTGAATAAATGATTTAAATTGGGGCTTGCATTTCGACCTTATGGTATTTTGTGACCTTTATCATCACAGTATCTCAAACAAACTCGGTTCCCTAAATCAACCTAAGATTAAGCTGGGTTGGGCTGAGTGTATCGTCTTTTTTCTGGCCGCATCCATAGCATTTCACTTCTAAGCTTGCACTTGATGGTGTGTTGTCCCATAGCAATGACGAGTTCGGCAGCAATAACACTAATATTGGTCGCAACTTCCCTAGCTAATGTATTCGCTTCTTCGTTTTTGGTTATATTTCTGTGTACCACGATTGTGCATTCCTAGCAAATTTAAATTATTGATGCACTCAAGGGCCAATGAGGACTTAACCTCAAAGGATGGCAGCGCCTTGAGTAAAGCATGATTGTCGCTCAGAATGGCAATCCGCTCATTCCGGCGGTTTCTGTCTAAGTTGATTTCTGTTCATAGACAGATAGTACGCACTCCCATTTGGAGGATGCTTGAAAAACTACCCATCGTCATAGAATCCTCGGTTCTGGGGCCATGTATTTCAACACCTATGCCTTATGATGTCTTCGAGCTATCTGCATACCAGTGCAGGGTACACTCTCGTAGTTTCCTTTCAAACGCAGGTGTTTTTCAGTTGTCCTTATCAATCAGTTCAATTGTGAACTTTTTTTCAAATTCAAAGACTTTAGTGATATCATTCCTTGGTAGCTGGGCAAGTGGGAGCTGCGGGCCCATTTCATATTCTTAGATGTTCATATACATGCTTTAATTCCAGGTTCATTGATTCCAGTCACATCAGCTATTTGACAAAAGTGA
This sequence comes from Anastrepha obliqua, assembly GCF_027943255.1. NCBI lineage: Eukaryota > Metazoa > Arthropoda > Insecta > Diptera > Tephritidae > Anastrepha > Anastrepha obliqua. Next base: position 114,964,857 of record NC_072892.1, read on the forward strand.
AAACACTTTTTAGTGGAGTTTTACTCCCATTTTTCTTCAAAAGCATGGCGTCCAATCACATCACGTCCCAGCACTTTTTCGCCAGAGTCGTGTTTACCTCACAAAAATATATCGGCATCCTGTTTTTATGTTTGATACGCTATCCTGAAATGGTGATAAATATCCAATCCTGATAAATAAGAAATACGAGTATGATAAATTTACTCATTGGGAATAATCAATCTGTAAACAACTTATTAAGGCATCAAAAACCATAAATTCAAGGGTAATTTTTTTTGCTAAATACAAAAAAAACATGTGTTAATGTAAATCTTTATTTTGACCTATACGCATCCCAGTGCTTGTCTCTTTGTGACTGCTGCTGTTCGGTTCACAAGTGTCGGATATGATTGACGTACAACACCAATCTCAAAAACTATAAATCTTCTGGTAGGGCAATTAATTTTGTGCCACCTGGTATATATAATATGTCGCCCAGGTTCTAAGTTACAAGTAATGTGAATTAGAAGAGTTTTCACTGTGTATACCTTTTTTTCCTTCTTAGAGCCTTACTTAAACAAAGTTGTATGGTTGGAGTATAAATCTGCAAGTAAGTGATTAGTAGTTAACCTAAAGTGCATCTGGTCCTTGATGGTATTGTGTATTATTGAAACAAAGTAAATAGTAAGATAATATTCGTTCAAAGTTTGTTATTGTTTGGGTGTGAAAAAATTGTAATATAGCAAAAAACTCAGCTAAAAGCTGGAGAGATTTCAATACTAAACCCAAAGTTCTTCAGGTATTTAAAAAACAGCCTGTCAAGATTTTTTGATATATGTTCTGATAAGCAGAAATAACATTAACTTTGCTCCTGAATGAAACCGATGGATGGAAAAAATGTAATTTTTCTCTTCCCACCCTACTAGTCCGAGAAGTGTGATTGTTCGCATTAAAACTTTAGTGACTTCAACTGCATGCACATAATTCCAACGTCGGCTTATAAAGGCTTAAGCTTTAAACTATTTCAGCTTCTAAAGTTTTTGTCGTTTTTTATTTAAAATTTGGAAACGTCCCTCACATACCCTTTTCCCATCGAACGCTAATTGCCTAAGTTCGATATATGAAAGCACCAAACTGCATATTTTACATTTTTTAGCGATTTGAGAAAGTAGAGTTTGAAGAAAGTACTGTTAAAATAAAGAGATTGCCAGGTAAACACAGAAAATATGTAAATTAAAAGGAACAACACGAAATCACTCTTTCGATACGTGTGCGAAGTGTTCGCTAAGCAAAACCTAACTAAAACTAAATCCCAGATAATCTTATGGAAATTCGCACAAAAAAGAGGATTGAAAAAATTGCTATTATAACCAAACCTTTTACGAGTCGTTCAGTATGGCAAACGATGGCAGGAAAGAACATAGGAAAAAAACCAAACCAAAACAAAAACAAATTTTCAGCAAAGCAGACGCGAAATGACGAGCAAATAATCCAAATACCCAACGCCAATTTAACCGAGCGACGTACATACATACATATATGGGAAATAGCAATATGAAACTTACAGTGAAGTACAAATACAAATACAAATACAAGAAAACATAATCCCTTACAAAAAGGGGATGCAATGTCATACCAAATCATCGATCCACGCGCAATTGAAAGGTTGAGGAGCGACGCGTCGGACAAAATCGGGTGCTTTTAAAGTGGCAAGATTTAATTTTTCTATTGAGCGCTTTGCGATGGAAGGGAATATGAACGCCGAAACAGACATTGCTACTACGATGGAGCAAATTCATAGGCGGGCATTGGAAGTGACTAGTGAAAAAGTTGAGGAGGCAATGGTAGCACTAACAGCATTACCATATTGCAGAGGGGCACAATCCATTGCGACTACCCACATACATACTTACTTATATAACAGTGCTGTCATACCACGCCGTTAAGTGGGAACACTTTCAATAAGCGTTAAAATCGTTTCCACGCAATTGCACCCAATGAATAGATGACTGACTGGCTGGAGTGAATGACTGACTGAGTGAATGAGTAGATGAGTAGATGACTAGATGGATGAATGGAAAAATAATGCACGCCCGATAGCGAAGAGAGTTGACTGGCTGGCTCAGTGAGAAGTGAAACCGAAACTGGGAAAATGGGGGGAAACTGATGCTCCGGATACATAATACGAAGAATAGCGACATTTTGAAATATACTACCGGAAGAGTGAGTATGAATACACAAAAACAAGAAAAACAACGGTCAAACCAATTGCCGAAACAACCACAATGAATTCCACAACACTAGGTCGGTAGTGAAGGGAGTGACAAATCAATGATAAGCAGAGGTGTAGAAGGGAGAGCAATTTATTTTTTGCTGTGTGAAATTTTCAGTGGGGAATCTCGCCAAATATGATATTTTATTTCTAAAGCAGCAAATAAAATCACTATATTAATAGAAAAAAAAGCGTTATAATAATAATAGTAAAGTGCAAAAATAATGGCATATTTTTTTTATCAGAAATATGTAAATGTACGAAGGTTGTTTGAAAAGCCCGTGCAAAAATAAAAACTACTTAATTGTTTGGAGAAAACCTTATTTGTTTTTGGACACAGTCTCCTTATACACTACTTCGTCCCACGCTGGTCTAGTGTTTTGATCCCTTCTGAATAAAAGAATTTGTCCAAGTCTGAAAAATAGTCATTCGTTTCTTCAATCCCCTCCTCGTTTGAATAAAATCTTGAAAGCCAAGTCTAGAGAATAGTGGGGATGTGAAACGAGGTGGAGCCCTATTTCCATTAATTTTGCGACCACAACTGCTGAGGCGTAAGCTGGTGCGTTGTCGTGATGGAAAACGAAAATTATTCGACCTCCCCCATTCAACCGAATACCAAACACGAAGAAATATGCCAATCTGTCTGAAAGTTGTTTGTGTTCTTCCAACAGATCCTAGTAACTCAACATATCCTTGATACGCGCCAGTAGTGCCATCTCTCTGACTTGGCGCTGACTTTTCAATCGACGCCCGTACATACAAACATACAGAGTCAGAGAAAACATATTAAAATGATGTGTAGTCAAAATTTATAGGTCTGTATATTTTTAAATTTTTCAGCAGTTAGGCATTATAAATCAAGTAAGGATATAAGCCTCTTCTGTTCGTCATTCCCCCACTCGCTATCTCTATGCTCGATTAACTTGACAACAAATTTGCATGCGAAAGCAACAACAAATGGCTATAACTCATTAGGACGCAGTGCCTTACCAGCACATGTAATTTAAGGCAGCTCTCTTTCCGCGTTGCCGACATACTTATTTTCATTTGCTTCATCTAAGTCTTGGCGAAAAAAAGAGGCCTATAGTTCCATAAATTTATGAACGAAAATAAACTTATTTTTTTTATTTGTTTCTTATTTATTCAGTCTATGTCACTTGGAAATGAAAAAAAAATTCAAAACTAAAAATTTGTGCCACAAAATATATTGAACTAAAGTATAATAATCAACGTTTAATAGCATATCTTCCATTTTGACACACTGTTTTGGATCCGTTTGGCATAGAATCAATTAGATTTTCATTGATGTTACTCGAAATGCTGCTCCAAATATTTTTACTGCCACATACAACTAAAATCTTCCCTTTATATTTGCTTGTTCACAATCTCCACGAGATTCTTAATCGGATTAAAATGTGGTGACTGAGTCAGCCATTTAGGAATATTGAAATGTTCCAGTTTTAAACATGTTTTAATACATGCAAATAATGGAAACCTACTTTGAAAAAAATAAACCTCGTTCGCGTAGTTCACCAGTGGTCTGGCGGCATCATCGGCCCTTATGTTTCTCGAAATGTGGAAAGAGCTGCTATTCGGCTGACATTTGGCTCCAAGGGGATGGCGCTACTTGTCATACAACCCACTGAACAATCAATTTATGGCAATATTCGGAAAAGTAATTGCAAATTGGACTGAACGAATGGACCATGTAACTCGTAGCCTCACGGTTGACATACGCTAGATATCGTATTCAAAAAATAAATTCCACGAAATTATCTACTAGATTATAATAAAAACAAAAACTCATTCCAATAATATTTCTGCTTTTTATTATCATTTAGTTCTCACACTTTTAAAAAATACCCGTTATATAAATCTGTACATTATACTGTTGATTCCATGAAGAATTTTAATGAAAAAGTAGCCCCATGCCATTATGTTCCCATGCTTGACAGTCCCTGGACAGTAGCGAGAATCAAACCGTTTATCTTCCGTTCACGGTACTCTTTTCATTCTATTCGCGTTTTTCAAGACGAACTTTGATTCATCAGAAAGTCTGACGGTTGTTCATTTCTGCATTGACCAGCCAAGAGAATCCCGCGCAAATTTTAGGCGAGATTTGCGATTGTTCTCGGAAATTATGGCTCTCGGAATAATGGCCTTTTGACAGCCCATAACTTTTTAACCTTAACTGTTCGACTGTCGAGAGAGAATTAAGTTAAGAGACTAAAGACGCTGACTGCTGATTGTCGGAAATTTTTAAATTATCTTGCTAGTTTCTTCTTTAAGTGTGGTGCTTGGTAATCGTCGGGACTTTTTCAACTTGTTTGAAATTAAATTTTCTGTTGATTTGGTTAAGCAAAACTCTGCACCAATTACTTTGTGTGGAAAGCTGCTTTATAATAACGGAATATTAAGTTTTTAAGTTCAGTTCTCTGTCATTTTGACTGAATTCAATCACATGATGAGATATCCTTAAGAATTTTTCAACACAAATTTATGGTAGGGTCGAATTTGACAAAACTTTCATCCAAAAACGCTCGGAAAAATTTTTCAGTTCTTAAGCATCAATCAGCTTTAATATATTTTTATTTATATTTTTTCTAAGTTTAATTAAATAAAGTTTTGCCTTTTTGTTATTACTTAAGTTTTGACCCTCCGTTGGGCACTCGGGTCTGATCACGACTTTGAACGTGAATTTAACTTCTTTCTGTTACAACTATTTGAATTAGTAGTTCTATTTAATTTTCTATCAATTTATGGGTATAACCTTTTCAAAGGCCTCATCGAAAAGGATCAGGACGAAGGTTTTAAAACAGGTGTCCAACGGAGGGTTAAAAACTCATTTTAATAAATATTTCTGCAAGGAACATTTTTTGAGATCAGGTGTAACAAAATAAATAAATACATAAACAAGAAAATTTCGCAATTACAAAATTCTTTAAAAACAAAATTAATTTAAAAAATATATAGCGCTTAAAAAATAGCAAATTTTTTGTGTTAAGAGTAATTGTTGCAGACTTCAACTTTGTGCTCTCCGCATATTTCTTAGCCGCGGGTCGCGTTGCGTCCGATCGAATGCCGGATTCTTGGGCAGTACTCTCTGAGAGCAGGAGTGAGAGTTATGTGGCGAATCTTCTGGCTGTCTATTGCAATAGCAGCTTTCCGATGTCGAGCAATCTTTGAGTAGTTAGATGTACGTTTTTTGCTGCACAAAGGCGTGCACGTAATTTGGCTGCAACAAAGTCCAAGTCGATGTTGGGGCCTCGGATCGTGTGTACATCTAAAACACTAGAAGGGTGTCTTCCATCTATCACAACATGATCGATCTGGTTTTAAGATCTTCAATTGGGAGGCAGCCACGTTGCTTGATATATATTTTTATACTGGAATCTGGTGCTGCAAACTACCATGATTCGGGCCCCGCAGAAGTCAATCAGCCTCTATCCGTTACCAAATGTTGCGTTGTGCAGACTGATTTCTCCGACTATGGAACCAAATATTCCCTCCTTGCCCACCCTGGTATTGAAGTCGTCAAGCACGATTTTTATGTCGTGACGAAGGCAGCGCATCGCATTCCTACTTCCCTTCCATTCGGAAGGATTCTGTTTCAATGGTGTTAAGTACTCTGTACCTGATACGTTTAAACCAGATTTTTCAAACTTAAGATGTGTTTTACACTCTGAAGTTTGTAGCATTATTTCTGCTTTCACTGTTGAAATTTACAGGCTTTTGTGAAGTTGTAGTTTTGCATATAGTCCAAAGTGTATACAAATAAAGGATTTTAAGGTGTTATTCTTCTCAGAATGGTTCGGCTCATGCTAAGTTACTTTGAACTGCGTCGAGTTGAAGTTTTCAGAGAAACATTAGTATGATGATTTACTTACCGATTTAATGCCACTCCGATTTACTTAGAACTATATGAAATGATAATTTAGATCTTTGTCTGTTTGGTGGCTTCTACGTTCACAAAGCCATTTACTTTTATTTGAAAAATCTTTTCATAGAGAACGTAAAGCTGTGAGGCGACAGCTATAACGGATAGTAGCTGATAATTTAAAAGAAATTTAGTGAAAAACTCGTTTACCTACACCCACAGGTAATTTAGTTTGCCCATCAAATATACTTCGGAGTTTGATGGTTGCTATGAGTCCCGCAAAATCCACATTTGCTTATTGAGAAGTTATTGGATCTGTCCAAAGATGCCTATGATGCACTTAATTATCTGGTGGAACCTTGGGCTCATATTTGTTTAAAAAATTAAAGTCGCTATTATTTCATGTTAATTGGGCGCATTGAAACTATACCAAAGTAGTGCAGTTTGGGGTCACTTTCGTAAGTAGTCCAATTTGCTGCAAAGTGAATACACTCTTGTGGGCACCACCTCAGTTATAGCGTAAATTTAAATTCTACTTGGGTATGTACTAAACACCATGTATTAGAAAGCGGTATTTGCGCTCACTTACGCATGCAATGATGCTGCAGTCAAAGAGGGTGCCGCATAAAAAAACTTGATATTCGTTTCACGATTATTTCACATGCGAAATGTTATCACTAAAATAAAGAATTAGAAATTGTTGTGAATGTTTCGAATAACTTTGGCTCGGGGTGACTTCCCCCTTTTTTCTTTCTTTCCCTCGCCTGTCGACGCTCCTGTGTACAACCAGACATATTTGCCAATTTGTACAATATATTTTTGCTGTTATATGTGAAAAGTGAATTAACATTATGCTGTATGTGTATATGTATGTACACATATACGTATATATGTATAGTATTTGCTCTTTTGCGCTAATGTACACATTTGTCCATGAATATGCAAAAGAGATCATAAAACATTTTACGGCTCGCAAAGACTGTCGACAAAAGTAAAGAAAAAATATATATATGTTCGCATGTATATGTACACCTGTGATCACAATAATATCAGCGGTGTTCATTTTTATTATATTTAACTTTTTCATTTTTTTATAAAAGTTATTTTAAACAAATTTAATTCCTACTACAATAAAAACTTTATAACTCAAAGTCTCAAACCCTGCAGAAAATTTTGGAGAAATACAAACATTTTTTATCAAAATTGCAAACCTTTTTTATATTTTATAATTTTTATATTTAGCTCATTAAATTTTGGTATAGTAGAAGGCTACCTTAAAGCGACCAAAATTAGCATTTTTTTTCGTTGCTATCATGTATTGTATTTTCCTCCAAATAACAAACACTCGAATTTATTTTTGCATAAAACATGCGCAAATTTCAACGCATTTATTGTATGACTTCAAACTTGCGCTTTACCACCACTTTTCACCAACATTCAATGGAAGATGGAACTGCGTACTCAAAATTTTCCTGGAAATTCTGATATCGGTTAAACTTTTGTTCATTTTTTTTTAAGTTTTTACAAAGTTTAAAACTTTAAGTTATATGATTTTTATTTTAATATAGCTCATATTTTTATTAAAAAAAAAAAACATAAAAAGAAAAACTAAAAATTAAAAAAAATAATAATAGCAATAAATGGGCAATATATCACGATACTATTGTTGTGCACACAGGTGTATGTGTAAGTGTACAATGCATGCATTTTTGTATGAATGTGAAAAATGAAAGAACGAAGCGGCTGTATTGTGCAATGTGCAAATCAACACTGAAATTGAATGGAAAATAACTGATTTTCACCACTCATCCTCGCATCATATATAATATCATACATTTAAATACATACATATGCGCATATGTGTGCATAAATAAAAATATAAGTGCATAAATTGATACTTTTTGCTCTTTTTCGCTATGCAACTAGCCATAAAAAATGTCCCACGTTTATTTAATAAATTTTTACGTTATGTGCACATCCATACGTACAAAATTAAATATTTTCACGCACCTACGTGTGTGATTTACGATAAATTTAATTTTGTGAAATTTTAACTAAACTTTAATTTTCGCTTAAGCCAGGCAATTAATGTAAGTTTTTTTATCGACTACTGATATTGAAGGATATATTCGTTCATGCACAAGAGATTTCTACAATTCTCTTATGTGTAGCTTATTATTCCAAAAGTGTTAGGTAATTATGATATAAAGCACAAAAACTTGTATTTTAAGAATTGAGTGCAAACGTTGACTTAAGCCACTTTTTGGCTAGAATTAAAAAAAGTAAAATAATATAAAGATTATTTCTTGATTGTAATTAATCGAACTCGAGTTTAGATAAAATGTGGGGCAAAATCAAAATTGCCTTTGTCAGACAAAACCATCGCTACAGCACACTCTAAGATCCAACTATAAATGCCGAAGATATGACGAACAATTTAAAAAGGTGACCTCTCTAAAAAACAAAATACGTTTCGATATTGTCTTGTAAAAACATTTTGGACTCAAACGTCTACGGTGAATTTTTGACCGTCTTTTAAGGTGATAGAGTGTAATGTAAATATATAAAATTAAATATTTATCGAAGCACGTGTGTTTGAGTTTGTCTTCATTTTAAAGATTGTCAAGGGAACGTTGTCTCACGCCAAGGTCGACCTCCACGTTAAGAACAGATGGCAATGTCCAACAAATTGTTAATCTGAATCGATCTGAACATTCCTTACGCAGATAATAGTCTGTCAAAAGGTTTATATTACCTCAGTGTCTGACAATCCGCCTTTTTCGCCGCATCTTGCGTCGAATGACTTCTATTTGTCTCTTTTGCTGAAATTTGTATTAAAAAGTAATGTTAAAGAAGGAAATGACAGACCTCCTCTATATTGTGCTTTATGTATTGAAGGAAAGGTTTAATGGTTTAATAGTTTGACATACTAAGACACTCAAATTATTTGCACTTCTTTAACTAAAACCATCGCTTCTTATTGAATTTGCAGAGCCTTACAAAATATTAAAAAAAAATGCTTCTCTCAGCTGTCAAGAAATTGTTTTACATATCTTTTCCGCATAATTTGCTAGGATGATTAGATATTTCATTACTTCACTGAGTTATTACATACGCGTTAGTCATCAATCGTAAGTGTGATTTGTTGATCAAAATATAAAATCGTACGTAAATGTTATAGAACGCAAAAATGTTTGGAAAACGGACAGCGTTAAGGCAACTCAGTCGGTCTATTATCATCACTGAATAGGAATAACTGTGCACCAGTTATAAGAAATGTTTTATTTAACTAGACAAACTATTTATATAGGAACATAAGAAATCGTGCAAGTAATGAAAATAGGCTGTAGCCAAAATTTGCAAATGGAAGATCCCGGAAAATATCTGACCGCGCCGAGCTTATTTTATTGAGATAAGTAACTGCAAATTCACAGGATTTGACGAAAGATCCTGCTAGTGAACTTAGAGATGAGTGTGGGGTCGAAGTTTCTCATGAACCAGTCCGACAAGTTTTGCAAAAATACAATAAAGAAGCGTTTGCTTTCTGCTCAGCAAAGATGGTTGTCTTTTGCTGGAACTTGCCTAGCTCAGCTAGATAGCTACTAGAACGATGTAGTGCAATGTGGGACTCAATAGAGTGTGCAAGCACCCATTGAAAGCACTGGAGAGACGGGATATTACACCGACAGTGAAATTTGGCAAACTTGCAGTCATGGTGTGGGGATCCATTTGCAGCAGGGTAGTAGGTGATTTGGTGCTTATAGGGTAGTAGGTGATTTGGCTTCATTGTTGACAACAAACCTCAGTTACCAGGACAATAAGCCAAAATATTAAGTTCATATGGTCAGAATGTGGCTTCTTTTTATTGCAGTAAAGTATTGGATACACCAGCCGACAGTGCGGATATTGATCCAATGAAAAATTTGTAGGCACATTTAAAGAAACAAGTTGCAAAAAACACCCAACAGATCGAGCAGAGCTCAAAAACCTTACTTTCGAGGAATACCACAAGATACCCCAGGACTATAAGGACAAGGTGTTATAGATGCTCGGGTAGTCATAAAAAGTGCTGATTCACATTTCATTTTTTAAAGCATATAACTTAAAGCTATTACCTGCAAATTTAAAAACATTTCTCTGACAGCTGTGTTATTCTTGAACGGAATAAAAATATTTTCTCATATTATTGAAACAATTAAATAAAATATTGTAAGAAAGCCATGAAAAACTAAATATTTTAATGAGCAATAAGTCTGAATTTCACTAAATTAGTAGATGTTAAAACACTTCCTTGACAAACCGTACATAAAATCCACATAAAATTGTGTGCAGTAGTAGTCTCGCACTTTGTATTCTTGTATTTATTGCAATATTTTCCACAATGCATCACATCGCTTACCCCGCTATATTTAATAGTTTCCCAGACGTAGCCACATACTTCTAGCCTACAAAACGGTACCGGTCCCAACGGAATAGGGAGTGAACTTCCTCTTGTCAGCTCATAGATGACCTCGTTAAATAATTTCTTTTACAAGTATAACTTCACATTTCTCATGGCTCAGATTTTCATGTTTTCATGTCACTTTTAACTTTTCTTTTTTGAATTAATTTTCAACATATAAATCAATCGAGTATGCATATTCAGGCAATGATTTTAAAAGCTTGATTATTTTTGATGGAAATCTATTATTTTTATTAATTTCCGATAGCCTGTTTGAGATATAAATATCAGATATTAGAGAGCCCGAAGAGTGCAGGGCTCTACAAAAAACGTTGATCATGTAGGTCTACATTTTACCTTTACAATAATTACTTCGTTATAGATCGGGTTTCGATTTTTGAAATTTCTTGTTTCCTTTTTTATCGAATCAATTTTGGTTTTATCAAGCGTTTCATTCATTTTTCCGAAAATCAAATCCGAGACTACATCAGATTAGCGGGCATTCGAAATTTAATTATGAAATATCTCAGAATGCCTGAACTCGATATTAAGTGGGCACAGCTATATTTTAAGAATGGGAGCAAAAGGGGGAAAATGATGCATGTCATGGCATTGTATTAACAATATTGATTCACGAACATTATGGTATAAATAGTTATTCATTTATTCCACGAAACACAAATAATTGGAGGTTAGGTTTGCCTAAAACAACACTTTACGAAAACACAGTAAGACGGCGGCAAAACAAAAAAAGGATAATACTTTATGGTAACACTTATATTCTACATACCTTGTATTTTATTTTCCATATTGTAAAATATATAATTTGTTTTTAGGCAAACATCCAATCCAAATCCGAAACATCCAAATCATCAAATTTTTTTGTTTTGTTTTGTTCGGTTTTTTTTTTTTGTTTTTGGGTGTTCAGCCAAGCTCCACTTTCTACTTGTGGTGTGCTTCTGCATGTTGTTCCACAAATATAGGGACCCTCAGTTTTTCAGCCCACTCAGAACGACAGATATTTTCTATGCGGAGCTTTTTCATGTCTAAAATACACTCGGAGGTTTTTCATTGCCTGTTTTGGGGCGACCGCTATTAGAAACAATTTCTACCACTCTCGAATGGTAGTCACGCACCAACCCATACGGCTACGGCGGCCGCCGTATTCATCCAATTAGTAAGTTTTAATATTTTTTTCTCTCATGCGATTAGCAGTTAGGCACTTGCTTGCAAGCATGCGATAAAATTAATACTCAAAGTTTGCATTTCGTATTTCGCTTCTGCAATCGGGGCAAAAAATTATTGAAACTCTAGGCGCTTTGCACTAAAAACAAACAATAAATATAATAATAATAATAACCGCGGTTATGAATTAAAAAAAAAAAGCAACCAGCCAATTCAAATTATTTGTTTACCGGTAAATATAATAAAATTAGCTGCCATCAAATTTTATGCTTCTAATATAAATTTAAATTTGCATATTAAATGCATACGCGATGCAGCTATAAATTATCACTGACCAACTCAACCTCAAAGCTACATAAATACAAACATACATAATGGAAAATAGGGATGCAAACAGAGAGGGAGATGTTGCATCACGCAACCAAATAAATCTGCTGCTAATTATTTTGTAACAGCGGAAAGAGCGCATGAAAGTTAAGCGCAAAAAAACACAAAAAACAAAAACCGAACTACAAACCTGTTGACAGTTTACAATGCAAATACAAATGTCACAACAAACAAGAACACAAACCAACACAGGGACACGAACACGCGGAACTATAAATTAACAAATTTGTAAATTTACAAATTCGCATTTCCCGAAGGACGTCTAGAAATGCATGCGATGAAGTTGGTGTTTTTTGTTTTAGTTATTATTGTTGCTGCTCTGTTTTTTATTGCTGTTGTTACATAATACATACTTGCTCGGTGCTCGCTGCATGGTTCATGTTGATTATTTATGAAATTTATAGCTGTCATTTAATTAGCCTGTTGCCGCCGTACTTCAGCTCACGATGCTCTTGGCTCGCCGCTCCCTGTCAGTTACGCATTTTCAGCGGCAACCAGAGGTCCTCGGTTGATTTAGTGGCGGGATTGCACATTTTTACAACAACAAAACTGGCTGACTGTTCACGTACAAGTACTTATGTAACAAAAACTACAGACGAGTCAGAAAAAACAACTGGTTGTATTGGTAAACAACAACAAGAACAGTAGCTACAACAAAAACCGGCAACAAATTTGTCACTTATTTGCCGTAACGACAGCAATAAAACATGCCACAAATAAATAAATATATCACAAAGTAATATACAGACTGTCGACAGTGAATTGGAAAAATTTTCTGGAAGAAAAAATTTCAAATTTTCAAAATTTATTAAAAGAAAATACTAATTCGCTCATATTTGTTATTATTGTTTCCATAGCCTTGATTAGATCATTGCTCCATTAAGTGTTGCTATCGAGGTCATCTGACAGTAAACCCAGGAAATTTGGGACGGGAATTTGGTCTCAGTGGCCTGTGAAAAGGTGAATTATGGCGTGCGAGGATTTTTCCAATATCGGTTACTTTTTTCACATTTTATGTTTCGGTATCTATGTATTCTGCACAAGTAGGAGCCTAATTTTCTAAAATATCTTGAACCTTGTTAGGCTAGTGATTCGCTACTCTCATGAGGCAACTCGCACACTGTCTGTCAATAGAAAGGACAAGTGGTTGGTATACTAATTGGATCTGAGCTATTGGTTAATTCCATATTTAAGTTCTCAGAAAGACATACATTACATGACGTGTGTTGCAAACGTGTAAGGATGCGAAGTCTTTCTGGCCACGTGTGAATCGGAGGCGCTCGAGAGATCTTCTGCCGTTAACAAAATCTCAGCTCTCGAATTTCGTGCGTGCCCTTACAGGACATTGCCTCAATATGTGAGACTTGGTATTACATCCAGTCATTTTTGCTATGTGTAGAATGAGGTGGAATCTTTTCATCACGTTCTCATTAAATTTAAGCATGTTGGTTCCCATTTCTTTGCTACGCCTGCCAGTATGCATGCCTTGATACTAAAAAACCTAATGAACTTTATCAGCAACATGAAGCGGTTAACACCACCGTAGCTCAGTCATAGTTCGGCGATCTTCATCCAGTAATGCACAAAAGTAAAAGTGAAGCTGGTGAGCATTAAACTCCTCTCTGTTTCAAATCATCTATTACAACATTTTATAGCTTACAATCAATATCAACAACTTCTCCAACTTTTTTGACATTAAAAGCACGTCTCTGAATACACTGGACAAAGTTCGGGCTCTTCACGTTAGTCTTTATATTCCGAGTCCGAGAAAACGACTATAAGTTGAAGGAGGAGATAAAGATGAAGATAAAGGTGGGGATGAAGATTAAAATAGAGATGAGGATGAAGATAAAGAGGAAGAGTAAGATGAAGCTGAAGATGAAGATGAAGATGAAGATGGAGATAAGGATGAATATGGAGATGAAGATGAAAACAAAAATGAATATGGAGATGAAGATGAAAAAGATAAAAATGAAAAACAAGATAAACATGAGAAAGATGCAGCAAAGATAGATATAGAGACCGAAATTGAGACAAGCATAAGAAGACAAAGATAAAACTAGTTTAAATTCAAACACTGGTCCCACTTCAGTTTTTTCTTAAGCCTGATATAGTTTCGGTATCATCTCGTTGGAACATCCAGAAATTTAAGATTATGAAATCTTTTAATAGTAATGTACTTTTTATTAATATTATTATATATTCCAATAAATGTTTTTATGAAATAGCAGAATATCGACAGATAGTCTATGAAACCTGAGGCAATCAGTTCAAGTTTTCTTCCCCCATGCACCATATTCAGTTTTGGTTTAATTTAACGATGGTGATGACAAAGATGGTGATTATGAAAGTCTGAAAGGATATTGTATATTAGTTTCGATAAAAATGCATTTAAAGCTTTCGGTACGATACACGCCGGATTGAGAAGAGCTGTGCCTATACAGACGTAATCATTTGAATATATAATTTTTAAGGCACTAAGACATCTTATAAGTAAACAAGAAATAAATTTGTATACAATTTTTTGCAGTTACCCAAATCATTCGACAGCAATGCCACGAATTTAAGAAAACAAGTCCCTGCAGTGGCTGAAACGGTACTTCCACAGCGTAAAATGAACCAAGGGATGTTTTTATCTACATATTTTGTTCATTCTAAACGGGAATGGAATATTGTCTGTCAAATGATGCTAGATATCTGATGGTGTTGATGACAGATATATGTTAGTTATTTTCGAAAATTTAGTTTCGAGAAGAGTTTAAACATGAATGCAAAATTGAACTCTCATTTTTTACTCCCAAAGTAATCTTAATACTTTTTTTCTTTTTTGATTCATACTCCACTTAGCCGTAAAAATGTAAATAATTTCTTTCCAATCTACACCGGTTTCTCTTACTAAAACCCTTTCGCCTGAACAATTTATTGAGGAATTGTGTCAAACCACTGTGGGGCGGTGCATAACTCAATTGCTGTCTGATTACATGTAGTAGGTGTTGCATATGAATTTAATACGAGTGTAGCTGTCGTTGTTGCATGTGTTATTTATTACTTAAACCTGCTTATTAAAAGTTTATTATCGCAAATTTGGCATATCCGCATCAACGAAGCGACGGCTAAAGCCACTCCACAGCGCAACATATTAATACGTTGCGATACATACATACGCGTATGCATATGGATGAGTAGTGGAAGAAACAAAAACAAACTAGCTGCATGCTCAGTAGTAGTACTTGTATGACTTAGTGGCGTGCGACCATGCTTAGCCATCGAGTAATCCTGTATGCCATTACAGGGTGGACCAAATATTGGCATATTTTTTATTGTAATAATTTGTTATTTGGACATCGACTGCTATTCAATCTCATAATTTTTATTTTCAGTCATTAAACTACCACAGGAGAATGATATCGTCCCCTTAGTATAACAATAGCCTATGTGCTCATAGGCTATTATTTTTTTATTGAATTTTTGGACTCTCCATCGTCGATTTTATATGTGGTCAAAATTTTGTCAAATTCTAGTTCCACAAAGTGGGTCAAAACGTCAGTCAAAAAATAATAAATATTTACAGACATAACGAGATTTGAGTGAGAGCTACTTTCGACAAAAAGTTTGAAATTCATTTTCTCAAAACATCAACAAATTTATAGGCTATTTTAATACTAAGGGGACGATATGATTGTCTTGCCGGGATATTTGAAAGCTTATTTTTGCCAAGTAAATGTTGTGTTGTCCAAACAATGAATTTGTTGAAAATAATTTTTGGATAAAATGAAGCATCTAGTCAGTTCGACAAAAAGAAGTATTTACCCCACAAATCTAAGGGGGGCATATGTCAAAAACAGGAAATTGAATAACCTGTATGCGATTTCAACATTTCTTTTTCGAAAATGTAGCTGAAAAGGCTATTTCGATCAACGGTGGGGGCTGCAAAACCATAATTATGCGCCCGTTGCGAGTAAATATTATAAATATACAGTACATATACAGTAGAAGCTCAATTCTTGCACGTAATGCAAACCGGGTTCGGTTTCGAGGTTGTCGCAAATACTGACGTTTTTCCCATACAAACTGAAAGAGTTTTTTTACCGATAGCACTCCAAGCTTATTTGTTTTTATTGTATTAAATAAACACACTTTAAAGCGATGAATTTCATTTGAAATGAAAGATATTTTCCATGTTTGTTTGTTTTGGGCACTCCCGCCTGTTCAGTACCACAAAGTTTCTGAGCACCTCCAGCGTCATAACATCGATTAAGCAAGCACTGATTTTCTCTGCCCAATCCAAGCATACATTGAATGCTGATATCGCCTCCTACAGTGTTATTTTATTCGTATTTATCATCACGTCGTTAGGTCCTTCACCGACTGTTCCGTCGTCTTCATTACAGCATTCTTCATTTAAAGCTGTGGGTTCCGAATGAGGTTGCTCGATTTCAGATTGGGAGACTTGCTGCAATGGTTCTACTTCCCGAGGCGAAGTTGCAATGAATTGAGTATTGGATGCATCATCAGCTATTTGTAAACGTAACTCCGAAAGAGGGACGATATTGTCAGAATCCCATTCAAACCCTTTTTCAAACAGTTTTTGAAACGGTGACTGAGTGGAAGTTGTGGTAAGAGCATCCCATGCCTAGCGAAAAAGCAGAATGAATTTTTCAGGTCGACATTTCACAGTGACTCATCGATAGTTTCTCCACGAGCAACAATGTGCGGCCGCCTTAGCCGAATGGGTTGGTGCGTGACAACCATTCGCAATTCACAGAGAGAACGTCAGTTCGAATCTCGGTAAAACACCAAAATTAAGAAAATGGCAGGCAATGGCAAACCTCCGAGTGTATTTCTGCCATGAAAAAGCTCCTCATAAAAATATCTGCCATTTGGAGTCGGCTTGCAACTGTAAGTCCCTCCATTAGTGCAACAACATCAAGACGCACACCACAAATAGGAGGAGGAGCTCGGCCAAACACCCAAAAAGAGTATACGCGCCAATAAAAAAAAAAAACAGAACAATGTGATTTAAGAGGGATTTTTTGTAGCTCAATTTAGTAAGCCTTATAGGATTTTAATCCATGGGCTGTAGTAGAGCCGTACAGTGTGGAGGATATCCGATATTTGGACTTCCTAGGTCTTTAACTATCTTCTTTAAGATGGCATGGAGCATTATCAACAAGAAGAAGTGTTTGTTCCGGAAGCTTTTGTGCACGAAGTAACTCTTTTACCTGTTTATTAAAACAAAATTGATGAAAACAGGATTCTTTGCTTTGATAAAAAATTAAAATACCTCCAGAACAAATGTTTTGTGAAGCCATTCTTCAAATAAAGCTAAGGCCATCCAACCTTTTTTCTTTTTAGGCCATAGGCATATCACTTAATGTTTTAATGATCGCCTGCGATATTCGCCGATGCCAACGTGCAATGGTTCAAAAACTTTCCAGAATCTTACTGTTTATTTGATGCCCTCATTTACCGCCAGATCTATTCGCTTTGCATGGACTTCTACATATGGAACCATCCTTCGTGAAAGTTTTTAGCTAATGCTAATAGCTAATGGAAATTCCCACATTTACTTTATTCAAAATTTGAGCTTTTTCTTTTATTGTAAGCAGCGTAAATTTTATCTTTGCTATTATGAGATCACGCCATGCAAAAGTTAACGCAAAACTGTCATTTCGTGGGCAAACTAGTTATGCAGTATTTCCCCTAAATTCATTCAGCTGATTCAATTAAAAAAATGTCATTAGCAGAATGACGTCGACGGTACTTCCCCGAGCAAAAGAGAAAGACAAAACAAAAAATGTTGCAAATTTCGAGGTAAAAGCTATGCCCAATGACTGACTGCAATTTGACCTGGTTCAATTTTTTGTGTGATGAGTTTGAAGAACGATATTTATAATTTGTGGATAATCCAAATACGACCCAAACCCTTAAGGTTGCATCGTCCGCACTATTCGTCAGACAAAGTCAGAAACCATCAGCGCAAGGTCTTTGAAGATTGGATCGAGCAAATGTGGCTGAGTGAAATTTAAGGTATTCCATAATTAACGGGATTATATCGCACCCTAAATGCAAAAGGGTCACAACTCAAAATGTACTTCTGCTCAAATATGAACGAGACGTTATCAATAAAACGGTCCGCGGATGACATATGGCAAAAATAAATTTTTTGGTTTTTGGTAGGACTGTTATAAGCTTACATGGCAAATTTCAGCGTGATATGTCACATAGTTTGTTTTCTGTGCTACTGTAAACAAGTCAAGCTCGGGTGTGGAAAATTTTGAGTTGTGACCCTTTTGTATTTAGGGTGCGATATGTCTTTCTTACTGAGGCCAGTTTTATTTCTCCATTTTTGTTAATAAAAAAAAAAACCTGTATATGGACAACCCTGTATGTACGTCGTACATTCGCGTCGCTAAATCAAGCTACCTTAATACCACTGAGGATTTACAAACCCTCAGCAGTGTGTTTGTATCCCTTCACTTGTATGTATGTGTGTGTAAGTATGTATGTGATACGTAAATGAGCACTCAATACCAACAAGAGGAAAAGGAAAACAGTACATACTTACTATAAACCGAAACGTGAGCGCCTTAACAGCCTTGTAGCGCTTAATATGATAATATAATATGCATAACCATACACGCACTGACACACCGGCGTACAACCGACAAACGCCAAACGATGCATGCTTGCGACAGTTATAGCTCGTCACGCATACGCCCTGACATCCCCAAGGCGTACACTTACTTTATTTGCATATGTATGGGTATTTGCTCGTTTAGAATGTTGAAGGGCAAATGAACGTCACCATTGCCACTGCTCATACTTATGCAAGAGATGCAGCATGCGGCACAAGAAAATACAAATAAAAAAAATAACCAGAATGAAGCATCCAACATGCAAGCAAACATAAAACTGCAGCTTAACTTGAGTTGCAGCTAAAGTTACAGCATTTGAAGTTTGAAATTGCACATGCAATGAATTCCTGTTTCCTCTTGCCGTTTTTGTTAGTTTGACGTTTGTTGCGTTGTTTTTGTTTTTACGCTTATTTTGGGCGTAAGCGTAAATGTTCAGAACACATCGACCGTTGCGCCTTGGTGCAGTGTAAGAATTGTATGCCACTTGTGTTGGTCCTTTGCCTGCCAACGCTGTTTGCTATTGTTACGGTTTTTGTTCTGTTTGATTGTTGTTATTGCTCCTTATATCATCGTTGCTTTTGTTGTTGTACGTAGCGCTTGTTGTCACATCCTTAGCATAAAGTTTACGACACATTTCATATATGACGTCTTATAGCAGACGCTAAACCTCAAAAATGTGTAAGTTGTGCAATGGAATGAGGAAAACTTTTCAAGGCATGAAAAATGCGGCAATCACTGTTGTTATATATTTTAAATTCCAGCGGATACATGTAACGGAATTATTAGTGCATTTCATAATGCCCTCAAAGGGTGGCTCTCTTTCACATAAGCCAAGATTTTCTCCAAAACCTTCCACGTTAAGTTCTTCCTCGGGTAGAGACTCAGTTGTTAAGGGTGGCATTTAAATGGAAGAATAGCATCTACGTTCGAGTGTATGCCGTGAAATATGGATGATAAAAGAAGTCAACATGGTATGATGGCGGCCAGTTTGTAATAAAGTAAACGTGTAAGGGGTTCACGAAATTTTTTATTTACTTTAAAAAACCATTCACGTGCCCTCCACGAACGATGTAAATACCCTTAAACCGTTCATAATGCAATTTGATAATTTGCGTTGCTGCTTAATCGCTGGCATCAGTGGATGAATAACAAACAACAACAGCAAATCAACATGGCCGCCACAGCCTGTC
Organism: Anastrepha obliqua; assembly: GCF_027943255.1. Taxonomy (NCBI): domain Eukaryota; kingdom Metazoa; phylum Arthropoda; class Insecta; order Diptera; family Tephritidae; genus Anastrepha; species Anastrepha obliqua. Next base: position 114,984,826 of record NC_072892.1, read on the forward strand.
AATATCCGCTTGCCCTTATTGGAAAACCCTATAGAACCACTGAAAACTTATATTTATTTGCGTTTAAAAGTATTCGAATTTTTATCAACAAATTTTGTTTTATTATAACTTTATAGATGCTCATAATGGGATGGGAAGCTTACGAGGGACGTTTGAAAGGTCCTTGCAAAATAGCACTACTGGTGCATATCGAGGTTATGCTTAGTTATTAGTATTTCTTGGAAGAAGTTTGACACTCGTTTGAATCGACAACGCACCAGCTCATGCCTCAGCAGTTGTGGTCATAAAATTTATGGAAATAGCGTTCCGACTCGTTTCACCTCCACCCTATTATCCAGATTTGACTCTCTTTGTTCCCCTATTTGAAGAAACGGCTGGCGGGAACAAGACTTTATTTAAACGAGGAGGTGATTGAAGAAACGAGTGACCACTTTTCGGACATGCACATATTTTTTTATTCGGTAGGGATCAACAAACTAGAGCAACGTTGGACGAAGTTCTTATTTTTGCAAAGACTTTTCAAACGAACCTCGTTTATACACTACGTTAAATAACTATAGCAGAAGGTCTTATTGATAAATTTTGATAGTATATCAAGCCAAGCTTTCATCTTTGTGCAAATTAAAAAAATGGCATTAAACTTTACACTTTTTAATCAAAATTTGCAGAAAAATTTCGGTTATAGTCTCATGAATTTTGGTACAAGTTTCAAGTAGCTCAAATATCGCACTAATATTTTTTCATATAACGAATACTGAACATTTTTCATATGAGAGAAAAGCCCAACACTGTCAGCGGAAAAAAAATTAAAAATCAACGCGAAAATTCCCTATCCAAGGGAAATACGTGTTATTGCGATTATCAACTTAAAGAAACTACCAGTTATGGGAAGAAAAATATAAAAAAATCGACTAATAAGGATTACACATTATGGATGGGAAAATAAAAACTCGAGCTATAGAAATTTTTGTACTCTGAAATTCTGCAATTTTGTTTATAACAAATAGTCAATTATATGCCCTTGTCAGCCTTTTGACTTACCCATAATAAAATCAATGCTTTCTACTTTCAAGATGCCATGGAAAAAACGATCATCCACATCTTGGATGCAATTAGATTAAAATATCGCAAGCTCATTAAACCGTTTTCCCTATATTGCCGCAAGCTAGCGGGTGCGCAACTAAGCTGTTTGAAAATAGATGCCGCCAGCAGTGTGTGCTAGTCGATTCTAACATAACCTAAACATCATAAACCAAGCTTAGACATATGGTAAACACGCTGCCTCGACACATTAATGATTTTGTTTTGGAATCATATACTTTTGGTTTTGTGAAAATCTCCGATTTCGTGCCGAATAACCGTAATTTGCGGCAAGTGTTGATTTTCCTCTTTCATTCGAAAAAAACGGCGGCTGAAGCGCATCGAGAGCTGAAACGGTCATGCTTCTACGTCGTCGCCTCGGCCGAATATTCACGCTGCGAAGGTTATGCTATATATAATGGTGGGATCAAGTTGGTGTTATTTATTATGAACTGTTAAAACCAAGCGAAACCATCATTGGGGATCGGTATCGACTTCAATTGATGCGATTGAGCCGAGCGCTGCCCGAGAAGCGGCCGCAATACGCGAAGAGGCATGAAAAAGTGATTATACAGCATGACAACGCTCGGTCTCACGTTGCCAAGCCCGTTAAGACCTACCTGAAAACACTGAAATGGGAAATCCTATCCCATCCATCCCATCAACTATTGGCGTATCGAAATCTTCACATTCTCTGTGATATGCGCAGCTATCACTGTTTAACAGGTTCGAGAAGTGTTCCCTCCATAATTTAAGATTGCGCTGTACGTCTGTCACCAGTTCGCCGTCTTTGTTCGTACAGGAAAACGCCCCGGTCTTAAAACCTTCTGTAAGCCGCCGAACTTTCTGGTAGAATTTTCGGGCGTTGTTCCTGTTGGCCAGCATCTCAAGCTCATCGCACTCACGTATTTCGGCCTTTCGTTTCTTCTTTCTGATATCTTCTATTCCCTTTTAGCTCTCTGTAGCGATCCCACATGGCTTGCGTTGCGCCCGCTCGCAGCATGGCTCTATAGGCGGCATCCTTTCTTTCAGCGGTAGCATGACATTCCTCATCGTACCAACTGTTTTTTCGGGCTCGCCGGTATCCGATTTCTTCTTCGGCGGCGGTACGTAGGGAACGAGAAATGTTGCTCCATTGCTCGTGCATGCCGGTTTGTTGGGCAGTGCTCTCTGAGAGCAAGAGTGACAGTCGAGTGGTGAATCTTCTGGCTGTCTGTTGTGAGTGCAGCTTTTCGATGTTGAACATTCTTTGCGTAGGTAGATGTTTGTTTTTTGCTGCACAGAGGCGTGTACGCAATTTGGCTGCAACAAGGTAATGATCCGTGTCTTCCATCTATCAAAACATGATCGATCTGGTTTCGCTTTTTCGATCAGGAGACAGCCAGAACATAATATTAATATTAACGTAATATTAGTTAAATATTTGCCGCGAAAAAGACATCAAATTCAGAGAGAAAGATAGATAGAGAGATAGACAGAGAGTGGCAAGAGTAATATTTGAATTATGACATACGAGGTGTGCTAATCATAAAATTCAGCACACGACAAGTATCCCTGCCTAGCAGATCTATAGGCATAATTAAAAAGTAAGTGCCCAGATGCCTGAATATTGATTGGCCTCATGAAAGCAGGGCAAACGTTAAATTTGGCTAAAATGATTGCACCTTGTTCTCTAGGCAGCATCTTATGAAAGATGAGCTTAAAGTCAAATGGATGATATACTAGGTTTTCATTCTGAAATTTTCTTTAGCGAGGACAATTACTTTGGACCGAACAAGCGATATCATCAAATCTGAGCCCTGCAAGCAAATGACTCATGTTTTTGCGATTTCATAAATCAATGCTAAATTCATTCCGCAGAACGATGCAACATAAAATTCAAGCTGTCACGCCATCACTGTTTAGACGAACTGTTGGTAACCTAATCATATCATAGAATGGACCAAGTAATTAAGCGCCTAGGTCTAGTTTAACTCAAGTCACTGATCTCTGCTGATATACCAAAAACGATTGATCACTTGTGTCGTTCATTATACTAAGTCCTAAGTAGATAATAATCAGCAAAAAATGAGTGCCATAAAATTGGGTCAACCGGTTGGTCTGCACGGAACGCCGTAGTCATAGTCGCGAAATATAATCAATTAAAGTGAAATTATTTTCCATTTAGTTAATTTTTTTGTGCTTTATCTGAAAAAGGCATATGAAGGATCTTTTGAAAGACTCGTTTAGATGTTGTTTTAAAATAGGGTATCTAACATTTAGATTCTTTCAGGTTTCACTGTTTTTATTTAAATTTCGACTATTAAAAATGATATGTGAAAAATTATAATACATCATTTAAATATCTACAATAAGCGCGTCTACAGATAAAATCCGCCCCACAGTAGGTTCTTGAATGCCTAATTTTTGAGAACGTCGAGATATCGATGCTGAAGGTTATTTAGGAACACTTTGCCCTACAGCAGCAATATTTTCAATAGAGCGTCAACTTTTTTCTATCTATTTTCTATTCTCAACAGAACCAGTTTCTTTGAATTTCCGACTCATTCGGATGACTATTTTCATAAAAAATATCGCGAATTTTGCGATGTGTTGTTTTTAAAAGTTGACAATTTTCATAATAAGCTTCAATAATTTTTACGCGTTGCTCTATCGCGTAAAATTGTGCATCTGTATATTTAACAAATGTGAAAAATCACATAAAAAACGTACCGTCTAGGAATTATTTACTACTGATATCTAGGCGTCACTTTTGAAAGGCCTTTTATATACATATATGTACGCGTCGACAATAAAACCCACAGATGTCTTGTGATTATAATTTTGACATTTAATTTTAACTAATTTTCCATAAAAATATAGTTTATTCTTTAGCAAAGGCATTTCCCATGCAATTCTAATGTAATAAAGTGAAAATTTGAAGCACCTCAAAAATCCTGTTGATGTAAAAAAAGAATTTCCTTTTGCATATTATAGGGAACTTTTTCTTCACATAAAAAATGTGTTTCATATGGAACAAAATTCTCAATAAAATGTAATAAATAAATTTTCTTTTTCGATTTTTGAGATAGCCCATGCTTTCATTTTACTGCTCTTAAATTGATATTCACAATTTTTCTAAAAACGTTGATTAAAAAGTTTAAAATTTTTTCTTAAAGAACGAACTATGTTTGAATTGATAATTAATTAAAATTTAATTCAAAAACATTAAATGTAAAAATTTTTCAACATCACAAGGTGTGTGTGGGCGTTTTGTTTTTTTTTTTGTTTTTGTCATTATATGTTTTATTCCATAAATATCTTTTTTGTTGCACAAATATCGTGTTTTATATCTGATTTTCTCACATACTAAAGTTTTTTTGCAAATTCACGTCAAATATTTCGCACCCCATTTGCTCCTCATTACCACCCTGTTTGCTTCTCCAAGACTTTACGCTCCGCCTTTCAATGACAGTTGATGATAATGCCTATCTCCTCTTTCTGAAATGATTTCGCTAGACAACCACCTTTGATTTTGATGGCAGTTGGCTTGATGTGAAGCTCACATCCTGGCAAGTAAATTTCTAATGCACACATTGGAAAACACAAACAAAAACACGTGCAAATAACGATAGAAACGTTGAAAAGTTGGTGAAAAGTTTTCAACTAATGTTTGCTGGAGGTGTTAGCAGCCAACCCATTTTATGTAAGTAGACTGCTACACAGTGCAAGCATCCAGCGTAAATGGCTTTGCTAGTTTACAAAGACGTGTCTTTCTCTCTTTGTTGGTCGGGATCAAGCTGACAAACATTTGGGTGTAAATTACCACCATTTCGGTTTCACACATTCAAAAACCGAAAGGGAATTAGGGCGAACCCACAGAATTGCACATTGCGTAGGTGGTGGGAGTATGTATACACACATATGTATGTCACCGCATATACAGGCTTGTGGACATGTCATATGTCGCCCGAAAATAGGCGCAACTTTTGGCTAAATTTTGAAATTAGCTCAATTACGTTTAAACGTATTGAATTTGGCCGCAGCCAGCATGCACGCAAAATTGTGGTGTATTATTAAATAACCCTGCAGGAATATTCTTTATTGCTGATACGTTTCTAGTGAATTTAGAACTTTGTCTAGTACGGGATTTGCCTCCTTTTCCTTCTCGATAGTTTAGAACTATACCTAATTCTAATTATGAAGCCTGGTCAAGTTCAAATATATTTTATATTTCCTTCTTCAGCTCTGTAATCGTCTCGTGCTTATTGTGATGGACCATACTTTTCACGTAGCTCGTGCATGGTTTTGTAACAAGTAGGTCCACTGTTTCCAATCTGGCCGTTTTCAGGGAATCTTAAATTGGGTCACTTTCGTTTGGACTTCAAGTTAATTGCATCTATATTATTTCTCCAAGACCTTTGGCACTGCATCACATGCAATTCTTTTATGTAAACTGAGCTCTTTGGCTTTCTCTCGGTTTGCCTTTTATGGTTAAAATCATATCTAACTAAAAGAAATTGAGGGAGAATCTCGTTACAATAAAGGGTGCATTTTCTGCCGCTTTCATTGACACTTCTGGGATACCTCAATCTAGTGTTTTAGGTCCCCTCCTTTTCGTCTTATTCATAAATGATATTATCAGGCATGTTCTGAAAATCGCGCGATTTCAATTCGGATTCGAAATGGCAATTCGTACGATTTTGTTTTGGGTGTTCTGTAATTCGTACGATTTCATTTAAATTCGAATTTAAGTTCGAAGCAGCTGATTTCTCTTTGGCAATTAAACAAACCAAATGACAAAAGAATTCGTTGGCAAAAAATACGAAATAATATCAAAATAAACGGATTTAATAAAAAATTATCATGTTTTTTATGGCAGCTTATGTGTTAAACGAACAGGAGCAAGATTACCAAAGTAGAATAGATAGGCGGCGTTTAAGAGACCATTCGAATCCTCTCAGTGCACCGGATTCTACGTAAGATTAGAAATGGTTATACTTTGTGGCATTCATTAAGTTTTTCTACTTTAGATTTGTTTCCAACTATCGCCTAAACAAGTACGCTTTTTTAGAAGTGCTGAATGAAGTAAAATCTTTCGTCAAGGAAACGTCCATACCTATTTTGTTAAAGCTGGCAGCAAGTCTTAGGTTTTTCGCAGAGGGTTCCTATCAACGTTCCGTCGGAAAGGATACAGATATTGCTATGGGTAGAAGCACAGTCTCAAAAATATTATCCGAAATGATCAATGCTTTGGAAAATGTTCTGTGTCCTAAGTGGATTAAGCTGAAAATGTCTGAAGAAGATTCTAGAAAATCAAAACTTCATTTTGTAGAAAAATTCGGTATTCCAGGAGTAATAGGGTGTATTGATGGAACACATGTGGCTCTGATTAAACCTTTTGAGAACGAGCATCTATTTTTTAACCGAAAAGGATTTTTTAGCATAAACGCAATGATTGTAAGAATGAATTTAAATTGTGTTTCTAAAATTTAAAATTTACTGCCTTTATTTTACAGATTTGTGATTTTGATATGATAATAAGAGCAGTAGATGCAACTCGGCCTGGTGCAAGCCATGACGCTTTCGTATTTAGTATGAGCAGTGCAAAACACTATTACCTATCGCAGTATGAAGCTGGTGACCGAGGGTCTTGGCTACTGGGAGATTCTGGTTTTGGTATAGAGCCATTTCTACTGACTCCATATAGAAACCCAGGCCCAAGATCAGCAGAACACAGATTTAACCAGCAGCATGGAAAAGCACGTAACATCGTTGAGCGTGTTATAGGAGTATTAAAAAGTCGGTTTCGTTGTTTGAAAACTACCCTGCCATATACGCCGCAAAAGGTAGTGAAGATAATAAATGTTTGTTGCGCACTACATAACATATGTAGGAGTAATCAAATAGATGACATTGAAACGGAAACCGTATTAGAAAACAATCCAATTAATGAGGAAATTGCTGAAAATGAGGAAAACAGTAGTTTATATAGTGTTGGCAGAAATATAAGAGACTCTATTGCTAGAAATTTAATATTATGAAACATAAAATTTATTCATATTAAAAGTAAATATATACATAACAGTTCAATAAGATTCTTTTATATTTATCTTTTAGTCTCTATCTCAAGCATTTTAGTTTTAATATTAACTGTTTCCTGTTGCAACTGCTCCATTTTGAGGTAATGTCTTTGCTTTTGCTCTATACTTTGAGTCTTCAAGCGATTTTGCTCTGCCAGCAATTCATTTTGTTTCTCAACAGCACGACGAAGTCGTCGAATCTCTTCCCTTTCATCTTCCTGCGATTTTGCAATCTTGTGTTGGTGTTCGCAAATGTTATCTAAAGTGGTGGATATTTTCTCCATACAACTAGATTGCGTTGCCATACACGACTGAAGGCTGTCCTGCGTTGACACTCGTGGCCTTTTTGCAGCTCTCGGGGTAGCCACCGCTTCCCTACTTGTTTGGGGACGTTCTTCCTCAGATTCGATAGCGCTATTATTTTCTTCTGTCCCAAAGCTTCTAGAATGGCTTATGCCCTCAACGGCTGCAAAAATTCCACAAGTTCTTGCAACACATTCTTCGTTGCTCGTCAGTACATGCTTATTAAAGGGTCCACCTCCTGTTGCCCTCGATTCTAGATTGTTATGGGCAACCTTTTTCCGAATGCACCCCTTCCAGTCAGACCATATCTTGAAAAAAGACAACTCAAAAATATTTATTTTAATATTTGACTAAATACTTACTTTTTTCCATCCATTAACATCTTTTTGGGGCGGCCCTTCTGCATTTAGCAGCGTCGTTAGCTCTTTCCACTTTTCCTCAACAGCAACTCTGTCGCCCTTCGAAAAATTCTTCCCCAAATCTGGATGAGATTCCATAAACTCGACTAAAATTAGCTCTTGCTTGGAGTTCTTGTGTTTTCCCCTAAAAGTTTTTGAATAAGTTTTAAATATTTTAAATAAACACTTTTATTTACATAAATATATGCAGTTATTTTGAGTAAATACTCACATTTTGATAAATTTATTTCAACAAACAGTTTTAAGAATTTCACAAACCGCTAACGTTTAAGTTGCCGAAAATAAAACTGGAAAATTTTAACGATTTCGATTTCCAGAACAGGGTGAAAAAACGATTTGCTGATGTTCGAAAAAAAAACGAAAACGGAACGATTTACAGAACATGTCAAACGATTTGAAAACGGAAAATGCGAAAATATTGCCCGAAAACGATTTGCAGAACATGCCTGTATATTAGCAGATATTTTCATTTGTCAGGCATCTATTAAATGCAGACGATTTAAAAATTGTCGCCTCGATAAGAAATCCAGAGGATGTGCTTTGGTTCCAGGCTGCCCTTAATGAATTCGTTCATTGGTATACATATTTATGCATCTCTTTGAATTTTAAGAAATGTTTTTAAGTCACTCACTCAAAATATCGTGATATTCTACAATCGTCATATTATTGTAAAGTACTAGCAGGATCGCCATGTGTCCTCTCTTTAAATGTCCTCCGTGGTTGAGATCAAAAACCTAGGAGCAAGGTTGGGCATAATGCACACTAAAAAATAAATTCAAAAGAGTGACTGTATGCAGTTTTTTCTTGAACAACATGTGGATTTTCAGTGCCCCAAAAGGGTTGATTGTTTCCTAAAACGCTAGTTATATTAAGAAAAAGCCACGCATTATGCGAAATACCATACATTTCTTGCAGAACAACGATTTTCATAAAAAGTTTTGATCAGTTTTAAAAAATAATAAAAAATTGGCACGTATACCCTTTTTGGGTGTTTGGCCGAGCTCCTTCTCTTATTTGTGGTGCGCGTCTTAATGTTGTTCCAAAAATGCAGGGACCTACAGTTTCAAGCCGACTCCGAACGGCAAATATTTTTTTATGAGAAGTTTTTTCATGGCAGAAATACACTCGGAGGCCATTGCCTGCCGAGGGGTGACCGCTGTTTGAAAAAAAAAAACTTTTTTTATGATTTTGCTGATGATTTTTCTTGAATTTTCTAGTCCTCATCGTCGAAAAAAAATATTAATACATAATACAAATAATTGCTGTCAGAGATCTGCATCACCCTTGAGTCACCCTAATATATGTATATAAGTTTAGTGTTCGGCCGAGCTTCTTTTCCAATTTGTTTATCCTATTTTTCCATTCTTGGAGCAGTTAGACAATGTGATCTGTTTTTTTATTTATTTATATTTTTTTTAAGTAGAACTTCCTTAAATTGTATAGTGAAAAAGTCAGCACGAAAATTAACTCTCTTCTCCACTCACTCGGCATACTTGCTGATAATCTTCGTGAATATGCTGAAAGCGTCACATAACGGTGACTCCATGTGTGCATATGCCTACTTTGCTTTTTCCACTAAACTCCACATCGCTCCCTTTCTAACGAATACTTTGCCCACAGTATAACTACTAGTAAGCGCGACGCAACAGTGGAGACACTCACCCGCAGTGGAATTATTATTATTGGAATATATCCTTATTTCTCGATTGTTCAGTATTTTGTAGCACATTTTTTTTTTTATAAAATAGGATAGATTGATAAACCCAACGCTTGCCTTTTTTCCATCCATCCGACGAGAGAATATACCGATACCGATAATTTTTGTTTAGCGCTAGACCAAGAAAGGCAGGACTTTGTTAAGCGTCGAGGTCGAAAACTGATCGGTATAGAAAAAACTCATCAGCTGATTATATAATTGGAGTTACATATACCATCGACAGTCATTTATTGATAAAGGATACCATCGTATTGTTTAATGTGAAAGCAAATCGGCTAAATCAAAAGTGCTGAAATGCGAAATAAAATTTTGGCATGAGTAAGTTATTTAATGGCATGCATAGAGGCTTAGATTGCGTTGATACTCGAGAGGGTACGTTGAAGTTTACTTCAGCCAAAATAATAGGACTATGAATAAGTTCCTTGCGGTTTTACAACAGAGGGCGTAACTTGATTATTATTCCATCGATCCACATTTCCAAACATTCATTGGAGAGCTACTGTCGTAAGGCACAAACGTCAGTATAAGTTTTTTATTTGAAGCGTAAACAACAATATTTTTACCACACTTGAAAATGTCGAATTTCGTGCCAAATAATGTGTTTTTGCGGGGAATTTTTTAATATGAAGAAAAAAGCAGCCGAAAGTCATCGTATCTTGGTGGAAGTTTATGGTGAGCATGCTCTAGCTGAGCGAACGTGCCAGAAGTGGTTTGCACGCTTTAAAAGTGGTGATTTTGGCTTGGAAGACGAAGAACGCGAGGGTGCGCCGCCAAAGTTCATGGATACCGAATTGGAGGAATTGCTCGATCAAGATCCGGCTCAAACGCAAGAAGAGGTTGCAAAAACTTTGGAAGTTGATCAATCAACCATTTCCAAACATTTAAAAGCCATGGGAATGATCCGAAAGGTAGGCCATTGGGTGCCGTATGAATTGAAGCCAAGAGACGTTGAACGCCGTTTTATGGCATGCGAACAACTGCTTCAACGGCACAAAAGAAAGGGTTTTTTGCATCGAATTGTGACTGGCGATGAAAAGTGGGTCCATTACGACAATCCAAAACGTCGGGCAACGTATGGATACCCTGGCCATGCTTCAACATCGACGTCGGCGCAGAATATTCATGGCCTGAAGGTTATGCTGTGTATCTGGTGGGACCAGCTGGGTGTTGTGTATTATGAGCTACTGAAACCGAATGAAACGATTACGGGGGATGTCTACCGACGACAATTGATGCGTTTGAGCCGAGCACTGCGAGAAAAACGGCCGCAATACGCCGATAGACACGACAAAGTTATTTTGCAACATGGCAATGCTCGGCCACATGTTGCACAAGTGGTCAAAACATACTTAGAAACGCTCAAATGGGATGTCCTACCCCACCCGCCGTATAGTCCAGACCTTGCGCCATCCGATTACTATCTCTTCCGATCGATGCAACATGGCCTGGCTGACCAGCACTTCCGTAATTACGATGAAGTCAAAAAATGGATCGATTCGTGGATTGCGGCAAAACCGACCGGATTTTTCACAAAGGGAATCCGTGAATTGCCAGAAAGATGGGAAAAAGTAGTAGCAAGCGATAGACAATACTTTGAATATTAAATTTGTAACCATTTTACGTCAATAAAGTTTCAAATTTCGAAAAAAAACCGCACGAACTTAACATAGTCCTATTAAATAGGCTGGAGATCGACCCAGTGCGCAACAAGAACTACAATTATTACTCCTGTCATTTTCTTACGTATAGCAAAATAACAAAAGCGGAAGCGTATAGCTAAAACTCTAAAACAAAAAGCAAAGAAACGCGTTCTTGGTAATGTAGGCCTCGGACAAGAAACAGTAATTGATAGACAAAGTTTTTTTCTAATGGCAGTGGCTCCTCGGCGACAATGGCAAACCTCCGAGTATTGCTGCCATTTGTGCTCCTCGTAATAACCAGCTGCCGTTTGGAAGCGGCGTAAAATGGTAGGTCACTCCATTTGACACTGCCACATTTTGAAGACCATTGTTGGACCGCGTAATTTAAGTAGCAAAGTGGTCGCAATGGTGAATATATTTAGTACCAGAGGTGCGCAATATTTTCTTCCTTTAGTTCAGATTTTTCCTACATGTCCTGAGTACAAATTTTTCAATTACAAAATACATAAAATTTGTTTTCATTCGGAAGGAATGTGAGTAAGTATGTACATATGTATGGGTATGAATTATGTAAGCTAATTAAAGTCAACATTATGAATAACTCCAACGTACAGATTTCATATCACAATTACAGTCGTGTGACAGTTTCCTCATTCCATCTGCATATTTACACATTTATTCATCAAATTAAATGAGTCCTAAATATGTGGCCGACCTACTTGCAAGCATCATTATTATTTATATAATTAGGTAAATATGTGTGTATGTGTGTGTACGAGTACGTGTACATACTTATGCCGAAGCAGGAACTATCTGACATATTAAATTATTGAACGATAAAATTATTATTTCCACTGAGTATAACAGTTAATGAAAATGACCACATAAAGCACTTGCGATTCATTAATTTGAGAGCTCTTTATTACTTACTACCCGAGTGACTTACTGGGGAATTAGGTTTGTGATGGCAGACAATGAGAATGCTTTCTAAATTTAATAGTTGCGTGTTGTTTTTTTTTTTATTTGAACTTATTATTGTATAGTGACTCTAAAGCATGATGCAGTCATTACAAATACTAGCAAATGCTGGCAAGGAAGCAGATCTCTAAAGGGTTTTCGTTAAACGTGATTGGATTTCTCCATGACCTTAAGACTATATACGAGTATAATGTATTGCGAACTATTATTCGTTTTCCAATATATTCAATAAAGTTTACAATTTCATCATGGAAGGATATGCACACGGCTCACCAGCATTTGCAAATCATCTAATTTTTTTTTTAAATAATCGTGCTTCGGTTCTAACTTTTCATCCACCCGTACTCGCTTTTCCAAAATAAATCGGTCTAACAAACTCTAACAAACAAAAGCTCGCTCACTTTAATTAAAAAATAGGATACATTTATTCTTATTTTTAATCTTCATTATTTTTTATCGTATTCACATAATCACCATTAATTTAAAAACATTCTTTAATCTGTAAATCCGCCGTTGAAATCGCGTGCTCAAAATTGTGTTTTTGCGGCTTCATAGGTTCAGCATTAAACGCCTTTTTCATTGCTACCAAAGGCTTTTTTCTCAAATTTTTCTTAATTTTTGGAAATAGTCAAAAATTACACTGCACCAGATCCAGAGAATATCGCAATAAACGAATCTTTTCAATACCAAAATCGCAATGAAATTACGTATCATTTCTGCAGTGTGAGCTGGCGCATTATCATCGCTTATCCTATTTTCAAGTAAATTTTTGAAAGAAGGTTTCAGTATATCACTTGGCGTTACTGTCTAAGAAAAATCTAATGGAATAGCAGCAAGTTTTTTTTGCTCTGGCGAGATAAACCGAGAACATCACTTTTGTTGCTGATTTTTACTGCCTGACTTTCACAGGTGGATTTGCTCATTTCGGGCTCCATAGCATGGACTGGCACTTAATTACTGTAATTAATAATAATAATTACCTATTCCCCCCTTATACTAAAATTGTTAGACTCTCAGTTTTCGAATTTTCTTAAAAAATATTGAGCAAAATTTACTCTGCTTTCTTTTTGGCTCTGATTCAAAATTCGTGGAACCCATCTAGCAGATTTTTTTGTGTATTGGAAATCATTATGCAATATTCGCAATACTACCATAACATTCACGGCCTCTTCACTACATCTATCATTTTCAGTCATTTGTGGGTCTGCGTCAATTTTTCGCTTCACCAAGGCCACATTTATCTCGTCGGTCGACGTTTGTGGTCGTCCTTCTCGACGCTCGTCCGCCACAGGAAAATGTCCAGTGTGAAATCTTTGTTACCACTTACAAATAGTCTTAAGAGATGGAGTGTCCGTTTTATATGCAGTTTGGAACTCATTAGAAATTTCCACGGGCTTGAGTTTATGTGGAAAACCGTAAAGTACTGAGTAACGAATTTCCAGCTGTGTCAGTGGTGGAATTCCTACTGACATTGCATCGGTTATTTTACGTTTTCTCGTTTACATTTAAACCGATTTTTCTGAAATTTTAAATCAAATATTGTAAGACTCTAACAAAATTAATGACGATTCAAAATTAAAAAAAAAATACCATCGACTTACCGAACCTTAGTTAGTCCGCTGGTACTGCGTGAAACAATCGAATTATTGTGGGAAAAGTTGGACGATTCGGTTATTGCAGGTAACTATTGCAATGAATGGGCTAAAAAAACTAGTTAATTATCATCACTTAACTACTTCTTGAGAGGCTTTTGGAAATCATAGGTATGTGTGAGTAAGCCAAACTCTCTTCATGCCTTAAAAATATATTCAATGCGCTATTCATGGCACAAACCCTCCGAAACTATTAAATATAAGCGCACCACATATTGGCAAGTTTTGACTATCTAAATACTTATTTATTTTCTTATCTCATTTATTTTTTTACAGAAATGTAGTTCATTATGTAAGAAATAACAATGCAAATTTCAAATTTTGCATAAGATTTACAAAAATCGGAAAAATGTTCATCAAAACTAGAAAAAAAAAAAAATTTGTTTTCAATTGGGATCGTAGTTTCAAAGCCGATTAAATTTTAGTTAACAATGTGCAAGTGTGAAGCCGCTCAAAATTTTCAGTGATTTTTGATCATATCTCCCCTAATGAGGTTAGCATTTTCTCCGTCTAAAAAATCTCGTTGCATTCGTTTCCTTTTAAGTCGCTGAAAAGACACTGTATGAGAAGTGAATATAGAAATAAGGGGCTTTTGGGTAGTCAAGAATTTTTTCTTGGTGAACAAGAGCATGGTTTTTAATTTCTTATATACTTGAGGTTGCCACGGATCCCTACGGTGACATTCCACAGGTCCAGATTGGTTTCGAAAAGTGGGACCTGGGATTTTGTGTTAAGTAACCAATGGAGGTTTCTGAGATTCATTTCCAGTGCATTGCGTTTTGTAAAGATATGAGCTTAGTGACGAGATGCATGCCTAAGTATTTATTCCCATTACACCATGGAATATCCAAGTTGTTGAGTATAACAAGAACGCAAGTTCCACTTTTGAGAGAGAACGTAATTTGGGCAGGCTTTGTCTCGTTTGACTTAATTCGCAACCTTGAAGCCACTGGATATTAATATTATTAAAAAAACATATTACTACTGAATATAAAAAATGTAATATAATTTCATCAAAACTTAGTGTGATTAAAGAAATCTAAACAAGTCGTATCACGCTTAATGAAAATTGTCTTGATATCTCAAAAGAGCTGTCAATAGTTTTTCTATAGCCAAGTGAGAAATTGAGCAATTTTTTTTAACCCACATGCCCGGTTGGGCCACCATAAAGATATTACCTTATTTTTTGAAGAAAAACCTAATTTAATTAGGTAAGGCTACATGGGAACATATGGGAAAAGAGTGGGGTTTCCCTCAAATGACTTCTATTCGAGCTGCAGGAACGAGAAGAGGATAGAGAGAGTTGAACATTTGCTCTTCTACTGTCCCCCTCTTGGCAGAACGCGATATTCCTGGCTAAACTCTTACTTCTCTGGAACTTCCAACAGACTTGGAATGGGCAGCCATCCATAATATTTTATTTTTTGTTAGATAGACAAAGTAGTTTCCCCATATTGGGAATTAGAGACAGAACTTGAGTCCAAGACCCAATTGTAGGATATTTCTTTACAATGGATGTTTCGAAAGTCTTGCGTAATTCGTACTCGCCTTAATAAAGTGCCATGTGGTTTATATTTAAGGGAGAGAGACTACTTCAGTTAGCTTGAGTGTTTAAATTGCACGTGACCTCATATCGACTGGTAGTTTTAATTTTTCCATTAAAAAATGTAATTTTTTGAAGCGGCGGATGCTCACGAATAATTTTGCTAATAACTGTACAAGCATTACATGTACGTCGTTTTTCCATCTCAGTAGTCGATGGCTGTAGCTTCAAAAGATTTATGAGTTAAGTGGTTGTGAAGCGCTACATGAGTTATGCTTCCTCTGAGTATTTATGCACTAGCAACAAACGAAGTATTTATTATCTGCCCACATGCAACACAACGCACAGCATGGTATATATGTATACATATTCGTATACACTCACAGACACACACATACGCCGACATACAGAAATGCCGATGCAACCTGTTACAGCATCAGTTACCTATTAAACCAGAAGTTAGGTAAGAAGATTCGAGGAGTTCACTGCTGAAGTAGGATGAATTCAGATTATTAGAAATTCTGGAAAAAATGCGTTGGCCGTGACGTATGTGCCTGCAATGTAGGTTGCATGCAACTTGAATAAAGTTTGACTACAATCAATGCTACTACGCTACAAGTGATACGATTGCACTTTCATTATTCGAGTATCGATCGGTTATTGCTGATAAACAGATGTCAAACTGTAATAAAGTGAGGTAATTTCGGTCGAGTGGTGTTTGTTGCAATTTTGAAATGTGCGGCGTGCTTATTTCAGAATGATGCCAACTTCATACGTATTTGCCTACGATTCTCTCTTGTTTTCTCTTTCTCCTACTAAGAAGTATTGAAAATTCGCACTGTTAAAATCAATTTTGCCCAAAAAATCATGTGCTATTTTACAAGTGTATAAGGAAGTCGAAGGGCAGCAGACCTAGCTTATGAAATTACTGGGGCAAACTCAAAGGTTAACTTTTGCATACTACTGTGGGCAAAAAGTAAGGTGAATTTGGTTGTAAAATGAAAAATCTTTATTTATTCTTGTACATCAATTTCATCCCTTTCAAAATAATCCCCTCTCGATGAAATACACTTATGCCAACGATTTTTCCAATCCCCGAAACATGCCAAATAGTCCATTTCCGGTATAGCCATCAGCGCCTTCTTCGATTCAGCTTTTATCTCCTCAATCGACTCGAAACGCGTTCCCCGGAGTGGTCCCTTGAGTTTTGGGAATAGCCAGAAGTCATACGGACCCAAATCAGGCGAATACGGTGGTTGCGGAACGATATGCGTGGAATTTTTGGCGAAACGGTCACGAAGAACGAGTGCAGTGTGAGACGGTGCATTATCGTGATGCAAAAACCAAGAGTTGTTGGCCCATAATTCTGGTCTTTTTAGAATTGCTTCACGTAAACGATGCATAACGCTCAAATAATATTCCTTATTAACAGTTTGGCCAGGTGGAAGGAATTCATAGTGCACCACACCACGAAAATCAAAAAAAAAACTGTCACCATGACCTTTATTTTCGAACGACTTTGACGTGCTCTTTTCGGTCTGGCCTCGCCTTTAGCACGATATTCGCTTGATTGGTCGGTTATTTCAGGGTCGTAAGCATAAATCCAAGTCTCATCTCCCGTAATGATGCATTTGAGCTTGTCCTGATAGTCTGAAAGCATTGTTTCCCACACATCAACGCGAGAAATTGAGAGTTTTCGGTACCAAACGAGATTTGACTTTTCGTAGGCCCAAATGGTCTTTCAAAATGGTTTTCACAGATCATTCTGATATTCCGATCATATCAGAAAGGTCTTTAACAGTCAACCGACGATTTTTGAGCACTAACTCCTTCACTTTATTGACGTGTTGATTATCTGTTGACGTCGATGGTCGTCCGGAGCGCTCCAAGTCATCAACACGTTCTCGACCCTCTTTGAAGTCTTTGTACCACTTATAAACATTTTTCTGCGACATGGTCGAATCACCAAATGCCTTCTGCAACATGCTAAACGTTTCCGCAGTCGAAATTTCATTCCGCAAACAAAATTTGATGGCACTTCTCTGCTCAATCAAATCAGACATTGTAAAAATTGAAAAATGCACTCTTGGTCGTTTGGTAAACACAAGCGTAAATATATTACTGATAATGACATTCACATGAAAGTTCGTCCAGATGTTATTAACAGTGCTGCCAACTCATGAAAAAAATAACTAGAGCGAAATTTTAATCCCGCGAAGTTTGACAAATAAATTCACCTTACTTTTTAGTATATATGTAGTCAGTCAGCCATTAAAGCAATTACATCCTTTAGTATAACGTCCGAGATCGTTCGTCAGAGCAAGGAGGTAGTTGAAAGGTTTGCAGCGAATTGTAAGCTACATTTCTATTGAGAGCGCGATAGTACACTATATACCGAAAAACGGGGTATCTCTATCTTCGGATTATCTTCGAACCAAAGTCAATACAAATATATATTAGACGAAAATATGATCGGAAAATTCAGGACAAGATCGGAGAGTCTGTCCACTTGCAGGAATGCTAAGATTATGTGTAAACATGACGATCACAGTCGTACTCGATTTGTATTATCAATAACACGAAAAGATTGTACAACTATGACGTGCTGAAAGAACATAGCCCAGTAGCAGCGTAGCATCTCAGACAGCAAGGAATGAAGGAGATGTAGGAAGCAGGGCTCAAGGAAAGAGAAACTGTAGAGCATCTTCTTTACGGATGTCCTGCATTTCTCAAAACACGTTTAAAATATCTGGGGGTGCCACGTTTTGATGGGTTGGAAGATATTTGCCGTGATATCTGAGGAGATATTTCCAACTACAATTCGCATTAGAATAAGAACGCATAACTAATGAAATCCTTCTGGTATCATTATGGACCGAACCGGTCTACACGTGACTGCAAGTCAACCAGTTCAACCTAACCTAATCAATGGACTATAAAACTGTGTACTTAAAATTTTTTCCAAAAATGCTAACTAAAAATTGTGAAATTGTATACGAATTTGTTGAGTTTTTTTAAATTTGCAAAAAGTTTGCCAAGTTTTAAGTGGATTTAAACTTGTATGGTTGAAAAAAATTATTAAAATTAAATAGGAAACAAGTAAATTGTCAAAACTGGCCCACAAGTCGTAGTGCTGTAGATGTTTAACGCAGTGTGCATGCGCGGAATTCATGCGTTTCTTTAAAGAAGAAACAAGTTGTAGCTTTCGAATGAAATACCATCAATAAAATACATTTTACAATTTTTGTTTTAATAAAGTGACATGCACATAAAATAATATCTTCGACTCCAGATACATAGCACTTTCAACACAAGAGATCCTAGGGGTCTAGTGTCATCCTTTTACAGATCAAATAATATTTTAATAAAGCAAAACAAATTTTCTCTTAACAAAAAAAAGAAAAGGACAGCGATCATTAATAAATTTTACTTACTACCACACACATTGACAGTTTACGGGTAGCAAAATAATTATTTGAAAAAGCAAACCTGCTCGTAATAAACAAATTTACAGCCATATAACGCGTGATGCCAAGCGACAGGCTCTTATGTACCTCAAGGTGCTTCTCTTACATGCATAGTTATGTATTTTTTAGCTCATGGTAGTGGAAAATCAGTATTGACTCGCCAAACATTTGCAAAATTCCAAAAGAAAAAAAGATGTTTTTAAGTCAATTATACATAATCGGGAGTGAAAAGGTTTAAAATGTGTCGAACTAAGTTGCAACAATTTGAATTTCTGTTAATGTCGAACTTTGCTTTCGAATTGGCATCAGTATTTGATAAAATGTTTCATTTTCCTCAATTATTGAGGTGATAACGTATAAACATACCACATCCAGCTAGGAGATAATGAAAATAGTCAATAGTACGCGCTAGTGCGTACTTTTTTTGCAAGTAAAATCTTATAGAATTCCGTTCAGTTATTTGGAAGACTATTTCAGATAAGCACACAAAAAATTAAAAAAAATATATGAGCGTATAAAAGTGAATTTTATTTTTATTTATGTGCATGTATGTATGAATTATGTGAACTTGATGTATGTATGTACCCACCCTTGGAAAATAGTACTAAAACGCTTTTCTTGCTCATTTTTAAGTGAATTTGTGTTATTGACGTCACCATATTTTTAGTTCAGCATTAACGAATGTATCATTCCGTCACGGCAATGAAAAAAACTAACTAAGCTGATCTCGCCTAGAATGAATAAATAGATCGGCCTTCCATTGGTACAGGTGTTGGCATCCTCACCGTCTCCCTCACTTGGTTTCTTTCAAACGACTTCTGTCGCAGCTGCAGGAACGAGGAGAAGTCGAGGTGAAGAATACTGAACACTTCCTCTGCCACTATCTCGCTCGTGTCAGAACTTGAAATAGCTGCATAAACTTTTACTACTTAGGATGTCTGGCAAACTTGGAATTCGCAGCCATTCACAGTATTTTATTGCTTATTAGAGAGGTGAAGTGGTTTCAGCAGACTGGGAATTAGAGGCCGGAACTTGAGTCCAAACTAGTGGTGTCACAATGTGTATCCAAGCTTAAGCGGGCCTCTATACATCCTTATAGGGAGTGACAACCAGCGTAACTTAACTGACCTAAGCTAACGGTGAGGAAAACCTGTGCAGCAGCACGTAGACACTTCAACTGCTTTCCAAGTAATGTCCTGTGACTTTTATGCAGCTATGGCAAATAATATAATTTTTTAATTGGTACTGCTTTTTATTCAAAATTTTCAGAAACATTTCAAGTATGCAGTTTATAGCCAAATAAATGTTTGTATAATAAAGTGCAGATTTTAAAAATTTTTAATTAAATTGAATAAAATTTTTTTTTTTACGATTTTGCTCTTTTTCTCCATTTAAGGTTTGCTGGACATTTTCCCCCATAAATCAATGTGTTACAAAACGATATATTTAAAATTTTTCTAAAAATTCTAATTAAAAAGTGTAACATTTCTATGAAAATTTGATCTTTTTTTTTATTTGTAAATGGTTTGAAATATGGAATTTTATGGTTAAAAAATTATTAAAATTAAATAATGGCTAGGGCATATAATATAATTTTTTAATTCGTACTGCTTTTTTCATTAAACCCCCACTGAGCTATTCAATTGCCATCAATGACATGAAATTCGTCAATATTGCAATAAGTAAGTAGCTGAAAAAAGTCTTGAAAAAAAA
This sequence comes from Anastrepha obliqua, assembly GCF_027943255.1. Classification (NCBI taxonomy): domain Eukaryota; kingdom Metazoa; phylum Arthropoda; class Insecta; order Diptera; family Tephritidae; genus Anastrepha; species Anastrepha obliqua. The sequence continues at coordinate 115,005,400 of NC_072892.1, forward strand.
TTATATTGGTGTAAAGTGTGAGTTTTTAACCGAAAGTACAAAGCAAAATATGAAGAAAAAAGCAAATTCAACCTCCGCTCCCATAATATACTTTTATAACGAAGTAAAAGAGACATATACGAATCATTCGAAAATGTTGGCTAACCAACTTTATCAACAATAAAGACGCGTAACGCTTTACGCCTTTAGTACGCCTCTGCCTGTAGCCCACAAATCTGCTAACATCTGCTTTACTTTATCAGCTTCAACCTTCATACTAATCTTTGTTCTTCCTCCCTAACCCTTCTCAGCCGCATGCTTGCTCCTAGTCTTACATACTGTTTTCGCTTCTGCTATTCATAAAGCGCACACAGTCATCCAGCCAAGCTGTCGCACTGCCACACTGCTACACAGACCCTCACCCAGCTTATGTAGCTAAACTCTTCGACTATGCAGTAGCAACTTCTTCGGCCACAGTTCAACGCTCGATTGCCTGCCAACTGTGTAATGCGTTGTTGACGTTGCCGTCGTCAACGGAGCTTTTCATATCACACAGATACGATATCAAGCAGCCAGCAGACAGCAGACAGCTTACAGTCACACAAGCCCACACAAGCCCAAAATATACTTTCAACACACACAGCAACCCAGCTGGGCTCAGAATCGCAGATGGGGGCGGCATAGTACACCTACCTAATAAGATTTTCTTGGGAATTAAGTAAAATCAGAAAAATACGAAAATGCGTTAATGGCTTTGAGAGCTGATATTATGATTATTATGTAATTAGATTAAGCATAATTTCAGTTTTTTTTTTCGAGTATATATTCGTCTCGTTATGTGTGCGCTTTTTTAACTTTCTGTTTTCTTCGCTCACTTCATAGCGTTACGGCAACGACAGAAGTCACAAGTATAATGAGAAAAAAATTATTTGAAGTACATTTATGATTCGTTTTTTTTTGTTTGTTTTTTTTTCGCCATTTTCCACTAAGCTCATTGTTAGTCGGTAGAAATTACTCTCTAATGATGAGACAATTGACTGCAATTAAGACTGCAGTGTTTGCCAAGTTATTCTCATGCCCATTCTTCGGCACATAAAGTATGTATGTTTGTAACAGCTGGAGAATGAAATATGTAGCTACACTTATGTTTGTGTATAAGGAAGTGCACTGGTTCGGAACCCCAATTGATCGAAAAAAGTGTTTCTAATGACTGTTGCTCCTCGACAGACAACAGCAACAACAGCCGAGTCGATGAAACAGTTGCTCATAAAAACCAACTTCCGTTCGGAAGCGGCGTAAAACTGTGGATCTCTCCATTTGTGTAAAAACATTAAGGCACACACCTCAAATTCGAGGAAGAACTCAAAACTCGGAAGAACTTAATATTTCGAGAATTTTTATTTACCGCACGATCAAAAGTGATGGACAGAAAAAGAAGTGGACATCCTCGCGTGGTTCGCACCAGTGCAGTCAAAGAATTCGCAGAAATCACCTTAGAAAGCAGAAAATCAGATCCATGTCAATACTAATTAGAGGTAATCTCCACATGAAAGCCTTCCATCGCTCAACTGATTATCTTTTGACAACGCGATTGAAGAAACTGTAAGCAGCTTATTCGGTGGCGTGCGGTTAAGGCCATGAAAATATTATTTTCACTGATGAGAAAATGTTCACACTGGAAGAAGTTTTTCATAAGCAAAATGAAAAAAATCTATGCTTAAACTTCTAAAGACGGAAAAATGTTGTTCCAAGCGTTCAGCGTTGAACAACATCCATCAAGACTTCGTAATGGTTTGGGGGAGAATGTCTTGGAAAGGCGTTACATCTCTTCATTTCTGCAAAAACGGTGTCAAAACCGGGGCAAAATTGTACCAGGTGGATATCTTAGAAGGCGTGATGAAGCAGTTGAGCAGTACTCTCTTCAATGGAGAGTGTTGAATCTCCCAGCGAAATTCCGCTCCAGCCCAAAAGGCAAAAATCACCCAGCAGTGGCTAAAAAACCATATCCCTGAGATCATAGCTGCAGATAATTGGTCGTCTGGAAGTCCAGATCTGAATCCATAGGACTACAGTTTGTGGTCAGAATTGAGGAACAAGGCCTGTCAAAGGCCTCACAGAAATGTGGAGAGTCTCAAACAATCTTTGGTTCGAGCAGCGACGCCAATACCCATGGAAACTGTGCGTACTGCAATAGCTGAATGGCTTAATCGTTTGAAACTTGTGTAAAAGCAAATGGTGACCATTTCGAATGAAAATTAAAAAATTTTTGGGTTAATATTTACATGATTTTATAAAATTAACTTCATTAAAAAAGTATTATAATTTCATATCTATAACGGACTTAACTTGTATGACAGGTCTAAGTACTCTTCAACTGTTAGAAAAGGTCACTGATAGAAAAGGTCACTGATAGAAAAGGTCAATAGGTCATGGAGAGATGAAGGCACATGCGTAACAGCTAGGATACTGTGGCCGCGAATAAATAAAACAAACGACAAAGGAAGTGCTTAGTCTTTTAAGAGAGGATATCTCGAAGGTCGTGTCTTGTATAACTGGTAATTGGCTGTTTGGCAGGAATTTCTTGAGATTTGGAGGTTTGTCCAATGAATATTGTAGAAGTTGTAGAGATGAGGAAGAGGAATAAACAGTTGAATACTTCCTTTGGAATTGAGGTTCCCGTAATGCACAATGGTATCACAACGGCCTACGTGAGTTTGAATTTAACTTTTCCTTGTTTGAGCTGCTTTAGAAACTATCTACAAAGCCAAACCAAAACCACTATAAAGGTGATGTTTTTAGGAAAATAGGAGTACTAGTTCAGATAAACATCCACAATTAGCGCGGGCAAACTCAAAGAAATAGGCAGCCGGACCACTGGAACGTCTGACCACAACAAGACCCTTCTGCAGAGGCCATCATTTGCGAACTCCATCACCGGATTACTTATCGCTTCATTAAATATTTCGCTGTGGTAGTTCCATCTAGAGCAAATTGGAGAAAAAGAGACGAATCTTTAGAGATTTTGATGCAAGATGGACTGCAGCGTCGGGGCAAGTTTACACGTCAGTACAACTATCCAAATCAATGAACTTTCTAGATAAAGCAAGCAAGATCCTTCTGCCAAAGCCATCATTTGCAAACTCCACCACCGCCTATCTATCACCAAAACTTCACTTCACTAAACATTTTGCTGTGGTATTTCCATCTGGAGCAGATTGGAGAAGGAGACGGATCTTTAGAAAATTTGATGCAAATGCAAGTTTGTGCTCAAAATCCTAACTATCCAAATCAAAGTGTTTTCTAGATAAGGCTTGCGTATTCCAGACAGGATTGCTGGAATCAGGCCTGTAAAGTCGTCTCCAATTTCATGGAAGTTGGAGCCAAGATAGCCATCTTCACGGATAGTCAGGCTGCTATAAAGATGGTAAACACGAGCAGCATAACATTCAAGCGTGTAATGTAGAGAAATTCCACTCGCTCCGTCAACAGGTCGGTATAACTCTAGTATCGATTTCAGGCGACTGCAAAATTAAAGGTAACGAGACAGCGGATCAGTTTGCCAGGCTGGGATCCTCTTTAAGCTCAACCGAAGTAGAACCAGTAGAAGTTGCATTCAGCCGGATTAAAGCGCAACTAGAGTCTCACTATTACAGCATTTCAAGTAGATGATGGAAGGGACAACGAGCCTATGCAATGCCCAGAAAATCTCGACATAATTATGTCATATCAAAGCCTGACAACTGCTTGGTCACGGTTGGCCCAACATCTCAAAATTAACCGCGCTTCACACAGGATGCTGGGAGCACGCGCCAAGGTTATATACACCACGCAACAACAATGTGCCGCAGTTCTAGAGAATTGGGACAGAAGGAAACTCCTGTTCACTATCTTCGTAATTGTTCAGGTTTATCAAGAGCAAAATTACGAGCTTTAGCTAAACCATACATCAACCACATTGGCAAAATTTCAGGCTTGGAACTTAGGTATCTTTTGCTCTTTTTTAGATACAACGAAGTGGCTTTAGGAAATGGCACTCTTGACAATAACTAAAGCGGAATATCGTATTAAACTGGCGTTAATTAAGTGTCTCTCGTTTCAGTACGCACAGCAACTTAAGCAACCACATCAATACAAGAAGTTTGGAAGGAAAAATACGCGAATAATGCTTGTGCCTACTTCTAATGGACTCATATAACTTTCCATACATCATTCAGTAAATTACTTACTTACTAACTTCCTTATGCTAAATAATAATGAAGATATAACTCCATAATTAGTTATCAGATACCCGACATAACGATTTAACTACTTTGTTCATCCGGCGACATCTCAATGACTCTTAGTGCTTCGCTACACAATTTCACGCCATTGATCTTATGCTTCGGCGTGTTTAATTTACTACATCATTTCATCTCATCTCATCTGCTTATGCTCTACTACGCGCCAGTTGATTTCGCGTCTTCACTTATACTTTCTTCCTTGTTTTAATTAGATGCACAAAACTTTGGCATCCTAAATGCCGACAAGCAGTTTTTCCACATTGTTCGTTGTGTCGCATTCCTGTTTCCTTGAAAACTCTCAGCATCGTCACCTGCCACCTGCCTGGCATGCCCCAGGCAGTAATCTTTCCTAGTTTCCAGGTCTAACTGTTTATTGCGCGATTTGTCACTTTATATGTGCTACTCTACGGCAGTTTGAGGTTTGCTTTGTAGTATTTAATGAATTTAAATTGTTTTCCTACACCCAAACACAAACTAGCGCAGACATTCACGCACTTCCCTCCATAGCGTCCTACTACTCACTTCGCCTTTTCGCTTTTCGCTCTCCTCCTCTGTCTTATTTCTAATTTCACCTTCTGCAATCCAATGAAAATTACTTAATTATAACAATTACGTGAAGTCGCTGGCATTCTATACATTTATATTTGAAGCCACTTAACGAAGTCTTTAAGTGTCTTGATTATTTTTGACTCAAACGAAAGCTGCTGCTTCTTCTCGGCTGGTCGTCGTGAAATTCTGACTGATAGTTGCTGCTGCTATTTGGACTTAAGATATTTATTTGTTGCTCTTCGCTTTATTGCTTTTGTTGTACCATTGGCCAGGCCTGGCTGGATCAGTAGCGACTTTGTGTACCAGGTCCCTATCCGCATATGCGATTGCCAAACACCGTCCACGAGAACAAAAGAAATTGTGTTTTGCTTCCTTTTCTTCTTGCTGTTTTTTGTTGTCATTGCTGTAAATGTTGTTGCCTTTTATTCTGCTACGGCTTCTTTCAGCTCGTTTGCAGCTAACTTGGTTAATTTAAGCCCACTCAACCAGACGTATAAACGCTGGCAAATTTCGACATCACTCACGCAACTCTGGAAATGTTTTTCTGCTTTTATTTTGCGCTCTGTTTTTACCTTCTTTCGTTACTCAGCGCACTTGTCGATGCACAAAGCATCTATTACTCTAACTTGGCTCTTTCTCTTCTATTATTATATTTACTCTCGTACTTTTCGTCGTTGCTGCTTTGTTTTGTATTTTTGTTTTGTGTTGCAGCTGGTGGTGTTGCTGTTATTTAATTAAATATTTTCGCACCTACTTTATTTAATCTCCATCGTATTTTTGGTATTTAACAGCAGCGCGCACAAAAAGTATGCGAAGCAATAATATGAACGTGCAAGCGCCTGGAAGTATGCACATCATTTGGTTGTACGTTTGTAGTATACTCGTATAGTCTCTTTACTGCAATTATTGTAGCTGTCATTGCTTTCGTTACCACTGGTATTTAAAAATGGCAGTAGTTGTTGATATTTTTGTGTTGATACGATCGGCATAGCTGGCTGCAGCAACAATGAAGAATGCCAGGCGATTACAGATCAGCCATCAGTCTTCCAAGGCAATAAATGCGGAGTGGACAGAAAATTTATGTTGTGGGTAGGGATGCCATGCTAAAGAAAATATAATAAGAAATAAACGAAATTAAGAATGGCAAGTAACGAAATGCTTTCTGTCCACCGATACCGAATTTTATATTCACGGCGCATGTTTTTTAAGTTGTTTTGATCTATCGCAACTTTTGCTCGAGTTTACCCATTCATTGAAGAATTGTTGGCGTGGTTGATGTCAAATTTTATTGATTTCTAACATAATGCCAAGCATTCCAAAGAGCGGTTCACGTGCCAGTTTAGTAGGATTTTTTTTTTTGTTTTTGTAACGGAACACTCACAGCGGCCGTTATCTACTGCGTGGAGCAGCGCGACCACTAAAACAGCCCCTCCTCTCCTTCTGAGATGACTTCTCTCTGTCGAGCCATCTGTCACAACTAAAAAACCTGTGTTCAGTGTAATCGGCGCTTTGCAGCATTTTCGCTTGGGAGCGCTTACCTTGACCATGCGGTATAGGTATTTCCGGAAGTATCCGTGACTTGAGAGGAACTGAGTTAAGAAGTAATTCTCTTTACCAAAGTTTCTTTGGACCCATTTGCCTATTGATGGAATCAGCTTCGCCGTCCATCTGCCATTCGGTTCAATGTCCCATCGATTTTGCCACCCATCGATTTTCCCACAAAGACTGCAGCACCAGAGATTGTGCGGTAGGCTGAGGAAACTCTGAGTACCGCTGTTCATTGCACACCCAGCCTCCAGTGCTTTGCGCTTGGCTTTGCAGTTTAGCGCATCTCCCCATAGTTCGCACCGTATAGTAGACTTGAGTTTATGGTCGCCATGATTAGCCTTATTTTGCTCCCTATTGACCCACCGATGTTTGCCACTAAACTGCTTACCGTTCTCGTGACCTTTGCTGAGTCTAGAAAATAAGCCTGCAGTCAAGTTGAATAACTAGGTATTTCACTACTTTTTGGGTTACTAGAGACATGTCGCCCAATTGCATGCTGACATCGAGTGGCATGTGACCTCTTGTCATCAGGATGACTTCAGTGCGTCCTATCATAACTTGGTTCAGCTTCCTCCCAGCATCCTCAGTGTCCCGGTCTGGTATGACCACCGCTATATCATACGCGTATCCCACTGGATATATATCTTCTGGCATCATCGTAGTTCAGATTCCAGAGATACATTGGGATAATAATAATACGATTTTTGAGAGAGGGGAGGCTGACGACCGAACGATGGCTGAATTACATTCGAGCTAACCGCTTTCAGCTATTGACAAAATTCATCCGATGTGTGATATCTAAAACTGCCATATGCGCAGATGTAGTAAAACGTGGTAGCCAAAATTTTGGAATCTCAGCTCTGTGAAAACACGACAGCTGAGAAGAAGATGCAGAGATGTTTCCACCCGATCCTCCAAATAACTGCTGCAGAAAGGGCTCGAAGCAAGTATCACCGCTTGGATACCTAGCGGGCAATTTTCGGCAAGAATATCAACAAAATAGAGATCTGCGACTTTGTTAGCCTTAGAAATTCCCTGGAGCACCTAGAAGCAGAAGTATCTTTCGACTTTGCACGTTTCTACACTAATCTAATACTTGTTGAGTAAATGAAAAGCTCAGCTTCACAATGGAATCCCAATCCTCTCATTTCGTGGGGGATCGCTTCGAATGTCCCCCGTAGAGTTAATTCATCTAGCCCAAATGAACTTAATATCCAAGTATTCAGCCGTAGGCGAGAAAGAAGTCGGACATTACTCGAAAAATTTCGAGAGCACCAAGGTGAAAAAGTGGTCGTAACATTCAGGCGTTGATGAGCCATGCCAAGATGAATTACTTAGTGGAAACCAAAAAAGTGCAACGACATCATTAAGTGGAAATGATTTGTGAAGTTTCAAGTTTGAATAAGCGTGAAGCTGATCAAATGACCGATAACCCAACATTTTGCTTGAAGAATTTCATATAAAAAGCTGTTTGAAGGTTGTGGAAAAGTATGTCGCAATTATAATTACTATTCACTTATAATGTAAAAACGGCGGCCGCCGTAGCAGAATGAATTTGTGCGTGACTCTCCGTGCACGAAACGCCAAATTTTAGAAAAATTTTTTTTTAATAGCGTTTGCAACTCGGCAGGCAATGGCAAACCTCCGAGCATATTTCTGCCATGATAAAACTGCTCATAAAATATTACTGCCGTTCGTAGTCGGCTTTAAACTGTAGGTCACTTCATTTTCCCACAAAAGGTAAGAGGAGGAGCTCGCCCAAACAGTCAATAATGTAGCTGTTTCAGTTCAATGCCTTACACCAGGTCGAAAATGTCGGAGGTAGAGATTAGTACACTCTATCGCAAAATTGCACGACCACAAAATATCGAAAAGGTTTGACTACTTATTAGTTTATTTTTAACTTTAAATTAACATTTTATTAAAATATAACCATGCCATACTAATTCAAGTCTCAAACTTTGCACAATATTTTTAAAACTTCAACGAATGTTCGTCTAAATTTCAAACTTTTTAATCTAAATTGAAAAAAGGGTACGCAATTTTATAGCTTATTGAATTTTAGTACATTCACCTGCAAGTTTTAAGTGGCTGAAAAAGCAATTTTTGACAATTTCGCTTTTTTTTTTGCTGACGGTGTTTGGTGCTTTCTTCTACATAACAGAATGAAGTGCGTGTAGCAACATACTATTATTTATTTCTTCCCTCCGCAAATGCCATTACTTTTAGAAAATCTATTGGGTTGGCAACTAAGTAATTGCGGATTTCACACACAGATGGCTTCATATGAATATATGCTGCGAATCGTAATGTAACTGTGAATGGTGAGGGCTACCGTGAAATGATTTCCAACTTTTTTTTGCCCAAAATGCAAGAGCTTGACTTGCATGACATGTAGTTTCAGCAAGACGGTGCCACATGCCATACGCGTACTGTGCGTAACAATGGACTTATTGAGAGGCGAGTTTGGTGAGCATTTTATTTCACGTTCGGGACCTGTCAATTGGCCACCCAGATCGTGCGATACAACGCCTTTAGAATATTTTAAAAGATTATCATATAAAGCACATTTTGTTATTAGATAGTTGGCAAATCAGCTGTCAATCAGTAAACAAAGTTTTTTGATCGGTTGCGTAATTTTCGTTTAGCGCTCGTTGAAAAATGGAAAATCAAAAGGAACATTTCCGTCATATCTTGTTTTTTTTATTGCTGTTTATGGTGGCGAAGCCTTAAAAGAATGGCAGTGTCAAAATTGGTTTACCAAATTTCGTTCTGGTGATTTTTCACTCAAAGATGAAAAACGCTCTGGTCGTCCAGTTGAAGTTGATGACGCCCTAATCAAAAATCAAAACAATAATCGATTCAGATCGTCACAGTACAACACGTGAGATCGCAGAGAAGCTTCATGTATCACATACATGCATTGAAAATCACTTAAAATACAATAACTTAGCTATGTTCCAAAACTCCTCACGAACTGAAAGATACGCATTTAACGGAACGCACTAAGCTGCGATTTGCTAAAGAAACGTAATGAAAATGATCCATTTTTAAAACGACTCATAACGGGCAAGCAAAAATGGGTTATTTACAACAATATCAAGTGGAAAAGATCATGGAGCAGGCCAGGTGAACCAACTCCAATAACATCAAAAGCTGATATTCATCAATAGAAGGTTTTATTATCAGTTCGGTGGGATAACAAAGGAATTGTCTACCTTTAACTCCTACCACCCAACCGAACGATCAATTCTAATGTCTAGATTGAACAACTCACGAAATTAAACAATGCAGTTAAGAGAAGTGGCCCGAATTGACAAATCGAAAAGGTATTGTATTCCATCATGACAATGCAAGGCCACACACATCTGTGGCCACTCGACAATAATTGTTGGAGCTTGGTTGGGATGTTTTGCCACATCCACCATATAGTCAGGACCTTGCACCATCTGATTACTTTTTGTTTCGATCTTTACAAAACTCCTTGAATGGTAAAAATTTCAATAATGATGATGATGCCAAATCGTACCTGATTCAGATTTTTGCTAATAAAAACTAGAAGATTAATGAATGTGAGATTGTGATGCTGCCTGAAAGATGGCAAAAGGTCATTGATCACAATGGGCAATACATTAAAAAAAAAAAATATTTAGTTCCATGAAAAAATTGTCTTTGATTTTCTAAAAAAAACCCCATAATTAGTTGCAACTTAGTTGCCAACCCAATAAAATAATGTTTAGGGACAACGAAGGTATGCACTTATAAACGTGTACTTGTTGCAAACTCAGCGCAGCTCAAAGTGTTTCGGACGCATCGCCAAATATCGGATTTTTATAAGAATAATGATTTTGAGAGGCTGAGATTGTGATAAACCATAACGGCTTAAAACTTCTGAGGAGTCTGGCGAACGCAAATTCACTGTTAAAAAAGTGCCATAGAGCTCGTAAAATGTTAAAAAACCGCAAAAATTAGAGTATAACTATAACTAAAATTATGTTTACAATATACGAAATCAATTAATGTTATAGCAACAGTTATCTACTACATTTGCGAAATTTGGCAACACTGCTGTGTACCGAATTCTAAGCATAAAATTTTCGCAGGATGCAATAGGTTTCAATATATGTATAAGGGTGTGTGTGCGTGTGGTAAAGCGCGGATAGCAATTGCTAGCAGGTTTTCCAGTACTTTACCGCGCCCATCCCCCTCTCAAATATACTAAAAAGTGCGGCAAGTAATTACGAAAGTCGGCTACTGCTGACTAACGATAGCCACGAATAGGCAAATAGGCGTTAAAGGGGGCGGAGCATTATTGCAACTTCAGCGAAAGCTAGAGTACTTTTTTATTACACTTTCACTTTGCTACGCAGCGACAACGGCAGGGGAATTTGGCTTCTGTGCGCACTTTTGTGTTTTTGTTTGGGATGACGATGCTGATGATGATGATGATGGTGGAGCCACGTAATGAATAAAGTCACTGCGAAATTAAGTGCAACTGCAATTACATTAAAGTTTTCTCGTTTTTCGCATGCCTCACGCCGCCGCACGTGTCACGCGTCGGTTACTTGGCTGCCACTACACTTTTTGAGGTTTCAATAGAAGTTTAATGAGTACCGCACAGCAGGCAGTCGATTGCCGCACAATAAGCGGTCCATCCTGCCACACTTCTCGGCCCCTACCCCATCTCGCGTGCTCAGTTTGGTGCGACATCTCTTTAAGCGCCATTGACGATGCCATAATGGCGGAAATGCGCATTTGGAAGCATAGAGCAGTTGCCACCGATTCATGCGTGTCCTTGTGATTTTGGGTGTTACCGTTTCGTATATCTACTTAATCTTCTAAAGTTTAAATTGAAATTGCAATTTTGTGGCAATAATAATAAATTTCTCTTCACTTTTTACCACATACATAATACATAGCATTTTTTTTTTGTTCATATTTTGCAGGACCACCTGGACCACCAGGCCCACCGGGCAAACGGGGGAAGCGTGGCAAGAAAGGTGATCCAGGCGAAAAAGGCGATCCGGTAAGTACCAAAACAAAACAAAAAAAAAACACAAAAATCAGTTGTATTCTCAATCTATATTACCTTTTAGCGCATACATCAACTATTTATTTGTTTTGTTTTCTTTCTCATAATAGGGCATCAACGGCGTGACTGGCGAGAAGGGTGCTGCGGGCAGGCCGGGCGATAAAGGTCAAAAGGGTGATGTTGGCCATCCGGGCATTGATGTCTTTCAAACTGTGAAGGTGAGTGGCAGCCACCAATGGCTGTTTGAATTATTCATGTATTTGTTGTATTGCAAATAATTTGAATTTAGCGAGCACACGCGCTTCTATTGTACTTATACTAAAAAAGGCAGAGCTAATGAAAAATGTGCGCTACAAATAACCGTAATTTAATTTCAAAAGTTTTTGCATTGCCTTTTCCCAACAACTTACTTTAATAATAAATTAAAATAACTCGTTTTTAGGGTTTGAAACGATCGGTTACCACCCTACATGGCGGCACTTTAGGCTATGCAGAAATTGTTGCTGTCAAGGTACTACAACATACTCACTACTTTTTGCCATAGTTGTTGTTAGTTTTTCTTGTTTTACTTTGTTGTACTTTTTCACTCACATTGGCTGGCTTATGGGCTCACTAACCGCAGCCAATTTCTGTGTGGTTTCACTTTGTAATGGCAAATTTAAATATTTTTGTCGGCATTTTATTGTATCGTTGTGTTTGTTGTAAGTTTTTGTTTTATTTTCTTAGTTGGTTAAACCTTTTTTTATTTCGTTGATAATAACTTTTTATTGTAGTTTTTATTACTGTTGGTATAGTTGGCGTTAACAGTAGCCTTGAGTATTGTTAGCGTTACATATGCATAGGTATCTATGGTAGTGGCTGTAGCATGTTATTAGACTGGAAATTGGTATTTAACATTTCACTGTTAACCACAAATGGTTTCACAGCAATAACGCCTGTTCGATTGATGAATATAAAAACCTTTATTTTTTCAGTTAAAAAATTATTTTTTGGCTGTGAAAAATTGTTTACTATTTCTTGTGTGTGAAATATGAAATTCCGTTTTTAAAGTTTTTTTTACAGGTCTATGCTTTTTGCATGTTATGTTTTCCATCAGTAGTACATACATATTTTATTAGAATGTACATTTAGTATGTGTCTGACAAGAAATAGGTGTCTTATGTAGATTACCGCCTACAGAGAGACCTTGTGCATAGCAGAGCAATTTTTCGCTGCTCAATATTGCATAGCTTAAAAATATATATTATATAATTGCCGCTTACACTCGTTTTGGGACGTGGACTGACATCGTCCACCAATTGGTGGCGTGCGTCTTAATGTTCTTCTACAAATGGAATTTTTGAATATACACCGCATATTTCCAATTAAGTGGTTGTGCCTATTAACATATTATATAATATATTACACTGTGTTAAATAAATATAGCAATCGGGCTTATTTAAAAATTTTGAAAATTTTTTTTCTTATTTAATTTGAGTATTTCTTCATGAGAATATAATTCACTCTCCTACGAAAACCATATAAATCCAAGTTACAAACTTTGTTCAGATTAAAAAAATATTCAACAAATTTTACACAAAAATTTCAAACCTTTAGTCGGAATTTTTTAAAGAAAATGCAGGAATGCACTTTTATAGCCAATTGAATTCTGATATAAAAATGTGCAAGTTTGAAGTGGCTCAAATATCGGATTAATTTTGCGCAATTTTTTTTTTTTTTTTTGTCATATTGAGCTTGTACAAGTATATTTTTTCCATATGACGAATATCTACCTATTACTACCGAATACCGGCATTTTTATTATTTAATTTTTTTATTTTTTTCTGAAAAATCGCACAAAGCTTTGAATTTGTATGGTTTTTATAGGATAATGATATATATTTTCAAACAAAAAATTATTAAAATTAAATTAGAAACAAATCGGTCGTTAAAACTCACTGTCAAACTCGTCAATAACTCTTTAGTTCAAGGAATTTTCGGCCAAAACCGCATACTAATATTTTGTAAGATTACAGTCAATGTAATTGGCCAATGCTACGCGCATCTGCATTTTCTCATTATGAGAATCTTGTGCTGAATAGATGTGAGCTGGAATAGCTTGTCAGCTTAGACTTACATTGTCTGGTTATGTGGCCAATTTACCGTTCTTACGCAAGCTGATGATCCCGCGAAACAAAACGTTTCTCAATCCCACTCTCTAAGTTCTATTATAAAGTATAGCCTATTCAATGTCGTACTCCTACTTACTTCTAGACAAGTTAATACCGATGAGGTACCTACAGTTCGTCTCATCTTTTGTTAGCATCATAAATTTAGAAAATTTCATATTTTTCTGTCAACGTCTAAATATTTTATTACTACGTAAAAAGGTGTATTCAGCCATTTACTCGCTTGCTTACAAAGACGATGTCACTTTCGAGAGATGCCTTTTATAGTTTGCGCTCAATAATGCAAACACAATAAAATAATAATGAAAACGGCTTAATGGTTTTTCAAAATATTCTCCTTAGATGTCAATGCACGTCCACCTTCCGTTGAACAAATTTTCAAAGCACTTTTGCCACTCTAAAATGATACCTCCAAAAGGAGTTGTTTCAGGCGTCGAAAAAATGCTAAACTTGCATTTTATTTTTAATGTTCGGGAACGAAAAGAAGTCACGAGATGCCAAATCAGGACTATAAAGCGGATAATCCATGTTTTCGATCTTTTGAGTGTTCAGAAACTCTCTTGTGTGCCGCTACGCAAGAGCTCGCATTGTCTTAGTGAAGCACGATTCGTCTTCGGCGGTTGGTTTTCCTTAATTTTCCGAAAACTTCTGGTAAACAAATGATTGTGTACCACTCATAATTGACTGTTTGAAGTTTCTGTGCCAATATAGTTGCGATATGAGCAGATTTTCCATAACAGCTGACCATTTGCTTTGAAGTGCTTCTTCCGCAAACAACTATGGTTTGATTAAGCTCATCATGGAACACACATACGAGTACTGTCGATTCCTGGTTTGTTTCCTGTTCGTACGCATAGATTTCAGATTCGTCATCGACCTGCTCTGAGCCACCGCGACTGAATTTCGTCAACATTTCTTTACACCAATCGATAAAAGTCATTTTTTTAGGAAATTATCAATTATCGTTATTCAACGAGAACAAATCTTCTTGACGACCAGATGTTTATGCAATATTGAATGTATGCTGATCACACTAATATCCAAAGATGCTTCTAAGTCCCGATAAGACAAGTGACAATCTTGTGTTATCAGTTGACGCACAGCATCTATTGTTTCTGACAAAACAATCGACTTTGGACGGCGTTCCTGAAATTAGTTTTGCAAGAATCGACGGCTACGTTGCAACTCGTTGTACCAGCGTTTCACAGTGGCTAAATACCTTCTGCTCAAATATGAACGAGACGGTATCAATAAAACGGTCCGCGGATGACATATGGCAAAAATAAATTTTTTGTTTTTTGGTAGGACTGTTATAAGCTTACATGTCAAATTTCAGCGCGATATGTCACATAGTTTGTTTTCTGTGCTACTGTAAACAAGTCAAGCTCGGGTGTGTTCTTCGAATTTAACGATGGAAATTCAAGTTGAATAAAGAATTTGTTTGAAATTTTGTTATTCCAACAAAATTTCGGCTTCAGACGCCTTAAAAATGTTGCAGACAACCTATGGGGACTCTGCTCTATCGCGTGCACGTGTTTTCCAGTGGTACAAATCGTTCAAAGAGGGCCGCACATCGGTTGAAAACTTGCCTCATGAACGTCGTCCAGCAACATCAGTAAACGACGAAAACATCGGAAAAGTAAAGGAAATTGTGCTTGAAAATCGCACAAATCGCCAAATCGGTTAACGCTGAATATTATTTAGACGTTTTCAAGCGTTTGCGCGAGAACATTTGTCTTAAAAGGAAGGAATTGTGGGACAACAAGTCAGGATCTTGCATCACGATAATGCACCAGCTCACACATCACGTCTTGTTCGCGATTATTTGAACAAAAATAATGTTAACATCGTTCCGCAAGCACCGTATTCGCCTGATATGGCTCCATGTGACTTTTTCCTGTTTCCCAAGCTCAAGTTGCCGCTCCGTGGAAAACATTTTGAGACAACTGAAGTCATAAAAGAGAATTCGAAGAACACACTCGAGCTTGACTTGTTTACAGTAGCACAGAAAACAAACTATGTGACATATCGCGCTGAAATTTGACATGTAAGCTTATAACAGTCCTACCAAAAAACAAAAAATTTATTTTTGCCATATGTCATCCGCGGACCGCTTTATTGATACCGTCTCGTTCATATTTGAGCAGAAGTTATGGTGCTTCAACGCCACAGGGCAAAGTAATTTGATCAATGCATCCCTATCTCGATAATCTACGTCGAAAATCGTAGTAAATCATCGTACGAAAATTTTCTCGAGTTCATTCGAGCTTTTGAGCGAGATGAATATTTCAGCTCAATAAAAACGAAAACAAGTAAAACTCTTATGTGAAAACGTTATATGTAAGTTAGTGCTAAAAAATACCAAACTCTTCGATAAAAATATCGAATTACAGTTCATCCCACGTAGTGTTGCAAAGGCGACCTTCTTAAAAGATGTGTTAAATGTCTGCATTATTTAATGTTGCTGTAATTACGGGAATGAAATATCAATCACATTCTTACATATGTTCACCTGGCCAACTGGTTTGTCCAATATCCGAAGTTTTTTCTTTCAAACAGAAACACCCATTATAATGTAAAATAAATTACCGAAGTTGATATAAACCAAACATTAACATTAGTAAACGTGATAAAACCTATAAAACAAGCCATTTGAAACATCACTTTCATTAGTATGTAAATGCATCTGAAAATTTACAACCTCACAGTTGAACGCCATAGTGCACTTTGTTAGACAGGAATGCACATTCATACAAACTCGTAAATGTTAATCTTTTATAAACATTGAATACTTTAAGTTACAACTACTTTTTTATACATTTTAACATATCATGTTAATGTGTGAAAGGAAAAGCTTATTGGACCACTTTGAGGCTCCCACTTAATACAAGGTGTGGCTACTAAGTAACCAAACTGGCATTGCAAACGATTTTATTCTGATTTCATATATATTTATTTAGTGTTATTTTCCATATGCATTCCTCCTCCACCCCTGCAACACTCCATATGAATATTCGCTCTCAGAGAAGGGCTTCTTCCGCAAACAACTATGGATTGATTAAGCTCATCATTGAATACACATAGTGTAAATTCCTGTTTTGTTTTCGCTTCGTACGCATAGATTCCAGATTCGTCATTTGTTACGATATCATCGACCTATCATCGGCTCTTTTAGGACGTATGCCGCTTTCTGTCTTACAGCTTCAATGCACTCATATAATGATTTCACTTTAGCAAACAGTTGGAAGTCGCACAGGGTTCGATCTGGCGAATAAGGCGCAGATAACACTCGTTACAAGATCATACATATGTATAAGTGTATTAGTATTAACCTTTTCAATAAATTTATGTAAGTTTAATTACAAAAATTTATGCGAGTTGTTTTTGTTAAAACGTGAGAACTTCTAACATACAAGTATAAGTACAACAAACGCTCGTAGCGATCGATTCGCAAAGCGTGTAATATAAAATTATAAAGTGGCTCTCAAAAGACGCGCCTATATGTTGCTTTAAAATAAAACATGTAAAAATTTAGGTTCTTTCAGATTTCACTATCTTTATTCAACATAAGGCTCATATGTGAAAACATTACATTATTTAAATGTCCACCATGAAATGACAGTTAAAGTCTGTGAAACTGTTCATTCATGTATGCCTAATTGTTGAAAACATTGTGATATCGATGTTGTTTAGCAAGACTTTTCCTATTCTCAGCAGATGTTGAGATTTTTCACCAGCCTTTGAATTGTCGACTCATTCGGACAATTAATTCCACAAAAAAATCACGAATTTTGTATATTTTGTTCTTAAAGATAGATCATTTTCATAATAAGTTTGAATAACTGAAACGCTTTTTTCTATTGAGTAAAATTGTGCATCTGCCTTCCAAAAAATAACCAACTAGGAATTATTCGCACTTTTGAAAGTCGCTTTATATGCTAGCGCTTCGCTATAGCGATATTTCGCACTGATTTGCTACCTATTGTGAAACTTGCAGCGATAATTTCAGCTTAGAGAGACAAAAATCTGACGACTGAGTAATTTTTAAAAATTGACAAAGCAAAATATTGGATAAAAAAAATTTCTTTTCCAATATTTTCTTTTAAATAAATTTGATACTTGTAGTATAGAATAATTATAAAAATGTAAAACAGAAATATCTTCCACTTAAAAAAAAACTCTACAGTAAAATTCTAGAATAAATCTCAAAATTTTTGAAAAATATTTTCAGTTACTTCTTATTAGAACAGTGCGACGAATATCAACTTTTCTTACTATCCAGAAGAAATTTTGTATGCAAATAAAATTACTCTACAACAAAATTTTAGAACAAATTTCTAAATTATTGAAGTTTTGACATTGAACTGTGTTTAACATTTTTTCAGTTACTTCTTATTAAAACAATGCGACAAAAATCAAAATTTTTTTTTTTTATGCAGGAGGAATTTCATTTGCGAGTGAAATTATAGACTTTATATAGTAATGCTGCTTATTCAGTTTTTCACTTTTGCACCGATTAATTTTATAAAGAATTTGAAAGTTCAAAGGACTCAATTTTCAAGCATTTTTTGTTTAATATTTTTCTCATTTTTACGTGAAAATATAGATTTTATATAGTAATGCTGCATACTCAGTTCTTCATTTTCTCAACACTTTATTTTGTATAAAGCATTTTAAACCATGATCTTTAAATGGATATTGAACAAAAGAGGATCTATCCAGCTAATGACCGAAATTGTGCTTTCACACCTCCTTTCACTTTGTTGTTTTTGTTGTTTTATAAAACCTAGAAAAACATACATGAAATAAAATATATGCATTGGAAATTATTAAAATATTACATTTTTATAAAGACAAAATAAATAGCCAAATTTTAGATTAATTAACGGCAATATGCAGAATACTTGCAATCCCTGAATATTGGCACATATTAAAGTTTTTCCTGCGAATTAAAAAACAAATTAGTAGAAATTGGCTAGTACAAACAGCTGTAATTAAAATAATTTATGGGAGCGAAAGGAACTATATTCGAAAGAGAGCCACTGCCACACCTGAACAACGGGTTGTCGCGTCAGTCTCGTTATTTAATAGTCACACCTCGTAGAATAAAATCCCAAACGTTTTAACACTTAGCTTTTGAAGAACACTATTTCGCTGCTTGCAGGTGGCCATCGCATTTGGCTTTTAGCAATCTTAAGCGGCGTTTAAATGGCATCAAACAACAGACATACAAACCCATATGTGCTACCATTTATCAGTTTACATGAGCCGACTGGGAAAGCTTGTTAAATGCTTTCTCCACTAAAATTATATATTTCCACTGATTTTCATTTCATCAACACATTAGATCGCCGACATATTTCTAAAAGTATTTAAATTTACTTTGTCATACAGTTCACTTTTTTCATTGCACCATTAATGTCCACTCACCTATGCATTTTTAGTTTTATGCTCTTGCAGTATACATCTGTGTGCTTTTTGTCCATTTTGTTTCTTCATCTACATTAGTATGATTTGTTTTACTTCTCCAGTTTTTATAAACATTTGTCGCGTCTTTATGTTGTCGTGAATATGAAATTAAGGTGCATAATTTTATGGTGCACTACATGAGCATAAATGTGTCTGGACAACTGAGATGCTGACGATGATACAGATGTTAAATGCATTTGCACAGGCATTGCTACATGCCCAGGCGGAAAGCAAAAGAAAGTGCTTTCACACATGAGTGATTCCATGCCATGTAACCAAGTATTTTGAGCATTGTGGTAAATTTTTTTGAAAATTTGTTTATTTGTAACGGCGATTTTTTTTCCCCCAAAAAATATTGCCACTTCATTTCCCTCCACATTTGTTGAGCTCGATTCTAATATAAGTGTAATCCAAGGGGAAAAATTTGTGTTTGATTCAAGGAATGCCCCACTGAACGAAGGTAAGGGCTGATTTTCTCAAGTGGTTGCCTTGTAAGTCAGCGGACTTAAAATGTTAATATTAAGAAATGCGTGAGCCAGACAAAGAGAGATACATAATCGCAGTGTTTTGTGCTCTTTTCTGAGTAGACAAACGACATAAATTTTCACAAGAGTGAGCCCAACATTCAATCATCTATACACAGTGGAAGGGCAACATTTTTTCGTAAACAGAAAAACAAAATTTAAAATTAAAATAATATTAAAAATTTTGGTATAGAGTTCATTAAAGTAAAATATCTTGGTTCTCTTTATCATTTTATATAATAGAAAAAAAACATGTGTTTCAATTATTACCATAAAACGTATTTTTAAAAAATTTTGTTTTGGGAAAACAATTAAGAAATATTTTTTGGGGAAAGTTTTTTGTCCTCATTTTTGAAGAACAACCCCTTAGATAATTCTCATTTTTCCATTAATTGCTGAGACTATGTTCAGTTTTCTATACCAGTGAAAAATAAGTGGAAAATACTGTTCTGCCCAAGCGTCAGCCTACCTACTCGTCCAAAAAAAAAAGTTTGTAAAAGTACATACATTTTACTCGAAAAAAAATTTAAAAAATATTAAAAATCTTATTCAAATGGATTACCTATCCTAAAAATTAAAAAATAAAATATTTATAAAATTATTAAAAAGAAAAGAGTAGATTTCACTTTAGAAAGGTTAGGTTAGGTATATCTGGCTGATCTGTATAGATCTCACATAGACCTTCACTTTAAAAGACGGTGCATGGAAATTCCAAGATAGAATAAATGTCAAAATTATAAATTTTTTTTTTCAGTTTGTTTTTCATTATATTCAGGGTTACAAATAAACTAATTATCGGGAAAATTTCCACAGGGTCGAAAATAATTGGATCATTCTTACGTTTTAATCTTTCTATGTGTGCGTATGGATGGAGTTTCTAGTTTGTATACTCCTCTCCAAAGTGAGTATGATTTTAGTCATCATTCATCACGACAAAAATATGCAAAACAAGCTTTCGAATGAAAGAGAGCAAAAATATCCATTTCAAGACAAATTCAAGGCAAAATTTCAGAGCTTGCTTACAAAAGCTGCTAATCAGATAAACTCGATAACAGTAAATCATACAAATTATCATATCCTGCAATGAAACTCCGTTAAGGAACCGCTCAAAGAGAGGCACAATGTATCGATGAATTAATATTTAAAATTAACGTAATTTGGTTTTAAATTACGACAGCTTTTAAGTCAAATCTTCAAATATTTCAATGATAAATGCAAGACAACGATTAACGTTTATAATACTTGTATTTATTTTAAAATACTTGTATAGCAACACAATTACCCTGCCTTTTTGTATACGGCAGCTGTCTAGTTCAAATGTGCGAAATATTGTATGAGTGACGGAATTAAAAATCTTCCGATAGGCTGATTAATTTTGCACCACCTTGTACATACGTTTGCAAAACAATCTCTATACATAAAGCAGGGAACTTATAGAGCATTACCTGCCAATGAACTATTTATTTAGTCTCTCAATAATTTTAAAAAGTATGTTCTATATGAGCTTAAACATTTTGGAATAACTTCAATTTTGACATTGTATATAAAGAAATTATTATATTTAAAATTACTATTTGGTATGTTTGCAATATTCTGAACCATGAAAGGCATGCTTGTTTGTGATGGAAGCCAAAATCTGAGGGCGAGGTCTTCAAGCCGCTTGCTGGCAGCACTTATGTGAGGTCACTTCATCTTTTTACAATATTCGCATTTTTCGGGATAAATTTTTTATAAAAAATATAATTCATTGTATGAAAAAAGTTTCATAAATCAAAGTTCCTTGCACAAAATTCCCAAAAAATTTAATAAATTTAAAAAAATGTACATGAAAATTTTCAACTTTTTAATCAGAATTTCTTGTAAACTTCTGATTATGCAGCTTTATACTGCATTCACTTTTGGTCTAATAAAGTGCAAGTCTGAAGTTACTAAAAAATCGACTTGATTTTTTTTTTTAATTTTCTTCCATACAAAGCACATGTTCGGAAGGCGCACCCACAGGTCACGAGAGCTGCAAAAGTTATTTTTCAATGAAAAATTTCTAAATAGAATAACTGGTTTTTTGGTGTTTGCGTCGTCGAAACGACAAAGTATGATGTTTGTGTAATTTTTAGTGACTTGGCATGTGATTTCATGGCGTTTATTTTTTTTTGTAGTTTTTTAGTATTTACTTTAATGATTAAAATGGCAACTGGTACACGATTAACTGATAAAGAAATTGCAAAATTTCTTGCAATTTGCGATGACGAAATCGAATTGGACGATGATCAAGATCAAAATTTTGAGGATAGCAATGTATCAGATAATGAGCTGTTAGAAGAAGATGAATATTGTTCATCAGATGAACCAATCAATTCAGATGACGACGGTGTGCCTTTGAACACTTTAATATGCAAGTCAAATATAGTGCCGTTGTCAAAATCGATATAACGTGGAAAAGATATACAGAAATGGTCGATTATAAAACCTAAGTCTCACCATAATGGATTGAATATCGTGCATCAAGTACGAGGACGTACACGACAGCGTAAGAACATCACAGACCCTCTACAGTGTTTTCATATGTTCATAACTAATGAAATTATCAACGAAATAGTTCGATAGACAAATGTGGAGATAGCTAATCGAGAATCAATTTCACTTGCCATTACCGATGACCGCATAGGAAACCAACTTCACAACAGGAAATATTATCTCTTATAGGAATATTGGTTTTAACTGCTGTTAAGAATCATCAGCAGATGAATTGTTTGATCGAGCCTATTCCGGTGCTCAATACTTATCCACAATAACTAAAGCCTGTGTGGGGAGCACAAAGTTCAACGTTGTGCCTCTTGTACAAATTAAAGTCTGAATATTCCAAAAATATATTTTTTTTCTAATTCAATATGTTAGCTTTAAGAACGAAAAAAAAGATAAATTAATTTTTAATTTTTTTGTTATTTTTTTATTGTTTTGCTTTTGTTCTATTTTAAATATAAGGCAAATGAAATAGTGCTGTGAAATCTTTTTTGTTTTTTTTTTTGATAAATAATATTAAAAAACTAAACTTTGTTTGTGTTATTTCATTGAAATACGTACATTAAAAATAATTTATTAATAAAATTTAAACCAATTTTTTTAAACAGGAGACATCCTTTGTACCCTTTTAAATATTGCTGTAGTCTATTCGACGAAGTATGATGTTAACGTATTAAAAATAAGTATGATATTCTAGGGTTAAACAAATTAAGTTTAAATTTTTTTGTTAAATTCTTAATTATTGAGTTTTTGCCATCAAATTTACACATAAAAGGAGTTTAACTTAAAGAAAAACTGTTTCAATTACTTTTGGTTTGGTAATTGGAGAGTTATGAATTGAGCTAAGAATAATTCAAGGCTCGTCATACTATATACATATATAGTCCCTGTAATCCGAAAAGCGTCACATACCGTAAAGCATCATTTTATATATACATTTATTTTTTTTAATGCATATGAATAAACTTCATAGCTGATTTGGGCTGAAAACCATTTTTTTTTTTACTAATATGGAGCAACATACAAGGTGGTACAAATTAACCATCAAATATTGCTTTAAAATATTTTTTTTATTAAATAATTTTAATGAAATTTAAAAAGAATATATTTGGGTGTTAAAGCAGTCATAGAACAGTCACACCGAGTTGAAATATGGTGAAAAAGGTTGCTAAAATCAAAAGTTAAGAATATACTCGTATACACATGCATTCTGTCAAAAAAGTAGGGGGAATTGTTTAATAAAACACAAAATAATTGCTTAATCTTCAACATTTATTTTGTCGCCTTCAAAATAGTCCGCATTCGAAGCAATACACATATGCAAACGATTAGTCCAGTCATCAAAGCACCTTATAAACGCGTTTGAAGGGATCATCTTCAGCGAATTCTCCTTAATGGCCTCTAGCGCCTTAAAGCGGCTTCCGCAGAGTGGCAATTTAAGTTTTGGGAAAAGCAAGAAGACACAGGGGTCTAAATCTGTTCATCGGTGATTTTTCGATGATATTTGACGAGTTTTGGTTCAAAACAGTGTTCACAATATGAGCCTGATGAGACGGTGCGTTATCATGATGCAAGATCTATGAGTTTTCTATCCACACATTTGACCGTTTCCTACGCACATTTCTCTCAAACGTCGCATAACTTCCAAATAATATTCTTTATTTACCGTAGATCCATTTGGAACGAATTCCGAGTGCACAACACGATGATAATCAAAGAAAACCGGCTTTGAAGTGGTTTTTTGGGTTTTGGCTCATGTGTATAGCGCCATTTCGTCGCCTGTTGACTGGTTTGCATGTCAAACTCATATACCCACGTGTCATCACCTTTTATGATGCGCTGGATAAACGTTGGGTCCGAATTCACTTGCCCAAGCATGTCTTCAGCCGCCTTCTTCGGATGAATTTTTTGAAAGAAAATCAACTCTCTTGGAACGAGTCGAGCAGACGCACGTCTCATACCCAATTGATGATGTAAAATGTTGCGAATTGATTCGTAAGACATGCTAAGTTCACGAGCTAATCGCTCAAACTTAAATGATGGTGTTCCAGCACCATTTCCTTGACTTTGTCGGCGTTGAAGAAGTTGATGGGCGACCAGATCGGGGCAAACTTCCACAACTTCTCGGCCCTCTGCAAAAGCCTTATACCACACGTAGACCCATGTTTTTGACAAAGCACACTTGGCATAAGCTTTCTCCAACATTTTCAACGATTTAGCACATGAAATCCCGATCAAAACAGAAAATTTAAAACAAAAAACAAATTCTTTGTTCGATATTTTTATCCATAGTGAAAATCGCAGAGCACTCCTGTGGTTGACCGACAGAATCAAATGCCAAAAACAAGCTAATTGACAGATCACGCTCAAACTCTGCTACCCTATAAAGGACAGCTGTACCACCATTCTAGCAAAAAAAATTTAGACATACATATGTGTAACACGCTCTTTTTAAATGAACAATTCCCAATATTTTTTTGATAAAATTACTTTATGACAAAATTACTTTTTTCAAATTTAATTTATGTGATATCTGCAATTAAAGTTTCTCAAACAGGTTTTAAATAATCCACAGTTTTATTTTCAGTCCGATTTTGTTTTCTCTTTGACCATTATGTTTAAGCTCCGTATACGCTTAAAAGAGTTTTGCGTTCACATAAAAATTTTCCATGTAAAATTACTCTCTGAGACCTGGATCCCTCCGAATAGAGTTGTTTTGTTAACGAAACTGTACCAAAAATTTTGTTTTAAAATAACATTCAGGGAGGCGCACATTGAAAAGAGCTGCCAGTTAGAGGCTAGATTGTACTTTGATTTCTTCAAAGAAGTCTTTTAGTTGCTTTTTTCTCGCTATTCATTTGGAATTTATTTTATTTATATATTTTGCAAATGGCATCGTATGTCAATCATATTTGGCACATGAGAACTAGACAGCTGCAGTATTCAACCAGACTAGCAGTGAAGCGCGTAAAGGTCAAAATAAAAATGTCCATCACTCAAAATCATTTGTTTCTTTATTTAGTAAAAAAGTTTTTGAAAAACAAAATGGGACGATTAATTTTGCGCCACTTTGTGCAAAAAAAGAAGGGTTTTCCAATAAGAGGCGTTATTTAGATATTCAAAAATAAATATTTTTTTTTTAATATAAATGATCGGATGTTTATTTCATTATAAAGAGAAAGGTATACCGTTAATAGTTGAAAATAAACTCATGCACCACGACCACGCTTACGGGACAATATCCTTTTCATGAATTTTTCCATAACCGAAATGCAAAGTGGCTGTCCTATGTCCTCGATAGCCTCACGAATTCCATCTTTGAGGTCTTGAATCGACCGTGGGCTGTTGGCGTAGACTTCTCTTTCACGTGGCCCCAAAGAAAACGGTCATAAGGTGTTAAATCACAAGATCTCGGTGGCCAATTGTGATCACCTCTTCGAGAAATAACACGGTCCGGAAACTTTTCCGTAAAAGATCAATGGGTTCGTTGCTTGTGTGGCACGTAGCGCCGTCTTGTTGAAAATGAACGTTTTCCAGATCAATGCCATCCAATTCCGGCCATAAAAAATCCTACATCATCTCTCCTGTTTAACACCTAACACCTGTTATTGGAAAACCCTTTATATAAGTCTAATAGACATACTTGTAGTAAAAAACATAAATCACTTTATAATAATTTTTTCGCCATATCGTCGCAAGTTTTCCTACTGGATATTTCCGAAAAACTCACACACGAATTCACAAGCGCATATGTTACAAGGCGTATACAATAAAATACAATACAGTATGAGTGTAAATGTTTACTTTTTCAGCCGCTTCTGAACATGTGGCATCATCTGCAAGTCAATGTTATGAAATCTTTCAGACGGAAAATGGCTACACATATGTTGCAAATGGCCAAAAGAAAAGTGTGTGCTTACAAACTCTGAAGTGTGAGTATACGTACACACGCATGAATGTATGTATGCATATGAGCGTAATGCATTTTTTGAGGAAAGGACCTCACACATTATACGGTATTCATCTGTGCGCTACACGAAAGGTCTTAAAAGTTTTATGCCAAGAAGCGTTTAAGAGACATTTTGAGTTTTTATTACCAACAGCAGGAAATCGAGGAAATATTAAAATTGAAGTATCATCAAGTTTATATTGAAAAGACGTTAATAACTTTAAAAGATGTTGAAACGTTGTTTTTTTTGTTGTAGTTATAGTAGGGTGTCAAGTACTCACATATGTATATGAGTCATTTAATTTTTTTAATTTAAGTTGTGATTTTTATTTCATGATTTTTTCAATTTGTCTTAATTTCTTTGTTTTTGCTTTTATTATTTGTAAGGGTTTACAAGAAGCCGGCGTGAATGTGTCAGCCACCACTGTCATACAACTGAAGGTAAGTGTCGGCATGCTTGTGAACTCACAACCACATACGCACATTAAAAATATCCCTGAAAATAAAATAGTGACAAATTTAAAAAGTAAAAAAAAAGAGTTATGAATATGCATACACTCATGCATAAGTAAACTCGGCATGCATCTATGTGTTTGCGTATGTGTGAAAAATATTATAGCATTTGGTCACTTGAAAATTTGAATATGCAGCCATACTACATGGAAAGCAAATAGAAAATATTCATAAAAATTCATTTGAAATGCAAAATCACAACATCACAGGTATACGAAGGTAATATTACAATACCAACAACAAAAAATAAAATTATTTCAAAACTGTCAATATTTTCATGGCATTTTTCGTTTCACAATTTCCTTTTATTTAATTTTTCATTTATTATTTTTACAATTTAACCACTTAATTGCATGCTTTCCTCGCTTTAATTTTTTATTATTTTTATTAATTTTTTTTTTATCACTGCATGCGCATGTGTTGGAAGATTTTCTTTTTACATCGCTCATATACTCACCATAAAAATGTAGACTGAGGTGTTATTTGAGCATTTAATCTCTACTTTTGTAAGCCATCCGCACTAATTCAATTTTTCTTTTCTTTTTGCCGCTATTATTAGGGTGAACCTGGCGAACCAGGTCCACCTGGACCACCCGGACCACCTGGTGAGCCTGGCTCACCGGGAATGAACGGCGGACGTGGCCCTGAAGGTGAAACGGGGCCTCCAGGACCTGCTGGACCACCTGGCGAACCCGGACCAATTGGACCACCTGGCGCGCTGGGCGCACTAGGACCTAAGGTGAGCATAGACACGTTCATAACCAGAGAATGGAATGTTGATCCCTTGAGTTTATATGAAAGCACGTACGCCGATAGATATCAATTACAGCATACAGTACGACTTAACTGTAAGCCACGCATGTGTAGTAGAAAGGGTAAAATTGAACTAAATATGTGAGTATTTAGTGCTGCAAATGATTCATCAATATGTAGAAGAATGGTAGTTCTCATCATCAGAGAGTTATAAAGATTACAAAGTGCGAAACGTTCTTGTTGTTGTTTTTAATGGAAAACAAAAAAATTCTTAGAAATTCTATTTTGGTTTCAGTAACAGATATTTATTTATAGAGAGAGATAAATAATTTTCAAGCAACTTTACTATAATTTATGCTTATCAAAGATATTCCCTTACTAACCATGAAAATCCAATTCGACGCACAGTAACGTCATGTTAAATAACTTGTTCATAGAGTTTTTGTGAAAAGGTTAAATAGTTTCGAGACAGTGTAACAAAGTACTAGTATTTGTGGCTTCTAAATGGCGCATCACGCTGTAGAATTTGGGAAAAAAGAAATCCATCATTTCCTTGACAGATGGCTGTAGTGATCGATAACTCGTAAAGTATCAATGGCAAAGTAGGTGATTTTTGTAATTTCGAAATGCATAAATGAGCGGAGAAATGGGAACATTCATAATAAAGCTCGCCAAACATTCCATACCTATTCGACGGCGATCAACGCGAAATGAAAATTGTCAACAGTGTGTGGCGAAATTATTTTCAGCCGATTGTTAGGATTTGTGGCACGTTTGTAGCCCGCATGAGCAATTTACATTATTTTCTCGACATTTTCGGCAAACTGATCTTCCAGAGCGAGGTGCGTCTTTGAAATTAAAATTACCGAATTACTATTATTGTCTTATATAATATAGAAAAAAGTTTGCCGCACATATCTACTTCGTGCTTTCCGAGAATGCATTTTTTATACAAAATTAATTGCGTGTGAAAAGAAAAACGTGTATAATTTCGTCTCATTGCATTGCGGCGAATTTTTGTTTTCTACAAATAATTTTTTATGAAATGCACAACAATATTAGGTGAAGACGTCATTCATATTTTAAAAGTTGTTCAAAACTTTTGCAAAAAAATGTTTATAGCAAAGTAACAAATATTTCTTTATCTATTTACAAACGTGAAATAAAAATACAATTAATCTTACACGTAAAAAAAGAAGCACTGGCTGCCAGGACCTTTGGCTCGACATAATAACGAATATAAATGGAAAGAAAACAGCATTATTTTTAATTGTTCAAAACATGGAAAAAATCGATACTACAAGGAAATAAATCAAAGCCAAGTAATAGCTATTACTTAATAAAAATATGATATATATTAACTTAAAAACTATAACTACTAAAATAACTCGAACTTCAAAAATAATCAAATCTGTATTTTTTTTTAATAGTCCTGAACCAAACCACCGCAAAATACCGTAATAATACCGCTAAAATAGCTACTCCTTTCAAAAAATATTGAAGCATTTCACACATATTAACCATATTAGGAGCATATAAACTATTAAAATGCTCAGCCAGATGGGTTGCGTTTTCGCCTTTATCAAAGAAAAACTTTAAAGTATAGTAAAGCGCTTTTCTCCTTGTTGGTGACATTATTTGACCACTCAATGTTGAGTCAAATAATCACAAACTGTCTCAGATATTCTTATCTTTACCAGACCACGTTGGATACGGATTACTAAAGCCATCTATTCCAAAAATATTGGATTTATTTTTACTACACCGGAAATAAAGCGACAGTCTACTCTGTCTCCTATGAAGCATAAACAAATTTATAAACCTTAATCGACTGTTCCATAGAGGAGGATTTCTTAACGTTTCCCAAGTAAATCCACTAAATTTGCGATTTTATGTTGAAAAACTATTTGTGTGTATTTTTTTTTTTTTTTTTTTTTTTGTGTGCACTTACAGTGCACAAATTTGGTGGTAAAAACCAATAGAGACAGTCAACTGATGGTATTTTTCAATTAGAGATGTATAGAAGAGCCGAAAAAAGAATTATTAATCGATCCCTTACGCTTCATGTACGCATGGGACACAATTTCTTTACAACTCTCACTCTTTTTATGCCAAATTTGTTATAAAAAGTGAAAATGTTTTTGTTCTGATAAATGTATACATACAACAAGCATGAATTTAAATAGCGGGATAAAAATCTACAAAGCGCCAGGGCATACCACCGTCTGTAAGATCACTGCTGTGAAAGGGAAAGCTAAAATTCAATGTTAGTTTCTTTAATAATCCTTGAAGTCTGACACAATGTAAAACTTGGTATATATAAGAGTTTATTTCTCCGCACCCATATAGCTCTGAATCGATGGCACTAGTCATGTGCAAGCAACTGCCGTCGTAATTAGGTATATCTTTAACATCGAACTGACAGTTTTTGACGAAAGTCTTTGCTGGTAACTTGGTGCATAAAGGTTAGGTCGATAGCAAGCAGATTACAGAAATCCGTCCTACCATGCAAATAAAATAGTATTGCGAAGCTATATACATAAGTGTATTCAACTTCGATGGCAGTGCCATTATCTGCTGCTTCCTTTGAAATTTCATTAATCGGTATACCAGAATGGTCCGGAGACCACGCCACATGAACAGTTAAGAATTCAAACTCTGCGAGCTTCGAGCGAAACAATTGTTTTTTAAGAGCTTGCACGCTGTTTGGCTGTCCGAGAAAATAACAACTTTATCCGCGCGCAACTGGTAGGCAACACGTAATGACTTTAACAATTCCCATAACTCTCCAAAGGTGGAGGATGTGCGGCATTCTATTTAAAAAACTAGAATTTTCTTTTTTGTTCTGATGCCAACCAATACTCATGGACTACTTAAAAAGGCTATAACAGGTGACGAATCATAGGTGCATGGTTATGACATCAAAACTAAAACCCAATCGTCCCAATGGAAGAGTCCAGGAGAGTCAAGACGCAAAACACTTGACTTATTTATACCTCTCACAAGCAAACTAAACATTCTATATTGATAAAGCCGTGAACATATCTTCGAGGCAAGTGTACCAGGTTAGGTTAGGTTGTAATGGTTGCCCAATAGGGCCCACTTGGACGAAATAGTTTGGTTCGTCCTTTGTGATACCATTGAAGGACAAGGAGGAGGGGGAGGAAGGGAAGGGATGGGGAGTGGTGAGTGCTTGTGGACTACGAACGGTGACTAGTCCGCGGTTGTGTTAACCTCATTATGCTGCTGATGTAGTTCATCAGATTTTTGTTATCAACGCCTGCTATATCAGCAGGCGCAGAAAAGAAGTGAGAACCAAGGTATTTGAATCTTAGTCCTGCGAAGGCTGGGCAGCTTAGGAGCAGGTGCTGAGATGATTCCACCTCATCCTCCATACAGCTGACGCAGAAAGGACTCGAAGTAATTCCGAGTCTCACGGCATGGGTACCTCGCGGACAGTGCCCCGTGATGATGCCCACGAAATTTGAGAGATGACATTTTGTCATCCCCAGGATATCCCTCGAGCGCCTCCTATCTAAACGTGGCCAGAAGGACTTCGCGACCCTACACGTTCGTGTACTTGCCCAGCGTTCGCTGAGTTGGTGCATAGCCCATCCTTCCAGGAGTAGAGCGCAGGTTGTCAGGGGGATCCCGATTCTCTCCTTTCGCGGACACATTGCCTCACAGGTCCCCTGTCTGGCCAGCTCATCGGCTTCGCAGTTTCCTTCAATGTCACTGTGACCAGGTACCCAAATTATCTTAATGTCGAAGAATTCTGATGCAATCGAGAGTGAGACCAGGCATTCCCTGACCAGCTTCGAGTGCACCATAATAGAGCCTAGAGCCCTAATGGCCGCTTGGCTATCGGAGTAAATATTTACCTTTTTTGCAGTTATTACGCAAGTAAGTAGCCAGTCAGCTGCTTCTTTAATTGCGGCCACCTCTGCTTGGAACACACTACAGTGATCCGGTAGCCTGAATTTGAGTTTGATGGGGAGCTCTTTGCAGAATACTCCTCCTCCAACCCTGCCATCCAACTTCGAGCCATCCGTGAACAGGTTAACGATGCCCTGTCCCCAGGTGTTGCCCCCGCTCCACTCCTCCCTTGGTGGAATATAGGTGGAGAAAGTTCCGCTTGGACTTAGCGAAGGCACACACTGGTCCGTCGACGAGGGGATGAACTCAAAGTTTCTGAGGATGCTTGAGTGCCCATATGTGAGGTTGAGCTTATAGCCCAAGCCCCTCAGTCTGATTGCGGTACGAGCAGCGGCAATTCTGCCTGCGATGTCTATAGGTACCACATTTAACATTACATTAAGCGCCAGAGTAGGAGTAGTTCGAAGCGCCCCACTGATCCCAATGAGAGCGGACCTCTGGACTCTCTCTAGCTTTTTGACTGATGTCGTCCTCTCCAGTGAGTTCCACCAGACAGTGACTCCATATAACAAAATTGGCTTTATTATGGTGTTGTAGAGCCAGAATACAACTCTGAGCGAAAGGCCCCACCTTTTGCCAATTGCGCCTTTGCACCCATACCAGGCGATTGTTGCCTTCCTTACTCTCTCCTCAATGTTGGGCTTCCACGTCAGCTTGCTGTCAAGGATTAGACCTAGGTACTTCACCTTGTCAGAAAGCACCAGTGGAGCGCCCCCCATCGAGGGGAGTTGAGCTCTGGGTATTTTATATTTCCTCGTAAATAGGACGAGCTCCGTCTTAAGAGGATTCACCGATAAGCCGCAATCTGCTGCCCATCGAACAACTACGTTCAGATATCCCTGCATTAAATCGTACAGGGTATCTATAAACTTTCCTCTAGCAATTAATGCCACGTCATCCGCGTAGGCAATCACCCTACAGCCCCTCCTCACCAGCTCCTCCAGCAAGTCATTGATAACAATGATCCAGAGGAATGGTGAGAGGACCCCGCCTTGCGGCGTGCCTCTGCTCACCTGCCGGCGGAGAGAGACGCCGCCCCACTCTGCCACGACCGTTCTGTCGCTGAGCATTCTATAGATAAACCTGGAAAGATCGGCTCCGACCCCCAGTCTATCCAGAGCTTTAATGATTGCCTCCGGGAGAACGTTGTTAAAAGCCCCCTCAATGTCGAGGAAGGCGCCGACTGCGAGTTCTTTCTGATATAGAGACTCCTCAATATCTTTAACAATTGTGTGCAGAGCAGATTCCACTGATCTGCCTTTACAGTATGCATGTTGGGCGTGCGACAAACGCCCCCGAGGAATTCCGCTTCTTATGTGTAGGTCAATCAACCTCTCAAGGGTTTTCAGCAAGAAAGATGAGAGACTGATTGGCCTAAAATCCTTTGGGGAGACATGCGAGCTCTTGCCAGCCTTGGGTATAAACACAACCCTCACAGCCCTCCAAGATCCCGGTATATAGCCCCTGGCTATGCAGCTCGCATAGATGGGGGTCAGCCAGCGGCATGACACCACTACAGATTTCTGCAGTTGGGCAGGTATGATGCCATCAGGACCAGGTGACTTGAAGGGCCCGAAGGAGCCAATGGCCCAGGCCAAGCGGTGCTCATCCAGCAGCCAGCCCCGGTTCTGAAGACCGATTGGTGTACTTCCCGAGCTGGTGCTGCTAGATACCGGATTCGTTGGAAAATGAGCGTCGAGAAGCATTTTTAGTGACTCCTCGCCGCTCATCGCCCAACGTCCCGATTCATCCCTCAGGTATCCCAAGGGAGCCGAGCTCCTCGTGAGTATTCGTCTGAATCTTGAAGACTCATGATAGCCCTCCACGCTTCCACAGAAGTTCCTCCAAGAGTCCCTCTTGGCCTTCCTAATTTCGGACTTGTAGATTCCAAGTCCTACTTTATACAGTTCCCATCCTGAGGGAGACTTGATTCTTTTAGCCCTATTAAAGAGGCGTCTGCACGAGGCCCTAAGCTCAGAGAGCTCTGCTGTCCACCAAGGTGGTTTCTCCTTCTTAGGGAGCGTTCTAAGTGGACAGGAGCTTTCAAGAGCCTTATTACAAGCTGAGGTGAAGATCTCCACCAGATCATCGATCGCTCCCTCCGAGAGATCTAAATTTTCCCTGGGTGCTTCGGGGAGAAGGTTCAGCAGATTCCTGCCGTAGATATCCCAGTCCGTTCTCCTCAGATTCCTGTAGGAGAGTCTTTTTGGACGAGTTTCAGTGAGAGAGAATTGAATATACCTGTGATCCGAGAAGGAGTGAGTGTTAAGCACCCTCCAATCGGAAATTCGGTTTAACAGTGAAGAGGAGGCCAGAGTAAGATCCAGCACCTCCTCCCTGGTTGCGGTAATGAAAGTGGGGTCCTTACCCCTGTTGCAAATAAACAAGTCTTCGTTTAAAATAAAATCAAAAAGTGACTCACCTCTTGCATTTATGTTGGAACTTCCCCAACAGGTATGGTGGGAGTTAGCATCCGTCCCTACAATTACGCCGGTTTTCCTGCGTCTCGCTTCAGCCAGGGCTTCCCTCAGCATCATTGGAGGTGGCTCCACCTCGTCCTCATGCGCCATATATGCCGACATCAGCCATAGCTTCCCCGCAGGGCCCTCTAGGCTCACAGTCACAATGTCTTCATTGCTAAAATTAGGCAAGATAAATGCATTAAGTTCCTTCCTGATGAGCATAC
The DNA here is from genome assembly GCF_027943255.1 of Anastrepha obliqua. Lineage (NCBI taxonomy): Eukaryota > Metazoa > Arthropoda > Insecta > Diptera > Tephritidae > Anastrepha > Anastrepha obliqua. The sequence continues at coordinate 115,039,306 of NC_072892.1, forward strand.
AAGATCTTGGTTTACCTAACCCGCTGTACGCCATCAGTTTGTATCTTTTCGTCCTAAGTCCAGAAATGCCGCTGCTGCTCAGCCACGGTTCCTGGATCAGAACTATATCAACTCCACCTTGTTCAAGGTGGAGCAGTAGATTGGCGGACGCCGCCTTAGAATGCTGAAGATTTATCTGAAGAATAATCATCTTCGATAATCCTCTCCAACATCCCAAGGTCGGTGTCCTCACATTCCGAGGCCAGAAGCCTCTCCTCCTCCGCCCTGTCGAAGAATGACCCTATGCTGATAACGGACCCTGGTCGTGAGGGAGCGTCACCAACACTGTCAGCCTCCGACGTGACGGAGTCTATCTCCATGTCCACAGGAGCTTCCTCAACTGTGGGCCCTTCTTCCTCCCGCACCTCCGGATGAGCAGAGGCATCCGCTCTGGTATCGCTTTGGTAGACCCTAAGGACTACCTTTTCGAAACCATAGCTGATAACCCCCTTTGTTTCAGCAAGAGGGCCGAGAGACTCTGCATTCAGCAGAATCAGCGCTTGCCGATATGATCTCTCGGTCTTCTCCACCATAACCACCTTCCAGTTGTGCGTGGGGAGTTTCGGGTTGCAGTACCGGAGGATTTCCTCCATTTCCTCTGAGGTAGAGGGTTCGGAAGGGAGCCAGACACGTGCTCGCGGACGCATAGGTAGATCCTTTTTGTCCACCGCTTTCAGCTTAGCTCCCTTCCATACCTCTCCCACCAAGGCCACTGCCGCCCTGTACATAGTAGCTGACCGTTCGTCAGCGCAGACAATTCTCTTAAACGTGCCGTAGTGCCATCCGGCGCTTTCACAGCAGGGGGGGGGGGTCCAGGGTTTTCCCTTACTACCCTCATGAAGACAGCGGAGATGGCGGACGCTACTCTCTTCCATTCCTCCCTGGAAATGGCGCCGTCCTCCCTAGCACTGTCCATGACTCCAAGAGTGATGTGGCCTGCCTGTTTAGCGACTTCGCTAAATGATTTGGGCATGCCGCCATCAGTCCTGGGCCTCTTTTCGAGGGAAACATCCTCCTCCTGGGATCGCTGCCTTTTTGCCCCCGAATCCACTTGTGGCGCACTCGCTCCCTTTTCTCTGTCCTCTTCCGCCCCCCGTAGAACCTTCCTGGCCCACTCAAGCGTCTGAAAATGTTTCTCAGATATCTGAGAAGCACTTTGGTCGCCGTAGCGCTCCAAGATTTTGGTCGCTAGACGGAGGTCGGAGAAGGACCGCTTGCTCTGCCCTCTCTGCCGTTTAGGCTTAACAGGGGGTCCCCGAAGAGACAACCCCGAAGCCCCCGGAAAACTAATGGAGGACCCCTTGCTGGTACTGGCCATCCCATCCAGTACTGCTAAATTAGGAGACGCAGCCGGTTCCGCCTGCGGCCTCCTACCTACCATAAGCGGGTTCCCGCTTGTGACCCCCACGTTCTTGCTGGAAGTCGGTTCCGACTTCCCCTCAGGGTCCCCCCCTACTCTACTAGTCGCTTCTGACATTTTTCCGCCACTGGGAACTTCAGCCCTCAGGGTAGGACCCCGGGAGAGTTTACGAGGGGGCGATTTCGCCCCTCCTATCCTGCGAGAGATGGTTTTAGGACTCGGTTCCGAGTTCCCGCTACCATCTGAAGTTTTTGTTGTTTGTTTTGTTTGTTTTGTGTTGTTCATGTTTTATGTTAATTGGGTCCCCACTCGGAGCCGCTATCCAAAGCCCGTAGAAGTGTAGTCGTCCCTTAGAGGTCTCATGGTTGCCCTCATGAGGCATGCGTTCAGAGCCAGACCGGACGCAAAGACGGGAGTCCTCTCAACCGCACCTACACCGCCAACCCAATGGCGACGGGTTTGGAACGTACTCCGAGGCCTGCCAGGGTTTTAACGGGACGGGGGCGGTCACGGCATTAGCCCACCAGCCGTTTCTGTTAAGTTTCACCCTAACATACTCAGGTGGCAGAATGCCGCAACCACCGGCACAGGTTCAAAAGATTCCAAATCGTACAGAAAGAAAGTCCAAAGACGAAAGCAAGGGTCGTCACCGTTCAGGTTGTTAGGCCGTTCAGGCCGCAGATCATTTTGCGCTATCCAGGGTGCACCACGCGGAGGCGATCTGCTCTACACCCCAACAAGTGTACCAACATAAACAAATTAATAATAATCGAAAGTCGCAAAGTTGCAATAAATTTGAATCGTATATTTATTTATCTTTACTTAAATCAAATGACGTTAAAGCCTTGATCTTGCAAAAACTTAGTACTAAATTTACTATGGTAGTAAAAAAAGTCCAGGTGGTCGATTTTCGTTCTATATAAACTTTTTCTCGTTTTCATTACACTTTCGACTCGCGTTGGGTGACAAAATTAAAAGAAACGTCAAAATATTTACATGTGACAATTTTCTCTTCACTGACAATGTGAATGTGAAAAAATGGAAAAGGAGGTCCGTGGCAAGCGTGCAAGTGCGAGTATAGGTGTGAGGCTCTCTGTATACCCGAAAAGTTTCTAAAAATTTTGTTTAAAAAATTGAAGAATTTGATGAAAATTAGAGATGTTTTCTTATTAACTTTCACAAAGTTGTAAACTAGGATTCATATGGTTATTGTTGTAGAATAAACTTTACTTTTATAAAAGTCAATATCAAGTAGAATCCTTGATCTCCTTGTGTTTGTAACTTGATTTTTAAGTTGTTAAGTTAAACTGCCTTTTTTCAATTCACATTTTATTCTAGCTTTTTGTTCATTACGTAGATTGAATTAAAATTATTTTTTTGTATTTATTTGAATAACATAGCGTTTATGATATTTTCAAAAATAGTTTTTCATATTTTTATAGTTAAAAAATTGATAGTTTTCTCCGAACAGTTTTTCGGGTTGTTTTGTAGCTTTAACATGAGGAAAGTTATTTGTGAGTGTGAACGCATGTGCTTGGTAGTTTAGTGAAGGGATATCAACTAATATATTAACTTTAAAAGTGAACGAAAAACAATTGTACACGAATAATCGAGTAAATATTGTAAAAGAGAACACTGGAAAACTTTGTCTGGCAGCCACTGAATGTCTCTATGCATAATTATAAATATTAATTGAAATGATGAATATGCAAAGAAATGAATGAATTAGCAAAGAAAAAGAACTTATTTGAAGTATATTTATTTCCAGCTTAAATATTTTAGCACAAGCCTTAAGCAAATGTAGCTTATAAAGAAATTTTTTTGTTAAAAACGAATGAAAAGCAAAAAAAAAATGAATATGAATAAATTTTATAATTGAAAGTTATGGTAAAAGCATATATTTTCCACTATTTGCAAGCACTGTATTTTTGCAATGTTCAAAATATCACGACTTGAAGTATTAGTACAGAAACTAATATAATATGTACTTCAGGTTTCTCAAAGTCCTGTAAATAAACCCCATCGTTGGTGTATTATCCATCGTGAAGTGAGCGTCCCAAAACTATGAACAAATTCCTATAAATATAAAATTATTTTCAAAATATATATAGGTATATAATGGCGCGTACACCCTTTTTGGGTGTTTGGCCGAGCCCCTCCTCCTATTTGTGGTGTGCGTCTTGATGTTGTTCCACAAATGGAGGTATCTACAGTTTCAAGCCGACTCCGAACGGCAGATATTTTTATGAGGAGCTTTTTCATGGCAGAAATACACTCGTAGGTTTGCCATTGCCTGCCGAAGGGCGACCGCTATTAGAAAAATGTTTTTCTTAATTTTGGTATTTTCACCGAGGTTCGAACCAACGTTCTCTCTGTGAATTCCGAATGATAGTCACGCACCAAACCATTCCGCTACGGCGGCCGAAATAGGATTACATTTATCCTAAAATCGTTATCTTACCTTTCCCCATTACGCAATCTTTGCTCCAAATCAAGCAAAATAATTATTTGCGACATATTCTTTTTAAATTTAATCTAGCTTCAAAACAAATGTCATTTGAAATTTGAATATCACACTTGCAAAAGTTTCGTGGCTTCAGTGGAAACGGAACACTTCTATCATGAAACAAACGAGAATCGCAAAGTAAAAATGTCTGTGAAAACGAAAATTAAAACTTTTTTTCAATTGAAATTTACGCGGAACGAGAGTTGACCTCAAGCTCTAAATGTAATATTTATAGTATTATAATATAGTTTAACGCGAAACTATGATTATGCACCATGGTATTAAAATTCATATTAGTCACGGAAGCTGGGTATTAGCAAACACATACAAATGCTACTTTTTAATTAAAATACATACATACATACAAATTCTCGCACACACATAAAACTCCTGCTTTGCTTGCTACATGTTTCCTTCGCTAATGTAGTCTGTTCATCCCCGCAACAAAAGGAGCCTAATAATGAAAAAGGGAAAAGTTGTGACACTTTTTTTGTGTAATAGGCAACTATACAACACCAACAATAGCACTATTTAAGCGTATAATATTTCAAAATAAATAAGTTGTTAAGGGTCAATTTATGCACGTAACATCTGCACCGAAATGGGAATGGAAATGGAAATGAAAACGAAAATATTGTGCGATGGTGAGATGACATCTCTGGCAATGATGCAGCTGCAGGCATTTTTCCATTATTAGTGCCTATTCATTTTCTATTTGATTGTTTGTGTGGACAACTCTTGTTTTCTATTATTTCACCTTTTTTCCTTCTTACTTATACAAACAAACACAGGCTATTATCCTATCAAATAGGATATTTATGTGTCTGCGCTCAACCCAAAGTACCTACGAGTATCCGACGTGCAGTCAGAGTGGCGGAGCGACAGATAGTGGTAGTGATACTGCAGCGAGGCGAAGAAAAATGAACTCCTGTACTCAGAATGTGATATGTGCGGTCTCTTTAAATTGCTGACTTGTTGGTTGACTGGTTAGACTCGAGTGTGTCACAACACTTAGCATTTATTTATGGTATTTAGACATTTGCGTATTTCACACTTAATACCCTGCATACGTGCACTCTAAACTTTTGCGAATACATACATACATACACGCATAATTATGCCCTAAGAGATTTATGTATGCTTGAATGTGTGTGTGTGTGTGTTGTTGCTCTTTCTCAAATTCCTATTGTGTCCTCTCATTTATTATCAATGTGTTTGGGATGCTTATGTTTCTTTGTTTTTTGCAGGGCGACAAAGGTGACCGCGGTGATCGTGGCCTCACCACGACCATTAAAGGTGACGAATTTCCCACCGGCATAATTGAGGGGCCACCAGGTCCACCAGGACCACCTGGTAAGTACTTTACGAAACATTTGTAACCTAATCAATTGCCTATACAAACTACTTAAATGCAAGTATAGCCACACAAATACACACAGACAGGCTCTTAAATATTTATAAATATACATACACATGTATCTATTAAGCAAGTGATGCCACACTCTCGTAAATAAATAATGTACACAGTATTTGTTGTTATAGTCGGCAGCTGAAGGAACCTATGTGTATATGTGCATACATATGTATGTATGTAATCTCATACAATGCCTGTTCATTTTCCTTTCCTCCCTCATTCGATTGATGGAACGTAATTCACGTGCTGTTTGTTTGTTTTTAAAGGTGTTTGTTGTTGGCATTTGTTATGCCACACGCTGTTAGTCAATGCACACAATCACTAAATAAATACATAAATGCACATACAACATATGTATGTTTGTTTGTGTTTGTGTGTTTTTGTGGTCGTGCACATCTTTAGCTGCTATGCCAACAGCATCAAAGTGGCTGCCTATCTACCTTTTGTAAACATTATTAAAAGGCAGGAAAAGTGCAATAACAAGAACACTCTCACACTTACTTGTCTTCTCTAATGTTGTTGTAATGATACCAAATGTGTTGGTTGTTTTAATTTATGGCCTGCTGCATGCCGCCGCAATACAAGCAGCTTAAAAGGAAACAAGCAAAGAGCACAGTGGGTCGATGATGATGAACTGATGCGGTTAGGAAATATTCAATATGATGATATAGAAGAATAAAGTTTGATAAAAGATTATTCTATAATTAAAATTGAGCATATATACTTGTTTGTATGCTGTGTTTGAAAATTTATTAGTCATTTACTAGATTCTCAAATATTTTCGATATCGAGGAAATGTTTACCCAATAGATTTCGGGTTGTATAATATAAATAAATTGCGCCTGAAAACTAATAGAAGGAGTATGTGTGCGTATTTTGGAGAGTATTTAAAGTAATCGTTTAGACTTTGAATGGCCCAAGTATGCATAAGAAACTACAGCGCTTAGAATTATTGATAATTTTTGGCAGTTTATTTGTTTCTTATTTAATTGCAATAACTTTTTGCTGAAAATATAGTTAATTCTCCTACGAAACCCCTATAAGTCCAAGTTTCAAAAACTGTGCAAATTTAAAAATAGTCAATAAGTTTTCATAAATTTTAATTTTTACCAAAATAAATTTCGAGTAAGCAGTCTTATAGCCCATTTAATTTTGATACAAAAAAGTGAAATTTGAAGTGGTTCAGATATCGCGTTTATTTTTAATAATATTTTTCCCTGAAACTGTTGCGCTTTTTCTCCATATAAAGAATGAGCGCATGCCAGGTTTTTGGTGTTATGCGTTTCAAAAATTAAATTAAAAATTAAAAACAATAAGAAATTTTCAAGGATGGTATAAGAAATATTTCTCAAACTGTGGGAAATATATAAAATATAATTTACAAAATACAAATTTTTATCAGAACTTCACCCTTTTAAATCAAAATCTGGAAAAATTTCTAGTGGTAGAGCCAATTAAAGTTTCATATAACAAAATGCTAGTTTGAAATCACTTAAATATCGCGTTGATTTTTAATGTTTTGTTTTCTCTTGCTCACGGAATTGAGTGCTTTCTTTTATTTTTAAAAGCAATATCTGGTATTATAGATTATTATGTATGTATATATATTTTTATTATTATTTGTTATATATTTTTAATATATGTATATACATAGAAACCACACAAATGCGCCAGCAAAACAAAGAGTCAAAAATCAAAGCGTTTTTCGAGCTATGGCTTTTGCAGGAGAATGAACTATAATAAACAAATATTTTTAGTCATTTGAAATTATTATTATTATTTGAGAAACAATTGAATTGTCAAAATCTGTCAATAAATCCCTGGGCTATAGTTAACAGAATTTGCTTTTTCAGAGGAGTTAGACTTAGTAAGTCTAAATCTGGAGACGTAATTGATATGCTGGTTCAGGCCTCCAAGATGTTTTTATTTAAAAGAAAACACTAAGTTCGCGCTTCATGTGAAATGACTGTCAAAATCCATATAAATTACATTTCAGTGAAATATGCGTGAAATTTCATATGTATCTCATTTCAAAGTAATACTCAGTCTACGTTGTGAAAATACCGCCCAACACGTCAGCAATATTTCAGCAACATTTTTTCACACCTATGTAAAGTGTCCATGCCGATTAAAGTTCAGTAAAAACTGACAGTTCATTTACGAGTGAGTGCCAGAGTTCGAATATTTTGAAGTCGTGGCATTTTGGAACGAAATATCTTCACAACAAGTGTAGTTACATCTTCTTTATATTTTCTGTCTGTCAATATATATGTGTGCTAATTTGTTTAAAAACACTTTTCTTACTAAAATGTGCCAATTGCTTCTGGGACGATGTTTATAAATTCGACGTTTCTTGTCATTTGACAATAAATGTTGCTAGTAACATTTCACAGCAAACCAAATGCATGTTGCTGGCGAATTTTTACGGCTGTGAAGTTAGTACTAGCCTTAAAAGGGCAGAATACGCGATTTTGGCCTTTTTCTTTTTTTAATTTACAGCGCATCTTAAAGTGAAAGTGAAAATTAATATATATCTTTCTCAGCCATTCAAAAATTTGTAAATATCTCAGTATTCAAAAGTCTACTATCTGTTAAGGCAAAGTCAGACATCAAATAGTCGATCCATATTTTATTAAGGCAAAACAAATAGAATTCTTTGTCGTTCTGTGTTACTAAAGAGATTTTCTGCTCATTTTTATGACAGAAGAACAATTCTACGAAATATTCTTAGAATGGATATACTTCTAATTTTTATCAAAAATCGCGTTGAATAGATGAATAACTCGATATTACAAAATAAAAAATAGTTTTGTTCAAACGAGTAAAATGCTTTGGGAAAAAATTTTACAGCAATACCTTCATTAGAGAAGATATACAGAAAGTAAAAATTGCGAACACCGAAACACAAAGTTGAATGCGCCAGCAACTCCCGTCTGCGAGCTACCATCTTCACATGTTTCAAGATCTTTTCTACACACCTCTCTAACCAATACCTTTCTTCAGAAAAACATAAACCATCAGATTTTTCCTGTTTCAGTATGTCAATCGTTGACCACATATACACCATAACACTTGTTCAGCATTAGAGAGACAACAACACCTCATCCCTGTTCACAATCAGAATTGGTTAAAAATACCATCCTATGTATATATCTCAACCCTTTTTCATACTTTTTTTGTGCATTCATTTTTATGTTATATGAGTGCTGAAATGATATATGTTTTAATTTTTATTAAAAAGTAATTAAACATACAAATAGAATCCCATGAAATGGGTTTGAAAGAGACCCTCGTCAAAAACACGAAAGAAGTTTCTAAAAGTAAGGATGATATTCCAACGTTAAAGATGTATAATTTTCTAATACAGTCTGTGCCAGAAGAAAATAACCGATTTTTTTCTTGTAACTTAAAGATATATTTCGCTCTGCTTTTTGCTGCGAAATAGTCCCACTCAAGGGCTACGACGCCAGTGCTAACTCAGGTTAGAGTCGTTCCAAACTTTCCTGTAAACGCAACCAAACAAAAATGAGTAAGAAGTACGCTAAGAGGTGGTATTTATACGCACGCATTCTTACTCTGCGGCTGCAAAAGTAATTAAAAAATCAAAAAAGTTTGTTGTGATGTGCAATCAGCGGTATAAGGTGTACAAAAATGTTGATGACTTTTCCGAGCGCGGCTTGAAGTGAGTGACGACAAAAAAGCAGGATAAAATGATCGTCCAACTTTTTAAGCTGACTACGCCAAGCACGCACAATTCTTGATAGAAATGAAATATCATAGGTGTGAGTATCAACACCATCGACCGACGACTGAAAGAGGCGAATATTATTATATATATCCTACCGTCCCATATCATCAAATCCACTGCTCTCAGAAAACCACATTTAGAAACAACAAAATAAGAAATTGAAAATGGGTGGGGAATTATGAAAACGCATCTTGCCGGAAAGCCAGTCCATGATTTAAAGCAGCTCGTGCATCAAGTTCGCAAAATCTGAACCTCTTTGTCGGCGAGCTACGCAGAAAAGCTGGATCAAAGCATGCCAGGCTATACTGGACAACGATGGAAACTACACGGCTTATTGAGTAACTGCGACTCATAGTTTTATAAATACTTTCATCTAAAAAGATTTGTAAATATATATCTTTTATACTTCATAAATAATCGCGGTTCCTTTTTTCTGACACAGACTGTAGAACAAAATTTGTATAATAAAGAGTAACGTTAATTCTTATGCAGAGTCATTGGTCTTGTAGTTTGCGCTCCTGGAAATCGTTAGATTTAATATTTGCGTATTTTTTCTAATAAAACATAATAGTAAATTTTGGTTTTTGATTGTCTTAGCTTCTGGGTTTTACGAATACTAAAATTTATATATATCATCAAAAACTGCCGAAGCAGTTTTTTTTTTGTAATATAAAAAAAAAATTTCGAAGAAATTGAAACACAAAAATCACTCGAGACTTTTAAATCGGCTTAACTAATATTCCAAAAGAATTTCTGAACTGTTGTTGCAGAAAAAATTGAACCCAATCAAAAGTGAGGGGTTACTGAAAAATGCGACGTGAAAATTAATCAATAATTTCAATTGGAAATCTTGACAGAAAGTCTGTGTCATATCTTTGCGGCTCGAAAATAATCACTTTACGCTTCAATAAGTTTAACAACAACACTTTTGCAAACCTATTTACAAAGTCAATGTTGGGTAGCCCAAAAAATGCGTTTATTAAAAGAACTCAAAATCAACTTTTCTAACGAAATGCATTTCCATCTCGGTTGCTATGTTAACAACCAAAAATGCCATATATGGGAATCGCAAAATCAGCTCTTGACTGTAGAGAAGCCAATGCATCAGAGAGTGAAAGTTTGCTTCCTGCTTCGGAGCATTCGCCTATTTTTCTTTGAAAACTTCTGCTGCAAAAGCCATTTCGATTGACGGTGACGTTTTGCCTATCAATTCTCGAGGTTTTTTATACGAAAAAAAACCACAAGCAAAAAACTCGAAACACCCCCTTTCATTTCCTACTTTTCCTATCATTGTCCTATTCTCAACAGAGAAATGGTTCATTACATTGCACACAGGAAGAAGGCATATGCAAATACAAATATGTGAATTTATATACATGCGCATATACATACATACATATGCTCACTCAAGTAGGAGAGAGCCAGATGTCGAACCTTGTCGAACACGGGGGCCGATTGTGCCTCTTTGTCGTTCGTTCCGCGCTCTCGCTTGCAGTTCAAGCAAGGTAACGCCGCATGAGCAAGATAACGCCGCATTTTTTGGTGCATGCAGTCGGCTACATCGAATTCAGCGAATCAGCGTGATTTTGAGTCACTTGAAGCTTGAATTTTATTATACCAAAATTTAGTGAGCATTAACAAGAAAATTTTCTAAAAATTCCGATTGAAAATTTTGAGATTTTGATGAAAATTTTTTACAAGGCTTGAAATTTGAAGTTATGCGGGTTTCGTTGTAGTATAAACTATGATTTTATAAAAACAAAAATATAAAAAAGCTTAACAAAAAATAGTCAAATTTGTTATTAGTTAATACTTTGCAATACGCCGCGCTGTTATTATTGTGAACACATCTCTACATCTTAAAAAATTAAGCCTCATAATAGGTATCAATGTACACTAATAACTGCGCATAGAGTGTGTCGATTTTCAAAGTTTTCTTTTGCATTTTGAAGTTAATCTTTCCTAGAAAGTTTCCTTCAACATAAGTTGAATAAACTTACATAAGAGGCGTGTCTATTAGCCGAAATATGATAAAAAATCATAAAATAAAGTTTCTAGCTGCAGCAAATCAGAACTCACTCAATCGATTGGAGTACTGCTATTTTGCTATACAACTTTGAATTTTTTAGTATTATTCTGCATTTATCAAATTTATCAAACATTTTCTAGCATGAAAATTTTTAAAACAAAATAAAATTAAAAAAAAAGTGCTGCTCAGATGCACTATATAGGGAATAAGTAGGCAAGAGAAATATGAAATATGTATGCTCTCTGATTTCTATATCTGTAGATTTTATTATTAAACTAAAACTCTACAAGGCTCTCATCATGCCCGTCCTAACGTATGGCGCAGAAGCGTGGACGATGACAACATCCAATGAAGCAACGGCGAATATCGCAGGCGATGGAACGATGAGCTGTATGAGCTTCACGACGACGTAGACATAGCGCAGGGATCCAGCGCCTACGCTACCTTGGTCATGTCGTTTGAATGGATACAAACGCTCCGGCTCTGAAAGTATTTGATGCGGTACCAGCTGGTGGTAGCAGGGAAAGAGGAAGGCCTCCTCTGCGTTGAAATGATCAGCTGGAGGAGGACTTGGTTTCACTTCGTGTGTCCAACTGGTACCCGTTAGCACTAGAAAGAGGCGAGTGACACGCTATGTTAAATTCGGCCAAAATCGCGTAAGCGGTTATCGTGCCTATTAAGAAGAAGAAGATTTATTATTATGTTGCTCACTGCACTTTCGTACATACTTTGCCTTAATACCAGAGCAGTATATCCCGGATATTTGCTGCTATCTTATGTGTAGACTTGCCCTACCTAATACCTACGTATTAATTCATACCCCCATAATTTTTTTCTCACACACACCCCGTTGCAAAATTATAAACGCCCATACTATCACCAAGAATTATTTTATAAAAATGCAGTTCTTTTATTTTTTGTTTTTTTACCACTAGTTCCCTTAATTATACCTTCTACTCAAATATGAACGAGACGTTATCAATAAAACGGTCCGCGGATGACATATGGCAAAAATAAATTTTTTGTTTTTTGGTAGGACTGTTATAAGCTTACATGGCAAATTTCAGCGTGATATGTCACATAGTTTGTTTTCTGTGCTACTGTAAACAAGTCAAGCTCGAGTGTGTTCTTCGAATTCTCTTTTATGACTTCAGTTGTCTCAAAATGTTTTCCACGGAGCGGCAACTTGAGCTTGGGAAACAGGAAAAAGTCACATGGAGCCATATCAGACGAATACGGTGCTTGCGGAACGATATTAACATTATTTTTGTTCAAATAATCGCGAACAAGACGTGATGTGTGAGCTGGTGCATTATCGTGATGCAAGAACCATGACTTAATGTCCCACAATTCCTTCCTTTTAAGACGAATGTTCTAGCGCAAACGCTTTAAAACGTCTAAATAATATTCAGCGTTAACCGATTTTGCGATTTGTGCGATTTTCAAACACAATTTCCTTTACTTTTCCGATGTTTTCGTCGTTTACTGATGTTGCTGGACGACGTTCATGAGGCAAGTTTTCAACCGATGTACGGCCCTCTTTGAACGATTTGTACCACTGGAAAACACGTGCACGCGATAGAGCAGAGTCCCCATAGGTTGTCTGCAACATTTTTAAGGCGTCTGAAGCCGAAATTTTGTTGGAATAACAAAATTTCAAACAAATTCCTTGTTCAACTTGAATTTCCATCGTTAAATTCGAAGAACACACTCGAGCTTGACTTGTTTACAGTAGCACAGAAAACAAACTATGTGATATATCACGCTGAAATTTTCCATGTAAGCTTATAACAGTCCTACCAAAAATTAAAAAAATTATTTTTGCCATATGTCATCCGCGGACTGTTTTATTCATACCGTCTCGTTCATATTTGAGTAGAAGGTATGTACATGTAGTGAAGTATGGCTTTGAAATTGGCTTAATAAATAGCAAAGATTATTGAGAAATATATTCGCCTATCATGTAATGACTATAACCAAGTAATTTACATTGACTGATACAAAAGGCAGAATAATATTGCAAGCCCGCTCTAAGCAACATTTTTTTTAAACTGTTGCACCTTTTCAATCTTCCTCCTTTGAACCTCCTAGTATGGATTTCATATTAATGAGCAGTACTCAATGCGAGATTGTACTAAGGCAACACAGAGAGATTTCACAGTTTGAGGGTATTTTAAGTCAGTGGAATAACTTCTGAAGAAAGCAACCATTGCAAATGCTTTGGAGATCACATGATCAATAAGTTTGGTGCATGAAAGTTTAGTATCAAAAATAACACCGAGATCTTTTATTTGCCACTTTCGGCTTAGGGTTCAGTGTTTGAATGTGTCGTTAACAGAAAATAAATTTAGCTTCCTATTTAATGTTAAAATGAAACATTTATTGGCATTCAGAAATAAATGGTATGATGAGTATAAATTTTGAAAGCCATCGGGATCCGACTATAAGTTTCGACTATCTATTAAGGGGTTAGGTCTAGTCAGAGCCCGGAAAAAATGATGATCAATCATTTTTCTTTTTTTTTTTTGCTGGTCAATTGCTTTATTTTACAAAAATAAAAACATAACATTAATACATCTTGTTTTGACTTGACTTAACAAAATTTCAAAAACAAAAAAAATGTATATAATAATTGTAAAAGTTATCGCTGTTTGTGTGGAACCCGTTTCTCCAGAAGTCCCTTGCTACTTTCTTTCGAACGCTCCGGAGCGCCCGAGCGCCCTTTGTTAATTATTAAATAACTCGAAAAGTATTTGTCGAATTCACTTAAATTTTCACACAATATTTTTTTGATATAATATATATATGTATAATTGGCGCGTACACCCTTTTTGGGTGTTTGGCCGAGCTCCTCCTCCTATTTGTGGTATGCGTTTTGACGTTGTTCCACAAATGGAGGGACCTGCAGTTTCAAGACGACTCCGAACGGCAGATATTTTTATGAAGAGCTTTTTCATGGCAGAAATACACTCGGAGGTTTGCCATTGCCTGCCGAGGGGCGACCGCTATTAGAAAAATGTTTTTCTTAATTTTGGTGTTTCACCGAGATTCGAACCAACGTTCTCTCTGTGAATTCCGAATGGCGGCCGCCATTTTGATATAATACTTTCAGAAAATTCACATAAACATCCAATTTTTTGAAAATTCTGACTACCCCTAAGCCTTTAAGTTATGTACCTTTTGGAGGAGTTTTATATCGTCCGCAAACATTAAACTGTTTGTAAACTTAAAATGGTTAGGTAAGCCATTTATAAAGAGTGCAAACAGCAAAACCCATAGACCAGCCCGGTGCACCAGACCATGTATTGTTTATGATTTTAGACTCAATAAATAAAATTTTCACTAGACATTTTTTAAGAAACTGGCGAAGAAAAATAGACACCCAAAGAGTAGCCTAGCAATGTTTTTAAAAGTGTTTGTTCTTAGGGCTAAGCAAAAACTCTAAGTCAAATTGACTCTCTGCACACAAATACATGACATCGTACAGCAAATATGCAATTTACCTTTATAATTTATAACAGAGTTACTGTGTATTTTAAATTTTTAAACAAAATATATATACCAACCCAAAACTATAAAGCAAGGAGCTGCATGAAAACACATCAATGAGTGACGGTTGCTTACCAATTTTCCACAACAGAAACTATACATGTAACGCAAAGTTTCAAGCTTTGCACAAAAATTTTCAAAATTTCGACAAAACAGTCAACTTTTTAAGCAGAATTTTTAAATTTTTTGCAGTTTTATAGCGCATTGAATTTTAGTACAAAAAGTACATGTTTCAAGTGACTGCAACTACCGTTGATTTGCGGCATCTTTTTCATGGTGCTTTTTCTTGCATATACAAATCCGAGCGGTCGCGGTAGCCAAATGGGTTGGTGCGTGACTACCATTCGGAATTCACTGAGAGGTCGTTGGTTCGAATCTCGGTGAAACACCAAAATTAAGAAAAACATTTTTCTAATAGCGGTCGCACCTCGGCAGGCAATGGCAAACCTCCGAGTGTATTTCTGCCATGAAAAAGCTCCTTATAAAAATATCTGCCGTTCGGAGTCGGCTTGAAACTGTAGGTCCCTCCTCCAAGACGCACGCCACAAATAGAAGGAGGAGCTCGGACAAGCACCCAAAAAGGTGTACGCGCCAATTATATGTATATGGGCAAAAAGTAAAGTGAATTTATTTGTCAAACTTCGCGGGATTAAAATTTCGCTCTAGTTATTTTTTTCACTGTTAATAACATCTGGGCCAACTTTCATGTGAATGTCATTATCAGTAATATATTTACGCTTTTGTTTACCAAACGACCAAGAGTGTATTTTTCGATTTTTACAATGTCTGATTTGATTCAGCAGAGAAGTGCCATCAAATTTTGTTTGCGGAATGAAATTTCGGCTGCGGAAACGTTCAGCATGTTGCAGAACACATTTGGTGATTCGACCATGTCACAGAAAAATGTTTATAAGTGGTACAAAGACTTCAAAGAGGGTCGAGAACGTGTTGATGACTTGGAGCGCTCCGGACGACCATCGACGTCAACAGATAATCAACACGTCAATAAAGTGAAGGAGTTAGTGCTCAAAAATCGTCGGTTGATTGTTAAAGACCTTTCTAATATGATCGGAATATCAGAAGGATCTGTGAAAACCATTTTGAAAGACCATTTGGGCCTACGAAAAGTCAAATCTCGTTTGGTACCGAAAACTCTCAATTTCTTGGAAAAAAGTCGTCGCGTTGATGTGTGTGAAACAATGCTTTCAGACTATCAGGACAAGCTCAAATGCATCATTACGAGAGATGAGACTTGGATTTATGCTTACGACCCTGAAACAACCGACCGATCAAGCGAATATCGTGCTAAAGGCGAGGCCAGACCGAAAAGAGCACGTCAAAGTCGTTCGAAAATAAAGGTCATGATGACAGTTTTTTTCGATTTTCGTGGTGTGGTGCACTATGAATTCCTTCCACCTGGCCAAACTGTTAAAAAGGAATATTATTTGAGCGTTATGCGTCGTTTACGTGAAGCAATTCGTCTAAAAAGACCAGAACTATGGGCCAACAACTCTTGGTTTTTGCATCACGATAATGCACCGTCTCACAATGCACTCGTTCTTCGTGACCATTTCGCCAAAAATTCCACTCATATCGTTCCGCAATCACCGTATTCGCCTGATTTGGCTCCGTGTGACTTCTGGCTATTCCCAAAACTCAAGAGACCACTCCGGGGAACGCGTTTCGAGTCGATTGAGGAGATAAAAGCTGAAACGAAGATGGGTATACCGGAAATGGACTATTTGGCATGTTTCGGGGATTGGAAAAATCGTTGGCATAAGTATATTTCATCGAGAGGGGATTATTTTGAAGGGGATAAAATTGATTTACAAGAATAAAAAAAGATTTTTCATTTTACAACCAAATTCACCTTACTTTTTGCCCACAGTATATATACATATATATATACAAATAGGAGCTCTGTAATTTGAAGCTTCATGTTCCCAACCGGATGATTGTCGTGCCGAACTCACTTCTCTTCATCGGATTTGTGCAGTAACTCGTTAAAATATCACAAGCCTTTAACTGGTACTTTTAAAGTATATTTCAATCATAATTTAAAATTACAACTCGTATTTCGTTTTTTTTTTTTTTTGATTTTTTTTTCAATCTGTAATACAAAATATTATTTGACCTCAATGTCCCACTGTTCAACAATTTCTTTCCCAGATGCATCCCAGCATTTATTTGTTTTCGTGCTGTTGTCTGGCGTTACTTTCAACACACCGTAACTGCATCCAAAACTCAACAAATAAACACACATTAACACACACAAGTACACGTATGTATGTGTATTAGTTTTAGTGGATCGAGAGCTGAATCAAATGCACCGGATCTCCTAGAAATTTGTTGCCGGCTAGATTGTGTTGCTATAGCACTTAATTGAGTCACTTGAGCGCCGTCCGAGCCAAATTAACTGGGAGTGCATTCCATGGTTTGTTGCATACAGCCGCCGATTAATTGGATACATTTTTTTCATAGCTATAGTTCATAGTATAGGTATTTTAGTTGAAGCATTTACCCACCCAGCTAGTGACTTTTAGTTTGGTTTATATGTATGAAGAATCACGTTTGACATTTTATTCATTTTTTATTCAGAAGTGGATACCAATTTTGTTTCTCATTGCAATAGTGGCGCCATGCTGTGCGTTTTCCAAAATTATTCTTTTAATTTTTCTGCATTTTTTTCGCTTGTTGACATTTGCTATTGATTTATGTAGAGCTTCGTGTAAGAATGTGTGTATGTATGCATGTCCGTTTGTATTTTTTTTTTGTGCTCACCTTCATCTTTGGAATTGTTACACGCACTGTTTTCGTTGGCGTTTAAATGCCTCGAAATTCCATAGAATTTATTAGAATTAAGAAAATAATCATAAATAGAATGGAAAATTAGCCCACACCCGCCGACACTTGTCTTACAATCACTTCGACAAATGCGCTGAAGATGAAAATATTCACATTCACACAAAGCCAAGAAAGAATATGAAAAAAATTATGATCATGGACACATGCAATAACAATAACAATAATGCGCTGAATATGCAAGGAGCTTAAAATTGTATATGAAATTGAATAAATTTGAAAATACTTTTCAGCACATTAATCATTTCCAAAAACTGCTGGGATTAGCGCGTGTCGCGTCATATTTCTCGCCTAAAAGCAGTATTGCGCGTACAAATCAACGCGCAATATACGTATACATACATACATACATATACACATCCATATGTAAATATGGAAATATCCCCCTGCAGCACTGTCATAGGGATGAGCGCCGTCGCTGACCCCCTCTGGCTGGCTGCTGCGATCGATCAACTTAGCGCTATGTTTCTGTTAATGAACCAAGTAAAAAAAACAAATTCTTAGTATATTTTCTATGCTAAACGGAAGTGTGGGGGCTAATGCAGCTCTATATTGAAGTGAGAGTAACTATGTATGTACCTACATATATGTATGTTCATACATATGTGCACACGCTAGCCTTCAACATCAGCAATTTTCTTGTTTGTCGACGGATTTCAGAGATTGTTTATTTTATTAGCGGCCCCCTTTGGCTTCGCGCACCCCATGAAGTATATCATTCACGGGCACAAATACAAGCCATACATACATATGTAATATATGTATGTACGTAGAAATGTAGATCTGCATAAAAAGGCATATGCGCTTTATACTTGTTTATTGCTGTGAAATTTTTTATGCGCCACAGTTCATTTCAAACATTTACAACTTGCCACTTGCTCTACCCCGACTGCTAATAAATTTTAGCTTTTTTACTTGATACAACTTTTTGTACGGTCTCGGTCGCTTCCTCTTTCTGTTATTTTTGTAACAACTTTTCAATTTTCATTGTTGATTTTTTGTATTTAGTTAGCCGCACTCAATATTACCCCAAAAACAAAGAATTTTTATGAAGAACAAAAGGAAATAAATATTTTCTTAGTTCCATAGAACTGCTTGAAGATTTCACACTTAACACTAAAAAAACACACAAAAAAAATACTGTGTTTCAAAATTTATTTTCTTTCTCATTTATTAGCTAAGAGTGTGCTAATTGTTTTGTTATGTTCGTCTATATCTTGGAATCTGTAAATTATACCTTTTCATTCGCCATACATACAAATATTCATATGTATACATCCACTGCCCTTCTCATTGACACAAATTTTCTCTGACACCAACGATTTAATGATTTCATTGGCATATTTGAAAAACAATTTAAAATTTAGTTATGGACTTAATTAGCTCGCATAGTTCGTCGTGCTGGTCTGATACGCCCCTACTTCCCTTTGGATGTTTTAACTGCTGGTATGCGCTTCTTTTCCCCTATTTTTTCGTAGTATGGACTGGAATTTCTGAATTATTGATTTCACGGTGCATTTCAGTAGATATTAAATGTACAATGCATACTAATTGGCAAAAGGCGACATTCCGACTGCGAGTAGCAAGCAGCGGTGGAGAGAATTCAGAAGGTCTGTCCAACATCAGACCGCTAACCGATTCTCAGAAATTTCGAAGGAATCAGCCGATTTGCTGATGCTCTGGGGCTTCTGAAGGCAGTTTGTACTTATAAATACGTGAGAAATGAGCATACAGAAAAAGCCAAATTTAGCAAGTAAAATATTAGCAATCAATATAAATTCAATATTAAGTAGCATAATTTAAATTTTTTACAAAAATTAACATCTATGAAGATTGTTCAATTGGAATGCCGGCTTCTGACCATCCACTGAGTCCTCAACAGATGAGAAAAATTTTAAACCATCTGCAAATAGCAAGGAATCAAAAAAGAAAATACCTTTGCTTATGTCATTGATAAAAATGACGAAAAGAAGTGGCCCTAAGATACTCCCTTGGGGGGTACCAGAAGTAACAACAAAGCGAGTCGATAATACTCCATCAATTTTTACCACCCACCATCTGTCCGTCAAATGAGATTTGAACCATTGCAGAAAAGTGTAGTGAAAACTCAAGTAACCTAAGTTGTTTACTAGAATCTTGTGCGACACTTTGTCAAATGCCTTAGAGAAGTCAGTGTATGCGCAATCAACTTGGCGCCCATTAGAAAACGAAGAAACACAAAATTCGCTAAAAACAACAAACTCAGTAGGTAGATTTATTGGTTTAATTAAATACTTAAATTTTGTCCTTTACAACGCATTCTTTCATAAAGATTTGTTAAAAATAATCTCAAGAGAAATTGCCTACACTGATCAATTCTAGCTGAAAGACCGTCAGCACCTGTATGTCATCTTGTAATGCCATCAGAGATGTGCAAATTGCCAAAATTTGGAGATGAAGATGATCTCGGATGATCAGGGAACGCCACATCAGCCTTTGACAAAATTTCAAACCGACTACGGTTTGATGGCTTTGATGTCCGTTAGTGCTAAGAATATAGTTTTTGAACATCAAACTATCTATGGACTTAAATTTCGTTTGAAAATAATTATACCTATTTTACAAAAAAATACTGATTACTACTTGCTTTAAATTTCTTGAGACATTTATTTTTAAGATTTTTTAATTCGCTTACTGTACCAAGGTGATTGGTAGCGCTTCTTCTTTTACAGGAATATTATTAAATATATATATTTTGAAATACAGTAGGTTCTGTTTTTATGCGGTAGATACGTTCCGCAAGAAACAACATAAAAAAACAGCATAAAAAAAGCTACTAGTTCTATAGTAAAACTATAGATACGTTTCAAAAGTGCTAAAACCGCTTACATCTGAAATAATGTAATAAAATCGCATAAAAAAGGGCACTAGTCCCATATTATAACTATAGATACGTTCTATAGACCGCATGAATCTGAAATAATTAAATAAAATCGCATAAACAAAATATTGTATTTTTGAAAATTATATCTTTATTTAAGAAACGTCAGAATCGAAAAATAAATTTAAGTCAGAAATAAAATCAGACAATACCCACCTGTTGCGCGTTCGTTTAGGATTTGGCGTAAAATCACTTTCGTCACTTGAGGAAATGTACACGTCTGATCTAGATAGTTATGCAGGCGGTTCCATACTTGTAGGGTTAGCATTTCTGATGTAATCTGTGATGAGTTTTTGCTTAGCTGGCTTAGAATCTTGTTTATATGTACAATTCCCGATAGGTCGACATGCATTTTGTAATTAAAAAAAAACCGCACTATTTCAAAACCGCATAAAAAAACGCCGCATAAAAACAGAACCTACTGTATTTATTAAAAAATTCTTGCGCAATTGATTTAAAATACAGTAAGAAAAACAGCTGAAAATACTCTATCCGTGTTTAATGACAGAGGACATTCCTGAGCGAAGTTGGTGTTAGCTGTCACCCATCAAACGACGGCAAAACAAATTTCAGACTGATTGTTGGATTAGTTTGGGTTTGGCAGCTGTTCGAGTAAGACGTGTTTCGTGATTTTCTCTAAGATGGAAAAAGAGTAGAATAGTTCGGTAATTCGCTTTTTGTTTTTGGATGGAAAATATGCGAGGAGATAAAAGAAGAAGTCGATGCTGTCTATGGAGACGCTTCGCCATCTATGACCACAGTTACTCGTATATATTGGTTCAACGAATTTAAACGTAGGCAGCCATCCGCTTGTGATGAGAAGCGACCAGGACGCTCGGCAGACGTGGTTACCGAGGAAATCATTCAAAAAGTCCACCATATGATTCTCGGTGATGGACGATCGAAAGTGCGCGAAGTAACAAAGACCATAAATGTTTCGACCGGAATGGCAATTAACATTTTACATGATAAGTTGGCGATGGGTGCGGCGATTGCTCAAGGTCGACAACAAGTGGAAGCGGCTGTTTACTTCGAAGCAGTGCTTGGAGCAATTTAAGCGAAATCCGAAGGAATTTTTGCGTTGTGTTGTCACCGCTGATGAAGCCTGGATTCATCATTACACACCAGAAACTAAGCAACAGTCACAACAATGGATTTCTCCTAGTGAATACGCTCCAAAGAAGGTGAAGACAGTCCCATCGGCCGGAAATATCATAGCGACGATTTTCTGGGATGCGCACGGTGTCATCCTCATAAATTTTTTAGAAAAAAGAAGAGCGATCATTGGACAATACTACAATGGGTTATTGGACCGCTTTCACCAATGGAGGAGACTCGGCCGCATTTGGCGCAAAAGAAGGTGCTGTTTCACCATGATAATGCACCAGCACATTCATCCGGAGTTGTCGCCGCCAAACTGCATGGATTGCAATACGAATTGCAGCCGCACCCCCCGTATTCACCCGATCTTACTCCCTGCGAGCTTTTCTTGTTCCCTTGTTTGGTTGCGGAACAACGAGGAAATCATCGTCGAGACAAAAGCGAATTTGGAAGGGGTTAAACAATGGCCGAAGCGTTGAGAGAAGTGTATCTTTCTTAAAGGGTAGGGGTAGTGAAAAAATTTCTTTTTTTTTAAATGGTGTCTTCCACCCTCGTATTTACATGCTCTTTTATTTTTCTTTATCATTACTGACCGTAGCATTTCTTTCCAACAGTTAAGAATGCTAAACATGCTGATTTCGTCAGTAAATTCCGCATTTTAAAAAGGCTGATTTTCGGCATTTTCAAAATTATTCCTTTTTTTATATTTGTACTGATATTATAATGTTCACTTTCAATATTTATTTATTATTTAATATTTATGTTGTATTCCCCTTCTATTGCTAAAATTTGTTCCAAAATTCAGATTCTTTCTCACCAGCGCCCATAAAATAAATTACCATAAGGGAAATCTAAAGCAAAATGGGTTTTATGTAAAATTAACGACGTAAAACTTTAGTCGTATTATGTGAGCAGCTCTACGCAAAAGGCTTTACTGTCACTATTTTTAACAGCACTAACGTTGTTGCATAAGGTGGCACAAAATTAATCACCCTTTCGGAAAATTTATAATTTTTGCAAAAAATTTTGAGATTCTGTTTCCATAAAGTACAATGAAACACTTTTTGTACATATTTAGTTTGCGCGATAATTTGATGAAGGTATCGAGAAAAAGAAGAGAAAAACACAACATACATAGTTCACTCGCTTATGCAATTTCGCCTATGGACATATTTTTGATTTCGCTTTGCGTGAGAAACTTCATACAGCTGATGATTGCTCGCAGGTTTTCAAATTCTATTTGAAAGTGCAACTCTCAGTTTTTGGAATACAAGATTTGTGATACAATTACAAATGCTCCAACATGTCTTTTATGAGATTCAGTTACGACGCTGGCACTGGCATCGAAAGCGAAAGCTTCACATACTAAAGAAGTGGCGGTCGGCGTTTGGTCAGTGTAGCATCGCTTTTGCTATTTTATAGCCACGTGTCATAAAATTTTATTTTATAATTATCCATAATGTGCTCTTGCTACATATTATCAGATTTTCATAAATTTTTTGTACAACTTTGTATACTCAAAAACTTCATTAATGCCAAAGAATATGAAAAATTTATCAAATATAAATGCGATTTCATTGGAATAAATTCTTGAATTTAATTTTAACATAAAAAGTGTGTCACTATGTGACTGTTAAATTTCACCAATAAAAATTAAGTGCAGTTTATTCAAATTATTATTTTAATTTACTCATAAATACAAAATTTTGAGTAATGGTTAATAAAACGGCATTATATATACACACGCACATACATGTAGTATATGTCTATTAGTGTACAAAGCTGTATTTTTTTAATATATCACTCAATTTTGTACACAATAATGAAAAGGCTAAATAATAATTTTCTGATGGGGATGAAACGAAAATATCATAAGCTATTTTCGAAAAAATTGCATTTAACTCTGTTTCAATTTTGCTTCGTTAATCAATGTTACTTCGTTCTCACCTGAAAAACGGCTGATTAGCACAATTTTGTTTTTCACAGTTTTTCACCATCAAGAATGAAACACGTTTTAAAAGGATGTTAGTCAACATTCTCAACAATAATTATATTTGAGAGTATTTTTAGTTGGGGATACGCGACAAGTTCTACTTTGGTCTGGATCATTATTCGGAGTCGATATTCTACGAGTAAAGGGTGTTTTTTTAGAGGTTAGGTTTTCAAGTTGGCACTACTTTTTTCGTAGATGGTCTTTTTGACAGCTGTCACTTGATTTATGCTCAGTTTGGTTTGCCATTTCATAATGAATAGACTTACACCTGAACAACGTTTGCAAATCGTGCAAATTTATTACGAAAATAATGGTTCGGTTCGCGCGGTTCGAAAATAATGGTTTTTGTTCAGCGATGAAGCTCACTTTTGGTTGAATGGGTATGTCAATAAGCAAAACTGTCGCATTTGGAGTGAACATAATCCACAAGCCATTGCTGAGACGCCGTTACATCCTCAAAAAGTCACTGTTTGGTGTGCTCTATGGGCAGAGGGAATCATTGGTCCATATTTCTGTAAAAATGAAGCCGGCCATAATGTTACAGTCAATGGAGAGCGCTATAGAGCCATGATTAATGGCTTTTTCGTGCCTGAATTGGACGATGTTGATGTGTACGACCTTTGGTTCCAACAAGACGGCGCTACATGCCATACAGCCAACGCAACAATCGATTTATTGAAGGAAACTTCTGGTGAGCGCATTATCTCGCGCCGTGGACCTGTGGCGTGGCCTCCAAGATCGTGCGATATAACACCGCTGGACTATTTCTTGTGGGGCTATGTGAAGTCGCTTGTCTACGCAGATAAGCCCGAGACGATTGACGTCTTGGAAGAGAATATTCGGCGCGTTATTGCTGACATACGGCCCCAATTGCTGCAAAAAGTAGTCGAAAATTGAGCCTCTCGGCTGGAATTTATTCGAGCCAGCCGCGGCGGCCACTTGCCCGAAATCATTTTTAAAACATAATGGCAAACCCTTATTTTTATAATAAAGCTAAATTCTTGGCCATAACATTAAATTATATACGTTTTATTTCATCTTGAAAACCTAACCTCTAAAAAAACACCCTTTATAACTATCCAAAAGTCACTCAAAGTTCTCTTGAATACTCAGATCGCAGTAACGTAGAGAACTTATGGCATATTTTCGAAATAAATATTTTAAACATACGGAAATTAGTAATTAATTTTTAAAGTCGCCTCAAGAGTATTAACAAGCGATTTAATTAAGATTAACCAAATAAATATCAGTTCTGCGCAACTTTTAAGTAAAAAACAACATACATAAGTAAAAAAGTGGCACTGTCCATTTCCAAGCGTCTCCGTGTGTGGTACTAGATAACAAAACAAGAAATTTGAGTGATGGAAATTTGTATTATCATTTGCAAAAATTATAAACCTTCCTATGGGGTAATTAGCCACATCGCTTATGAATTTGTTTGATTTAAAAAATTAACAGCCAGCGCAAATTAAATATTACTAAAACGAGCGAGGGTAGATAAAGTTCGTTCAGGACCAAATTTAATCTTTCTTACTGGTTGTAGTAATTTTTATTAACCGTGATTTTTAAATTAATGTCGAATTTTTCAGACTGTACAGCTAACTTTCTTAGCACTTTTTGTTTAGTTAATATATTATAGAGAAACAAAATTTAAAAAAATTAACAAATGCAAAAAACAATGTATATAAATAAAAAAGATATTAAAAAAGTTAACAAAAAACTAATACAAACAAAAAAAATAAAGAAGAAAATTACAAAAAAAAGCAATAATAAATAAAAAAAACTTAAAAAAAAAATTCATTAATTATTATTATTGAAAAAATTTGACTTGATTCCTGCATTTTGCGAAATGCTCAACACTACGAAAATGAGAATAAAAAAGTTGCCGAAGCGTATATACCCTATAAAGGTTCGAGATATTCGAGAATTCACTACCGAATTTTCAAGAGAAACCGTCACTTCAGTTTAAAAAATTACCTCCAACGTTTGTTTTTCTTTTTTCTTCTTCGTCCAGCCACGTATTAAGATTTACGTATTTCCCAAGCCAACAAACTAATCCTATAATTGTTTACTATTTTGTTCTAAATATAGAAAGTCCTATTGTCGCTTTTGTTGTAAATTCTGTTCTTGTTGATTTTGTCGTTGTCATTGTCATTTAATTTGTTTTCCTTTCTTTAGTGGTTATCTTATCGCTTTGACATTTTATTTACATTTGGCTTAGAGTTTTTTTTAACATTTGTGGTGAGCAAAGTGTACTATGTCAATACATATTTATTGTATATGAGCACATATTTACATACTCTTATGTCTACATGCATTTGAATACATAGGTATTTGTGTAAAGTAGATGTCACTGATTTACCTTTTGTTGGTTAATGTCAATGTTTCGAGGTTTCTCTAATTTATGAGGTGTGGATATTAGAAATGAATATAGTGGCTGGCACTGTAAAGCATTGCCTTATGATTCATACATATATACATACGTTGTAGTTTTATATAAACATACATCTTGCTTTTCCTATAAGGCTCCATGAGAATCTTACATTGTTGAATACAGTGCGAGTAATATAAATCTCTATTAGTTCCTCCAGGACCCGATCCACTTTCTCATTCATATCTTTAACGGATTGAAATCTTATTCTTTGGAATACAATGTTTCTCTTAGGAAACAGATAGTTATGTATGTATAAGTCGCTCAGCGCTAGAATAAATGAAATAAGCACATAATCTAGCACTGAGTGCGATGTTGTGCTTGGCTGGAACCCTCCTGAGACGGCGCTTTAGTTGGGTAGAGAACAATTAACCCCTTCTTCCTCAATTCGTGAAATTTTCTCTTTACTCCTCCTACTCATAGCTCAGCATGAGCGTAGATGTATTAATGCTGACTTAGTTTGACATTCAGAAGCCACGATAAAGGTGAAAAAATCCCTTCAATGTCGAAAAACGCAACGTCATCGCTTTGAGTTTTGCTTATTTTTTTATCGGTGTAATTTAGTCTATGAATGCACAAGTTGGTTTTGCAGACTACCAAAGCAATTTAAAACACCAATCCAATATAGTAAACAGCAAATTGAAAAAGTCGTTTAATTTGCTTATTCGTGCTTTTTTTTTGCTTTGAAGTTGAGGTCTTTCAGTAGAGCATAGATTGGAGTTTCGTTTCACGATTTTTATCTTTTCCATTTTCAGTGGCATCCAATGCATCCAGTATAAATGTCTTTCTGACACGTTTTTGGTTAAACGTGAGAATTTAAGGACAGTTTTACAAATAAAATTTAAGTCGAAATTAAACTCTAATTTTGCCAAATACGCTAAGTACAACTAAAGGTTTCTTTCAATTATATTTTTATGAGACTTTGCAGGCGGCCGCCGTAGCCGAATGGGTTGGTGCGTGATCACCATTCGGAATTCACTGAGAGGTCGTTGGTTCGAATTTCGGTGAAACCAAAATTAATAAAAACATTTTTCTAATAGCGGTCGCCCCTCGGCAGGCAATGGCAAACCTCCGAGTGTATTTCTGCCATGAAAAAGCTCCTCATAAAAATATCTGCCGTTCGGAGTCGGCTTGAAACTGTAGGTCCCTCCATTTGTGGAACAACATCAAGACGCACACCACAAATAGGAGGAGGAGCTCGGCCAAACACCTAACAGAAGTGTACGCGCCAATTATTTATTTATTTTTTTTTTGCACAAAGTGCAAAATATATGTATATATTTTAAAATTAAATGAAACACGAATAAATCGTTAAAGCTCGTCATAAAATCCATATGCTAAAGTTTTTTAACGCAGTGTATCCGGCTAACTGAAGAAAGAAAGAGGAGAATAAATTTCGATCTACAAGAAATTGATTTTTTAGTTATGTTATTTTACATAATTGCACTTGTATTTATTGGATTGGCAACTAAGTAATTGCGGATTTCACTCATTGTTTGTTTGTTTGTTTAACAGTAATAGAAGCCCCGTCAGTGTAGGGCATATCACCGGTCGTCTTCATCTAGCTCATCTAAAGGTAGGCCAAGGAAACATGCTGTTTTGACGGGTTGGGTCCAGAGGGAGAGGGGTGTTAGAAAGTCGGTTTTAGAGGGCACGTGAAAAGGTGGTTAGCGTCGGGCGGGGTACCTTCACATGCGGGACATACATATGTTTGATAGATCGGGGTCAATTCTGGATAAGTAGTATCCAGAATGTAGTTGTGCCAGTGTTCGGATTTATTTCCAATGGCAGCCGGTTCTAC
This sequence comes from Anastrepha obliqua, assembly GCF_027943255.1. NCBI lineage: Eukaryota > Metazoa > Arthropoda > Insecta > Diptera > Tephritidae > Anastrepha > Anastrepha obliqua. Next base: position 115,067,059 of record NC_072892.1, read on the forward strand.
GTTACCGGAATAACTCAGGTTGTTTGGGTGGCTTCAGTTGAATTTTTAGGTTTGCAGACGTAGTACAAATGTAAAACAAATTTTGCTATTTGATAGTTGGCAATTAAGCTGTCAACCAGTAAAAAAAAGTGGTTGTCTTTAAAGTCGGTGTACTGACGATAGCTTAACGCGACAACGTCATAAGGAAATACTGATGTAATGGTTGCAATTTTCAAAACAAAATTTTAATTTTATTTGTTTGATAGATATTTTGTATGGATATAGAGGAGGAGGTAAATGGAGTCGCAATGGAATTGATCAAGTTACATTTACAAAAACGTGAAAAATGACGAAACATTTATCAAATTCATGAAAGATATGTTCAATTTCGATTGTGCATCAGACGTTAATAAGTCAACAACACTAAGAGACAACTTCATCGATTTGCCTTTTTCAAGACACATTACACTCGAAACACCCCCTTTCATTTCCTACTTTTCCTATCATCGTCCTATTCTCAGCAGAGAAATGGTTCATTACCATGCACACAGGAAGAAGGCATATGCAAATACAAATATGTGAATTTATATACATGCGCATCAGAGAACTGCACCGACTCAGTGTAAAACATTCATACGCTTCAAATGAACAAAAAAACAGGCCTTTGCGTTCAAACGATCGAACTTGTTCAAATAAGTTATTGTCATTGTTTATTTCAGCTCAATCAAATCATGTGCTGCGTTTTAGCTCTCCGATGTTATCACCAATCGTCTTCATAGCAGCCGTTTCGGGTATTTGCTCGTTCGGCTATACATTCATTTTTTTGAGCAAGAATAAAAGGGCTATAGAGCCAAATGAGCCGATTTGAACACGTATGATCCCGCATGAGTTTTTGCTTGTAACTAACGATAGCAAAGTAAAAGCAAAATTTTAAAGCAAAAACACTATATTTTCATATATGTTTTTTTTTTCTTAAAACTTATAATAAAACACGAAAGAAAATAATGTAAATAAGGAAACATTGCTGAAATCAACTAATCCTTTCAAATACGAAACGCAATTTACAGCGTACATTGTACGCCAACGCTCGTTTGCTCGAACATGTGCTATTTACAATAATGACAATTACTTCTTTGAACAAGTTTGATCGTTTGAACGCAAAGGCCGATGCTAATTTCATTCAATGCTGGTTTTTGTTTAATGATTAGATTTGAGCCGAAGACATTAGATCATACGTGTTGACTGAGCTGAACTACGCGTTCGCCTGCATGAGCTGACTGCACTTGACCAAATATTTTGGTTCAATTGACTGAATGTGAGCAAGAAATTTAGCGTATGAACAACTCAAGAAAACAGTGAGCCATGCAGGTCTCTGATGCGCATATACATACATACATATGCTCACTCAAGTAGGAGAGAGCCAGATGTCGAACGTTGCCGAACGCGTGGGCCGATTGTGCCTCTTTGTCGTTCGTTCCGCGCTCTCGTTTGCAGTTCAAGCAAGGTAACAGCGCATGAGCAAGATAACGTCGCACGAGCAAGATAAGGACGCATGAGCAAGATAACGATGCATTTTTTGGTGCGTGCAGCAGGCTACATCGAATTATAAGACGTTATCACGTCAAACATTTTTTGATCGGTTGCGTAATTTTCGTTTCGCATTCGTTGAAAAATGGAAAATCAAAAGGGACATTTCCGCCATATTTTGCTTTTCTATTTCTCCCAAAAAGAAAACCGCATCGCAAGTTCATAAAAAGTTCTGTGCTGTTTATGGTGACGAAGCCTTAAAAGAACGGCTGTATCAAAATTGGTTTGCCAAATTTCGTTCTGGTGATTTTTCGCTCGACTATGAAAAACGCTCTGGTCGTCCAGTTGAAGTTGATGACGCCCTAATCAAAGCAATAACCGATTCGGATAGTCACAGTACAACACGTGAGATTGCAGAGAAGCTTCATGTATCACATACATTAATTGAAAATCATTTAAAACAACTTGGCTATGTTCCAAAATTCGATGGATGGGTTCCTCACGAACTGAAAGAAACGCATTTAACGCAACGCATTAACAGCTACGATTTGCTAAAGAAACGTAATGAAAACGATCCATTTTTAAAACTACTGATAACTGGCGATGAAAAATGGGTTATTTACAACAATATCGAGTGGAAAAAATCGTGGAGCAGGCCAGGTGAACCAACTCAAATAACATCAAAAGCTGATATTCAACCTCCTCCTCCTATTTGTGGTGTGCGTCTTGATGTTGTTCCACAAATGGAGGGACCTACAGTTTCAAGCCGACTCGGAACGGCAGATATTTTTATGAGGAGCTTTTTCATGGCAGAAATACACTCGGAGGTTTGCCATTGCCTGCCGAGGGGCGACCGCTATTAGAAAAATGTTTTTATTAATTTTGCTTTCACCGAGATTCGAACCTACGTTCTCTCTGTGCATTCCGAATGGTAGTCACGCACCAACCCATTCGGCTACGGGGGCCGAATACATTACAGAATAAAGTTATTTAGTTCCATGGAAAAATTGTCTTTGATTTTCTAAAAAAAAATCCGTAATTACTTAGTTGCCAACCTAACATTTTTCATTTGCTAAAAAACAAGAAATATTATTGCAGCGAGACAGCGGGTAACGGGTTGACTGGCGGTGATCAGCTAATCCACTTTCGTCGGACAATTGCGACGGAAAACACTATTGCAACGGGCCGGTTTCCATTAGACATTTTGTAGTGATCTTTGTTACTCACACCTCATCGTTACAAAAAAATAACTTGCATTTAAACTATTGAAACTTAGCAGGGTTTCTTGGGCAAACCGAGTATTATTTGTTTGTTATTTGCCTTCTGTTGCTTGGAAAGCAAATAAATTATCATCAAGTAATCAGAAAAGCAGCTCCAACCCGTCGGTGCCGCAGAAATAACTGGCGGGAAAAAATCCATTCCCGCTGCAATTCTGTACGATTTCATGTTATTAACTGTGTTCTCATTTTGACAGCGGGTACCTGTCAACCTGTTACCCGCGAGTACTTGTCAACCTGTTACCACGGGAACCTGTCAACCTGTTACCCGCTGTCCGCTGCTATTCTGTTCAAGGGGTAATGCGAACGAAAGCTATGGCTAAACCGATTTGTTTACAGAAGCGAGAGGAACTGCTAATAAGAGAGAAGGCTTTAAGTCAAAGAGTTGTTTAGAAAATGGGCTCTCTTTTATAGCAGGGTCAGTTCGTCGATTTAATAATTGCAACTCGCATACTTACTAGTTTTAAATAATCAAAAATGGGTGTAGTAATGATATACTCAAAATGGATGCAGATTGCAATAGTTGTTGAGATTGTTTAAATTGCTGGCTCAAATTATCCCACAGGGAATGAAATATTATATTGGCATACTAATGTATGTACTTACATGTACACCTAATTCTGTTTCTACACGGTTTGAAAATAAGCAAACTTTAAATTTTTTACACGATTTTATTCCTTTAGCACGTTTCAAAAGGCTAGGGGGTTAAATTTTTTTGGCTAAATTTACTTTTTGCGAAATATGTTCATAGCACAAATTTAGGGGAATTCCCTTTTAGTGCATACAATCAAATTTATTTGTGACAGCAACTAGAATTTGTTAATATTTTCTGAACTATCCATGCAATCAGACGCAAACACGTCCAAAAACGAACTGTTTATAGGCAAATTTGATTTTCCAACGTTACCTTAAATTTACTTTTAACGCATTAAGCCAAAAAATATTTTATATTCATTCAGTTATTTATATTTTGTTAATTTTGTTAAATAGTTTATGTATCCCTAAAAGAAAATGTCGAAAACTATAAGAACAAAACTAAAACGTAAAGCCATTACTTTGGAAACCAAAATTGAAATTTTAGATCGCCTTCGAAATGGAGAAAGCTCAACATTTCTAGGCAAAATGTTCGGTTGAAACGAGCCGCAGAACTGTAAAAAAAATGAAATTTCAATTAGGCAGTCGGTGATTTCTGGAACGAAACTATCTACTAAAGCTTCAAAGAAAAACTTGAAAAAGCACTCACAACATGGCTTGAAGACAATGCACAAAAACGGATTCCCGTAGACAGACACAATATCAAACAGCCAGCTTTAAGGTTTTATAAGATGATAAAAGACGAACAACCGTCTACCTCTACACAATCAACTCCTGGGAAGAGCTACTTATTTTCTCCTAATATTGACAGGATTTCTCCAAAGGCATGCGCTGCATAACATAAAAATCAAGGGCTAGATTTCTTTTGGAGACCAGAAAGCTGGCAAAGAATTCCCACTAAAACTTAAAAAAATAATTGCCGCAAGTGCATACGGTCCAGATCAGGTTTTTAATGCCGACGAAATTGGTCTATTTTGGAAAAAAATGCCGAGAATAACATATGTGGTCAAATCGCAAACGAATGCTGGTAATTTTAAAGCTGAAAAAGATCGAGTCTCATTTTTATTTTTCAGTTACGCTTCTGGACATCGGATGTTAAAGCCTCTGCTTATCAATCGGGAACTTAAGCCTCAAGCAATGAAAGTAGTCAATTATAATAGCCAATAAAAAAGCATACAGTTTTCAAAGAATGGTTCATTAAATATTTTGTGCCAGAAACTAGAAAATATATGAATGAAAAAGGCTTAGAATTTAAAGTTATTCTGTTGTTAGACAGTGCACCTGGGCATCCTCAGTTGGAACACGAAAATGTACAAGTTTTGTTCCTGCCACCAAATACCACATCCCTAATCCAACCACTGGACCAAGGAATTATAGCAATATTTAAAACTTACTACATCAAACGAACATTCCAGTAGATTTTGGACACTTTGGATAAATATAAAGCGCATACATGGTTTTTACACACGTTTTCCTGGAACCAATTACCGTGTAAAAACAGAATTAGGTGTATATAATATTGATGAGCCAACAGTTTTCCATCTGTGGATTAAATATTCGATCCCATAAACCATGAGTTGATAAAAAGAGCCCAATAGCAAGGGATATGATCTTATAAACATCGTAAGTGCACTTCTTATAACTATCACATAGGTACATTAAACATTTCTCATTAAAAACAAAATTCAATCACTCTCCAATTGTGGAACAAATCAGAACGAACACTACAAATGGGAGGAAAAACACGTGCTAAGTTGTGAAGATTCTCTACTTTATGCAAAATACATATTTATGTATTTAACCCACTCACAATTTATATTTTTTGTGCATAAATATTTCCAACAGAAATATTTTCATTGGGTGCTGTATGGGACTTGTTTGCATACGACCTGCAAAAGAACAACAGGAAAGCAACACTTTTTACACAACACTTACGTAGAAAGCAACATTTTTTTCTTTCAATTAACATGAATATGGGTAAATATGTTTGTAAAGCACACATTATTTGGGGCATATAAATAGAGTCATTAAAGTTAGCTAAAAGAAACATTTGGCTCAATATACATCTGTACATAGTAGGGATGCTAGTATTGGCGAAAAATGTTTACCTCGGATTTCGGGATATTTTTAAAGTAATCCCGAGATGTGCTCCGCGGGGATATCGCGCACTCATAGCTTAAGGCAGAGCAAAAAACAGAGAAACAGAAAATTTAATATTCGAGTAAATCTTACCCGTGGAACAGCAAAAGCCGCATTATTGACGCTTTTAAGCTAATTGTAAAAATATATACTTATATAAAAGAGTACATACAGTCAGCTTCAAAATAAAGTTTCCTCCTATTGATATGTTTTGACTGTTCATTAATTGACTTGGTAATTTCAATTAATTTTTATAAAAACATAAAGGGCTTTCCAATAACAGGTGTTATGAATGAATGGATTGCGCTATCGAGAGATGATTCACGATTTTCTACGGCCGGAATTGGATGGTATTTATCTGGACAACGTTTATTTTAAACAAGACGGCGCTACGTGCCACACAAGCAACGAAACCATTGATCTTCTACGGGAAAAGTTCCCGGACCGTGTTATCTCTCGAAGAGGTGATCACAATTGGCCACCCAGATCTTGTGACTTAACACCTTGTAATTTTTTTCTTTGGGGCCACGTGAAAGAGAAGTCTACGCCATCAGCCCACGTGAGGCTATCGAGGACATAGGGCAGCCACTTTGCAATTCGATTATGGAAAATTTCATGAAAAGGATATTGCCCTGTAAGCGTGGTCGTGGTGGTCATTTGCCTGATGTTATTTTCCACTATTAACGGCATACCTTCCTCTCTATAATGAAATAAACATCCGACTATTTATATTAAAAAATAACATTTTTCTTTGAATATCAAAGTAACACCTCTTATTGGAAAACCCTTTAGTTCATAGTACTACAAAAACCATGTGAAGCAAAGTTTTGCACTTTGTATAAAATTTAAAAAATTCGGCAAACTTTCATCAAAATTTCAAACTTTTTGCACAGAACTTCTAGAAAAATTACAGAACACTAAATTTTGGTACAATAAAGCGCAAATTTGATCGATAATCTTACTGATGCTTGAACATTTTTTCATGTGCATTTTCTTCATTTAACGCCTACTGCACACTTTTTATATGGACAAAATCACCAAACACCGCAGAAAAAAATCAGTGTGATTTTCTATCTAATTAAAACTTGCACTTTATTATACAAGAATTCAATGATCTGTAAAACTGTATACCCGAAATTTTTTCTAATTTAGTACAAGTTTCTCGGAAATTGAAAAGCTTTTGTTGTAATGAAATTTTGTAATAAGCAAGTTTTTTTCCAGCTCGATATTAAAAATTGTTCAGAATCGCGGGACTAATGCAAGCTAATTCCAAAATGTTGGGGACTTGATAAGCATGATGATACCGAGATTCCGGGATTGCCTTCTCTACTACATACATACAAATATTTGAATATTAACATGAAGTTTGTATTTTTACTACATAACTGTAAATTTATCTTGAATAATTAAACTGAATATAGCGAACTGCAAGCAGGGTTTGTTTTGCCTTAATGAATTATATTTCGGAATTGTCAGATATAAATGTTTATTATAATAAATTGCTGGTGTACCTGTAAATCATCAAGCATAATTTTGTTTGTATGGCGGTCGCCGTAGCCTAGTCACTGATTGCACGTTGCTTCCAGAAATAGAGGAAAGTATTTAGCGGTCGCCCTCGTGAAATTGAAAAGTGTCAGAATTCCGGAATTTCCCATATTAATCTTATTAAATCTATGTTATCGTACTCATTGAAAGTAATAATATGAAATTTACCGACATTTGTGTTCCTTTTGGTGAAAAATAATTTCACATGTTTTTATAATTTTTTAATTACCCTGGCTAAAGGAATTACAACTTTTGTCTGATGATTGAGGTTTATCACTTGGTATTTCCTAATTTGGTGTCGCTGATTATAAATATATATATATATATATATTTGTGGAACAACATCAAGACGCACACCACAAATAGGAGGAGGGGCTCGGCCAACCACCCAAAAAGGATGTACGAGCCAATTATATATATGTTGTTGTTGCCTTGATGTTGTTCCACGAATGAAGGGACCTACAGTTTTGTTTGTATTGTTTTTTATTGCTCGTTTGCTGAAAAATTATAAATAAAAGGTATTATTATTGAAACTTGACATGACATCGTCAAGACGGGTTTGCGTAAATCATCCGAGTCAATTTTGTTTCATTTGCGAAGAGTGTATGTTTAAAGAATATAGATTAAATGTGACACCGTTCGTATTAATTGTCAACTGAGGCTTACAAAAACTACTTTGATTATCCGAAGGAAATGAAAAATAAGCTTGGATTCCCCGAAAAGCGTGTAAAATATGCGTTCAGTTTTTACGATTGTGGACAAATAAGAAAAGAAATAGATTTAGGTACGAAGCTGTCATGGTCTGGAAGGAACCCATGAACCACCACTTCGATGATTATTTTTGTTTGGTTAACAAAATCGGCATTAATCGGAAAAATCTAGCTAAATGGGAATATCCTGGCATACAGTCGGCATATAGACGTCTTTTAAGCCGTAAGATATCAATTGAACCTCAAGCTAGTCCATCAAAGGAGGAGCCTCTGCATTTAAAGGCGAACACTGACTGTTAGGATATTCAACCAGGATGATTTAAACGAGCTTATCAGGGATTAGACTAAAAGAAAGAAACTTAATAACAAAGGAAACTAAAATTTCTTTTTACCGCACAAGAGAACAAAATCTTCTGAAATATATTCAAAACGGAGTCTAAAATGCGTTCTCTTGCGCAATGGAAATAAATTGGGGTTGTTGCCTATTGCACATTCTACTAGAAAAAAAGAATAACCAACTGTTGTCCTGGTTTTAGATAAAACTAAATATGCGGAACACAACTGACTAATTTATGTCGACTTAAAAATGATAAACTTCCTTCTAGGCCAACAAAGTGGTTAGACAAAGTATACCTGTGTTCTTTGCTTAAATGGGTTTATAAAACCATTTGTAAAGGGTGTTGACAAAAACGGAAATTGTTATTTCTCCTATCAAACAAATTTCCAAAACTAAGTGTGGAAAAGATAAAAGATAATTTTACGGACTTTATGACAGAAATCGAGAAAAACGCATAGAATAAGTTTGTTTTTCTTATCCAAATTTTTTTGGGGAATAAAAAAAGTTCTAATTATTTCCAACATGGAAAAACTAATGAGCCACTTTCAAAGTCTTAGATATAACAGGAGCATCAAGTGATACCTTCTTCATAATCACCTCGACTATATCCCAGCCAATTTTGGGAATCACAGTGAAGGAGAAGGAGAGCGGTTCCACCAGGACCTTCGTACGATGTATGAATGCTATAAAGGCTACTGGAAGGCACACATAATGGCTGACTAATGTTGGAGCATTCAAAGCAGCTCTCTGCGTTCAGCTTTACAAAGAAATTTAAAAATTAAAAGAAAGTTTTTTTCAACTAAAGAACTAAATAAAATATGATTATCTTTAAATATTAATGTTTTTGTTATAAAAAGGCTTGCGTGTCATATTTTTTCAACAACTGAAATTTCAGTGTTATTTATAGGTTGCAATGAGTCATTCTAGGTTAGAAAAAAAGACTTTGCAAGGTGAAGTCGAAAATAAACACGACTGAGCTAAAATAGAAACGACAGGAGCTTTGTTCTGATCACTTCGAGCTTATTTATTCGAAATAGTCCCGTCTGGCCTCGATACACTGTTTTGCGCGATCTTTTAGAATGAGTGTTACAGGTCATTGACCGAAATGTCCTTCAGGATGTCGGTAAAAGCCTTTTGGGTGACCTCTACGGACGCAAAACGTTTTCCTTTCATTGCAAAATGCAATTTCCTGAATAGGTAGAAACACAGGGAGTCATATCAGGCGAATACGATGAGTGACTGATAGTTAAAATGCGATTTCTAGTCAAAAAATCAGTCAAAAGAGTGGAGCGATGAAATGGTGCATTATCATGCAATAAGCGACAGCTTCCTCCTTCGCGGTATTCAGGTGGAATTTGACGAATGCGATGCAACAAACGCTTCAAAACGCCGAGATAGAAAATTGCATTGACGGTTTGGCACGTTGGAACGAACTCCTTGTGGGCAATTCTATTGGAATCGTAAAAACAAATGAACATCGACTAGATTTTTTACTTCTCCAAACGCTATTTTTTGGATTGTGGCTCATCTGGAGCCTTCATTCGGTACTTTGACGCTTAGTTTCAGGTTCATGTTGGAAGCACCATACTTCATCACCAGTTACAATATTGTAAAGGAAGTTCTCGTCTTTGGTCCACAGTTAACTTGTGCGGAATGAAACGTGCACAGACCTTTCGAAGCTCAAATGATCAGTTAAAATGCGATGAATCGATATTCAACTCTGATTCTATGAATTTCAGTAATAGTTTGTGTTCATTTTTGATAAATTTACGAACAATTTCGATGGACTTTTCGGTGATTACCGATTTTGGGCGGCCCATATATTCATTGTTAGTACTGTCCTCACAACCATCTCTAAATCGCGTAAACCATCGCCATAAATTTTTTCATCAATTCAAATGTTTCGGTAAAGGTTCTACCGATTTTAAAACAAAATTTGATATTAGCTCTTTGTTCGAAACTTATTTTTGTACCGATGGCAAACACATGCTGACACTTTAGACGCAATACTTCGCTTTCACTGAACCGAATGCCACCCAGCTTTCACAAGTCAGCTAGGGATGTAACTTCCAACGCACTAATTAAAAAGATGGTGCCATCAAAAACATTTTTATGACGCCAGTCTTATTTATTTTGGACTTCCCCTTGTATATTCTATATATTGTATATTCTATATATTATATATTATTATTATTCTATATATTATATATTATTATATTTTTTCTACTTTCTATATTAACTGCCTCTCCTACCATAACTGCCTCTCAATTTTCGTACTAATTAAAGATATTATCTCTTAAAATTTGGGGGGTTCGAAGTTGACTTAGGAGCTATGCTCTGATGGACCTTTCATAGAATTTTAAGTAGAACCCGAATATGTTAGGAACGATGTGTGGGTATGCGCCTTGATGTTGTTCCACATATGGAGTGAACTGCATTTCTATGCCGCCTCAGAACGACAGACGGTTTTTTTGTAAAATCTTCTTCATGACAACAATGCACTCGGTGGCTTAGTATTGTCTGCCGTTGTCTTCGGCGTTTCATGTCCACAATGGGACTTGAATCCCTCTCGAATTATTTTAGTATAAAAAATCGGCTCCCTTAGAATATACTTTTCTTCTGCGGTAAGCGGAAGAAAGACTGACTTACTTAATTAGTAAATGTATGCATTTATTTTGAAAAACAGTTATGAGCAAAAAAGCGGAAAATATAATACTTTCAGTTAATTTCTTTTTTTATTTCAATAAAAGAGAAACGGAACGACTGTGGCCACGATTACTTCAAGAAGTATAAGTTTAAGCGCATTAGTGCTCAACCGAAATTACCTGCCACTCCATCCATTCATTGAATGATGTGTTCGCAACGCAATAAACTTTAAATGTCCAATAAATTTGAACTCCACTTTGCAACTAAAAAATTCATACTCGAAGTACGTACTTTACCCCGTCCGAATACTAGACCAAATTGAATTTCGCAAATCGCCTGCTCTTATTTCGCGCCTTTATTTCTGCTTTTCCTTTACTGATTTTTCTTTTTCTGTCTTGTTTTTTTACTTACTCAATTTTATTTGTTAGTTGAGTTACCGCCATGAAATGAAGAGAGAGCCATTAAACTAAGAAAAATTCTAACGGGCTTTTGTTAGAAGTCAACCAAATGCCAAATACTGCCGGAGCTCCAACCGTCGCAAAACCACCACATACTTGTAGTACCCTACCACTCGCTAGTCGGCACCTCTCTCTGTTTGCTATTGTTACGACTTTTGCTATTGCTTCACTATTTCCTTCTGCATACTTCCAACTGTTGTTGTTGTTAGCGCATTTGCGACGGCGTGTAGGGTGATTGTCAAACCCCAGCTGTTTGCCGCAGCCGGCTGAAATGATCAACTGGGGAATCGTAAAAGTAATGAAAAATTTTTGTGGTCGAGTGATGCCATTCAAAATGGCAACAAATTTTCTCCATTTCCTCGCTTTTTGCACCAACAATTTTTTATTGTTATCGTTCTCGTTGTCCATTGTTCGAACCTTGGGTGAGGGGGTTAAGGCATGTGCTTTGGCAGCTGCTGCTGCTCCTGTTACTCGCTTTGTTGGCTATCGAAAGTTTATTAAGTTTCTAAATTGCGCTGGAAATGGAAATATTATGGCATATTACATGGTCGTATAGATTTTTGATAAAGTGATGATAAGCCGCATTACCAACATGCTTCAGAATGGCATTTATTTAACATAAAATATTCCGATTTTTTTATTTGGTGACTTTTATGCGACTTTAATTTATTCAAGTGGCGTGTCATCGGTTCAAAATTATGGCAATCGAGTTCAAATTTTTCGCTAATATGACATCAACAACATACATACATATACTAATATAAATTTTCGCTCAGCATTAAAATAGTTGGTTCCATAAAGCATTCAGTATTAAACATTTTATGTGCATATATTTCATTTACATATGCATATACACTTACGGACAAAATAATAGAATCGGGTTATGTTGAACAGTTTCTACTGTTTTCCTTTCGCTTATTTTCATATTCAATAATTTTGTATAAAAATATAGTTATTCTATAACAAATATATATAAATCAAAGTTTCAAACTTTGCACAAGATTTATGAAAATCATAAAATTAAAAAAAAAATTAGAAACATTTTTATAGCCCATTAAATTCTAATATAGTGTAAAGTAAAAGTTTGAAATGTCTCAAAGTTCTCGTTGCTTTTTGATGATTTTTTCAATGGCGGTGTTGCCAATTTTCTCCATATAACCTAGAGTCAACGTTTTTTTCGTGATGAAAATTTGTTGATCATTTTTAATCTTCTAAAAGGTTTGAAAATTTGATTTATGTACAAGTATATGATATTTGTTGTAGAGTAAGTTATATTTTTAGAGAAAAAATAATATTAATTAGAATTAAAAAGACAAACGAAAAGCAATCAAAACTGGTCAAAATATCTGTGCAGTCAAACTTCTCTGTGACGAATTCCAAAAACCCTGAAAATTACCTATTTATATAGGAAATTCATTTTATAAAAAAAAAAGAAAAAAAATTGCGTTCTTTAACAATTTAATTTAAAGTAAGCAGTATTTTGGTTGAACAACATTTCCCAACTTCTCCTGAGCAACGAAAAGTTCTAATATCATTGAAAGAAGTAAATAGAGTATTTTTCACTTCCTGATAAGTACGAAAGATTTTATTGTGTGAATAAATGGTCCCAAATGTAGGTATCATCTTAGTAATTTCGTCTTCAACTGAATCTGTAAATACGAGTATAATAGAAAATTTATCACAAAATTTCTTAAACACGGTTTTTCTCATTCTTTTATTTATTTATTATTTTTTTTTTTTTTTGTGTATACCTGAAATAGCTCAGATACACATACTCTCAAGATCAATTTTTGAAGAATATCTTCCACACAAATCCTTACTTTCCCAAATATGCGAAAAATGAATGAAGAGGTGAAAAGAATTCAAGAATATTTTTTTTTTTCATAACAATCTTTTCCCAAAAATATGAAAAATATTAATTTTAATTTAATTTATTTTTTTGAACTAATAGATTTATATTGATTATCTAATATGAAATGAAAAGTAATGAATTTGCAATAATTTCCTAGTTAACTTATGAAAACTTATAAGTTTAAAAACAAAAACATTGGAAAAACCACCAACAAGCATAAAAATACTTCAGCCAAAATTTTACATTTTTACTCTACGCCTTCTATGAAAGACGTTGGACGTGACTTAGAAAACTAGTTTTTTTTTTGCAATGGGTTTTTGTATATTTTCTGTCTGAACTCCGAGGGAGTGCACACCCATATTTTTTTCATTCTGCTTCTGGGATATTTTCTTGTTCGTGAGAGCATTGTGTAATACGCTGAATGAGGAACCGCAACTACCGAGGCAATGTTTTAATTGTGCTTCGACAAGCAAGATGCGCTTTCATTAAGGGGGAACACCTCTGTGAAAATTAAAAAAAAAATCGATTTTTTTTTTGCATAAATTGTTAGTAAAACTACTCAAGAAAATGTGGTAAAAATTTTAAAGCGAAATTCGCTTTATTCCCGGCTTTATTATTCCGATGCTTTATTTCAAACGCGTTTTTCTCGAAACGACTTTTTTTGATTCGGTGGCAACGATTTGTCGAAGTCTAATGAACCGATTTTAATTTTCTTTTTTTCCAAACGTTTTGGTATAGCATTGGCTATCGTTGTTCATAGCCGATTTTCAAAATTTTGAAAATATCTATTTTTTGGGCCTGTTGAAAATCAAAAAAATGGTGAAAAACACACATCAAAATTCAAATCACCACCATTTTGTCAAAAAAAAAAATAAAAAAATACGAGTACGTACAACGATAGCCACCATTGTGTAGATTAATAAAATTTTTGGCTTTTTTGATATCAAATTATTATTCATTGCTGCGTTTATATACATAAATTTGTAAATTTTCAATATTTTTTAATAAAAATTTACACCGACATAGTTTACATATATATATATATATATATATATATTAGGTCGGGTCGATTTAAAAATCGCTCATTGCTCTGTGAAAATCGTATTCTAGGGATCAAAATAAGAAACTTTGCCGAAGGAACCATACCTCTAAAACGAATTCTGATGTCCCCAAATTTGGGTCGAACTTTTGAGTAGGGGTAAATTTTGAAATATCCCACTTTGACCCATTTAGAGTGCTCCAATCGAGTCCAAACGTATGACCGACCCCCCTAACTTTGGACGATCCAGCCATGACAGTGGCACACTCCCCTGGGGGGTTCCCCATACAATCATTTCAAAATATCACCATTTTTGGCCTTTACATGAAAACCCAAATTGGGGGACATCAGAATTCGTTTTAGAGATATGGTTTCTTCGGCAAAGTTTCTTATTTTGATCCCTAGAATACGATTTTCACAGAGCAATGGGCGATTTTTTTGCCTCCCCACAAATCGACCCGGCCTAATATATATATAATATAATTGGCGCGTACACCCTTTTTGGGTGTTTGGCCGAGCTCCTCTTCCTATTTGTGGTGAGCGTCTTGATGTTCTTCCCACAAATGGAGGGAGCTACAGTTTCAAATCGACTCCGAACGGAAGATATTTTTATGAGGAGCTTTTTAATGGCAGAAATACACTCGGAAGTTTGCAATTGCCTGCCGAGGGGCGACCGCTATTAGAAAATTGTTTTTTTTTTTTTAATTTGATGTTCACCGAGATTCGAACCTACGTTCTCTCTGTGAATTCCGAATGGTAGTCACTCACCAACCCATTCGGCTACGGTGGCCGCCAGTAGTACCATTGTAAAATTCTGTAATTTCTGAATGTTTTTTATGAGACGATATGTTTACAACCTTGTTGTCTGGAAATGTTGAGAGTAGCAGTCTGGGAAGTATCACTGCAATTTTCTACGAAAAATTTATAAAGTACCTTTGGTTGTAGTTGTAGTCATTCTTCAAACTATTGCCACCGTCGATGCCGTCAATTATGTCGTCATGCCCTTCCTTTTCCAACCACCGCAAAATGCGCACTTTTTGTTGCTAAAACAGTAATAGGTAACTAAGGAACGATGTAACATAAACCGTCGCGGGTGGCGAAAAATAGCAACGCAATAACTGAGTGAAACCACATAAAATACGTTTAGCATAGCATTACGAGAAGCTGCGAATTAAACATAGACTATGCGCCCTTTCCCAGTACTTTTTTGTTTCAAATCTTCCATTTGTGTTATGAACTATAAGAGTTATCCTACGATGAAGGTAATGAATAGACCTCGAAATACTACTTTCAGCTTCCAGTCATAGAATCGCTTGCTAAAGTAGTCTCTACTCGAACAAATCACCAGATAGTTTTAAATGGTGAGCGTAGCTCGAATGAATGAATGAAAATGAGGTGTGCACTTCGACATCGTGGTCTTTTGGTCTGCCCTGTAAGTGTAACATAAGCGAGTCTTTGTCTAATTTAGCGAAATACAATAACACAATACTTATGAATTAAGCGAAAACTAGAGACATCCTAAAAGGACTACTCACGCGCTAATCCAGAGCTGTTACTCGTGCCACTTGGTACATTCCAAAATCAATTACTTGCTGTTTGCCTATTTATTGAGCCCATATAGCCGAAAAAGATAAAATTAATTACTTACAAAAGGCTCCTAATTTATTTAATTTTGGTTTGCGGAATAAAGAGCTTTGCAACATTTTAATTCAATTTGATTGATTAGTATTTTTGTTTTTAGAAAACTGTTATCTTAAATCCGAATTATAAACAATTTGCCATTATCAAACTGTGCACATATTTTAGGAGGAAAGCTTTAATTTAAAAATTTTCCGCGTAGTTTGCGTGGAGCGAAGATATGTATGGATATAAAATGTGCGCATACACAAACTTGAATTCATGTGGTTTTCGTAGGAAAAAAAAAATTATTAGAATTAAATGAGGAATAAATAAGGAGTCAAAACTTGTAAATAAGTCCCAGTTATTTAAGGCAGTGTCGATATAAATATAAATACATACATATATTCAGAGCAAAACGTCCCACTTGTGACCAGACGTTTTAATCGCAAAACTAAAATGTATTTGTGTTTAGAGCATTGCATTGCTCAAATTGAATTTCAATAGGCGCCGATTAAATGCAAACGCATTGTGGGTACACGTGGCATGTATGCACTCGTAAGTATTTGTTAACATTTAAATGGGCCGTGTCAGCTGCCATTGACTGCGCGTTTATTTGAATGTTCATCAATGAATGCTGCCACCTCAGAATACTGAATTCCCATTCGTGGCAAGTGTTGATTAACTTTTTAAATGGCATTGGTGTAATTATTCACATCCGCATATAGTCACGTCTCTTGGAGTGAAAATTCAATTAAACACCATTCGAGCTATTGTATGTTCGTATTCAATTTTGAAATTTGTTCAGGCGTGCACTACAATTTGTGAAGCAATTTGCTGGCGAATGACATGCAAACAATTTTGCACCAATATTGTAATTTGTGTTTACAATATGTCTTTAAATTATTTGACTGTTTTGCTCCTTGCGTTTTGATTTTATTCAAATTTTACTATGAGATTTTTATTTTTCCCCCGATAACGAGACATTTTTACAATAAAACAGATTCTCATAAAAAAAGAATATTGGGTTTTTAAATGCATGACGTTGTTAGTTATAAAATTATTCACCACTAAACATTTATTCTTTATAAAGGGTGGTTAAGTTTCAAGGGCCGGTGTTTTTTTGTTTAAGAAATTATTGTCATTTCTATTTATTACGATAATATTGGTATGGCTTAATTACGTATGAAACAAAATATCGGCCAAATGGCAACGCGGCCTCGGCGGCACACCTCCATCCGATGGTCGAAATTTTCGATGACGCTGAGGCATAATTGAGGTTCTATGCCGTCAATGTGTCGAATTATCTCATCCTTTAGCTCTTGAATTGTTGCTGCCTTATCGACGTACACCTTTTCTTTCAAATAACCCCAAAGGAAGAAATCCAACGGTGTCAAATTACATGATCTTGGCGGCCAATTGACATCGCCGCGACGTGAGACTATTCGGCCATCAAATTTTTCGCGCAAAAGAGCCATTGTTTCGTTAGCTGTGTGACAAGTGGCACCGTCCTGTTGAAACCACATATCGTCCACATCCATATCTTCCGGGCCATAAAAAGTTCGTTATCATCTCACTATAGCGAACATTATTCAAAGTAACTGCCTGACCGAGAGGGGTGCAATTGTTGGGCGCGACGACGAGTTGAGGTGGACGGCTCTTCAACCACACTATCGCGAACAGCAGCAATATTTTTTGCAGTACGAGCTGTACGAGCATGCACTGGTGTTTTCACACCTCCTACAGATCCGGTTTTCTCAAACTTTTGCACAATTTTTCCGATTGTACGCACATTTGGACGATTAAATTGACCGAAAGAATCACGAAGTGCGCGATATGCATTTTGGTTTGAACGCCCGTTTTCATAATAGTCCTGAATAACTTTAGCGCGTTGCTCGATTATGTATCTTTCCATGGTTCAAATTGAGTTAGTCTGAAATTGAAAAATGTCAAATGAAATGCAGAAAAAAACTTGACGTTTATGTGTGGTTCACATTCAACATCAGCCCTTTATATTAGTCATCCAATTTTGTGTTTGAATAACTTTTCTACAAGAAAAAAAGTGCTTTTGAGTGATGAAAATCTCAAGTGTCGAATATGATTGACCTACGATTCCCATTTGCAAAAATTATGAGTTTTTCGATACGGTGACTAATTTTGCGCCACCTATGTACATAAAAACGAAACTAAGCATTCTCCTTATCATGAAAACCAATCATCACACGTACAAGCTCACCTACTATTGACCAAATATTGATCAACTAAAATATATGAACAAAATCAAAAAACCAACAGAAATTTTCAAATATATTGCTGTGCGAATTTAAAATTTAACTAAACCACTGCATTTTCTTCCAGGACCACCTGGCGCACCTGGCGAACGCGGTGAATTGGGCCCGGCAGGACCGGCTGGCCCACCCGGCGAGAAAGGACCGCGCGGCAAACGCGGCAAGCGGGTAAGTAATCCAGCAGCCAAAATGTTGAACTGCAAAATTTTGTAATTAAATTTCCTTATCGCTTTTGCTTTGCTTTGTATCGCGAATTATGCATACATTTGGGCGTTTGATTTGCTGTTGCGCCGCTTAGGGATTGCGTGGCGTATACGCAACAAATCTTAAAACGCCGTAGTTCTAGCATACGTACTTACATAACTAGATATATGCAAATGTGTGTACAAGTTTGGATGAAATTATGTAAATAAATATAAATATTTGTAAAGTAGAAAACATATTTACGCGTGTAATGCCTGAAGTAGCTTAGTGCATGGAATATGCGAGTACAAGTAATATATGGTATGTAGCTGGTAGATACTATAGGACACTAAATATTGTATGTGTATGTGTATGCTTGTAAAATACATAATTTTTGAGAACGAATGCACAATGTTTCAGTACGAATGTGTGAGGAATAATGCGTCGTCGTGTAAAAAATGTGAAACTGTGTAAACATGAAAATGTATAGATATATGTATGAATATGTTTGTATGTGCATATAAATCCACAGTTAAAGATGTACATATGTATGCAAGCGTATGCACGACTGTACCTTTGCTGTACTTTACATGCTGCTGCGAAGATTCTTAAATCTGACAAAGCCTGCGCGACCATCTTAGCTGCTACTACCACCTGTGTATGTGATGCGTTGTTATGCCATAACGCATATGTATTTAGTATACTCCCTTGCATGTTGACTACCTGTTAAGCTTAACACTTTCGTCACATTAATATGCCAAAGGCATATAGACCTTCTTACATTATCAAGCCGCCATTTGTCCTCATTACCCTAATAGCCCGGATTTCATTTAGGGTTGCACACACATGTACATACTTACATTTCATATATAATATATTAAGGCTCTTAAGTCGCTCATTTGCACCATTTGCACTTACAAGCATTACCTCATAAAATGGTATACTTTCCTCTGTTTCATATTTCCAAAAATTTTTTACTGCTTTTCTCACATGTTTCCTTAGCTAAGCTGCCGCACTCTCCTATTGAACTCCCTTAATCATCTTTTCCAGTTTAACCTATTTTCGTAAATTGTGAGAAAATATATCTGGGAATGAAATTATGTGTGCTTGTTAACGTAATTGTCGTACACGTTGTCGCGACATTATTGGAGTCATATTTTAGGCATTCATCTATGTCTATATGTCCGTGTGTATATAGTTTTTGTTTTTGTTTTGCGTGGGTATTATTATGTTGCAAGTTACTCTCGGGGCGTCGCCCCAGGCGCAACCAAGATTTGTAACAGCAACGTAACCCACTATTTATTCCAGCTCGTTTATCAGTGACTGAAGGACGAATGTTGCCAAAAGTAATCCATACTCACATAGGTGTACACGTGTGTGCATAAGTATTTTCCTCTACGTATGAGAGAACAGTGAATTTGAAGTCAATTCAAGTAGCTTCAGCTGTTTGTAATAATCTTGTTTGGAAAATAATACGAGCACATATTACAGCTGCTGCAGTCTTACGGATACGAAAGACCGTTAGATGCAATAATATTTTGACGCATTTTATTGTCGAGCAAAGAATAGTCTTCAATTGAATTCTCATTGTGTTACGCGATCAAATACTTTCTTTCTTTTATAAGAATTATCTTCTTATCAATTATTATCCATAAACTTATGGCCTCTAATCAAGTGAACCGGACTGTAGGCTGCCGATTTATACGACCTATAGTTTCAGCTAGTTTATGTGAACCGATTCAGACAGTCCTTGTTCACATAAACGAATGGTTCATGCCCTTATCACTATTAATTCGTACTTCTACGATTTCTCCTCAAATGCAGAGTGTTGACAAAATATAAGCACACCACTATTTTATTATAATATTTGTTAAAATTGTTGTTCGTACTACAACAAAAACCATGGTAATGGTAATGGGAATGGTTGTACGGGTTAGGCCATGGCCTTTATGCAGTGCGACCAGATTGATCTATTTTCCGCTTCTAAGTGCTTAATTTTAATTATTTAGTATTGCGAGTAATCGAACCAGCTCCTTAGAAGGGATCATTTGTAAGTTTTCATCCTCTAGTAGGTACAAGATCAGGATGCTACGTCTCCTGTAACCTAATGCTTCACAATTGGCGATGAAGTGTTCCATGGACTCCTCTTCATCTCAGCAGAACCTGTATAAACTAGTGCTAGACTATTCTATTGTACTGAAATGTTTAGTGTAGGTAAAGTGAGCCTGTAAGTGCTCCGTAGAGTACTTGCAGTCCCTTTTCAGCAAGGGTTAGAACAGATTTTGCTCTGTTGGTATTAAAGCTCAGGAACTTTTTGGAGTGATTAAGGTCGTCTGTAAAGTTTCAGTATTTTCAGGTTCTAATTGGATCCAGTTTTTGGTTTCCTGTTTTAGGTTGTTTTTATTAAAGCCGAAATATGGGTTTGGTTCTTTCTGCCCCTCTTTTGGCATAAAAGTTTGTTTTCTCGTTTCCTTCGTGTCCCTCATGTCCTAATACCCAAATCAGGGAGACCTGATTAAGACCGGATTTTGTTAAGGCTTTGAGGACTGATGGACTGTCCGAAAGTATTTAAATTTTTACTTTTTCGAACACTCTTTTGGATACGATTTCCACTGTTTCCACAGTTTCCACTGGAAAATGATATCTGTACTCAGTGTTAGAGATTTATGTGCTCTAGGGCCCACTATTCCTGCTCCTGCCCCCTGAAGCGTTTTGGATCCATCTGTATACCATTTTCTCTTTGTTTTTATAAAGCTGTTATATGATTGCGCGGCCGCCGTAGCCGAATGGGTTGGTGCGTGACTACCATTCGGAATTCACAGAGAGAACGTAGGTTCGAATCTCGGTCGGCAAATCTCCGAGCGTATTTTTGCCATGAAAAAGCTCCTCAGAAAAATATCTGTAGGTCCCTCCATTTGTGGAACAACATCAAGACGCACGCCACAAATAGGAGGAGGAGCTCGGCCAAACACCCAAAAAGGGTGTACCCGCAAATTCTACATACATACATACAATTTGATTTTCGTTTTGGCCATCATTTTAGCGCTCAGCTCCCAAGGTTTACCCAAAAGTTGTTTTGTTGTCCAAAATTTTTTCGTTGCCTTTTCTATTACTAAGTTGAGGTTGTAAGTTTTTTTCCAAGATAATTCTTAGATATTCAACCTCTTCCTTTAGTGGTATCTCTATTCCATTTACTACCAGAGTGGGTTTATTTAAAATCATTTTCCTATAAAAGGGGATACTAGTAGTTCTGGAAGGGTTTATTGATAATCCCCTTTTGCTACACCATTCCCAGGTTGTATTTAAGGCCTCTGCATCAAATCCTTTATGGTCCTTTCATGGTAGCCTTTAAATAATACAGAAATGCCATCTGTATATCCTGTTCTTTTGTACCCTTTATTATTTAGGGTTTCTACTAGATTGTACAAAAACCATATAACGCAACGTTTCAAGTTTTGTCAAACTTTTAACTTTTTAACCAGAATTTGTAAAATTTTTCTAGGTTTACAGTTTTACACCTCATTAGAATTTTTACCAAAAATCGATGGTATTTTGTTGTCACTTGAAACTTTCACTTTATTGTACTAAAAATTTTGTCTAAAAAGTTGAAAAATTTGATGAAATTTTGTACAAAGTTTGAAATTACGATTTATATGGTTTTTCTTGAAGCATAAACTATATTTTCTAAAAAAAAGATTTTCATTCCTAAAACAAGACTTTCAATCCTTGTCAAGAAATTAGCATACCTTGGCTTCCATTCCATATTTTTCCGTTGGTTAGAGTCTTGCCACTTGAATCGTAAATGTATGGTTGTTGTTCACAATCATCAGTATTATTCTTTTATTGTATCATCTGGAGTTCTGCAAGTTAGTATTTTGGAAATATTTCCTATTTATTTTGTTTATCGATGACCTAAAAGCTATTTTCATATGGGAAGTTTTTACTTTATGCTGACGACCTTGAAATTTACGCCATTGTAAAAAACTCATTTGATTCGCAAATGCTCCACAATGAGTTTGATAAAGTTCTTTCTTGGGCTACTAGTAATCAACTGTTTTTAAATATTTCGAAATACTAGCAGATTAGTTTCGCCAAGTATTTTTCTCCTTTAACGCCATCTTATTTCTTCTATTTCATATTCTAAAGTGGAATATACGAAAGAATGAGTAAATCCTTGATCTGGAGGCTTTATCATGCCTGTAGCATAACTCGAATTGAACATTTCCGAAAATTGTTTACCGGTTTTGTTCTACCTTCTCCTTGCTCTTACCAACCCATACCCTCAAACTATTCTTATTTCAATTTGAAATCACTGCAATCTCGGCGATCTATCTTGTCTTTATCTTTCGTATTATATTTTATTCAATGTGTTGCGGATTCCCTCTCTCTTCTTGAGCGAATCTATCTTAATACCCCATCTATAGCGCTTCGTAATTTAAAGTTTCTCCATATTGGCTTTATTATAAGGGATCTACATGCAAGGAGAGCACCCATCGTGAGAGCTCTGATAGAATTCAATAATATCTGCAAATCTATTGGGATTGTCTTTGTTTCTGCTCAATACTCTTTCATTCAACTTCTTAATTATTCCTATAAATAATTTAATACAAAAACTTTTTATCTATTTTTGTTATAAATATATTTTCGTCCGACCTAATATTATTGTTATATTTTTTGTTAAAATTTCTGTATTATTTTTTAAGACTATTTATTTTTATTTCAATAAATAAACGAGAATTAAAACAAAGAATTATTAAAATTAAATTAAACACTTGACAATAACTCAAAATTTGCCAATGAGTCTTAGTACTCTACTTATTTAACGCAGTGTAGTTTATTTAGTGACTCGTCTACATGCTTTTATCTCTGTGATCATTCAAGCAAAATCGGCATCATGGCACGAAGAATTTCTACATATGTAGTGAACATTCTCTGCTGTCAGTGTATTAACTCAAAAATAGGAAAAAAGAGCATACCCTAGTATGTGTATACGATGCACGTATTTAAGACTCTATTACAAAGCCTTGGAGAAAATCGACAGAAAGAATGAAAGAAACGTGCGACAAAAATAATGAAACAAAATGATTACAAGAAATAAATTGGCAACGAGCCCACCGAGAGTTTCAGCAAGCGGCAAAAGCTTACCACCAAACAACCCAACGCCGAAGCGCAGTACCAGCCAAGTTGTCGCCGACAGCAAGTGAACAAACGGCCAAGTACGCGGGCGACTACAGCTCAACCCTCCACCTGCTGCTCAGCGCTTGGATAATTCCCACGGGCGATATAAGGCTACACAATATTTACGGATTTATTTGCAATTGATGAGGCTGAATTGGCGAAGTTTCGGCAACGAAGTCAATGCCAACTAATGACGTTGACAGAAACTTGTCCCTTCACATAGTAAGGCATCGATTATGATGACGAGGCTGAGGAAGATGAATATGATGACGATGAGACGTAGACTATTATGCGTAGAAATATGAGACAGTTGGTCAATGATTTTTAGCGAATTTTCAGCAGCCAATAGTGAGGACTTAAACTATTTATTCGGGCGTTTATCAAACTTTTCTAAGTGACTGCGATGAATCTCTCAATTGATTGGCGTGTCAACATTCATTATTATATTCGGTTATTGTGAGGACAAAGTAGGCAACAAATATGGTATTTACGAGTACGTAAAGGTGCAATCAAGTAATTTTCGCCGTTATACCAGGTGCTACACCTAGAGTTTGGAAATTGAAGAAATTTGTGTTCCATGTTTAATGAAAAAATTTAGTAGTTCGAATACTAAAACATCAATTGAATTTCAATTGAATTAAATTTAATTTAAAACTGAAAAATGCAAATTAAGATGAGCAGGGGGAGTACCTACAAGCGTCATGGCCGACTGGCTTTTCGCGTGACTACCATTCATTCGGTCACAGGTTTTACCTACATTGTGGACGCCATATGGGAGAAATAAGATGTTGCTGTTGACAGTTGACCCTCAATATGCAGTAGCAAATCTTCGATTGCATTTCTGGTATGAAAAAGAGTCTCATAAAATCCCTTTGGCCTTCGGCGGTGCTCAAGTTGTACAAACTCAAGACGCACATTACAAATTAGAGGGAAAGCTCGACCAACTACTAAACAATAATGTATACCCCAAGGCCATATATATGTATGTATAATACATTGGCGATGCCAATCCCGCGATCCCGTCAGTCGATATGCCGGTATTTATCATGTGCCGCAAATCCCGCGATTTGTAATATCGAATTGAAAGAAGTAAAAACTTATTTATTAAAACAATTGATTACAATAAAAGCTTGTCAATTGCCAAGCAACTCAGTATAATCTACATATTGAAGCTTTACGCTCTATAGCTATGCATTAACATAAGTGCGATGTAACGTTACACATAATGATCGAAGAAGTCATCATGATCATTGTTGGCGTGACGTTCTGGGACGAACCTTGGCTTCCCTCAAAGACTTCTACCAAGAATCTTGAACGTTTGCAGACATCCTTTAGTTTTTCAATCCAAAGATCTTGGCGTCTCATTAACTGTATCAATCGAGGTTTTCCCTGGGCGACTCCTTTTAAAGGACACATACAGCTTACTATTGAAGATCGTTTTTGCAATTTCATTTGGGGTCATACTCAGAACATGTCCATGCCAAATAAGGGCACCCGGTGGTCTAGAGCACGAAAATTTCACCTATTTTCACGATTTCTTTTTTTTGCCATTAAAAATTAAAAATACGATATTTCAACTTTCCGTGTTTATTACTACATCTATGCATTGAGCATACACATTTTTTTTAAACAATATTTATTGTTATGTCATATGTCAATAAATTATATATATACATATATAATATAATTGGCGCGTACACCCTTTTTGGGTGTTTGGCCGAGCTCCTCTTCCTATTTGTGGGGTGCGTCTTGATGTGGTTCCACAAATGGAGGGACCTACAGTTTTAAGCCGACTCCGAACGGCAGCTTTTTCATGGCAGAAATACACTCGGAGGTATGCCATTGCCTGCCGAGGGGGACCGCTATTAGAAAAATGATTTTCTTAATTTTGATGTTTCAAAGAGATTCGAACCTATGTTCTTTCCGAATTCCGATTGGTAGTCACGCACCAACCCAAATATTTATTTATCATAAAATTAGTAAATGCTTGCACTACTGGGTGTGTTTCATAAATATTTTTCTCTGAAAGGAATTAAGTAGTTTTAAGTAAAAATATTGCTTAATGTTTAAAAAACACATCGCAATAAACAAGTGGATTAAAAAAAAACAAAATTTGTGCATCTGTTACACGACACAAAGCTGCCGAAAAGTTCGTCACTCCAACTATGTACTTTGACTTTTTCGTTTTTCATCAACGAGTTTTCATATTTTCAACTTGTATTTTTTATTAATGTTTCTATTATGTACATTTAAATGATATGTTATATGTTGTGTATGAGTATGTGCATGCATTTGTGTGTGGCCAGTAGCAAACTTGCAAACCTCTAATGCATACTTATATGTAGGTGTGTGTACGTGGCTGCGTATCTCTCATCTGACAGCGTAAAGCTACTTAACATTTTTATTGGCACTTGAGTTTGCAACAAACAACAATGATATCTGTCAACATTTCAAATGCAAAAACAAAAGCTTTGAAAGAATGTAAGAATGAAAAGAGCGACATGGGTATAGAAATAAATAAGTATGTAAGCATGTTGTTAACAACAGCTTTAGCTTCAAAAGCACCAGCATTGACAGCATTCAGCATATCTTGTGTAAAATATCAGCAACAAAACGACAGCAATTGATGGCGCAACAACACTTGACTATACATAATACAGTGTTTCCTGTTCTTAAAAAGCGGCTCAATTTTTGAAAGTATTTTCGTTCAAAAAATTTAATTTTGTAGATAATATTTCTATGCAGTATTTAAGAAGCCAATGTAGCAGCAAAGAAAACAGTTTCTTTTTTTAATTTTTTTTAATAATTTTTTTTTTTCAGCGTCACAATGTAATGCATATTGCAAATTCTGAATAAAATCTTTTATTGTGCATCCATGTTACAGGCTAATATAAACTACTGCTGTCTTTTTTAAATTTTTTATATTATTTTATTTTTCTCATATAATAGCAAGAAGATGCAGTAGCAGCTGCACAGATTTTCCTTAAGAGATTTTCCTTTGAAAAGTACACGGTTGGTCCCACTGCATCTGCAATTTTATTTTTACTTCTCTAGTACTTTATATTCACTTTCTGCGGTTATACAAAGTGACTCAGCAAGAAAAGGTTTTTAAGTTTTATACAAAATCACCCGCTTCCGGCTCATCAGTTATTGGTCTACTTAAAGTGGGCTCCCTTCACTTACCGAAAGAATTATATGGGAAATCAATAGCCAATTCAGCGATTTTGTTTACTTGTACGTTACTTGCTTAGATCAGCACTTTCCAGTAAGCTTCCCGCGTCAAACCTTTAGCATCTCGGCATATTGACCAGTCTGAACTATTTTTCTTTGCTTTTTTTAATATGAATTATGTTTTTTATAAAATTATAGTTCAATGTCGAACAAACTTCATATACGACCAAATTTCAGACTTTAAACTAAAATTGGAAAAGTTTCACTAAACCACGGCTTTTAATTAGAATTTCTAGAAAGATTTTTGGTACGCAGTTTAATTTTTTAATTAAATTTTAGTGCAATTTCAAAGTGTCCAAAAAAGTTGATTTTCTATAATTTGTTTCTTAGACAGTGGGGGCGCATTTTTGCCATCTGGCGAATGCTCAATATTTACATTTTGTTATTTTCAATATTATTTATTAACATTTTATAGACATTTTAAATCAAAATCGTTTATAATCGGTCAAGCATGTGATCCAGTTTGAGCTTAGAGTGAATTCTCTTCACAGTAATTCGGCATATTTAAGGAAAATACCTGATATGGAGAAAATGCGCAACACTATTAGGGCAGAAAAATTATCCAAACACAACCAAAATTTGGAGTCACTTCAAACATGCACTTTATTATCTAAAATTTAATGAGCTGTAAAACTGCTAAACAAAAGTTTTTTGGAAATTCCGAGTTCCGAGAAAGTTTGAAATTTGAAAGAAAATGTGTAGAATTTTTATAAATGTTGAACAAAGTTTATATCTGGAATGAATTTGAACGAAAGAATAAAACGTTTCCTTATAAAAAAATAATTGAAATGAAAAAAAAAATAAATACATTGTACAAACAAGTTGAGGTGCTATAATTTTTTCGCGAGCTGTGTATGGAAATAATGTTCAAATATTGCTCTTTGCGAATAGTCTATAGTACAACAGTCGGAAATAAAATAGGAATAACAGTCCCGCACTCAAACTGAAACCTTTTGCCTTGACTATTGCCTTGAGACGGTCCAGAAACGAATCGCAAGCTGCCCGAATGTGACTCGCAGCTCCACTCACGGACAATGGGTTTTCTCAGCGCCTCGAGACTGGTGAATCTTTTAGTTCAGATTTTCCTCTCCAAAATGGCTCAAAGAGAATAATCCATCGGATTCGCGTCTGGTGAATTTGAGAGCCATTGTGTGGACGTTATGAAGTTCGGAACGTTGTTTTTCGGCTATTCTTGGTTCACTCGAGCTTTGTGAAACGGTGATGAGTCCCGTTGAAACATCCATGGAAATGTTTGTCTGCCCACGGCTTCAAAGTAACCTCCAGAATACTTTCCCGATAATATTTCGCATTTATTTTGAAGCCACGCTCGATATAAACTATTGGACAGCGCCCATCTGCGTTGACAGCAGCCCAAACGATTACCTGTGGCGGGTGCTGCCTCCTGGTGGCCAATCGTTGACTCCAATTCTCATATGAACGGTCGGTCAAGTAAACCCTATCGTTTTGGGAGTTTACGAATTGCTCAATTTGAAAAATTTTCTCGTCAGAAAGCACAATGCACGGAAATTGACCGCTTTCGGCTTCAGGCAAGCGAATCAAATCCTTCGCTTTCTCAGGTCTGACGTGTTGCTGCCTTAGTGTGAGATCTTGCGCCTTTTGGATCATGTAAGGCTTGACTTTCAGATCATTTTTCAGTATGCTATGGTCAGATATTTTCATTACTTTCGCCATTTGATTGGAACTTCGTCGGAGACTTCGCTCAAGTCGCTTCTTCACTTTTTGAACCATTTCACGTGACATTGCAGTCTTTTGATGACCACCTCCACGAGGTTTCGAGATGCTACCAGTATCATTGTAGCAAATATAATGCAATCACACTATTGCGTTTGAAATCCATTACTGATATGCTTTTTTCGCGTTTACTCTCAGCAATATGCTTCCGCGCGCTTATAAACAATACTCTGGACTGCTATTTAGCCAACTAATAGATGCGGGAGCGGTCTGAAGTTGTTTACACCTCGAGTGCCGGACCCTGTACTTACCAGAGTCTCTTCTATTAGATGTATATGTTTGTATGAGTTCCCTTCCTCGCACTGAGTTTATTCACAAGTTTTTTCTTTGTCAATTGCCAGGGAAATGATTCAGTGTTGCCTAATATATGTAATAAGCGACTTTTAGTATAAGTGGTGCAAAATTAATCACCCTATCGGAAGACTCATAATTTTTGTAAATCGCGTGCCGCAGTAATATTTTACACTTTTGATTGAGACAGCTGCAGTATACAAACAGATAAACTGTGGAATACCCAAAGGTCAAAATAAATATCTCCATCATCAAAATATTTTTTTACTTGGTAAAAAAGTTATTAAGAAATAAAATTGGATGATTAGTTTTGCGCCACCTTTATGATGACGAATTTCAATTTTATTTATTTATTTATTAAACTAAGTTAGTTACCATCGGAAATGAGTAAATTAAGGCCTGAAATAGAATATAGTACTTACCAATTGGTATGATATTACCGAAGCTTGTTTTCAAAATGCAAACAGTTTTTAAAATATCTATTTCAACTTGTGTGCGAGACTGTTCCAACGGCGAATAGTCAATCGAAATCATACTAGCCAAATCATAATGCAGCCAAAAAATAGGGTTAAAGTTGTTGGTCAGTAATTGTCAAACCATATTACATTTGTATAAGTTCTAATATATATTTTCTGCGGTTGCCACATGCCGCGGACATTTATGTTGTAGCACCCTTCAGCTCTTTCATTTGATATAAAAACCAACAAAATAGGTTTACTTCGTTTACAAAGCCTCACTTCACAAATTTTCCTTCGGATAATGCCGCGCTTACTCCCTGAAAGGATCCACAGAATAAGTCTAAGGTTCGCCAACTAAACTTAAATTTATTTTCTTGGGAACCAGATGTATAAAATTTTTTAAGATTTCCGCGAGTTCCTACGCACGTGTTTATATGTGTATAACAAGAAGAAATGCAGCATAAAAATTTAAGGACTATTAAAAAAGATTTTTGTAATAATCACACAAGCGAGAAATGCACCAAGAAGCAGCTAAGGACGCAGCTGCTGAAAACGCCGGCAAGTTCTGACACAAAAGCCCTTTCATATTTCAAATAAGCCGCAGCTGTTTCTGCTTTTCTTTAGCTGTTATGTATATGCATACATATCTACATATATTTATATGTTGCATGTGACATGAATTTCAAATTATTCATTTTTCACGCTCGCTCTGTAGCTCTATTCCAGCGATTTGAATTTTCGAAAACATAAGTACAATATATTTACTGACATAGACGAGTGCACATTTCACTTGTTAGAGTATTTATTTTTATGTATTTCAAATTTCTGCTATTTATTGCGTATTTGTTTGGTTGCACGCCCATATTGGCAGCAATAACGGCTAAAATAAAAGAAATCCCGTTATGAAAAATGCATAAACACATTTTCGCCGTTCGCATTGTGCACGCCTTGGTTTTTCTTTGTTTTTTTGTTTTGTTGGAAACAGTACAAACTTGACTTGGCGCTTTATACGCACATCCACGCTTATGTTTTTTGTTGTTGTCGCCTTGTTATTGCCGCTACTGTTAGTCGATCCGCGCGCATTATTGATTCTGGCGATGCCAAATCGTTTATTGGCCGCCTGCTGCTACTGCTGTTGCGAGTTATGGCAGACGTCGAGGTTTCTAAAGTAGTCACGAAGATTTCTTGTTGCCCATAGCGTCATTTATTGGCAACAGCAGTTGTTGGCTGCCTTGCCGATTGCCCTCATTATGGCTCAAATAATCCGCTTTCACAGAAAAGGAAGAAAAAAAATACATCCTCTAAACCAAAAAAAGAGCGCAATAATAATAAAAACAAAACAACAGGACATAAGTATAAAGCCATAACGGATGTTCGTCAGGCGTGGGCTGTTTACGAATGTAAAATAGCAATAAAAAGAAGCGTCTCGCTTTAGAAGCGCTCAAGTCGGAAGCTTGTTCTCAAGCTCAATTTTTTTCGACTCAATTTGATGGCATCGTAACAGCGACGCTTAATTTCCAGTTCGAGTTGTTGCTTTTGTTTCTCTATTTCTATTATTCTCAGGAACTTTGTACTTGCTGCTAACAATTCAAAGCGAAATAAACAAACACGAAAAAAAGAACACGAAATCAGTCAAGTGCGCGTAAAGGCAAGAAAGCAATAACGCAGCGAAATCAAGTTTGAAAGCGAACCCAGTAAATGTAAACATGTAGCATAAGTTCTGGCGTACGAACGTGATGTCAAAAATATGTGCGCTCACACGCACGCCAACACAGACTCGTACTTGCAGATGCACACAAGTGCCTACTCAAAAACAACAAAAAATATGCGCTGGCACGCACATGCTCCGCACATAAATTCCAACACTAACGTCACTCATATTCCAGGTCACACACGTTCGTAAAAATTCATGGCGTAAACAGTTACACGCACACACAGACATACATTTATGTATATATGTAAGTGTGGAGAAGGTCAAAAAGTGTTCATTTGTATGCGCTCACGTTGCACGTTCAACTATGCCACTTGCACCAACATGCGACAAATGCTTCGTGTGGTAAGCGCTGCTTTTGTATGGCAAGTGCAAATTACTTGTATTTCCTTGCAACAGTTAAGCAGTGTACGCACAGCCTTAGAATAGCATTTTCGAGCGATGGTGCATTTTAGTATGTTAATGTGGCAAAAACTTTTAGGCATCTGCCAAAATTTAGTGGTACATAGTGTAATGTGTTCTGGTTTTTAGACGCTTCCACACTAATTCTTGATAACAGTAAACAGTAAAAAGCCGACCGAATTGCAATTTCAGCTCATCATCATTAGTGAAAGATTTGGCATTCAAAGAGTTTTGCAATCTTCGCAGTAAATGTCAATCTGATGGCGCAAGATCAGAGTTATTTGTGTGGTCTGTATGGGAAACTAGTTGCCAAAGGTGTGCATTGTCTTTGTCATTTCTTCCTAAAGTTGCATTAATAATAATTTATAATAATTTTGTGCCCAATGACCGACATCTCGCGCTAAAAGATCTTTTGTGCCCTACTACGATATTTAACAAAAATGCTCCATAAGCCAAATTCTTTCAGTAAATTTTCCGCCCTGCAGAAAAATTTCAGAATATCTGCAATTGGAGCATTCTTGATTTCATTCGGATGAAAGATGTGAAGTCTTGTCTTTGCCCAGCCTTTTGGCTTGACGGAGTTCTGGTGTAACTTCCCAATTAGTAATTCTTTGAGTAATCCCAACTACGAGGGCATTCAATTGCGGTTCGTTGTTGATGATAGAAGGCGTTTCTGAAGGAAGTGGAGCTTAGCATCGTGTGCTGCCCTCTATCAAACGACGGCAGAACAAATTTCAGACTGATTGATAGATTAGTTTGGATTTGGCAGCTATTCGAGTAAGACGTGTTTCGTGATTTTCGCTAAGATAGAAAAAAGGCAATATTGTTCGGTAATCCGCTTTTTGTTTTCGGATAGGAAAAATATATAGATAAAGGAAAATTGGATGCTATCTATGGGAACCCTTCGCCATCTATAACCACAGTTACTCGTATATATTGGTTCACCAAATTTAAACGTGGGCGAACATCCGTTTTTGATGAGAAGCGATCAGGACGCCCGGCAGGCGTGGTTACTGAAGAAATCATTCGAAAATTTCACCACATAATTCTCGCTGATCGACGATCGAAAGTGCGTGAAGTAACAAAGACCATAAATGTGTCGACCGGAATGGCAAATAACATTTTACATGATAAGTTGGCGATGGGTGCGGCGCTTGCTCAAGGTCGACAACAAGCGGATGCGGCTGTTAACTTCGAAGCAGTTAAAGCAATTTAAGCGAAATCCGAAGAAATTTTTGCGTTGAGTTGTCACCGTTGATGAAGCCTGGATTATCATTACACACCAAAAACTAAGCAATAATCAACAACAATCGGAAAGGTCATGGCCAAAATTTTTTGGGACGCTTTCCCAAAAAATTGAAGGAGACTCGGCCACATTTGGCGAAAAAGAAGGTGTTGTTTCACCACGATAATGCACCAGCACATTCATCCAGAGTTGTCGCAGCCAAACAGTGTAAATTGCGTTATGAATTGCTGCTACACACCCCGTATTCACCCGATCTGCCTCCCTGCGACGTTTCCTTCTTCTCTAAAATGAAGAAATGGCTCGCGGGAAAAAATTTAGTTCAAACGAAGAAGCCATTGCCGAGACGTATTTACCATGCATTTAGCTTCAGTTGATACTTTTATTCTAGAGGGACGTGGAATCTAACAAAATAGGATTTTATTTATTGTACTAAGCTGATTAAGGTTACTAAGGCATACGTGCTTTAGTTTCGATTCCATAGAATGTGAAACTAGGCTTTTAATGATGCTGGACTATCCTGTGTTGCCCCTCATCCCCTCATATGATTTATTCGCGCACAGGTTTAAATTGCTTGAATTTCAGCCTTAAAGACGGACTCCAATATGTGTCTGCGAATCATTTAAGACTTATGGGATTGAGCCAAAAACCTACTGTTAAACGCACGTTTTGGAATCATAAATGTATATATATATATATATATATATAGGTAGGTAAGTAGGTAAGATGGCAAGAGTACCAGGTACGCTACAAGTAGCACTTACGTGCCGTTTTGATACCATAAAGTGGACCACTACCTGTGATTAAGGGAGGAGATAAAACCGTCTACAGCCATCCAGTGCTGTTAATGTAGCGGAGGAGAGAAAAGGGATCTAGGCTGGAGAATTTCATCAAGTTATCCCCAAAGGGGACGCCGAGGAATCTCAAGCGCCTAGCCGCCAAAGCCGGACATCTGCAGAGAAAGTGTTCCACAGTCTCTTTCTCTGTAGGATCCCCACAGCTTCTGCAATGGGGGTTGTATGGAATTCCAAGCGTGAGTGCCGATTCCAGTGGCCAGTGATCACCGCAATGAGTTTGGAAATTGAATGGCGGGGGGTTCCCATCACCTTAAGCGTTCTGTTTATATCGTATTGAGGCCATAGTGATTTTGAAATGGCACACGATGAGACAGACCTCCATCTGTCTTGCGCCTTTCTTAGAAAGAAGTTGTGTAGTTTCCGTTTAACGACGGCCAAGGGGATACCGATGTCTGAGCAGAGGGCAGCTGGATCCGGTTCTGCCGCCCCCTTCCTGGCAAGCTCATCGGCAATTTCATTTCCCTTTATATTCCTGTGCCCAGGAACCCAGATGAGGGAAATGTTTCCTGCACGTTCGAGGCGTTTAAGTTCCTCCTTACAGGAGTTCACGAGAAGAGAGCTGCAATACGGCGACGACAGTGCCTTGATTGCAGCTTGGCTATCGGAAAAAATATTAATGTCTCCCTCCCAACAGCGATCCCGAAGCATTTATATATATTTATATACATATATATATATATATATTGAACAGATTATATTCTGCTCCTGTTATGATGTATGATATGGTATCTCTTGTATGACCAAAGTCAAAAAGGTCTTTCCTAAGTAAGATTTGCATTATTAGTGGGGTTGGTCATCCTATCGCTTCTATAGCAAAAGTGGGACAGCTGTCCATAGCACCAGTGACTGCTAAGCAGGCTTGTCTTTTAAACTACCAAGTAGTTGTTTAGTGGTTACTTTTTTGACTTTCGGAATTCAAACTTAGGTGAAGATCGGCCTAATCATTATGATATGCATCCAAAGAATCATTTCAGAGTCTAGACCGCATGTTCTGCCATAAAGGCTTCGATAGGTCCACATAGCTCTAATGGTTTTTTCTATCATATCTATGGAGTTTTCAAAGTCCTAGAGATTCTTTTTAATGAAACATTCAAAATATTGTATTTCTGATAGAATGAGATAATTAAAATTTCCAAAAACAAAATCGTACCGCCGCACTCGAGCTTTGCGAGTAGTAAAAACAACAGTTAACTGGTTTCAAAGTCTATATTAGCACAGATATAGACACTGCCAGTGTGGGACTTTAACCCGTACCAAACCTCCTACCGTCAAAGTACCGATCCCCCCGGTACTAGCGTCTAGTATTTCGTCGGAAGGCGATTTAAGCGTTGCACTCAACGTCAGTTACTGTGCTGATGCAAAATGTCACAAGCTGCGTCTGTTAAGTCATATCTGAAGAGAACCATTCCTGTCAGATCTATACGCCCCTATGTCCCTGTTCGTTACCATAGAAAAGTTAGTTTCTAATAGTGGTATCGTCAGTTTACCTGCGTTTTCATCTCTGGATAGGTGTGCTGGTACACGTTCTTATTTAGATATAGACATGTAACTTGCATGATTTCTGATTTCATTCGATGGTGTGGTGTTCATGTTGTGATACGGCCATGTAATTTATCCACATATTACAATACTTACTTAATATTTTTATTTATAAATATTCGTAAAGAGATCACTGATATGAAAATCAAATCTTAAGTCACTTTCCTATATATTTTCATTTATAAGTATAATCATAGTCACATACTCGCACTTAGTGAGAAGGTACAATATTTGTACTTATCGACCTAGTAGTTGAGACAATAACCAACAAGCAACCTCTTTTTTGAGTTCGTGCAACTGAAAAAGCAAAGCAAAAATTCTACATAATATTTGCAAGAATGTACATAAACATGTATACTCACAATTTCAACACTTAAATATACTTATTTTATGTTTATCAAAACACATAATATGACAAACCAATTCGAGCCAGTACGTAAAGGAACGAAGGCAGACTTACGAGTAACACCGCAAATCTTTTCAAGTTACTTAAACACCACCACGCCGGCCCTTCGGTTGCTTTGGTTAGCTTTGCAAGCGCAAACTTTGATAGGCTTTTAATAAAGTAAAGACAATATTTTACACTCAATGAAACATTTGTGTCATATTTATTTTAATTTCACAAATAAAAATCTGCATAAATTTTTCGCCCATACACAAGTATATATGGGTGTACATACATATATTTTGGCCCTCCTAGCCGTTATCTAAGGCGTCATCTCGCCAGTGGAGCTGCTTAAGAAAAATGTCTAAGTTTATGTGCATGAGTGCTTGTAAGATATTTATGCGAGCGGTAAGAAAACAACTACCAAGGAACTGCTGATATAGGCTGAGCATACACATAAATCCTATCAACAAACATAAAACCCAAAAACATGAAAGCAATAAAAAATCCCGAAAAGTAGATAGAGTCATAAAATTGTCACAGAAACTTTTTTTGCCCTGCAAGCACTATGCTTCACACTTTATATGTAAGTATTAGTGCCCGCTACACACTCAAGCTCGCATCGGTGAGATGCTTCAGAGCGGCACTTTTGCGTGTACCATTTTTAGCATTCGAATAACACAACAACGAGGGCGTCGAAAAGCTAACAACCCAAACTGTTATAAACAGAGGCGGGGCAATGGGCTTACGGCGTATTGAGAAAATGTGGCAAATAATAGTCTTAAACTTATACCGT
This sequence comes from Anastrepha obliqua, assembly GCF_027943255.1. Lineage (NCBI taxonomy): Eukaryota > Metazoa > Arthropoda > Insecta > Diptera > Tephritidae > Anastrepha > Anastrepha obliqua. Next base: position 115,103,093 of record NC_072892.1, read on the forward strand.
GACATGTGGCTGCACACGCGACCTTTTTTCATGGCGATTTGCTTAGCCTGCCTAGTAGAGTGCGATGACATTCGAAACAGCACAATATAGCTAATACTTATGGGAGTTTTGAGGTGAAGAAGCGAAACGTGAATGGAAAATTGAGGAAATATAAGCTGATGTAAAACGCAATAAGTCCAGCATTCCGGCGTTGCTTAATTTTTCTTATATTTCTTTTTTTTTTTGTCTTGCAAGCAACTCAATTCCTGAAACGCCACCCACGGCTCTTCCATTTTTTCTTTCCTTTTTTTTGCTCTTTGCGGTTGTTGGTGTTGCATTTATGGTTTTTGTATGTTTTGCATTCCTTTTTAGATTTCTTGTTTTTTTTTTAGATTTTTGCAAGCCGTTACTTGTCGGTAAATATTTTTCGACCTAGTTTTCAAACATCCTTCGCCGCATAGCAGACCTCCCTTTGCCACCTACTTTGCCTTCAATCACTTTGAGTCGGTTGCGTTAAACATACGAAAAAGTGCACATTCGATCACATTTACAGCGTAACTTTTCAAGCACCATGAAAAGTCCTCGACGTAACGAAGTTACCAAATGCAAGATAGAAAAAACTCATACAAGGCGGCTAAAAAGACAGAAAAAGACGATAAAGCAATGATGGCAACTTTACACATTTGAGGCATTTGGCCGTAATCGTAGTCGCAGTCGCAGTCATCGCTGGTACATCGTTCGATGGCCCACTTGCGATGCAGCTACAACGCCACTTGTATTTGTATGAATGCTACGGGTGCTTTTTTATAGGTGCAGAACTTTTTCTAAAAAATATATAAAAAATAACAAAAAACAAAATAAAAATATATATTTCATTAAAAACTAAAGAAAATTAAAAACAAGCGAAAGGTAGGCCAAAACTAGTAAAAGTTCCGCGTAGCACGCAACCCTACATATACATATGCTATGTGACATTCCTCCTTTTGGAGCAGAATTTCAAACTTTTTGTTATCAGACCCATGTCCAGATCAATAGTTCCTTTAGTCTAGATTATAAAAAAATGAGTTTTATGTTGCATAAGAAAAATAAAAATGCAGGTAGCAATCATTACTCTTAAGTGAAGAAAATAAAAATCACGTGAGAATCACTACTCCTGAGAGATAAAATAAAAATTAGAATTTATCATTATGCTCGAGCAAAAAACAATAAAATATAAGCTGAGTATAATTCTTGAGTGAAAAAATAAAATTAAAGTGGCATTTATTAAACTTAAATGAAAAAAAATAAAAATAAAAATCGCAAAACAAACACTACTTCAGAGCGAAAAAATAAAAAGTGATCTGTGTATTATTCTTGAGTGAAAAAAATTAAGGTGACAATTATTAATCTTAAGTGAAAAAAAGAAAGTAATTCCTGAGTGAAAAAAAATTTAAATTAATTATTATTCACGAGTGAAAAGCAATCGTAAGCTGAGTATAATTCTTGAACATGAAACGATGGGACGCCTGTAGACTAACGGCAGTGATAACTGGCTTCGGGTCTATCGGAGAACAAGCCGCCAAAAGGGGCATCCCTCACAACACATACTGTCATAGTTGTAAACCACCGGAGAAAAAGGAAACAATCTTCCATTTCCCCTATGAATGCCCTGCCTTATGGAAGGACAGAATGTTAACCCTGGGCAAACCGCTGTTCGAGAGTCTCAAGCAACTCTCTGGCTTAGACGTCAACAACCTAATAAGGTTCCTAAACCGCACAGACTGGATATAGTCTTGCTGCAACTAACTGTTAAACAAGTTGGTAACGAGGATGTGGCAACAAAATGGTGCGGAAGCGCTAGTTGGATTCTGGATGAATCACCACTCTAACCAACCAACCAACCCAATAATTCTTGAGTGAAAAAATTTAATTTAAGTAGCTTTCATTGCTCTCAATGGAAAACAAAAACCTATCATAATCATTACTCTTCAGCGAAAAAGTTAAAATCGCAATTAACCCTAATCTCATGTCCGCCCCGTTTTTTATGACACTACTAAACGGCGCAGATTTTATACCATTTGTTTATAATAAAATATTATTAAATCAAAAAAATTCGAAAAATCTCTTCGGAGCTTAGAATATACCTTATGAACTTTTTCTAATTTGCTGTTGGCGTTATATAGTAGAAATAAGTGCCGACCCATCGACCTGGGATTAAGATGCCAAATGGAACGACATGGGATTAGGGTTAATCTTAATGCTCGAGAAAAAAATACAAATCGCAAGCTGATTATAATTCTTTAATTTAAAAATTATAAATCGAATCGTAATCATTACCCTTCATCAAAAATATTAAAATCAAAACGATATCATTATTCATGAAAGAAACAAATAAAATCAAAAATAATAATCACTTTCAATCAAAAATTTAAAAAAAACACAGCTAAAATAAAGATGAATATTATTTGCAAATTCTTAATACAGAATGTAAGCGATCACAGTAATAAATTATGATCGGTAAATATTTTTCGATCTAGTTTTAATATAAATATGATAAATAAATAATTGTTCTTTTCTAATTTAACAAAACTATAAAATATTACATCTAATATTATGGTAATTGTCTTTGCTATATGCTGCTTCAACAAACTGCCCAAAAGTTCTTAAACATGCCCACTCCCTTATGTCATGTAGCCAAGACATTTGCTTCCTTCCAATTCCTCGTTTGCCATCGATTTTACCTTGACCGATTTTATCCTTTCTAAGTTTCGTTAAGACTTCTTTGTTTCTAATTTCGTCTGTCTACGATATTTTCATCATCCACCGATAACGCCACATCTCAAGTGCCTATAATTTACGTGTATTAACTTTTAGAGTCCATGTCTCCACACTTTACGAAAAAAAAAACAACAAAAAAATACCAAATGTAACATTTAAGGTACCGAGGCCGTAATTTCATATTCAGTATTCACTTTTCTGTAACTGAAAACAGCTTCCCTCTTTGCTTCAACCCGATAATTATTAATTATACTTAAGAAAAGTAAAAATGAGATAATAAATAAAAGTTCATAAATATTTTTTGTACTTTCAATGATTGCAGGCCCTTTCTTATGACTTTGAAATTCTTTGGTATTTCTTTTTCATAAATAATTCATTAAATTATGCCCACCTAAGCAGCGACCGCCGTAGCCGAATGGGTGGGTGCGTGACTACCATTCAGAATTCGGAGAGAACGTAGGTTCGAATCTCGGTGAAACAAAAATGAAGAACAAGTTTTTTCTAATAGCGGTCGCCAATCGCCAGGCAGTGGCAAACTTCCGAGTGTATTATTTCTGCCATGAAAAAGCTCCTAATAAAAAATATCTGCCTTTCGGAGGCGACTTGAAACTGTAGGTACCTCCATATGTGGAACAACATCAAGACGCACACCACAAATAGGAGGAGGAGCTCGACCAAGCACGCAAAATGGGTATACACGCCTACTATATATGTATATATAAGCAGCGGCTTATAAATACCATCCAATCTGTGCTATTTTATACCAATTTTTTTAACATACCCTTCCTTATCTTGCTAATAAGCCAAATTGTGGGTTGCAAGTGGTCAATTCTTGTAAGTTTAATAGCAAGACCAGTACGTCAAGTGCTCCCACAAACTTATTAAAGCAATTTGGCACTTAAACGATTAATATTGATTTAAGAAACCAAAAATCCGCAATGCATTTATATGTAGTGCGTAACATTGTTGCCAACGTTGCCGAATAAATTATGATTTTGAAGTTTTTCGTGTTCGTCGTAGCAGGAAAGTCTATGCTTTTAATGCTCCGATAAGTAGAACTCTTTCTCAATTTAACTTTTGCTCAAAATCTTTGGAATTAGATTTATCTTACGCAAAAGCTGTACTACAGCTAAAATGAATATATATTTATATATTATATGTATGTAAATACTTTTTTGTGTAATAATTAATTTGCTGTTTATTTAGTTTCAAGTGTCTGGTGAGTAAATTGATAAATAGTGCCCTGCCTGCGGATCAGTGTCGCTCAAAATGCTAAACTTTTTCTTGCACGCTTTGCGAAGCCATTCTATGAAAGCTCTTTTTACTTGACATAGATTCTGAAAATACATTTACTGTACATACAACGTTTTAAATATCATCTCTATCAAAAACTCTATGCATCTAAAACCAACACCCATTACATATTACTTACTACGAATACGAAAAGTGCTGCAGCAACATGTTTCGAGCTCGCTTTTGAAGCTTCAAGGGTTGATTGAGTGCTTGCGGGGCGCTATGCACTTCCACTATATGGCGCGTAACGACTTTGTGATTTTGAAATAATAGGTTCAAATATTCATCCCCCTTGTATGCTCTTTTTCCTGTTTGTTGTTTCTATGACACTTTGAGCACAGGGTTGCACAGTGAGAAGTCAGCGCTGCCTTTTTTTTTTGCTTCTGCTACGAGTGAATGCCGCTGCGTAGCGCGCAAAACTCTTTGAAGCGAAATCCCCTTGGTAACCTCCGCATGCAGTGTATGCCATCATCACAAGATGTGACTCCTGCTGCTATTGCATTTCACTTACAGTCAGAGGAAAATACTACAGTGCTATGGCTTTAGCCGAAAATGCGTGCATAATAATATTTCCATTTGCATACAAGTACACAGTGAGTGAACCAGTAAAAAAAGTCATGTTGAGACGTATTTTACGTTATATTCCTTTGTCCTCCTTTTCCTTCTTTTTTTATTTTGTAACAGCATTGTAACGTATTTTCGAATTTGGCATTTACAAATTGGAGAAATAAATATTAGTTTCCAGTTATTATTCAGGTTTATTAAAAATTGCTGAAAGCCCATCGATATCAGTCTGCGAAGACGATTTTGAGCTTAAGATCCCATTTCTAACACCACCATTTTCAAAATATTATAGTTCCCTGAAATCGGTCTGCTTTTTTTTTATAAGGAAAAATGAAAATAAAATAAGACTATAAAAAACCCACGAGATTTTTTAGCAACTTCAAAGTAGCATTTTATCATACTAAAATCTGAAGGCTAGGCTGAAATTTCGCCAGCAACATAAGACGGTCAAATGAGAATAACTGCCTAAAGGAAAATTTAAATCCAGATACAAAGTAAATTGATTAACTCATTTATTTGTTTGCTTTTCATATTTAAAGCAAATATAAAATCAAAATCGAAATAAATTTTAGCTCATTAATATTTTCTTTTATTTCGATTCGTTATGCTAGATATATATAATAACGTACACAACAGGCAGAAATAAAACAAACAAAATAGTGAGAAATAAAATAAAACGAACTAAAACAAAATAAAATGAAGAAAAATATATAAAGTGAAATAAATTCAAATAGAACAAAATAAAATTATATATATATATAATTGGCGCGTACACCCTTTTTGAGTGTTTGGCCGAGCTCCTCCTCCTATTTGTGGTGTGCGTCTTGATGTTGTTCCACAAATGGAGGGACCTACAGTTTCAAGCCGACTCCTAACGGCAGATATTTTTATGAGGAGCTTTTTCATGGCAGAAATACACTCATCGGTTTGCCATTGCCTGCCGAAATCAACATTACGTTTCATTAATACCTCTTTGGTGCTTTTCAACCTTCACATAGGCCATTGGTACAACTTTCGCCCGCAACATATTCAATGTGCTTTGCGGTAACTGCGCCAGAAGTAATAGGTCTGTCACAATAGGTCCATTCCGTCCGTTATGGCAGCCCGTTTGACCGACGTGACATGTAAAACGTACCGTGGTGCCACAATGAAAGTATTGCCGCATATAAACAAAGAAAAAATATAAGATGTTCTTGTCGTGAAAGCAAATATGTATTATATTTCGTTGTGTATAAAGAGATTGTTGTTGGTTGTGAAATATATTATAAAATTAATCCTTATTGAGGCAAAATAGGGTTGTAATAGATTTTATGGTAGTCGTAGACGGTGGGTGCGACTATAATTTCGACCATAACGCACATCCATTTTTCATGACAACTTGGTTAAGCCTAGCCCTTTCTCTTTCAAGCTTTTATCGAAAAGCAAGGGTGACTAAAATTAAAATTAAAATTAAATTCCATTTACTTTCTGCAATTATTTTGATATAATAAAAAACCCCATCGATAAAAATATGCACGATACAAAATTGTTCTTGTCCTACGGCAAAAGTAAAAAGCTGCCAGTTTTGTGCGTTCCAACATGGTGCACGACTCAAATATAAATAATCTATATTGCTGTTAGTCAAATGCGTTGCCGCAATGGACGAAACGGACCCATTGTTACGGGCCTATAACTCCAAGTGCTGTAAAAGCGACTTGCACTTGGAACTCTGAGCCAGCTTTGTTTTTCTCAGCTCCGCTTATTAATTTGGTCTACAATTCTCTGCGCCGCATCTACGTCTGGAAATAAAACTGAAAAAACATTCATTTAGTTATTTATACTAAATCTTACATAGTTATAGTCGGGGTGATCGAAACTTTCGTCGAAGTTGGTAACTGCTCCTAGACTGTTAATGCTTGAAAATGTTTTGTAATACTCAAATAACGCATGTAGATATATGAGTATATTGGCACAATAAAATATGAAGAACATCTACTTACACTCTTAGCAAAAATGTTTCGCTTAAAAATGCCTTATCTTCGGAGTATTCGAACTCAGACACTTCACTCGCAAACAAACTGTCAGTTGTCGCTCAATTTTAATTGGCAAGTGCATTTTAAATAGGTGCAAAAAAATATTGCTTATATATTGCGCAGTGTTTTCACGGCCTAATCAGAGTACTAATTTGCCGTGAGATGCATATGAAATTTCACGTATGTTTCACGGCAATGCAATTCGTATGGATTTTGACAGCCATGTTTTATAAGTGTACCAAACTGCATGCCAAATATTTTTCTATAAATTCTAATTACAAACCGTAGAATTGTGATGAATATTTTGTGGAATTTTTACCATTTTTTGTTTAAAGTTTGAAATTTGGATTTATAGATTTCGATTAACTATGAGCTAAACTTTTTTAAAGCGGCCGCCGTAGCCGAATGGGTTGGTGCGTGATTACCATTCGGAATTCACAGAGAGGTCGTTGGTTCGAATCTCGGTGAAAACAAAATGAATAAAAACATTTTTCTAATAGCGGTCGCCCCTCGGCAGGCAATGGCAAACCTCCGAGTGTATTTCTGCCATGAAAAAGCTCCTCATAAAAATATCTGCCGTTCGGAGTCGGCTTGAAACTGTAGGTCCCTCCATTTGTGGAACAACATCAAGACGCACACCACAAATAGGAGGAGGAGCTCGGCCAAACACCTAACAGAAGTGTACGCGCCAATTATTTATTTTTTTTTTTTTTAACTTTTTTAAAAATATAAGTAATATTGAAAAAACCGTAAAACTGGTTAATATTTATACTTTTTTTCGCGAGGATTTGAGGTACTGTCAAAATATGGTTTATAAATAAAATTTTCTGGTTTGAAATCAGCCCTTCAATGCTACTGATATATTAGCTAAAGCAACACTTCGATTTCACTTCCTTTAACTCAAGTAGTAGAATTAAAATTCGTCCTTGTACTCGTATTAGCACAAATGCTTTGAGTTTACGGTATTGCGACTGAAACAAGACGTTGTATCTGTAAGCGAAGTAAAATCCATGGAAATCATCAAATACAAAAAATAATAATTAAAGCAATAAATTCTAGCAACTCCAACTGAGTTTCGTTTTAAATTTAGTAGAAATTTGGAGAGTAAATCCATTATTCATATTGCACGACCTAACGCTTTTGGTTGCTACTATTGCTGGCTGTATTACTTTAGTTGTTGCTGTTACTGTGAGCTATTTTTTATTTGGAATTTTTGAATAGTGTTTGTGTCGATTTTTTTTTTTTTTTGATGCGTTGTGTTGGTTTATGCCGCATTGTTACTCAAGGGAGAAAGTAACTTTTATTTTATGGCGGTTGATGATAACGGCGCAATGAGGATAGGAGAACAACAATAACCCCACCAACAACAGAAAAGCGGAAGCTACAAAAACCTTAATAATAAATACAGCGCAAACGCATTGGTATCAGCAGCAACTGTTGTGGCAGAAGCAGCTCAGCACAGTAGCTGAATCAAAGCAACAATTCTGCAATTGAAAACAATAACACACACGTGCATGCGCTTAATCCCCAATACAAAGATTAAGTTCCCGTTATACAGAGTGCAGGTATCTGTTTGAGGTATCTGCTAAATTTGACACTGTAGTCTTGACTGTCAATTAATATCCTTACTCAGCGGGATGAAACGTTTGAAAAATTCTAGGAGATATTGAATTACCTACATATTTCCAACGAGGTTTATTCGAAACGGCAATTTTAATATAGAACATTGCCAAATCTCGTGATCAGAAAACTCGCACGTAATTGAAGAGAAGCCAGTAAACGTCCGGATTCATTATGAGAGTTTGGTATGGTTTTTAAAATAAGGAATTATGGACTATTTTCGCAAAAACCTTTTTAGACACAAGGTCAATCATAGCTCAAATTTTTGTGGGGTGAAATTGAAGACTGAAATTGGACGATCTTTGGTTTTGTAAAATTGTATAATAGCACACTGGGAATTAGAGGGGACTAAACCTCGAACTAGTGGTAATACAAGAGCTTCCAATTCTAAGTGGGCCCCTCATAGCAGCCACGTAAACCTAACATAAGATGGCGCACCACAGCCGCCTTAGCCGTGGTCGGTAGTCAAGTTGCTAGCCGGCTGAGCTATGTCAATCGACCACCTCGGAGTTGTGATTTTCCCACTTAAACCCGCTTCTAAGGGCTGTCATTTTATGTGTCTACCAAACCAACCTACGGAAACCAACCAAATTTTCAATATCGAATTTCGTTCGAGCCATTTTTGAAATGGTGCCAGAAACAGTCAACAAGTATTAAGTCCTTGTTGGTTGTGAATTTTTGAATTTTTTGGTTGAAATTGAATTTTTTAATTTTTTTGTTCTACCCTGTACGTACATATATACACGTAAATATAAGCTTCTCACAAGCCCACAAGCTCACAATAGTGGTTACGTATACGCAGTGTGTAATGTGTGTGTAAAGATTCGGTTGAATGGATGGGGCTGCGAAAAAGAATGCCGTATGAAAACAACAAAAATATACACATAAAAACATGTATGCATGTACCTTCGTTGTTAAGTGAAATCTGAAAAATTTTAAGAGTATTTTTATGGGTTACCCCCTCGCCACCGCGTCAAGCAGTAGCATCACTAAAAATTAACAAAAAATCGTAGACGAAAGAGTGGGCTGCAGCACCGCTGCTGTTCAAAGATGTGGATTTGTTACATGGAGCAAAGTACATAAACAGCAATAGCGAAAACAACAACAACAATAATCTTATTAATACACATTTATGAGGACACAAACGCAGGCGAATGATAACATACAATCTATTCAAGCGTAAAGCACAGTTTTCATCGATTAACGCATGTTGCGTTGGTCGCTTTTACAGTGTGTACTTGAGCGTAGCGTATAAACTGTTAGTCAGGAGTTTGAAGAGTTCGATCCCTATTGATAAGCAATGTGTTTCCTATTAGTATGCGTACGGTGGCAGCCACTGGCAAAACCTCCAATCGGAGGTTGTTATATTTCACCATGAACTGTTTCTCATAATAAGCAACTATATTTCAAATCTCTATTTATTGATAAAAAAAAACAAGACTTTAAAGTTAAGGAGAAACTCGGCCTAAGTTATCAACCTTATGTGCGCCATATTATTGCTTTTGTTATATTATGTGGGGAACGCCTTATTTCACAAGAGAAATATGAAAGTAGACAATATTTCCAGCGATTTCTTTTGCAGCATGAATGCCTCTTAAAAGTTCAAATCTTTTCTATTTTTCATTTATTTGGTTTTAAGTATTCATGGTTAGTCTTCAGCAGTGATTTTCTTAAATAATTTAAAAAATAATATTTGGCAAAAATAGAATGATGCAGATAATATGAATGTTGGCAGGCACAGAATTTGCTGATGAAATATGGTATGTAAATGAGTGACTAAAAAAGACTATATAGTGTGATGTATATATTTGATGTAGAGGTGTGATGTTTACAAAGGCAAATCAAATTATCTATTAGGTAATGCTTAAAATTGTATTTACTTTTTTATCGGATACTGCGAGAAAATTGAAAAAAAATGGAGCATAAATATAAAGCAAAACGATAAAGGTATAGAATATAAGCGAAATAGAGATATACATAGGATAGCGATAGCGATAGAGATAAAGATAGAGATAGAGATAGAGATAGAGATAGAGATAGAGATAGAGATAGAGATAGAGATAGAGATAGAGATAGAGATAGAGATAGAGATAGAGATAGAGATAGAGATAGAGATAGAGATAGAGATAGAGATAGAGATAGAGATAGAGATAGAGATAGAGATAGAGATAGAGATAGAGATAGAGATAGAGATAGAGATAGAGATAGAGATAGAGATAGAGATAGAGATAGAGATAGAGATAGAGATAGAGATAGAGATAGAGATAGAGATAGAGATAGAGATAGAGATAGAGATAGAGATAGAGATAGAGATAGAGATAGAGATAGAGATAGAGATAGAGATAGAGATAGAGATAGAGATAGAGATAGAGATAGAGATAGAGATAGAGATAGAGATAGAGACGGAGATAGAGTTTGATCTTAATATGCTTGTAACAATAGTGAACTCTTCTAATCAGTAAAAATAAATACATTAGGATGGCGCAAAAAAATTTTTCTTTTGGTTTTTTTTTTTATTATGCTCCCTAAATTTGTCTATGGTCAGAAAATTTAGTTATCTATATTTTTATTTTTTATTTATTTCATTTGATTTTTCACCTTTTTGTATTATAAAACAATCATAAGAAAAAATGTAATATTCCGTAATTTTTGAATAAAATGTTTACATATCGATATTAGTTATATTAATTTACTATTTCCTTCACGTACACTAGGAGAGGAGGTTTGCCATTGTCTGCCTATTGCCGACCGCTATTAGAAAAAACATTTCCATGATTTTGGTGTTTCGTGCTCACAGCGGTGTTCGTATCCAGGTACTCCCAATTGGTAGTCACGCACCAACCCATTCGGATACGGCGACCGCCATTCGACTCCAAGATCGAAAAGTCAACTGGTGCTGGTCTTACACTCTGAGTATTATCCAGACGGTGTTTCAATCGGATATTTATTTAATACTGAGAACAGGCCAAGATTCTCGGAAGGCACTGAAAACAAGATTCTACTTTCAAGAGCATATATTGAGAAAAATTTCGTCGTGCAGTGCGCGAGCTAAAAATTATATGGATATCAGAGCAATTATGTGCTGTTTAAAATAAAGAACTGGCTGTTGAATTGACGTACTGTTGATCTGGGGCGAACTCAATGGAAACAGTGCCAATAATCTACCCAAGTTTTACAGAGTCCTCAATGGAAACAGTGCCAATAATCTACCCAAGTTTTACAGGATCGAATTCAGTTTCTCGTCTACAAAAGAAGAGATCGGGATTTAATACCTGTGGAACAACTAAGTATTTATTAAGAAAGCTTAACTAAGAAGGAATCTTTTCAAGTGAAATTAATTGAGATAGTTGATACAACGTTATGTTTACATTCACAGAATTGTCAGTTGTTTTAAGGATTCATGCGAGTTTCGAAAGTTCACTTTGCAATAACGCTCCTCTCTTCTCGATTTCTCTTCCATATCTTCCTCCTTAAGTTGCAGATATAATAGGCATCTACACCTGAGAGCTTGGATTACCAACTGTGATCTCCCGGCCTACTGAAATCCAATCGAATCAAATGCAATTCAATACTAACCTGTTCGAACTCGGTGTTTATTTCTGATATACCCAAAATATCTATTCACTCCAAAAAGAATCCAATACTTTAAAAATGATTTAAAAACAGCTAAATGAAACTGAAAGCAAAATCAGATCTCTGCATACCAAACAATATTCGATGTCATAAAAAGAGCATACACAGAGCATGAAAAAAACTAGAAGTGTTGCACGCTCTTTGCCACTTAAAGTGCACGCACATTATTGCTGCCGCCACCTACAAATTCTCACCAATTTACCAACTCAGCTCACATCAAAGCCCAAGACTAACCGACATCCAAAATGTAGTTATACAAAAAGGACGATGTAAGAACCTATATATGTGTGTGTGCTTGTGTGGACGCGTGAGTGTTTGCATTTCAAAACATTCAAGCGACATTTTATGGCCTTCCTATATACATATATACGTACGAGAAGACATACATACATACAAGTGTATGAATGAAAAGTGTATGCTTGATGGAAGGTGGCGCCATTGGCGCACGTCATGGTCATGATTTCGATTCAATGCGAGTTTTGGTTGTGGATGTAGTGAACGCATTTGCACAACGGGGCCACGGTACTAAAATTGTTTTGACATTGTAGGTTGAGTTATGTAGCCGGAGACGTGATTCAGGGGTCAAGGCGCCAAGAGGTCACAACAACAACGCGCATGTTTGCTACACTTCTAAGCACATGGCGACCATCACGGGTCAGAGGTCAAAATGATATTCAATATAATGCGTTTGCATGTTGGCATTTCCGCTGTGTCATAGATTTTTCACTTTAAATGGAAATTACTTGTACAAGTATTCACACGTCAACGTATCCACACAAAGCGGGTCGTGTCCAAACAGGCATACGTACATTCAGTATACATTTAGGTACTTCAAGCATACGTTAATGGTGCGTGTGTCTACGCTTGCGGGTGACGATTTCTGTGAAATGTCGAGGAAAGGTAGACAGAATATTCGATTTAGTTTTCGCTTTTGTCGGCAACGCTAGACACCTTCAGGCAATTAATTTACAATTACTAGCATACTTTGGGGCGATTGCCCCACACTTTCGTGCCGTTTTGTACATTACCCACAGTTCCTTTGCTCAATCAATCAGTCGCATTGCAGGGAGTTGAGTCATCGATGTTCGGCACTAGTTGAGATGAATGGATGGACGTGAACGTCGCTTTGACACTTAATGGCGCCGGGCGTGTGGCGTGAAATTAAACTGTAATTTACTGCAATTAAATAACAGTTTAACGCTGTTTAAGTGACAGTGGAAAAGCAATAACAACGATAGACCGGCCAAAGGCAGCATACAGTGTACGAGTAGCAGGCAGCGTGAGAACATGAAATCAGTAATAAAATTAAAAATACCCAAAAACAAAAAATAAATTTATAGAGAAGAAGGAAATGGCAGAAAGGCGCATCACTTTGATTTTTATTTATTCTCTTTGCTCGCCCTTTTGAAAGAATTATTTTCATTCCGCATCTGCCAATGATCTATTTGATTGCTGTTTATTTGTGTCTTTGCCTTCTCTTATTCGTTTGCTTTATTTACTTTTATAGCTGGCACTGTTTTTGGTACCAATATTTTATATTTGGTTGGTTGTGTTGTTGTTATATCTTTTTGCAAATTAAATTTGTCCTTGGGCTTTGCAGCGCGCAAATCAAGCAAATATTGAAACAATCTAATGGTTTTTTTCCATTCAAAAGGATGGATCAAAGAGCAGTCAACCCCAAAAGTAGGCAACAAAAACAAAAACAACGACGAAAATTCACATTTAACTTGTAGTGCGTTTGAGAAATAAACTTTAAAAGTGAATGAATGAAAAGAAGCGGGTACAAGGGAAGTAGGAATCTAAAAGTAAGACCATCACGAAATTAAATGAGTGATTTTTACACTTAGCTTTTACTTCCTTCTCCATTTTTAGTTCGATTTGTCTCATCTCATAGTATGTCTAGTACGCCCTTGGTGTGAATAACCATTATAGTATTTCATTTCAAAAAGTAATCCATTATTACATTATAACATTTTTCCGCTAATGGTTTAAAACTATGCTATTGTCCTTAGCTCCTGGGCGATGGAATATGTCGGTCAACTTCGATTATTTCTATGATTTTACCGACATTTTTGTCTTTCTTGACATATCAAAAATGTGTGAACGGAATCGATACAACCATAATTGCACGTAATTATTTATTACAGTATAGACACCATAAACATCATTCACAATTTCAACAGCCTGGCTTGCATTTTCGCCTTCATCAAAGAAACACTGTCAAATGTACTGAATTTTTTCTTTGTTGACTTCCATTGTTAATACCCTGTAACTCACAACTGAATAGAAAAAACAAAAAAGCAAAAGAGTTTGTTTAGTGTGAAATGTCGTCTTGACAACGAGCTTGAAATTTTAGTTATTGCAACGATACTTTACGAGATATCGATGACTACAGACATCTACCGAGAAATTAATGGATTTTTCCCCCCAGACTAATATTAAAATCAGCAACAAGATAAAACATTCCCTATAAGGTTTTGTGAACTCCTACTGAAGTGATGACGCTTGGCCGCATTTAAGTCCGTGTCGTTCGAGTAACATGGAACCATCTATCGGGGAATAAGTATTAATGGCAGAACGTATCGTTGAAAAGCTGCTGCCATCAAAGTATTCGGTTGAGTTTTTAATTCATGATTGGCTATTTTCGTTTTTTTGTTTATTGCGCGCTAATATGAAAATTATTTAATGCTATATTCTTATAATTTTTAGGGCTCTATTTAAGTGATTATAAGGTATTACGGTAGCTATCGATCACTTACTACATGGGCGGCATTCGAAATGTGTTTTATAAAGTTAATTTACTCAGAATAAAGTCATTTGGAAAAATTAAGCTTCTCCTTAAAATGGCATCATTAACTTCTTGGTTTCTGATATTTTTACAAATGCATAAATTTCTCCTTTAGCTATTTGTACAAATGCATTTCGAAATGGCTACGCTGTGATTCCGTTTCGAATAACTTTCTTTCGTTATATTTTCAAATTACATAACTCAAACATGAAATTTGCATACGAATGTCAAAAACCGGCCAGCCCCATACAACTATTCAATGAGCGATTACTTAAATTGTCTATAGTTATCCTCAGTGGTCCTGGGGAAAGTGCTGCTTGTTGATAATCGCAGGTTACTTGTCTATCAGATGTCATGTAAACATATAAGCAAATAAACTCTTCCTACTACGTATTTACGGTGGTGGCATGACAGAATGACTGTAAAGCCAGTTGTGGAAGTCATTTGAATGACAAGGTTCCCTTTCCAACCAAACAAAAAAGCTTTACCAAATTACATAAATTCCAAGCGCTAGACGTACCACCCTGTATGTTTGATTTTACTCGAGCCAAAATTCATAAACACACAAACAGTTGTATTTAGCTGCAAAACAATTTGTGCAGTCAAGTATTTAAATTGCATGTCAATGTGCAATGATTGGACAGGTCTCATGGAAGATGTATTTTATTAATTGGAATGAAAAGCGGTTGAATATTTTTCAAAGTATTGATTGTGAAAATAAGGCAAATTTTAGGTATCTGAGCAAAGGTATTGATTAAAATTGCTTCAGTAAATACATTTTTAATAAAATGGAACTCGAATTTTTTTCATGATTTTTTGTTGTCAATTGTTGAATTTGAAAATAGGATTTTCGATTTTAAATTCGTTGCGAATGCTTTTCATACTGTGTGGGTATAAATAAAATCTTGATAATGATAATTTAGTTTGGCTTAAAAATTCTACCAGTAGCAAAAAAATTATTTTATTATTATTTTATTTCTTGGAAAATGTGTAGAAAAAGACACCATATACACCCGTCAAAAAACACAAAACACAAAGCAAGTGATTATAAATTTTGGTATTGAATTTTTTTAAATTTAACTTTGCTTTTAACTTTTTTTTAATAAAAATGTGGTTCATTCTTTAACAAAAGTATTATTTCAAATTGCAGTGAGCGAAATTTGCTAAGCTTAGATCACAGAACGAGAAAAAATAATTGTTTATATGTCCACTCTTAAAATATTGTTGTTATTTTTATAAAGTGCGTCATTAAATAATCAGCATTGAGTACAAATATTAGCCCAAGGAAGAAACTAACTGTACCTACATACTAAAACGTGCATAATCCGTTGATAAACGGCGAGTAATTTGATTAACCGCAGTCTTATTTTATTTGTCCAGGTGGGCCAAAAGGGTCAAATTAAAATTTTGAAGGAAAATTGTGTTTCGAATAGTGAAATTAGCCGTCAAATCAATAGATCGGAAAAGGTTGTCAGAAATTTTTTGAAACTAGGGGAGAAATATGGCATTTTTTCCAAACATTTGAAGAGGAATACAAAAATATCCCGACGCCAATGCAATGTTGTTATAGAAGAAGCCACTAAAAATTGACTTAGTGTAACACAAATAGTGAGAAAATTGCAATTTCCAATAGGAAAATGAAGACCTCAATAAATTTTATTTGCAACCCAAAATATAACTTTCTACATACAACCTCTTAGCTTACTCAATCACATAAAGTGACCAGACTGAAATTGACAAAAGAGCACATGAGTTGGACTGAATACTAGCGCAATATTATTTTTTCACAAGAAAAAAGTTTAATTTTGATAGCCCTGATGGTTTCAGCTATTACTGGCATAATCTCCGCCAAAATAACCCACCAAAAATTAGTCGGAATTCCAGAGGCGGTTCCGTCAAGATATGGGGAGCATTTTCTTACCATGCAAAGCTGAAATGATGCTTCATTAGGACAAAAATTAGCTCTGAAAAATAGATTGAAATGTTGGATTATGAGCTCATTGACTATTTGGAAAATAACGCGGATGCTGAGTTTACATTTCAGCAGGACAATGCCAGTATCCACGTTTCCAGGAAGTCCAATGAGTTATTTTCTTCCCGATCGATACCTCCACCTGACTGGCCACTCAGACATCCGGACCTAAATCACATTGAAAATATTTGTGGCATAATTGCAAGGTCTATGCATCTAAATGGTTGCCAGTACTCAACGGTACAAGAACTAAAAATATCTAGTTTGCAGGCGTGGCTGGATCTGGGCATAAATACATTGCGGAAATTAATTGACCCACTCCTAAAAAGAATTTTCTAGACTATAAATACGAATGGAGGTTCAACAACTTATTAAAAGCATATATATGTATATTTTTATATCTAACCATCTAACCAATTAAAAAGTGCAGGCATCGAAGCAAATTTCGCTCACAATCAATTGCATAATCATGAAATATTTACTATATTTTCGTATTTCTCCCATTGATGAATTTGAAAAGTTAATAATTTTAGTTATTTCTGTTCTAATTAAAAATACATTGAAGAAATTTATTTCGCAGTTACTTCTATTATTATATATTCTTTCAAAATGATGTCAAGCAAATTTCGCACACTGTAGTTCCTAACTTTGCTCCAAACTATGTACGAAAAATTCATTGAGGAATTATCTCAATGAATTGAAAGCTCCTCGTTCCATTATTTGTGTCATCTTTAAACAAGGTCAAAATTATTGAAATTTATGTATTTCTCAAGAAAAGAAGAATGTACTCACCGTAGCACGTGAATACATAACAGAAAACCTTAAAATACAATGCATCCATAGCTAAGTGTGTGTCTAGTAAAGGTATCAGAGATCAGAAAACGAGTAAATATACGCATATAATGGGTGTTTTTTAAAAGACAAGAATTTTTCCGCAAATAAAAAACAAAAAGCCAATCAATTACCCTTATCGGGCAATCCATCCAAATAGGCAGGATTGCATCGAGGGGAAAATCTGCACCGAAGCTTGCTGCTCCTCTGTCTTCACTGACGGTTCCAAGATGGAATCGGATGTCGGAGCAGGGTATTCTCTAAATCAGCCAATTTATCAAACTCCTTTAAACTGCCGAATGCTGCTAATCTTTTTCAAGCAGAAGTCTTTACGATCCTGCAGGCATGCAAAATGCCTAGGGAACGCGGAACAGAGGGAGTTATTAACGTTTTCTCCGATAGTCAAACCGCGATCAAGGCTTTGACGACGCCATGGTGCAGAACGAAATTTGATGAACTTGCCATGAAGGGGCTGAATTGGCCTCAGAGACCTCCTACCTAGTCATTGGCAACCCGCTGACAGTTGTTAAAGGGGAACTGCACAAATTATTTCTCAGGGCAGCGCAGAAAAGATGAAGCTCCATTTCTTCATGTGCTATTTCGAAAACCCTTCGGTCCCAGTTAAATATACGAAGAACTCAGAAAGTGCTTTGGACTCATCGCCATTTCTCCCACTCCTAGCTGTATTTACCGGTCACTGGACGATCAGCTCACATGCGGAAAAGATAGGGTTACCATTTAACCCCAATTGCAGTAGCTGTGGGAACCTTTCAGAGAAGGAGACAGTAGAGCACTTTCTCTGTAAATGTCCGGGTTTGGCAACTAGATGATTAAGATCACTGGGTGCTTCTTTCTTCGACAGCCTGAGGCAGTGCGCCAACTTAAATCCTATCAATCTTCTCCATTATGACAACAGCTCTGTTTCGCAGTAGATCTCTGCCTGTTGGAGGTCTCATAATGGTATCAAAACGGCGCTTTAGTGTTACTTGAGGAGTGCCAGACCGGAACTGCAACCATTTCACCTACCAACCTACCGACTACCCGCATCGGTTACAAATTTTTAATTTATCACACTTTTGCACTTTTTTAGTATTTTTTACTCCCTTTTGACTGCTTAAGGTAGAAAGCAGGTGTAGAAAAATTTGCTAGCAGTATTTTTTTATGAAAGGAGCTTTGTATTTAATAAAAAACAATCTGAGACATTACTTGAACTACAAGTTGAAATTACCATATGTATTTGGAGTATTTGACAAGACAAGATACCAGGTTGCAAGCGCCCAACAAAAATCTCCGATCATATGAGGACTCTGTTGAGGATTTGCTCTACTATCGATTTTCCATACTGGATCTGGATGAACCTTTCTGCATGGTTGTGCTAACGTCTCCTAGGTTGTTGAGAAATAAAAGGTCTTGATGTAGAATGTTTATTTGCAAATTTCACAGTGTTTTTTAACGTTATATTAATTCCATTTATATAAGTCAAACAAAGGCAGCCATCAGGTACGTGATCTACGGGCTCTACTTGAATCATGGGTTTTTCGAGATAAAATATACTGGAATAAAATTTAATGTTTTTGTTAAAAATGTTTAGGAAACAATTTTTTTTGTCCAAATACGTACGGCAAACTAATAAAAAATACAGTGTAACTACTCATTTTACGATGCTTGAATTGATTTCCAAACGACTATTATATACGAGTACGTATACGATGTCCGTGCAAAAATAAAACCTGCTTAATTATGTGGGGTAAACATGTTTTACTTTTCGACTTAGTCTCCTTTTAGGCTTATATATACTCCACGCTATTCTAGCTTATTGAGCTCTTCCGAATAATAGAATTTGTCCAAGTCTGAAAATCATTTGCTTCTGTAATCACCTCCTCGTTTGAATAAACTATTTTTCTCGCCAGCCATTTTTCAAATTTCAAAACAAATAATAGTCCGAGGGATTCGACTGATACGAGGGACCCAAATCTGGAGAACAGGGGGGATGTGAAACTAGTAGGAGCCCTTGGAAAATCAAACACAAAGAAATACATAGATCTGACTGAAACTTGGTGTGTGTTCTTCCAAGAGATGCCACTCTCTGAATTTTCACGGACTTTTGAAAAGCCCTAGTGTAGTATTTTTCACTGTAAATATTTGAATATACAGTTAAACTTTTATTGCTCGGATAA
This sequence comes from Anastrepha obliqua, assembly GCF_027943255.1. Taxonomy (NCBI): domain Eukaryota; kingdom Metazoa; phylum Arthropoda; class Insecta; order Diptera; family Tephritidae; genus Anastrepha; species Anastrepha obliqua. The sequence goes on from NC_072892.1 coordinate 115,122,719, forward strand.
CCAAAACAAAAAGAAACGCTCGACTTATGTGGATTTCGAGTTACAGAATACAATTTTTTTTTTACTGAAACTGGTGAATAATTTCCTCCACTGAAAACTTTCTATTTTACTCAAGTCCAACAAAATGTTTTTAAATAATATATTTTATACTTTTTTTTTTTTTTTTTTTTTGTCGGGACAACTAGCAAGTGCAGCACTCAGACATTAATTAAGTCCATTGTACTACACTTGGATTCCCTTTTAATTTTCTTTAAATCTACCCGATCTCCGAAGAAATCTGAGTAGATCTTGTGGTGCCAAGGAGCCAAGATGGTCGCTTCTTAACACATCAGTGCCAAAGACCTCAAACCTGATTCGAGCGAAGGCGGGGCAGACACACAGGAAGTGGTCCGCCGTCTCATCCTCCTCTTCACAGGCTGGGCAGAGTACACTGTCTGAGATGCCCAACCTTTCCATGTGCTTTGCCCACAGAAAGTGGCCCGTCATCAGTCCAACCAGCCGTCTGCACTCCCCTCTGCTTAATGACAGAAGGGTTTGCGACAGCCGATCGGACATGACAGGTAACATCAGTTTAGTCCATCTGCAGCTTCTCTCAGCCTGCCAAGCTCGCTTGTGGGTGGTAGTTACCCATTTGCTAACCGTGGCTGTGATGGCCACAGAAGGGAGTGGCAAAACGGGCTCTGAGCCAAAGAAGTTGGCCTCAGAGCCCATCTTAGCTAAGGAGTCAGAGGTCTCGTTACCCGCGATACCCACGTGTCCCGGGATATTTTATACTAAAAAATTAATAAAAGTAAATGTTTTAAATGTCAAAAATAGCCGATATTATGCTAAAAAAACGACACCAGGAAGTTTTAAGGAATGAAATTCCATGGCCTGAGCAGTTCATTTCTTGTATGATTCGGTCATTAAGTTTTTTTTTTCATCTTACATCATTTACAAAGGCGTTGTAATTTTGCAGCAAGAATAGAATTTAATTTTTTGTAATTTTAAAAGAAAGCATTTTATATTTTAAATAATTCGTCCTAATAAAAGTATGATTTCAGGCTCGCCTGTTTCACAGTCTTGGTGGAAATAATCATTTAGCCCTTAGGAGGAATGGTATTAACCCAGCGCATACTACTATAGCATTGACCCCATTTTATGTTTAGAAAAAACAAGAAACAAAAAAAAGCATGACAGGAAAACTGACCAAATCACTGTTGTCGATATCTAATATAGACAGATAGATACAGTAGACTAATTTAGGAAATAAATATTCACGTTTTTTAAACGTTGTCCGTTCATAAAATTTTGTGTGAAAAAAAATTTGCTAAATTTTGCTGAATATTTCAATGATTCTCCACAAGATTTTCTTCAAATACTCCCAACGAAAATTCTGCACACCTAAAAAAATACCTTTTATTATGTAAATATGTTTTTCTTTTGCCGGCAAAACAGGAAAAATGCATAAATGCTGTGCGAAATTTTCAATTTCGCTTTAAAGGCGTTCATTTGCGAACTTCCATTGTTCTGAAGCCGCACGTGCATTGAATATGGGCGTCCGGAAATGAGCACGTTGCACACCCACACATATCATACTACCTACACTCATACAAATGTGCTCACTTGCACACAGGTTTCACGACTCTCATACAATAATTTGTAGTCTTAGGAAAAATGGAGTTTCCACTGCGTTTTTGCTGCTTGTAATTTAATTTTTGCTAGAAAATTTAACACAAATTGTTACTAATTTCCGCAAACAAAAACAAAAATTTGTAAATGCATAAGAAAAAAATAGTAATGATAATACAAATAAGAAGAAGTGTACATGAAGGTACGAGTAAAGAGGATACGGAAGTGCGAAAAGCTGCTTTGAAAGCAGTGTAAAATGAAAATGAAAAGTTTAAATACAGAAAACCACAAAACGTTGCCGCATTAGCAACAACTCACCACTACCCAAAGCTGTGGCAACAATCAAAAGAGGAAAAAACAACTTAAATAACTAGACTGAACAATAGCAACACCAAAACAATGGCAACAATAGCAATAACGGCAACGGCAATATCAGCTAAAAAAAAGCGAAAACAAGCAACAAAAAAATTTTTGTACCAGAGGAAATACTGACGTATGCATGCACATACACGAGTTTATAGCTAAGCATGTGTAGAATGAATGTATTTTTGGAAATGTATTCACAACTGCGTGCATGTCAATTTGTATGCTATTTTCTTTGGAACAACAGCCAGTGATGGCATGCAACACATTACCGCAGAATGCCGAGGCACACGCATTTAAGTAGTGAATGGAATGGAACGTAGTGGAGTGAAGTAAATTACTTTCGCAGCTTTAGTCACAAGCCAAAGTACCAGCAGCAGCACTGCTGGCTGCGCCCAGTCACGCCCATTCACTCTGCGTTTTCCATGCGGGCCACATTCGACAACGTGTGGAGAATGCAGCGTTATTAGCCGGTTTATTTTCAGAATGTACTTATGTATGTAGGTGCAGGCAACGTCAAAAGAAAATGTACACCATGTATTGACAGGTTTTGACCATTTATTTATTTATTTCAATTACTTTTTTATAAAATTATAGTTCTTACTTCAAACAAAACCATAAACAGCAAAGTTTCGAACTTTGTACAAAATTTGTAAAATTGGACAAATTTTCATCAAAACATGAAACTTTTTACACAGAATTTTTAGAAAAACTTCAGATATGTTATAAATTATTGAATTTTGATTCAATAAAGTGCATGTTTTAAGTACCTCAAAAATTGCGTTGATTTTTGAACGTTTTTTCTGCTGTCGAACTTGGATGTTTTCTTCCATATAGGTAAATACAATTTGAAGCAGCCGTTAAATGGAGAAAATGCGCAAGTCCGCGACCATAACAAATTTTCAAACTTCAATGTGATTTTGACCTATTTGGAACTTGCACTTTACTGCAAAAATTCAATGATCTAAAAAAAGGGCGTACACGAAATTTTTCTAAAAATTTTGAATAAATGGTTTAAAATTTTGATGCAAATTTTCCGCATTTTTACGAGTTTTATACAAAGTTCGAAACTTTGCCTTATATAGTTTTTGTTGCAGTATGAACTATGGGTAGGGTAGGTAGGGTGGTTGTCGCAAGACACACTTAGACCTTCGGCAGGTCCATTGTGATACCATTGTATGAACTATGCTTTTTAAAAAAATAATTGAAATTAAAAAGTGAATAAAAAAATAGTCAAAACTTGTCAATACATGCTGTACACTTTCTTTTGACAATGACTGTATGTACAAATGGAAATGGGTGTGTATTGTTCACCGTAGTGGCCACATTTGTGTGCCACTGTGTTGAAGGCATGGACGAGTAGCCTGTCCATTTTATCTCCTTTTCTTCATATTTTAAATTTAAGAGCTTATATTGGAACTTTATTAGTTTAAGGAGAGTGAGGGACCTGAGAATTGGGGGATTATTATCTGAGTTTCTTCGTTGAGCTCGTTTACAGACTTATTTATTTGATTTCGATAGCTCATAAAGTTTGTTAGTGCAGACTACTATCACCTTTTCATAAAATTACGGGACCTTGTGGCTCGGGGACACTATGTGAAGGACTCTGTTGGGAAGGGATTGTTAATGCTTGGTCTGCATTCCGGCATGTCTGTCGTGAGCACGTAGGGTACGTTATAAATTCACCAGCTCTTAAGCAGTTCAAGAGATACGGCAAATGAAATGATAAACAGATATGCAACCTGCTACAAAGTTACAGACGGCAAAGATGACCGTCGCTTAAACCCACTTTTATTTTGAAGACCACCGACTGGATCCCAACATTTTGCGTAATAATACGTAAAATTTATTGTTATTTTAATCGTAATCGTCTATTGGCAAGCAATGGCAAGCGTCGTAGTAAAGTTTTGTCATAGGATATAGGAAAATATCCAGCAAATGAAGTTTATACTACTACACTTAAACGTGTTCAGGTGGCATACATAACAGTATTATTATTATTTCACACAAATACAATCTGTCCAATTTGATTCTAACAAATTGCATTGTATGGGTTCATAATATTCATTAAACGCAATATATATGCATTAAAATATGTAGTCACCACCATTAGTTACATTGACTTATATTTTTCCAGTCATACTTTGTGTTAATTTCTGTGCAAGTTGTGGAGGTAATCAGCTTCAAATCAGGCGAATTTGTCTTGATAACTGAGCATCCATATTTGTTTCCCTTTGAGTTTTTTGCTTAACTATTGCAACAAAAATTTTCAATAGAGTTGGCATCACGCGACTGTGAAGACCAATCCAACATTCAATCCCATTTTGCTGTTTTCACCCCACACACCTTCGGCTTCGATGCTTGGGATCGTTGTCTTCTTGTAAAATCCAAGGTTGACTAGTTTTTCCAAACATCTTCGCAGCTCACGGTCTAATGCTTTTTGGTAAATTTGACTCATCAAAAGTGCATTCAAATTGGAGGTATAAACGACCAAATCATTTTTCGGGGAAGCAGCCTCAATCACAAACCTCAGCTGGATGCTTACCAGTTCGTTGAAGTTGTTGATTATCAGTAGTACACCAGGATCGACGTATGCAACTACTCCCCCAAAAGGAAGATTCGTCCGTGAATATCTTGCCCTATTCCGTTCTAAATTTCGCTTAGCCCAGGCAGGTCGTTTTGCAATGGTGATAATGAGAGTAGCGGTTTTTTCAATGTAATCCGGAATTTTTCAGTCTTCTACACGTAAACGTCCTCGCAACCTGCTTTTGGATACATTAACTGCATGTTTCCTTAAAACTACTTCAGTTTCACACAACGATAAGTTCGGCCTGCTTTAGAGAGGTACTTATTTATGAACGTTTTCGATTTCTTCAAATATTTTGCTGAAGATGCACGTGACTTTTTTAGACCTTTAGGGTATGCACTGCCTCAAATTGTTTTCCATACGCGGAAGTAATTTTATAAAAACAACGTACACTTTATAAATTTCTCACAAAACTAAAAAATGCACAACGCATATTGCAAAAAGGATGCACCTATTTAGCAGAATTTAAATTATTTCTATAACGGAACTCTAAGTATGAATTTTGCCGGTTACGCTCCCATTAGACCAACTGTATATGTATACGAACCTAATAAGTAGCGATCGTAGTCGATTGAGTTGGTATGAGGCAATGGTTATGTACTAATGACAACCAAGGTTATGAAACAAAAAGCAAATAAAAAAATTGCTTGTAATGACAATCTCCATATCGCAGCAAATGACTGGTGAGGTAAACTCTGGAGTATCTTTCTTAATCTGCTTGCGAAGTTGGCTTATATTCTTAAGTTCCTTAATTTTTAGGAAAAATAAAAGCAAAACGAACACCTTAAATTGGAGAAAGAATTGAGCCAAATACTTGGCAAAAGATGTGTGCAGCAAATATACCATTGTGTCTTACAACAACAAAAAAAGTTAGCCTTAGTCTAAAGTAGCAGCGCAAAACAAGACACTAAAACGCTGCACGATGTTAGAATTACACTACCAAGAAACAACTTTTAAGCCAAGGGCTCTATCAAGTCGAATGGACTCAGGATGTACTCTTCATACACTAGATGAACAAATTTCACGATGGCGCGAACACTTCTGCGAGCTATTGAATTCCCCAAATGTATCACCAGAAAACGAAAACAACATTCTGAGTAATAACGAATATAGAATTAGCACTTATCCGCCATCACTAGCCGAAATCACAATGGCCGTCAAAAATCTTAAAAGCGGCAAGACGCCAGGCTATGATGGTAATCCACCAGAAGTATTAAAAGCTACTCCAGAAACCACTGCTAAGCTTTTAAAGCCGCTCCTCGATGCTATCTGGCGTAACTTAAACTTCCTAAAGATTGGTTGGAAGGCATGATAATAAAAATACCAAAGAAAGGTTATCTAAGGTTGTGCTCAAACTACAGAGGTATTACGCTACTATCAATTCCATCACAAATGTTGTCAAAAATAATCCTCAACCGCATCAATCAAGCACTAGATGCAGCCATCCGCAAACAGCAACCAAATCAATAATCTGCGGATTATAATTGAGCAAACAAACGAGTGGCAAACTCTGCTACAATTGGCTTTTATTGACTTCCGAACGGCCTTGGACAGCATCCGACGCAACTGCATCTGGAAAGCACTTTAAGATTGTAAAATTCCACCAAAGCTGATTGCTATGATTAAAGTCCATTACAAAAACTTTAACTATAGAGTGCTACAAACACCCGCTTATCAGGGCCCTTCAAAAGCAACGAAGGCGTCGGGAAAGACTGCCTAATGTCGCCTATACTTTTTCTGCTAGTCCTCGACAATGTTCTGCATAAATCTTTCGATGGCAAACTTCGCGGCATCCACCAAGCGAAGCCTCACTATATGGGTTTAAAATAAACATTCAAAAGACAAAGGCAATGAAAATGAATGCCAATATAATATATCCTCAATTTTGTTATTGAAGGACAGAAAATTGAACTTGTGGACTCCTTTCAATACCTTGAAAGTGAGATTACGATGAATGGTGATGCAAAGAAAGACATAGAATCCAGATTATCAAAAAGCCCTGGAGCTTTCGCCAGATTACGAAAAATTGAGTTCCAGCTTATTTGTGAAGACAAAATTGAACTTGTACAAATCCAATGTCCTCACAGTTCTTTTATATGGCTGTAAGACGTGGCTAGTTAGCGACAACCTTGCAAGCAAGTTAGAAGCATTTATAAATAGAGGACTGCGTCGAATTCTCAAAATTTGGTGGTCCAACACTCTAAGCAACTTGTCATTATACCAACGCTATAACATCGAAGCAGTCGCTACAATTATAAAAAGGCGGAAATAGGGTGAATCGGACGCACTTTACGGGAACCTGCCGGGGAAATCTGTCACTACGCACTTGACTGGAATCCCCAGGGCAGCCGAAAAATGGGAAGGCCTAAAACGTCATGACGTCGCACTGTTTTAAAGGAGGCAGGGAATGCTGGAAAATCATGGCTGGAGATAGAGGAGTTAGCAAAAACTCGAAATCGGTCAAGATGTTTCACCCGTGGTACTCCCATATGCGCCCCGGGAGTTAGAGAAAGAATGATGATGATGTTTTTTTTTTGAAATTTCGATATCTTAAAGTATGATGTATGGATGTTTCTGTCTCTAAGAGACTATTTTTGTTGTGGTACTTAGCCCTCAAATCTCAGTTCCTACCACCCTAACGTGCCACTATAATGCTACTAAATTAGAGCTCACCTAAAATCATGAAACTTTTGCAAGGAAAGTTTTTCAGATCGTACGCAATTAAAATTTTGCTCTTAGTCGCACGGGTGGGTCGCTTTTTTACGTTGTTCGTCATACGTTCGACATTTATAATCAAATCTTAACGTACATCGAACTTTGGAACAAAACAAAACTTTCACCTCGAAACAATAATATCGAACCGTCGTAGCTCAAAATACGAAAATCTCGAGAAAAGTAGCTTCAAAGTTTCCATTCTATTATGCTCCCTCGTGTTCGATATATTTTTGTATACATTTTATATTCAGGCAGAAGTCTTTTCGATCCTGCAGGCATGCAGAAGGCTTAGGGAACGTGGGAGCGGGGGAGATATTAACATTTTTACCGATAGTTAAGTTGCGATCGCGACACTGACGACGCCAAACTGGTCAACTCCTGTAAGAAGGTGATCAAATCTTTCGGATGGTTAAGTAATATTTCTCTGATCTGAATTCCAGAACATAGGAACAAAGATGGAAATGAAATTGCTGATAAGCATGCCACTTCTATTCTTTTTGGAACGGCAGGATTTGTGAGCAAAATGTTGAATCATATCGCCACAGATTGAGCTACGGGGTATTCCAAGTGCATACACATAAAATATCATTCATCAAATATCATTCGAAGCTTCTGCTTAATATTATTGAGAGTGATTACTTTTCGGGTACTTAAATCTAACGATCTTTAATACTGCATCATCTACCTAAGAAGTTCAAATTGGACTTAGTACGTTTTCCCTTAAAGCTATCAGTATATTGTATTAGGTTCCGGAAGAACCGTACAGGGTATTAAAAAGAGGAAATATATATTTTACAGTTTCTCTTTGATAAAGGCGAAAATGCAAGCCAGACCACTGAAATTGTGAATGGCGTTTATGTTATGGCTTTAACAGCTAATTACGTGGAATTTGGGATTCATCAATTCCGTTCAGGCATTTATGATGTTAAAGAAAACGTCAATAATGTCGAAAAAGTCGGTAAAATCACATAAATAATCGAAGTTGACCAGCATGTTAGTAATTGTAGCATCGCCCAGAAGCTAAAGTCGACCATTAAAACAGTTTTAAACCATTAGCGCAAAAATAATGGATTTCTTTTTCCCCAAAATAATATTTATTTAATACCAAATATTATAATTTCTGCATTAAAATTTTGTTTCGCATTATTCGCCTCAATTTTGTCATTGTTCTCTATTGAATTTCTTTTCTAATGCAAGCACTCGCTAATACCTTAGTTGTCGTTTACAACTTCCCACTTGCCACTTGCCAGCATCTCATATACTTACACATATGTAAATTTTAGTTCATGCTCACATGGTTTGCATGTGCGTAGGTAATACTGCCTTAATAGAGCGTGCAGCTTCTAAGAATGCAACTTAACATTTTTGTGTGGAAATTGCTTTTGTCTTTCCGGAATCCTCTGCTGCGCTATTCGGCGTTGTGTGGTTTACCTTCAACGACTTCGAAATTATTTTGGTCGATGTATGTTTTGTAATATATAAAGATACCCAAATGCGTTTGTATATTAACCTATAGGGAAATACCATATCCTGGCCGCTGCCTTTCTAGGTTGCTTTATTTATCTTCTTCATGCTAGCGAATGGTGAATTATTAACAGTTTCGTACCACCATTTGATGAAATGAAATATAATAAAGAGCTACATGCACGTACGGAAGTTATAAAAAAAAACTGATCTAAGCTTTAAATCTGTAGTTTAAAGAACTCTTGATGAAAATATTTTCAAGACAACGGGTATGAAAGGAACAAGGATCACGCTCATAATTATGTACTATTGAAACTAAAAAATAAAATGATTCCTCAGATTTTTCACATTGTTTATAAAACTTCTTTCCTTAATTCTTAATTTAAAAAAAATTTAATTTCAAATTTTTGAAGATATTTTTTTAAATATTTTTATAATATTTTTTAAATAAATTTTTTTAATATTTTTTTTTTATTAAAATTTGTTTTTTTTTTTTGGTTGGAAACTTCAATTTTTTTGGTTTTTTGGAAAGTATAGAAAAATGTCCAAAAAAACAGCATCACTCGCAAGGAAAAACATTACCACTGACATTAGCGTTACCCGAAGCGTACCACGTGAAGGTCGTACGGTCGGGTATATGCTTCTTACACACAGGTGTGTATGTTCCCGATGCAATCGTTCCTAAAACGATTCAGTTGTTGCATTCTGTAATTCTACTAATCAAGTTTTAATTAAATTAAAAACATAATTTGATAGCCGCAAGAGAATTTCAACGTCGATTTCACAGTTTTGAAAGGTTGACTTTCGAAAATCGCTTATTTGATATTTTTTTCAAAATTATTTAAACCTTCAAATGGCTTATAGTATATTGAAACTCATGTGTGACCATATTTAACTGAACATATATTATATATATATACCTATAATTGGCGCGTACACCATTTTTGGGTGTTTGGCTGAGCTCCTCCTCCTATTTGTGGTGTGCGTCTTGATGTTGTTCCACAAATAGAAGGACCTACAGTTTCAAGCCGACTCCGAACGGCAGATATTTTTATGAGGGTCTTTTTCATGGCAGAAATACACTCGGAGGTTTGCCATTGCCTGCCGAGGGAGGGGCGACCGCTATTAGAAAAATGTTTTTCTCAATTTTGGTAGTTTGCCGAGATTCGAACCTACGTTCTCTCTGTGAATTCCGTATGGTAGTCACGGCGACCACCATGAGCACTTAATATTTCCACTAGTGTAAAACCATGTCATTTGTTTAGTACAAATTTCAGCAAATTACCATTATTTGCTTTTGTTTTTTTTGTTTTGTAAATAAGATGAGAGCTTTTAATTCTCAAATCATTTCATCGCCTCAAAAAAGAATGGAAACCCATAAAATTATCATTTTGGTAATTTTGGAAAAATCTTACATCTGAACCTGACATCCTATCAGGCGAATTATTATTAGAAATGTAAGCCCAAACTTTACAGTTTAAAATAAATAAAAAATTCGAATTGAGGGGTTGCTACCAGTATGCATTGGAGCTCTCTCTCACTGCTCGGGGTATTTGGTATGCATGGCGTATACGCAACAAACGGTTGCTGTGAAACAAAGAGTTTAATCGATTTTATGGAACTAAGGTTATCTCTTTGGTAATTCTTAAATAACGTTTGCCCCCAATCCAAGTATAAATTTGGTTGTGACTAAGTCTGTGGAGCATTAGCGAATATTTTGGATTGCCGGTATAACTCAGGGTTATACAAATGTTCATAATAATTTTAGTACAATAGCCAGTGCCTTGAGTACGGCTTAATCATCGTTTGAGCCAATTTTTGAAGCATCCAGGCTGTTTTTTAAATTATGTGGGATCCTATGTAAAAACACCCTTTTTACTACAAGGTGATTATGCCACGCTTTATTGATGCTCGTCATACCAATGCCCAAGGATGTCTCAATCTCACGATATGTGACATGAAGGCATTCCTCAATCATTTGGCTTGCAGCATCGATATTTTCTAGGACTGCAACTGTGTTTGGATGACCTTCTTAGAAGGCGTCGGTGAGAGAAGAGCAAACAGCGGCCATGAGAAATCTCATTGTATGAGTACCAGATTTTTACAGTATTAAAAGATTGTCCTTGCTCGCCGTATAAAGATTTCAGTTCATCGAAGCATTCTAGTATTGTTAATCAGCGTTGAAAATTGTGAAAAGTGAACGCACGAAAAACGCATTTTTTATTGAATTATTAGATATGTATATATATTTGTATATATACATAATTGGCGCGAATACATTTTTGGGTATTTGGCCGAGCTCCTCCTCCTATTTGTGGTGTGCGTCTCGATGTTGTTACACAAATGGAGGGACCTACAGTTTCAAGCTGGCTCCGAATGGCAGATATTTTTCTGAGGAGCTTTTTCATAGCAGAAATACACTCGAAGATATACACTTCAAAATAACAAACAAGCCAGCATCAAAAATGTAGGCAAACAAAGAAGTGTATATAAAACAGAAACACCTATTTAGTAACGGCACGTTCTTTTACCAAATTCGATTACCAATACATGGTCTTCTTCTTACGTGGTCTGGTATAATAGTTTCAAGCGGCTTAATTGCATCTCAAAGCCAGTTAAGTTTCACCGAGCCTATTCTTGCTTATTTATCCACTTTTCACCACACGAAAAACTTATGAGACCAACCTTTTTTCCATATTTTTTCATTAGCTGAGGGCAAACAATTTTTGTTTTTAATATTAAATTTAAACTTTTAATGATAAATGTTTTCAAAATTAATAGAAATAGGGATACATTTGACGAGACTTAAATAAATTATTAAGAAAAGTAAAACCTATACAGTGAAAAGAATGTTATTATACATATTTCAAATAAACAAAGAGAAAATATTGCCATCTATTTTCGATGAGGTTAAGGTCAGGGCTGCAAGCAGGCCATTTTAAAATTAGTCTTTTTTTTCAAACTATTGTTTTGAAAGTGTGAACGGCTGCATTTTAATGCTGTAAAATCCACTGCTCATTGAAACTATCATCGAAAAAGGTAGCAAGTACTTCATCTAGAAGCTCCATATACTTGACACTATTCATTTTTGTGGATATAAAACATAAAGGCGTTCCACCTTTGATGCTATTGGCTGCCCAACCATAACAAAACCATCTCCGAAATTACAAGCTGTTCTCTCCTCTTGTTTCTTCCATTTATTAATTTAATGATTTTTTTTCATCGGAAATAATTACTCTTTCCCAAAGTTGATACTTTTCTTGAAATTTCGATCTGACCTGTTTGTGACGTGTGGTTAACTTAGGTTTAGATACTTCTACACACGGCGCGTAGTAACTTCCAAATTTATAGTGTATTCAATTTCAGCTTGTCTATTTGATTTATTTATATAATAGCTAAACATTTGATTTCCCGAACATCTCTAGCGCTAAGTTTTTGTTTTCTACCACTTCTCTTGCCCCATCCGCACAAAGCTTTGCTTCTTCAGACAAAGCTTTTCCACGCGGCATATTTTTTGTTCGTATACCGAAACAATCACATACATGTGAGATCGAGATAAAACGATGAAAAAAACTTATAATACTCAACCTAGTTAGTCAATAAGTTTTGCGATTCGATAAGAAAAACACAATTTTATGGTTTGAAATACACTTTATCATTCGGTTTAGTCTTCCTGAACATCAATACACTTGTTCCAAGGGGATTCTGGAGTGGCTGCAAAACACGCTTCCACAGCTGTTATGACCTCATCATTTGATGAAAAACGCTTTCCACGCATGAATTTTTAGGTCTGGAAACAGATGCTAGGGACCAATACTGGTGAATACAATAGATGCTCTAACAATTTGAACTTTAATTCATGGATTTTAGTCATTGTTAAAATGCTCTTGTGACACGTTGCATTGTACTGATGTAGAATATTTTTTTTCTTTGGCAAACTGAGTCTTTTTCACGAATTTTTTTTTCAACTGGGCTAAAATCCTCCATAATATTCAGAATTTATTGTTTCAATAGTTTGCAAGTAATGCACAAACAAAATTTCTTTCGCATCCCCAAAAACTGATGCTGACACCTTCTTCGCTGATTTCTGGACATGTACTTGTTCCGGAGCCGAAGAGCCAGGTTCACAACACTCTTTAGCTTATTGTTTGGATTCATGATCATGGTAATAGATCAAAGTCTCATCCATAGTAATGAATCGACACACAAAATCCACTTTTTCCTTTCGAATGTTTCTGAAGAAGCCGCTTTCGACTGTGTTTTTGTTTTCTTGGGTGCAAGTGCGACATCCATTGAGCACACAACTTTCTGAAACCCAATACTTTAGTCAAAGCATTGCGTATACTGCCCAATGAGATGCCCAAGGCTTCTACTGAATCTCTTTGAGTCACTAGACGATTTTCCATTACGATTTCCTATATTTTTTCTATGATTTCTGGTGTTGTGACGGGTTTTGGACGTTGCTTTTAACCGTAGATCAGCCCTACAAAAAACTTCACAATTCCATACCGTGTATCTTTTTTGATACATACCGAATTATTATTAAAAATGAAACAAACCAATGTGTTTTTAACTAGATTTTGAGATAGTTATAAAATTAAGCTTTATTGACGCATTTTGTACAAATATTTTCCATATGTTTGTCTTTACAATAAGGTTTTTTGCATTTGCTGCAATATAAAGAGGTCCATTTGTTTTTATTTTCTCCGGAACTATAACACATACAACATCTTGCTCGATTCTTTTTTTCCAAACTTTCCATTTTAGCCTTTTTTGAAGATCCAGCTTCGTTCTCGTCTGCACTGTTGACGACGCCAGTAAAGAAAATGGACGAAAGCATGCCATTTTGAGTACGTTGGGATTGTTTTTCAACATAAGGTTTAGCTAATGAAATGGCAAGTTCATGAAGAAAACACTTGCGTATTGTGTGCTTCCTTGTAGACTTCCAGTTTGGATCTATTTCATTATATATAATATATGAGTTTAATGCTGAGATGTCAATCATATTGGAAAAAACTGCCATAGTCCAACGATTGTTTTTTCGCTTGCAACTGTAACAGGTTAACATTTTGTCCACCGTATCAACTCCTCCTTTCGTCGAGTTATAAAAGGAAATTAATTCTGGCAATTTTTTTGAGTTACCTAGAACATTCGCGTCGTGGTGCATTGTGCTCATAACAATTGTGCACTTGTTTTTATGGCTCATATACGAAACAAGAGTAGTGTCCGGAGTAAATGCAAAAGTTGAATTATATCTAGGAATGTTTTTGCACTGAAGTAACTTTGGAGGAATGGATATCTTATTTTTGCGCATTGTTCCAACCATCGTTAAATTGCGTTTTAAAAGTTTTTGACCCAAAGTATGCGACGAGAAAAAGTTGTCCATGGTAACGTTGTGACCTTTCAATCCTTCCACTAAATCAAGTACGACCCGCTCGCCTTGATTGCGCTCTGGAACTCCAGTAATTCCTTTTCCCAAATAAGGCTGTATTTTCCAAACATAACATGTTTCGGAATCAACGGCCAACCAAAACTTTATACCGTACTTCTCGGGTTTGGACGGAATGTACTGGCGAAACTTACAGCGGCCGTGAAAACCCAATAATTGTTCGTCTACTGTGATGCAATCATGAGGATTATAGAACGTAGGGAGTAGTTTTACCCACCGTTCCCAAAGATCGCGAATTGGTGCAAATTTATCTTCACTTCTTCTCTCTCGTCGACTAAGTACGTCATCAAAGCGTATAACTTTCAATACATATAAAAATGTTTTTTCATGCAAAGTTTCATTTTTAGATCTATATAAGTATTCGAAAAAAACAATTTTTTATTTATGATATTTTAGTTTTTATATGTATTAACGTACTTATATACACCAGCCAATATCAAAACAGCCAGAAAAGCCAGAAGTAGATCTTCATCAATTTCTAAATGTTTATCTCCATGCAATTCTTTCCCATACTTATTCGAATTTTCAATTATTATTTTCGTAATCGATGTAGGGAAAAATAATAGCATGGAATCTCGGATGTTTCCAACTCGGCTAGATGCGTTTCTTGTTACTCCTAAAAGAAGTAAGTCAGTATGTAAATTGAAAAATCGTAATATAAAATAGCACAGTTAGTAACCTGGTCTCAAACTAATGACGTTTTCCGCCCTTGAACGACCGATGGTGTATGGCTCTGGCCTCCATATGGTACCATCTTTTGCAGTATATAACGGATCAATATCAAAGTTGAGTCCAATATTCTCAGAAATATCTGATAAAAAACTTTCATTTGAGTCATTTTCAAACACATAGTCCTCCGCCTCAGTTTCTGAATTTGAAAAATTTCCATTTACAGATTCATCGTTTGAACTGTTATCCATAACTTCATTCACCAGCTCCTCTAAAGTTAAATATTGCGGACGCGACATTTTTGAACCAAACTTCACTAACAATCACTTATTCACAAAAAAACGTCCGAATAATGTCAAAACAAGGGTGAAACTAAAACTATTTGCACGAAAAATCATAAAAAATTTCATATGTATCAAATATGATACAATGAGTAGAATTATGAAGTTTTCGTTTTTCTCGCGGCCTACTTGATTTTAAAATTTGAAACTCAGTTTAAAATGCTTATATTAACGGAACAAACAAAGTCATAAAAGTTGAGGTAAGTGTTGCCAACGTGGAAGAATTTATTGGCTTCTAAAATATGAAATGTATCATTTTTGATACAAAGAACGATCTACGGTTAAACCTTCCAAAAATAAAAATTGAACCACCGCACGATACTTAATCTTTTCATGGTAGAAAATACTGTGATACGTTGGTACTAAATGGCTTGTAATCAAAGACCGAATTGGCAGATTGAAATGAAACTTCACGTACGTTCATATGAAAAGTGTACCAACATAGCAAAAAAAATGTAGGCTAGTAACAATGCCCTCCCTTATCGATCCGGGTTGGTGCGATTGACTACCATTTGGAGTACATGGGTTCGAATTTCCGTGCATAAAGCACTAAAATGAAGAAAAAGTTTTTTCTAATAGCGGTCGCCTCTCGGCAAACCTCCGAGTGTATTTCTGCCATGAAGAAGCTCCTCATAAAAACATATCTGCGTTCGGAGTCAGCTTGAAACTGTAGGTCCTTCCATTTGTGGAAAAACACCGACACGCACGCACAAATACAACCAACAAAACGATATGGAGACATTTTTCGATTATTGCTTTAGTAAATATCATCATAATCGTCTTAGTTTTTTCGTGCAGTGTATAAGCTGCTTGAAGCTTTCACGAAATGAACGATGAAACACCATAAGCACTGTAAATTCTTCCTTCTCATTAGATAAACATTTGATTACATAAGTGATGTTCCCTTTCCTCCACATAAAATATCGAAAAACAGCCTGTAGTAATTTTTAAATTTATTAAAAGCCCTCGGAAGAAAAGTGAATAGATGGCCGCTGTACATCCTGCGGCTGCATGTCAGCAAAGTTGCGGGTAAAATTTTTGAAATTCTCGAAATCATTCTCTGTGTCCATTGTCACTGCTGCGCATTTTTTTCTACTTATAAAGTTCATTTTGCATATGTGCATATTTATGTAGGTACATACTATATGTCAGTATGTATGCGGAATCTGTGGCGCTGCTACATCAACTACAAAAAGCTTTTATTTTAATTTTTTTTACTGTTGCCTTGGTACGGAAACTCTTGTTATTTTTACTATACTTTAATAACTCTAAGTGTGCTTTGTATGAATTCACATCAATGTAAGTGGATGAATGTATGTGCATAGATACGTATGTGTGAGTGAGTTGTGGTGTTGCAGATAATGGTATGTGGTTTTAGCTTCTAATATTATTTTATTTTTTGTTTTTTGGTGTTGGTACTTTTTTTTATCTAGTGGATGCATTCTCTATAATAGACTTTTATATATATCGTTTGTTCTTACGCTTATATTTGTATACGTACATACATACACATGCTTGTTTTTGCTTTTGCCTTGCTTGGCTTACTATTTCCGCCTTAAATTACACTTAGCAATCTCCCAAGTAGTCAGCCACAAATTGACACAAAAAAGCACACAAGCCCATTTGCATTGGCACACACACATATTTACATGCATACAAGCACATCATATGATAGGGTATATATGTATGTACTTATGTAAAATAAGAATTTTTTGCGCATGCAACTGCTACAATGTGATACTGTTGCTGCCTTCATCGCATCGGCTGTTCGTGCTTTATACACTCTTGGGCGGCAACAAGTTCCACAGGAGTAGGTGCAACTAATTTGCCACTTTCTGCACTTGGGTTGTCAGGGTGGTTCATTTGCAATATAAGTAGATATGTACATATGGAACTATGTGTCTGTAATGAAAGCAATGCCTTTCAGGGTAAAATGCAGTTTGTGTAAAAAGGAATTTATTTTGTGTCACGTGCGGTCGTGTGCCCAAAAAGTGACATTTGTGCAACATAGTAACTTTTGCAGATATTCATATATGTATGTACATGCATATATGAATACATAAGTGATAAGCGTGCACACACATGCATACATAGACGTACATAAATGTATAGATAGTTCTTAGCTGCATAACCGCAACCTTTTTCATATCTTACAAATACAAATTCCATGCTACTTACGTCCGATTATGCAACAGAGTGTGTCAAATGAAGAAAGAAACCATAATTAAAATTCTGCAAATAGACTGACGTGGCGTATACGTTATGTAACATAACTATGCTCATTAGGATGACACAAATACAGGTGCCTTTCTGAGGCACACTGTATTTTGGCACTAAATGGCTCACCGACGGAACTAAAGAGATTGATTTACCCTTGAAATATCAGTAGGTTATTACAGTGTGCTCTGATGAGAATATGGGGGAAATTTAGTATGATTTCTCAGATTATTCACATACAATCTCCAATTCCCTTAGCAATTATAATCAAACGACCATTCGCTTCGTTAACATTTCTCCGTTTTGACCCTAGAGTAGTTCAAATTTCACGTCAGATGTGGCTGAAAGATCATCTAGCCTAACGAGATGCATCTCTTGAGCTCATTTCTGAGTGCAAAACTCACACAAGTTTGCTGAGATGTCAATACATCTGAAGGAAGCAACAATTTAAAGTGGATGTTGGAGTGGAGTCACAATTGACATTTGAAAATGCAACTGAAAACCTTGTTTTGTTTAACGATACAAAGTCATGCATTTTTGTAGACTTATTGAAATATTTAGAATTTTTTGTTTGTTATTTTGTTTATTTGTAGGCTTGTGGGCAAAAAGAAGTTATGTGACAAAACTTTATAATTTTAAGATTTATTCAATATTGAAAATGAGCTCTTTAAAGTAAACTATCTTCGGTTCTTTTTAACATTTTTATTTTTTCCAAAATAAAATAAGCTTTAACAAAATTTGTGGGAAAATTCTTTTTTTTTTGTCCATTATGAAAAACCCCTCTGATTTTTTCTTTTTATTGTTGGTTCGCTGTACGCATAACTGTAAAAGTTAAAGTAGTCCCACCACGAAACTTTTAGGGATCACTATAAATGGTCTCAGCTATTAATGAAAAACTAAGAGAAAAACTGGATTTTACAATTTTAACAAAAGTTTTCACTAAAAATATACAAACTTGTTCAAACCTTCATGCATTAATGAGCTAGTCTCACAGCTATGAATGAGAAAAGAAAGAAGAAAAAAACTAGGTGGATTTTTGGCAACAAAAAAATTTATTCTTAAATATATTCTATCCTAGAAATAAAAAAACATTATTTTGAATAAAACAACACATTTATTTTTTAAGAAAACACAACAATTATTTTTACCAAAAAAACATTATTTTTAACAAAAAAAAATATTATTTTTTTTAAATAAAAAACACTATTTTTAGCAAAAAAAAACATTTATTTTTAGGATACTGTACATTTGGAAGATTATTTTATTTTGTTGTTGAAAATGTTACTAAAACTTTTGTTTTTGTGTTTTGTGAAAAACACCCCTGCCCATTTTTTGCCCCTCTTTTTTTCTTCTTTTTTTTATTCATAACAGTGAGACTATGCTCATTAATCCATGAAGGTTTCGCAGTGTATCTTTTACTGAAAATTTTTGTTAAAACTGTTCAATTTTTTTTGCCTCTCCAGGTTTTTCTTTCTTTCTTCTTTCTCAGCTGAGACCCTAGTGATCCCTGAAAGTTTCATAGTGGAATTATCTTAACTTGTCTAGTTACATTCAAATATGTACAACGAACCATTAATAAAAAAAGTATGAAAAAAACTGAAGAGAAGTGTTTTTTAAAAATGACAGCAGAAAAATTTTCTTCCACAAATTTTTTTCCAAACATATTGGTTGATGAGACACGCCACTGCGTAGCCAGCCGAAACAGCCAAATGAATGATATCTTATTCCATAAATATTTGGCTAGATTTTTTTAATTCTCCTTTTAATAAGAAACTCTCATATGGACCACTCACATGATCTGTGTGTATGTGTGCTTCTCTTCAATATTATATGAAAAAAATATATAATCATCAACTCCTCCACTACCAAGGCTTCTTACATGCTTACATATCTACGCACAATGCTCAAAGGAACACACACACCACCAGCATGTGCAACCACACACACTTCCAAACATTTTCAGCTTTTAATTGTGGTTGCGATAAAACAAGCCGCACACACGCAGAAATTCGTTTTTCGTAAGCTTATTCTAAAATAACTGTATGTTTTCACTGTACTCGTAGCGTTATATGTAGTTTTGTTTTTATTGTTGTGGTGTTAACACGGTTTTTGCAAAACAAAAGTCAAAAAACAAGAAAAAGTTATTAAAACAAAAATTACAATTACAAAATGGAAAGTTGCAATTAAGTAGGCACAAATAACAGTAAAAGTTGAAACATATTTACAAGTAGTATTAAGCTTCGAAGGCCTACACGCTTCGCAACACACTAATGCACATAAGCACACACGCTCGCGTGCACATGAACACCCCGGTGCTCTTAGGCTGCACTGTAATACGCTTAACCGCCCTTTCAACTGCCAACCTGCTGAGTAGCCACTTCACAAAATTATTCTTTTTATTCCCTTGCTGCTGCTCCCACCTGTGCATAATGCAAACTGGAATGGAAATTTACGTAAATGCAACAATTTCAACTTCATCACCCACATCACACACACTATACGCAATACTTTGCTGCAGATTTTCGGTCCCGGTGGCGCTAAGGACGAAGACTATGATGATCCCCCAGTGCAACTGTTACGTGGTCCACCCGGTCCGCCTGGCATGCCCGGCAAGGATGGTCGCGATGGACGCGATGGTGTTAAGGGTGATGCGGGCGAGCCTGGAGAACCTGGTTCTCTTGGACCGCGTGGCTTGGATGGTCTACCTGGTGAGCCCGGTATTGAGGGCCCACCTGGTCTGCCTGGTTACCAAGGTCCACCCGGCGAGAAGGGCGATCGAGGCGATATTGGACCACCAGGGCTGATGGGTCCACCCGGCCTGCCCGGTCCACCCGGTTATCCGGGTGTGAAGGGTGACAAAGGTGACCGCGGTGATTCAGTGAGTAAATTGCAAAGTAGCTTTGTTATTTTCCAAAATTGTACTGATCATAGCATTTCAACTAGAAGTATAGAAAAATGCGTCGGCGACAAGATGATGGAATGTCGGATCAGCCTCATATGCCCACTATTGAATATGTAAGTTAATTAGCACTGGCATAGCGAATGAATTATTTACTATAAAATACAATATTTTTCTTTGCTCTAATTTAGCTTTATGGGCCACCAGGGCCACCCGGTCCTATGGGTCCACCCGGCCAGCCGGGTAAGCATGGAGAACGTGGCATGGATGGGCGTAAAGGTGATCCGGTAAGTTGATGAAGAATAAAAAGTGTTAGCAATGCGAAGTAGTTCTACAAATATGAATAATGTATTAATAAATGTTTCAGGGTGAGAAGGGCCAAAAAGGAGACCAAGGACCAATGGGTTTACCTGTAAGTAATATTTTGTTTAACTGTTCAATAGCAAGTAAAACTAGGTAAATGTATAATACATTTG
The DNA here is from genome assembly GCF_027943255.1 of Anastrepha obliqua. Taxonomy (NCBI): domain Eukaryota; kingdom Metazoa; phylum Arthropoda; class Insecta; order Diptera; family Tephritidae; genus Anastrepha; species Anastrepha obliqua. The sequence continues at coordinate 115,143,510 of NC_072892.1, forward strand.
GTAAATACTAGTTATTTTTAGGACAGTATAAAAGTAGTTACAACAATCTGATGCAAAATACTTTTGCATCGAGAATTTTAATCTGAATCAAAGGAGCTTTACTAAAGACAGAAAACTGTGATTTTTATCAGCTACGAGGGGTGCCTTGTATATGTCGGGATTTGGCAACCCTGGTGTTGCAATCTGGCAACTGACAGCTGTATCGCACAGTTTGACATTTTTTGGCTTTTACGTACTCAGAACGTTTTGAAATACCAGCGCTATTTGTGTTGTTTACAGTAACTTAAAAGATTCATCTCGGTCCAAAAATGGAATTAAATCGTGAACATTGTCGTGCGATTATTTTTTACAACTTTCGACGTGGATTAACTGAGACAAATTCTTCCAAAATCAGTTGTTGTTCCGAAAACCATTGATGCTGTGCGCGAACTGATATTGCAAGATCGTCATGTGACCTATCGTGAGATTGAGACAATCTTAGGCATTAGTGGGACCAGCATACATTCTATATTGCATAAACGTTTGACTGTCAAAAAAATTTGTTCGCGTTGGATCCCACACAATTTGTCAATCGCTCAAAAAAAGGCTCGTGTCGATTGGTCGAAGGAAATGCTCAAAAAATACGATCGCGGGGCTTTGAAATACGTCTATGACATCGTGACAGGTGATGAATCATGGATTTACGCGTATGAGCCCGAAAGTAAACAGCAGACGACGGTATGGGTGTTTCAAGATGAGCCAAATCCAACAAAAGTTGTTCGCGCACGAAGCACTTCCAAGCAAATGGTCGCCTGTTTTTTCGGAAAAACTGGACATGTCGCAACCGTACCACTAGAACAACGCAGAACAGTAAATTCTGAGTGGTACACAACCATTTGTTTGTCAGTTGTCTTCCAAGAAATTAGGAAAACCAATCGCCAAAGACGGATCACTCTTCACCAGGACAATGCGAGTTCTCACACATCGGCTCAAACAAGTGCATTTTTGAGCACCCAAAACATCGAATTATTGGGTCATCCGCCATATAGTCCTGACTTGGCACCGAATGACTTCTTTTTATTCCCGTACGTAAAAAACAAACTGAGAGGTCAACGTTTTTCGACACCTGAAGAAGCGGTTGCGGCATTTAGAATGCATGTTTTGGAGGTACCTCATTCAGAGTGGCAAATGTGCTTCGACAATTGGTTCAAACGCATGCAAAAGTGTATATATATATTTTGAAAAACAATAAAGTGATTTTTGATGATTAAAATTTGTTTTTGTTCTCTAATCCCGACATATAAAAGGCATAATAATTAGAGAGTAGAGCACGTATAATTAGAGTAGAGCACGTTTCACTCCATATAAAAGCGACTGCCTGTCGATGAATACGTATAACGACACACAGACGTATACGTCCTTCTTCGGTTGAGCTTCTTCTTAGAATAATTATTTTTATTAGGCTACTGCGCACTGCGACTACAAGAGATTTTTTGTGCAATTCTTCTTAGAATAGCAATAGAATATAAAGGGAGTTTGCGTATCAACCTCAAAATCTTTTGTGCCCACCTCTCGTCACAATACCTCATCCAAATCCAGTTCCCTTAATAAACCTAGGATAGCGCAGGTTTGAGGTGAGCATTTCTTCTGGTTGTACCAGGTGGAGATTTCTACTCCTTTTCCTCGCCAAGCCTTAAACATTCGAAAAGCAGGAGCAGTGGTCTTTTTGGCGATAGATTATAAAAACGTCAGGAGGCGTTGGGCCTTATCCAGAGCTTGTACATCTTCCTGAATTTGCAATATGGATCTCGATATTGTGTTACACTCTTACCTAAATGTAACTATAAGGCAGATGAGTTCGCTAGATTGGGCTCCTCGCTCTAAGGTAGTCAGGACAAGGTCGCCATACCCATGACCTTGGCAACATGTAAACTTTGAATAGACAGACAAACATGTCCCGAATGGAATATGGGCCGCATTAAGAATCTACTTAAATTAAATACGAAGGATATAAGAATCGTAGTAAGTGTCCTATCTGAGCACTGTATAATAGGAAGACATGCCAGTAGATTCTATGACAATGACGTCCCAATGACTACTGTAGAACCTGTCAAGATATAAAAGAGGAAGAGACTGTCGAACACCTTCTATGCGGGTGCATGGCTCTGTGTAAAAGACGGTTGAGATTGCTCGGTCTCACCTTTGTGGACAATATTGCGAATGTTGATAATCTTAAACTAGCTAGTATAGCTAGCTTTTAAAAGGTCGCACAATAATTTAGAGAGTACCAAGTCGAGTAAGAAAGGATATGAAGGAACCTCTACTTGCTTAGGTGTATCACAGGACAGCCACTTCACCTAATCTAACCTAACTCCTACCTATCCAGAATTATCTCAGGCATACTTAACATGTGTCCGGTAAATGAAGGTACCCACACATATTCACACGCCCCTTAAACTCACTCATCTAAAACCCCTGTCTCACTGGACTCATACCGTCAAAACAACATGTTTCTTGGGTGTACCATTAGATGAGATTGACGACGACGATAGATGATTTCACGGTGGCTGGTAGTTCAAAAAAAGTGTAAATAAAAAAAATTCAGGCATAAACTTTCAAATCATCGATACACGCACATTTTTGTCGTCTTCTCTACTGACCCTTTCTATCAATGTTGAACTTCGTGTTGTACAGCGTAATCAGAGACTCTCAATACGGCACACAGCCAAGGAGCGCTGCATTTGTCTTATGGCGCAATCTGTGTAATAGCTGAAAGCTCCCGTCGGGCCTTTTGGGAATACGGCCGTTGAACCTACAAAATCAATCACGTGTTGATGAGTGGTTAGGAAGGATGCGTTCGGGAATACCTGCACAGTTTTAAGCTGACAAACAGCAGACATGAATTTTCATTGCGACCGCTTCAAAGAGGAACGAGTTATTTTCGAACAAGCCATCGGTCATCAGCCAAGAACGCAGCCGAAACGTGAGCAGCTAAAATCATGACGCGGCTCCGTCATACTGATAGAGAACGCAAAGCGATGCAACAACAGTCACAGCAGCAGCAAAAGTGAAGTCCTACAAAGACCACAGTCTGTTGAGTGAAACACTCACTTCAATATCGCCAGAAGACAAGACGGCGATACCTGTTATGTCTTCGTAGGTACCTATTATGTCTTCGGACATAAACGGGGCTCTACCCAGATGTTATACTTTTGTGGATTTAGCCGAGGTGGGAATATTGTTGTAGTATTAGTAGGAGCGTGCCCTACACGCCATTGGTGTGACGCCAACTGTGAGATGTTTCTGACATTTTGATTTAAACCTCTGCAAAAAAAAACAATACGACGTAGTAAAGTATCTACCTTATCGACAAGTGCGAAACGTCCCAAACTATATCCATCAATATCTTAACTGTATACAAATTTCGTGTATCATCCCAGCGAAATATAAAAAGATTTTAGCAAATTAACCTTAAAAACTTGTGTAAGCACTGGACTTCTTTGGCTTTTATAAGAATAATATGCAATTGACTCGTCAATGGCCCAAACCTTCATGCATGACGTAGCTCTCAAAAGGGCCATTAGATAAAGAGAACCACATTGTGCAAATCGAGCTTATATTAAAATCAATGGCAGAGACTTCCAGTATTCCCATAAATATTTTAACTTGGAATGCGTGGAAGATAAAGCTGCTGAAGTGGTATTACCATTTGCACCAATCAGTCGACGATGAGGCATTGAACTGGAGGCGGTCTCTCCTTGCGTCTTCAATACAGAAATGATTGCTATAGAGAGCACAGCTAGTTTTTACACTGCAGATCGATGCGAAGTTTTACTAGCGCATAAGTCCTTCTAAATTTTAGACACCCGCATTGAATGAAATCCAATCGATCCAACATTTTTTATGTCATTGCCTGAGGCTGCAGTCACAGTAAATGGTAGAGATAACGAAATAAAATTTGACTGCCTCAATTTTGTGCCGAATAGAAAGTGAACCCAGTCCGTCAACTCAGTTAAAAAGGTGGGCCTCCAGCCTACACCTACTGATTTGATATAGTTAGAATGAATCAAGGCCTAGCTTGCAATTGATGGCTGTAGGGCCAAATAACACTTTACACAACATATAACTAATTACTTTCAAAATTTTTATTGTGAGAAAATTAGCAATTTAAGACAGGAAAGGATTGAATCCACATTTTTGATAGGAAATAATAAATTATTTAAAAACTAAAAAGCAGCTTAGAACATTTATTTTGAGAGTTTTAATTAATTTGCTTTTCAACAGGGTCCTATGGGTATGCGTGGCGATTCTGGCCCATCTGGCCCCTCTGGCAAAGCTGGCTTACCGGTAAGTAACTGCACTGATCTTTGGTCTATTCATAAATATATAAAATTAATGCGAAAAATTCAAAAACATTTTAATATTATAACAAAATAGTTGTATTTCATATCTTAATTGGATTTAATATAATAAAAAATAAATAAACTTCTTGTATTTCGAAATTTAATAGTTTGTTATTTCTTGACTTAACATTTACACTAATATTCTAACTCAGCAAATTTAATGTATCTAACAAAATGGTAAATCATAATTTCTGTGCGTCTTCTTCTTCTTCTTTGTTTACTTCTAACAGGTGTGGGGCTACTAATTCTAAACAAGCAAAAATGCAAAAATGCAAACAGCAAATAACTGTTTATTAATGAAACGAAGTTAATAAAAAGCCAAAATAGCACATAAATTCAAGCCAATGCAAGAACGCTTTTAATAAAAACGAACACAAACACACACACCTGAAAACAAATACGCACACAAAATGCAATAACAAATAGTACATATCCATAGAGATCCAAACACAGCCACACACAGCACACATATAGGTACACTCTTAAGAAAATATTTCTACACACATCAGCTTACATACATACATATATACATACATACATACATGTACTAAATACTTACAAACATAAGTAACTCAAGACCTAAAGCACTTCAAAAGCAAAGAAATATGGAAATAATGCCAAAACAATAATAATTTGTATCCAATTTTCAGTTGTGAAAAATCAAAATTGTAACAAAGAACGGAGGTAAAATTAAGCTAACACGTTACAAATGCATATTTTTAGGAATTCGAGAATAAAAGAATTCATACTCTTACATCTAAGCGAAATAAAAAAATATTTAACACTGAAATCAAAAACAGGCTTGTGCTCATTGTTATTTGAACTTGTGAATTTAAATGAACAAAATATAAAAACACGAAGTTAATAACTCACAAAATAAATAACAGTGAAATAGACACACCAGCATACACACATACACACCTTTACAACTAAAAAAAAGACATAAATAAAGAATGTTTTTGTATATATATTTTTTTTATTATACTTTTTTTTTTTTTGTAATATGTAAATACATAAATTTATATAAATACGTAATATAGCCATTTCAAACTAAGGACCAACTGAATTTCGCATTTATGTACTGTCTGAGAGGACATTTTTGCTCAATTATTTCATTTTTTTGTTATAGAAATTTATATTTTGTAACAAAAACTGTATCTTATAACGAAATCTATGTAATAGCTGAAAGCTCCCGTCGGACCTTTTGGCAAACGAAATGAACCGGCTCTCTACCGTACGAAGAGCTCGGCCCACACCAGAACAAAAAGCAGCTGAGCAATTGCTAGCAGTCGGCAGCAGTGAAATCAGTCACAAAACGGCCGTTAAACCTACAAAATCTTATCTCGTGCTGAAGAGTGGTTAGGAAGGGTGTGTCATATTGATAGAGAACGCAAAGCGATACACCAACAGTCACAGCAGCAGCAAAAGTGAAGTCCGACGAACTTTTTCATGGCAGAATTACCCTCGGAGGTTTGCCATTGCCTGCCGAGGAGCGACCGCTATTAGAAAAACTTTTCCTGTATTTCGGTCTTTCACCGAGATTCGAACCAACGTTCTCTCTCTGAAATCCGTGCAAGTGCAACGTTTTTAGTTTTGAAAAGTACAATTTTACTAAATTAAAAAAAAAAATGTTTGCGCTATCATTTAATTGACGGGATAAAATTCTACGAATTGCCAGGGTATTCCATTTTATTTTTTTTTGTTTTTTAACACCAAACTGTACTTGTCTTCCGTTATTACGGAAGCTTCAAAACGCCGGGTGGATGCGTATGCCATAACCGGCTGTTTCTTTGCGACTGTCAAAAATTGGCTTATCAAAAAAAAAATATATTTTTTTATTTGTTTTTTATGTATAATTAATCGTTTGCCTTCAAGCAACGAGACGTATCAGACACAAGATAATTAATTTTTTCTGGTTATTCACGCAATAAATTCTACAGAACAAATACCTCAACGACTCACAGCTTTCAGCTTTCGGAAGCAACTCTGGCAACAAATGTTTCATTATGGTAAACAAAAAAAACGCATGCTAACCTTAGTCCAAATTTTTGTTCATCATTTAAAGAGGCATTCTAGTTGTAATGCAAAAAAAGATATACCCTATGATCAGAAAGTACTGGGAATGTTTAATTTAAACGAATTTTTATATATAATATATATATATTATAATTTTTTCTTATGTTGGTGGGACTGTAAGACACACATCTGTCACTTTTTAGCACCATCGGATCATTAGTGTCTTTCTGGCGGCCGGAAGTTTGGGCAACAATTCTTGGATTTTGCATGATGATAACGCGCCATCGCACCGAGCCCAAATTGTGCTAGATTATTTGACCAAACACCAAGTAAATACCATCGTGCAAGCACCGTATTCACCTGATATAGCCCCGAGCGACTTCTTTTTCTTCCCAAGTTGAAGTTACCACTTCGTGGAAGGAGATTTCAGTCGATATAGGAGATCAAAGAGAATGCAACGAAGGAGCTGAAGGCCATCCCTTCGTCGGCCTACCAGGGGTGCATAGAGGACTGAGTTAAACGTTGGCTCATGTGTGTTGCTTCAGACGGGTCATATTTTGATGGAAATAAAATAAATTTGCCTGAAATTTAACTCTGTTTTGTTTTATTTATACATTCCCGGTACCTTTAGATCATAGGGTATTCAAATTTTTTATGGCACATTAAATATTTTTAATATGTAAAAGTACGAGGTAACGAAAATATTGTCGTATATATTGTGGGCTTCAAATTAAAAACCAAATTGCAAATGTCTGAAATAAGAAGAATTAGATAAATTTAGCTATATTTTAAGATTATTTAGTGATTAAAAAATATATGTATACCGCTATCTAATTGTCTCACATATCATTAGATCCGATTGAAGTAGAAAATGCACTATGCTTTATTTGCCATTGCTCGCCCTTAGCAGAAGAAGGCTGCAAAGGCTAGACACAGCTTTGGTACACACTTTGGTTAGCGAAATATTATGATCCCGAGTGAGCTTTGTAAAATCGTAGGAAAACTGTAACTGCATTCGTTATAGCAGCGGGCTCACACCTGGCCTCACTTCAGCAATTCGAACTTAACTTGACCTTCATTAAAGTTCTGGATCGAAGCTTAAATTTTATTATTTCAATATTTTATTGAAAATGTAGTCTTATCTTGATGCCTACCTTAGATTATGTAAGTTTATAAAATTGCTCATGCGAAGGCGCACTTAAACGAGAAGTCTAATTCGTGCATTATAATATCAATGCAAGGGGAAAAGAGAGCAAAAAGCATGTTTGTTTATCGCTTCTGGTTCATCCGCTTTGCAATATCTATGTCTGCTATATTGACAGGCGTGCCAAAAATCGTGAGAACCAAAACGAATAAGTCGTAGTCCTATGAGAGCAGGAGAGCTAAGACGAAATTGCTAAGATGGTTCGAGCTCATCCTTCAGGCAGCTGTTGTTGGCTTGCCTGGTAAGGCCAAGTTTCAACATGTGCGCGCTTAACGAACCGAAATAGGCACCCAAAAAAGTCGAGAGCTGCGACTTTGCTCTTCTTCTTCTTCTTGATTGGCGCGATAACCGCTTACGCGGTTTTGGCGGAGTTTAACAAAGCGCGCCAGAGACATCATCAAAGGTGTCTTCACACCAGTGGTATGTCGGATATACTCCCACTAACCCTATAACATTCCTCCCCTCTCGGCTGATTCCACCCTGGAACTGCTAAAAACAATTTCATCAGGGTGAGGCCGTGTTATGCCTTTTTATTGGGGTTATACGCCATCGATGGCATTCATTGGCTTGTCACCAATGGGGCATCGGAAAATTGTAATATCGTTTCTCGATATGGACTTGTCATCTGTTTGGGTTCGTCTTGAGTCACCCCCACAGGAGATCTGTTTCAAAATGGCTTCTTTGGTATTCTATATCGGTCGCATTCGCTTTGCTTCCGCTTTGCGTTCGCACTCTAAGTTTCTCAGTTTTATTAATATCCTGGCTGCAAACCGTTTCACTGGTATGGGAAAGACGCCGAGGACTTCTGCGAGCTCGAAGAGCTCTTCAAAAAAATCTGGCGCAGTGAAAAGTCACATGCTCTGCACTCTCATCTTTGCTGTGGCACTCTGGGCAGGTCGAATTATCTGCTAGATTAAAACGATGGAGGTACACAAGAACCAACGCCAGTTGGACACACCAAGTAAAACCAAGTCCTTCTCCACCTGATCTTTCCAACGCAAAGGAGGCCTTCCTCTTCCTCTGCTACCACCAGCTGGTACCGCATCGAATACTTTCAGAGCCAATGCTTTTATTTCGCTGAGAAACCACCTCACTAGTACGCTATCTAGCTAACCCTATGACAAGTTAACCACATGAGCTTAGTTTAAAAGTATTCGTTTGCGGTGGAAGAGGAGAAGCCAGGCATTTCCCCACTAATTTCGAGTGCATCATCAGCAACCTCGGGGCTGTAATTACCGTTGCCTACCTTAATTGATTGGGTTTTCAATTTTTCATTAGCACTCTGCGTAAGTCTAAAATTGTTTTGTTTTAAAATTTTTTCATTTGCATAGTTTTGTTGAGCAAAAATGTAATTGATATGGTTTCACTAAGCAATCTTTATAAAATTTTATTTCAAATTGTTGTACATACAATTTACTATATATTTACATATAATAAAGGCAATGCCTCAGTCGAATAGTTTCACTTGTTTCTGTTGTTCCCGAATTCACCTAAAATTACTTAACTTTACGATCTTACTTACGTAACAACAACTACAAATCTATACACTACTTATAGTAATACAGAAATCTTACGACGAATTTTCAATACACAACGCAATAGTTCAAAAAACATATGTTTTCTAAACCTCTGAGCAAAAATATTCATATCATTTACGCATTTAACTTACTATAATTACTTATATAGAGTATATACTTATAAATATATATGTACGAGTATATTATTATATATATGAAATTTTTCTCATCTTATAGGTATTCAAAAAATACTGAAATCTATTTAAGAAATCTAGCCGAAAACAAGCTCTTAGTTTGCCCAAGAATAAAGTGGAATTTAACGCTGTTTATACAACAAAGTGTTCGAATGTTTAAAACTTAGAGTGAGTTTACATCCAGACATGTGTGCTATTTAAAGGTTTACAAGGCAAAGTAATAAAATATTAGTGAGAAAGAAAGGATCAGAAAAGCAGAAACTCGAATCAAGTAGCCACTGAGTTTCAATGGCGAGTCACTAAATGAAAAAAGAATTTTGTTGTTAAAGTATGAAAAATTTCATTTCTATGAAGGAAGGCATTCTGTATAGAGATACATCATCAAAAAACGAAAGTACACAGTAGATCGGTGCCATGTCAAGTGGTCTAAGTATTACATTATATTTGGGGCAATGTCGTAAATTTTTTACAAAACACAAAATTTATTAAAACAATATTTTAAGGAAAAAATTATTACCAAAAAAAGTATTTCAAATAAGTGTAATTTCTTATTCGAAATTTTTATTTAAAGTTTTATAACTTTTTTTATAAAAAAAGTAATTTCAAAAGTTGTATTATTTATATATAATTGGCGCTTATACCTTTTTTGGGTTTTTGGCCGAGCTCCTCCTCCTATTTGTGATGTGCATCCTGTTGCTGTTTCACAAATGGAGGAACCTACAGTTTTAAGCCGACTCCGAAGGGCAGATATTTTTTATGAGAAGCTTTTTCATAGCAGAAATACACTCGTTGGCTTGCCATTGTATGCCGAGGGGCGACCACAATTAGAAAAAACTTTTTCATCACTTTAGTATTTCACGGAGATTCGAGCCTGCCTTCTCCGAATTCCGAATGATAGTCTGGCACCAACCCGTTTAGTGATTTATAAACAATTTCTAAGAAAAAGAAATTTTTGGAAATAAATTTAATTTTTGATTCAAAATTTTAAAATTTTTTTTTAGTTTTTTGATTGATAGCTTAGATTTTTAATTAAAAATTTTAATTTTATTTTCTGAAAAATTTTAGGAAAAAAAGAAAAAAAAATTGTAGTTAAAATGTTTAGATTTTTCTTTATTTTTATTTTTTTTATTAATAACTAATACTAATCAGTCATCCCTGAAAGTTTCATAGTGGAAAAGTTATCATATGCAAAAAAATTCCATAAAATTACCTACCTATAAAAAAAACTCATTCCTACAAGATTACTATTTTGTACTATCATATTTTTCAGTTCTCAAGCTCTTAAAAAATTGCCCGATAGTGAGCAAATGCACTATTTTTCTCTGATTTCAACATTAAGTAACCTAAAATTTATTGATTTTATTTTTAAAATATTTTTACAGTCTACTTTTTATATATTCAAGCCTACAAATAAACCGTTTTTCAGAAAACTTTACGACAATCTCCAAAATACTTGGATCACTCGACATGGCATCGCTTAGTAGTAAGTAGAGATCAGATTCTTATGCAAGTGCATATTTTGTTTAACATCACATGAAGTTCGCACCTAGGTAGAAACTCATCATAATATATTAAAATATTCAGTTTGCATAAAAATCCGATCTCTAATAAGCAATACCCATGTCTATGTAAACTTACCCTTAGCATGTAGTTTTTTCAAAGCTATACTGTTAACGATTTACTATTTACGAATTTTCCTCTACTTTTCATAGTTTATTGATGACATTGATGAATTACATAAGAGTACGCTCATATATACACATGTAAATATATACATACACAAAAGTACATGCTAAGCAGTAAGATATTGAACAGAAAAATTGAAAGTCTATTGCTCGAAAATAGCCATCTGAGTTATTAAGAGTGGGTTCGAAAATTCGCATTTGTAACGTAAATATTTATAAGTGTTTTGTGTACCGTCCATGGGCTTTGTCTACATACATATACATGCAAATATAATTACATAAAATACAGACAAGCATATATTATATTACATATGTTTCATGCGTATGTATGTGCAATATTGTCAAGCCAAAGCTTACAAGTAATCAAGCAAAAAGTAGCAAACACACACGCACATATACATGCATATGCAATGTATAAACACATACAAACAAATTAGGTATAAAAATTTTAATTTTATTATACATCCATACTTACATACATACATACATATATGAAAATATTGTGTAAGAGTCAAAGAGTAAGGTCAAAGGTAAAATAACTGCTTGTTGCAATTTATTTATCTAAAAAAAAGGATCTATTTATTGTATAAAATAAAAAGCATACGCTAAAAGTGAAACGTGAATATGGACGTACAATATTTACATTCACACACGCGCATACACAAGCAAGCCATAATATACGATATTTCTTAAATCTGTAGTGTGAAAAAAAATGGATGCTGGAAGCGAGAGAATATTTTATCCACGAAAAAAAGCTAGACACAAAAAATATTATTGCAGATTTACAGCTCGACATAATTGATGATTGTACAATAATATACATACATATATACATATACATATATAATAATAATGCATACACACACAAAAGCATGCATACATATATGTTTGATAAGAGCGATAGGAAAATGCAGATGACTTTGATGTTTTATCATACGTTTAAGATTGATAAATGAATGCATCTTCCATTTTACTAGATACAAAATTTGATAATATGACGGAACGAGTAAGCAGTTTCGCGTAGCGGAATGAAGGGAATTTACGTACTTGCAGGCGGTCCTCGTTCATGCATTTGTATAGTGTATGATTGTAGTTGTAGGTGGAAAATATACATAATTTGATATGGATTAGTTAGGCTGCCTAGTGAGAGTTAGCAAACATATTTACATACGTAATTTATTTATGGATTCTTTTTTTAATTTTACTTAACTTTCAACTAAGTAAAGCTCGGAGGCCCTATGCTCCACTGGAGGAATAGGATAACAGTAAGTAAGTAAAGCTTCTTTGAATTACCGTTAAAAGAAATTGGGCACTCAATCTCTTGAAAAGCACTTCACTCTAAAGTGTGAAAAAAATAAATAAAACTGTTTTTTTTATTTTGAAGTACAATCCTTCCGGTTAATGATGGAACAGAACTTCATTCATATGGCTGCCTCGGCTAGCCATGCACCATCCCATACGATCGGTCCAATTTTTCAACACAGCTATTAGCTATGAATTGTTGAGAAGGACGGTGAACTGATGTTCCTGGTGATTCACGAACACTCTCGGCCACAGTAGCAATATTTTCGGGTGTACGCACGGTTTTTGGTCGGTCACGCGTTGGTTTGTCAATAAGCAACCCAGTTTCTCTTACTTTTTTCGCAAAGTAACGCACATACGCTTCATTCGGTGCTTTTCTTCTTCCCATTGCCGTACGTAATTTTCGTACACATTCTGCAACATTACCATGATTTTCAAAGTAATGTCGCAATCCCAGCGTTCTTTGAGCGTATACACAACAATTTTCGTTCAGCGGAAGAATAAAACTAATTTTGTGTCAAATCAGATGACAGCTAAGTGTTACCATTCTTCAAATAATACCTAGTTCAAATCCGTAACGATAGATGGCGGGCCCTGTATAAAGAAGATGTTTTCATATAAGCATAAATGTCGGGCATGCGGTTGTGTGGAGAAAAGGTGCAAGAATTTCAAGAAAAAAAATTATCAAAAATCAAAGAAAATTTTAAGCACTTCATAAGTCTGAATTATTATACTAAAATTTAATGGACCATAAAACTTCTCCTGTTTAATTGGCGCGATAACCGCTTACGCGATTTTGGCCGAATTTAACAAAGCGCGCCAGTCGTTTCTTTCTCGTGCTAACCGGCGCCAGTTGGATACACCAAGTGAAGCCAAGTCCTTCTCCACCTGATCTTTCCAACGCAAAGAAGGCCTTCCTCTTCCTCTGCTACCACCAGCTGGTACCGCATCGAATACTTTCAGAACCGGAGCGTTTGTATCCATTCGGATGAAATTACCCAGCCGATGTAGCTGCTGGATCTTTATTCGCTGCGCTATGTCTATGTCGTCGGAAAGCTCATACAGCTCATCGTTCCATCGTCTGCGATATTCGCCGTTGCCAACGTGCAAAGATCCAAAAATCTTACGCAGAATCTTTCTCTCAAACAGCCCAAGCGTGGCTTCATCGGATGTTGTCATCGTCCAAGCTTCTGCGCCATACGTTAGAACGGGCATGATGAGAGCCTTGTAGAGTGTTAATTTTGTTCGTCGAGAGAGGACTTTACTGCTCAGTTGCCTACTTAATCCAAAGTAGCACTTGTTGGCAAGAGAGATTCTACGTTGTACTATAAAACTGCGTACCCCAAATTTCTCCAAAAATTCTGATTACAAATTTCTAAACTTGGACTATTTGGAAATTAAAAAATGAATACGTAAATAGTCAAACATTGTCAGTATGTGGTGCCTTCACCATAATAGTAGTAGTGGTAACGAAATGTGGTCACTATTGCTGAAGTAGATCATAACACCTGCGTATACGTAAGAGCAACAATAAATGATTGAGTTGCTCTAGAAATACAAATTGCAGCAATACTTCTGTTAACCACTGACACATTGAATTATTGAAGGCGATATGAGAATCCTCGAAATAGATATTGCTTAAGAACGGATTCGGAATCGATTCAGTGCTGCTACTTACAAATTTCTGAATCTTCTTTTCAAAAATAAAAAGCTAATTGTGCGCTAGTTTAGATTTAGAATGAACCTACATTGAATATATGCTGTCATTCTCTTGAAGAGGGCTCGACTTTGATTTTCCAGTTTTGATAACAGAAAAATAAATAAAAATATTAGGGATATGTTTGTTATGGTTTGTTTCTAATATTACATAAAATTAACCATCTCTTTTTTTATTACAATTTTTTTCATCCGACTTCTGGAAACATTTTTGGTTTTTAATACAATAAGCAGTTGAATACGGACAAAAGGAAGAAACAATTTTTTACTCCAAATTACATTTCCATAATTTTTAAAGCTTAATTAATAATGTGTGTTGCCAAATTTGTTAGTAATTTCTTTGTCAATTCAATTTTTGAAAGAGTCATATAAGGACTATATATTTAGTCCAAATTGATTTCCGCCTAGGCGGTATTATAGTGTTTATTGATCAACGCGTATTCGGAAATTAACTGCCAGAGTCGAACGCTCTCTGTGTAAGCCATTCACATATATTCCCTATTGAATTTAGATCAGCAGAATGAGGGATCACTCCATTGAAGCAACATTCCAGGTCCGGATCCAGTTTTTTTCTGGCCAGTCTGTATGAATAAGAATTGTTAAAAAACCAAGGGTACTGGCCCGAATATGTCTTTAAAGCAGAGAAATGCTTTTTTGAGCAAACTTTTGTAGTGTGTCGCATTCATTCTAAGTAGATGGCACAAATTGATGATCGAACGTTCCATTCTAGTTAACGAATTATAAATTAAACTACCCTCGCGATTATGGTGACTCGTGAAATAGTGATTTTTCTTGCAAAATTCATGATAACAAAAGTTCACACCAACAGCCTCATCTAAATTAAATTATTTTTCATCAGCTAACACGATTTCAAGCCATTCACTTTTTCGTGTGGTGTAATACCGAGCAAGTAAAATAGATTAACGAAACCACTGCACGACTGAGTCTTGTCGAGGCCCTATGCTCCCAAGCGGGGTGGACAAAAACAAATACCGAGCAAAAAGAGAGCGGACATCCTTACACACTTTCTTAATTGGGTTTTTTTTCATTTTCAGTCTTTTGAGATACTTTGCGTTGCGCATAGTTCGACGCACTGTATCTACACTTGTGCCTTTATGCCCAAATTTTAGCAAATTTTTCAAGAAGTTCTATGTGAGTTTGTCACATACTATTCGTCGTTGTTCAGTAGGCGTAACTGGTTTCTTTAGATTTCCCTTCCCATTATTACCAAATCGAGTATCTGAACTGAAGCAATCCCCTCTGTCCCCATGTGAGTGCATCCAAAAACCATTAAATTTTTAGCAGCCTTAGAGCAAAACGGTACTAAATTATAACGGTAAAACATTGCGAGCTAATTAGCATCTCGTATTAGTTAATATTAAGGACGGTCCGGTAATGTGAAATTGAACAATAAAATATAATGTGAGCAATACAATGAGCAAAAATTGTCCCTATTCAAGTGCAAGACAGTTTATCTATTCAAAATAATCGCCGAAGTATGCCGAGCACAGTGTTACCAGATTTTTTTTTTTTCAAATACTAAATTTCCAAAAAAAACTGTATATTCGACCAAAATACTATAACCTCTAAAGCTAATAGATTTTTTACAAAACTAATTTTTTTTTTTATTTTATTAAACATAAATATCGAAAAAAATTCATTTAAAATAAAACAACATTTACAATTAAAGTTATACTGAACTAAACCATTTCACATTTTGTTTAATGGAATTCAGTTTAATTGTTGCTCATAAATTGCTTTGCTAATATTTTTTATATACATACATATTTGACTCGTCCCTTAATTTAGCACAATCTGAAGTTTTTCTGTTTCTTTGAAACATGTTTTAACTCTGTAGGTGTATGTAATAAGAAATCACTTGCCATTCGGAGAAGGCATAAATCTATAGATCCTTTTATTTGTAGAGAAATATTTACACGCACACCACAAATAGGAGGATGAGCTCGGCCAAACACCCAGTAAAGATTGAAAGCGCCAATTTTATTTTTTTGTTCCTCCTCTCGGGAGCATGGGGCCTCGACAAGACTCTCCCATCGTACACGGTTCTGTGCTGTTGTTTTCGCACCGTCTCATGAGATGTTGGCATCTACTAGTTCGCGCAGCATCGATCTTCGCGCAGCATCGACCCTTCTCCGACCGCGTTCTCTTGCGGGTTCCAGTCCAGTGCCATTCTCGTGATGCTATCTAGTGATTTTCTCAAAGTGAGACCTATTCATCGCCATTTTCTGCGTTTGATTTACCTAAGGATGGGTTCCTCGTTCGTTAATCTCCACAGTGCGTCGTTACTGATGGTGTTTCGTCAGAATATTCTGCAGATGATGCGGAGGCATTTGTTGATGAAGGATTGTAGCCTCTGTGTGATGGTGTGAGAGACCAGCCATGACGCTTCCGTACAACAATACGGACTTCACGCATGAGCCGAATATTCGTAGTTTAGTGCGCCTGGAGATTTGCAAACTCCCCCATACCGTATGTATTCGGCCGAGTGCCGCCCTTGCTTTGTTTAGCCTACAGTTGACATCTTCATCTGCTCCACCATCTACCGTTATGATGCAGCCGAGTGCTAGAAGCTTTCGACGAATTCCACCGGGCATCTGTCAACCAATATCTGCCTTGCGTTATTGTGGTTAACTCTAATAGCCTTGATATTGGCGATGTTGACCTCCAGTCCGACACTGCGTGCCAGCGCGACTAGTTTGTCTGCCTTCACTTGCATGTCAGAGAGTTGGTGTACAGAAAAAATGCCGAAAATGCACCTATTTCTTCATTCACGAAGCCTTGTGTTATCATTAATATCAGCAGCGGTCAATAATCAGTTTTATCAAGAACTAAAAAACTCTTCAACATAATGAAAATTTACCCGTGTTGAAAATTGAAAGTAAACTTTATACAATTTTTCTGTTTTTTTTTTCATTTAGTTTAAAAATTACGTTTTACTATACTGCATTTCAGTTATTAAAAATTAGATAATTAAGATTTTCGTAGGTAATAACAGTAATAATATATATCTTCAACATCTTATTGGTTTCAATGACATCTCAATAATATGTATAAATATTGAAAAAATAAGAAATAAATCAAATACTTACAAAACTACAGATAAGAAGTGTATTAAAAAAAAAAAAACAAATAAAACAACACTGAAACGAAAAGTGATCTAGCTATGCAAATAAGAAAAGAAAAATTTACTCAAAACAAGCTTAGAAAGTAAAGCGTAAAGCAATTAGGAAAAACCACAGTATAGAAAAAAACTATATATACGAAAATTTCCTTGTATGTTTCAATGTCAATTGAGTTCAATTAATCAACTTTCGAATCAACCAAAGCAAATTAATTGATGAAGCAAATGTATTTAATAGCAAAAACCAGAAACCAAAAAAAACAACAAAAAAATATACGTCAATGTCAATTCCTCTCGCTCGTTCTTTAACTCTCTTAAAAATATTACTTTTGCGAATAACAAAAATACTTATACAAATTTATGTAAATAACTAAATTAACCCAAAAGGAACGCATGATCCTTTTGCCTATACAAAAAACGTCCAAAAATGAAAAATTTTACTAATATCCTGAAAAAAAGAAACATAATTTCCTTAATCGCGTCAAAGCATAACTTTCCAGATATCTCTTAGCAACGTCTATTTCACTCTTAACAGCCTCCTGAGATTTCTTAACTTCTCTCTAACATTTACACGCTCTAATACATATGCATACAAACATATACATACATACATGTAGACATTTACGTTCTTTGCTAGTTTTAGGCTAGAATAATGAAATAAAACCAACAAAGAATACCTTTAAAGATAATAATTACGATTACATTAAACTAAAAAGAGTAAAAAATTAAAAACGTAACAAACCGCAAGAGAAAATTAATAAATATTAGATATAAAAAAAATTATTGATACTGTATATTGTTAATATGTTTTTAATTTCTCAAATTATACTTATACATAATTAATTATAAAAAATCAAGAAAAAAAACCAAAAACCATATTTTTTGTGTGTATCTGTGTAATTTGTATTTCTAAATGTCGATTATGCATACATACAAACATATAAAACTAACAGCAACAAGAAAATTTTAGTGGAGATTAAAATGCCATGCTACGCTTATGCAACGCATAAATACATATTTACAACTACACACTCATATATATACATGCATATAAACTGAAAGAGAATAAATAAAACGAAAAACAAAGTTGCCATTGGAATGTATTGCATTTTGCGTAAAAATTTTGCCAATTGTTTTTTAAATTGTATTGCGCCAACAAAGCATAAGCATATATGTATACATACTTACGCAAACAACAACAGAAAGAACCAAAACAATTACTAACACAAACAAAAAGTATAAATATTTAATATAAATAAATGAATGCAAATTATGCTGCATTGGAAATGTGAAAGTGTTTTATGATATTTAATGTGAACATTTTCAAATAATTTCTTTGTGCATTGCAAAAATAATAAAAAAAATGAGAATACTGAGTTTTTTACAAATAACCAATTAACTCTTTTTATTGCTATTGCATGGAGCAGATATGTAAGTGCACTTACATACATACATATGTACATATATTTTATATAAATGACACTCTTTCAACTAAATAATCAACAAAAGGGAACAGAACTTTCCCTAATACTCGTAGTACGTTTCCACGCGCATTGCCAATTACATTGTGCACTATTTCAATTACTATTGCGAATCGGTCTGTTTACATGACATATTACTAATTTAAGGGGTCTCGGTGGTCTAGAGCTCGAAGATTTAGACTTAAAAAACGAAGATTTAGATTTAATCTCCCACCTAATAAAAAAAATACGAAATAATTGAAATAATGATATGATTTTAGTACAGGCGAAAGCCATTGATGTTGTGAACAACATATTAAAATTTCAGACGATTCGGTTGAATAGTGTTTTTTTTTTGTTTTTCTAAACACCAAATGAGTTTAAAGTTTGAAGCACAGGAGCGCTGCAGAAGCTATAATATTGAGAATATTCGCATGAAAATGTCACAGTATATTCTTAAGATACTATACTTTCGAAATATCGAAAAAACAAAAAATCGGTTTTTTGGAGATTTCTAGACCACCGGGTTCCCTTAAAGTGAAGGTTGTCTTGTTCTCCAAATTCCAGTTTCGGTGCCGAAGGTATTAATTCACGCATATTTTTATTACTTTTTCGTAACCCTGATAATAGTTGATACAATTTGTAAAAATGACTGCGACTCATCCCTAAGTTGCATTGAGTCAGTCCCTAAAGAATATAAAAGCGCTCAATTGAAAAAGGCACCATAATCTTAACCGCATCTTAACCATAATTATATTTACTGTCACCATAGCCATATTTTTTTTTTTTTTTTGCGAATGAGGAGGTTTAAAATGTCTAACGCATCATCAAAGCTGCCGACGCAGGAATGGTATGTACGGAAACTAAACAACTCCCTCTCGGCTCCGCCTTTGCATTGATTCAGAGTGGCCTTCCATCATCCTCATTACAAGGTATATGCTTGTGTGCCGCTTTTTCATTCCGAGAATTTTTTCTAAGAAACCACTGATGATTTCCCGCGTTTCCTCGCTGCTTAGCATCTTTTCGATTATATTTGCAATGGTTATGGGACCAACAGCATTCTCCAACGTTCGACGTTCCAACACAAGCATTGGAAGAATGAGTGTTCAGAGCCATCTTCGGCGGTATCCCCGTATATGCATGTGGAGTATTCGCATTTCCCTAATGTAAAAAAATATTTCTGGAAATACTCGTACCCCGAAAGCATTTCGGTTATATAAAATTTTTCTTCACCGCAGTTCCTGTTGTACCATGTGGCGACGTCTTTTATTAACCTGACCGCCCCACAGTGGTGCAAAACTGGAATTTACTATTCAAAACAGTCTACAGCAAACATTTCTTGACCGATTTGCAATTTATTTTTTTTGAATTGCTCAGGATAAAATTCCTAACAACTCTGTCGTTGCGGATTTTTTAAATATTTTGCTAATATTGAAATATTTAAACAAATACATTTAAAAAACAAAACTTACAAACTTACAAAACTTACAAAATCTTTTAAAAATTAATTATTTTTATGAAACTTGGTATCCGGGGGTTTTCTGGGTCGCTGATTGCAAATATGATGTCAGATTGTCAAAATTCAAAATGGCGGATCCAATATGGCGGTAAAAATTTTCTTATAGTTAATTATTGTTTATGAAACTTGGTATCCGGGGGTTTTCGGGGTCGCTGATGACGAATCTGATATCATATTTACAAAATTCAAAATGGCGAATCCAATATGGCGGAGAAATTTTTTAAAATTTATTCGAATTTACTTAAAACTTGTAACTCGGGGGTTTTTGGGATCGTTGATTACAAATCCAATGTTAATATTCCTAAACTTGAAATGGTAGATCTGATACGGCGAAAAGTTGCAAAACAGGGTAAAGGCGAGAAGAAAAGATCTCGAGTCAGTAAAGGTGAGAGGAAAAGTTCTCCAGCCAGTAAAGGCAAGAGGAAAAGATCTCCAGCCAGTAAAGGCAAGGGGAAAAGATCTCCAGCCAGCAAAGGCAAGAGGAAAAAATCTCCAGCCAGTAAAGGCGAGAGGAAAAGATCTCCAGCCAGTAAAGGCGAGAGGAAAAGATCACCAGCTAGTAAAGACAAGAGGAAGAGATCTCCAGCCAGTAAAGGCGAGAGACAAAGATCTCCAGCCAGTAAAGGCAAGAGGAAGAGATCTCCAGCCAATAAAGGCAAGAGGAAGAAATCTCCAGCCAGTAAAGGCAAGGGGAGAAGATCTCCAGCCAGTAAAGGCAAGAGGTCTAGTAATAGTCTAATAGTCTAGTAGATTTTGAAGACAAAATTTTTCATTCTCTTTGATTCAAATTGCTGTATAAGTTATTCTATTTCGGGATCATTTGCTGCAGAATTGCTTCTCCATTCTTTTCTTAATGAGGCTATGTAAAGGTCTGAAGAAACTAAAAGTTTATGTATTAAGTCTTCATTTGTTATGGTTCGTGACATTTTACGAGTATTGATACTTTGATACTTTGAAGTAGTCCATTGTAGCTTTTCAGACATTTACAAAATAATATAAATAATATGTCAAATAATTTTAAAACAAAAGCACAGTTTTCAAAAATCTAAGATAATATATAGATTACAATTTACAATAATCATAAAATAATCAGACCGACAACATTACTTACCAAATTTTAAAATCTTTGTAAAATGTCTCAACAGGTAAGCTATTGTACTTATAATATATAAGATTGAACTCATATGTGAGAGAAGTTATGTTAAATGCTTAACACGCCATCTATGAGAAACTGACACTACTTTATTTTGTCGGTCGATAAAACAGAAAATTTTTAAATTGACTTTTTTCGCTAGATAACTTTATTCTTGCTTTTTTAACACTAAACCAGTTTTTCTTTTATGTTCCTACGTAATAATATTTCCGATCTATTATTAGCAAGAGGACAAAACATTAAAATGAAAAGGTCTATTACTTTTCTCTATACGCAGTTCAATAAAATTTAAAATTAAGAAAAACAAATTTATCAAGTTGATGACCACTAAAAAAATTTAATAAATAATCAAATTTAATTGTTCAAAGAATAGTAAATAATAAAATGTGACTGTGTAATTAATTATAAAATACGGTGAAATCATTTGAAAAAAAGGTTACAACTCAAATTTTATTAAATACATAGTAATGAATCATCAAAAATGAATTGTTTCAATTATAATATCAGATTCGTAATCAGCTACCCTGAAAACCCCCGTATGTCAAGTTTCATAAAAAATAATTAAGTTTTAGAAATCTCGACCGCCATATTGGATCCGCCATTTTGAATTTTAAAAATCTGACATTATATTCGTAATCAACGACCCCAAAAACCCCCGAGTTACAAGTTTTAAGTAAATTCGAATAAATTTTACAAAATTTCTCCGCCATATTGGATCCGCCATTTTGAATTTTGTAAATATGATATCAGATTCGTCATCAGCGACCCCGAAAACCCCCGGATACCAAGTTTCATAAAAATAATTAATTTTTAAAAGATTTTGTAAGTTTTGTAAGTTTGTAAGTTTTGTTTTTTAAATGTATTTGTTTAAATATTTCAATATTAGCAAAATATTTTAAAAATCCGCAACGACAGAGTTGTTAGGAATTTTATCCTGAGCAATTCAAAAAAAATAAATTGCAAATCGGTCAAGAAATGTGTGCTGTAGACTGTTTTGAATAGTAAATTCCAGTTTTGCACCACTGTGCGCCCATCTGCCACATGCTTTGTTTCTCCAGCAGTCTTGCCATAGCTTTATCGCTTCGTGCTTTATTTTGCGCTCTGCAAGTTTTCTTACTCCTTCTTCAATCTTCTCGTTCTTTAATGTCCACAACGTTTTCCTCTCAACGGCTAGTAAATATATCGGTATTGAATCGCTTATCACTTAAACAGCTGGCACTGATACTCTACGGCAGACACAACTCTCAGAGCTGCCGTCCGTTGTACCTATGCTAGGAGCTTACATCGGTGATTTGCCTTTACCGCATTTGCCCGGGAGCGCGGGAGAGCCATCATTATTTTTAGTCCCCCTATATTTGTCATCAATCTACTGAGTAGAGATGCCATCTTCGCGGCTTTCTCTGCTGCGTCAGCTGTTTATGGTTACAGCGAAAAATTCTAAATTCAATTAGTCTGAACGGTTACGGTTATAACTACGGCATTATGACATGTCACCTCTAATCGATTATAGTAGGCTCGAAGGCCTCTTGTGATACCACTTCTTTGGCTATATCCCAAGACTCTCTCTCTAATTCCCGTTGTGTAATTTTATTAACCGTTCCTGTGCACGCAATTTCGTTTCCTAAAGCAATTTCGAAGAGCTCCTTGTCAAGTAAATTTGATTTTATAATTCATTTTTGCTTTTATTATGAATTTACTGCTTCCTTCGTCTTTTTGGTAATTTTTATGAGTTTATTTTCTTTTTCTTTGCTTTGACTTATTCATTTTTAGTTTGGGTTGCTATTTAATTCCGCTAAATTTCCAATAAAAGCTGTTGAAGGTAGATATTTCTACATAATTCGCTCCTAAAAGTTTGTATGTCGAATTACGTAGCTAGATAATAATGATAGATTTCCCAGATTTGGCCTTCAGCTATGGTGAAAAGCCAAATTGAGCGAGTAACTTCGGCTGCCACGTCACTAGGGTCTCGACAGGAAAATTTTGCCCGCTCATTTCACAGCCACACACTCGTCCAATCAGTCGTGATTCAGATGGCAACATGAATGTAGCCTTTGTTGATTTTTTTCGTATATTACCCATACAATCCCAGTTTATTTGTATCGTTGTCATGACCTCGTTTATGTCAACCAATCAACTGATTCTTTCAAATTCACTGAGAACCGGTTAACGGTCTGGTATTGACCACACCTTCTGAGTTTTTTTTCACCACGGTAGTTACATTCGTGATTGGTGAGCGAATTATGAATAAGAGAGCGAATTTCGATCAAACTACGAATGGCGTTGCCGTGGAAACTTATTATTGTGGTGGCCTAGTTACTCTTAATTGTAAAATAATGGAGCACATCACAATTTGTTCATGATCCTGGTAAATTTTTTAATGTCCCGAATTGAATTTGAAAGTAAATAGGAAACTCGAACTTCAGTGGATTGTCAAAATTTTCCATAGCTGAGTTCTCCCGCTTTCCAACACACGGCGGAGAATTTGAAAAAAAGAGTGTGCTAAATTCAAATTTCATCAAATCAACTCTCGCAATTTAAAAATTAAGCATTTGAAAATTAAAATCCATAGTAATTATTATTAAATGAAATATTTTAGGTGCCTTTTCTATATTCACTTTATCGGAAAATTGAAATTTCATTTATTCATATGCAATCCTGTGAAATAGTTTATGGACAAGATATGTATATTATTTGATGGGTTAGACAATGATAGCAGTATTCAACTAACCCCGTTGATTTTACGAATAGTTAAATGACAGCTGAACGCTTAACGGTGCTGGCCCAATGCAGGCTGGCTTTGCTTGCTTGGCTTCAATAACTGTCTAAAATGAATAGAACAATACTAAATTTATGAAATGTTGGCAGCTTGGCTTGAGGCACTTGAAGTACGGCGATATTTCAAATAGCTCATGTTCTATTTACAGCGCATTTGACATTAGGAATGGAACAGATCTGTAGTTCATTTACTTTTATTTGGTTTAGCTTCATTTGTGAGTTTTAAGCAGTTTAGAGAAATTGTTTATTTACATTTATTTTTCAAAAATGTTAGAAAAAAATTTAATAAATGCCATGGAAAAGCACAGACGTATACCTATATCATTCTTGAATTGTTCCTTGTCTCTTGCAAGCCTGCGCAAAGCTGAAAGAGACCGGTTTTGGCGATCTAAATATAATTCGTGCACACAAAACCTGCGTCCTGGGCGTGATTGCAGTCTTATCTTGTACATTTTTACTTTTAAAAGAAAGATTCGCAATATGTTTTCACTACTTCTAGTTAACATCATGATTCAAAAATGTATTATGTATTATTGAATTTATTGAATATGGCCCATACCTCTGTTTCCTTTTTCCCTTTACAAATCATCTGATTGTTATGACAACGTTCAAGCCGCCCATATGGCCATACAAGTTTTCAAAGCCAAGCAAAGCAAGTACAACAACAAAGTCAGCCTGCATTGGATCAACCCTTTTCTCTTTAACTTTTTTAACTTGTGAGATGACATTTGGCAACGTCATTTAAATTTCCAACCTTCAAAGTTCTTGTTAGTTCGCCGGTTAGGTAGGTTTACAGAACCAAAGTAGGTTCAAAAAATAAGGTGAATTTTCAAATTTTGCGAGCTACATACATTCGACTTTTGATCTCGTCTTGAAGATATGTTCACGGGTTTAGCAATATAGGATATTTTGTTTGTTTGTGAGAGGCATAAATAAGGCAAGTGTTTTGCGTGTTCGGCGAATTTCTGCTATCGAAAAAAATGGCTCAAAGAAGTTGCATCAAATTTTGTGTAAAAAATGGAACTAAGTGCTCAAAAACACTTGAAATGTTCACACAGACGTACGTCAAAAAAATGTTTACAACTTATCTTATTTATGCCTCACCAAAACAAACTAAACATGAGTTATTCGTAAAACCGGAACATAAATATCTTCGAGACGAGGGTACCAACATAGAAATAAAAAGAATCGAAAGTCGAATGTGCGTAGCCTGCGAAATTTGAAAATTCTCCTTATTACTTCGTATACATAAAACTGCCAACTAAGTTAACAATAAAATTCAACTGGCCATTTATTTCTGCTGATCTTCAATAAACTCAAGATTAGCGACAAAAAGGCGATTCATTCTTAAATATGTTTCAAAGAAACCCGACACAATGCAACATTGGACTATTATTTTTTTAGTCAATTCTACTTTTAATAAAACTAGACATTTCTGAAAACTTCTAAAATTGTAATGTGATTACATCGTTTTTTCTTAATTAGTTCATCCCTGATACTCTGATACCTAAACTTGCCTGGAAATTACTTAAGGGCGCCCAAAATGATTTGAACAACTTTTAACTTGTACAAACTTCACAGATTTCGATTGCTTTGGAACAACCCTAATAACAAAGTTCGAACCTTTTTGAACAAACCTAACACCAATACAATATGCAAGATAGAATCAATATAATACTACTAATTCAAACCTAACGGAACAGCTTATTGTGACTAAACATATGGTATTGTATATATGTACATAGACATTTATGTTTGAACTTTTATTTTTTTATAAATTCTTTTCTATTGTTTCCTACTTTTATAGGGTCCACCGGGGTTAGATGGCATGAAGGTAAATAAATAATTCGAAAATTAATTGTGAAGAAAAATTTTTTATGATACATTTTTTTCTTCTCAGGGTGCTCAAGGCGAAACTGGACAAAAGGGTGAACGTGGCGATCCTGGGCTGCCGGTAAGTACAAAATCTTAGAGTGAGAACTTACTTTTTTAACGGTGAATGAACGTACACTTTTTTGAATATTTCTTTCGAAATTGCATGTCCTTGGGCACAAGTCACCTACGTATAAATATACTCGTTTAAAATATTCTTATATATTATCCTTTTTTTCTTATTTTTATTGCATCCGCACTATGTACAACAACAAAACAAACGTACTCATATTGGAAAACAAAATCAACTAACTGTACACGTACAAACTTTTGTATAATCAACCGTAAAACGTTAAACAAATGTTTGAATTGCTATTGACTTCCCCTCCCACAAACGTCTCTCAATGTGTAACTGTGTATTGGTATTTGTAACTATGTATGTATTTGTATGCGTTATGGCTGCTGTTTTTGGAATATGCGCGTCTATAAAAAGGGCACTGATGGCATACCCGGCCAAGAGGGACCGCGCGGTGAGAAGGGTTCACGCGGAGATGCTGGACCGCCAGGCAAACGCGGACGCAAAGGTGATCGCGGTGACAAGGGTGAGCAGGGTGTACCTGGACTGGACGCGCCTTGCCCACTGGGTTCTGATGGCCTGCCATTGCCGGGTTGTGGTTGGCGACCACCAAAGGTTAGCATGAAGTCGAAAATAAGAAGTACAATAACACAAAGAATAAAAAAAATTAATTCTAATTCAAAGTAACTTAGCGAGTAAATAAATTGTGTTGGTGTTGGTTTTCAAAATTTTTGGCGGGCTTTCTAGTATTAGTAAAGCGTAAAAGCTGCATGTTTAGCCTACAGACCAACCGTAGCACATAACTCACTTATCAATTGGTAGTTTTTATTTGCACTGTTGAAATTAATGGCGTACGCACACACACATGCACACTAATTCACTAAAATCATCTCTAGGAGCCTGTCATCTCCACGCCCATACACAAAGATTATCTGCCCGATGTGACAGCGCCCGAAAGCAATACCAGCGACTACGAGGCAGAGGAAGAGGAGGATGAGCAGAATGAGGCTGAAGAGGAATACGATGAATATGCAGAGAATTTGCATAATAATGATTAAATAACAAATAGAAATGCGGATAAGATGGCACATCAAACATGAAATGCAGAATCAGCAAAATATTCGATCACACCTAAGCACTTTGTAATAACCATTAAGCAATAAATTTATAAACTAATTCCAGGAGTTAACAAACGCTTAGCTGCTTATACAAACAAACAAATATATAAAAAAATAACCTATTTTGGCCATGACAACCTAGTAGATAAAAAATACCAAATATTAATTTATGTAATACTTTTAATTGTTTCAGTACGTATGCTCTGTGTTTGTTCGTAGACTCTAAGAATTTGTAGGCTTTTAACTATTTATTGTATTTTTTTAATTATAACACTTAATTGCCTTATGTTTTATGCGCATAGTTGAAATAACGTTTTCTACAACATAATTGTATGTATTAAAGTGGGTTATGGTTCCAATTAACACACCTTACAAATTATGGCAATTGCCACAGTCGCTTAAAGTAGCTGCTCACAGTGTCAACAGCATTCAGCACACAGCACACAGCACTAACTCCCATTGGTTGCGGATGTATAAAGCTTTCGAAAAAGTAATTTAACTTATTTTAAGATTGAAATCAAAGGAGGCGCAGCAGCTTTCTGTATGTTCATTGATTTGTTAACTTTTTATTATTTATTTATTTGATTTGGTTTGGTATTCAATACGTTTTTTGTTTGTAAACCAATTTCAATTATTATTTTTTAAATTCATTTAATTTATTTTTAATTTACTTTATTAAACACATTTGGCTGATTCTCCGCGTAGCGCAGAATTCGGTTCATATTATTATTGGTTTTTTTTACCATTAAATAAAAATCAAAACGTAATCTTCAAGATTACGGTTCAAGAATGAAATATGCATAGTGGGCCGGACAAAATGTTTATAATTTTTGTGTTTTTTTTAATTCAATTGTAGCTATTGACCAACTATTCTTTACCAAAGTAAGCTGTTAGATTTGTAGAAAAATTAAATAAGACTTGTCTTTTTTGTCTTTATTCGTTTACACAAATTCACTAAGCTTGCATGTGTAACTATTTGAATAAAGCACACGGTTTAATACAAAAAGGCTTCACCGTGACGCAAAAACTTCACCTTGACGCACATGTAATACTGATTTTTTAAACAAATTGCCGGCGATTTTCAATTTTTTTCATGTTGAGGCCATTTATGTTCACTAGACTAATAATATTTAAGATTAATTATAAATAATTCTTAAATTTCTTGCGAACCGTAACGGTTCTGTTATTCCCAATACAAGTTTGTTACTTCTAAGGTATAAAAACCAAAAAATTCAATAACGCGATTAATTTCTGCCTTAGTGGATAAAGTTAGCAAAGTTAAATGTTGCTTTTGCTAGAGTAAAACTAATTTGGCATTTTATTTTTATGTAAATAATCCAATTTTATTGATAGACTTTACCGTGACGCTAAAAACTGTGGACAAGAAATATCATCCAAAAAAGCATTGAAAATTTTTTTAATAAATGTTTTATATTTGTCAATTCTATAGGGTGGGCCAAATAAGACCTACTAATGTTAAACACAAATAACTTTTGCAATAAGCATTTATTTTGGTTTATTGTTTTTATACATTGAATATATTTTATGGAAATTATGGATGAAATATTACATCAGACAAATGTCCACCATTTTGCTCGATACAAAGATTAGCTCTTTTTAACGCGTTTTCCGTTACACCACATACTGTTACTGAAGGCTCAGTATTTCGTCTCGAATATTTTGCTTCAGCTGTCTAATAGTCTCTGCTTTATTAAGATACACTTTGTCTTTTGAACATCCCCATAAAAAGTAGTCGGGCGCAGTGAAATCTGGCGAACGAGGTGGCCAAGGGAAATCTGAATTTTTGGAAATCAGACGTTCGCCAAAAATTTCACGCAGCAGGTCCATAGTTTGCCTAGCAGTATGCGCAGTAGTTCCATCTTGTTGAAACTACAAATTAGGATACTGCTCCGCTATTGGCCACAAAAAATTTTCAATCAATGTTCTGTAAGAAGCTCCTGAAATCGATTCCGGCGTTTCATCCTCATTTTCGAAGAAATATGGACCGATAACTCTAGTGGCCATAACACCGCACCAAACAGTACATTTAGATGGATGCAACTGATGTTGGTGTATTGCCCTTGAGCCCCATAATCTACAGTTTTGTTTGTTGGCATAACCATTTAAATGGAAATGCGCATCATCCGAATTCAAAAAATGTTACCGATATTTACGCTGCGTTAAAATAATTGATCGCTGACAAGAATAGAAAAATTCGATCATTTTAATGCGTTGTGTTGTACTGTAGGGTTCCATAATAAATTTCCAACAATTCAATTATAACCTACAAAAAGAGAAAAATAAATATGTCAAAATATAAAAAAGTTATTTGTGCTTAACATTAGTAGGTCTTATTTGGCCCACCCTGTACTACCTGGCACAATACCAAAATGTCAATAACAGTTATACTGATTATTATACTTCACTAAAACATTGGTTTTTGTTTTATAAGTGATGCTGGGGACAGGATTCGCCGTGACGTTTTGGCACCTTAAACTGCACTTATGAAGAAAATTTTATTTTTTTAATAGATATGAATACTGGTTTTTGTTTGTAAACGCAGCTATTACTTTTTCACGTTTTATTCATTACTGCAAAGGCTATTTATTTATTTAAAAACGTCTGGGACATGGAATTCTGCGCT
Organism: Anastrepha obliqua; assembly: GCF_027943255.1. Classification (NCBI taxonomy): domain Eukaryota; kingdom Metazoa; phylum Arthropoda; class Insecta; order Diptera; family Tephritidae; genus Anastrepha; species Anastrepha obliqua. The sequence continues at coordinate 115,173,285 of NC_072892.1, forward strand.
ACGCGGAGAATCACCCATTTACATTTTTAGATCAATTTAATTTAATTTCATTTCATTTGTTTTGATCTATTTTTATTTAATGTTTGTCACTGTTCAGATTCGTTTTTCCAGTAACTTCAATTTAATTTTATCTAATTTAATTTTATTTTTTTTCCACTTAATAGAGTTTATTAATTTAATTTAATTTAATTTTAATTAGATCAATTTAAATAGGTTTAACTTAATTTAATTCCTTTCAGTTTATTTTTGCTTAAATTTGTTTTGATTTATTTTTATTTAATGTATTTTTCATTTTAATTTAGTTTCAGTTTGATTAATTTTGCTTAAATTTTACTGAATTTGGCTTATATCAATTTAATTAAAACAATTTGCCTTAATTTAGTTTTATTTAATTGAATTTTCTTAATTTATTAATCTACTATTTAATTTATCACGGTTCAGTTTCCTTTTTCCGGTAACTTCAATTTAATTTTATCTTATTTAATTTTAATTTATTTTTCACTTAGTAGAGTTTAATTTAATTTAATTTTAATTACATCAATCTAAATCAGTTTAAATCAGTTTAACTTAATTTAATTTGTTTCAGTTTGTTTTGCTTTATTTTTATTTAATGTATTTTTCATTTAGAGAGTTTAATTTATTTTTAATTTAGTTTCAATTTGATTAATTTCGCTTAAATTTTACTTTATTTGGCTTACATCAATTTAATTAAAACAATTTGCCTTAATTTAGTTTTATTTAATGAAATTTTTAAATTTATTAATCTAATATTTAATTTATCACGGTTCAGTTTCGTTTTTCCAGTAACTTTAATTTAATTTTCTCTAACTTTACTGAATTAATTTAAATTTATTTTACTTCGTTTTATTTTACTTTATTATATAAACTGGTTTATTTAGTGGCCTACAAACTTTTTTTATTTTATTATTTTTTTTTTTTTGATATTTTGGCGTGTTTTTTTATTTAGTTTCACTTGACTTGAATTTAGTTTATTTTATTTTTGTATTTTTTTTTTTGTTTACTTTCATTGCTTCACTTTAGTTAATTTATATTTTAATTATCACGGTTCAATATAGTTTTTTCAGTAACTTAATTTTATCTAATTTTACTGAATTAATTTAGTTAAAGTTTGTTTAATTTATTTAATTCTTTTGCTTAAACAAATTTGTAGTTTATTTAGTAATTATATTTATGTAGTTTGACTTAATCTCAATTTAGTTTATTTAACTTTATTTTGTTTTATTTATTTATTTAAGAAATGAGGCTGTATCTGTAAGATCTCTAGTCTTTTATAATACATTAATTGGTTGAATGTTGCAAAATGCAAAATCAATTATTGATTTCTTAATAAATTTCTTGCTTTGTGTTATTTTAATTCACACAAATTTAGTTTATTAAATTAAATTCAGTTTAGTTATTTAATTTTATTTGGTTTCAATTGCACTTATCTCTTTATTTTAATTGATTATATACTTTATTTCAATGTCTTTTTTTTATTTGTGTCATTGTTTTTTTTCTTATTCTTCTTCTTCTTTTTGCATTTATAATTTTCGTTATAAGCTTTACTTTGATTTCAATCTTTTAATGCCAACAAACTATTCTGAATTCACGTTTTCCTACTACTGCAAAAAAATCTAATTTTATTTTTGAATAATTTTACAGGAAAATTGGCAACAGTGGTTAAAGGAGGAATTAAATGCGATACAGAGGCCTGCGCGAAATTGAAAATGCCACTCAATACAACACATTTCATTTGGAAAAAAGAACGAAAGTGAAATTTTCAGCTGATCTAAATATACAGGTCGACCAGTGTGCAGCTTTAAATGGTGCCCAAATGAATCTCTAAACCTACCTACCTAGCTACTAAGCTCAACGTATTAGTGTTAGTAACTATACTATCTGATTCAAAAAAATACGATTGAAATTCTAATACGATGGAAAATACATAACTGTGTAATTATAGAGTTACCATATGCTTATTCTATGGATAATAATGTAATGGTGTTCCAACTAAATAACAGAATAGACTAAGCCCCCGTTTCCACCAAAAGCAAACACCGTGTTTGCAGGAGTTGTGTTTATGAGAACTGTCAACTGTTTCCACCGAAATGTGTTTGCAAAGTGTATGGTCTTTGGTATGGTAAACAGATTTATGATACATTATTTTGCGGCGACAGCACAGCGCGATAGCCCAGCGGCTAGCAATGTGGGCTTCCGATCCGAAATCCTTGGTTCGAATCACAAGAAAATTTTTTTTTTTTTTTTTTTTTTATGCATTTATTTCATTTTGTTTTATGATATGTTTATGAGCAGATTTTTTTCATGGCAGAAATACACTCGGAGGTTTGCCATTGCCTGCCGAGGGGCGACCGCTATTAGAAAAATGTTTTCATTAATTTTGCTTTCACCGAGATTCGAACCAACGACCTCTCTGTGAATTCCGAATGGTGATCACGCACCAACCCACTCGGCTACGAATGCAATAAAAAATGAGGAAAATGAGCAACATTGCCACCACTTAATAATTAAATTAGACGCAAACCCAACAAAACACGCTTTAAATTAGACGCAAACCCACAAAACACGCTTTGAAAGTGAGTTTAGGTATGGAGTTGTGTTTTAATTTTGTATGGGATTTGACAGGAGTTTTGTTTCGTGTTTGCGCTAAGAACACGATAGCGGCAGAGAACACGCTAGCGGCTGCGGTGGAAACTTACTATAACACTGTTTAATAAATTTTGTATGTACCAAAATTACTCCGAATCGAATATGTATGTGAAATGTAGTGTACATTCATACTTCCATACAATAATACATACATACAAAGCACAATGAAACACTATCAATAATCTTTGTTCACCACCGTTTTTGTGTTAAAAAATATACGATTTTACGATTAGTTGTCTAGGAACGACAAACAATGATATTAACTTAAATAATAGTTACCATTCTGTAAACCAAACTGAAATGGGTTATGTAAAATGAAACTAAATTAAAATAAAATGCAGCCATACATACATATAATATTACTTGTAATGCATAAATCTAGGTGTACTTTATCATGTATGTATTTGCCTAATGCGTAAAACCGATATACATATATAAAAGCTACTTTTATTGTTCATTCTTAGTATTTAGATTTTTGGACAATACTTTTATAAATAGAATTTAAATATATTAAATTAATAAATAAAAAGTAAATATACTTGTATTTAACAACACACCAAATTGAGCGTTCTACTCTTTTATGCGTGTATTTTATTACATATCAAATCCCAATTTTTAGTATTAGAAGTATTAGTCTCAAAAGATGGTAAGCAAGGATGCTAGATTGCCATAGACCGGTCACCGATGTAGCCTAGACAGACGGCGGCGTTAATCGGGATTACCAGTGCAATTCAATTTGGATTAAAATTACAGTGTGAAAAAGGTTGTTACGCAGATTGTGAACAGCTGATTTGTTTATTGGTTAGTTTTGTCAGTAAAAGATGAATCGCAGGTGACAAATACAGATATTAGCTCCCTGATAATGAAAATTGGAAATTTCTGAAATTAGAAAAAGCCATATTTAAGCTTACAAATAAAAAGGAAATGCTATAATATACTTACTCCTGTTGTGCTCATCTAATTGTTCCAGAATTTTAATGCTGCAATGATTGTTTTCAGTCATTCTGGTTCTTCCCTTTAAAAATTTCATTATTTTTCATTCACAATATATATATATTAATTGTTTTTGTTGACATTAATTGGCAATGTTGACATCGAAAATTTCCCTAATTCCCTTAAATTTAGAGAATTGAGTCTAGTTGTCAATCCGTATGAGTTGCTCTTAATTCCTTAGATATTTCCCCACCGTCTTGTCTAGGCAATACATTAGCAAATCAGCTGATCCCTTCAAACCCGCAAGGTCTGATGTTCGTCACACCATCTGAATTCTTCTCCGCATGGATAATAAATGATATAGTAATATGATAATTAATAGCTGCCAGATCTTAGTGTTTATAAAAACGCTTTTTATTATTTACTTGTTTTAAGCATATCACATATTTTATTAACTTTTTTAATAAAATGTTCCTTTATATTTAGAGAATGCACAATTTAAGTTGTTGTTGTTATATCAGCATGAACATTCTCTATACATGTACGGGGAATGTTGCTGGAGTGACAGTCCTTGGCCGAATATAAATCCGTGTCGTTCCGGTAACGTAGAACGGACTGTCATGGGAACGCACAATTTCAGTTTAAATGAATGCCTGTCGTAATTCACTTTGGCAGCTCCCTTTCTTGTTCTTGTTCTTTGCATTTGATTATTATTATTTGTAACAAAGCCTTCGGCTCATTAGAAGATAATTTTTAAAGAAAGTACATCGCTGCTCTGACAGTCTGTCTCTCAGAAGGGTTGAGTTCGATCCTAAAAGCACTACTTTTTTTACAGATAAACTATCGGAGGTGAAGGACACCTTCACAGTTCTTAGTTTACTTCGATGGCGGCAAGTGCTGCTCACGGAGGTGGAACAGCTCCCCAGCCGACGATTTGGTCTGATTAACAATTCTCGAGGTATTCAGCAACCTACTCAACGAAATAATTTTTCACAATGTTTTTTTGCTTCCATTACTAAAGTTTAACATATTCTGGTTATTATTCAACGTTTGTTAATTTGTTTCCGGTTTACCCTTCCATTTAATTTAGACAATTAATTAGGATAAATTTCCGATAAAAATTAGAAAAGGCAATGATTTTTTCGTTATTCGCAAAGTAATTGGAAAGTGAAGACGTCTTTAGCAACTGGCTTGGATGATTAAATGCGAAGCTCTCTCATTTTATCTGGAGCACATTTGAGTACTTGGAGCACTGCCGCTCCCTGGCTGATGAACAGCTGATAGACTAAATGGCGGACTGCTGGGCATAAATGTGTCTTAACATCTGTCACATTTCTGTTTTTTCTTGTCCCATTTTCTCTTGCAGGCAGCCCACATTTCATTTTCAAAATAGCATCAATCAAATCAAATCGCTATATTCGCGCATGCAAATAGCGGTAGTAATGAAAATTCGTTGTCAAACTACGAAATGGCAGCTACTGTTAAGACAACCCTTCTTCTATTTGCCACTTCTCTGCTCGGCTCACTTGGCGAAAAATTTGCTTGAGAAAGCAAAAACAAGTTATCGAGCAAAATCCGTCGCCTCATAAAACTGATATAACTCACTAGTTTACAAACAAATGTAATTTTAGGTAGCTCTATTCCAGCGCTGCCAAGATATGTTTATTTATACCAGTTGCTTAATCTATTCGCCACTTGCTAACGCTTGGCGAAAAGAAGAACCCTAATGTTAGCAAGAAACTCAGTAAAGCAGAGTATACACATGCAGACAATTCTGTACTACAAATCAAGTATGGCATACCGTCCTATCGTGGATAGGAGGAGAAATTACATGTTTGGGAAAATTTAGGGAATGGCTTGGTAATATTGTGATTTGTGAGACTTGAACTAACAATTTAATAGAAAGTCTCCCAATGCAGTTTTTGGCGTTTTTATGCTTTCGCCTACTCTTCCTCTTTACAAACAAGTAATTCCGCTTGTTGTTGTAGTAGCATAAACATTCCCCATACTTACATATGGGGAATGCTGCTGGAGTGACAGTCCTTGGCCGGATATAAATCCGGGTCGTTTCGGTAACGTAGAACCGACTGTCGTGGAATTCCGCTTCATTTTGTTTGTTTATTCATGGGCTTTTATCGACACAGCGAATACGAAAGGCGCAACCATGTATTCTATCATCCTTACTATATAGTCGCATCCCCATACTCCAACTACCAATAACACACTTCCTTACTCATTCTCTCCTACCTCTTCTACTAACATATATTCTCACATCTCTTCTTCAAGTTTCTTAATTTGCTCTCTTACTAACTGATATTTTCTTTAATGGCAAAGCCTAAACCAATCTACTTTTATTTCTTACATAACAACAGAAATTTACATTTCGACTCTCACTATTAAATTAAGCTATTTGTTAACTTAGTTGTAAGAATTATGTAACCTTGGAAATGATTAATAAAACTTACTTAGAAAATAACTTATTATTATTATATATTTTTATTTCATTAATTTAAAACGAATTATTCCGTATTGAGCATTTGAAATTTTTATTTTTAAATATTAATGCGTATTTTATGTTTGAAGAATTGAACTTCATTAGAAATTCTAGGCATTCCAGATCTATTTACTACTACTTAAGCAATTTGAGATGTTTAACAAATTTATGTATATTGTCCTTAACATAAGGCTTAATTGCTATACAGGTTGGTATATTTTCTGGTTGTTCAATCCACATTTTATGTTTAATATCATTTTCCTTCAATTTTTCTGCTACTTTCACTAGCGCCGCTTCATCCTTAGCCTGTGATAATTCAAAATATTAAGTATTAATAATATCTTATGTACATATATGAAAATTTAAATCTAGACTTTGCTTACCTCTAATACGACTTTATGCATATTATCCAAATCACATAAATACGCCTTTGTATCCTCATCATCGGCATGCAAATGGATTACAGCGGCTGTAATATAATTGTAAATTAACAATTGTTGATATTTCCTTACGAAATTGAGCGCTGCAACATAAAGCATTTGCCCTAGAACTTCTTGCACTACGAAAAGGCTTAGCACGTCATTTCAACACAGAAGTCAATTTATCGTAAACCGGCAAAATAATGGTCACTATTTTGTTTCCTTTATATAATATATGTATATCTTAAAATTTAAATTTATTCATTTTAAACAAAAATTGTAATCATCGCTCGCTCACCTGTCGCGTGGCAGCACTGCGCTATCAATGCACCCAATGGCCAGGACAAAGTCGATTTTAAATCACTACGCACAATTATGTACTGCACAATATTAGACATTATTTACTTATATTTATTAAATATATTAATTAGCATAAATGCGAAAGCAAGAATATACACCGCGAGTGTAAAGTATATATTTATAATTGATTAAATTTACCCTTACTGTTTACCGGCTGTCAAAACCAGATGTTTGAATACTTTGTTATATCGTAAACGATATAACATTCAAGAGATGCCACTTTTTACTTACATATTGAAAGAATTAAAAAAAAAACATTTAAGTCATTTAAAATAATTTAAAATATTGTATTATTGCTGATCTTAAATGAAGTGAAAAGATACTTCAAGCTCACACATATGCAACGGTAATTGCCTAAGCCACCATTTAATAAATTGTAGGCGCTTCCCGACAACACTATAAATTTAGCTACCAATTATTAGGTGGCTACGTCATACAGGTAGGATTCTGCAAATAGACAAATTTAGATGTTAATTGTTATTATTACCGTTTCTAAAAAAAACTGTATAAAATCGAAAAATGAGATGTGCGGTTCAAAGCTGTAGAAAGGGCAATGGAAATAAAGCATCGGATATCAGTTTTTTTTCATTCCCATCTAATGAGGTGCTCGCTCAAAAGTGGAAACAATTTTGTCAACGAACTCAGGATTTCAACATAAGGACTTCCTATATCTGTATGTACCACTTTATAAGGGACGACTTTGAAAATCGCCTAAAGTTTGAAATGGGTAAGACTTCATTTTTTCCTATGAAAATTGTGAGAATGTAAATTTATCAATGCGTTTTAGGTTTCAGCAAGAAACTGTATCTAAAACGAAATGTTGTGCCAACTATTTATGGCCCAAATTTAAACATTCCAAAACGCTGTAGTCAACGTGAGCAGCAAGCAAGTACTCTTTTAGTAAAGCAAGAACAACTACTTCAGGAGCAGGATGTACTAAGCATAACAGCTCAGGATACGACTCCGTTTGAAGATGGATCATGGTTAGGGTGTGCAGAGATGTTTGAATGTAAAACGGTGTTCAAAAGACCAACATGTTGTAAACAACGTGACCAGCAAGCAAATAGTCATTTAGTAAAGCAAGAAGAACTACTTCAGGAGCAGGATGAACAAAGCATAACGTCTCAGGATATCACTCCGTTTGAAGATGGATTTTCGTTGGAGTGTGCAGAGATGTTTGATTGTAAAAGGGTGTTCAAAAGACCACTACGTTGTAGACAACGCGAGCAGCGAGCTAATATACATTTAGTAAAGCAAAAAGAACTACTTCAGGAGCACGATGAACTAAGTATAACGTCTCAGGATACCACACCGTCTGAAGATGGATCATCGTTAGAGTGTGCAGAGATGTTTAAATGTAAAACGGTGTTCAAAAGACTACCACGTTGTAGAAAACGCAAACAGCGAGCAAATACACATTTAGTAAAGCAAGAAGAAACGAATTTCAAAGGGCCACCAGTAATTGAAATCAAAGATCCATTCGAAGGTATTATAATTAATTACAATGCAAAAAGTCATGTACATCGTTATGATTTTCAGAGGTGATGATTAAAGAGGAACCCAGTAAATATTTGAAAACAGAATTGTAAGTAGCTAAATGTCAAAAGCAAGCACATCGTCATCGACTTCTAGAAATATTCGAAATAGTATTTATTACAGGAAAAGCAATTAAACAATGGCTTTAGCACTTCGCTGCTTTTTTAATATTGATTTTCGAAAAAAAATATTCTTAGCGTCTTGCTTAAGGACGATAAATATTTCATGCAATTGATAACGATTAACAGAATTATTATTATTATTTATAACTGACATATGGTATACAAAATTACCCTAACTTAATTAGCACACTGACTACTAGGGCCTTCGGTGTTTAACAGAATACTCACTTTAAAATGAATGAATAATATAATTGCAAATTTGTATTCATACATGAATGCAAATGTTTATGTGGTACTAAAATTCTCTACCGAATTCGTTTTACCAATCGATAGCTTTCCTGTTGAAAATTAGCTTCTAAATTTATATTCAAGTATATGGACATATACTGAAATTTAAATACTCAAGTAAGCGATCGAGTAATGTGAAACAAAACTATTTATATATGCTCGTATACATATATGTGCATGGTACAGCTATGGGCCTAATGGGTATACCAATGGGCCTATTGGTACAGCTAATAGGCCTAAGACGGCTCCACGGAGCTTACCCGAGCAACAGCACTCACCCCACAATAGCTGCATTTAATGCAAGGCCACCGGAGACAACCCCCACACGTCACTCGCATCCAGAGGAGTTTTAAGCTCCTTTAACTGAACTGCAACGAGCTCTCGATTCACGAGATAATCGATCATTGATCACCGAAAAGATCGCGAGCGACAACGGAGGTGGCCTAACTTTTAAAGTCTACCACACTGTGCAGTATCAAGGAAAATAGATTTCAAGGTTTGTTTGTTAGATATTGTGAAAAAAAAACTGTTTGAGGGGAATTTGGCTGAAACGTCAATGGGTTAAAAAACAGCACAGCCAGTGCCCATTCCCTGCCATTCGTGTGTCTCTAACACAAGCTAAATGTTGTTAGACACATCCCAAGTGACGTCAGCGAATCAGTCGATTCTGTCAAACGCGCTCAGAACCGAATAACGGTCTGCTACATAGACCACCTTTAAAAAACTTTTCACCATAGTGCAGTATCGTCTCGTCGATAGAGACATCGACCTTTGGGATAGTACCTTGGAATGTCAAAGAATAGCCGTCCGGTCAAGCAATGCCGAGCTCGATATATTCAACATCCACATATATAACTCCTGTCATTTGCTGCCTGGGTGAATATCACCCTGAAATTTGTGCGCTTGTCAGAAGTGAAAACCGATAGCTTATAGGAGACTTCAATGCCGATCGTCTCGCATTCAAACTTGCCAGACGCTCGTAGGGGACTACTTAACGACCATATAAACGATTCGACATTAAGCACAGTAAACGATGACGCAGCAGCTCGCCTGACCTAACAATAGATAGCGCAGGTTTGATCAATAGCGTAACCTGACGACCTATGCTATTTCTGGTATCAGACCATTTACTCATTATCGTCTCGATTTGTTTCCGTGATTCAATGATCCTACGTTAACTTTAACCAAATTTTTGGGTCGGTTCCCATCCCCACTGATATACGCGTAGGCGAACGCGCATTCCGCAAGTTGATCATCGCTGCTGTAGTTCACTTCATTCCAGCTAGAACGATCCATGACATATGTCCCAATTTCCCAACCGGGTCTCAATAGGCAGAGCACCTGAAGACCTGAAGCTTCACCTCTGATATGATTAAACCCTGGCCCATCAAACCCGATGAAGCCCAACGACTAGGTGGCAATCACCTTTAGTGATTGCATTCTCCGGTCGATAGGTCCAAGCGTCGTGCCAACCGACGGCTTAACTAACTGCCGAATAACTGTGCGCTATTTACTTTCTCCAGCGATGAGGTTTAGGTAGTCGTCAAAAAATCAAAAGCTTCTAAAGCTATTGGCCCTGGTGGACTTAACATTCTGGTGCTGGAAAACTTCGGTCCATTTAGAATAGGATGCCTCACAAAGGTCTTCAGCTGTTCTATGATCACTCTCATAATTCCTTATAAGTGGAAGCTGGAGGAGTGGTCCAACTACTGAAACCTGCGAAATCCGCCAACCAAGGGGAGTCCTATCGTCCTATCTATTCTCCTTTCCCAGTAGTGAAAACACTTGAAGCCCTCCCACACACAGTGCACAGTACCACCACAGCACTCACCGCCATAAACACTCAGGACGAAACCGCCCCTGCAAGAGGACTGGCCCATCAACGTTGAACTTCTTGAAGGTTTTCGATATGGGCAGCCACTCCACGGTACTAGATTGTATTCAACAGCCGCCGGGCCTGAAGAGATGGTCCGCGAACTATCTGAGTGGTAGGTATTCATCAGCCATCTTTAAAGATAAAAGCCTAAAACAGAGTAGGATGAAGCAGGGTGTACCGCAGGGTGGAAAGGGTGAACGTTTTTCAACGTCTACTCTCGAAGCTCCCCAACCACTAGAAGAAGTCTCTCTGGTCTCCTATAAGATAATACGTCGTTTCGTCTACGCTATCGAAACGATTCAAATTCATAGTCGGATACAGATTATCACTAAAGCGGCTTCCCAAATTATATCAGGACAATGTGATAATTTTAGAATAAGAGCGATTGAAATAGCACGACATCCACATTTTTTTTGTTTTTAATTTTCAATACATAAATTTTGATTATAAACATTGTGTTTTTTATTTCAACGTCGATAAATAAGTATCGCTGAGTATTTTCTTACTTTAAATAACAAAATCAAATCATGAGGAATCAATCAGTTATATTTATGAATTTAATACTTTGTGCTTTATTTGCAGAGAAACGCTACGTCGAGAAAACTTAAAAATAAGAGAGGAAAATCGCACATATCGCAGATTATTTGCCGCACTGGAACGTGATTATAAAAAACAGATAGCAGAGTATTCAGCCCATTTAAAAGTCCTAGAAGATAGAGCATTGGCAGCCGAAAATGAGTGCAGAAATATGGCAAATAAACTGAAGATCTCGTTTGAAAAGGACAGATTGCCAACTTAAAAAGCGATTTTATTTGAAAATCATATGCACATACATACATAAGCATTTACAAATAGCTGCATTGTAAAGATTTGCCATTCCCTATGGGATAGTCATAAGAAACGTTCTATGGAGAAGCGTTTGTTTTTTAAAAACTTTAATATTAACATTCAACCCGATCTTCAAATTTATATATAATACGTAGTTTGTTTTCTATAACTAATTTTATTTTTTTCATGAAGCTGGGCACTATCCTAAAAAATGCAATGCTACAGCCATCAAACATTATTTGAAATAAATACGATTTGTTTGTAAAGTGTTTTATATTTCACAATACATATATTGCGGAAATGTAAAAACAGAGTATGCAGACTTCTTATTTACTTTGCTTTATTTCATTTGTCAATATGAAATTGAAAAAAGTGCTCACTTATTTCAATGTAATGCAAAAAAAAAAAAACATACAGAGAATTCATCCCACAGCTTAAATCATACAGTTAAAAGTACCGCTATTCCCGGCGCAAGTTTCAACGAAATGAAAATGAAAGCTATAGTTTGTAGAGTGAGTTTGATATATAGCATTATTATATTTTATGTACGCTCCTTTTTTTAGCATGGGACGGCGTATTTCGATAGAAAAGCGTGAGTCTAGTCTTATCGTAAAATATCTGAAATTGTACATCAATGTTCGTCAACAGTTCAGCACATTATTGAACGCTTTAAGCTCCAATTAGTGGTGTCGTAGCATTAACGCCATAGCCGCAACATAACATTTGTTGACTAGTCTCGCCGTACCCTATTGAAGCAGAATTAATTGCAACATTTTCATATTGTCATAAAAACACGGATAATTTTCCAATTAGTAAACAAATTTTAGGTCGTTGATTTCTAATATTCAAATTTTTATCCCAAATATTAAAACAAATGTAGTATTGTACAGTATTTGCTGCTTACGGTTACGGGGAAAACCAAAATTCAATAGCTACACACGGTTATGGTATTATGATGCGGCACCATGATTCAATTGAATCATGATGCGGCACCAATAATCGTTTATAGTGGTGCCCATTTGATTCGATCAGAAGAGCTGAGAAAAGCACCAATTAATATAATGGCTCCAGTTTTTGGAGTTTTATGCGGAAGCGTTGTGGCAAGAAAGTGTGTGTGTGCGTATAATTTCTTGTGTTTTGGATGTTTCCATTGCTTTCGCCTACTCTTCCTCTTCAGAAACAAATAATTCTCCCTCTTGCTTGTTTATTCATGTGCTCTGACGGCATAGCGAATTCGGAAGGCGCAACCTGGTATGCGATAATTCTTGGTTTCGGGTATGTCTAAGATATGGCATCATTAATTGCAGCTTTATGCCTGAAAATCGTGAGGTTAATAAGAGACGACAGGTTCCAAATAAATCTTTCGCAGAGAAAGAGTGTCAGTGGTTAGTGCGTCATGAAATAGCCAAAAAGGGTTTAGGCAAGACTTTCATCCAGAAACTGTTCAAAGAGCACTGAGAGAAGCAAGGTATTCACTGAATTTTTACAACCATGTAAATTCTCCTCGTTTTGTTTGTTTTGTATTGATAAGTGACCTGACGTCAGACTTGTCAAAACCGCGAAAAATAAAGTAGCTGCTTTGAGCACACAGTACTCAATTCGCCTTGGTACGCACCTTGTAATTTATCCTAGTAGGTGGTCCAATGACCGACACTGCGACCTAAAAGATCTTTTGTGTCAAGCTACCTAATTTAATATGGATGATCCTTCTGATCATCCGCGAAAGTTGCCCGACCACTACATTAGGTTCTAGTTTGCCTAGTTGTTCTCTGCCTTTGGAAGGGAGTTGGTTGAAAGCCATGTTCTTCCAACAATTTTTCTGCTATACGTATAAACCTTAGTATATCTGTAATAGGAGCTTTCTTTATTTCTTCCGGATCCAGTTGATCACGGTGGAAAATTTGCATTCTGGTTCTAGCCAGTGCAACGCACTCGCACAATAAGTGCTCCGTTGTTTCATCATCTTCAAGACAGAGTCTACACTCAGTGTCCCTGAGGAGTTGAATTCTGTTAAGATGATAGTTTAGATAGTAGTGGCCCGTAAGAAAGCCTACTATTTTCCTGATATCTACTTTTCGTAAGTTAATCAGTTCCTTTTTGTAGGTAAAGGGTCTAACCAACCTCTTGGCTTGACGAAGTTTCACCTTGCTTCGCTACATATTGTGACTTAATTGTTGAGTATGGCTAGTTAAAATGTGATAAATAGCATTTATATGCAAATTAGCTTTTATGTCATAAGTTTTTTTTTTTTTTTTTTTTTTTTTTTTTTTTTTTTTTTTTTTTTTTTTTTTTTTTGTTATTGTATTGTATTGTACTTTTGTAATTCTTTATATCTGTGCTCGCAACTCTAATCTAATTGAATGGAAGAATTTAAGAGAAACTCTTAAAATATTCAATATAACTTAAAAATTTGCTTTTGTCATTCTCACATATCGTCAAAGGCACCAGCAGTTTTCTAAAACACCACTCAATTAATTTTGTTAGGTTTGGCCGACAATTCAATAAATCTAGCTAGGTGGCAACGCCATACCAATAGGTTTCTGCAGGTGGAAACAGTTTGTTTGGATACAAAGCGATATTATAATCGGCTGGGCTCTGATATTCGCTGTTATTGTTTATAAAATCGAAAATTTTATAAATATTCAATAAAAACAAATTTTATAACACCGAAAAATGAGATGTGCGGTTCGAAATTGTGGGAGTGACAACGGAGGCAAAACCTCGGATTGCAGTTTTTTCATATTCCCTACTGATGAGGCGCTCGCTCAAAAGTGGAAACAATTTTGTCGTCAACCTAAGGATATCGACATAACGACTTCCTATATCTGTATGTACCACTTTATAAGGGAAGACTTTGAAAACGGCCTAAAGTATGAAATGGGTAAGACTTCATTTTTTCCCATGAAAATTGTGAGAATGTAAATTTATCAATGCGTTTTAGGTTTCAGCAAGAAACTTTATCTAAAACGAGACGCTGTGCCAACTATTTATGACCGAAATTTACATACCCCAAAACGTCAACGCCTTGAGCAGCGAGCACTTACAAACATAGTAAAGGAAGAAGAACTACTTCAGGAGCAGGATGAATTAAGCATAACGTCTCAGGATACCACTCCGTACGAAGATGGATCATCGTTAGAGGGTACAGTAATGTATGAATATGAAACGCTGTTCGAAAACCCAGCTGTACTTGGAGGCACAGATCCATTCCAAGGTATTTTAATTAATGAACAATACAAAGAACTTGGGGTGGCAACAAGGGTGACAATTAGCGCATGTGCTTCCCGTAATGGGCACAGAGGGCGTTGCATATATAAAGGCTGGGTTTGAAGCGCCTGACCCACTAATTTTTTTTCTATGATAATTCCGGAAAATGTCCCTTGGTCGGGAAAACCCCATATCATTCCGGTGTCTTAGAATCGGCTCTCACCCACAGTAGATGAAGAGCTCCAGCTACCCTGAGAGACTCGCGTAGCCTTGGCACAATTTCGTTTTGCATATTGTAGCAGGTTAAACTCATACCTATCCAGAATTGACCCCGACATACCAAACACATGTCCAGCATGTGAAGGCACCCCGATACTAACCACAACCCTTCACATGCCCCATCAAACTTGTTTCAGGAAGTGCCATACTTTAAATTTGGAATAAGTTTAAGATCTGTAATGGTAAAAAGGAATCATATATCAACAACAGTGAATTGTTCGATGAAGTTCGGTATGCCAAAAATTATGTAACTGTAGAAAATTAGATGAATGCATGAACAAAGAAAAGTTAACTGAAAATAGATAGGAAAATAGATATACAAACATTAGAGATAAAAAATATCTCAAATCTAGTCCAATTCACTCCTTGCTTTCCTGGATCGAACGCTCCCATAGAAAGAGTGGGGGCAACATATCGTCCCCTTAGTATTAAAATAGCCTATAAATTTTTTTATGTTTTGAGAAAATGAATTTCAAACTTTTTGTCGAAAGTAGCTCTCACTCAAATCTCGTTATGTCTGTAAATTTTTATTATTTTTTGACCCACTTTGTGGAATTAGAATTTGACAAAATTTTGACCACATATAAAATCGACGATGGAGAATCCAAAAATTCAATAAAAAAATAATAGCCTATGAGCACATAGGCTATTGTCATACTAAGGGGACGATATGAACACCATAAAAGTCTCAATTGAAAGTTGAAAAATCACACCACACAAAATCACCATTGTTCGTGAGCTCAGTAACCTCAAAGTGAATAAAATGTTTGTGTATCGCACTATAAAACGTTACAATGATACTGGTAGCATTGCAAAACGCTATGGAAATGGACCAAAAAAAACCGCAACAACGCCAGAAATGGTTCGGAAAGTGAAGGCTCGACTTGAACGAAATCCACGTCGAAGTGGAAGAAAAATGGCCAAAGAACTGAAATTATCGCAAGACAGCATTCAACGCATATTGAAAAATGAGCTCAAGGTCAAGGCTTACAAATTCTAAAAAAGCACACGATCTTTCACCCCAGCAAAAAAAAGTTCGGTGTGAAAGAGCAAAGGAGTTGTTGCGCTTGCACGAACGAGGCGAATTTCCTAAAATTGTGTTTTCTGATGAAAAAAATTTCTCAATTGAGCAGTTCATAAACACTCAAAACTATCGTGTTTACTTGACCGAAGGCTCATACGAGAATTTGAGCCTACGTATGGCCACTCGAAGCAATTTTCCATCGCAAGTAATGGTTTGGGCCGTAGTGACCGCTGATGGACGCTCTCCAATCGTTTTTATCGAGCCTGGTGTTAAAGTGAATGCGACTTATTATCGGGAAAATGTTTTAGAAGCTGCTTTAGAGTCGTGGACACGCAAACATTTCGGTCGTAGACGTTCCAACAGGACTCGGCACCGTTTCATAAAGCTCGTGTGAACCAAATCCTGTTAAAAAATCATGTTCCACACTTCATTTCGTCCACACAGTGGCTTTCGAATTCGCCAGACGCAAATCCGATGGACTATTCCATCTGGTCCATTTTGGAGAGCAAGGTGAGGACTAAAAAGTATGCTAGCATGGATGCGCCAAAATACCTCAAGATCACATTCGTGCAGCATGCAACTCATTTTTTGACCGTTTGAAGGCTATAGTCAAGGCAAAAGGTGGTCATATCGAGCTAAAGTAAATATATGTTAAAATTGTAATCATTTTTGAAAAATTTTGTCTTTGAAATCAATAAAAACTAATTTCACACAAAAAAGTTATCGTGTTAGGTAACACTTCATATCATTCACCCTATATAATCTCACTATATAATACCACTATTAACTTCTTCTTCTTAATTGGTGCTATAACCACTTACGCTCTTTTGGCCGAGTTTAACTGGTGCCAGTTGAACACACCAAGTGAAGCCAAGTCCTTCTCCACTTGATCTATCCAACGCGGAGGAGGTATTCCTCTTCCTCTGGTACCACCAGCTGGTACCGTATCAAATACTTTCAGAACCGGAGCGCTTGTATCCATTCGGACGACATGTCTATGTCGTCGTAAAGCTCATACTGAACTATTAACTACAAAGTGCAGTTACAATCAGAATTGCTTAAAACTTAAGGGATTCTTACAGGCTAATGATAATTTATTAAAAAAATGTACTCCTCAGAAAAATATTAATAGGATTTGTTTACGTTTTTCATTGAAATTGACCATTCTGTTTTCGTCTGTCTTATATCTATTATCGTCACAGTGAGTTGTGAAATATGAAAGTTTGGAAACTTTTTAGACATTTAAAAATTCCAAAATCTTGGTAAAAGTTTTCAATTTTTCTTAAACTATCAACATTTAAAAGCCTTACTTCCTGATACATAGATATTTTTATATATTTTTTATCTTAATTTTAAGTTTTGTGCTGTGAAATAATTTTTTTACAATAAACCATTTAAAAAAAGAAAAAAATTAAACGATTTAACATTTTTATAATTTTCAGAGGTGATGATTAATGTGGAACCAGCGAATTGTTTGAAAACAGAATTGTAAGTAGTTAAATGTCAAATGCATGCCTATTGTTGTCATCTTCTAGAAAGATCCTAAAAATAATTTTTCACACGAAAAGCAATAAATAAAGAAAGCCTTACTTCAGTGTCTTGCTGCTTTGGTGTTATTATGTATTCCAACACAGATTAAAAAAAATTATGTTTGGTGTCTTTCCAAATGACGGAAATATATTTCAGACGATTGATAACGGCTTCTAGAATACTTACTTAGTTATAATTTTTAATATATAATAGTAGCAGTACTTTGTACTGAAAGTTCAAATTTGCATTCATACATAAATGAAAAAATATTGTGCACTCAAATTCTTAACCGAATGCGTAGTTCCAATCAGTAACTTTCCTGTTCAAAAGAGACTTAAATTTTAATCATCATTTATATAAATTTATAATATATTATTTAATTTATTTGGAAGTTTTGCAGTCAACAAAAAAATAACTTAATTTTACAACTCAAACATAAAGTGGGACAGTAATGAAAATATGGAAATGCAGGAGAATTGATGAATTAATATTTTGTGCAATATCGCTTTGCATTCATTACAGCTTGAAGACGGTGTTGCATTGAGAGTTTTGGTGACATCTTTGGAATATTTTCCCATATCTCTTCAATCGCTGGGGTTTAAGGGGGGGTAAGGGATAAACGCTAAAAAAAAACACTTTTTTTCATGAATTTATTGTAGCGAAACGGTTCAAGTCAGTTTATTAAAAGTTGTTGCATATTATAAAGTAACATTTCAAGAATATTTGATAAAATTTTCATGTAAAAATATTGCAAAATGAGCGAATGAGAGCACATTTACGTAGACGTCTTTTCAAAAATACATTTTGCAGTAGTCAGCATATCTCAGCGTAGAATCATCTGAAATCAAAAAAATCGAATAATTTAGTTAAAGTATGAGTTAAACTTCCCCCCAACGTTTATTTTGACGATTTATTTTCATTTTCAGCCATTTGGTAGTCGTTTGAAGTAAAAAGTGATTTTTGACGAAAGAATGCCGCCATTTTGTAGGTGTAAAACCACCTTAATATAAAAAAAAATGACGAAAAAAAAAACGTTGCGGGGAGGTTTTTTATATGTAAAATATGTGTGCAAAATTTCAAAAGGATCGGTTGAGTAGTTTTCAAATGCCAATGACTACGCACTTTAAAAAAAAGGTTCGAGAAAACCGCGTTTAAAGTTTGTAACGGACTACGCGTGCAACTGCTGCGTCTCGGCAGATGTTTGAGGCGGCTCGGCTTTATGCTCTATAACTTAAAAAGTTTTGCTCGGATTGACTTAAAATTTTAACACGGTATTTTTGAAATGTTTTACTACAATAAAATGCAAAAAAAAAAATCGATTTTTATCCCTTACCCCCCCCTTAAATGGTTAAATTAGCTTTTCCGCGTGTGTGCCGATCGTCCTTACCGGTCACAGCTACGAGTTTGGAAATTGAGTTGCGTGAAGTCTCCAATACTTTCTGAGTCCTACGTCTATTGTACTGGGGCCACTGGGTTTTCGAAATAGCACATGAAACAATGGACCTCGCTCTTTTCTGCGCTTTCCTGAGAAATTGCAAATCCACTTTAGCAACAGTCAGGGGGATGCCGATGACCGGGTAGGATATTTCTAAGACCAATTCAGTCCCCTTCCTGGCAAGCTGATCAGCAATTTCATTTCCCAGTCATCCAGCAGTTAACCAATAATTTTTCAAATCTTTTAGACATCACAGGGAGGAAAACGAGCGGGTCATATTTGCAAGTTAATGATTTTGTTAGTTTACCAGAATTAGTCATACTTATAAATGTGAAGGTACACTCAGTAATACTTCCTTTAGGTAGTAAACTGTCGTTTGAGATAGGATTAATGGAATGCAGACAAAAACCCCTTCGAAGTTAATACAACGTTCGTCTTCAAATATGATTACGCTACCAAAAGGACACATGCAAGAAACTATTTATATTTCTCTCTCGCATTTTTTCGGTTGAGCATTTTTACACCAATTTTTTCATGTAACATTTTGCACATGACATAGACAAATCATGAGGAATCCGATTCTCAGTCCTTCATATATGAGTATTTATGAATTTAAAAATTTGTGCTTTATTTACAGAGAAAACCTACATCGAGAAAACTTAAAACTGCGTGAGGAAAATCGCAAATATCGCAGATTATTTACCGCACTGGAACGTGATTATAAAAAACAGGCAGAAGAGTATACAACCAATTTAAAAGTCCTAGAAGATAGAGCATTGAAAGCGGAAAATCAGTGCAAAAATATGGAAAGTAGACTGAAAAAGATACTGAAAAAGCCAGATTGACAAGCTTAAATACGGTCTACATATCTAGATATATTATATAAGTATATACATATATACACAATTTACAATATGCTGCGTTGTAAAGATTTGCCACGTCCCATGAAGGAGGGTGTACTTTATAAAAACTGTAATGTTTTACTAAAAAATAAACATTTTAACATTCAAGCCGATCTTCAATAAAAGCATGTTCTTAGTATAAAAATATTTTGTTTTCTCTAACCATTTAATTAAAGTTTTCACAGGAGCCTGTGCACTATCCCACAAATGTAATTTCGTCATATTAAATTTAGTTATTGAAAAGTTTCGATGGCTCTCTGATGAACCTTGGAAAGCTATTTCTCAAATTCTATTCATATAAAAAGTACTTTGAATAATTTTAATGTCAGAGACTTTTGTATATAACCAAGAATTTACATAAGGGCATGGAAAACTTCATATTTTAGTTGTGAATAGTGAAAAAAAGCTCATTTCCCCGGAATATGTATGCACTTGTGACCTAACGATGACTGAATTGCAGTTGCTGCAATGATTCCACCTCATCCTCCATGCAGCTGACTCGAAGTAATGCCAAGTCTCGCGGACAATGAATGGGCACCCAGATGGGCTTAATATCAAAAAAGTCGGAGCTGAACGAAAGTGATGTCAGGTATTCCCTAACCAGTTTCGGACGCACCATCATTGAGCTTAGTGCCCTAATTACCGCTAAGTAGATATTTACTCATTTAGTAGACAAACGACTGGAGAGTTTTGTTAAACTCGGCTAAAATCGCGTAAGCGGTTATCGCCCCAATCAAAAAGAAGATATTTACTTCTGTAACAGTTAGTACACAAGTGAGCTGTCAATCAGTGGATTTGTTGTTGTAACAGCAATATAAGCCTTGTCAGTGTAGTGAATATTACCTGTCGTCTTCGTCTAACTCATCTAAAGGTAGGCCCAGGAAGCTTGCTGTTTCGACAGGTTGAGTCCAGAGAGAGAGCGGTGTTAGATGAGGGGGTTTTAAGGAACATGGGTGCATTCATATGCTGGACATATGCTTCATATATCGGAGTCAATTCTGAATAGGGAGGAGTTTGACTTGCTACAATATCCAGACCGTAATCGTGCCAGTGTAACGCGGGTCTCACGGGGAAGCTGAAGCTCTTCATCTGCATTAGTAGGTGGGGGTTGGACTCCAATTATGGCATTCGGTGGTCGGAAGCTTAAAAAGGTGGTGATGATCTTCCGATGAATGTCGTTTATTGTCTGCCTAAACACTGTCTGGTTCAGTAGATGTTCGTTTTGTTGTGGATCTCGCCGGCGTAATTGAGGAGCAGTCTCCTGACGTGCCTGGGAGCGGCTCTGGCTCAAGCGGGTGTCTGCAAAGGTGAAACCTGCGGAAGCACCCCAACAGGAACAGCTTGATGAGCAGTTTATTGTGCCCCATTACAGGGAGCATTTGTTCCTCATTGTGATGGTGTTGAAGAGGGGACATCAGGAGGCAACCCGTCGCTGTCCGAATATCAGTGTTTTGGCGCAGCATAGCTTAGTGACTCCTTTGATTGCGGTTACTTCTGCTTGAAACAAACTGCAAGGGTCCGGTAGCATGAACATGAGTCTTATAGGGAGCTCCTTGCAGACCAACCCTTAATATTATAAAGCTAAAATAAAGAAAATTATTTTTTTGAGAAGAAAATCATAAGCTAACCTTCTATCTTCTAGTGGTTTCAGATTTATTAAAATGGCGTGGTAATATGATAAAATTTAGTGAACGCGGTGCAAACACCAGGGACATTTTTTGAATACGTTTAATTCGACTAAATAAGGTTTTTTGAGCCGGTTTCCAAATAAATGCAAGGTGTCCGGTGGCGCAATTACAAATGGAAAGCTAAATTAAAAAATAAATTATTAATGATAAAAGTTTATTTCAAAACTATTACACAGAAGGCAAGAGCGGGTTTACTTTTATTTTTTTAAATATGCCCTCTAAATGTTGACCGTTACGTCGGTTACACTTTTGGAATCTGGCCTCCGCACTCCGTACTACTCGCTGGTTTAAGTGTAAACTCGAGAAAAACTGAACTGATACTATTCACTAAGGAAACCAAGGTACCAAACTTTAATCCCCCAAAATTAAATGGCCTTAATCTCACGCTAACTCAACAGGCAAAATACCTAGGTGTTATCCTAGACCCCAAACTCAGCTGGAAGTCCAACGTAGAGTACAGGGTAAAAAAAGCGAATATAGCACTTTACACGTGTATGAGAATGTTGGGTAAAAAATGGGGTCTGCTACCAAAACTATCCAATTGGTCCTACACAGCCATTGTAAGGCCAATACTAACATATGCGGCACTAGTTTGATGGTCTTCAACATAAAAGAAACTCAGAGGCATCGGAAGCTGGACAACAAGGTCGTATGGTCACAGTTAGATCCTCCTACAAGAACCCTCGCTGCTCAAAAACAGATCAGATTACACAGTCTCCGACCTAAACTTCAAAAAAGGCTTTACGGTACGTTTTCCACCGAGAGCCGAATGCAGCAAAGGAAAGGTGATTGGAAGATACGATATCGAAATCTATACCGACGGTTCTAAGGTGAACTGTAGTGTGGGAGCTGGCTTCCATTCGGAGCCACTCAACCTATCCCAGTCAATTCGATTTCTTGACTATGCCAGCGTATAAATGGGTATGCAACGGAAGCACAAGTTAAAAACTTTGATGACTTCCCGGGATGAAGCCCAAAAAAAAAATACCTCGCCAAAACAAGATCAGAAGATTATTCATTTGTTTGCGGTTTATTCGAACTTATCGTTGTGTGAAGCTGAAGCAGGTTTTGAGAAAAATTAGTGTTAATGTATCCAAATACACGGTTCGATGACGTTTACGTGCAGAATACCTCAAATCCCGGAGAACATTCAAAAAATACTTGCATGGCCTAATGCAAATTCAGAGCGGAATTCTTCTTCCTCATCGTTTAATTTAGAGTTTGATCCAGTTTACAATAACAGTTATATTGGCATGACAGTTTTTTGGCGATCTTCCGAGTGGTCTGCGTCGTTTAACTTTGTCGTCTTATGCTAACTTCGCCAGGTGCCCATTCGACACTCTTCGGACGTGATCCCTTCATGCATTTCTTTGAATTCGGACTCATGTCGTTATTTCGGCTATGTTACAAATTATACTTATTTCTTCGTTTGCCTTTCGATCGCACATGGTAAATCCAGTATTGCGCCCAGTGTTTTCATTTCAACCGTTGCCATGCCTTTTTGCGTTACAGCCGTGCCCGACCTTGTCTCTGCAGCATACTCGTACGTGAGAATTAGTCGAATGCATGTCTTATGTATTCCTACTTTTCTTTCGGCCCTCATATGCTTGTTTCTCCATATTTCTCTTGCCGCTTGCTTTACTTTTATTCTTAGGTCTCTATTGCTGGTGATTCTTGATCCGAGATAGGTGAATTCAGAACCTGCTCTATTGGCTTGTTGTTGACTATTGAGCATTTGGTTTCTTCAGCAGATATTTGCATGCCTCACACTTCCACAACTTGCTCAAATTTGAAGAAAAGTCTCTGCAGGTCATCTTCATTCTCAGCAATAAGAACTGCGTCGCTTGCGCCGGTTGTCATTCGGAACATAGGTGCACCCATTTTGACTCGATCATTTGTTCATTATGATATTAAATAATGTTTGAATCAGCTATCACCTTGCTTAATGTTAGCCCCACGTTAGCTTTGAGTTCACTTTTATGGCTGCTTTGTTGTTTTTGTGTAGCTTGCTTGTTTTTGCAACCTATCACGTTCTTTAGTCTAACCTCGTCGAAAGCTTTAGTAAGGTCTACAAAGCATAGATAGGCTGGTTTGTTGTATTCCAACGATTTTTCTACGATTTGCTTCATTTTGAATATGGCATCTACAGTATGTTGATCTGATTTACCGGAAGCCTTGTGCGGCACAGCTCTCTGAAACTCAATGCTTCAGTCAATATTTTGCTTACATTGCCCAATGAGATGTTTAGGGCTTCTACTAAATTTCTTTCAGTCAATCGACGATTTTCCAATATGGATATCCTCTATTTTTTCTACGATTTCTAGTGTTGCTGTTTTTGGACGTCCTTGACGTGGATCGCACACACATTTAATTTCAGTAACCCCTGTTTCTACTACACTAATTGATGCACTTATGCACTTTCAGCATTCGTTTATAAATTTCCTTTGCATTTAAAAATTCCAAGAGTAGCCATTCAATCACTGCACCATACTTGATTATTTGCATTTTAGAAAATACTGTGACACGTCGATACTAAATTGCTTGCAAACAAAGAACGAATCACGGATTGAAATAAAACTTCATGTCAAGAGTTTATCAACATAGCAAACAAATTTAGGCTAGTGGCATTCACACTCTCTTATCAAATCGCAAAATTTATTGAACAACCCTGTAACTTGGGCATTGGCCTATAATTGTTAACGTCACTTTTACTAACACTTTTAAAGAGAGCGTTACTTTCCAGTCATCTAAGAAGTTCCCGGAAGCTAAAGATATGTTAAACATAATTTGTAGTTTTGCGTATTGTATTTATGAATTAAGTTATCCTAAGTTGTTGTACTTAATGTGATATCAGCTTAAATGGAATCACGGATTTTGTATGCGATTGCAGCTCAGATCGTCCCCAAATTGTGTCAGCAACACTTTCGCCTCTGGGCGGCAACGATGTTATGTGCATACATCCATATTTGGATGTTGCTTATTAAACGCTTAATTTATCTCATGACTTCAAATACGCGCGCACAAACTCACTCACCTATGCATCGGACACGCATTTGCATGAAGATCCATAGCAAGCACACACCAATACAGTTATTGTTCACATGCGTGTTTGCATTGTAAACAAGCTGATAACACGCACACGCGACAGATGTAAGTACGCATGTACAGGCACCCGCAACACTTATTGCAAGTCCCTATGAATGAGCGCATATGCAAATGTCCATGTATCATACTTGCATGTATGTGTACATAAATGTATGAATGCAAACATGTGTGCGTGCGTGCATAAGTGGTCACTTAAGGCGGTTAGTTGCTCAATTGTGCCACACATACCGAGGGGCGGACTAGCCGTTGGCCCTAAATGTCGCATATGATTAAAATGTATTCCCTTGCGATGCAGCGGAACCCGGATGCGGCACACGACGTGCATTGTATGAATGTACGTGTGTATGCAGTTTGTTTGTGCTAGTCATTGCCGAAATCACTGCCATTGTCATTGTCACCAACCGACAACGCAACTGTCCCATCAATGCATTGTAAGTGATCCAAAGCGAGCACCGCATTCCACAATTTACTGGCCACGTCTGCACATTTACTTCCTTTCTCGGTTGTCGAAGATTAACCAAACATGCTGGCGCTGAAGCTCTACTCTTTCCGCCACTGACCTCAGTTTGTGCCTCAGGCTATCGTCGGAGTGCATCAGTGCACAATTATCTGAGCAAAATTTACTGTGTGGAAAATGCAAGTGCCACTTATGGCCAGCACTCTGCACATCCTTCGCAAACTATTATATTTATGTGCGCTTTCCTATCGAGCTCAGGGCACCCTGGCTATGCTCTGGCTGTGCTGCTTATTCGACAATTTTCCTTAGCTACTTTGTTTTTGTTTTATTACCTACACGTACGTACATATGTATATGGTTTTTATTGTATTTTTATTTACTGCGCGTTGATAAGACGTGAAGCAATTTATGTAAATAATTTTAATTTAAAGATAAGTCAAACGCTGAAGTGCTGCTACATACATACTTGAGTAGCTGTGGCTTTTTCATGATTCAAGTTTTCGATTTGAGTGAGCGATGAGGCGTTGGTGCATGCCACAAAGGACACTTTGCTGCCGGCATTGTTGGCTTTGGTGACATTCGTGCACTTCTAATTTATTGCGAAAGCTCCCACTATACATATATGCTCACTACATACATACATAAGCACTTATAGGAGCGTAAAACTACGCTTTGTTGTTATGTTAGTGCTGTAAGTAGATTTAGAAGAGCACCCGCAGCTATATTTGTTGGCAGATTGGTTAAGAGCTTTTGACCTCACCTAAGTATGTACAAATTTCTTATACATATGCAGCTGAGTTATTAATTATGTATAATAAATACCTAAGGATAATGGTCAATTAATTTACTACTACGTTGTATTCAAATCCCAAATATGACATGCGCTCTAACCATTTACAATACAACTAACTGTAACCAGCCACGCCTCTGTGGCTTAGCCTGTTTTATCATTATTACTATGTTGGGGGTAAAGCACTGCAACCTTGACATCTATTGTGTCTCCT
Organism: Anastrepha obliqua; assembly: GCF_027943255.1. Classification (NCBI taxonomy): domain Eukaryota; kingdom Metazoa; phylum Arthropoda; class Insecta; order Diptera; family Tephritidae; genus Anastrepha; species Anastrepha obliqua. The sequence goes on from NC_072892.1 coordinate 115,199,439, forward strand.
TCGAGGATTAAGATGATTTTTTCAAGTCTACTTCCGAGAAAAAATTTGGTATGTATGTATATACTTGTAAGTTCTTTGAGTATGTAGATACTCGTACATCGGTCACTCATTTAAAAAAATGTTCAATGTACTAAGTTGTTCAATAAGTTTTGCGGTTCGATAAGGCAGAGCGTTGCTATTAGCCTACTTTTTTTGTTATTTTGGGACACTCTTCATATGAACATACGTGAAGTTTCACACCAGAAATCGTAGAAAAAATTCTGGATATCGTACTCGAAAATCGTCCAGTTACTAAAAGAGATTTGGTAAAAGCCCTGGCATCTCATTGGGAAGTGTAAGCAATATTTTGATGAACCGAGTTCGTGTCCCGAAATCGTTCAAGAACGTATTATTGTAGCATCAGTGTTTTAGGGATGCGAAAAGAAAATTGATTGTGGATTACTTGACTACTGCTAACACAATAAATTCTGAATATTATGAAACCTTTTAGACCAGCTGAAGGAAGAAATTCGTGAAAAATACCCATTTGCCAAAAGAAAAAAAATTATTTCTCAACAGGACAATGCACCGTGTCACAAATCCATAAATAAAAATTCGAATTGTTGGAGCATCCACTGTATTAACCAGATTTGGTCCCTAGTAATTCCCGTGTGTATCCAGACCTGCAAAAATTCATGTGTGGAAAACGTTTTTCATCAAATGATGAGGTCATAACAGCTGGGGAAGCGTATTTTGCAGCCCTTACAGATTCTCACTTCAGGGATGGAATTCATAAAATGGAAACCCGTTGGAACAAATTATTGAGGTTCAGGGAGAATATATTGAATAATAAAGTGTATTTCAAACCATAAAATTGTGTTTTTCTTATCGAATCGCAAAACTTATTAAGCAACCTAGTACAGACACGAGTTTTCCAAAGTTTTCTTATAAAGCCTATTCGGAAAGTGACTAGACGGTAACATTTTTTTATATCATCTTCTATGTCAAGTAGACAGATTCACAATTTTACACGATCGAACAATTAGTAAAAATTATTGAAACTTATGAAAGTGGTTGATCTTTAAGAGCCACATATCGCAAAATTCGTTTTTTTTTGTTGGCAATAATCTTTCGAAAGGTCACCAAAACAAAGGTTGGTGAAAAAATTTCAAGGAATTGGTTCTGTCGAAGATTGAAAAAGGACTGGCTCACCAAACAGAATGGACGTTCTGTTGAGGAGTTTGCTGCTGTTGTGTTGTTGAACAACCTTCAACATCGATATCTCGACGTTCTCCATAATTAGGCATTCATGAACCGACTGTGTGACGGATTTTACCAAAAGCGGTAGTCACGGTGGATATTTAAATGATGCCATTTTTCAAACATAATTGTTAAGAGCCGTATTTTTAATAAAAATTGTGAAACCTGAAAGATTCTAAATTTTTACATGTTTAATTTTTTCGTTTACGTTCTTCAAAGATTTACTTATATCTTAATTACTCTTAGATCTTTCCTAATATCCTATTTCACTTAAAATTTTCCATACATAATTCCATTCTATAAACAAAAAATGATGTTGCGTTGGAACATGATTACCATTACTGTCATCTAAAAGTTCCTCATAAAAACCCATCTGCCATCACTCCCCATAGGCCGTTTCTCGGAAGAAGCTTTAGAAGTAAATCACAAGCAAATTAGAAGAGCGCATTTGCCTCATACCCGAAAAGCTTCGCGGCAGCATTCATGTAAAGATTTAAAGAAATAAATAAATAAAATAATTGGCGCTTACACTATTTTTGTGTGTTTGGTGTGATGTGCTGATGTTCTTCCATAAATAGAGGGACGTACAGTTTTAAGTCGACTTCGAAATACACTCGGAGGTTTGACATTGCCTGCCGAGAAAAAAACGTTTTCTATTTTTTTTGTGTTTCATACATGGAGATTCGAGCCGACGTACTTCCGAAGGGTAGTCACCTAGGCCGCCCGCTAGGTTGGCTATTCGAAATTTCGCTGATATGTAGGTTACTCGCTCTCTACACGGCGGCGGTTAATCTGTCTACTCTTTTGTCTCCTTTCGTTCAAGTAAATGTATCAACATAACCCCAGAAATAGACAAAAACGCATCCGCAAATACTGCACAGAAGGCTGACTCAAGCTTATCTCTACAAAGGTCCGCGTAAATCTGCTCTCGCTATTTCATAATTTTCTATACTTCTTTGTCGTGTACTGACAGCCGCTCAGCAAACCGTTTACCCTAGTGATTGTGCGCGGCATTAAAAAACCTGACGTGGAAGTACTCGTCAATAAATAATTTAATCCGAATCTTATATTTAAAGGTTTAGATTTTGTCATTTGAGGACAAGTAGCAACTTGCACGTGTGACCTAATGTTGAAGTTAATAATGCGTGACTGTGGCGAAACTAGTTTTATCAGCAGGTCAAGTGTCTGTAAACCTGTATCGTGTCCTAATGAGCACGAACTAACTGTTCTAGCCGTTTACTAGCTACTTAATTTCAATCATTTTGGTAAAAATAAATGTAGTAATTTCTGCTTCCGCGTTGGCGTCAACCAATGACCAGATTTCTGTGAGACTTCTTTTCTTTGGCGTAGGTAACAGCTAACTCACTCTTTACAAACAGCAGCTAAGTTTGGCTTCCAATTAGAGTAATTTCTACTTGACATTTCTTGCCGGCATTTCTTTGCCCAAATCCCACGCCCCGATTACTGCATTGCCCGTTTCAGCTTTGGATGGAATCCATGAAACTCGGAGCTTATCTCAATAAGGGTTCATTCTGATAGTTCTTTTATTTTCCATTACCAAAGTATGTAATACAAATTTTGACCAACACCTGATCTGACAGATGAAAAGTTTCTGCCTTAAGCCAGTTAATAATATTTTGGTGAGGATGTACTGAAATCACTAATTGGCATAGAGTTTAGCTCAGCGTAAAATATCTTCGTTAATTTATTGGGAGTACATCCGATTGCCAGGAGCAAGAGCGTGAGTCACCCCTGCTAAACAATACGGTGTCCCTTATGTTACACGCCTTTTAAGGGCGTCTAAAAAGAGCGTAACTATATACCGAAGCCAGCTTAGACACAGTGTGGGCAAGTGGAAGAGGATATGCACTCATGGACAATAAAAAAGTGTGAACCATGGAGGCAGGTACTTGTTTGAGGATATTTTTTATGGCAGAAATACACTCGGAGGTTTGCAGGTGTCGCTATTAGAAAAAAACTATTTCCGTCGTTTAGTGTTTCATGTGCAGGGATGCAAACCTACGTACTTCCAAATGGTAGTCGCCCTAACCCATTCAGCTGAAACACTGAAAATTCTTGCCAGTACTTGCCATTCTTTGTTCATATGGAAAACCCTTTTCCAATAAGAGGTGTTATTTTGATATTCAAAGAAAAATGATATTTTTTAATACAAATGAGCGGATGTTTATTTAATTATAAAGAGGAAAGTATGCCGTTAATAGTGGAAAATAACATCAGGCAATTGACTACCGCGACCACGCTTACAGGACAATATCCTTTTCATGAAATTTTCCATAACCGAATTGCAAAGTGACTGCTCTATGCCCTCGATAGCCTCACGAATCAAAGTGTTAAATGACAAGATCTCGGTGGCCAATTGTAATCACCTCTTCGAGAGATAACACGTTCCGGAAACTTTTTCCGTAGAAGATCAATGGTTTAGTTTCTTGTGTGGCACGTCGCGCCGTCTTGTTGAAAATAAACGTTGTCCAGATCAATACCATCCAATTCCGGCCATAAAAAATAGTTAATCATCTCTCGATAGTGATAGATATCGCAGATATGTGCAACTTACACTGTATTGTACTAAAATTGAATGAACTGAATCAGATTGCATACCAGAAATTATTCGAAAAATTCTGATTAAAAATTTTGAAATTTCGGTGAAAATGTTAGCTTCTCCTCACAGTTTTTAGTATAGTCGATGGTTGGTTTAGATAATAATAAATGAAGTAAATGCAAATTTCTTTTTTTCTCTTAAAACATTTTATTTGACTTTTTATATTGAATTTATTTAGCTACACACACAAACATTTAATAAACAATTTCATTTTAAATATCATTTACATATTTCATAGTTTTTCTTTTTTATATTATTAGTTTTGGAAACTTTTATTTGATTTCTTTATATTTTAACTAATTAATAAATTTTTCTTTAATAATTAAAATTTTTTATACCACTACTTTAACCACTGAGAAATATTTTTCGAACGCTTATCTACATTTATACAAAAAAGTAACAGGATAGATCACTCAATGTCAGGAATGTACAATATATATAAATACATACATAGGCTCTATTGACGAAGAATTGACTACATATATACGAGAATACCTTACGCCAAACCTGATTATAGTACATGTGTGCATGTATGTGTCAGCATTCGATATAGTCTCATATTTAAGTGTGTATGTATGTATATATTTTTTAATTTGTAGATATAGTTGAGCACATTGATCAGGAATCATATATATCTTTTTGTTTTAAATAAAGTTGTACGCTTTTTTGATTTTTGATTTTTTAAAGTATCTTTTCTGTTAATTATCCATGAATAGGCCCTAAAGCGCATCAAAACTTGAAAACTTTTTCCTCAACATTGCTTTTTCCCATTACTGACTGACTTAAAATTGTTGAATACCCCAAAATTTGATTAATTCACGAATTGTTCATTGACTATTTTTTATGTGTTTTTTTAATAAATATTTATTAATTTACTTCATTTTTTTAATCATTCTATTATCAGGGGCTTATCTCAACATTAACACTTAAAAATTGATACCAATTAAATCTTTTACTTCACCCCATTGTGTACCTTCAACTATTGCCCGTGAAAACATTTTGAAGAAATTAATAGCTGGGTATTGGCTATGAGCTTATCGACCAGCTGGGCAAGTTTTAGAGCGTTAAAATGAGGTCTTGCCGAAGATGAAGTTTCCTGGCGCGTTAACATCCTCTGAGGCAAAGTACTCCTTCCATAAAGTAGCGAATTGGTCGCGTGAAACTTCCGACTTACCCTTGAAGAGAGAGAGAGAGAGAGAGAGAGATATAGAGAGTAAAATTAAAAACAAACACTAAACACAAAATGGTTTGAGCTTACCTGCGCCATTTTCTTAAATGCATTCTCGCACTCGGACTTCTCTAAGCCATAGCTGGAGCAGACTAAAGCGAACTCCTCTACATCGATGCTGCCATCAGTCGAAGCATCTTCTAGATCGAACATGAAGTTCATGTATTTTGTCTGCCAGTCCATGGCGCTGCTGGGGTCCTTGGCGTAAACGTCCCACATGTTGCACCACTCGTCCACGGAAACCTGTAAATAGATGCATAATAAAGAATTTGACGTAAAAAATTGTTTTGATCAAAAAACAAAAAAACTACAATATTTGGTGCTAAGAAAATGGTTAATATACTTAAAATATTTGATCTAAGGCGAATTCATGCAAGGTCGTAGTAAAGGGTCTTTAAAAAGTGGCGGTCATGCCTTACGTCATCTTTGACATTTGTCAAGTATACAGATGTACAATTTTAACCATGGATAGATACTTGCGGCCATCGGATATGACGGCCGACATAGCCGAATGGGTTGGTGCGCGACCAACATTCGGAATTCACAGAGAGAGCATAGATTCGAATCTTGGTGAAACACCAAAATTAAGAAAAACATTTTTCTAATAGCGGTCGCCCCTCGGCAGGCAATGGCAAACCTCCGAGTGTATTTCTGTTATGAAAAAGCTCCTCATAAAATATCTGCCGTTCGGAGTCGGCTTGAAACTGTAGGATCCTCCATTTGTGGAACAACATCAAGAAGTACACCACTAATAGGAGGAGGAGCTCGGCCAAATACCCAAAAAGGTTGTAAGCGCCAATTATATATATATATAGATACTTACACGATAGAGCGATGCGTTAAAATTATTGAAACTTATTGACGCCTGAAAAACCAAACATCGAAAAGTTTGTGATTTTTTTGGTGAAAATAGTTGTCCGGACAAATATAAAAAGGACTCGCAGATCAAAAGCTCGATGTTTTATTGAGAATATTGCTGCTGTAGCGTAAAGTGTTGCTGAACAACCTTCAAAATGGATATCTCGACATTCTCAACAATTAAGCATTCATCGACTGTCTCATGAGGACATTTAAAAGATGTAATTTTTCAGTTAAAGGCCGTATTTTAAATAAAAATAGTGAAACCTGAAGAATCTTAATTTATACATGTTTTATTTTAAAACAACACATACGTACGTCTTTAGAAAGACCCTTTATTAGTACAAAAATAATTCTTTTCAGCTAGTCACTTTCTACAGTTTTCGTGAATTTCAATCAGAATCTAAAAACTATATCATTTTGACATTCGAACTCCAAAATAAAATTTAAAAAATCAGCTACTCTAGTAAGTAGGTCCAGCAATTTATTTTGATGTTGAAACTAACATATTTAGATTAATCCGAGTGAAATCAATAATGAACCGTTCTGCTCAATAACTTTTCCTCCAGTGAAAAGCAATTTCATAATTCCATTATTGAATAAATCATCGCTATTATTAGTAAACAAGTTGACGGCTCAATTTCGTAAGCCTCTCTAGAGGCAAATTTTCTACCATTACACGATACATATTTGAAATGCTTGTAAAGGCAGTAATCGCTTTATGTCAGATCTGGCCCAAGTAGGGGGTGTAATGGAACAAGCTCTCGGAGCTTCTGGATATGTCTAGACTGGCGTTCTCTTTACTAACATCCTTCCTATAGCTATTGTTGTTGAAGCTTACAGCAGTTAAGAAACCATCAGAGGCCGCGGTCGAGATAATCTACACATAAACTTTGAAGATGATCAATTTAAACGGGTTAGCACCAAAGCGAGGGGTGAGTTTGACGAGTTGATTTAAGCTACATGTCGGATAAATGCTGAGTTTGTCAGTGTCATTTCTGGATTAGTGGAAGATTAACCTACTACAACGCCCAGAACGTAATTGTGGGGTAATGCAGCCCTTCTAGGAACCGCGAGGAATATATTTAGTATATACATCTTTCCTATTTGTCAATTATGGCCACTTCCAGTCGATCGTCTGCTTCAATCTGCCACTAATCCATGCCTTTCAGCTATCGTTCTCGTAAGCGAACCTTCGCCCGTTGCCATTCGCTTCAAGAGTTAGGCGACTTAGTTACACTTCAGCAAAGCGTCGCGGACTTAAATTCGGTTCAAAATTTCCTTTTGCGTCAATTCGTGTGGTATTTATACATCGAGCTTATCCTTGAAATACGCATTATGGAGAAACAAGTAACGAATGACTTTCTGGCTATTTTTAAGTTTCAGGGCTATAAAATTTGTGTTCACTGGTCTACTAGAGGCTGCCATATCTTCGAAGATCGTATTATTAGAAAGGAATCGTTGAAATACCCACTTTGTTCTTGTGTTCGATGCTGTATTGATTGGATATATAACATACGTGTTTTTGACCGCTTGCCCTGATTTTTGAATGAGAGTGTGGTTGTACTGGAAAATTTATCAAATTCTCTGTTTTCTCACCATCATTTGGAGCGCTGTAACACTCAACTGGTTTCACCAAACAACTCCTTAAATCGCTATATAGTAAGTTGTAGTGTCGTCAGTTGCAGTGTACATAGTGTGAGATATTGCACACTAAAGGCATCCAGCGCAAAATAGTCAGAACTTCTTACTTCACCATTCATTATTTATGTGTGCTAGTGGGCGTTGTTACAAAACGCTCAATCAAACTCTAAGTAGCGAGCCTCGGCCCCATTCGCCCAGTTACAATAAAGTAATTTCAACAAAATTTATTAATGTTTCGCGCATAGTAAATAAATACTCGCGCATAACTTTGCATATCTCATGAAAATTCAGTATGTGAATGTGCCAAATATATTTATTGCGCTCCACAATATGTACGAGCGTATGTATGCATTCTTAAAACACACACACCTGCACTCGAACATGCAATACCCTATCCGTTATACTGCAATAACCGTACATTACATTTGTAGACATAAACTAATTTTTCCTTTGTTGTTAGAATTTTTGTATTTTCTGTAACATTTTTGGCAGCGGAAACTTCTACTCGCACATCAAGTAATTTATGCGCTTAGGTGGTGGCTAATGCTGGTACATACACACATACATGTGTATGTAACTATAGGTTAGCATTCACACCCCCACTAATGTAGCCATATTCTTTGGTTGACCACCACAATAAATATTCTACTAAACATGTTGTTGTTGTGGTCGCGATTTAGACCATTTTCCGTGCCACAACTGGAACAACAAATGTAAAGCATTGCAAGCCACAATACAACTTTACATTGTACACACATTAATATTTATATACACACACTCGCAGGCTCTCGTAAATATAATCAAGACTACTTCACTTTTGTGCCGGCTTGGCTTCATGTATTTATGTTCGAGTATTAGTGCAGAACAATACAAAAAAGGGCTAACAAGGTCAATATAGCAAATAAGGCCAATAAGGCAATCACCATGATGGTGCACTGGACTTTTGCCATATGCTTTCCGTACACTTGGAAAAATATTTGTTGTGAATAACTTAAATGGCATAAAACTCCCTACAAAGTCAGAGAGATGTAACTACTAGCGCGTATCGAGGTTATGTTTAGTTAGTAGCATCTCTAGGAAGAACACTCTCGAAGTTGCAGCCAGATCGGTATATTTATTTGTGTTTGTCAGTCGGTTGAATCGAGAAAGTGCAGTGAATTGCCTTTTCCATTACGACATTGAATCAGTCACGCCTCAGCAGTTGTGGTTGCAAAATTATTGGAAATAAGGCTCCCTCGTTTCACATCCCCCTATTCCCCAGACTTAGTTCCTATTTGTTCCCAATTTCAAGAAACGACTGGCGGGAAAAAAATATTTTTTCAAGTGAGGCGGTGATTGCAGAAAGGAATTTCTATTTATCAGACTTAAACAAATCCTATTATTCGGAAGGAATTAACAAACTGGAACAGCGTTGGACGAAGTTATAAGTATAAAAGGGGACTATGTTGAAAAATAAAAGAAGATTTACCCAAAACAGGTGGGCCGCCAGTAGCGGTCTCAGAGTCAACTCTGACAAAACGGAGTTGATGCTATTCACCAGAAAATACAAGCCCCCGCCGTTTAAGCTTCCTAGACTTAACAACCAGTGTCTTACACTTTCATCGGAAGTCAAGTATCTTGGTGTAATACTTGACCCCAAGCTCCATTGGAAGCTGCACATAGAAAATCGAGTTAAGAAGGCTAATATAGCCTTCTACGCCTGTAAATCTATGTTCGGCAAAAAATGGGGCCTCAAGCCACGTGTCGTACTCTGGATGTACATACAACTTAGTGGTTCTGCCAATTTTGACATACGGTTGCATAGTTTGGTGGTTAGCTCTTCAGAAGGGCTACAACTTCACTAAATTAGAGAGAGTGCAGAGAACTGCATGTGTGGGCATCACTGGTGCCTGCAGAACATGCCCCACCGCTGCGCTCAACGTTATACTCCACTTAATTCCTGTGGATCTGCAGGTTAAATCCATTGCTGCTCAGAGTGCTATCAGACTGAAGGAGTTTGGCCTTTGGAGACAACTCCCTGTTGGGCATAGCAGCATCTTAAAACAGATCTCCCCTTCCTTCTCTGATATTCGCACCGACCTCTCCATCCGCAAACTGTGCTTTGAGGGTTGTGCTAGGGCTATCTTTCCGAGCAGGCAAGATTGGAAAGAGGGGAGAGTTGTTGCGGATATAGAGGCCTCTGTTTTCACTGACGGATCCAAAATGGAGTCTGGAGTGGGAGCGGGGGTCTACTCCAAATCAGCCAACATTTCGGTCTCCTATAAACTGCCGGAGACAAGCAGCGTCTTTCAAGCAGAGGTCTTCGCGATCCTGCAGGCATGCAAAATGCTTCGGGATCGCTGTTGGGAGGAAGACATTAATATTTTTTCCGATAGCCAAGCTGCAATCAAGGCACTGTCGTCGCCGCTTTGCAGCTCTCTTCTCGTGAACTCCTTTAAGGAGGAACTTAAACGCCTCGAACGTGCAGGAAACATTTCCCTCATCTGGGTTCCTGGGCACAGGAATATAGAGGGAAATGAAATTGCCGATGAGCTTGCCAGGAAGGGAGCGGCAGAACCGAGTCCAGCTGCCCTCTTCTCAGACATCGGTATCCCCTTGGCCGTCGTTAAAGGGAAACTACAGAACTTCTTTCTAAGAAAAGCGCAAGACAGATGGAGGTCTGTCTTATCGTGTGCCATTTCAAAAGCTTTATGGCCCCAATACGATATAAACAGAACGCTTAAGGTGATGGGAACCCCCCGCCATTCAATTTCCAAACTCATCGCGGTGATCACTGGCCACTGGGTGATCGGCACTCACGCGGAGAAGCTTGGAATTCCGTACAACCCCCATTGCAGAAGCTGTGGGGATCCTACAGAGAAAGAGACTGTGGAACACTTTCTCTGCAAATGTCCGGCTTTGGCGGCTAGGCGCTTGAGATTCCTCAGCGTCCCCTTTGGGGATGACTTGATGAAATTCTCCAGCCTAGATCCCTTTTTTCTCCTCCGCTACATCAACAGCACTGGATGGCTGTAGATCTCCTCCCTTAATCCTTTCACAGGTAGTGGTCCACTTTATGGTATCAAAACGGCACGTAAGTGCTACTTGTAGCGTACCTGGGGTACTCTTGCCATCTTACCTACCTACCTACCCAAAACATGTAAGTAAGTTTTATTTTACCACGGATTTTTCAAATGACCGTCGTAGTATACAAAACATATGTATAGTTTCACGTGCTTAAGCATTTGTTTTGTATTTTACCTTTACTGCCGCACTGTCCCTTCCTCTTGCGACATTTGGATTCCTAAATCATTTGCATGTTGGTGGTGCTAATTATCATGTTTTCTTACATGCGGATATTTACTAAAATTCTCACAATACGAACCACGCTTGTACGTATGCATACTTAATCTCTGCTTTAAGTGCTCAGAAAATTGAAGCTAAATCTCTTTTTTTTTAATGGTTATGGCTTTGGACGACAAGTTCTAACCAATTAGTTGCGTATGTTAACTGCACTGGCACTTTGGCATCAGACCAGTTTTATTAGCCAACAACAAATCGTGATATGCATTAACTTGTTCATAAATACAAAAACTGAACAGAAGTACAGTAAGCGTCCGGTAATTATTGTGTAAATAAGGGGAAGTTCCCTGCTAAAACTTTGGCCATCGTGACTGGTTGGGAAGGGGAGAAAAGTGCGCGTACACACTACATTTTGGCAATTAATTCTAGTGAAATCGATTTGCGTAAGGAGAAAGTGGGCGCGTATACTGTGTTAAAATGAGCAGAATAATGAACAACAGAAAAATGTGTGGCGAGTAATGCGCAAATAGCAATAAAACAAAAGCAATCTGAGGCGAAGTACGCAGAGTTAGATGAAACCGAAAGCTCAAAGCTCACAGTGCAAGGATACAAATATTTATGTTTGTGTGCATTTTGCTACTATAAGAATGCGAGCTGACTCGCTGGAGGTCAACTAAGTTGTCAAGTGCATCGCGACATTAAAAAAGACAAAAATATAGCACATAAAAACGCTATAAATTCTATGTCACTACAATGTTTGCATATTAGTACCCTGCAAGAATGCTGCAACAAATAAGAAGTGGTGATAAGCAAAATTGAGATAACAATCAAATAATAAAACGGCTTTCACGAGGCTGGACGGATGCGAGGGTTGCTGCTTAAGGTTTGAGCTAACGCGGCACCTGCGTGGTATTTTTAATAGTAATGGCACTCAGAATATTTTGTCGTACGAGTGGTACTAATTTGTTTTGTTTACAAATATTTGAAAATTTTTAATAATATAATTAATTTGTTTCCATATTCGCCACATCATTTTTTATATGTATTAAAGCAACAATAGTGTACCAATCACCAAGCTTCGGCTTTTAGAGCAGAAGTACCAGCTGAAACTGGACGAATTCCGTAAAGGTCAACCGAAATCGGTTAATCGACAAGAAAAAAATTGAAGATGTGCGTGAATTGATACGAGTATTGCAAGATCGTAGTTGGACGTACCATGAAATTAAAACATTTGCTATATTAGTTTCACTCTCGTGCATCCTACTGCGTGAGCATTTAGCAGTCAAGCATATTTTTTCGCGTTTTAAAACACAATTCTTCAAGGTCACGTAAAATATAGTAATAAACGACAAGACAAGAATCTATACAGAATAACTCTACAACAATCAACGATTAATATGGAGCCGCTAAGATCAATAAAATTGAACAAAAGTTGTACGTGCCCGAAATACTTCGAAGTAAATAGCCGACCGTTGTTCGAAATAACACAGTCCTGCGAGGGTGAGTTTCTAGAATGGCTGTACTTGTTTCTTGTAGTTTTTTATGCGCTGAAAACGAATCTGACCTTCAAATGCTCCATCACGTCAGGATTTTTGGTAAATGAAGCCTAAAAGGTCAAAAAATGGCCGTTTTAGCCATTTTTGATAATTTTTTTGGGATAGAAATTTTTTTTTTCAATTTTCGACGAAAAGGTCGCATAGTACAACTCTTTAGCTTTAAAACCCATTTTTTAAAATTATTGTACGATTTTTTAAAAAAAAGTTATGACATTTTGAAATTAACAGTTTCAGTTACGTATACGTTGGGTATAACGTCTATTGGCCATTCTAGAAACTGAAAAAAGTTAAATTTCGCAGGCCTGTGTAATTAGACCTGTCACACTGTGACATTGCAGCAACCGTAGAATAATAAATTCCTAATAATACATCACTAATTGTTTGCCAGAATTTTTTGCAGAAATAAGAGAAATCGATTGCAGAAGACGAATAACTCTTCATCGCGACAATTCTAACTCTCACACAAAGACTGAAATAAATGGCAAATAAAAGACCACGGCTAATTGATGGGCCATCCGTGGAACCAGTGTTGCCAACTTCAATAAATCTGAGTCGCTAGGGTCAATATCAAAAGTCGCTAGAAAGTCGCTAACTCCATCAGGGGCGGATCCTAAATTTCATTCTGAGAGGTGCACAAGAGGCCAGCTGCGGACTTAAAATTTTTTAGATGAATAATAATTAAACCAGTAATACCAACTCTACTGAAATTTAAGATCAACGGAAGTTAGTTTCAATCTCCTGAAATACTGTTTTTTTTTATTATGATTCGATAAATCTACTAAATTTTCTAACGCTTTGTTAATTTGTGTCTGAAAAACATTTGTGCCTCTAAAATATCATTGCTCTTATGTGATCAGTGGTAAAAATATTTTGGTTTTCGTTATAATTGTGTGAAACAAGGTGTAATTGTATTGGATATATTTTATTATTTCTTAATACAACGTATGATTTTTGTTAATTTCATAAAAAATTTTAAGGTAAAAACAAATTTAAAATTTCAATTATAGATCGATAATTTATCGACGATAACACACCAATAGGTAGTGCGTTATTTTATCTATAGTCAGTAAATTGTTACTCTAGAGTATGGATGATAGATGACTAGATGGGAAACTCTTTTTCTCGTGAGAGCGCTGAAAAATGTGCATTTTTTATAACATTTGCCAATATTACCACACCGGTAGAAACATGAATTGGGTATTTTTTTTAAACAAAAATTAGGAATTTTTAGTTTCCACAACACGAGCTTGGGTAACAAAAAAAAAATTCTCAAGCAACGAACAGAATAAGTTAAAGCAGATTACCTTTAATTTTTGTAAAATATCTCAAACACAAATTCAGTTCCCTTACCTACGCTTTTCAACCACAGAATATTTACGTATATACAAATTTACATAAACCAACACACAGTTTTCAATAAAATTACATTATGTACATAAGACTAATTAAAAGTAGAAGTTGAAAAGGATATAACGAGCTTTGGATTCTACAAACTCACTTCAATTCAAATTATTACATTTCAATTGAATTAATTTTAAGACAAATAATTATAAACATTTCAACACGTCATTTCTCTATTAAGCAAAAACGAACTGTTTTCGTCAGTTATTTTAGGCGCGTTTCTTTTGGCGGCCTGCCATTTCGCCTATCAGTTGTTCAAAATCCCATAATGTGTGAGTGCTGCCAAGTTTTGAAACGTCCTCATGGGTGCGCTCTCTCTCAAAATGCAAGAGTTTCACATCTTTGCTCTCCAAAAGTCGCCAGATAAGTCGCTAAATCATGACCGTCGTCAAAACTTTTTTTGTCGCCAAGATTCAAGCAAAAGTCGTCAATTCTAGCGACAACATTGCGTGGAACAGTTTTGGCATCAATGTCTGCCTCTTATTTTCGCAAATCAAAAATAAAATGCGAATTTAATGCTTTGCGACACATGGAAAATCGGTTGATGGCTTTAAATCAAATGCTTTGGAGTTACTTCAATCCAAAAGTAAGAATTGTTTCGAGAATGGAACCAAACGCATGAAGAAGCATGTTGGTCTTTAATGAGAAAACAAAAAGCCAATTTTGTTATGAAATTAGGGGCAATAAAATTTCAGTGCCAAAATCTTAAAGTAAACTACTACAAAGCATCAGTTAGAGTTGTTAATGTAGGAAAAAGGTATACAAATACTTATACTTTTGGCACGAGAAACTATAGACACTATTAATAATGCGGTTTGTTTTCTTTGGCGTGATAAATCATCATTCTGAAAGCCATGCAGAAATCGAGACCAGTGGGTTTGAAATGTGTCAAGGAACGCCTGAGTTCAGTATCTGTTACTTCGGTATTTTTTTAAACGGATTTGGGTGCGAGAATGTAATGACAGTGCAAGGAATTGTGTGGCTGATTAAAGAGCTAGAACACCCTAGTAATAGTGTATCTGAACAGTGCGGTAAGACCTGCTGGCTGCTTGAGAACAGGAGGACTTTAAGTCAACCGAACAAATACCAGCTACTACGTGCCATTCAATGTTTTATGTGGGTGAGCTTTGCAGGCTAACCAAGCTGCAACTCTCTATAGCACTATGCTTCTCTCTATAGCACTATGCTTCTCTCAATAGTTTTAGAAGATCTTAATCCAGCACTTATCTGATAGAAATCCATCATTTTAAGTACCCATACTAGTAGCGGCGGCCGTCGTAGTCGTAAGGTTGGTGCGTGACTACCATTCGGTAGTACCCGGTTTTGAAACTTCAGATATGAAATACCAAATGATAGAAAAGGTTTTTTTAAATAGTGGTCACCCCTCGGCTGGCAATGGCAACCCTCCGAGTGTATTTTTGCCGAGAAAACAGTTCAAAAAGCATTTGCCGTTCGGAAGCGGCATACAATTGTCGGTTCCTTCATTTGTGGAAAAACATTAAGAGGCTCACCAGAAATAGGAGGAAGAACTCGGTCAAATACTCAATAAAGGCTATAAGCGCCAATTTAATAAATTATAATATATGGTAGTAAATGTCTGTAGGGCAGGCAGGCGGTATCCGGTTAGTCGCCTCTCCTACTTTTGCGCAACTAATATTCAAACTCTTTAGCTTCCACTCCATCAGCACTGCTTGTAGCCGTTTGTGGTACTCATCGATTTCCCAATGAGCCCTCCAAATCGTGTCGAGACGTTTACTCTCTTTTTCCTCTCTCTTTATATTTTTTGAAGAAAAAATCTGACCTAAGAGAAGAAATTGGTTAATTTACCTTCAAATATAAAACAACAAGTGAACCATCCGTTGAAATTGTATCATCATATTAAAATGCACGTTTGGGGGCTCTCTGGGAGCACTGATTACATCGTCCCAACGGTGTCATTTAATAGGAATTTGCCACTTTCTTTCCATCTCGACAGGAATGGATCAAGGGACTTTTACTAAACAACTTCGACATTACAGTCTACACAGATAGTTCAAAAATGGATTGTGGTATTAGAGCAGGTATATAAGTATATTCTCAAGGACTTAGAATTGAAAAATCTGTGGGTCTTCCTAATACTAGCAGTGTCTTTCAGGCGGAAATATTGGCTTTCCCTATTGATTGTAGCCTACTAATAGCAAACTTCTATGTTTTTTAGTGCAATATGGCTATTCTTTCGGATAGCCAAGCTGCAAGCCACTAGATTCGGCTACAATAACATCTAAACTGGTGGAACAAAGCAAAATAGCCTTGCAATCTCCGTCCTAAGACTTTGGAACATTGAGGAAAACGAAAAAGCAGACGAACTTCCACTGGGTGCAATCAAAAATGCAATCTTAAAATATATACGAATCGCGAATTGTATAAGTATAAGTAGGTAGGGATACTAGACAACCTGCAAAGTCGGCAGAACGTTATGGCCCATCTACAACCACGAACAAAAGTCAATATTGACATATACAGGGTCCGCCATATAACTTCACGGAATTAAAAATGCTATAAAAAAGAAACTACTCAATATTTTTCCAAACTTTTTTTTTATTTTGAAGTACAATCGTTCCGGTTAATGATGGAACACAACTTCATTCATTGGACTTTGTACGGCGTCATACCAAGGTCTTTACGCAAAATTCGTCTCAATGATATCTCCGAAATGTCCAATTGTTGAGAACGACGGTGAATTGTT
Organism: Anastrepha obliqua; assembly: GCF_027943255.1. Classification (NCBI taxonomy): domain Eukaryota; kingdom Metazoa; phylum Arthropoda; class Insecta; order Diptera; family Tephritidae; genus Anastrepha; species Anastrepha obliqua. The sequence goes on from NC_072892.1 coordinate 115,215,992, forward strand.
GTTCCTGGTGATTCACGAACACTCTCGGCCACAGCAGCAATATTTTCGGGTGTACGCACGGTTTTTGGTCGGTCACGCGTTGGTTTGTCAATAAGCAACCCAGTTTCTCTTACTTTTTTCGCAAAGTAACGCACATTCGGTGCTTTTCTTCTTCCCATTGCCGTACGTAATTTTCGTACACATTCTGCAACATTACCATGATTTTCAAAGTAATGTCGCAATATTTCCCAGCGTTCTTTGAGCGTATACACAACCATTTTCGTTCAGCGGAAGAATAAAACTAATTTTCTGTCAAATCAGATGACAGCTAAGTGTTACCATTCTTCAAATAATACCTAGTTCAAATCCGTAACGATAGATGGCGGGCCCTATATATGGAACGAAGAGATGTCGTCAGACTCACGGCAGTGACAACTGTCTTCTGGTCCATAGCAGAGCAGGCAGCCAAAATGGGCATCCCTTACAACATAATTGCCTGAGTTGTAATCAACTAACTTCCACCTCCTGCTAGAATGCCCTGCCCTATGGAATGCGATGATGTTATTCTTTGACAAATTGCTTTTTGGAAACCTCGAAAAGCTGGCTGGCATAGACTGGATATAGTCGTGAAGAAATAATCGTATAACTTTTTGGCAGCGACGGTGTGAATTCCTGGTGAATCAGCACTTTTTTATGAATTTCGGGCTTTATTTCTTACTGTCTATACTATTGCGTGCCTATAAAAATCCAGCAGAACTCGAACTGCATAAACAATGTCTATCATTTTTGAATTCACGGTAAAAGGTTTTTCCAACAGGGTATGCGCGGGGATTACGCACTCATGTTGAAAGAAGCGTCTTTATTAGCCCGAAAGTCAAAATACAAGATAGCAATCAAGGTAGTTGCCCACTTTGTTTGCTAACTTAAATACGGGTGCCAGGCTAAGTAGTGATAGTAGCTGCAACAATAACAAGAACAACCTAAGCAAAAGTTAATATGACAACGTAATGAAAATAGAACTCTTGTGGCAGTTTCGTTTTTTTGCCACGTTATCATTGTAGGATCACACAAACAACCGCACGTGCATTTGTACGAGGTATATTTACAGGCGCACCGTGCATGAATGCATGTCCTTTGACATGTTTTTGGCCTGTAGCCAAGCAACTAACTGAGCAAAACAGTGGTGAACAGTCACCTATCACCGCTGCTACAAACCATACTCTGTATGCTCACCTGAACAGACACCACAACCAACTAGCGCAGCTGACACATTCAAGCATACGGGCTGCCCACTAACCGACATTGGTTTAAATGCTGTTTCCGTAGGCCGTTGTGGCATGTTGCAAGCTACTCGTATTCGCGACTATTGTCTGTTGCATAGCTGTTTGCCACTTGCAGGCAACAAAATTTCGCCACACATGCCACACATAATTTGACCATCACCTCCGCGACAACACCCCACTACGTCATCGTTTATTCTCGGCCATGGCGGAAAGAATTAAATTGCAATTGCACGTTTACCATCTAGCAACCATCATCTCACCTCACCTCATGTAGCTTCACTTTAGCACATTGTCCACCCCGCCCATGTTGCATGTATGCTGATTAAAGTTTGAAAGCGGTGGAAAAATGTTGTGTTGACATAACAATTTGTAGATTTATGCACAATAACTATAATCATCAGCAGTCAAATTGTTGAAGCCACATGCACATATGTACACTCACAGATGCACACATATATATATGTATATATGTAGATATACAGGTACAGAAGTGTTGGTCATGAGCACCACCAACTTCTATATCATACTTTGTTGTTTTTATGCTGCTGTTAAATGTTGGTGCTGTGCCAACAGAAAATCACTGCCAACGATGCCACCACATAACTCAAAAACAGCTCGACAAAAGCAACAAAAACATTGAAAATATTTAATAGCACTAAAAGTGCAGAACATTTTCTGAGTGTACAATTGTGCAATGTTGTTAGTGTGTGGCATGTTTTGCTGGTTGTGCATAAATTTTTCTCATTTTTAATTTCCCTTACAAGTACAATTAATGTACATACATAAGTACGTTTACTTGTGTGTAGTTATGCACTCATATGTGTGCCAGTTGGTGGACTTCAAAGGTATTTTCATTTCTTTTCAAATAAAGCAGCTGGGTAGGCATTTTTTAATGCTCAGCAAAATCTACAACCAAATTGTCCTCTACAGTAAAAAAATTGCAATTTAGCCGCTGCACCTTACATCTACACTTTTTTGAGTGACGCTTAAATGCAATATTAAAACTCACGATTCACGGATTTATTTTATTTCTCTATTCAAGGTGACAACTGCAGCAGCTTCTTCGCAGTTTTTACAGATTACAGATTTCCTCATAGGTAATCCAACAAAGCTAACGTAGCTTAAAAATGTTAGAAACATTTATATTAATATTCAATTATTCTGTCATTTGCAGAGTTAGCGCGAAATGCCGCCTCCTTCTTTACATATATTTTGGCATCACTTGTCGATAATTTGAAATTCATAAAATAATGTTTTTAAGGTGAGTTATAATTCAATTGGGTGTAATAAAATCGATTTACAAATCAGCGATGGTTTATTTGTAGGTTTTAGTTTAGTAAGACTAAAAAAGAGAAAAAAATCCACACCAATCTTAATTATACAACTGCAAAAAGGAAAAGAAAAACAAAAGCCAGTGTTTGTTGGTTCAGTTGTGAGAGCGATTTTTATGTCAGGATAAAAAAAAGATGTAAAAATAAATTGAATTTAGAAAAAGATTTAATAATTAAAAAAAGATGTAAAAATAAATTGAAACAATTTAGAAAAAGATTTAATAATTAAAAAAAAGATGTAAAAATAAATGGAAACAACTTAGAAAAAGATTTAATTAAAAAAAGATTTAAAAATAAATGGAAACAACTTAGAAAAAGATTTAATTAAAAAAAGATTTAAAAATAAATGGAAACAACTTAGAAAAAGATTTAATAATTAAAAAAAGATGTAAAAATAAATTGAAACAGTTTAGAAAAAGATTTAATAATTAAAAAAATGATGTAAAAATAAATTGAAACAGTTTAGAAAAAGATTTAATAATTAAAAGAGATATAAAAATAAATTGAATCAATTTAGAAAAAGATTTAATAATTTTGAGACTCTTTCAATGTTGAAAATGTTTATATAAAGTTTTTTAAAACTAAATACTTATGTTTCTTTTTAACATTTATATGTACATATGTCGAAAACTAATGGATATGTCAAGCAATAATGTATTGTTGAGCGAAACAATGGTGGTAAACTTTGCACTAGGAAAACCACTTGTGAAATTATCGAAAGTAAAAGCATAAGAAGCTATGAAAAGCGAGATTTAAGAAGTAAGCGATGCAAAGTAAAAGGCAACTGATAAAACAATATTCCAAAGTATACTTTGGGTCATTAAAGTTTTGGTGATTGAAAGAAGAGTGCGTGCCGGTAACGAAGTGAAGTGCAGAATAGGGCAAGCACCGGTGAATCGCTACATATCCAGAATGAAAGATTCGATATATGTGACCTGGTCTACGAAAAGCTACCTTACGTGCGAAAACAAGTTTTCGAGAAAACAGCAGTTAAAGTTTAAACTTTTCAGTTTTTTTCGTATTTGTACTTTTCTTTTTTTTTACTTTTAACAAACTTTTAAACAAATTATGACTTTCTGGTTTTCACCATTTTAAAGAGCCTTTCACACACTATTCGAATCAACAAAAAAGTGAAAAATGATTTTTTGACACGTAAGGTACCTTTTCATAGACCAGGTCACATATATGTTTTTAATTTCTTTGAAAAAAAGTCATACTAAGCACACCTTAAGTCTACTAGCACACACAAATAGTGAATTGAGGTAGACACCGATAGTGCAAACCACCTCTCTGATATAGGCTGAAACGGCCTATGCCGAAGGAATCATCTGAACACAGATAACCTCAGTATTCCCACTAATTGAAATATCAATGCGCATAATATTATTATAATCTATTGCTTCCCTTGTATTTAATTTGTTTTCCTAAATAATGATTAAAATTGCCTGATTTCCATTGTATTCATTGTTTATTATAGAAATTATTTGATGTCATAAATATGACTAAAAAACATTGTTATTTCTTTACCATTTTAGAAAAGCCCTTCCCTCAGATTGTTTTCTTATTATTTCCATTAATAGCTGGAACTATGCTTAGTAATTCCTTAAACTTTGAAAGTGGCATTCTCAGCCCTAGCAAAGCGCTAGCATACCTATTCGTATATTACTTTTATTTGCAAGTGGGCCGATTAGATTAGTATTGTACTTAGGCAGATGCCTAATATTCGAATATACTTAACTCAAAAAGTTATGGGATACTCGCTATTGACATTTTCAGGGAGTACTGAAAATAACACGGTGTGACAAAAAAAAAAAAAATTAAATATACTTTTATGGAGACCTAGCACGATTTGTGGCTATAGAAAAACTAAAAAAAATGGTATAGGAGAAATTTCCAATACACCCCCAAAATCTCATTTTATGGCCATAAAACCGTTTTTCAGTAGGTTGATGTGAACAATCCCTCCTAACTTCGCCAATTTCCATCCGATTTCGAATTTGTTTTTTTAGTTCGAAAGAACAAAAACAAGCCTTTTTGACAGTGTGTTGACATTTTTTCTGAAATGACAACTGACGAGACTGTAGACGGAAGTATTCGGAATTTTTTTATTTTTTCTCTATTTTCTCAACTTTGACATATTTTTTGCGATATTATCCGATATTGAGGATGTTTTTTAGTAGACTACTGTTATAGTGAATTTAATTCTGCGTCGAATGAGCTATATTTGACTGTAATTGAATTAAAATTCATAGAGTTGTGCGAGTTGTGCGAGTTTTAAGATTTTATTTTTTTTACTAATTTTATAGCAAGTGTCAGTATAAACACATCATCAGTACGAGACAGTACTGGTTTAAAATTTTAAAAGATGTCGGGAAAAACTAATCTTCATTTTAAAAATGTTTGCTAGACCTGCTCCGTTTATATCCTAAAAAAATATTAGTTTTTAATAAAAAAATTAAGTTTGATTACTTGTCATGGAAGTCCATCATATAACTCGGCCAAACAAATACTGATTTTTAGATTTTTTTGTTCGGTTTTTGCAATGGCTATTGGTGGAATGTGTGTATTAAATGTTTATTTTTCAAAATCACGCTCTAGTCTTATTAAATATTAAACCTCTGTTCAGAAATCAATCTAACTAAAAAGAAAATCACCAATTACTCGCCTGCCTCAGTGTACAGGCAGCAATAAGCACCACTCCAAGTAAAGAAATAAATACCACTCTAAGTAACTTGAACAAAAACAACACGAACCCAGTTCAATAACAAACAAAGATGAAACAAAGCTACGCAGATGGCACTATGGTCAACAATGATACAACATACAATATAACCTTACAAAATGAAGTTATAAAAATGTCAAATCTAGCCTATAGCTCAATATACTTCGCAGAAATTATAGCCATATTCGAAGCCATAAACACAATAAAGAGCAAATCCAAAAAATTTCGCAATCTGCCCTGACTCAGTTTCGGCTATCAACTCTATAGAAAATATATACAACTATTCATTCACCATTAGAAAATTATGATAGCAAAACCATATCTTAAATAACACAACTCAGACCCAGGCTTCTACTTTTATATGGTAATGCACTGACCACACTTTCCTGCCCCACGAACACCTCCTTACAGAGAAGAAGAGAAGCCCAAAGCTATATATGTCAGTTCTGCGGATCACTTTCAACGTGCATCTCCTACTAAACGAATGGCCGCGTGTGCAACGCCACAGGTTTGAAATATTTAAGAATATTTAGCCAACCGCACTTCTTGACAAACCCTCTTCGTTCCCACGATAGTCGGTTCTACGTTATCGGAACGACGCTGATTAATATCCGGCCAAAAACTGTCACTTCAGCAGTATTCTCGGCACATGTTTGGGAAATGCTTATGCTACTACAACAACAACAAAATCTCTTCAGAAAATATTAAAAAAATATATATTTGGAAGCCTTCTCATCAAAGAATTTGTGCGCGTCAATAGTCTGGTTATGTATCTCCTAGTAGCGCTTTGTATAAAAACCTGGGTTAGGTATATACCAAGGTACATCAGCCATGGTCCTAAGCCACAAGATGACGCAAAATTAATCACCCTATCCGAAGATTTATAATTTTTGCAAATGTCGTCGTACGTCAACCACATTTGACACTTGTGAACTAGGCAGCTGCATCACTAAAAATATTTTTTTTTATGTAGTAAAAAAGTTATTCAAAAACAAAATTAGATGATTAATATTGTGCCACCTGCATCTAACAGCCAATATTGTAATGATAGAGTGGTAAACCCTGGCAGCTAGTACTTTTTTTTTAAAGCATTTTTAATATATCTAGTGAATAATAATAATAATAACAGTAAAAGAACTTCGCTTCGCAATCGGCAGAAATCGAATGATTGAATATTTTTTAAGGGAGGGACGGTATGAGCCACGTTATGATATTTAGGTAAAAAGGAATAATAATGAGCTATTCTACTTGCGTACTGGTGTCAACTTCCCTCTCACTACCTTTTATTTCCTCTCTTTTAAGTTTCATTTAATTAATTCAATATGTATCTCAACTAACTAACTGTCTAACTGAGCCTCTATATTATCATCAATACCAAAAATTAGATTTCATATAGCCAGAATTACCTATGCAATAAATGGGATCAATATAACGGAAATTGAAAAAATGCTAAAAAATAATTTATTCAATGCAGAATTTTTCAATCGGCTGAATTTGGGACTACAAACAGCTGCCATAAATTCCAGCGTGACAATCACAGTGCGTATAACGGCCACCATTTATTGTTGCTTGTCATTTTGCGCAGTGGATGCAGTGGGTGCTTACCAGTACATAAGTACATGCTCAAACACATACCAACATATATGGGTGCATAGATCTGAGAGGCGTTGGAAGCGAGGGCGTACCAGCTGCTCACTCAATTGGAATGAAAGCGCGAGCTTGCAAATTATTTACTGGACCCAAAAAAAAACCAAAAAAAAAAATGGATACCTATTCAAACAATTGCATTTGCATTCGCAACTCTATCTGCATTTGTACTATAATTGTTTAGGGGGGTCTACGTGTGTGTCGGTGTGTGTATGTGCATGCCTCGGTTGGGACGCGTTTGCATGTTCAATTCACGCAGCATTGAGTTTTAGGTTTTTGACATAGAAAATATTTATGCGACATTGGTAGTGAAGTGGCGAAAGCAAACTCACAGCGGAGCGGAACCAAAAAACTTGAATAAACAGCCGAATAGGATTGGGTGAAACGTAAACGAAAAAAAAAAAATGGTATGGAAAAATATTACAAACTTAGAAAATATAGCTTCATCCTACGGGTGTGTCAAGGTGAACCAGTTGTTGTAGTGGGTAAAAATATTTGCTGATTTGCAAATTTTCTTGAAATTTCAAATTTTTGCGTGTAAAGAGTAAAGCTAACAGATATTCGAAAGCACAAGCAACGAAAATCTACACATCATAATCAAAAATGTCGAAACAAGTCGTCCACCCTAAATTTATTTGGCTACATATAACTACATACATACCTACATATATATGCATGCAAATGTATTTTTTGGAATTGAAATGCGCCAAAAGTTATGCTCAAGTGGTGCTGAAACTGTTGAAGCAGTACCTGTCAATGCCAAAGAATTGCAGACAAAATGACCCCTTGGCACATTCAAATTTACTGCCAAAATGAAGAGCGAAGATAAAGTGTCGGTGTCGTTTGGATTTGCAGTTATTAACTACCCAGTGAAAAATGCATGACGTAAGTTGGAAAATCTCATAAATTTGTATGAACGCCCTTGAATGAGAGGGAAGCTCAAAAATATTGGCAATTAATGGAAAATATAATTCGAGTCTTATCTAATTCCGGGAAGTTATTTGGTATTTAAAACTATCACAACTTCTTGCATCACAGAACATATCTAACCTTGTGCTCGTCTATCACTAAAGTCATTCGTTTTAATTTTTTCTTATTATTATTATGTCAGCTGCGAGTGTTAAAGACATCTGCATTGCAATGGAATGGAATGGAATTGCGGATTGCCAGAAAATGTTCAAGCATTCAAACAATATTGCTTACTGCATTTAAGGCTAAGATTGGATTTTAAGCATAGAGAAAGACATTCGTTATTCCTCTACAATCTTCCCAGATTTTATAAAAATCTTAGTAGTTGGTCGAGAGGAAGAGACTTAAGCTCGTTCATTCTTAGTATATCCGATCCAAAAATATACCATCTGAGTCTGGTGAAAGTCAAACAGCGGCAGAGAAGCTGCTCTGAACTATTTCCATCCTCTAAATAAGATGTGAATGGTGAATTTTCGATGATGAATATGCTGACCATATGTCGTACCCATTGCACTACCACCCTGTGAGGCCTCTTCAGTAAACTTTTGGTTGTTTTTCTGAAATGAAAACCTCGATATACCCGACTGTCCCTTCTATACTTGGCTCTAAAATTTACTCCAGACCATTGCCTTGAGCACCAAAGTGTTCCGATACCCATACAAGCGCAAGTTCATTCCACCTTGCAACGGAGTTTAGACTCAACCTGAACTAATTTTAAGACGTGCGAGCGGCCTTCAGAGGAACTTGGCTATCACTACATACTCTGATTTTGATTTCATGGCACTTTTTATCAGTTATACAATCTATTCCTTTAAGTATTGCAGAGATTTCCAATTGAGAAACTATATAAAATGGCGAAACATCATTGCCTTCTATATGTTATGCCTCACTAGTACCATTTTCAGTCTTCATATCAAATCTATCAAAACACGAAGCAGAAAAGCTCATAAATAAATACCGAAAAATACTGTAAAATGCATATATCAAATATGAAGCCTCCCGTGGTTATTTAAAGCATAGGTCACGAAGAATTTATGTAACTGCTAGCTATCATTTCACCTTGCCACCTTACTATCACTTAATTGTTACAATAAATTTAGAGCAACTACCAGAATCAACTTGCTAAATCTAAGTTGTTACTGGAATGTAAAGCAGCATTAGCAGAGTCTCTTGAAAGCTACACATTTTGGGAGAAGGACCGACAATCTGTTGGCTTTAAACCTGAACTAGCCGGTTGCTTGCCAGTCGGTTGCTGTGATATTAAAGCTTTACAGAAAACTCACCATTCGCGCAGGATGGATCTCTCATGAAATTTTTCACGTTTAGATTGAAAGGAAAAATCCCAATTTGCCACATTTTGCTTAGCGAAATATTCAGCTTAAAGAAAATCATCATTCCAATAAAGAATAAAGTAACGCACACACAAAGCCGACCACACAAAACCCTTTTCCTTTATAAAGTTGGCTGGATCTAAGCCCTGACTTAGTTCCGGGGGAAAACTTGTAGGCTAATGTTTCACCAGTCACCAGTTTGAGAGTGGGCGAACTTTTATCTTTCAGACTTGCTATTAAAATCACCGCCTATCCTTAGTCCGGAAAAATATTGGAAAACAAGTTAATTTATTTCTAATAGCACTGCCCAGTTTTGCTCAGAGTGATACGTGCAGCTCCGACAATACTCATTATTTTCACTTCCCTTGCGATCTGTAGCGTTTTTCGAGTAATAAACTTTCTAAAAAGAGGCAAAATTGAATTATGTGCAAAGGGAAACATTTTAATTGATTTATGTAGTTTAATTCTTTAAATGCTTAAATAGTGGCAATCACCACTGGTCGTGAAAGAGTTATTTTTCTTTTTAGTTGAATAGATTAATTTCACTTTTTTACTAAATTTATTTATTTTTTAAGCAATTTCAACACTTTTAGGTTTAAATATTATAACTTGGTAGCTGTTTTTAATTTCGCATAGAAAAGGGGGTAATTTAAGCTGCAGTGATAAGGAGGGGCCCTACAGTTTTAAGCCATCGTGGACCTATTGAAAAATGATTTTTTTGAGAAGTTTTTCTTTGGCAAAAAAGCACTCTGAGGTTTCTCATTGTCTGCGTAACCATTTTCTACCACTTAGTATTCCATTTTGACTGTAGGCTTGGACTACGGGACCAGGCGACTTACTATGTGCACGTACGTACGACAAACGTACACTAAAAATAACTTAATCTAAGTTTTTGATATAGGAGCTGCTCAGATTTAACCCAAAAATTCCAAATCCCTTATGGCCATGGAATATTAAAAATGATAATTTTTTTTAAAGGCATCTCAAATACGGCTTAAGTTAATCTAGGATCATCCCATTTCGTAACGCTAATTCAATTGCCCGGCATTGATATGCAAATTGCCAAATAAATTAAAAGCCCACACATGGGTGGATTTTTATCATTGCACACAAGAAAAAAAAACAATTTAGTGTTTGTTTATTTTTTTTTTAATTTTTTTAGCCTTTGCCTGTTCTTTAGTTATGCACTCACCTGTCCGTCGTTGTCCTTGTCAGCTTTGGAACGCAGACCCTCCCAGATTTCCAACATCACCGCATGAATCTCCTTATTCTTGGGTGTATCCTTTGCCCAGCCACGTAGTTGGCACACACGCTGAAAAAATTGCAAAACGTGAAAGCAGAACCAAAATGAAAATTAAAAGAAAAAAAAATATATGTCACTAACAGTAAAACAACAATAGCAGTGACAATAAAATGTACATATAAGAGAGATAAAAAGTAAACGAGAGTGAGCGCACAATTCTCCACACAAGGGCGGACGCATAAATTACTTGGCATTTTCGGGCACACACCTCGGGACAGAATTTTACACTCATATATAGGTATGTGATTATACATGTGTGTGCAATACAAAAACATACAGACAGCCAAAAAAGTGGTCGAAACAAAACCAAAAAATTCCAGTGCGCAACAACAAATATGCAGGCAATTATTTGTATGCAAATAAATTTCGCTCAAGTGTTGTGCGCTGCCATTTTTTGTGCGCTACCTCGTGTGTTGTGGAAATGAAAGAAAAACTTTCAGGAAGTAAAATTTCAAACAAAACTTTTGCCCACCAAAACTCACCTCAATGGCCAATTCGAAGTCTTTAACGTCGATTTCGCCACTCTGATTGACATCTGTTGACAGTTGGAATAACGTAGTGCGGGCGGTTCCGGACGAAGTTAGCAGTTGGATAGTTTGTTAAAGTTTTCAAGGCACATTGTTGCACATCGATTGTTGATTGTTTGCGTAATGGATTGGTTTATTGTTGGGTTATTTAGTGATGTTGACGGTTGCCCATACGCCATGGTGTACAGAGAGTGGAGAAGAAAAAAAGTAAAGAAAAATGACTAAATTATTATTTCTGTGTAGAAGCAACTTTTAACATTGTTAAAGTAAGTTTAAGAATTTTGAAGTCAATGTGCGTATGATATAGCCTGCTTAGTTTAGAGAGATTGGAAAAACCGAGGATGGCGAAATTGACTGAGCTATTGCGGGAGAGATGCTTATTGTGACGCGCAACATGGTTTTTTCAGGGTTGGTTCATATGAAATCCTCTCAATACTCTAAATTCAAATTGAAAGATAGGATGATCGTTAGATTATCAAAACAGGGTTCCAGGAAGTGTGCTGCAGACAACCATCGGTATATTTTTATGCACCTGGAAAGCCAATAACGAAAATAACAGTTGCGCTTCGATTGGCAGAAGCAGGACTTCAGGGTCGACTGGCATGGAAGAAGCCATTGATAACAGGATCGCAGGAACGACACCGAGAGCATATATCCGGGACTCGAAATCAGTGGCGTTATATATTATTTTATTCAGCAACGAAATAAAAATAAATAGAGTTGGTCCAGAAGGTAGGAGATACGTGTGGCAGTCAGAAGCAGTTAGAACGTGCAGCAATCGTTCGTCTCACTAATCTTGAAGCACGGGGAGCCTCAATAATGGTGGGTTAAAGATAATATAGGTGCGGTGAAGTACGTTCAGATACATCAAAATACTATATTATGCGGAAGAGAATTTATTGATGGTTTGGAAATTTCAACAAGATAATAACCCGAAGCACACTTCTCGTGGCCCTATGTTTCATCTAGGAATTATGAAAAAAAAATATATAATATACATATACGAGAATACACTTCTCTTATGGCAAACAAGTTTTTCGAAGACAATGCGATCACTGTTCTGCATTGGACATCTTCGGGGGCGGACTTAAATCCAATAGAAGATTTTTGGAACGATGTAAAAAATATACTCAGTACGCAGAATATCACAAATTTGGATTAGGTATTTGAAGAGGCCAAGAGCTTGTTGAACCTTGCAGAGGTTTAATAATGCAAAGTACTAAGTATTTTTTAACAGCTGCATATCTTAAGGTTTTAAAAATATATCTTTCAGACAGCGAGTAAATGAACCTAAGAATGATATATACAGTGATACAACCCCAAAAGCCTTCCCTTAGCTGTGTGCATGATGCTGTGTATGCTTTAAATCAGCTCGACAAACAGAACCATAAGCAAACTTTCAACTTTTTGCATACCTAAGGAAAGAGAACTAAGCGGAAGTCCCCTAAACAACAACTTATTTAGAAAATTAAATATAATAAACGTAAATAAATACATGAAATTTATACCAATATATTATAAAATTTACGAATAACCGAGTAATCAGCACTTATTATTATGTAGTGGATTAATAATTTATAATTCGTTCTAAAATAAATGAATCAATTAAATAAATAAAAAATGTAATTGCTTAGGTATTTTTCTGATCTTCTCGTCGAATCTCCGGAGCACATCATAATCTTAAATTAGGTTACAGTTTAAAGACACCTCTGTAACAGAACAAGAGGTTTGACATGGTCTCACGAGGAGCGACCGCTACTAGGAACAACTTTTTCTATCGTTTATTGTTTCATGCCCATAGAAGGCATAGAAATCGGACCAATTGAAGTAATAGCTTATAATTACACATTCACGTTCAAGAATGTACGATTCTTAGATTAATAAGTTAAAAAAATCTCCAGCTTCTCGCAATTCATAAACGTTTTTCAGCAGAACTGTTTATCACGACCAGAGGCTGCTAGCCTTTTGAAGCGTGTGCTTAGGTAAGTAGTAACATCCGTAGGCCGCTTTGGATAAATGTAATTTGGATTTTTAAATTTAATTTTGAATAGTCATTGAAATTCACCCGAAAATGTTGACTAGTTAAGTTGTTCAGAGAGGCTTTGATTTTGTTGAGTTCAAGCACCTCCATAGGTGCTATGAAAAGGTGCCTTTAATATCCATACAGTATTCTCGGAAAGTGAATCATAAGATAGATAGGATTGTGTAATGAAAGAATATTTATTTGAGTTAAATATATTTATTTATTTGTCGTTCCAAGCTAGGCATCCAGCTTGGAGAACGACTATTTTCTTTATTGTGTCTTACATACTAATTACAAGCGTTTTTATAGTAACTTTTATCAATGCAAGCCAATAACAATTTTTTGGTGTTTACTTGTGTAATATGATTCTAGCATTCACGCGCCGCGCATATAATAATTACGTTAGCTATATTTGCGTTTACTTTCAAGTGTAATGAACCTTTTAAGAAATATGATACTTTATTTAAACGGCACAGCACAGTGAATGCATAAGTGGACAATAAAATAAAAACCAAAACAAAATGTTTATGAATATTAATGTTAAGGCATATCCGACTTATAATCATACTACAATAGGATAAATGGGGACAAAAAATCAAAAAAATAAAATACAGAGGGGGAAAAACAGAGTAAAAAGAACCAAACAGGTGGAAACAAGAAAGAAGGGGCCTTGCATTAAAGAAAGACGACAAATAGTAGATAATTACATTTGTATTAACCACTTAAAGCTACTGACGAAATTCATCAGGTGTGCGATATTTAAACCCGCAATATCCACAGGTGTAGCAAAAAAGTGAGAGCTCAGTTGTCTGAATCTTTGCCCAACGAGTGCAGGGTATCTGAGCAGAAGGTGCTGAGATGATTACAACTCATCCTCCAGATAGCTTTTGCAGACAGGATTTGGCGCTATTCCAAGTCTCACCGCATGGATACCTAACGGACAATGTCCGATATGGATACTCACTCACAAAAATCGAGAGCTGTGGCTTTGCTGGCTTTAGAAGTTCGCTCGAGCGCCTCCGATCAACCCGTGCTCAGAAGGAGATCGCTATTTTGCACGTTTGCGCACTAACTCTGCGCTCACTGAGTTGACGCGAGGCTAGTTTCCCTCTACGCCAATGTGACCGGAAGCACAAATTTGAGCTTGATGGGGAGCTCTTCCCAGGACACTCTCCCGCCAACCCTACCGTACAGCTTCGAGCTATCCTTACACCTGGTTGCCATGCCCTGTCTCCAAATGTGGCACCCCGTCCATTCCTCCCTTGAGGGAATATGAATGGAAAAGAGAATTATAGATAGACAATGATGTTAGGGTGCATGACATGTCTATACTGCTCCCATATGATTACGTCAAATGCTGAACTGAACCAAATTTCCCTTACTAACATAAATTAAATTTTCTTCAATTTAGTACAGAAAACTCAAATTGTAACCAAACTTCTCTGCCGTTAGTGAAACGTCACTTGTGATAGTAAAAAGGTATTAAATTAAAGTTAGTTGTTTTCGCTTAACTACAAATTCATGCAGGTGCTTCCAATTTGGTCTTCTAAAACCGTTATCTATTGAGTTCGAGAGCACATGAAAAAGTTTACTAATTTTATTACTTCATTTTTTTCTTCTTATTTGAGAACTTCGAATTCTATTTTGAGCGTCATGCTCACAGCTGTCAGCACTTCCGCATACCACAATCCGTTGAAATTGACTGTGGCAGTACAACGACTCCGGAAGCGCACGCTAAAATTTATGCCAAACCTAGCCGTGGTCGCCCGTGTCATATTTCGAGTTGCCAACGAGGCTTATGAAATAAATTATACGTATTAATTGTGTTTCTATTTGGCGATTAAATTTAGAATTCCACATAAATGCCAGCACAATAAACAATTAAAATATTATATTACTCATACGCCCGTCAAACCCAATAAAGTCGGTCATAGAATTTAATGCACTTTGCGATTGCAATGGCTGGTTATTTTAATAATAATAATTAAACTAACATATATGCATGTGAGTGTGAATATATACATGTGCAAGTTTTAAATTCACGGAAAGCCGTTGAGAATCGGATTGAGTAAACCATGTTTGATATATATTTCAGGCCCACAGCCCTAATGTTGCTTCAGTAAAATCGTTCATTGCTATGAGCTTCATAGTACCAGGGGCTAAACAAAGGTGAACTAAATCCTCAGTTTCCTGATCTCTAAATATCTAATGAGAAAAAGAAAATCGCTGCTTGACGGTGCATTTGTAGCTTTTGGGAGAAAAATTCCACTACGTGCAGATGTTATGTTAAGACGTCAAAGTTTGGAGTGAGACTTTTTAACATCGATCTAATTTGCGTCCATTTTCCTATGGAGAAGATGAGTGCCGAGAGGTTCTATTCTCGAAAGAATTGACAAGGACTGCTTCTTTGATCTTGCAGCCAGAAAACTGACTCCACAACAAAAGCTTTGGTAACAGATGGACGATGAGCGACAGTGCCGGGTAATCTGATCGAAACACTTGAAACCAAGTCACCCATTGCAATAAATGGAAACCACTTTTCCAGTAGTTTAAATGTACGTAAGAGTAGAGGATCTATCACCGACTATGATAGCTACCTTATCGCAGCTGTAACGTCTTAAAGCTGCAATCGCTGTAAACAATCAACAGATTTCCTACAATGATCTCGGTCTTACTCTCAAAGAGTACTAATCAATAAAACGGCCAGTGCATAGAAAAAGAAACCGAATTTCGTGTATTACTGGTACCACGAGAATATCATGGCTGCCAAAATTGTCATGCTACGATTAAGAACAAGCCGATCCCTGTGTGAGAACCAAGTGCTTGTTATGCTATGTTAGCTTGTTTGAATGTAAAAATGACTCGAACATATTTTCAAAATCATCAAAAATTGCTCAGCTGGTTCAAGCGCCATTTAAGAAGAAGGAAATCCAAGATGCCTATTAATAATAGCTCTCATTTTATTATATTCACCAATTAAATTTATAATTCTTAACTAACCTTTGATTTATTTAAAATTGTAGTCCGCATTTGATAGAAAAGAGTCACATAACTCTAATTCTTAAACAGCAATTTTATATACCGACGATTTGCACAGAGTTGCGTTTTGCAATAAAAATAGGCAGAGGATTTTCTGCTAAACTAAATTAATTGGTTTATAAAGAATTTATTGACAAATTAAGCGCTTGTAGATTGTATGACAAGGTACTCGAATAGGAAAAAAGTGATTTATAATATTCGGCGATGCAATTGCGAGTAATGACAGTTACAAGCCTACCAGGCAGCTTAGGGTATTTTACAAAGTTGAGTTGAGTTTGAGTTGAGTGTAAAAAGGTAAGTATAAACTTTTAATCGAATTCTATTTTTATTGGGTTGGGGAAAAAGGAATGTCGTATTTGTGGTCGAAATTTGACGCTTTATTTAACGTATTTAGAATTATCCGATTCAAGTGAAATATGTCCCGTTTTGTTCGCAAACTTGTTGCCATTTAGAAGGCAACTTCATTATCGCTCTTTTATAAACCCCCCTCCTTATTTGCAAAAAACTCAGACAACCAGTTTTCGCAAGCCTCTTTTCAAGCCAACTTGGTATCACCAAGGGCGTTTTGCATGGACCGGAAGAGATGATAGTCACTTGGTGAAAGGTCCGGAGTATATGGCATATCGCAGTATAGGACATCCAACCCGTAGCTTGTGGCGTGTCATCAAAGATGTGTGAGGACGAGCGTTGTCCTGGTGGAACACAACACCAATTCTGGCTTTTTCGTTTGGCGTTGTCGTACGTGATCCACTTTTCATCGCCAGTCTCCATCCGCTTCAAAAATGGGTCAAGTTCGTTCCGTTTTAGCAGAGAATCGCAAGCGTTGATTCGGTCCAAGAGATTTTTTTGCGTCAACACGTGTGGCACCCAAACATCCAGCTTTTTTTGGAATTCAATCTTCTGCAACTCGTTCCAAACGGTTTTGTGGTCTACACGTAGTTCCTGACTAATCGAGCGAATGCTCACATGCTGGTATCTTTGGATAATTTCAACGATTTTATCAGTCTCTACGACGATTGGCCTACCAGTACGGGATGCATCTTCGACATCTACTACACCAGAACGAAATCGATCGAACCAACGCTGTGCTGTGCGAATCGTTACAGTGTCAGGCCCATAAACTTCACAAATTTTTGCTGCCGCCTTCGCTGCATTTTTACCTCTAAGGTAGTAAAAACGTAAAATATGACGAATTGCTTGCTTGGTGGACTCCTTATGTATTTTCATGTATTTTTATATTATCGTTCCCTAGGCTTGAAATGTCACACATTTTACCATTCGCATGTATTGGCCCAAAAATGCTCTATGATGTCCTAATTTAAGCGGTATGTATGCATTCCATGTCATACTGGTCCTGGGCATATCAATACAAACCCTTGAGTTCATAAGTACACAATTTTGAAAACGAAATGGTTTTGTACAAATTTTACTTTTCCCCCATTTTTACCTCAAATTCCTGGAGTTAGCAATCCAGTGTTTTTCTAAGGACGCCAAATTGTCAAGAAGGAACGAGAAAACTGCTTACTGATCAAACCTTTTATTACTGAATTGTGGACTGAGGGTGGCTTTTGAATATATGCCCTCGATATGTAGATTTTTTAATAAAATCTCTTAAAAATAACTAAAATCTTTTAAGGTTATTTGTGTAGGGAAAATTAAAATTGTGCAGTAACATTCAGCTAAATCAGATGTATGGATTAAAAACAAAAAACCTTAAAATTTTTGCTTAAGCAAAACTACATTTTTGCAATAATTTTTGCGGCAACTCTATTTGTAGCTTATCAATTTGGCTTACTCACCAAAGAAAACGTTGAACAGGAAGAGCAATTTCTTCTTACGGAAGTCAGAGATCGACATATTTTTTGTTGCTGTTATTACTGCCTTAAACACAGAAAAAGTAAAAGCGAATGCTGAAGCCCCAAAGGAACTGCTTTACGCGCCAAAAGTTTCTGGAATGCTGAAATTAAATTAAATAGAAAGAAGAGAAAGAAGATTGTTAGAGAAAGGTTTTTAAAAAGTTAAAAAAAGTGAAACATATAAAATTAGAGAACAAGACAAAATAAGAGAAATCTTGCAAACTTGTATTCATTAGGCGAAATGAAATTGTGCAACCAATCTGCCCATTTAATGTTGACCTCTAATGGACATAATGAAAGAGCAAATGTGCAGCGTGTACAAATGTGTTTGTATGTACATTCATATTTGAAGTTTTGACGGCCATTGTAGTCCAAACTGTAGTTAGACGGCCACATTAGTGCGCCTGTGCTTATGCAGGCTAGTTAATCGAAGGAGCTGAGTGCTATTCCAGATGCATAATACCACATTTCTATGTATCTATAAATGTAATATTTGTTATGCTCTTGCCTGATTCAAACCTATATTCTACTCTAATTAATGGTATAGCTGTTCTTTAATGGCTTGGAATCCCCAATATTCGGCTTACTAACCCATAAGCCACGCACAAGCATGCTGGGAGGCTATAATGGTGATGAATAAGACAATTTGAAACCAGCTTTTGAAAATATTTTTGTTTGGTTTTTATAATAACTCCAACTCTTTGGCAGTCTATAGCTAATTAAACTATTCTTTTTCTGTTCTTGGAAAGGGGAAACATTTGTATACGTCCTCGGCTTAACTCCATTTCTCAAAGATTTAAGACGTTCACTGCTTTACGAAACTCTTGGAAAATTACCGCTGGAAGCTATGCTGCATACAAATGTACATAACGTATATTCGCAGTGTTGTCTCATTTCTAAACGATTGTTATTTGTTGCATTGAATGTCCGTGAAATTGCAGAAATGTTGTGGCGCGAAGGACTAAACAAACCGTGAGCGCTTTATTGTAAGAATAAAAAAGTAAACAATACCCCCTTGTAGCCAAAGCATTTGCAGCAAGCTATTTTACTTATGTTGCCAATATGTTTTCATGGTGTCGTGCTTTTGTTGCTAACATGAATTCCGCGCGGCATTCATTTGCACAGGCGTGTGCATAGAAGAGGGCGCTTGTCTATGCTTAAATATGTATTTGTGTTTATGCATCTCGACTTCATTAGCATGTTGAAAACTTTGCAAAGACTAATATATTTATATGTATGAATGAATCTGGAAATTTTGTAGACGCTCTAGAGCGCGCTTTTTCTCTTTCACTTTCGCATACCTTCAACTAATGTTTTTCATATAAAGGGATTGTTAAATTTTTGGTCATGCTGTGGTTGAACAGTGTGCTTTATAAAACATGTTACGCTACAAATCGGAATATTAACAATGAGCTTAAAAATCGGAAATTTCAAAACTCGCGATTAAGAAGGTTAATGCAATGAGGATTTTTAACAAATACTGTGTTCTCATATCCATATTAAGAGTTGTACTAAGTTAACGTTTCACGTGAAATAACTGTCAAAATCCATACAAATTGCCTTTCTTTTCTGTTCTACTCAGTTCAGACCGTGAAAACACCGTGCAAAATATCAGTAACATTTTTTCGCACCTATTTAAAACTGAGCGAAAGCTGGCAGTTTGTTTGCGAGTGACGTGCCTGAGTTCGAACACTTCGAATATATTGCATTTTTAAGCGAAACGTTTTCGCAAAGAGTGTAAATCAATCTTGTGTACATTTTTTTGTATGAATGTATGATATATGTGTGTTAGTTAGTTTAAAAACACTTTTTTTGCCAAGCTTTGCCAATTGCTTCTGAGGCGACGCTCAAATGTATGTTGCTGGAGAAATTTCGCGGCTCTGAAGTGAGTACTAGTCTTTAGTTGAAATGAAAACTATTGAGCGTTTTTAACGAGATGCCTTCATATTCTACGGTATATAAAAGGTGGCACAAAATTAATCACCTTATCGAGAGATTTACAATTTTTGCAAGTGGCGTCGTACATCAATCATATTTGAAACTTGTGAGCTACGCAGCTGTAGTATACAAACAGACAAGCAATGGTGGTCAAATTAAAGATTTTTATCACTGAAAATCATATTTTTTTATTTAGTAAAAAAAATTTCAAAAACAAAATTGGATCATTAATTTTGCGCCAACGTGTATATTTATGATAACTAGTCGTACTAGTCGTTTAAAGGTGACACT
Organism: Anastrepha obliqua; assembly: GCF_027943255.1. Taxonomy (NCBI): domain Eukaryota; kingdom Metazoa; phylum Arthropoda; class Insecta; order Diptera; family Tephritidae; genus Anastrepha; species Anastrepha obliqua. The sequence continues at coordinate 115,236,231 of NC_072892.1, forward strand.
GTGCTTCAAAACAAGTTCTTTGTCAGTTTTGTGTTTGGTGAAGCCAGCTCTGCATTACATCGTTCCGAAAAGAACATGGAAAGAAAGAAAATTCGAAATATCCTTTGGTACACTACCAAAGATGAAAAGTTGGAGCAGACAGCCAAAAAATGCGTGCAATGTATCGAATGCCAGAGAGAAGGCAAAGCGATGATTCCAACGATTTCTTTCTGGTGATATGATCTTCGAAGATGAGGCAGGTTCTGGTAAGCCAATCATAGGAAATGTCGATGAAACCATAGAAATTGGGATGACCGAAACTGTCAAGTTGTATATGTTAGCTAATCCGTATTATGTTAATTTGATCGTCGAAAGAAAGCAAAAAAGGGCTAGATATTGTGTGCACCCTTGCTGATGTTTTTACAAGAATATTCCGTAGAATACAAAGTTTGGGAAAGTGGAGCACTGCAGTCACTGGAATATATACTTATTTTGTTTATTTCTATGCACTATTACATATTATATTGTACATTGCACATAGGAACACGAATTAGTATTTGCCTACAGCTATTTGATTCAGGCCCCAAAAAGAAGAAAATCATAAACACAGAAATTTTTAAAACACCGTTTGAAGATATTATATTTGATAAACATTTGGCATGTCTAAGAGAAGTAAGAGCTAAAAGGCAATTAAGATCCTTACGTTGAACTACAAAACTCATCAAAAGACTTAAAACTCAAAATATTTTGAGTGAGAGGGAATATACAAGTAGTATAATTATATTTAGATATAAATGAAAAATTTCAGCACAAATTCACAGCTGAAATGTACAGCAAAAATTAAATTGTTATTTTGCTTACTAGAAGAGGTATACAGCATGAGAAGTAAACATTTCCAACACGCGACTTTGAAAAATGATTGCCAAAATAAAATTCCAAATGACAATTTAACGAGACACGCATCTACTCTTCTACGATGGCCGAATATATAAACTTACACATTTCAAGTTAGTCCAAAATTGGTCGCGTTGCAACAAGCAAGCATGAATTTTCTTCAAGAATGTTGCAAATATGCATAATTTATATGACGAAATGCACCAAATATGTGTTTTTATCATAAATTGATCGCATAAATTCAATTTCGCTTTTCAACCTATCAAGCGTAGCCTCGTGCCTACATCCAGTGTCGCCACGGCCAGCAGTGCACTTGAATTATAGTAGTTACTTATTTCCTTGCAATTGCCAGTTTATTGTGGCATAAGAGGGAAGCAAGCAGTCGTCGGCATGCAGCACATTCATGTTTATTCATCTTTTATGGTGATTTTGCCGTGCTGCCTCTGACTGGCGCATCCGCTTTGTGCGCTTTGCGCTGCCCGCGTCTTTTTCTTTTACTACGCTTATGCAAAAATACATATTCGTAAAAATACTTACATGCGTATGCACACAAGCACTTGAATACTTCTATAGTAGTCTTCTATTACCGCCGCACTGTGGGACAAGTTGCCTTTTATGATTACCTCAATATAACGAATAATTATGGATGCAAAATTTAGTTCATTTTTTCAGCAATTTGATATTAAAAACATTAGAAGTTATTTGCAGAGATCTGTTAGCCTGCTAAGTTTGAATGTCCCAAGAAAACTCATCTACGCTAAAATTTTCAGGTTTCTCAAATTTTAGAAAATATCTCAGACTACAACTAAATATAATTCACACCCATCGCTTATATGTTTTTGAGACATCCAAGCTTAACACACTAATACATAGAAATTTTACCTATTTTAATTTAATTCTTTATCACAATCCACTTTTGCAAAAAAGTATTTCTTTCTTTTTAACCGATCCATATATGTTCCAATTATGTACTTAATTGGATAATAAATAAAATGTTTAAAAATATCTTGCAATCATCGTCAACGGACGACTCAAAAACCAAACAAAAAAATAAATTCTGCACTGCTCCTCACGTATAAGTTTGGAGAAAAAATTATATAATTCTGCTGAGAAACGTAGGAGAAAATAGTTTCCAAATGCATGAAGTTAGTTTAATTCGATATACCTACAAGGTTGCGAAAAATTAATCACACTAAGGAAGATTTAAAATTTTTGAAATGGAATTTATAATTTTTTCAATCATATATGAAATTTTGAACTAGACAGCTGGAGTATACAAACAAGCAATGAAGTGTGTAAAGCTCAAAATAAAATGGTACATCACCTCTTTTTGTTTTTCTTTTGGATGTAAAATGTTGTACCACCTTTGATTACACCATTTATAGTACATAATTAAGTTAGATTAGATTGAGAAATCAGCAGTCATCCTACAGAGACGCTTTTGAGCCACTGCTGCTACTCAAATTTGCGTACAAGCTGAAGTCTAGCAATTGATTCGAATCGGAAAAAGTTATTCGCTCAAGCCATGCTGCTCAAAATACTGTTACCTACCTTTTTCGGTAAAGTTACATCAATTTCATTTTTTTTTCACTTTATGGGGCTCAATCCAGGTATATCCGAACATTCGACCGTAGCCGAAAAAATTTCTCACTAAAAAACTTCTTTGAATTCATTTTTTTAATTTACCCTATGCGGTACGGAAGGACTAAAAAATCGTTCCATACAAATTGATCTGCCCTAACGCTAGTGCAAGTGTGCGCAATGTGTCTATCCCAAATGAGGTTTCTCTTCATGTTTCTCATCATCAGTGACCCCCTATAAAATAATCTGTATACAATTTTTGGTGGAATATGTTAACCTTCTAATAGCCTTTTCTAACGATCTTTCATTATACAAAACTAATCCCCTTATTTTGTTTTTGAATAACTTATTTACTTAAAAAAGAAAAATTTTGAATGACGGAAATCTTAATTTGACCTTTATACCTACGCTCCATTGTTCTCCTGTTTGTGCACTGCAGCTGTCTAGATCACAAGTGATATGATTGACATACGATGCCATTTGTAAAAATTATAATTCTTGCGATGGGATGATTAATTTTGCGCCACCTTGCTTTGCAAACAGGTAAAAAAATACCCATTTAAGTAGGAGTTAGAGGGTTAAAACGAATAATTTTCTCATTCAATTCTACTTTATAAGTTTGAGAACAAAAATTGTATTTCTTGTATAAAGATTATTTCGATAGACTTATTGCACTTTCAAATGTCAAAATGTTACATTTTTAGCACTTCTGGGGAAAAATACGAAGACATCCTCTTTCATCATTATTAGTGTTTGTTCTTCTTGGGTAACATTTTTGACTAATTTTTGGACTGGGTAATTTATAATATAATGAACCATTACAAGTGTAAGTAGAAGTTGGTTTTGTGTATGTAATGCAAGCTGGGACTTTCAATGCAAAATGTTAATGCATCTCACAACTAATTCACCTTCGATATCATTGCTACGTTTAATTTAGTCTTTAAATAGCTGAAGTAGTGGTAGATGTGTAACTCATAGGAAAATGGTGGGCTGACAGTGGAATACTATCCAGTTGCGTGTTACCCACTGTCAAGCAATGTCGCATTTTCGGCGACACTAATTTAGGTAGAGTTCAATTCCAAGAAGATAAAGCTACTTGTCACAAATCAGCGACAAGGATGAGTTGGTCTAAAGACAATAGTATTGTTTTGTTAAATTGGCCAGCACAGTCTCCAATTCTAATCCCCATAAGCACATGTGGACTATTTGAAAACGTAAGATAAAGGAACAGAAAGCTTGGACAAAGAGGAGACCGCAGAACATGTGGCTGACGCCCAATAACCTAGTTCCACAAATGCTTGAGTCGAATGAAAAATGGAAAGCGGTGCAAGTTTTTGCAACATTGATTGGAGGCGAAGGAATGATGCGAGACGATCGCGGCAGCAACCACAACTGTCGCATTGATAAAATGCAGCAAGACGAGCAGCAGACGAACATAACTGTCGATTGAGCTTATTGCTCACGACGGCCTCCAGACGTAATTACCAAAACGGTATCCCTGTAGGATAAACCGTCGGACTTGAGGCGCTTTTAGTGGCGTTAAAGTCCCACACTGACTAAGGCTTTCGATTGCTTTCACACCTCGTTAAAAAAAAGATAAAGGAACACAGCATATCATCCCAATCAGCTTTGAAAAATGCTTTAATTCACGCGCGGAGTGCGATAAGTACAGCCGCATGTGCAAAGAGTGTACGCAGCGTGCACCAGAGGATTGCTGCTGCTATCAAAGTTAAGGGTGGACGTACTAAATATTAATGACTTCATCACTAATTCTTTTTATTTGTACTGATTTATTAATAAAAGATCATTGCTTCACCTCTGTAATTAATGTGTTGCCTAGTGTGTTGAATGATGTATAGCGATCCGCGTATACTAAAACTTTTTGACACCCTTTGATAGTAAATATGGCGTAATTACATTTCAGCACTTCAGCGATTAGTCAAATGAATGCAATTTTTATGACACGCCATCTCTATAATATCGGTTTAAAATTTTAAAGTATTTAAACATTTCTTCATATTTGTCAGCTTACTTTCCGAATTATGACTACCGTAGGGCGCTACCATTTTGCTTTAGAAAATAATACCAATTACATAGTGCATATGTATATGTAAGTTTCTATATGAAATTCTCACTTTATGCTTCACTTTGTGCTTTGCAAGCTTCTGTGTTCTCTCTAGACTTTAATTTGCTTTTGATTTTTAGTCAGCGGTGCATATATATATATACATATATATATATATATATATGTGTGTGTATTTATATACATACACATATGCACATAACACTGCACATGTATATATATACGAGTATATAAGTATAGGAGTAGGTGAAAGCGTATGCAAAAGTAATGTTGAGTAAAAAATTGTGTTTTTTTGTTTTTGTATGTATAGGACGAGAGCTCCCGCCAGATTCTGTTAGTTTTGTTTGCTGCTTTTTGCTTCCAAAAGCGTTCTTTGTTAAATGTTGCAGCTCAAATTGTCTACCAAATCTTCTCAGACTATTTCTTCTGTTCGTAGCAGTTTTTTAACAAATGCGGGCAATCTTGTCGCGGAAATTGCACTTAATATGTAATCAACAAGGTGCCGTGCAAGGAGGTCAAATATGGTCTCTGATCTAGAATAATACACAAAAACAAGGGATTTTAGAAAGAAGTGCAGATATTAAACAAAATTAAAAAAAAAAATCTTTGTATAGAGGTGTGGCCAAGGTGAATCTATTAAAACTGATATCGGTAAATCAGCTGATTTATTTTTTTTCTTTCGTCGTGTGCATGTGGCTGTCAGCCCAGAGTGAAACAAGGCGAATTCATTTTTTGTTTTCTGCTTTGCCTATCCTTTTCTTTGACAATCAAACGTACAAAATATTGTTATTGGCCTAGTGACACAATCTTTAATCAATGTGTCTTGATGAGTTTTAAGAATTATTTTCTAGCAAAAATTTATCTATTCATGAAAACTAGTTATCATCAGCTTGAAAATATTTTTAAATTTTGTTATATGCGGTCCATGGCCGTTGTTAAAGAGAAACTGTAAAATTTCTTCCTTAAAAAGAGCAAAGCAGATGGAGCTCACTCTTATCGTGTGCTATCTCAAAAACACTTTGGCCTCAAAACGAAGAGAAGCAGGACGCTCAAAGTGTCAAGGATCCCCCGCCATTTAATTTCCATGCGCAAAGCGGTGGTCACCGGTCACTGGGTGATCGGAACTCATGTGGAGAAGCTTGGACTTCCGTACAACACCCATTGTAGAGGTTGTGGGGATCCGGCAGAAAAAGAGACTGTTGCACATATTCTTTGCAAATACCCGGGTCTAGCGGCTAGGCGGTTCTTGAGATTCCTTAGAGTGCCCTTTGGGGATGACTTGAAGAAATTCTCCAGCCGCGATCCCGTTTCTCTCCTCTACTACATCAACAGCACTAGATGGTAGAGGTCTGCATTATGGTATCAAAACGGCACTCTAGCGCTACTTGTAGTGTACTCGTGGTACTCTTGCCATCTAACCTACCTACCTACCGCACATTAGGGCGGTTTAAGTTTTTCTCTACTTTATTTCGGCAACTGAAGTATTCGACTGGTACTTCTGAATAAAATAAATAATAATGGAGGCATTGCTCTTACATTGAATTCGAGCATCCTTATTTTTAATTTTAGTTATTAATCTCAATCCAAAAAAAATGTAAAAACAAAACGAAAAACGGATTGGGGATTAATATTGTAACTAAACCTTGCAGTAGGTTTTTGTTATCAAATACGTTTTGTTTTTTTAATAGTATGAGTAAAATACATGTTTTTATTTTTACTCAAATGTTAGAAAAATCATGTTTCTTCCTTTAAAAATAGTCCAACTGAGTAACTTTACTCATTAGGGAAGCGGTTCGCGTAAAATAAATCTTCTAAATTTAATTTCTGGTACCCAAAGCTACAAATTTAAATACATTTTCTTCCAAAAAAATTATTTGATATTAATAAAAACACAAAAAAATAAAAATAAAATGTGGTGGCACGAAATCCATTTTTGAATTATGCTTTCCTGTACTGTTTTGATCAGAACAGTCAGTACAATTATAGTCGGTTATATATTTTAAGAACAAATTGATCCGTCCTAATGCACATGTTTAGTTAAAAGTTATTTAAACCACATATTGTGTTTTGTAAACCTTAACTCAATGCCCGAAGTTATTGTATATTGTTCACATGAACTCAGGGTTTTTGCGTCAAAGAGCAGCCTGGGGCCCGTTTTGGGTAACAATAAATTGCAATATTTCTCGTACCTGAAAATGCCCATGAAGACCTTTTGATGGTAAAAGTACATATTTGCATTTTAAGCAGTTTTTTTTGGCTAAATATTCCACCCCGACTGGAAACTCTTAACTGGTAAATGCTTAAAATCCCCATTTTGAAAGCTCAAAATTTACCTTTTTATTTATTACCCAGAATGTCAGTAAAACTTGGTTTCATCAACTCCTCAGCTGACTGCCTAACAGTGTTATGAGTGATCAAGGTCTATCTTTGTGTTCTATTAAAAGTATTGAGCCTCATTTACCTTACAGTTCATTAACCAAAATTCTTTGTTTATATGTATATAAGTGTATATAAGTACAATTAGCACTTACACCCGTTTCGGGTGACTGAGCAAGTGTTCCCCAGAAAATGGCTGATTTGTCATCGCGATAATTCAAACACTCAAATATCGGCTTAAATAAGTGCATTCTCAGCCTTAAAAATCTTGGATTGATCGGCTCTTCGGTAGTCTAATTTGGCAATCAATATTTATCCTTCTTCACGTAGATCAAAAATAAAATAGCTTTCAATGTCTGAAGAACTGGCCGATGCGTAAAATCACATCCGTTGAATTAAACTGAATCGGAAGACAAGAAGTGCTTCGAAAATTGGTTTGAAGACCTACAAAAGTGTATTAATATTCATGGAAAATACTTTGAGAACCAATAAAGTTATTTGAGTCTATATTAGAAAATAGCTTGACTTGTCTACCTTGGATTTTATGTAACAATCCTCGTACAATATAGTTTCAGTAATATCTGCAAGGTGGCACAAAATTAATCATTCTATTTTTTTTAATAACTTTTTATAAATGAAATAAATAATTTTGAATGATGGAAATCTTCAGTTTGACTTTTACGCGCTCCGTTGCTTTTCTGTTTATATACTGCAGCTGTCTATTTCACAAGTGTCAAATTTAATTTGACATACGACGCCATTTGCAATATTATACATCTTCCGATTGGGTGAATAATTTTGCGCAACCTTGTATAATATTATGATAACGTTTGTGACTAGGAAACCAAATGTGACCTAAAATTTATTTCATTAAAGCTTAAGCATTTGAAAATTTAATCTAATAATTTGGGTTGGTAGAATCCGAATTTTTGAAGTAAAACTTCTTAGGCGTCGATGGACGAGCGAGAATGGAGAGTAAAATTTCAAGGCCGTGCAACGTTTTGGGCACTTTCGTTCTGCGAGAGAGGAAAAAGATATAACGTAGAGGAAAAGGGCAGAGAGAGCTATACCTTATATATATCTAAGACACACTTTAGGCTATTTTTCCTGTTTTTTCCTTGCGGTTGCTAATTTCTAGTGAGAAATAACACTGCCTACTTTTTGGTGGTTGTTTGTTGGTACAAACTTGTAGGAAATATATTTTTGGTGCCTACTTTCTGGCGTAATATTTCTTTGGTGTCTACTGTTTGGGGCGTTTTCTGGTCCCAATTTTTTTGGCGCTTATTTCCGTTTACTGGCTAGTGCTTGGACGTACTATAAAATGCTATCCATTACGACGGCGGATTTATTGGTATTGTCTTGCGGTAATTTGTGCCGTTGCTGCGGTCCTGGAATCGCTGCGCTTGTGCGGGTGATAAACGCTCAGAGTAGTGCGCGTTGTTGCCACGGTTTGTGTCCGGCGTTTACCTACACCGGTTGACCCTTCTCCGTTTTTTGTAAATTTTGTCTATTTGTATTCTCTGCAAATGTTTTGAATTTATTTTATTATTCTTTCTCTCTCTCTCTCTCTCTCTCTCATTCTCTCTAGGGTCCCTCCCTTTTTTTTAATTTTTATTTAACAGTTCATTTTTTACTTTCCACGAAAGCACAAGAAATTCACACAAAAAAATTATAAATCCTAACAGCATAAATTCCAGCGCAGCAGTTAGCATTAAATACCAAACACACTTCGGTGTCATTAAAGTATTTTTCTGATCGCTTTATACACTCATAAAAAAAATTCTTTTATTAATTTTTATATCTACGCAATACTCGTAAACAAATAAAAAGTCAACTAAAAAAACTCGCAATATCGAATGTCCACAGGAGCCTTTAATTTCGTTGAATTTCAGCTTGGGGTAGGTGGTCAACGCATTTAATGGGCAAAAAATAAAATTTTATTTTTGTTTTAAAATTTTCCACGTTCTTTATATAATTTGAGTAAATTCCAGCATGAGGATACAAAATTTAAATTCATATAAACCAATATACTTTTTTGTTTCGCCACACAACTTGCAGCTTTGGCAACGATTACTGGAACTCATAATCTCACTGTAATACACACATACATACGTACATATCTACCAATTAATATTTGCGGGTATTTACATAAAAATGGCGAATGTCACATATTACAATAATTTACTGATTATCTACTTAATTAAATTTATAATTACAGGTGAACTGCGAAATCATGCAACAACAAATTATTCTCTCGTTCGTGTATGAAATGACAACCTTTGCTTTTGTCCTTACAATGTTGGGTACATACAATGAGAGCAATTAATTCCACCCGAAAATTTGTTGGCATATCTTAAAAAAAAAACAAAAACGCACACAAGCCCATCAAATAGCCAAATATACAAATTTCGGACGCGTTTCTATTAAATTCTGTATATGAGTGCATAGAAAAGGTTTTTCTGGTATCCTTAAAAATAATATTTTATCGCTTCCTTTACCACAGAGCCCACTTTTAAATACGAAAGAGGTGTGAAAAATAAATTGCCCATAAATGATATAAATATTTTACAGCTATTAATTGCTGTGGTCAATTTCTTTCATCATTACTTGCCATTTTAGATAATTACTATGCACGTTGGGATCAATTTAACAGTTTAATATTTGACTTTTTTCAAAAATTATTAGCAAAGTATGCCATAAATGAGTTCATTATGCGGAATACGGCCATTAATTTGTTGTATAAATGCAAATAATATTACAGGCATTGAATGCACCACAGAGTAGGGTATGTCGATAAGTCAATAATTCTTTGTTTGTTTTGGTTTTTGTTCTTTTATTTCACATAATTAGTTCTAAAACCCTTTATTTCTCGTTTAGTATTATTTAATTTAATCGCTATTCATGAACGAGTGCAAAATGGTGAGTGGTGAAGGGTGGCCTAGCAATCAGAGAGCCCAAATATCACTACAATCTCTTACTTTATTTATTGTACTTGAAAACTTTTCTATTGAAGACTTTTTATCGCACTTCCTTGAGTAAAAAGCTCAAGCCCATATCAGAAGTAGTATGTTTTACACCACCTAAGTGAGTGCGAGAGACAGAAAATATACAGAAAATCTGTTCCGACGTTTCATCGTTACAATCGCTTTTGCCTATATTGGCCCTGTAATACCAATTGAGAGTTCATAGGTCCATTCTTCCTAAATGAAAATAGTTCATTTTACACCTCCTTTGTTCTCTCTTTGTACTGGAAATTATGTGAAGTATCTGTTAAACCATTTAACATTATAATTGTTTATGAGCCCTTTTAAGTTTGTGTTAGGTAAGCCCACAGAAAAATTCCGAATCATAAAATAGTGACATAATACCTAATCATGTGAACTAAGCGGTCAGCCTGTTAATTGGCAACATTGATTTTAAATGCTAGTACCAAGTCAAGTGAGACCATATTTTCAGTCTTCAGGGAATCTAGGACAGTGTGAAAATCGTCCATAAGGTTTTAATGCATTATTACGCAGATACGGTATAGCTGATTGGCTGTCCGATATTAGGTATGTAGATGGACTTCAAAATTACTAATTTTCAAACTTGTTGGATAGCTGTTTACTAGTATCGATTTAGGTTAGGTCATATTTGATTTGACATAAACCAGCTTCAGTTCTCCCATCCTCAAACTTCCGATCTATTTGCATACCAGAGCTCCGAACTATATTTTTTTTATGGAGATATCCTGCTTTCTATCTCGATCAGCAATAAATTGCACAATTGATCAAGAATTGTGGTTTTATTGCATCACGTGGTCTTTGAAGAACTTTTCGAGTTCTCAACAAGACTAACACCAATTTCAGACACGATTTCTAATTGCGCAATTAAGAATATTCTTTTATGAAAATATAGTTCATTCTCCTACAAAAACCATATAAATCTAAGCTTCAAGCTTAGTGCAAAATTCAAAGAATTTTCTTCGCTTTGCACTCAGATCGCTTATTTCGGTTGATACGATTCCATCGAATGATGTGCAAGATGAGTCTTAATAATTTGATGTGTCTTAGAAATAAAAAATAATTTGAAATCGCTCAGCCCAACCCAGCTCTATCTTAAGTTTAATAAGGGAACTGGGCTTGGATGAATTAGAAGGCACAAAAGACCATGAGGTCGAAGGGAACGCCTCAAATTTTATTCATTCATTCTCTCAAATTTGAAGTCTTTACAAAATAAAGGGAGTATTCTTTTACTCTGATTTATCTTTTATATTAACAAAGACTTTTTAGAATAATAACAGTATAATAAAGTGCAAGTTTCAAGTGTTGCGTTGATTTTTAACAAAATAATAACATTTAAAAAGTGTGGAGCGGGCGTTAAATGGAGAAAGGCACAAAATCGGGAGAAAAAAATAAAAATTATAATAATTCAGAAATCAACGCGAGAAATCAAGATGAGCTTAATCCAAGAAAAGTTGTTCGAGGAAGAAGCAGCTCAGAGCATCTCAAAGATCTCGTCATGTCAACTTAAAACACTCTTTCTTCAAAGTGGATGTTGTTGGAATCAAATTACTCTAGCTAACCTTAATTTTATGTTATTCTTAAGAATATTTATTGCATTACTATTTGAAAAGAAAACTGTTTTTTACCCCTTTGATGTTTCAAAAGAAAAATTGACTTTTTGTCACTTTGTTATTTTCCATTCGCGGTAGATGTTATACAAATTACTTACTGTCGATTTTCGATTCCAAGGAGCAAATAAAAAACATATTTCCTGCAATTTTTTACGTTACAGATTTATATTCAAACGCACATTAGTCTAACAACCAAATTGCCATGCAGAGTCATGCTTGATAACAGTCATTTTGTATAGTCTCTGCCAAATACGGCAACACGCCACTTTACTCCAATGAAATGTATAAGTAATGAGTAATGAATAATCAAACGTATACGATATTATGTACAGAATACAGATCAATAATTTGTTTTACTTTATACCTGTACATACATATTGCTGCGAGCCACTAAAACTCTACGCATCGTTCGCAAAATATATACCGTCAGCATCAAAATAAAGTGTACGCCACTTTTTTACACAATTATACTTTTATTTTGTAATTTCAATTAATTTTGTAGTAATTTATAGTTCATACTACATTAAGAATCATACAGGTTGGGCCAAATAATGTTAAGCACAAATAACTTTTTTATTTTTTGACATATTTCTTTTTCTCTTTTTGTAGGTTATAATTGAATTGTTGGAAATTTATTATGGAACCCTACAATACAACACAACGCGTTAAAATTATCGAGTTTTTCTATTCTTGTCAACGATGAATTATTTTAACGCAGCGTAAATATCGGCATATGTCGGATAAAGCGCATTTCCATTTAATGGTTATGTCAACAAACAAAACTGTAGATTGTGGGGCTCTAAAAATGCAAGGGCAACACACCAACATCAGTTGCACCCATCTAAATGTACTGTTTGGTGCGGTGTTATGAACACTAGAGTTATCGGTCCATATTTCTTCGAAAATGAGGATGAAATGCCGGAACCTTCTTACAGAACATTGATTGAAAACATTTTGCCGCCAATGGCGGAGCAGTATCCTAATTTGTGGTTTAAACAAGATGGAGCAACTGCGCATACTGCTAGGCAAACTATGGACCTGCTGCGTGAAATTTTTGGCGAGCCCTTGGCCACCTCGTTCGTTTGACTGCGCCCGACTTCTTTTTATGGGAATATTTAAAAGACAAAGTGTATCTTAATAAACCAGAGATTATTAGACAGTTGCAGCAAAATATTCAAGACGAATTACTGAGCCTTCAACCAGAAACATATGGTGGTGTAATGGAAAACGCGTTGAAAAGCGCCAATCTTTGTATCGAGAAAAATGGTGGACATTTGTCTGATGTATATTAATATTTCATACATAATTTCCATAAAATATATTCAATGTATAAAACAATTAACCAAAATAAATGTTTATTGCAAAAGTTATTTGTGTTTAACATTAGTAGGTCTTATTTGGCCCACCCTGTATAAAGTTTCGAGCTTTGTATAAAATTTGAAAAATTCTGTAAATTTTCATCAAAATTTCAAACTTTATACTACGAATTAAAACATGTAAGCAATTTAATAGACCATTGAAATTTATTATAATAAAGTGAAAGTGTCGAGTGGTTCAAAAATCGCGTTGATTTTTTTAAATTTTTTTGCTGACGTTGTTGGGCGTTTTCTGCCATATTAAATATGTGGAGTAGGCGTTAAATAGAGAAAATGCATAAGACTGCATCCGAAAGTTCTCAAAAATCAGTGTTACTTTTGATCTACTTGAAACTTGCACTTTATTATACCAAAACTCAATGATCTATGAAACTTTATACCAGAAATTTTTCTAGGAAGTCTGAGTAAAGAGTTTGTAATTTTATTTAAAGTTTGTCAGATTTTATATATTACAAAACTACATTTTTATAAAAAAATGAATAAAATTTCGCAGTAAATAAATAAATAGTGAAAACTTATCAACACATGGTGTGCACTTTATTTTGACGCTGACTGTACATATGTTTGACGAAAAATGCTGCCAACTCTTAGAGGTTCTTCTTTATTGCAACTTTCTACAAAAATAAGAAATTGTAGAGAAATAAAAGCAAATGCAACGCTGCTATGCTTCTCAAATAAATAAATCAAAAACAAACGTCGAGCAAGCTATTGAGTCAGTCAGCCAGCTGGCGAGCGAGCGAATCCACATGCGACAAGCTGAGAAACGCGCTCACATACTCGATTAGCCTTCACTCCTTTTTATTACAAGAAAGGACGCTACTAAGTGGATTTATTGTAAGCTTTTAACACTCGCCAAACATCTTCGAAAACTGCAACCAGAAAAATTTACGAGTGCAACGGCGTGTGTTGCAGTCACTGCTGTTGCAGTAACAAATTCAATAGCAAATAATCAACGCTGGCAATTGCTTGCAAGAATGTAGGTATAGTATGCACTTGTGTACTGCCTTCTGAATTGCGTGGCAATTTGTTTGCGTTCAAATTGAGTGGATTGTGCATTTGTCACCGTAGCACTAAAAATTCCACCAATAGCAGCGATCTTCTTGACTTTTCTCAATGGTCATGCAACGTTGCCGAATGTCAAGTGTTAGCTGTTTTTATAGACGGCACCTTGCTGCAGCACATGCTACTACTAAGCTATTGCATCCTTAAGTAGAATATTTCCCAAATAGGAGTGTGACCATTGCAGATAAACATACGCATGTGTATGTATGTAAATAATATACATACAAACATATGTGCACCCAGTCGGACAGAAGAGCACTTAAAAGTTGTGACACATTATGAGATTCTGTTGGAGTGTCTAATAAAAAAGTTGAATGTCAATGAACAGATCCACGCGAAAGTGAAGGCGAATACTTCAAATGCAAATTTTAATGCTGTCATTGTTTTAGTTTTAAATTTGAGGGGTCACAGTGATCCAGTAGCTGCGAAAGTGAACATATTTTGGGAATTTTTTTTTCAGGAGAAATTAAAACAATTCAAGTTTCTGAAAAATTCCATTTTTTTGTACAAGTCATAAACTGAATAAATAAGTTTTCCTTTTAAAAACTCAGTACGCGAAAAAAACTATATCATCTTAACATTTTAGCAAGTTTTGACTATTTACATATTAATTTTTAATTAATTATTATTTTTTTATAAACCACAGTTCATTCTATAACAAAGGCCATATTAATACCTATCACAAAATGTATACAAGAATTTTTTTTAAATTCTATAAATTCTGTCAAAATTTGACACATTTTCAAACTTTTTCATGTTGGTTAGACATTTTTACAATCAATTAAATTTGTGAATAATAAAATGCGTATTTGAAGTGGTTAAAATTCTCGTTGATATTAGATAATTTGTTTTGTCCTGTTGGTGCTGCATTTTCTACATGGAGAAAATCCGCAACAACGCCAAGGAGAGCAATTAGAAGAAATCAACCTGACCTTTCAGCAACTTAATTAGACTAAAATGTAACAAATTACAAAACTGCTTACCAACATATTTTCTAGAAATACTAACTAAAATCCATGATTCATTCTAATCTTTGTATAAAGTTTAAAAATTTTATTTATGTGAGTTTTGTTAGACAACAATTAACACTTCAAAAAGAAAAATTGTCCAAACTGGTCAAAATTTTGACCTAATTTTGCTAATGTTTTTATAAAATATATTATATATGAGAAATAATCGAATAAACAAATATGATAAAATAATAATTTAATAAATAATTAAATAATAATAAAAATAATTTAAATAATAAATGAAAATGGTGAATGTAAGGCAATTTTGCGATATTGCAGGGTGCACGGTGGAACTATCTACACCTGAATTTCAACTTTTTGTTTAATTAAATTTACTTATACATATAAAGTGCCACAAAAATTTCCTTATAAGAAAACAGCTGATAAAATATTTTCTGCTTCCGAGACAGCAGAACTCGTCTACTACTTCTTCGTAGAGTTCTACTTAGTAAATGGATGAATTCTACTTTTTCGGAAGCGTAATCAGCATATATTGCGCCTCAGCATCCAACATTTGCAGTCGAATGTCAAAGAATCGTGTTGTGCTTGGTCTTTTGGACAAAGTGTGCAGATCATCACAAATACCACACGAACGAAATTAAGGCTCTTTTAAAGTCTGTTTTTCTGTATGGGTGTGAGGCATGGAACACAACAATGCGTGATATACGAGCACTACAGGTATTTATCAATTGCTGGTACCATCACTAATATTTACATCTGGCATTTACGAAACAGATCCAAAATCCGACGGCGCAAGTGGAAATGGATCGGTCATACACTATGAAAACGGAATGGAGATATCACAAAAGTAGCCCTAGACTGGAAACTGCAAGGCAGTAGGAGATGTGTAAGGCCATCTAACAGGTGGAGGCGACTATTATAAGCAGAGGCGCTACAAGCAGATCGCACTTGGTTAAAATTCTTAGCTTTAAATAAATCTAATTAACTTATTTATTGAGCCTCTTCGCTCCAGCTAGGAACTACGGGAAAATATATACACATGTCGTGAAAAATGCGGTTGATTCACTCATATTTGAACTTTTTTCTCGAAAATATCCTTTCAATTGAACTGCATTCAAAAAGCGTTAACAAGGAAGATGGGAATCCACTGCCTCGAATTCCAATATAAGATAAAAGCCAGCCAAAGAATAATAATCACAAAAGTAACCCAATATATGCTCTTAGAACTTATTTTAGGCACTTAAAATATGCCATTAAATTCTAAATGTAGGGTTTTTCAGTAAGAGCGCTTCAACTTTTGAACTTTTTTGAATAAAACACAAACGGTTTGACTTTTTTAACTAATTTTTTTTTTTATTATCGAGTTTGAACATATACATTTAAGTATGAAATTCGATTTCTTTTGCATGACCACCGCGTGCACGGAGTCCAATCGTTGAACCCAATTTTCGACCAGTCTTTTGCATAAATCGGCCGAAATTCCAGCAATTTCGCGTTCAATATTGGCTCTGAGCTCACAAATCATCGCCGGCTTGTTACTGTAGACCAATGACTTCACATAACACCAAACCGGGACGGCTTGTTAAATGGACCGTAAAATGGCCGTAATGCTCTTAAAGTAGCAGCAACAGAACGATTATTTTCATAAAAAATTTGCACGATTTGCAATCGTTGCTCAAGTGTGTAGCGTTCCATGATGAAATGTATACTAATGAAGTTTACAAATCACAAGCGAAAAATAAAAAATATTGCGTCGTTCGCCCTCCCTATCGGAAAAAAGTTGAAGCGCACCTATTGAATAACCCTATATAAGCCTAAAAATACATAAATACATTTTAAGTCCGCATAAGCTTTATTTACTTAGTTCTTATTTAATTTTAAAATTTTCTGAAAATATAGTTCACTCTCTTACAAAAACCATTTAAATCCAAGTATTAAAACTTTGCGCGAATTTCAAAAAGTTCAGAAAATTTAGAAAAATATCAAGTATGCAGGATTATAATACATTGAGTTTCCATATAACAAAGTGCAAGTTTGAAGGATTTGATTTTTGACAATTTTTTTTCTGATGGTCGAAAAATGTAGGCTCTTTCTGGCGCAGAATGAGTTTATAAATATAAAAACGCACTTTAACATGCTTTGCATTTTTAACACAGTGCAGAACTATTCATTTATTGCAAAGTATACTCTTAGAAATATAGCTTAAATTTAAATTTTTTTTCTTGTTGCTTGTACACGTGCGCCTATGCTCCACAAGGAGTTAAAAGAAAACATATACATATACATATATGCGTAACAAAAACCATATTGGAACGTATTTTGCGTTCTCCTGAAATTACAGAGTACCATCTTAGATAAAATAATAACTTGGAAATTTGTTGAGTAGGGTCTTTAAAGGATCGTAGGAATAAAAATATTGAAGATGAGCGAAATTATATCGAATAAAAAAAATTATAATATTTGAAGTAAACGATTACGTGTTCTGAGGGCATGCTTAATTTATTATTATTGAAAGTTTCCCAAAAGTGTATATAAAAAACAAGATGTATACATAAAAAAAGATACTTTTTACATCAAAACATGAGATAAGAATCCCAAAAATAAACACAAGCCGCTTACTGAATGTCGCGAGCAAATCAATAATTCACTGCGTTTACATGTGTTACATACATATTTAAATCATTAAGATCAAAGAACCTGTATTACAAAGTACAAACTGAGTTCGCTTGTCAAACTGGTAATTTTAAACGGTGCGAATTATTTATGAAAGTACATAGGTACATGTATATCCGATTTAAGTAATGGGCATAAGCATATTGTGTTTCTACAAATTTCAAGAGTAATGCCCCAAATCCTTTGCTTTGTCCAAGCTAAGCCTGAAGACTATCATTGCCATAGTACAATGAAATATTTAGTCCTGATAGGATGTTTACTTCGAAAGAAAATCACAAAGCACTTACTTATCTGAGTTCTTTATAAATCCACTGAAATTATTTTCTTGATCAATATGTAAATTTTTGTATTTTAGGGTAAACAAACAGTAAAAAATAGAAGCAATACATTTTTATTGTCAATTTGTTAATTGTTGCTATTGTTGCTAATTCACACCGATTTGTTAAAAATCGCAGCAGATTCTCTAATTAAATTATATGTATCTAATTAATTTATATATACATATATATATATATATATATATATAGAGAGAGAGAGAGAGAAAAAGAGAAAGGGAGATACATAAACAAGCACACACTGACTTGGCTGAATTGGGGATATCGTGAATTATTTCTAATGGCGGTCAAAACCTTTTATGCAAATTTTGTAAATTTCAAATAATTAATGGCAATACTCGCAATATACGAAAACCTGTTTAAATCGCTTTCTTGCTGACTTCTTGACAACACAATGACTTTGTGGGTCAAATTGCTAGCCAAGGCCATCAAATTTTTACGTGTTATGAGTCAGAGAACGCCATACCAAAACGGAAAAATATCAGCGCCGAATATCATCCATAACAAAGATGAATCATTTAAAAACCACATTTGGTATACATTGGTCAAATCAAATTGCTAATAAAGTATACGAAAATAATAAATAAAATAATAATATATTATGTTTTTTTCTACTTATTTATGGTGACCCTAATAAGCGCTTTGATAAACAATTGTGGTTATGAAATTATTAGTGCCTCTAGTGCCTAAATTATATATCTTCTTTGTTTATTTTTTTACATTTTTTATTATTTCTAAACCACTTTATTGGTGTTAAGTTTACACTGATTTATTTATTTAAGTATTTCTTTATTTATTCATTTAGTCATCAATTAAAGAACAACTCAAATAGATTAATAACACGAACGCTTGGGGAAAAGAAATCTATTATTTTCTTGGTAGATGGCTGTAGTTATCGATATCCCGCTCAAAGGATTCAAAGTTTATGCTCGTTGTTAAGGTGATATTTTATACTAAAATAATTTTTTTGCTATTTTTTGTTTGTTCCATTCCGTTGGGAATTACAGGTTGTTAACAATGGAAGTCAACAAAGAGAAAATTAGGTACATTTTACAACTTTTCTTTGATAAAAGCGAAAGTGCAAGCCAATCCACTGAAATTGCTAAAACTGCTACTGTAACAGCTTGGATTTATGGTGAGATACATTAGTCACAATTCAAAAAGAGTATCCCTATATTAAGTTTTGACTTAAAAGTCTCTTATGAGTTAGAGAATATGTCTAGTTTTTTACAGAATTGGCGATACTGCTTTGTACAACGTGTGAGCGATTCGTTATGACTAAAATTGGGTTTGTAATAAGGTAAATGGAACATGTAGCTGAGGCCACGATTACGAATAGTTCAAATGAAAAGTAAGTGAGAGAGTTTATTATTTCCAGTAAGAAGTGGCATTTGATATGATTCGTGGCTATGTCCGCTATACAAATTACCGATGACATTTTTTCTTCGTATTTCGATGGTAACAAATAGCATCCACTTTTATATATAAGCAAACTACAAGGCAAAGGAAGGGAAATTATGGCAAATCTAGTGAAACGTTGCAGTACCTTCTCAATTTTTAGACATACATCCACATAGAATGGATCCCAGATAACGCTGCAATATTCGAGTCTTGATATTAAGTTAAGTTGGATTGAAACGGTTGTCCTGTGGGACACACTCAGGCTCATAGCCCATTGTGATGCAACGTGGGGAGCTTTCCCCATCTCGAGTGATTTTCAAAAATTTTAGAATATCTCTCATTTCTGCAGATCTGAGATCTTCCGATTTGTTAAACAATTGTCTGCCTCGAATAGTAAATCTACGTCTGGTTAGAGCAGGACAATAGCATAGAAGGTGCAAGATTGTCTCTCCCTCTTCCTCATCAAGACAACTTCTACAAAAGTCATGTGCTTATACACTCATCCTTTGGTCGTGCCTACCTATTAGACAGTGCCCAGTTATGACTAAAATCAATGTGCTGAGATTGTGTTTATTTTGGCTTAGCAGAGATTCTGTGCGTTTAGCATTGAGAGTCGGCCACATTTGATGCGCGATTTTGCAGGTGGCTTCATTACGCTATCTTTCGTTCGCTTTCCTTACAATTTCTTCAAGGATGAGTAGCTTACAGGGAGCCGGTTATACTCACCCTGTCTTGCATCGTCCTGTTCCCACTCTTCCCTTAAAGGTAGGAGGGTCGTGAACGTTGTAATGGTAGATGTAGGCGGGAGTGCATAGTCTACCAATCCGGGAAGATCCAAAGTGCCAGCCTGGATTTTACTGTGAACGTAGTTCTTATTTGATCTTGATTTGGCTTGATCTTACAAAAGACGAATACAAAATCTTCAGCGTAGAAAGATCCTGGAACTCCCTTGAATCCTTTACTATAAAGCTGAGCTTAGATCTAGACTTGGCAATCATAAAGTCTATATGTTTAGAAAACTACATTGTTGATGTAAATCTGACCTCAAATTCTTTCTTTTCACACATTTTTGTGAGTGTGGTAGTGCCCAAGTTGTAATCGAAATCAAACGCAACTTCGCGAAGGACATATTCTAACATATACTAGCATTAAGGGGAATAAAGTTATTATCAGACCAATGTTTCCAATCTTGTAAAGTCCTCTGGAAGTCTCATACAGTAGTAACGTCGTCTATACGACAGTAAATTCTTAAGTCATCTACATAGTACATCAGACAACGCTATGTCAAAAGAAAAAGTTTGGAATATCATTAACAAAGATTGACAATAATAAAGGCCTGAGATGGCTGCCTTGCGGTACATGTGACGAAACTTTGATGGCGTCAGATTTTACATTGTGTATACGAACGAAATGAGTTGAGTCAAAGAGATGGGATACAAATCCCACAAGTAAGCTAGGGTCCAATTGAACCCAGATTTTTAAGTAAGATACTATGGCTGACTCTATCGAATGCTTTGACAAGTCGGTGAATATGTTGGCCTGTTTTAAATTGTTTTAAAACAAGATTTGCGAATAAAGCTAAATTCGTAACAGTAGATCTGAAATTTGGAATATAATCAAATCATGGACCTGAGTACATGGCTTTCAGAATAATCGCATCGGAATTCCTGAGAAGCTTTAAACTACTCGCTGATAGATACAAAACACTGACGTCAGAACCAGTCTGTGAACGTCTTAGTAAATGTGAACCGACTTTGGAAATCCAAATCCCCAAAATTTAATATTTAATATGTATTAGCAATAAGTCACCTACCCAAATCACAAATACTTATTCATAATTACGTTTCTTGTTTCTTTGAATGATCGTTTCTTTGATGGATCACAGTCAAACTCTAAGATGTCATATCAGTAACACGAAGGGCGTGCTGACGGAATATAGCCTATTAGCAGCATATGTTTATGATATAGGAATCTCGGACAGCGAAGAATGCAGGAAATGTAGAGAGCAGGACTCAAGGGAAATTGTAGAGCATTGGATGGAGAGCGGATGTCACACGTTATTCAAAATACGCCTTAAATATCTGGGGGCACCACAGTTCTTGGTGTTTGGCCGAGCTCCTCCTCCAATTTGTGGCGTGCGTCTTGATCTTGTTCCACAAATGGAGGGACCTACAGTTTTAAGCCTACTTCATGGCAGAAATACACTCGGAGCTTAGCCATTGCCTGCCGAGTGGCGACTGCTATTAGAAAAATGTTTTTCTTTTTTTGGTGTTTCACCGAGATTCGAACCTATGTTTTCTCTGAACTCCGAATGGTAGTCACGCAACAACCCATTCGGCTATGGCGACCATAGTTTGATTGAGTGGGAAAAATCTCAGCAGTGGGTTGGAAAAATCTCCTTAAATTCGTAATAGAAACAGGCACCATGCGGGTGGACTATTTCAAAACTCATAACTAATGAAGTTCATCTGGTATCGCTATGGACCGATCCGGTCTATGACTGCAAAACAACCACTTCAACCTAACTTAGCCTAACATTTGAATGTTGCACTCGATTGTTTTCCTGTAGTTACGATTGCAAAATTGTATGCAGTTATGATTAGCATTAAAATTATAAGCATTATTCTTGTTGTGTTAGGATTGAATCAGTAATTAAAATAAAATAAATAAATAGTGGAGTATAAAAATATACATATTTTTGAAATTTAACCTTTTTTTATTTTTATTAAATTGAGTCATCTATTCCTCCCTTTTTGTTTGCTAATTGTTCACTAGAACTGAAAGGTAAGAATAAAAATAATAATGTTAAATGCCATTAACATAATGAATAGAGAATAAAGCCGATAATGCTGTGCACGAGGTAATCTCGAAAACTACTAACTGAAATTGGATGTGATTCTTTGTAATATAATTCGTAATTCTAGAAGTAAGATCATTACTACGCAAAACTAATATAAACCAAAAAGTTCCGAAAATAATAGGACTATGAATAAGTTCGTGCGGTTTTACAACAGATGGCGTAACTTGATTATTATTCCATCGATCCACATTTCCAAACATTCATTGGAGAGCTACTGTCGTAAGGCACAAACGTCAGTATAAGTTTTTTATTTGAAGCGTAAACAACAATATTTTTACCACACTTGAAAATGTCGAATTCGGGAATGATCCGAAAGGTAGGCCATTGGGTGCCGTATGAATTGAAGCCAAGAGACGTTGAACGCCGTTTTATGGCATGCGAACAACTGCTTCAACGGCACAAAAGAAAGGGTTTTTTGCATCGAATTGTGACTGGCGATGAAAAGTGGCTCCATTACGACAATCCAAAACGTCGGACAACGTATGGATACCCTGGCCATGCTTCAACATCGACGTCGGCGCAGAATATTCATGGCCTGAAGGTTATGCTGTGTATCTGGTGGGACCAGCTGGGTGTTGTGTATTATGAGCTACTGAAACCGAATGAAACGATTACGGGGGATGTCTACCGACGACAATTGATGCGTTTGAGCCGAGCACTGCGAGAAAAACGGCCGCAATACGCCGATAGACACGACAAAGTTATTTTGCAACATGACAATGCTCGGCCACATGTTGCACAAATGGTAAAAACTTACTTAGAAACGCTCAAATGGGATGTCCTACCCCACCCGCCGTATAGTCCAGACCTTGCGCCATCCGATTACTATCTCTTCCGATCGATGCAACATGGCCTGGCTGACCAGCACTTCCGTAATTACGATGAAGTCAAAAAATGGATCGATTCGTGGATTGCGGCAAAACCGACCGAATTTTTCACAAAGGGAATCCGTGGATTGCCAGAAAGATGGGAAAAAGTAGTAGTAAGCGATGGACAATACTTTGAATATTAAATTTGTAACCATTTTACGTCAATAAAGTTTCAAATTTCGAAAAAAAACCACACGAACTTATTCATAGTCCTATTAGTCAGGTGTAAAATTTTCTAAATTGAATTATTAAGTATTCAAAATCAAATGCGGTTCTGATGGTGAGAAAAAGAAATGCGAAAATTTTGTTTACAGGCATCCTTGGCACATTCTTCACTTCAAGTGTTGTTGAGTGTTTAAGTGAAAAGAAGCAAAATGGCTAATTAAATGCGCCGCACTATGTGCATACTTGCCTTAATCACTATCAATTCGTACCCCTACGATTTCTTTTCATATACAACCAGTTGCAAGATTATAAGTACATCACTATTTTTTATGAAAATTAAATTCATACTACAAACAAAAATCTTATCAGCTAAGTTTCAAACTTAGTACAAAATTCTTAAACATTTGCTGCAGTTTCATCCATGCTTAAAATTTTTTGCAAAATAAGCAATACACATAAAGTTGAATTCAAAATAATAGTTGCATGCTCAGAAGAAAGCAGAAACAGCTCTCCTTCAGCAATTAATGTCAGTTTAAAGAATACAGTTTAGTGTTTATAATTCATTTAACTATATTAGGATATGCACCGCCTTGCTTTCAGGTTTTTCTATCTGGTCCCGCCTTTGCTTTTACACAAAGTATAGTACTTGCTCGATGTTTTTGCATGGAAGAAAAAGTCTAACACCGTCAACAAAAATTGCGCAAAATCAGCGGTTCGTTGCAGACACTTGAAACTGTTACTTTGTTGTACTCAATTTTAATGGGCTATAAAACTGTATACCCGAAAAATTCTGAAGATGCTGGTTAAAATGTTAAAAATGTTGATGGAATTTTTAATAATTTTGCAGAATGCTTGAAACTGTGGTTTTTGTTGCTTATTTTTATATGAGTTTATGATTCTGTATTTTAGAAGAAATAACAGTGGCACGAATTAATAGTGATTAGTGCAAATATACACTTGAATTTTAAGATTGTATCAAATTGACACAAACAACGCTTGAAGATTTAAGTAATTCTTTGTATAAAAAAACTAGTTTATTTCTTTACTACACTGCTAAATATATTTCTTGTCAATGTTCGAATTTTTATGGCCTGATGGGTAAAAATTTTTCGCTCATACAACTATTTTCGCAGCTACTTTCACTGGCATGCAATAAACGAGTTAAGCATGACAACTTTTTCGCTGCACAGTTGTTAATGTTCTCAATAAAATTATTTATGACACTATTATTCTTCTATTTCATTTGGGTTTGAGCTGTTTCAAAGCTGTAAACCGAAGCGAAGTAGTTGACAATAATAAATGAAGTTGAAATTTAATAGGTTCGTCTCTCTATTCACCACCAATTCATTATATGCACATGCAGTGGGTGTCTCATTCCCAAGACAAACGAGCATGTAAAGCAATTGTAAAATTAATGATTATCGTTCCGTTAATATAAATCCACTCTAAATTTTCTACATGCAAGCAATGAGTGCCATCATTCAAATGTGTCGCGTTATCATGAATTTGAAATCACTCATACGCCACCGTGTTACACAAAACAAGCGCAGCATTCACATGTGGATATGCAAGCACATATCAACGCGTGTCTGCATATCTTTCGAGTGTCATGCACGTCCCATATCTGTACTACCAGCAGATCAAGAAATCAAAGTGTTTGCAAATCAGAATGAGACAGCGAGTCATCGCGTACAAAATCAACATGCATAAATTTACATGATATTGTATCAATGTCGCGTATACGCAATGTCAAGCCTGCCCTATGCCTTGCATATGTATGTATGTACATGGGGGAGCCTGTAAAGGCTTGTAAAAAACGTATGTAAATTAAATGAGGATATTTTTATGTTAACTTTTCATTTTTCAAGCGCCAAAGTAATTTAGTAAAAAACAATAAAAGTGTTATTTCCATTACTAACAATGAAACTGATTGTTTGAGTGCCTGCCAGCAGCATAGCTGCACGACAGCATGCCAGCATTTGTAATGCAAATATGTTATTAAACGGGAGTACGTAAAAATATGCGTATGTGTTCATGCAGCAAAACACATGTGCACATATTATATATATGTATGTATGTGTGTATGTATGAATGTATGTGAGCTTGTTAACGCTAGACAATCACAACCATTGATGGCGGTTAGCGCACAGAAGCTTTGAGACATTTTCCAAATTAGCTGCTTCTTCAGTTGTCACTATGGCTTTATTACGACCAAATCGCGACACAATGACAATTCATTTCCCCGATTTCCACATCACTCATCTATTTATTTATTTGTTTAGCTTTGTCTATTGTGCTTTCATTCGCCATCGCTTTATTGTTTCTCGAAATCCACATATCCTCATGCTTGCATATGCCAAGTGCAATCTCCCAGGTAAAGATACATAGATATATATATCCACTTATTCATTGGTTGCATTTGTTGTTGTTTTGTGGTTTTTATGTTTAATTGTGTGCATTTGACCAAAGTTTTCTAATTTCAAACAAGTAAGCAAATGAATGTCAGTGCAATCACAAAGCGATGGACGTGCGGACAGGTAGTCAAACAAATGGCCAGACAGCTGAATAAATGCGTAGAAGTAAAGACAAACAAATGAATGCAGAAAAATGTGTCGCGTTACAGCAGTCAAATTGTGGTACAGTAAATAAGGAAGAGGTAGGAAATGATTTTTAGAAGGAAAAGATGAAGAAGATGTTGAAATTGAGTAAAAGAAATGATATTTCTCGCAATTACTTTTGACTGCTTAAAAAATTTAAGGTAATTGTGATATTTTCCATTCCAGTCACTAAGCCAAACAAGTTTAAAATAATAATTAACAGGTACTTATATTAGCCTTTAATGAATAATCGACATAAATTAGAAATTAGTAAATGAAGGTTATTCAGCGAAGCCAGCTGCAACATTATTAACGGTCGCCATAGTCGAATGACTTGGTGGGTGATTACCATTCAGAAGTGCTCAGATTTGAATCTCCGGGCATGAAATATCAAATTATAGAGAACATTTTTTCTAATAGCTGTTGCCCCTTGGTAGGCAACGGCAAACCTCCGAATGTATTTTGGACATGAAAAAGCTTTTTTTTAGAAATGATAGTGCTCGCCAGTTACCGTAAGGGCTGTGCTCCTTTCAAAATAAGCACCGATGATACCGCCAGCATGTAAACCGCACGAAAAATGAAAAAAGGGCTCTATGAGCTTCGCAAACAAATTTATTTTTTTCAAAGAAAAATTCCACAGTATCCTTGATTTAGATGTTGCTCCCGCGAGATATCATTGTGGCTCTATGCTTGAATCTTTGTGCACTAAGTCATGCATTCTTAATTTAGGGAAATTTGCAAATCTATCCTGTAAAGCTTATATAATAGTAAATTAAATCTAAAAATATCTGGAGAAGATTTTGCTCTCTTTAATTTCTTTTTTCTCACTTAGGAGTTTATTTTCTATATTTGCATTTTACGAAAAAATAATCCAAAAATATTAAATTATATTTTTTGCGGTTGTGTATGGAAGTATACTTGTTCTTGTTTAACCGCATAGGAATATTAGGCCAAGTAAAAAACTCTGAGCATATTTTTGCTTTATTTCTATGTATGTGCATTTGTAATAACAACCCGTTCTTAATAACTGAATCAAATGCAATTAAATTCGTAAATTGGAAAAGAATCAATTTTGACTTGTGTGCCAAATTTCTGCAGAAAAAATTAAATTATTTCAATTTATTTTCGCTTATATAAATATTTTATAAGCAAACCTCTTTGTTTATTTTTGCCGTTTGTTTACAGTAATAATAGAAATGAACAAAATATGGCCAATTAAGGAACTATTTTTATATAAAATCCGAGATATAAATAACCAAGTCGGAAATTAATTTTATTTTATTGGCTTTCTATTTCGCCATGAAAGCATCAATCAAAAATTTCATGTCAAAAATGCAAAGATATTACGCGTCGCACCCTCTACCCAAGGAAATATCTTTTGCCCTCAAATTTACAAACAAAATAACTGGCTAGATAGCCAACACTATAATTTATTGATAGTTATATTTCAGAAGCCGCCAGAAAACGGTGGACTGAATTAAGTTCCTTAAGTTCCATAATCTTATGCCTAGAAATGAAGGACCTGCGTTTTGAAAATTAGTGTTACTCTTTATGATTGGATATCCAGTTAAGAGCACTGGCAGAGTTTGGATGGCTCGAGCAGCCACTAGAGATAATACATATTTAAAATTACATTTTAGTATGACCCATAAATAAGTCAGCAGTGTAGAAAAAGATAGAGAGCTGTTAACGAAAGTAAGAACGTCTAAGTTCCGACTGAAGGTAATGCTAAAAGTGTTTTCAATATGAATATGTTCCGGCTTGGCAGACAGCGGCTAGACAGTTCCATGTCGTCGTATTGGCGCTGCTGCGTGTATGTAATTCCCTAGAGGGACTAGATTCTACTAATGAATCGGCCTGCTGTTTGCTCGTTGTTACAGAGTTTTTAGCGAAAATTGAAATTTTTCGTAGTTCCTCAAGATGAAGTTGCAGTTACCACAAGGGCACTCATCATGGCGGCGTACTGGAAGTCAAGGAAAAAGTAACTGTGGTGTCAAATAAGTAAATTGTGAATGATTATCAAGGGTGCTTCTAATCGTGAACGCTCATTTCGTATTTATATATTACACAAGGTGGCACAAAATTAATTTGCTTTTGAATAACTTTTTTACTAAATAAAAATGTGATTTGAGTGACGACTTGTTTGTATACTGCAATTGTATAGTTCACAAGGGTCAAATAAGGTAGACGTACAATGCCAGTTGCAAAAATTAAAAAACTTCCGATATGGTGATTAATTTTGCGCCTCCTAGTATACACCATTTATCAAAGAAGTGTTTATTCAAGGGTTAATTATTACGTGTATTTTGTAAATAGGTGACCAGTGTATAAATTCATTACCTTTTTGCAATTTATTATATTTACTCGAAGGAAAAAATACATATAGTGAGCCAAATTATTTAAAAATTTCTAAATTCTCAGATTTCTTATTCATTCACAATTTTCTTATTTCAAATTAATTATTAATTTCCACATCTTCATCCATCATTTGTATATTTGTATTTAAGCAAAATGTGCTAGTGATTGCGACGAGAGTAAGATATCGATTGTTGATCTTACTTAAATGTGGCCTTCTAAATTCAATGGCGTTCTCCGTTTTGCCAGATTGGTTTCCGTTTTCGAGATAACGGTATTTGAAAAAGTTGTTTAAGTCGGATATTCAAAACTATTATCTCAAATAGGATCCGAATAATCAATTGTAGAGGAGTTGTATATTCTAGTCGGCTGGAGTAAATTATTTTCACTAGCAACTTTCTGTTTATGACAACAGTGATCGATATCTTGTAAAGTATCGATCAAACAACTTAAAGTTTACACTCGTTGTCAAGGTGACATTTCACACTAAAAAAACTAGTTTGCTGTTATTTATTTGTTTCATTTAGTTGTGAGTTACAGGGTGGTAACAATGGAAGCCAACATAGAAAAAATTCAGTATATTTTACATTGCTTCTTTGATGAATGCGAAAATACAAGCCAGGCCGTTGAAATTGTGAATGGTGTTTATGGTGTGGATAATATAACAGCAATTACGTGCAATTTTGGTTCTATCGATGCCGTTCAGACATTTTTGATGTTTAAGAAAATGTCGATAAAATCACAAAATAATCGAAGTTAACCGGAATTTTAGTAGTCGTAGCATCGCCTAGGAACTAAAGATCGACCATAAAACAGTTTTAAGCCATTCGCGCAAAAATTTTACGCAAAAATTTTACCCAAAAATAATGAATTCCTTTTTCCCCAAGCATAATTACAAAAACCAATATAACTTTGCAGACACCCTTTTTTGACATCCCTTGGTCTTAACTTCCCATATTTATTACTTCTGATTGGTGTCGGTTTGTTCGACAGTCGTCTTAGTTGAAAATGCTCGTAGTCTCATAGAAGTATTTTCTTTTCAAATAGCGCTTCAACGCGACAGCTAATGGCGAAACATAGAATAAATTTTTCCCCAAGAAAATGATTCAGAACTAAAAGGGAATAGGCGGCAATGCAATTCAAGGTTAATTCAATAATCCCTTAGATACATCGTACGACCAAGACTTGCCACTTACTTTTCACCTAATCTAAGTTTCTGAATTTAATTTCATTGAGCTTAGATTTAATTTCCACTTCTTATTACTTGCAAAATGTGTGTCACATCATTCCTCACACAAAATCTACTACCTTCATTTGCCTCTTAATTAAGGCATCGGCTAATTAAACCCGTAAAAAGCACAAGAATTTCTTCAAGCAAATCTGTGCCCAACGGAACATAAGAAAGCAAACTAAGCGCACACAAAAAACGGAGAAGAAGCTAGGCCATAGGTGTGCATCATCCATCATTTGTGTATTTGTATTTAATTTAGATTATTTTCTCAAACCTCTTACCAATAAAATGCAAATATTCTTAATTACTTTAGACGAATTTTCACTAAGAGCTTTTCTTCAACACTATACAACCAAGAGTAAGTTTATTTTCCCTCGATAGTTGGCATCTTATATTAATTTGTATTCCAGAGATATTCTTAATCACCACCCGTCCACTTCATCTTAATTTATGTTTACTTGTTATTGTCTTTACCAAACAGTTACCTCTGTGTTTATATACGCGCGTGTATGCGTGTGTATATTGCACTGTAATGTCAATTTAATTTGCTGCTACATAAATTATTTTCCAGGCTTTTTACCTTCAGCTGGGCGAGTCGTTTTTCAAATTTTCCACTTAAATCTTGGTGTATCGAAGGTAGAAGCAAAAGCCAAACAAAAAAGACAACACAATTGTCTACCTTGTTGCTAGCACTTTTCAGTCCACACAATTCTCTATCCATTTGCAGAATTACAAAATTAAAAAGTGAAATTTTAGCAATGAAAAATTATCCAGTACGAAAGGATTCTCATCCCTTTCATGACATACAATCCTTTATGATTCAAAAGTTTGCCTGTTCATTTCCTATTTCCTATTTCGTACCATTTCACTTTTAGTTTTTGCTTTGTACTTATACTTTTATTTCATCTTTTATTTTGTCTTTTAATGAACGTAGTTTTTATTTCTTCAGCACTCACTCACCAAATTATTAATTGCTTCTGCAATTAAGATATATTTTTGCTACTCCTGCGGCCTTTGCTTAATTGCACTGCAATAATTTGTCCTCCGTTCTGGCTGGGAAGTTTGTTTTGAGTTTTTTTGTTTGAAAATCAACGAATTTTCGTTAGAATACTATCCCTTTTGACTGGCTAACTGCGACTGTTGCAAGTTGCTGGTTGCGCGTGCGAAACGTTAGTGATATTGCCCCACGAATCGACTGCCGTTTTTATACGCCCGTTTAGCGAATTGTGCCTGTATCTCTACTTGCATCTATGTGTGTATGTGTTGGTGAATTCGGATATCGCCGATGCTCGTTCAGTGGGGTGGGTTGTTTGGGTGCTCTGCTGCTGGAATTTTTGTTCCATTCTCATAACTGTGTTCCATAGTTCTGGCGTTGCGGCGCCGACGTCATACCGTTGCCTTTTTTCGCAGCAGCTATTGTTATCGCACTGCCGACGCTATCTTATCACAGCTGACAAATACAAGTAACTGACTGCTTATTTGAAGCTGCCATTGCGGCATTTCGCTCGTTCAAATCTACTGCTGCAGTTAATTCTGTTGTTCCGCTGCCAAGTCATAATTCGGCTGTATTTGTTCTGGTATAAATGTAAATAAACACGTATATGTATGGGTGTTTAAATATGCACGTTTATGTGTGTATGTATGCAGTATGTGCGGTGAATTATTTGTTTGTCGCTCAAATGTTTGCTGGCGTGTTTGCTGTCAAACCGATGCCGGCTGCATAGCAGCGCTGTTGGCGAGGGCGTGTTGTGCATGCTCAACCACGTGCAATCTCGGATTGTGCGGCAATTCGTTATTTCTGTCGAACAGTTTGCTCTAATTTGCTTTGATCGTAATTTTGTCTTTGTACTTACGTATTTTCGTGCTCCTCTGCGACTGCCTAGGGTCGGTTACGCTGCAATTTAAGCTGCAGTCTCAGACGAAGTATTGACAAAATGAGAATATTCAAAAATGTTAGCGCTTTTTTAAATCTATTTTGTACCCAATATATATTTAAGTTATGTCACCACTATACTTCCCAACGTCGCACCCTGTGATCACATTGCACTACACGTGAGTTCATTGCTCCAATTAAAGTTCACACAAGAACTTTCGCTGACGCGACACACGCGCAAGCGATCAATTGCAATATCCAATGCTTGGGAATTGCAAGGCCAGCATATTGGCCAACACGCGCAACCCAACGATTGCGAAATACCAGCAAGTGGTGGGAACTGCAACGTTGGCGAATTAGCTTAGGTTAAGAAGCTAGTTGGTAAGAATTATAATTTGTAAAGTTTAGTTAGAGTCAGAACCGCAACTAGTGCGGAATAAAATTTATTTGTGAAAACCTAAAATCGCGTTTTTTATGTTATCGGTGAACAGTTGGTTCACCGCAACTTTAATTTTTTCAAAGCCCCTATCGGTCAGGGCTTAAGTGGCGCCCGAGCAGTCGGTGCGAAGTGGCTTAAAACAAAAAAAAAAAAAACAACAATAAACGATAACAAAATTTTTCTACATGTGCCAAAGCAACATAGCCAAAGTGACTTAAAAAAATAAACGATAATAGTAATAAAATTTTCCATGGCAAAGTCGAAAACGGAGTCAAAATCGAAGTCAACAACAAATCGGCATAGGCAGTTCCTGTAACATAAAGTGCTAATTGAACTAAATTTTACGTGGTTTGCCACAAACGAATTGAAACAAGAAATTTGAATAGAATTTTCGTTTTTTGGATAAAAATTAAGCTTTGTTGGAATGCCAGTTGGTGCTTGTAAAATCAGTCAAACATCCTTTGTGAAGTGCAATACTTAGCTGTGTGTGTGCGTGCTTTTGTGCATATCTGCCAATTCAACAGCAAATTTCGTGTAAAAGAAATCAAGTTCGGAAAAAACGGAAAAGTTAATTGCATTGATTTATTTTGCATACCAAACATCAAAAAAAAAAAAAAACACAACAAATTTTGACTGAACTCCATATTTGGAAACATTTGGTATCGCCGTTTTTTCAAGAAGCCCAATGAAATATTGGTTTGTGTAAGTTTACAAATCTATTCTATCTATATATATTTCTATTTTCAAAAAAAATGAACTCCGACGAGATTTCGAGGTCCCTCACAGAGATGAATGGCGCTCTGAATGCCATTCTTGGTAAGATAAAGAAGTTCGAGGAGCGTCTCAATAGGGTGGAAGCAACGAACAGAGATGACTCCTTGCAAGGCCTTACACAGGACCTGGAACGAATAGAGAGGGAAGTACTGGAGGTACGTAGACAGTCCACGGACACCAGGCCACAACCAGTCGAGCCACTAGTTACGCCTCGAACGGAAGATGAACTAACTCAAGTGGCCAAGCTTCCGGACTGTGTCAAGGAGCTGCAAGTATTCGATGGTTCACGGGAACACTATGGTTCCTGGGTGCACAGTGTAGAGTTAGTAATAAAAGACTACGAAATTGTGCGGCACAAGCCGATATATACCGCCATCCTAAGGCATATTAGGGGAAAAATTAGGGGGGCGGCCGATTCTGCGCTACTTGCGCACAACATCCACGATTCAGACTGGGCAAAAATTAAAGAAACCCTTTCGCTGCACTACGCAGACACTAGAGACTTACAAACGTTGGAACAGCAACTGACGTTAATGTCTCAAGGGCGGCAGAGGTTATCCGACTTCTATTCGCAAATCCAAAAACAGTTATCCCTAATGATAAACACGATAGAACCAGAAAAGTACGCACATAAGGAAACAATTGAAGCGCTGACAGAGGCGCACCGTCGAAGAGCACTAGATGTGTTCATAAGAGGTCTCAACGGGGATCTACCAGCCCTGCTCCTCGTTCAAAATGTCAAATCCTTACCAGAGGCATACTCTGCTTGCCTGAAGTTGCGGAATGCGGACCGCAGAAATACATTTCACCGTCCATCTCTAGCAAATAGAGGTGACGGGAATATTATTGATACTCCATCCTTCTCCCGTAACAGGCGGGATTACAATGGCCAAGGCTATTCTGGCCAGCAACATCCACGCCAGCCGAACAACAATCGAACGTGGCAAGACGGCAACCGGAAAGTACCAAGACCGTCTTACTCAAATTCAGGGCAAACAAGACCGCAAAATTGGCGGAGCACTCCGTCGGCGTTAGTAAAATCAAATTACGAGCCATCTTCCCAGTCGCGAAACACTAGATTTACCCCATATGACGGCGCAAATAGGGGTGCAGGTTCCACGGGACACATGAACCAAACAGCTAGTAAACAACAAAAGCTGTTCCATCTGATACCGGTAGATAAAGAAGTTATCCCGGATACAGAAAACAAAGAACAACTCACGGAGGATCAGGTAAATTTTACCATAGGAGCCTCATGTCTGGCGTACCATATTTAGAATATGTTACGCATGATCAGGGTATGTTAGAGTTTCTAGTCGACACGGGGGCAAACAAAAATTACATCAGTGAACGCGTAGCACGCAACACCGTGCCAGTGGAAAAGCCATTCAAAGTAACCTCTGCCGGTGGCGACATAAAAGTAGACAGAAAAGTATGTGGATATTTTTTTAAGTTTGTAGGCAAGGACACTCCCACCACATTTTTCGTCCTCCCAGGACTCAAATCGTTCGACGGGATCATAGGCGACGACACGTTGACTGAAGTCAAAGCGGTAATAGATAGAGAACTCAACGTCCTTATGCTGAAACCAAATGTAGTATTGCCCCTTAAGCGAAAAATAGCGCAACAAGTTAATAAAATAGAAACAAACATCCCGCTGGATCCAAATATCACTAACCTTACTAAAAATAAGCTCTACCAAATATTAAATAAATACGAAACCTTGTTTGGTCCGGTTGACCGCAGTATGGAAATCCAAACCAATGTCCAAGCCGAAATAAGAACTAATACCGGAAACCCTATCTACACAAAAAGTTACCCCTACCCTGTAAACATGCGCGAAGAAGTTGAGAAGCAAATCCAGAATTTACTTTCAGAAGGAATAATTCGTCCTTCAAAAAGCCCATACAATTCGCCCATATGGATTGTGCCGAAAAAATCTCAGTCTGATGGGGAAAAGAAATATCGAATGGTCATAGATTTCAAGCGGTTAAACGCAGTAACTGTCCCTGACACGTATCCTATACCTGACATTAATGGCACCATCGCGAGTCTTGGTAATGCTAAATATTTCACAACACTTGACCTCACTTCGGGATTTCACCAAATTCCAATGAAGGACAGCGACATCGCAAAAACGGCATTTTCCACAATGAATGGAAAATACGAATTTTTGCGGCTTCCTTTTGGTCTCAAAAATGCACCCTCTATCTTTCAACGAATGATAGACGACGTGCTCAAAGAATTCATAGGTCGTACATGTTTCGTATACATCGACGACATCATAATTTTCAGCAAAGACCAGGATACTCATTTAAGGGACATCGAGACCATTCTCCACAGGCTTTTGAACGCAGGTCTCAGAGTTAATCTAGAAAAAACGCAATTCCTTAAAACAAGCGTAGAGTTTCTAGGTTATATTGTGACCTCCGAGGGAATACTCCCAGACCCAAAAAAAGTAGATTCAATAAGAAAAATGCTTCCTCCTTCCAGCTTAAAGGAACTTAAAAGTTTCCTAGGTTTAACATCATATTATAGAAAATTCATCCGAGATTACGCTAAAATTGCAAAACCGCTAACCAACCTCACACGAGGAGAGCACGCACAGGTAAAGGCAACGCAATCCAAAAAAGTACCCATAAGCTTGAACACAGAAGCGCTAAAGGCATTCATTGATCTCAAGGAGATACTGACGACATCGGAAGTCCTAACCTTCCCCAACTTCGACAAACCCTTCAATCTAACAACTGACGCCTCCGACTTCGCTATTGGTGCCGTGTTGTCACAAGATTACGATGGTAAGGATAAACCAATAGCATTTATATCAAGAAGCCTAAGTACTACGGAAGAAGCATATGCGACCAACGAAAAGGAAATGCTCGCCATTGTTTGGGCATTGGACAATCTCCGGAACTACCTATATGGCGCTAAGAGGATACGAATATTCACCGACCATCAACCATTGACGTTTTCCCTCAGCAACCGGAACTACAATGCAAAACTAAAGCGATGGAAGTCTAGGATCGAGGAATATAATTATGAAATAATATACAAACCAGGTAAATCAAACGTCGTGGCAGACGCTCTTTCCCGCTTAAAAACTCAGGCGAATCCCCTTACATCGATAAGCGACGACGATTCAACAGGCAACACCGTCCACAGTGCGGAGCAAGATAATTCGGATCTGATACCGTTCGTGGAAGCGCCAATAAACGTATTCAAAAACCAACTTGTATTTGCAGGTAGGTTGGAGATATTCGAGGAACCCCATCCCGGTTACTCGCGACACTATCTAGGGTCAGAGGGAATTAGCGAAGCAGAGCTTATCGACGCCCTCAAGAAAAAACTAAGACCAAACGTAATCAATGGTATTAAGATTCCAGAAGCTCAATTAGGACTACTCCAGAAGGTATATTTAGAAAATTTTATGCAATATAAGATCCGAGTAGCTCAGACTATGGTAGAAGATTTGAGGGATCCGGATAGGATTTGCGATATAATATGGGCAGAACATAAAAGGGCTCACCGCAATGCCACAGAGAATAAGAAACAACTCCTGGAGAAATACTACTTTCCCAGAATGAACAGTATAATCAAAGGATATGTCTCGTCCTGCGAAACTTGTAAGGTCAGTAAATACGATAGGCATCCGAATGCACCAGAGCTGCAAAAAACACCAATCCCATCACGTCCTTGTGAGATAATCCATTTGGACATTTTCGAAATTCAAGGGGAGAAATTCCTCAGTGTTATCGACAAATTCTCAAAATTTGCGAAACTTTTCCATTTACGTAACAAGTCCACTTTGCACCTTAAGGACAAAATAATAAAACTCCTACACTATTTCACAACACCTGATATTCTCGTGACCGACAACGAGCGCGGTTTAATTAGTCCAATTATCCAGAACCTGTTAGACTCTTTAGGAATAAAATTGTATCGCACACCATCCCAAAGAAGCGAAGTGAATGGTCAGGTAGAAAGACTCCACTCTACCTTAATTGAAATAATTAGATGCCTGAAGATAGACAACCCAAAGTTAAGGACAAAAGAATTAGTTAACATAGCAGTGGATCGATACAATAATTCAATTCACTCGGTTATAAACCAAAAACCAAGTGAAATATTTTTTAATCGAGCAAAATCCTCTAACTATCAGGAGCTGTTAGAAAAAAGTAGAAAAACTAATAAATATTTGAAAGCCTTGCTGACAAAAAAGCAGCTAGACCAGATCAAACGTCACAATAAGAAAAGATCTCTTCCGGAGCGTTATGACGAAAATGATGTCATATACGTGAAGGACAAGCAGATTAAGGGAAAGCAAAAACCCGTGTATAAAAAAGAAATTGTTGTAAAGGACAATAAAGTATCAGTCACCACGCTAAGTGGCAAGAAAATACATAAAACTCACATAAAAAATGTGAAACGCAGGAATACATATCCTAGCACTTAAACAAAAAAAAAAAAAAAATAAAAAAAACAAAAAAAACATTAAAATAAAAAATATGAAATAAACTAAAATAAGAAAGAAAACTTGGTACTAAGGGGTAGTTAATCTAACAAGAGCGGGCTTGTAAGTGGGACAAATCGTGCCTTAACCGGATAACGCGATTCTCCATAGCTGGTTCGAGAAATGATAACACCTCTAGTCCAAAACAAAAGGAAATGGTCATTACTACAAGAGCGGGCTTGTTAGTGGGATAAATCGTGCCCTAGTAGGCTCGTAGTGCCATCGAATTTGACAAATGGCTACACTACTTCCAAACGGGATTCTGGCGATCTCTCCGTAGCTGGTTCGAGAACAGTATGGCCCTCTGTCCTATAAACAAAAATTAAAATGCCTCCCCCGCATAATCGGCTGGAGAAGAAAGAAAAAAAAAAAAAAATTTTTATAATGCCTCCCCCGCATAATCGGCTGGAGAAGAAAGAAAAAAAAAAAATTTTATAATGCCTCCCCCGCATAATCGGCTGGAGAAGAAAGAAAAAAAAAAAATTTTATAATGCCTCCCCCGCATAATCGGCTGGAGAAGAAAGAAAAAAAAAAAAAAAAAAAAACAAAATTTAAAATGCCTCCCCCGCATAATCGGCTGGAGAAGAAAGAAAAAAAAAAGAAACAAAATTTAAAATGCCTCCCCCGCATAATCGGCTGGAGAAGAAAGAAAAAAAAAAAAAAACAAAATTTAAAATGCCTCCCCCGCATAATCGGCTGGAGAAGAAAGAAAAAAAAAAAAATTTTTTTTTTTTTTTAAAATGCCTCCCCCGCATAATCGGCTGGAGAAGAAAAAAAAAAAAAAAAAAAAAAAAAAAAAAAAACACAAACCCAACATATTTCCCATTTTGTTTTTTTCCTAATTTTTTGTTCCTTTGCATTTCTATTTATGAATATTTTTGTATTAACAATATAAAGTAAATTTAAACAAATTTTTCTTTTTAATCTTCCTACTAATCATAATAAAAAAAATCGTTTTATCCAAAAGAAAAAAATATACAAAAAGTACATAACTTGTAAACCACTTGTAAACTTTAAACCACTAACACACTAACAAAATAATATCGCAGGAAAAGCTAAAATCCTAAACCAGGATAGTAACACTAGTTTAATGATATTCAATCTAATCCTGAGAATTCCGTTTACTAATAATACCTTCCTACTATCAACAACATTTTTCGCTTTTTACGAAATACCTTCTTAGAACCTAACAACTACTAACTTACTAACTACATTAAAATAGAATTAACATCTTGCGTTGCAGATTCCCACTGCTGGCAAATGCCATCAGCGGTCTGAACATTTTCAATTACAAGGCTCCGATCGTAACAATCCAAAATGGAAACGGGTGGATCATTGGCGGGTCATTCAAACTGGTACACGTCATCAATCTACAACAATATGCTACAACCTTGAGGCAAATGGAAAACTTAACAAACCGAATTGAGGACCAGATATTAACACAGCACTACATCAATCAAACGCTAGAACGACTTCATGAACTAATGGGCAACACAGGTAGAGCAAGAAATACTCGATCTATCGACTGGCTAGGCTCAGCGTGGAAATGGATAGCAGGATCACCTGACGCAACGGATTGGAACAATATCCTGCACAGTCAAAATCAAATAATTCAGAATAACAACCATCAGTACAGGGTTAATAAGAAACTATTCACGGCTACACAGGAGGTATTGAAAAAAATCGACGAGGTCGTGGATCGCACGAATAACGTGGTAAAGGAAACAGAAATCATGGAATTCAGACAAAACGCACTTCACAACATTTTTCTTCTTCGCGAGGATGTAAACGAAATGGTGCGGGGATGTCAGTTGGCAAAGAATGGAATTGTCAACACCAACCTACTGGATATGGACGAAATTAACCAAGTTCTATCAGAAATAGAAACGCTCCCATATCAGAATATAATAGAAGCAATCGAATATGGCCAACCGTCGGTACTGACTAACGGGACACTTCTCCTCTACGTCCTTTCAATGCCAAAAGTAACAACTAAAAAATATAATCTCCTGGTTACTCGCGCTGGAATCTATGGAGGTAAGCAACTAAATCTCCCTTTTGACAGGATGCTTGTCAACCAGGAAGAGACGTACGGCCTAACAAAGAATTGCCTGGTAATCAGCTCGTCCACGGTGTGTAAATCAGAATCCTTGATTAAACTGGAAGAAAGCAGTTGCCTACCGCGACTCCTAAAAGGTGGAGAAGCCAACTGCGAATTCATCAGACAGAATGGGTCACAAATAGAGCTGATAAACGAGAACACCGTGTTTATATCAAACTTCCAAGGAGTAATCAAAAATAGCAATGCCTCTATTACGGTAAATGGCACCTACGTAATCCAATTAAATAACGAAACAGTCACCATTGGTGACCAAGTATTTTCTAGTTATGAAACTATTACCGCACAGGCCCTTCCAGCAGTACTATCAAAAGTGAAGAGCCATACAATGAAGGTCAACCTAGAATACGTCCACGACCTGACCATGGAAAACATAAGGTATCTTGGGTACGTTAATGAAAAGGTAAATTTCTCTCTCGCTTCAGAAATCCTCTCGATATGTGCAATTGTTCTTATTGCCGCCATGCTGTGGAGATGCTACAACAGAAAGCTAGACCTTCCGCCAGTTGAAATCCCGACTCATTGGTCAGATAACACTAACAACAGCAAAATAATTAGAGGAAAGTCTGCTCCTGAAATCCATCGCCCGGACAATAGCCTACCAGCCACACCAGTCAGTATCAACATGTCGCCAGGAAACTGTAATTACTCTCTACAACATTTTAACCCCTCGCAATTTTCGTCTTTTGATCTGCGAGACGCAGATCTTTAAAGGGGGAGGAGTTATGTCACCACTATACTTCCCAACGTCGCACCCTGTGATCACATTGCACTACACGTGAGTTCATTGCTCCAATTAAAGTTCACACAAGAACTTTCGCTGACGCGACACACGCGCAAGCGATCAATTGCAATATCCAATGCTTGGGAATTGCAAGGCCAGCATATTGGCCAACACGCGCAACCCAACGATTGCGAAATACCAGCAAGTGGTGGGAACTGCAACGTTGGCGAATTAGCTTAGGTTAAGAAGCTAGTTGGTAAGAATTATAATTTGTAAAGTTTAGTTAGAGTCAGAACCGCAACTAGTGCGGAATAAAATTTATTTGTGAAAACCTAAAATCGCGTTTTTTATGTTATCGGTGAACAGTTGGTTCACCGCAACTTTAATTTTTTCAAAGCCCCTATCGGTCAGGGCTTAAGTTTTATGTATAAATAAATGCTCTTTATATAATCTTCTAGCTTAATCTTATCCATATTTGCGTTAAAGAAGAAAAGTTTTACTTTTTACCTTATTTTACATTTTCAATGCCTTAAAAAATAAATTTCCATTTAATTGAGAGCTGAAAAGGAAGAACTCGAATGTATGGCCACTGACTACTGTTTCCGCGCACTTTCTCAAAAAATTGTGTTTATGCTGTTACATCGACAACAACACAAATACATAAAATGGTATTTCAGTACTCAAAAATCTCCTGCTTTTCTTGCCACACCGCTAAAAAAATTACCCATGCGCCACGGACTGCTACGCTCTTGTCGGTCGGGTGAGAGGATATTAATAGCTGGGTTATATAATCCAGTGCAAAAATATATGCCACATATGGCATAAAGTTTTGATTATTAATTTATTAAATTTCTAATATCAATTGTTTTTCATATATTAAATAATGGATAAGTTCGTGCGGTTTTACAACAGATGGCGTAACTTGATTATTATTCCATCGATCCACATTTCCAAACATTCATTGGAGAGCTACTGTCGTAAGGCACAAACGTCAGTATAAGTTTTTTATTTGAAGCGTAAACAACAATATTTTTACCACACTTGAAAATGTCGAATTTCGTGCCAAATAATGTGTTTTTGCGGGGAATTCTTCTTCATTATTTTAATATGAAGAAAAAAGCAGCCGAAAGTCATCGTATCTTGGTGGAAGTTTATGGTGAGCATGCTCTAGCTGAGCGAACGTGCCAGAAGTGGTTTGCACGCTTTAAAAGTGGTGATTTTGGCCGCACCGCCAAAGTTCATGGATACCGAATTGGAGGAATTGCTCGATCAAGATCCGGCTCAAACGCAAGAAGAGGTTGCAAAAACTTTGGGAGTTGATCAATCAACCATTTCCAAACGTTTAAAAGCCATGGGAATGATCCGAAATTCAAATTTCGAAAAAAAACCGCACGAACTTATTCATAGACCTATTATATTATATAGTTCACTCTATAACAAAGGCTTTATTATTTCAAGTTTCAAACTTTGTACAGGATTTGTAAAAATTTGACGAATTGAAAATTTTCAGTCATGATCAAAAAATAAGGTACGCAGTTTTAAAGCCCATTAAATTTTAGTATTTTTTCAGTTTTTGAGAATTCTTTTCCTGACCGTGATTCATATTACAAATGGACAACAATATTTTCTTTTTTTTACATGTGGAGTAAATCTCAAACTTGCACATTTCCATCTTAAAATTTACGAAAGAAACTGGGCTATGACAATTGAGCGAAAAGCGCATAAAGGCACTGATGAAGTTAAATCCTAATGGAAATTGCGCTGAGTACAATGAATATATTATTTCAATTACACCAGAAGAAGTTGGTAAGAAAATTACCAAAACGAAGCCTAAAAAGTTCCCTGGATTTCATTTAATCACGTCTAAAGTTCTTCGTAATCTACCAAAAAATTGCATTGTCTATTGGACCAGTTTATTTAACAAGCACCACAGCTTGAGGTACGTACCTATATATTGGAAATTCGCTGAAATTAGTATGATACTGGAATTACCTGGTAAATCACCCAACGAAGTGTTCCCTTACAGGTTAATATCTCTGTTACCAGTAATGTCGCAGTTTTTATGAAAAAATATTTGTAAAACGTCTAGATAGAGATGATAGCTGGTGTGCCGCAAGGAAGTGCGCTTGGCCCCCTTCTTTATCTACTTTTTACTTACCACCTGCGAAACAGCAACAATTCTTTACGGCAATATTTGCTGATGACACTGCAATACTAACTGTCGGAAAGACAGAAATAGAGTCTACTACACACCTGCAACTAGCTATTAATAAAATATACGATTGGACAGACAAATGGCACATTAAACTGAATGAAACGAAGTCTGTACAAATCAACTTTACAAACAAAAATACCAACTACCTCCCAATCAGCTTTATCAGCACACAATAAGATACTGGTTTACAAACAAGTTCTCAAACCTATCTGGACCTATAGGATTCAGCTATGGGGACGCACCAGCTATAGTAACACATTGCAAATACAAAGATTTCAG
The DNA here is from genome assembly GCF_027943255.1 of Anastrepha obliqua. Classification (NCBI taxonomy): domain Eukaryota; kingdom Metazoa; phylum Arthropoda; class Insecta; order Diptera; family Tephritidae; genus Anastrepha; species Anastrepha obliqua. The sequence goes on from NC_072892.1 coordinate 115,278,587, forward strand.
ACTAAGGCACTCAAGCATGCTGTTTGTGCTCCATGGTAAATTAGGACGCAAGATCTAGAACGAGACCTCAATATTAATTCAGTTAAGGCAAGTATATATATGTTAGTAGTATATATGTGTCAGTCACTCATTGAAAATAACGCATACCCATTCACCAATTTCCGTAAAAAATATTCAACGCCCAATCAAATACACAGAGTCGTAAGCACCACAGAAAGCGCTATCGAAAAGAAGAAAGTGTGCCCAGCCATTTTTCTCGATATATCGCAAGCTTCCTACAAAGTATAGTACGAAGTATAGTACCCATGGGGTCAGCATATGACCACCATTGGAATCATCGAGGACCCGGTATGCCTGTCCTGCTTGGAGGAGGCGGATAGCACTGAGCATTTTCTCTGTGAGTGTCCTGCCTATGCTAGAGCGCGACTACGGGTATTGGGTTCCGATGTCATGGGAATGAGTAATATTCGTTCTCTAAAACTGGAGGATATTTACAGATTCGCCAAAGAATCTGGAAAATTCTCACAGGACTAACTATCTCTATCTCTGTCTCTATTCTTTCCTATCTCTTTCTCTGATACTTTTCTCCCTCCCTCCTTAACTATCTACCCCCTTTCCAGAGCTTTAAATACAATGGGCTTTTTAGCCTGAGTGTTTTAGGAGCCACCAAATCTCCTGGTGCTCCTTGGCTCGACCTCTTCAAATTCAAATTCATAGTACGAAGAGTTTCTCCAAAAGTTCAAGATCATGCTGCCAACACAATACTGAGAGGTTTTTTGCCATATCTTAATGATAGGTACTTTTACGTTCAACACGAAAATGCATACATATTCTCCGCAGGAAACATTTGGGGTCCTCTGCCCTACCATCTGCAAATCAGCAAGTAACTGCAACACTTGCGGATGACACTGCCATACTTGCAGTCGATAACACTATCGGAGACGTAATGAATAAGCTACAAGAAGCTGTTAACCTTATTGCTAGATGGGCAAAAAATGGAGAATAAAGCTAAATAAAAGCAAGTGAGCACATATTGTATTTTCACTAAAAAATGCTACATACTACTTACAATATTAAATAATATTTATGGGGTCCAAATGTTTGCGCATGACACTTGATGCCAAACTGCGCTGGAAAGTTCATGTCAAGCAAAAACGACGTCTAACGTCTGTAAAACAAAATCCTGCGAATCACAGTAAACGCTTCATATTATATAAGAAATATAAGTCTTCATCGTGATCTTTGCATACAAACTGTGATGGAAAATTATGTTAACGATGCATCATCCAGCTTGGTTGAAGTGTCAGTCTGGCAGCGCCGGTTTGATACCATTATGAGACCTCCAACAGGCAGATATCTACAGCCAGCTAGAGCTGTTGATATATTGGAAGAGATTGATTGGATTTAGATTGGCGCACTGCCCCAGGCTGCCGAAGAAAGGAGCGCCCAGTGACCTTAATCGACTAGCTGCCAAACCCGGACATTTACAGAGAAAGTACTCAACAGTCTACTTCTCAGCTTCAACAATATGGGTTAAATGGTAACCCTAGCTTTTCCGTGTGAGTGCCGATCGCCGAGTGCCCGGCAAACACAGCTACGAGGTTAGAAATTGAATGGTGAGGAGTACAAAGGACTTTCTGAATATTCGTATATTGTACTGGGGCCAAAGGGTTTTTGAAATAGCACATGAAGAAATGTAGCTATATATTTTTGGCGCTTTCCTGAGAAATAATTTGTGCAGTTCCCCTTTAATAACTGTCAGGGGAATGCCAATGATAGGTTAGGAGGTCGCTGAGGCCAATTCAGTCCCCTTCCTGCAAGCTCATCAGCAATAATTCCTCTGAATTCTTCTCGAAGACGGTCAAAACGCACAACGGTAGCAGACTTTATAAAAAGCGAATAGTGATTATATTGTAAAATGCTTCATAAATGCTTCCATCTTCCTCCTGCCATAAATTCTGTGACAAATTTTACAATGCATACGGCGAAAACAAATTCGCAGAAAAAAGTTCCTTTATTTTTGTTTCTATTCGTATGCATTGTGTACTCATAGATTATACTCAGTTTCGTTGCAAATTCCCCTTGCTAACAATGGAGACGGGAGGTAAGTAAAATCGCATTGCAGTGATTGCATTCCATAAGTGTGGTAAAAGTGCAAGTGAGATGTTTGTTTACCGCACGATCAATCGTCCTCACGTGGGTTGAACCAGTGCATCCATAAAAGCTGTCCCCTTAGAAAGTAGAAAATCATGTCCAGGAAACGAATATATCGACCAAATGTCAAGACTAATTAAAGATGATCTCCACATGAAAGCCCTTCGTCGCTCAACTGGTCATCTTTTGACAACGAGACAGTTGAGCACTGCTGTCTCCCGTGGGGAGCGTTGGATCTCCAGCAAGATTTCGTTCCAGCTTAAAAGGCAAAAACCACTCAGCAGAGGGAAAAAACAATATTCCTGTGTTCATAGCCGGAGAAGATTGGTCCTCTGGAAGTCCAAATATGATTCCACTGGGCTGCAGCTAGTGATCAGAATTGGAGAACATGGCCTGTCGAAGACCTTACAGAAATTTGGAGAGTCTCAAACAATCTTTGGTTCGAGCACCGACGTCCATATCCATGGAAACCGTGCGTGCTACAAAAGCTAAATGGCCTAATCGTTTGAAAGCTTGTGTAAAAGCAAATGCTAACCAATTCGAATGAAAATTTAAAATTTTATTTTTCAGTATTCACATGATTAAATAAAACTAACTTTATTACAAAAAGTATTATAATTTCATATCTATAACGTGTTTAATTTGTAACAGAACTTATGGCAGGACTAAGTACAGACAAAAAATTCCTTCCCAGAATTACACTGATATTTGCCATTGCTGCCGTAGGGTATCCGCTATAAGATAAGAGAAGATAAGGCGGGTTTCGAGTACGGCCCCTACTGAATGGTAGTCATACACCAGCCTATTCGGCTACGTCGGCCGTATACTCGTTTATACTTGTACATATAATCAGTCATACTAACCAGTCGAGCTTGGCTAACCTTGCTTAAATCACTGCGCTGTGCACTCTCATGCCAACGATTTACATCTAACCAATGCATCACCAGGGCATGCCCATGAACCAGAAAGGGTTTTTGCAAGATTGCAGCCATAATCCAATTCAGTGTTAGAAGTTGCGTGCGTAATAATTATGCGGCAGCAGTACATACCTATTGTGGGTATGTTCATCGCACTCGCACATGCATATGTATGTATGTATGTATGTAAATGGGTTATTTATACGAGATGAAAAATATATTTATGGAAAACTTCTGTTAATATTTTCATTATCATTGATATTGAGAAACCACCACCACCTCCTTCTGCTGTGCTCTCATTTGCTCTCTTGCCGGCTCTCCTACATTCTCGTATAGTTGCAGCTAAAAAGCAGTGGCAATTTGTAAACAACATTGATTCTCGAGCACGTGTGTTCGTTTCTCATTTCGTTTCGCAATAACAAAAGCGATGGCGCTGCGGTTGTGCGGCTGCTACCACCTTTTGCTGCCCGTCTCAGGTATCCTGTTCCGCAATTGCAACGCCTTGGATGCTGATACTGATTGCAGATGACCATTTTCTGCAGTTCACTAATTTTGATTTCAGACCAATGTTTCGTTCCGCATTTTGAGTTTACTGAAAATATCCTGATTGTGCATATAGGTATGTCGCATGTATTTGTGGTGAAGATTTGCAAGCTGCATTGATACATAAGTGCATATACGAATGCATGTATGTAATGCTTCCAGTTGGAGTTTAAACGATTCTATTTAGTCCATTTTGTGAAGTGCACCAAATATGTTTAGGATATAGTACAATAGAGGGGAAAATTTTGCGAATTAATATAAAATGTAACTGAGATATGTACAATATATATGTACATAAATATTATATATATATAATGGAGGTCAGTTCAGCTTCATGATGTCCCTGAACATCAGATGAATTACTTATGATAAATGTTTGTTTCAATACCAATTATAAAGAGTACAAGTGCGGGCTTTGTATTTTTTTTTTTTTTTCAAATATTTAATGTTGACCCTTACGTCGGACACACTTTTGAAAACTGGCCTCCATGCTCCGTGCCACTCGCTGGGGAACTGATGTTGAGATACCATTAACCTCACGCGCGATATTTACTTTTAGTGTAGAGATGGTCGCTGGCTTTGTTTCATAGACTTTGTGGTACCCGCATAAAAAAAATGAAAATGTCACCGACATGGCTTATCAATTCGATAGGGAAGAAACCAAGTATCTGGCCGTGTGCGGCATGGCGCCGTCTTGCTGAAACCATGTGTGACTGTGTGCACTGAAGGAAGGAAGTTCTCTCAGAAGATAATCGTTCAGCAAAAGTCGATTAGAGATACCATTAACAGAAATTGTTTGCCCTCGATGGTTATAAATATGAAAAAAAAAATATAAAATTATTTCACTGCTTGACAATGCACACCAAACCGTCATTTTGGTACTATGAAGTGGCTGTTGATATTTTAATGGTAGACTCTGTCCTTTAAATGAATAATAACGGAAATTTTGCTTATTTACACTTCCATTTAAATGGAAAAGGACTCCATCACTCAAAAAGATAGGGTCACTCTCGCAATTTTTATGTAAATCGTAATTGCTAGCCTTAAGCGCTTGCGCGATTTTAATCTTGAAGGGGTGAAATCTAACTATGAAATGAGACTTTATTTCAATTTCAAACGTTTATTAACAAAAAATGGTTACAAATTTAATCTTCAAAATAATAGCCATCACTAGCGACACATTTTTCCCATCTCTCAGGCAATTTGTGGTTGTCGCGCCAAAAAAATTGACCGTCTTTAGCCGTAAACGAATCATCGAGCCATTTTTTGGCTTCTTCGTGAGAATTGAAGCGCTGTTCGGGAAGTGCGTGGCCCATCGATGGAAACGGAAGGTGCCAAGTCTGGTGAGTAAGCCGCATGCTTCAGCGGTTCCCAATCGTACGTGTCCACCATTCCCGGGTCGCTCTTGTTCGATGTGGCGGTGCATTGTTATCAAGAAAAACTACTTTGTGACGCCGATCGTTGTCGGTGTATAGCTCTCTTCAAATCGGCCAATTGTCGTTGGTAGCGTGCACCGTCAACTGTTTCACCTGATTTTAATAGCTCGTACCAAATCATACTACGCTGATCCCAGAAAACACACAGCATTGCCTTGCGGCCGAAGCGATTTGCTTTGGCCTTTGTTTTTGGCTTGTGGCCGGGCGGACCATACGATCGTTTACGCTTGGGATTGGAGAAATGCACCCATTTTTCATCACCCGTAACGATTCGACGCAAAAAAGGCTTTTTTGGAACTGTGAGAGCAGCATTTCACAAGCGGTTTTTCGGTTCTCTTGCTGCTTTTCAGTCAGTTCATGCGGCACCCATCTTCCGACCTTTAAAATCATGCCTATGTCTTTCAAACGTTTGGAAATGGTTTTTGGGTCACTCGCAACTGCTTTGCCTTAATTTTTTGCGTTTGACCATCATCTTCATCCAACAATGCTTGCAATTCAGCGTCCTTAAACTTTTTCGATGGCCGGCCACGGTCCTCGTTCTCCATATTAAAATCACCACTTCGGAATTTTTCAAACCACCTGAAGGACTGTGCTCTACTTAGAGCATGCCCACCATAAGCTTCCATAAGCATTTGATGAGCTGGAGAAGCGTTTTTCTTCAATTGACAACAGAAAATCAACGATGTTCGCAAATCATAGTTTGAAGGCACGAAATTCGACATTTTTAAGAGCGACAAAAATGCATTGTTGTATGAAACGTAACAAACAATGAACTGAATATTGTCGACAGATGACAGACGAAAAAAACAAGACATTTGGGAAGGTTTCAAAATACTCCTAGCGACAGCTATGGACTAATAGCTGAAAGTCTTATTTCATTGGTATCTCTTATTCGATATTTCATGTACAATAGTTTTTGGAAGCCTCTGCCCCTGGAAGCGGCTGTCCTGCTCTTATCCGCGCGGACTGACGCGGATTTCTATGCAAACTTGTAGCGTCGGATTCAATATTTTGCCACGGCCATGGGCTGTTTGCCGCTGAACTTGTTCACCGGAAACTTCGCCCCCATAAACGAATCAAAATATCACTATGTGCATCACGTGAAGTCAAAATCTATGGCAAGCGAATCATTGACCCTGAAATACGCTTCGATTGCGAAAGCACGTTGTTCACCCGAATACGAGCGGTCCCCTCCCCGCTCTTACCCTCAGCGGTTGAATATTTAAAATTGCCGAAAAAGGTCAATAAATTTGCTAATTCGAAAAATATTTATAAGTAAGTTCGGCCAAGTCCGAGCGGTTCCGTGCACACTCAAGATGTACACCGAGTTTGATAAAGCATCTTTAGGGATAAAAAAAATTATTGATGTCACGGCCTCTTTCAAAATGTATAAATAATCACACTTTAGTTTTTGAGGTAATCTTAATAAAAAATCTTACAAAAGTTTAACTTTTTAGCTTTTTGGAAATTACCATGTAGGTGATCGAATTGTCTGCATCACAGATGGAGAAAGGAATTATTCTGAACATTGAAAAAGTCAATGAATTTAAGAATCTTGGAATTATGCTGAGTGCCCAGAAAGATACATCAATTGCCATACAACGCAGGATACAAGCTGCAAATAAATCTTACTTTGCGCATATCAAACTGATGAAGTCGAGACTGCTTTCCAGAAACCTGAAGCTTTGAATATATAAAAGCCACATACGGTTGCAAAGTCTAGGTAGTGAAATCAAACAAAGTCGATCAATTGATTTATTTGAAAGAAAATTCTCAAAAAGGAAATTAAAGGGATTTCCAATAACAGGTGTTATTTTGGAATGGATTGCGCTATCGAGAGATGCTTAACGATTTTTTATGGCCGGAATTGGATGGTATTGATCTGGGCAACGTTTATTTTCAACAAGACGGTGCTGCATGCCACATAAGCAACTATGTATCAATGGTTTACGGGAAAAGTTTCCGGAACGTGTTATCTCTCGAAGAGGTAATCACAATTGGCTACCGAGATCTTGTGATTTAACACCTTGATTCGTGAGGCTATCGAGGACATAGAGCAGCCACTTTGCAATTCGGTTATGGAAAATTTCATGAAAAGGATATTGTCCTGTAAGCGTGGTCGTGGTAGTCATTTGCCTGAAGATATTTTCCATTACTAACGGTATACTTTCCTCTTTATAATGAAATAAACATCCGATCATTTATATTAAAAAATAGTATTTTTCTTTGATATATTATTGGAAAACCCAGATTGGAGGTATTTTTTCCAATAGGGGTTTTGACAGATCACGCGTGACTACTATCAAATTAAGCACATAATTTTTTTCCGTATTCATTGCCATTTCATCATGGAAAGACTTACGCTTCAACAATTTTTGCAAATCGTCCAATTGTATCACGAAAATCGACGCTCTGTGAAAAGTCTTCATCGCACGCTCAGGTCAACTTGTGGTGTAATAACCGTCCTACCGAACGCACTATTGGATACGTCAATAAACAAAATTTCCATATTTGGACTGAAGAGCAACTCGAAGCCTTAAATCTATTGAAAACCGTTTGGTGTGGTCTATGGGCTGGAGGAATCATCGGCCCATATTTCTTCAAAAATAGTGAATGGCGAACGCTATCGCTCCATTATAAACGAATATTTGATGCCAAAAATTGAAGCCTGTGGTCTCCACAACATTTGGTTCCAACAAGACGACGCTACTTGCCATTCAGCCCGTGAAACAATGAAGTTATTGCGCCGTCGTTTCGGTGAGCAATTTATCTCTCGTCTCGGACCAGTAGATTGGCCATCAAGATCGTATGATATCACACATTTGGACTTTTATTTGAAAGGTATAAATGCTTTGTGAATGAACCAGCTTCGATTGAGGTATAGGAAGTCAACATTACTAAAGTTATTCACGAGATACCGACCGAAGTCCTTCAGCGAGTCATTCAAAATAGGGGTTTGCGGTTGGCCGAATTACGGCGTAGTTGCAGCCAACATTTGAAGGGTATTATCTCCACACAAAAATAATAAAACTTTAGCAATCAATTTGAATTTGCATTGTTTTATTTCAATTTAAAATCCGATACCTCTAAATTTATCTTTTTTTCGGGACAGACACTCGGATTCCCTTTTTAATTTTCTTTAAATCTACTCGACCTTCTAAGAAATCTGAGTAGATCTTGTGGTGCCAAAAAGCCACATCAGTGCCAAAGACCTGAAACCTGATTCGAGCGAAGGCGGGGCAGACGCACAGAAAGTGGTCCGCCGTCTCATCCTCCTCTCCACATGCTGCTCAGAGTGCACTGTCTGAGATGCCCACCTTTTCCATGCGCTTTGGCCATAGAAAGTGGCCCGTCATCAGTCCAACCAACATCAGTCAACAGCCCCCTCTGTTTAGTGACAGGAGGAACTGCGACAGTCAGTCGGATATGACAGGTAACATCATTTTTGTCCATCTGCAGCCTCTCTCAGCCCGACAAGCTCGCTTGTGAGTTAGAGTAACCCGTTTGCTAACTGTGGCCTAATGGCTGCAGAAGAGAGGGGCAGAACGGGCTCCGGGCCAGAAATTGGCTCCAGAGCCCAACTCTAAATTTATCACCCCTTATAAAGTCCCTTTGCGACTTGAAGATGATACCTACTGCATTCGGTACAATTACACACTTATCAGAAGTGCAAATGTTATTAAATACATTAAAGCGCAAAGAATTGGATGGTACGGTCACATTTTGCGAATGAGCAGCAATAGAACTGTGAAACGGATCTTCGAAACAAATCTACTAGGTGACAAAAGGAGAGGTCGTGCTATAAGAGTATGGAGAGGTGACATAGAAGAAGATATATGAACTATGGGCATAAGTGATGTCAAAAGAAAAGCTGAAGACCGAGTGACGTGCAAGCGAATTGTAACGAAAGCAATGGTTCACCCCGAACTGTGCTGCTATGATGATGATGACGATTCTGAACATTTTTGATATAGAAGTAGATTTGATATCTCAGCGTTAGTACTACCAGGAGCTTGATGTTTCGGTATACTAATTCCAGCCTTGTGAGCTCAAAACCACCGACCTCGAAGCAGATGTACAATCACATAGAAATATACCTACATATGCATGAATATGTATATAAATATATATGTGTATTTCAATATCTGACTGTAGAACTTAATTCCACATCGCAATATTTTCACAGCATTCACCATTTCAAGTGCAGATCCTACACCTGAATTTCGTATGTGTGGGTATATTTGATTTTGTATTTCCTTGCGTGCGCTTGCAGATGGCACTTCAAAAAACGGGATACCTAAAATGGCATTGACACACTTTCCACACAAAACACCATTGTAAAAGTGTTAGTATCGTGCCATTGTGTGAATAAAAAATAATGTTTAGTTGCCGGTTCGTACTCGTTTATGGGACTCGTGTACGAACACTCTCGCTAAGATTTGTCTACTGAAATATAGTTTTTGTTGTTGCTGGCACTGCTCAAGGCTTACACATACTTTTGCACCTGAAATTTGTGCAAAAGTGGAAGTAGCAAATATAGTAGCAAAAAACACGAAACACGCTTGATTGGAGTTATCTGCGGCAATAACGTGCAACATGCGATTTTCGTCGGCAGATTAGGTAGCTTAGATTGGCTTAACTGTTTCTGCTAAATATCTGTAGTGTTAATTGTAATGTATTAACATTCTTTGAAACTATGTATTTCGAGCTTTACTGCATGATCCCAGTTATCGTATATCTATGCACCGGTAGCGTCTAAATAAAGGGTACACCATATACTAATAAATTTTGATTATTCATTTATTAATATAATTTTGTAATTTCAATTACAATGCAATACAATTACAACTGCAATAACGACCATACAAGGCAAAGATTCGAGCTTTGTATACAATTTGTAAAAATTCCTCAAATTTTCATTAAAATTTCAAACTTTTTACTCTGAATTCTTAGAAAAATTTCGTGTATGCAGTTTTATAGGTCATTGAATTCTGGTTTAAGTTTCAAGTGGTTTATAAACTGCGTGGATTTTTGACCCTTTTTTTCTGCTGATGGTGTTGCGTTCTTTCGCACCCGAAAAAAATGCTCGGATATCGGAGTTATTTTTGATCTCCTTGAAAATTGCACTTTACTAAAATAATAAACTACACACCCATAATTTTTCTAAAAATTCTGAGTAAAAAGTTTGAAATTTTGATGAAAATTTGAGGAATTTTTACAAATTGTATACAAAGCTCGAAGCTCCGTATACTAAATGAGATGTGATTTACCGAAGAAAACAGCCGACCGCCCATTATAAAAGTTTACCGAGAAAATCGTCATATTCACTTAATTTTACTACTTTTTATTTAGGTTATACGACAAGATGTCCAAAAATTTACAATTTTCGCGGTATTTGATTTCAAAGATTATTAAAAAAATATTTTTTTTGCATCCACTTTTTCTTATTTCATTCATGAATTCCATGAATAATGTACGGGTTATCTGTTTCAAATTCTCTCCGCCGGAGAGTACAAAATGTGTTTCATCCGTTATTGAAATTTCATCTCAAAAATCAACCCTGCGACGATATTTCTATTCTACAAGCGATGCGGCTTATCCATTTACATCGGTCTGTGATCAAATTGCACTTTGAACGAGAAGAGACAAAGATCATACTTCATAATCCTCCTTAGAGTAGTTAACTCTATTTTACTGTTGTAATGGTAACGTATCTCGAGCCACGACACTCAATAAATTAATAAAAGATTATTACATTTTTTTTTAAGAAATTTAGTATAAAATTAATTATATAGGGTTTTTCAGTAAGAGCGCTTCAAACTTTTTTTAAACTTTTTTGAATAAAACACAAACGGTTTGACTTTTTTAACTAATTTTTTTTTATTATCGATTTTTAAGTATGAAATTCGATTTCTTTTGCATGACCACCGCGTGCACGTTTTACGAAGTCCAATCGTTGAACCCAATTTTCGACCACTCTTTTGCATAAATCGGCCGAAACTCCAGCAATTTCGCGTTCAATATTGGCTCTGAGCTCACAAATCGTCGCCGGCTTGTTACTGTAGACCAATGACTTCACATAACCCCAAAACGGGACGGCTTGTTAAATAGACCGTAAAATGGCCGTAATGCTCTTAAAGTAGCAGCAACGGAACGATTATTTTCATAAAAAATTTGCACGATTTGCAATCGTTGCTCAAGTGTGTAGCGTTCCATGATGAAATGTATACTAATGAAGTTTACAAATGACAAGCGAAAAATAAAAAATATTGCGTCGTTCGCCCTACCTATCGGAAAAAAGTTGAAGCGCACCTATTTAACAACCCTATAAAAGATAAGAAACTTATATTTGGTTTTTGTTTAATTAATTTTCCCACTCTTGGTGGTCGTAGAAAAATAATGGAAAAAATCGTAGAAAAATAATGGGAAACTACTTACAGGAGTCTTTTGTAGCCCATTTTTTCTAACGGCATTTAACCATAACTCGGCGGCCGCCGTAGCCGAATGGGTTGGTGCGTGATCACCATTCGGAATTCACTGAGAGGTCGTTGGTTCGAATTTCGGTGAAAGCAAAATTAGTAAAAAACATTTTTCTAATAGCGGTCGCCCCTCGGCAGGCAATGGCAAACCTCCGAGTGAATTTCTGCCATGAAAAAGCTCCTCATAAAAATATCTGCCGTTCGGAGTCGGCTTGAAACTGTAGGTCCCTCCATTTGTGGAACAACATCAAGACGCACACCACAAATAGGAGGAGGAGCTCGGCCAAACACCTAACAGAAGTGTACGCGCCAATTATTTATTTTTTTTATTTAACCATAATGTTCCCTGACGAGCATTAAGATGCGTAGACCTCTTTTAGTAAACTTTTCGGATTTTTTTTTTAATTTTCAAGTTAATGTAATAAGTAATTTGCCGTTAACAAAATTCAAACTCAAATCATATAATTTTGACAACCAAATCTTGAGGTTTTTTTCTCTTTAATCTTCTTGTAACAAATCGCTCATCACTTAGCACGGAAGCTTCTGCATTAATGTGTGTTATTATCATTTCTGTATGTTTCATGGCAAAGAGATTGATTGAATCTGATACAGTTTTTAAAGCTAAATTCTTGTGCAGATCTTCATTACATACATACCGGGGCTTTAGTAATTCCTCTGATTGATTTGTTTTGGAAACGCTGTATGTTCGTCTTTGCGGTTCAATGCAATTGGAGGTCCACACCGGTTTTATCATTTGGTTGTAAATGAGGTGCTTGTTTCAAGTTGAATTTCTGCCAAAATTTAGGGTATTTTCAAGATTTTTTTACAATTGAAAAACAACATTTACATTTTTTAGATTTTTTATTTAACTTATTTTACATATAATACAATAATGAAAAAAAAGTGATTATTTTAATAATTTTAAAAATTGCGATGAAAAAATTGTACCCTTCCGAAAAACTGGACCTGGACGGTGTTGTCCATTTTGCCTCTTCTATTTATCTGCAACAAAAAAACCAAAAAAAAAAAAATAATCGGTATGACTAGCTACAGGTATGTCTCGTACTAGAATAATAGAAAAAAAATTTAACAAATTGGTTTTGCCATTGGTTTTGAATTTGACATTCTAAAAATCGGATTTTTTTAGTTTTTTAATAAAAAAAATACGAAATAATTGAAATAATAATATGATTCGATAAAAAAATAAATAATTGGCGCGTACACTTCTGTTAGTTGTTTGGCCGAGCTCCTCCTCCTATTTGTGGTGTGCGTCTTGGTGTTGTTCCACAAATGGAGGGACCTACAGTTTCAAGCCGACTCCGAACGGCAGATATTTTTATGAGGAGCTTTTTCATGGCAGAAATACACTCGGAGGTTTGCCGTTGCCTGCCGAGGGGCGACCGCTATTAGAAAAATGTTTTTATTAATTTTGCTTTCACCGAGATTCGAACCAACGACCTCTCAGTGAATTCCGAATGGTGATCACGCACCAACCCATTCGGCTAAGGCGGCCAACACTAGGCCGAAAAAAGTAGTTTTGAGATAATTGAGTTTAAAGTTTTGTGAGTGGCCGCGTGACGAATAAGACTCTACCTGCTAAAACGGCTGTAGAATCGAAAATACTGCGAATATCCTTCCAAAAATTTGACAGTATATTCTTAGAAGCCTATACTTTCGAAATATCATTAAAAAATTTATTTTTTGAAATTTTTAGGCCACCGGGACCCCTTAATCATTGCAGTTTTAGAATTTTTAAATTGAGTTCAATTGCTTTGAGGTTGTCATTCTTTGATACTTGGCATTATTAGCATGTGGCATTATCGCTGACAGAATATACAGGTTTTCATAAGATTTTCTTGTTAGTGAAAACTAATATATATATATATAAATAATTGGCACGTACACCCTTTTTGGGTATTTGGCCGAGCTCCTCACCTCCTCACATTTGTGGTGGACTCCGAACGGCAGATATTTTATGAGGAGCTTTTCATGAGAGAAATACACTCGGAGGTTTGCCATTGCCTGCCGAGGGGCGACCGCTAGCAGAAAAATGTTTTTCTTAATTTTGGTGGTTTCGCCGTGATTCGAACCCACGTTCTCTCTGTGAATTCCGAATGGTAGTCGCGCACCAACCCATTCGGATACGGCGGCCGCCTGATTTGGTTTCATTCAATTTTATAGTTCAATTTTCAGTAATAACTTCGTCAATGGATTTCTGCAATTTCATGATGGGTTCGCTTTCGGTTAATCCAACAGCTAAGAGGCAAGTATCGTCAGCAAATGTAGCTACTTTCTACGTTTTTGGTGCTGGCAGGTCTGAGGTATAGAGTATAGTACCGTTCCTATTATACAGCCTATACCCCGTTTTTGCTTTACCCTTAAGTACCTATTTGATATGTACGATTTCAGAATGTCACTGAACTGGAATGAAAGTAGGTTTATTAGTCTATAAAACCGTCGTTCGTGCTAAACTTTATCGATTCTTATGCATCGGAATAGCTTCTTACCATTAAGAAAACGATGATATTCTCTCTCAGTAAATGATTGACGATGCTATGATGAGTTTTTTTTTTGGGGGGCTGAACATTTTTAGATATCGTCGCTTAACCATCGACCACTGCCTTTGTTATTTCGGCGCTAAAACCAAAAAGACGCGGACGTTATATAGACTAAGCTCTTTGTTCTTATTGTAACAGTATAAACATTGCCCATATACAGGGTGCGCCGTCTTTTAGGTCGGTATGAAAACATTGAATAACTTTGAGAAAAAAAAAACTGATTTGCATAAGTGAGGTATTTTTATTTGGTTTGGTTATTTACAAGTGGCCACCTTTATATCTTTTTTCTGCGTTTGTCATCACCTTGTCAAGCATTTCGGGTTTTATAGCGTCGATTTCGGTTGTTTCGGTGTAAAGCGATCCATAGTTGAAATTGTACTGAATTGACGTATCGAAAACATGTATGCTGAAGTCGATCGGTTTGTAAACTACCAAATTATTCAGCGTTTACATACCGACATAATAGATGGCGCACCCTGTATGTACGGGGAATGCTGCTGGAGTGACAGTGCTCGGCCGGGTCGTTCCGTTTGAACGGTCGGAGCTCCTCGTATGGGTTGGTAGACGCGGGATTATTATTAGGTTCATTATTAAAAAAAAGGATTTTAGGATTTAGGATTCGTTACATAATGGCATAACACTATTGATATAAAGGTTTTCCATCTCCTTAAATTTCAATACATATAGTTTTCACCATGTATAGCAATTGGATGAATGAAATGATCTCAGATTTAATATTAGAGGAGAACCGAAATTCGGCTTCAGCTTCGACCATGCTCGGCCAAAAAAATTCAATTCGGTCTCGGTTCCGTTTCAGCCAAATTGGCCGAAGTTCGGTTTGGCTTTAAAAATGGATATTGGGTAATCCTCTACTAATATTTTGAATATTTATGTGTGATACCGCCAATCAATTCGAATTTGGTTAGGGTTTTGGAATAAAATGTCTCATTTTTTCGCAACAAACGCACAACATGGTTACATACTTAATATTGCTAGAATTGTACAAGGTGTAATCACCCTAATGGAAGATTTATAATTTTTCTGGACTTTTGTTTGTGTTTTTATGTAATAAAAATGGTTTTATGGCATTTCAAAACATTCCGCATGACGATCAAAACACCTTTGCATTCGTTTGAATCAATTGTTGAATCAATTGTCGTCCAGTCGCAGTAAACAGCAATGCTATGGCGCACATATTAAATAAAAAATATGCGATTATTCTAAAATATGTCAAACTTTGCGATAGAAATGTCAGATGGCGTCTGACAGCACTAGAAGTGCTCAAGGCCAAAAATAAAAGAAACAACCCTCGTAATATTTCTTTCCATTCCACACCCCTATGAAGTCTAGCATAATACAGCGAATAATATGAGCAATACGAGCGATCACTTGTAAACTCAAACTGATTTTCGTTCTCACAAAATAATTTAGAGAACAATTCAATTAAATCTCATTAGAATTTTCCCCGTTATTGTATCGTAGGCGGTCCTTCAGCTCGCAACTTAGAATAACTACGTGGAACTAACTCTTTCAAGTGCCAAATTGACTATACTAAGCTCCCGCTGCTTTTGTTAGCATTTGAGTTTTTTGTTCTTGTTGTGGCTGTCTTTGATTGTTGCATGCCAAGTTGCAAGTAGCAATGCAACGCTGGACTATCAACACACACACATATTATATATACAAGCGTTTTGTTGCACGTTGCAAGGAAAATGGTAATAACAATAACCAGTGCTTACCTTGTGCCACAGTGATAATTGTGGCATGCAATGTCTAACAAAAAGCAAAAATGCGAAAAAATCTTGACAACTTTATTAAACTTGGCAGCAACGAAGTAGACTGGCGCACAGCAGAAATTTAGAAATTGTAAGATGTTTTAGAATTTTACTTGTCTTAGGTTATTCCATGCAAAAGGCGCATGAAATAGGCAGTGCGCTATTCCTCGTGAAGCTTTGTCTCCTATGGGCTGACGCTCCGCATTTTTATGCCTTCTTTTTCATTATTTCTTCTCTGGCATTTTATACAGTCCTGATGCTACCTTCAGTTGGCAGGTGGGCGTAATGCAGTGCTGTCGTCTTCGTGTATGTCTGACTTGCCATTCATTCAACGGCGTTCGAGCGTCCTTTTGTCGGTTCATTTTTTGCGCTTCGTCTATTGTAAATTAGAAATTCTACTCCTGTTGTTTCAGTTGTTACCGCATTCTTTTTTATCATTTCATTGCATTTCATTTTAAATTTGTGGTTTCTTGCTTTACTTTTTACGCTCATTTGTCTGACAATTTCATGCCTCCCACCATATGGGCGTTACGACCCGATGAACGTACTTCCGTTACTCCTTTGTTTTCAAGTGCTACGTTGGAAAAGCGCGTCTACTGCGCTTAGTATTTCGCTACAGTCGCATTGCTCACGTACTATAAATACAATTTCGTTACAGGATATGCGCTTTAGCTGAATTTCGCTGGGATTTCCATGGTTTTCATTTCACTCATCCTTCAAAGGATTAAATCATCTGCTATGGTAAACGCTGTCTTCAACTGCTTCTGCTGCATGCTGCTTGTATGCGTACGCGCATATGTATGTATGCATTTGGAAGTGGTTAATGTTGTGTGTGCCAGATTTTCCACTTGTGTCAACTTGCTTTCGCTTTCTGCTGACTGCATCCCACGACTGTGTTTACATTTGCGGGCAAATAAATGGGTGTGCGTGTAGATGCACCTGTGTTATCATATGCTTGTGGTTGTGTGTACTTTTTCACCATGTCCCTTGCGCGCTACTAATTTATTACTATTCCTTGAGTAAAATCCTTCGCATCATCTGAATACATATGCTTCCTTCACTCCCCTTAAACCGCTATCAAGCGTGCAATCTGCAGGAAAAGGCCAAACTATTCAGCAAACATTCTGGTAGAAGTGATACTAGAAGTGGTTGGAAAGCGACTAGAATTGTACCAGTCGTAAAATGATGAAGAGAATTCATGAATGTTATTCTCATTGTTTTTTATTTTTAAATAGCAAAAATTAATAATTAGTCCTCAAGTAGTTTTCATTTAGTTTCAGCATCAATATGACTTTGAAATATATAACTTTTGAAAGCAAAATCATATTCAGGCGACCAAAAAGTTTGTACACATAGATAAGAAAGTTTTTATATCCGCGCACTTGTGCCCAAGGGTTTATAATATTGTACACACAAAAGTTGTATGTAAAAGCATAAAGGAATCGAAATGAGTCGATTTAGCTACATCTGCCCGTCCGTCCGTTATTCCTCAAAAGTAATATTGTCACCTTCAAAGTACTCCCCATCAATTGCCAGCTATCGAAAGATTTCTGGAACTCTATTTTCGATTTTTCCAATACTTCCTTCGGGCAGTTAAAACTCGTTCCCCGTAGTGTTTTTTTGATACGATTAAAAAAATAAAAACGGCTTCGAGCCATATCAGGAAAATTTAAGGTATAATTCGATTATCGAATTAGTAACGGGTGATTTTTTGCCAAAATCCACAGACCAACGCATGGCTTCATGAAAGAGGAAGTCAGACAAACTTAAGCTCAAAGACCGTTGCTAGGGAACAGAAATATAAATATCAGTTGTCCGAAGTTTCAACAAAGTTAAAAAATTTAGACAAAGAAGTGTCTGATAAGGAAAGGGGGTTTAAGCAAAGTCAGAGTTTCCATAGAAATCTTACCTCTCAGGTTAGTAGTGTAGTTAAAAATAGTTAAAAAATTGTAATCGCCGTAGCTTATTTACATAAATGATTGCGCTTACAGCCTTTTTGGGTGTTTGACCGAGCTCCTCCTCCTTTTGTGGCGTGCACTTGTTGTTGTTCCACAAATGGAGGTACCTACAGCTTTAAACCAACTCCGAGCGACAGATTTTTTATGAGGAGCTTTTAGATGGCAGAAGTACACTTGGAGGTTTGCCATTGCCTGTCGAGGGGCACACTTAAACAAAGAATCAAATTAGTCAATTGTGATATTATATAATAAAGAGGAAAAACAGAGGGAGAGAACAGAACAGGTGGAAAAAGAAAGAAGAGGCTTTGGAGTACAGGAGGATGACGATTGATTTAACGGCGACTAATGATATGATAGCTATAAGGAAATAGAGTAATTAATTAAAAAACAAAATGTTGTGAATAACAGAATCTTAATTTCGTGACATTTGTAATTTTAAAAATATAACTATATCAAGTCGAACAACAAATTGAATATTAGAATTCTTTTTTAATTTAAATTCGTAATATTATAAATATTTCTTAAGCATTGAATTATCTGTTTTGATTTCCTTTACTCATTCAAAAATCGATGATTTTCGCTTCCGTCCATACTTTACTCATTTTATTAAATTTGTATTTATTTAAAAAATTAGACTGTATCTGTGTTAATTATAAGCTAGTGTTAAGTAGTGTCATTTTGATGCATAGGCTGACTATTGACACAATACCAATCTAAAAGTACCAGTTGCCTGCGAACTACTTCAGCTGCAAAGCAAACCGATAGTAAGGCAATTTCTAATTATTTTGCAGCTGTGATGGCAAGGAAAGTGATAGTCAGATAGTTACAAACTAGTAAATTTGACTGCAGGGTAGCTATTCAAATACACAAGGTGGCGCGAAATTAATCATGCATTATTAATTTTTTTTTAATAACCTTTTTACTAAATAAAAAAATACAGCAGGGCAACTACCTAAACAAACAAGGTGGCGAAAAGTTAAGCATCCATTTTTTTGATAAATGAAAAATTACTGCAGGGTAACTCTAGATATTGAAAATGAGGCAAAGCTAATCATCCATTTGTTTTTGTTTTTTGAATAAATTTTTTACTAAATAAATAAATTCTTTGAATGATGAAAATCATCTTTATTTTAGCTTTTACACGCTCCATTGCTTATATGTTTGTATACCACAGCTGTTTACATAATCAACCGTTGGGGCGATTAATTTTGCGCCACCTTGTATATGTATACTTAAATGGGTTTGAAACTTCGGATTGGTCTTTTTCTCGCGACTTCAAACCTTACGTTCATTTTAACTCAAAAGTTTGTCGGCAAAAGTTTGTCACTATGTCTTTCCGTTTCTCCGTTTGCAGTAATTGCACGTCATATATTGGTTTCACCATAGGATTGCCGTGAAGAGTTACAAGTTTGTTAGGTGGTCTGTTTTCGAATTGCAAGCATTTGTTGGCATTGTATTTTTGTGCAGCCAGCTTAGCCCAGTCAGTCCGCGAACAAGTAAGAAATTCGTTATTTGTTAAACTTACACGAATGGTGGCACCAATACATACCTGTACATGCATGGAACTCCAACATACTCGTATATGCGCATACTTTTTAAGTTTTCGTCCAAATAAAAGAAAAATTGTTTAAATTATGCTTCTTTTACGCATATTAGTTTGCAAAATAAGTTAAAATCTAATCTTTTTTTTTCAAAATATATTCCCTCTTTAAAACGGGCTGTCGAGTATAAACAATATTTATGAAACGAGGCTCAAAAGGATTGCAGTTTAAAGCGTTGAAGTAAGTTATGACATTTCTACCACAAAAAAGAAAATTACTAGGATTTGGGACAACGACGCAATCGTAGCAAATTCCAGTACGAGTAACTTATAACTTTCACAAATACCTCAGGAAATTTAATTTTTTTATTTATTTATTTGTAAGAGCAATAATTATAAATAACTAATACACTAAAATTTCAGCGAAATGCCTACTAAGGCCTTCGGCTCGAGCTAAAAAATTTAATTTTCATCTTAATAAATATTTCGTGTAACTAAATCGTTTCATTTTAACTATGTAATTTAGTGGCCTCAAAATATTTAGTTTTCGTTTTTTTATTAGTATTAGTAACTGTTATAAATAAAGTTATTTTTTCAATAAATTAAATTTATTGTATTTGGAAAATGAAGTCTGATAAGTGGGCATCATGAAAGTGTTTGCAATTTTCGGTTTTTTAAGCCATTTTTATCCAATATCCCTAATAGCTAGTCCTCCAGTTGTACGC
Organism: Anastrepha obliqua; assembly: GCF_027943255.1. Classification (NCBI taxonomy): domain Eukaryota; kingdom Metazoa; phylum Arthropoda; class Insecta; order Diptera; family Tephritidae; genus Anastrepha; species Anastrepha obliqua. Next base: position 115,298,669 of record NC_072892.1, read on the forward strand.
AATCATCATCAACTAAATACAATCAGTTTTAATTTACTCATAGCTTGCAGGCTGAATTTATTTTACAAGGAGTTAAATGCCAACATGCTGAAATAATTAAAAATTAATTTGGAGCTCAGTTTATACGCGCTCAAAATGTGATGATTGGCTACAGCAACACACTCACTGGCTTTGGTTCATCAAATGAACATGTCCAGAATATTCTCATTGGGTACCAAGAACAGCCTTTTAAGCAGAATATTTTCATTTTAGACACCAAAGGGACTGGTAGGAGTGCTACCCACTAACCTTTTCAGTATTCATTGATATCTCATCATGGAAAGACTTACGCCTCAACAAATCGTATAACGAAAATCGATGCTCTGTGACAAGTGTTCATCGAACGCTCAGGTCAACTTATGATAGTCAGCGATGTGATCCTTTTTGGCTTAATGGCTACGACAATAAGTAAAATTGCCATGTTTGGACTGAAGAGCAACTTGAAGCCATTCGAGAACAACCATTACATCTATTGGAAACAACCGTTTGGTGCGGCCTTTGGGATAGAGGAATCTTCAGCCCATATTTCTTCAAAGACGAGGCTGGTGCCAATGGAAGAGTAAATGGCGAACACTATTGCGCCATAAAAAATCCCTTTTTGATGCCGGAACTTGATGCCCACAACTCCACAACAAGACGACGGACGGCGCTATTTGTCATACAGTCCATGAAACAATGGATTTACTGCGTCGTCGTTTCGGTGAGAAATTTATTTCTACTCGATGAACCAGCTTTGTTTATTTGTGTATTTGAAGCCAAAATTACTAAAGTTATTCACGAGATACCGATGGAAATCTTCCAGCGAGTCATTCAAAATTGGTGTTTACGGATAGCCGAATTACGGCCAACATTTGAAAGGGATTATCTATAAAAAAAATTTGAATGGTTCTACACAAAACTAAAAAATACTGGCCAATAGATTTCAAATTACGTTATTTTATTTAAATTTAAAATCCGTTACCTCTGAATTGATCATCCTTTACAAGATTTATAAAAATTCGAAAAATGTTTATAATATCTCAAACTTTTCAATCGGAATTAAAAAAAAAAAATGGGATACTTAGTTTTATAGCCCATTAAATTTATACGATTAAGTGCAAGTTTGAGGTACCTCAAATTTCTCGTTGATTTTTAATAATATTTTTACGTGACAGTGTTGCATATTTTCAAATATAAGAAATACACGACACGAAAAATTTATTTTAACTGTACCCGTTTTTTTGTAATTAGTAATGTTTAACAAGAAAACCAGGAACTATTAGGAAGTGGCAAGTGACTAAAAAGGTAGTGTATATAGTAGTATATATTGTATTGTATATATTGTACTAAGTACTAACACTAGTCTTAAATTTTCAGTAGTAGATATAAAGGGTCCTTGACATAATATATGCCAAGTAAAACAAGGCACACTTTTACAGCGCGTTAAAATTATTACTAGCGGCTTTAGCGGCCGCCGTAGCCGAATGGGTTGGTGCGTGATTACCATTCGGAATTCACAGAGAGGTCGTTGGTTCGAATCTCGGTGAAAGCAAAATTAATAAAAAAAACATTTTTCTAATAGCAGTCGCCCCTCGGCAGGCAATGGCAAACCTCCGAGTGTATTTCTGCCATGAAAAAGCTCCTCATAAAAATACCTGTCGTTCGGAGTCGGCTTGAAACTGTAGGTCCCTCCATTTGTGGAACAACATCAAGACGCACACCACAAATAGGAGGAGGAGCTCGGCCAAACACCTAGCAGAAGTGTACGCGCCAATTATTTATTTTATTTTTAAACAAGTAATTTTATGTAAACTTCAAATTTGCTTGAATTACTTTTTTAATCGAATCGGTCGTCAATTCAAAGGTTGGTGAAAAAATTTCAAGAAACTGGTTATGTTGAGAATAAAAAAGGGCTGGCAGATCAAAAACTGGACGTTCTGTTGAGAATATTGCTGCTGTAGCGCAAATTGTTGCTGAACAACCTTTAACATCGATATCTCGACGTTATCAACAATTTGGCATTCCTGAATCGACTGCTAGGCAGATTTTAACTTTACACGTGCTCATGAGGACATTTAAGAAATGTAAATTTTCAGTTAAGTGCCGTATTTTGAATAAAAAAGTGAAACCTGAAAGAATTTAAATTTTTAAATGAAAGATGATTTTTTTGAAAGACCTTTTATTTGGTTGGATAACCATTACGCTTAGTAATAGCATTAAGCTGTGATGATATTGCTTTCACCAAGTTTTAGTTACGGCAAGCGATATTTTATTCCAATCTTCTTGAAGGGCATTTTTTAATTGTTTTTTATTTTATATTGAATATTTACACATTTGACACCTTAAATGTTTTATTAGGGTTGTATCTGGTGATTGAGGTGCTGTTTGCAGCTGTTTTCGTACATTGTATAAAAGTCATTCTCCTACATTATTAGATGTGTGCTTAGGGCCATTATCTTGTTGGAATATGTTTAATTTTGGTTGGTTAGTTTGGCTTTCCAATATCATTTTCGACTTCAGTTTTCAATTTGGGTAACTTATCCTGCGATGTATTTTTATTTAACATACGATTACGCTTTTTTGCCTCTCACTGAAGACCCGCGGGCTCCAGAACGCGACTTATCTCTTTAACTGTTTAATTTTGTTATTCCTTAATTAATACTTTATTATTTTCCAGCGAAGAGGAGTATACTCGACATAAACAGAGTAGGCAATTATAACTAAAAGTCGAACGTTCTGTGTTGGTCTTTTAGAAATCATCGCACAATCAACTGAGAAATGCATACGAATTGCTTTTTTATTTGAAAAAATCGTTTTGTAACGGTACTTTCGCAGAATTTGCTTATAAAAGCTATTGTGTTTTAAAATAAACAAGATTGCCAGCCTAACGAATATTCTAAAATATACATTTTTTAAAAGATTGGCCTTTTTCAGGGGAAAAGGTTTATAGTTGATTCGTTGAATATTAATACTAATGCGATTTTTTTATCTTCACGACCAATATACTCGACATAATCCGAAAAATTTGAATCTCGCTCTGACAACATTATATGAAAAAACTGTTTAAATAAACGAAACAGAGTTAAATTTCAGACAAATTTATTTTATCTCCTTAAAAAATTGACTCTTTTGACGCAACAAACATGTGCCAACGTTTAACCCAGTCCTCCATGCACCCCTGGTAGGCCGCTGAAGGGTTGGCCTACAGCTCTTTCGTCGCATTCTCTTAGATGTTGTTGTTATTGTAGCAGCATATATAATCCCCATACATATACTGGGAATGCTGCTGAAGTGACAATGCTTGGCCGGATATAAATCCGGGTCGTTTCGGCTACGTAGAAGCGACTGCCATTCTCTTTGATCTCCTCTATCGATTGAAATCTCCTTCCACGAAGTGGTAACTTCAACTTGGGAAACAAAAAGAAGTCGCATGGGGCTATATCAGGTGAATGCGTTGCTTGCACGATGGTATTACTTGGTTTTTGGTCAAATAATCCAGCACAATTTGGGCTCGGTGCGATGGCGCGTTATTATTTTGCAAAATCCAAGAATTGTTTGCCCACATTTCCGGCCGCCTGTGACGTACAGCGTCTCTCAAACGCTTCAAAACGGAAGTGACTGTTTGGTGTACCAACATAAGAAAATAATATGGACCGGTTCCTACGTGCGCGGTTCGTTTAAATTAAACATTCCCGGTGCTTTTTGAGCATGGGGTATTTACCATTCTTTGAGTTGTAGCATAACTTTTACTCACTAAATTATCGATTGCTAGTAGCGATTTGTTCTCTTTGTGATATTTTATTAACAAACTTTCAAATCATCAGAAAGTTCTTTTCCTCTAAGTGCCGTCGCTAAAAATTATGTAAACTATTAAAAATTGTTGTTGGTTTAAATTGTTTTCTAAGCCGAAACAAAGAAATTGCGTTATATTCGGGAAATACCTGACCGTTATCTAATTTTTGTGATGTCACTTTCGCTCGCATCGAAGAACAAGTGAAGTGAGAAACGCGCTAAATTCAATAATTTCCAAATACTAAGGTAGTGTATGAGCATTTAAGTGACTTATATGCAGAAAAATATATTAAAAAATTAAATAATGCAAATTATTATCATAAGAGTAACATTGGTAGGCCGTTTTTTGCTCATTCAAGGTTTGAAATTAAATCAAATAAGCAACTTTTATATTGTATTAATAAACCCGACATCAAGAAATAGCAAATACCATTTGCTAAAAAAATTCTAACCGAAAAGTGGCCTTGACATATAATTATGTATATATGTACATGTATGAGAGTTTGGCCCATTTCACTTACGAATAAATCAAAAAGGCTGCCGAAAATATTATTGAAAAAGATATACATATAGACTAATATGCATATATATACAATATAAGTATGTACATTCTCGCTTACAAGTGTATATAAATAAGTATGAATACATATATGTAAGTAGGCTCAGAAAAAACCGAACCTCAATATCCTGCAGGCAAAACAATTAGTTCTGCAATACCCTATTACCAGATTACTTTGAAGCTGAAGTACTCGTACATAGTTCTACTATGCTAGCAACTTGAACCATGGAATATAAATTCTTAGCCTGTGTATAAGCGTCATACCTGTAAACGAACTAGTCCATAATAAACAAAAAAATTCTCATCCACAAGCTTAGAATGAGCTAGAAATATTTGAAATAAAAGTTACAAAAATACTTTACCATGACTCAAACTATTACGCAAAATTCTTACTAATGTTGAACATCTCCCACCTTTGGAGAGTCATGGGCATTGTTAAAGACATTAGATGCTGCTCATCAGGGGCGCGCGGACAAAGTTTTTCTCTTCTCGGACAGTCAAACAGCCTGCAATCTCTTAAAATACAATTGTTGCAGCAATCACCGCATGATTTTTTTGAATTCTTAAATGTTCATGTGATGTGATTTTGGAGTCATTCTGGTATACCGATTAAAGGGAAGGCAGATGAAATTGCAAAAGAAACAGCAGATAATAGCACTGTCATCGAAATTGAATACACTGTCGAAGAAGCTTTGAGAATGATTCGCAGTGGCATTTGCTTTGTGTCATCTACAAGTAATCGACCCAACCCTTTTGCATACATTTTCACAAAGTTACCAGCAAAGACGTAGTTCACGTGTTAGTAAGACGTTTCAAATGCTTGTAATTAGTGGAGTTTTGTTTGTGTGGTTCTTAAAGCGTCCAAAGTGGATTTACTATCGCTGCGAATGAAAAACTTTCTCCTCTTCTGGGAAGAGTATTGAGCTGCTTCAAGTAATGCAGCAGCTTCAGCTGTGAATATATAGATATACATATATATAATTAGCGCTTACACCCTTTCTGAGTATGGCGACGAGCTTCTCCTCCTATTTGTGGTGTACGTCTTGATGTTGTTCCATAAATGGAGGAACCTACAGTTTTAAGCCGACTCCGAACGGCAGATATTCTTTGTGAGGAGTTTTTTCATGGGAAACATACACTCGGAGGTTTGCCCTTGCCTGCTGAGTGGCGACCGCTATTAGAAAAAAAAAACAATTTCTTCATTTTACTTTTACACCGAAATTCGAACATACGTTCTCTCTGATTTCCGAATGGTAGTCACGCACCAATCCATCCGGCTGCCGCTGTGAATACCGATCAGTATTTTGGCAATGAACTGACAGCAATGGTGGCACCAAACTGGATATATCACAGAATGGGTCTAAGTATATAAAAAAAAAAATTTAAAATTGAAAAATTTAGTCATCTGAGATATATATAATTGGATGCATATGAAATTTTATTTGAATAATAAAAAATGTTGGATTTTGTCGCACGTTGTTATTAGCCGTTTTACAACTAGCGCAATTCTAGTTACTGTCGAACTACTATGATTTCTTCTATCAAATATAAGTACATGTACTAAAATATTTCCAGAGTTATTTGGTTTTCCACTGCCGGGCATTTAATCAACTTATACACAAACACATGAGCAAGCTCGTATCTATGCGCAATACTCTCTAACGTCCATCCTAACACAACAACATTTGTTATGAAGTGAAAAACTCTTAGCTAATGTGCTGACACAATACAACTACATGCTCAAAACAAAAACAAAAAATCCAAAACACAACAACACTAGCCACAATTTACTAGCAAAAAGTTTCTACTACAAAACAGTCTAAAAATGTGATATATTGATTTTGGCAGCCGAAATAACACAAGCGTCAAAGGCGCACAATCCATTCAAGTCAAATGTTTAATACTTCCAATAGACATATGAAATGATTCCTCCACCCAGGACACATCTAGATAGATGCGCTTTGAAAGTAGAAGAACAAACCAAAAAAAAAAAAAGAACAAAAAAAAACAGAGAAAAATTGCACAAACAGCCGACAGGCGGCGGACGGCGGCCAGCGCTATGAATGGCCGACTTTTAGTCACGAACCAAATTGAATATTTGCAGCTTAGGGCGAGCGGGCGTTTGCAGCTAAATATACAAGTGTAACTGCGGCCATTCTTGTTGTTGTTGACATAATACTTTTCGTAGTAATTTACGAGCATTCGCCGCTGCAGACATTCGAAAGTAGTGTACTCGTAAGTGCAAGTGCATGGCGATACACACTCATGCATGTGTACTGCTCTTACTGGATATGTGTGTATGCTAGTAAGCACCACATGACACACAATTAGCAATATATGTAAATGCATATACTTGCATATGTGTGTACGTGCATTCGCGTTGCTCAATTACTGGGTCGCTAAGGCCAACTAGATGACACAGTGGGCAATGGGCATATAAAATTTGGCTGGCTGCTTGAAAGCAATATTGAAGAGTCCGTACTTGTGCACTTATACACACACACATACATATACTTATTTGTATACTAAAATATGCATTTACGTTGGCATATTTAGAAGAAGGCCAGTAAGGGCAAAAAGTCACATTATGACAGTAGCTATGCAACAAACGAACGAAAAATCAGTAGACAATTGGCAATGAATTTAGCCAACGGCAGCGCAGTTCCAGCCTCTTGCTGGCTCTTCCAATTGCCTTTACGTGCCTACATACTCATACATGTACTCGTACTCGTATATGTATGTATGTGTGTATCGCATTTTTGTAGTTACTTTTTGTTTTTGTATAAAATGTCATCAATGATAACAGCATTAGTCTCGCAGAATTAGTCTACTTTTTGCCTCTTTAAATAATTTTATTTTTACTTTTATGCCTTGCGGCATTTTCGTCATAAGCACTCACTGCGCTGATAAATTAACCGCAGTAACAACAAATGGCCCAATGAGTCTTAAATAGAGTAGGTATAGATAGGCACCAAGTTGTTAATTTATGTATTAGATAGCAACGGTGACGCAGTTTGAAAAACAATCAAATGTGGGTTGCCTTGATACGATAGGCTAAAACTGACTGTAGCCTCTTCAATCATAAACTGGGAGATTACATTGTTGTAGCTCTACGAAGTTATTCGCATTTTAAGTATTTTTGCTTAAATCGCTAATATTTGCACAAGTTAAGACTGACATAAAACGGTATTCACTTGATATATGTGCATACATCCACGTCATATATTCATACTCACCAGAATCAAATGACACATGACGTGATTACTAAACCCAAACCATACAAGTGATAAGCACAGCTTTGACAAAATAATCTTTACCCTTTCCAAAAAATCATTTACTTCATAATTTTAAAAACAAATATGAAAGTTTGTTTGTTTGCTTGTTTATTTATTTATTTTCTTTTTTGCTTGCTTGTTTTTGTTTCTTGTAAATAAAATTTTGCCACTACATATACGAAAGAGCGAATATCAGAGATTATTTCTCTGTGTCTTAGCAACACAATTTTTCATTCCCTTTATTCAAGTCCTTGACCTCTGCCTTTTCATATCATTTTCAAATGTGGTAGTTTTTTGGAAACCTATACGGAAGATACAAACCCGGCTTACGCATATATCCTGGATACGTACCAAAATATATTCCTTTTTGAACTTTTTTCACAGAACCTAAGAACAAAATTTGAATATTTCTCAGATAAAAAAGCAAATATATAATTTTCGTATTTTATGTGTATGAGCTCAAGGCCGATTTAACAATAAAACAACAAAATAATTGATTACTTTTATTTATTTGTCCTTCTTTCGATCAAGTCATTCAAGAACTGTGCCACGCAAAAACAGCTTCTCATAAAAAACACCTGCCGTTCGGAGGCGGCATAAAACTGTAGGCTATTTCATTTTGCGGAAAAACCTCAAGACGCACACCACAAATAGGAGGGCAAGCTTGTCCAACATATTTTAAAATGAGCTCGCCTATTTCAAATATTTGTTATTATTATTTGCTATCTTGTCGGCTGGGATGCAGAGTGCCGATATAAATAAATTCTATTGGGGTCAATTTGCACAATTCGTCATACAGGCTTGGTCCCCATGTTTCTTTCGGCTGTGCTCTTCGGCGGGAGCCTTGCGGCTTTCTGCCTAGGGACATGCCGCTGATGTCAGTCATTGGTTTACGGACTGTATGGTCTATCCTTTTCCACTTTCGTTCGCGTATTTCAATCTCAACCGGCCTTTGTTCGCCTCGAGTAAGGAACTCGTCATTAGAAATTTAGTTATTTGGTCACCATTTGCGCAGTGCAGTTCTTAAACTGAGGTTTATAAAAGGTTGAACAAAATAATGATGTTTTGTTTTTTTTGTTGAAACCGCTATTTCAATTAGGAAGAGAACCTTATGAATACGGCCCTCTCTGCAGCCCGAAACTCGCTCTCTTTTTCTTTTTTACAAAAAAAGATCAGAGAGTGGTTATAAATCGCTTCTATCAACTTGCATAATTGCTTTTTCAATCTGAGAAATGTAGATATTCTGCAATTGCTATCTAAATATCGCGATCTCAGAGCTACATAGTGGGTTAAAAAATATTTCTTTTCATACAATTAATATAAATATATACAGGGTGAACGATATGAGGTGTTACCAACTTCACACTGCTTGTATCTGTAAAACAGCTCATGACATCAACGTCAAAATTGTTCTAATGACAGTTCAATATATTGTTTATAAGCCATCAAAAGAATTTGCGTCTCAGTTTTGTTGAATTTTTTTTTTTCTGTGATGGAACTCAAACGTAATAATGTGATTGCCTTATATTTGGCTGGAAAATCACAACCAGCCATTTTTCGTGAGCTCAGTCAGCTCAAAGTGAATGAAATGTTTGTGTATCGGACTATAAACGTTACAATGATACTGGTAGCATTGCAAAACGCTATGGAGGTGGACCAAAAAAAACCGCAACAACGCCAGAAATGGTTCGGAAAGTGAAGGCTCGACTTGAACGAAATCCACGTCGAAGTGGAAGAAAAATGGCCAAAGAACTGAAAGTATCGCAAGACAGCATTCGACGCATATTGAAAAATGAGCTCAAGGTCAAGGCTTACAAGTTCCAAAAAGAACACGATCTTTCACCCCAGCCCAAAGTTCGGTGCGAAAGAGCAAAGGAACGTGGCGAATTTTCTAACATTGTGTTTTCTGATGAAAAAAATTTCCCAATTGAGCAGTTCATAAACACTCATAAACACTCAAAACGATCGTGTTTACTTCACCGAACGCTCATACGAGAATTTGAGTCTACGTATGGCCACTCGAAGCAATTTCCCATCGCAAGTAATGGTTTGGGCCGCAGTGAACGCTGATGGACGCTCTCCAATCGTTTTTATCGAGCCTTGTGTCAAAGTGAATGCGACTTATTATCGGAGGAAAATGTTTTAGAAGCTGCTTTAGAGTCGTGGACACGCAAACATTTCGGTCGTAGACGTTCCAACAGGACTCGGCACCGTCTCATAAAGCTCGTGTGAACCAAATCCTGTTAAAAAATCATGTTCCACACTTCATTTCGTCCACACAATGGCTTTCGAATTCGCCAGACGCAAATCCGATGGACTATTAGATCTGGTTCATTTAGGAGAGCAAGGTAAGGACTAAAAAATATGTCAGTATGGATTCAAGATTACATTCGAGCAGCATGCAACTCATTTTTTTACCGTTTGAAGGCTATAGTCAAGGCAAAAGGTGGTCATATCGAGCTAAAGTGAATACATGTTAAAACTGTAATCATTTTTGAAAAATGTTGTCTTTGAAATCAATAAAAACTAATTTCACACAAAAAAGTGATGGTGTTTTGAATAGGTAACACTTCATATCGTTCACCCTGTATATAATCTGTATATATGGTAAGCCCAATCGGACCATAAATGCTTACCTTTTTCTTTATTTAGGATAACATCCTTTTTTTTTAATTTACTTCAATAATTTAAAGAAAAATTACGTAACAATCAGAAAAATATTTAACAAATTTCATCACTTTTAAATTCGTATCACAGATTAAAGTTCAATCTTACGTTGTAGTGGACGTACTGCATTCGGTCCATGTTTTAGCGGTCTTCCTGGGGTCGTGTTGCTGTAGATTTAACCACCATCGCAGCTTTGGTTATGCGATTGTCTGGCATTCTAACTACGTTGTTCTTCACTCTTTTTGTCGTTTTCGGGTCCCTTTAATGACATCCTGCACCTCGAAAATTTCACGGTGGTCTTCATTGCGCATATGATACTACTCTAGTGAAAGTCTGCTATAGAGCGAAGCGTTTGCCTTGGAACTTTATTAGCAACACTCTCTGTATTTTTCGTATCCGCTCTCATTTCTACGGCATATGTCACACTGGGAATGACGCATGTTTTATAAATATTAACCTTCGCTTCTTTACTCTTGTGATTATTTTTCCAAATGTCGTACCTTAGGCACCCAGATATGCGTGTTGAGAATTTGCGCGCAGCCTTCTTTTTGTAAGTCTTTTAGCCATGTTATTGTAGATCCAAGCTAATTAAATTCCTAAACTTGTTCAATGCCCCTCCATAGACTGCTAGCTAGCATCGAATTGAATTTTGCGAAATTGTCAAGGATTTGTCATTTGATTTTGAAATTTTTCTATTGTACCTCTCCGCTAATTTTTCGAAAACGAAACTCCTACAGATCAGCATACCATACAATAGCAATTTCTTGTCCTAACGTGAATCCTCGCACTTCTAAAAGGATGGTACTTAAACTATCTCGTTGCCTGATGCCTGCAACTGGGAGCGCTGATGTTTAATTGTGTCACCCTAATGCATGTTTTGCAGCTCGTATTCGGATTTTTTATCATCTCTATAATTTCGCCACAAATTCCTTGCGATCGCAAGATGGTTATAACATCGTTAAGAACTAACTACATTCCTTGTCGAAGTCTACAAAACATAGAAATCCTGGGTCATAGATGCGATTACTAAAAATATGTCGACCCTAATGCCACATTGTGAGCATATTTTCCGCAAAAAATTTCTTCTCATATTCTTGTTTGAATTATTCTACATATATGTATGTATGTACTAAATGTGGACCATATCGAACTATTTAAATGTTTCTTTATTTGTTTTGAATATTTTCAGTCGCAAAATGGCTCCTCGATTAGAAGGTCGCATACTATAGACCTATCGGATGCAATAAAAATAAAGCAATGTAAAAGTTAATCCCATATAGTATATGTAAACAAACTGAAATGAGTTAAAAAATTCGCCAATGTAAGAAAATTGGCATTTAAAAATTAATTTAAAATCCAAGTCAAATGTAGAAGTTAAAAGTACACGAAAAGTCGAAATAAATTTCAATTAATAAATGAAAATGAAATGCGCTAACAGGAATATCAAACCATAGATTTAAAATTGAAATAATTTAACTCAATCCAAAAAAAACACTATAAAGATAAATAAGGAGCTACCCTAGTAGCGGTACAGTAGCGGTACAGTCAACTACAGTTGCATGTCGAAAAATTTCTTTCACGTCGGACTATGTACTAAGTTGTTCAATAAGTTTTGGGTTCGATAAGAGCCGGCGTTGCTATTAGCCTAAATTCTTTCTTTATGTTGGTGCACTCTTCATATGAACGTATGTGAAATTTCATTTCAATCTGTCAATTCATCCTTTATAAATATAAAAACCACTTAGTATCGACGTGTCACTGTATCTTCTGCACTGCAGTGATTGAACTCTTATTTTTAGAAAGTTTAAAAGTAAAGAAAATTTATGAACGAATGTTCAAAGTGTATAAGACTTTTCGTCATCAATTAGTACAGTAGAAAGATGGGTTGCTGAATTTAAAAGTGGCGTACAAGCCTTCAAGACGATCCCCGTGAAGGAAGTCCAAAAACAACAGCAACACCACAAGCCGTGGAAAAAATGCAGCATATCGTATTGGAAAATCGTCAAGTGACTCAAAGAGATGTTGTAGAAGCCCTAGGCATCTCATTGGGCAGTGTAATCAATATTTTGTCTAAAGTATTGGGTTAAAGAAAGCTGTGTGTACAATGGATGCTGCATTCGCTAACAATTGAACAAAAACGCATTTGAATGCTACTTTCTCAGCAACATTTAGAGCGATTTCGAAAGGATAAAGTGTGTTTTGTGCATCGATTCGTCACTATGTATAAGACTTGGGTCTATCACCATTTGGCTCCGAAAAGAGTTCCTGTCCAAAAAGGTGTTAGCGTCAGTTTTTTAGTATGCAAAGGGATTTTTGTTTGTGGCTTACTGGCAAACTGGTAAAACAATAAATTCTGAATATTATTGAAACCTCTTAGACCAGCTGAACGAAAGAATTCGTGAAAAAACAAAGTTTGCGAACGAAAATAAAAATCTCTTTCAGCAGGAATGTGTCACAAGAGCATTTTATATTAAGAATGGCTAAAATTCATGAATTAAAGTTCGAGTTGGTAGAGCATCCACCGTATTCACCAGATTTCGGCCCTGTTTTCATCGAATGATGAGGTCATAACAGCTGTGGGAGTGAATTTTGCAGTTCTTCCAGATTCTTACTTCAGGGATGGAATTCATAAATTGAAATCTCATTAGAGATGCACTTGAATTGATATTCAGGGGGACTAAACTGAATAGTAAAGTATTTCAAACCAATTAGTTGTGTTCTTCTTATCAAACCCCGAAACGTATTGAACAACTTAGTAAATCATAAAAAACAAAAAGCTGCCGTATATAAAATGGTACAGACGAGTACAGTATTACGTCAAAATAATGTTTGATCTCATAAAAGCTGGAATACCCCTAAAATTACAAAAAAAAATTTTTACTGATCAGTAGGTATGAATATATTTTAATTTTTGCTTGACATAGCATACACGTCTTGAAATTTTCACTTATCGTCGTACCAGCAAGGCCCTCTTAGGCTGCAAACACAGTGCACGCTGAGACGAAGCTGAAGACGAAAAACAGTGCAGAACAAATCGTATGAATTCGCACCTCGTACGCATAGTGCGCGCTGTGACGAAGACGAAGATGAAGACGAAGACGAAACGTAAGCAATCAGCTTCAAACGCTGCTGTACTGAATTTGAAGATGAATCGCTTGCTAGTTACCGTTGTTTTTGTTTGTTTGTTCTGTCTATGCTTTGGCACGTGTTCAAATTTAGTTGTAATTTGTGGAAATTAGGAAATATTATTACATTTTCAAAATAAGTTAAGACAGTCGATAAACAAGTAATTAAATGAGAAGTAATAATCAATAAAATGCATAAAACTAAATATATTTTAAATTATTTTTTACCTTAACGTCACAATTAGCCTTTCAGCACATATAATTGGCGTTTTATTAAAATCAGTCCAATTTTTAATAATAAGTGGCTCAATTTTAATTAAATACATTCAAATGTGCTAATTGTCATTCTGGTATATTCCACAAATTTCTTTTCATCGTGGCGCAGCTCATCATACAAATGATGAAATTCACCAAATGCTTCTATTCCCAAATTTATAGGGTGTACTTTTTTTATTTACTTTTATACGTTTTAATTTAAAATATAAGTTTTGCTCAATCAGCAGGTCATCATCTGATGAGGAATCCATTGCGACTAACATAACAAAAGCGCAACCAATTCGTCTTGCACTGTGCAACCTATTCGCTTACTCGCAACGCAGCAATTTCTCTTCAGCTTCTTCTTCATCTTCGTCTTCGTCTCAGCGTGCACTGTGTTTGCAGCCTTAGAATATGGCTCAGCTTCCCGTTTGTGTCTCTTATCTTATGTATGTATGTATGTACTCGTATGTATATACATCTTTCTGCTTACTTAAGTTGTATGGCTACATATGTTAGCTTGATAAATATGTATTTTATGTATACATATATGGATTTTTTATGCAGATGCGTTTGTGAGCAAGCACTTCAACCGATTTTAGAGGTAAACGTATTTAAGTCTCGGCAAATGCGGACAAATGACAGGAAATGCAAATAAAACTGCAAATGTCGCATAAAATCAGCTAACGCAGGGCGCTGAGTTTATTGTTGTTGTGTCACTTTTTTATGTTTTTGTTGTTTTGTTTTTGTTTTTTGTACTGCTCATTCTGTGCGCAATTGCTCTACTCATTGCTCTGCCGCCGACTCTGCTGCAGTGATTACTGGCTGGCGGCAATTAAAATGCAATTAGTAATCGTCAATTACGTTTGTTTCTTGTTATCTCCTCTCTTTCTCTTAGAGAGAGCCTTGCGGTTGTGCAGTTGTTGCTTATTATTTAAATATTTACTTATTGACTCTTCAATTTTTTACTGCTTTCATAATGTATGTATGTATATATAGGAATGCGTTGTAATATGTGAGATGAGTAAGTTGAGTAACTTCTTCATATATACTTGAATATTTTTGAGTACACACACGAAAGTATACAAAACCGAATTCTACATCTTATAATTTTCAATTTGTTCCCTTACGTTATTATAAAATTTAGCAGTATATTAATTCTTTGATATATTTAGATAAGATAAAAGTTTCCAAACTGTTGCAGTTAATCATTTCGTTGGCGGTTGGAGAAGCATACATGCTTATGTACATACATACCTACCTACTTATGTATAAGCAACAAAATTGATAATTAAATATTAACTTTTTATACTGGGAATTTCAAGTTTTTTTTTTTAATTGCAATTAAATAAATTTACTGAATGGAAATTCATTGTCTGCTTATTGACATATGTAGTACAGGGTCTGCGATTTATGAGTGATAAATAATAGTTTCCAAATATATCTTGCGTGCGTCGATTAGTTTAGTGTAATTTTCAATGGCATTTAGGCACTTTTGGCTCCATCTCGTCAATTATGCGTCGAATATTATTTTCAAAGCTGTAATTGATTTTCATTTATTCACGAAACTCTATATTTGAGATGATTCAAGAGAAAAAGCTTCGAAGGGACTTTAGTTAAGCGATCTTGTCGGCCAAATAGCTGCAAAAAAATAGCCAAAACAATCTTCCAAACAAAATCGTATGCGACAAACTAACCCCAAATCTACCAATGCTACTAAATGCGTCTTCTACTAAATGTTTTTTTATATGCACAATTCCTTTTTGACTTTGTCCGGTTTTCTCGTGTGGGCACCCTACTGTCTTAACATTTCATTCCCAAGTTGACATCAAGCAAATCGGATCGCTGCATTCGCGCATGCAAATCGTTTGGTAAAATGAAAATCGAGTTGTCAAGCTACGAAATGAGAGCTGATATAAAACAGTGATGGCGAGAAATTCGGTAATACAAATGTATTTTAACAGTGAAATGCGCGCTCTCCACCTGACGAGCTTTTTTTAAATAATCTATAAAAGGTGTGGATGTGGGGTGATTGTTTTGTTAGCTTTGGATGGTGCTGTCAAAAAAAAAAATATAGCCGTAAAGGCTGGAGCCACAGAACAAAAGGATAGAAAGGGCTGAATAAAAATATTTACAGCTGTTTAAATGAAAAGTGAAAAAAAAAGGTTTAAAATTTAGCGTTGTCTGCTTTGTGCCCAGAAAAGGCCGTGCTGCCTTTTTCTGTCCAGTTGTATCTTCATTAAGGTGGAACGATAGAATGTGGACATTTTTTTTCTAAATATTTCTTAGAATGAGATGGGAATGAAAAGAGTTAATAGAAATCACAAGGTATTACCTAGATTAACATTTTGAGGAGTTCTCAGCTCAAAAAAATTGGAAAAATAAACGAAATTTGACGCAAATATTAATATCTCCGATATATCAAAAGTTTTAATTTTTTTATGGCAGTACTAAAATTTTATTAGTGACATACATTTCATTAGTGCTAATAATTTAAATAATAAATAATAAAAACGGACACAACTTATCCACAATACAAACTCTTCACAGAAAGTCATTTGCTGCCACCAAATGCATCAACAACTTTAAATAGCGTTACAAGCTACCTTAGAAGGTGATGAGCTTTAAATTCAATTTCAACACTCACAACAACCAAAAGTCAATACAAGTATGTTTATATAAAGCGTAATTCAAAAGTGACGCCTAGATGTCAGTAGTGAATAATTCCTAGACGATACCTTTTTTAATGTTTTCTTCATCTTTGTCATGTGTCAAGTAAACAGAAGAACAAGTTTACACGGTTGAACAATGCATTAAAATTACTGTTATTATAAAAATGGTCGATGTTTAAGAACAAAATAACGCAAAATTCGTAATATTTTTAGCGGAAGTAATCGTCCGACTGAATCGACAAGGGTCGAGAAAAGATTTAAAAAAACTTGTTCTGTCTAGGATAGAAAACGGACTGGCAGTCCAAAAATTGGACGTTCTGTCGGGAATATTGAGAATCTTCAACAATGATATCTTGACTCCTCAACAAATCGACATTCATGAATTGACGGATTGGCGGATTTTACCTGAGCGCATCTCATGGTAGACTTTTGTATGTGAAATAATGTCATTGTTTACAAATAATTGTTAAGAGCGTTACTTTGAATAAAAATAGCGAAACCTGAACGAATTTAAATGTTTACATGTTTTATTTTAAAACAACATCGGGACGCTTCTTTTGAATGACCCTTTATAAATGTATATTCGCATGTGTATTAATGGTGCCGCAGGCATCTTTTAACATACGATGAGACAAATAATATTTTACACTCTTATTTTTGGGATGCAAAGCAAACTTTCTGCAGGTCTATTAAAAATGTTTGAAAATAAAAAAATATCGCTCCAGATTAGGACTGCATGCCCAAAGTGTCCATAAAGTTTCGACCGAAGTCTATAGCAGAAATATTTGCCTTCTACAAAGTCAATCTCTAGCTTTATCCATAAGCTGAAAGTTTTGTTGGTAGCCCAAGCAGTCTAATAATACACCGAACGAAAAAATAATGGGCACAATTAAATTTCTTATATTTTTATCATCAGTTTAGAGCAAACAATTTTTGTTTTTAATACCACACTATAAATGAGAAAAGTTTTAAAAATATCCGCAAATAAGCGCACATTTCACGAAACTTTAATTAATTATTAAGAAAAGTAAAATCTATAGAACGAACAATTTTAAAGACCAATGTTATTATATTTAAAATAAATAAATGGAATTTTTGGAGTTGGTTTATAATTTTGAGCTTAGTAATTTGTTTTTCATCCTCCTTTGATTAGAACATGTTGAAATCGTCGAGGTATCGATTTAATTAAGATTTTTTATAATATTTTGATCAATTTTTGACCATCCGAGATTAATCCCACTTCTAAGGCTTTTAGTTCTATCGAACTCTATTCGATTTTTGAAAACCGATTGAGAAAGTATTGTCCATACATTTTTGATTGGGTTAAGGTCTGGGCTGCAGATAGGCCTTTCTAAAATTGGTATTTTTTTCGCTGCTAAAAACTTTTTTGTTGCTTTGGAAGCATGAACGACTGCATTGTCATGCTGGAAAATCCACTCCTCATCAAAATTATCATCCAAAGAAATAATAAGTGTTATATACTTCACCCTCATT
The DNA here is from genome assembly GCF_027943255.1 of Anastrepha obliqua. Lineage (NCBI taxonomy): Eukaryota > Metazoa > Arthropoda > Insecta > Diptera > Tephritidae > Anastrepha > Anastrepha obliqua. Next base: position 115,316,526 of record NC_072892.1, read on the forward strand.
TTTGTGGATATGAAATATAAAGGCAAAACTTCGACGCTAATGACTGCCCAAACCATGACCGGATTCCCTCCGAAATCACGAGCCATTCTCTCCTACTTTTTCTTCCGTTTATCATGCCAATACATTTGGGAACCTTCTGGTCCATCGAGATTGAATTGTTTTTCATAAAAAATACCAGTCTAACGGTTAGACGCGATAGAAGTGAAACCTTCCGTAAAACAAACTGAGAGAGAATGAGACGAAAGCAGCATTAGGAGCGGGATAATTATAGGTTCATTATAATATTGCTATAAAGTTCATATTTTATTTTCTTCATTTTATTATTATTTATCCTCAATGTTTTCAATTTCAACAAATGATACGAGTGGCTTATGATAGCTAAAATATGATACAAAAGCATTTCGTAATGTTTTTCAGCGTGCACGAAATTCACGTACACGTTCTGTTAAAGTCTTTGCGGTTTTTTTAGTTTTAGTTTTATTTTCTTTTTGTTTTTTTTCTGTCGATATTCACGACACTTTTCTGCATTATTTTTCGGCATAATTGCGGTAAATATTTAAAAATGAAAATATTTACGAATATAAAAATACGGACGCAATACAGCACACGCGGTTGCTATTATGAGCGTCGTAGCGCGTATATTACACAGACGTACTAACATACACGCAAACATTCGTAGGACGCTTGGTTTGAATTTTTTATACATATGTATGTATGCTATACTATGGCCTAGCCTATGTACGTACATACATATTTGTGTTCTGAACTTCCAGCAAAACAATGCTTATTAATATACACATATGCATCTACATACAACCGCACACACAGGCCACTCACTTTATTCCTGTAAATGCGTATGTCGTCCAAAGCTAAAATTCTATGCCTAGCGACTACAAGAACAAAATGCATTAATAGGCGCAGGCGTAGCGGCCATCATCCTAGTTGCCATAGCGCTGAGCAGTCGCGACGGCGCCGAACAGTTTCAACTATTGTACTGTGCAACAAAAACTCATCATCAAAAAATTGATTTATAAATTCGAGCTCATAGTTCTAAGAGCAAGTACTTTCATTCATAAAACGAGCCGCCCATATGCAAATTTTCTCGACAATTCGAAAATAGTCAATATTGGAATATTTCGCGTAGAATTATTTGCCAATATTTAATTTTTGTCAAGTCGAGTGCCCGCGGCTCCGTAAATATGTTTGCACCCATATATGTATGTAAATATATGTTTCTAAATGCTCGACAACCGCAGCTGCCTGTTCAAGGTTACTGTACATTAGGCCGGGTCGATTTGTGGGAAGGCAAAAAAATCGCCGATTGCTCTGTGAAAATCATTACTAGGGATCAGAATAAGAAATTTTGCCGAAGGACCATACCTCTAAAACGATTTCTGATGTCCCCCAATATGGGTCGAACTTTTTAGTTTCTTTTCTATAACTCACATTCATTCATTTACATATGTTCTGACTAAATAAATTTCTTAAGAGAAAAAATAGATAATATTATAAATAAATAAAAATAAAGAAAAAACATAGCCATTTAGTTGATTTTTTCATGTAAAGGCCAAAAATGGTGATATTTTGAAATTGGGGGACATCAGAATTCGTTTTAAAGGTATGGTTCCTTCGGCAAAGTTTCTAATTTTGATCCCTAGAATACAATTTTCATAGAGCAATGAGCGATTTTTAAATCGACCCGCCCTACTGTACATGCAATGCTGTGCCTATGAATGTGCGCTGCGCCTATGAATGCGCGCTGGATTTCTTGAGAAATTTTACCGTATGTTTTGCTGTGGCGAGGCACATATGTACATACACACAACATATATACATATATCCGCATATATACATTCATATATAAATTCACAAATTTAAATTTGCTTATGCCATCCTTCTGTGTGCCTGGTAATGAAGCATTTTCTATACATACATATATATACGTATATCTTTTTTCTTCTTCTTTTTGGTGTCGCTTTTTCGTTTCATCGAGTCTCAAATCACTCCCAATGATTCTAAAGAAGTTTTCACTTCAAAAATTACTCTTTCGCAGTCATCTTCCCAAAAATTGGTGCTTTTCTTCAAATGACAATCTGCGCTGCTAGTGTCGTGTGGTTGACTTAGTTTTAGGTACGCATTTTACATATTCTAGACTAGAATCCGTTTGAAAAATTTGTTGCATGCGACAAACTTACTAGTTTCAAATTAAGAGTGTTTAATTTCAGCAGGACTATTTGATTTATTTATAGCTAAACGTTTGATTTCCCGAACATCTCCAGGGTAAAGTTTTGGTTTTCTACCACTTCTCTTGGTACATTCGTACTCTCTTCTAAATGGAAGTAATACAAAACTACAGCTTTACTTCTTTTTAGCTTCGAAGTAATATGTCGCATTATAAGGCCTCCCTCTCTCTGCATGCTAAAATTTGTTGCTGCTCAAATTCAAACAAACCTTTTCCGCGCGGCATATTTCTTGTTTCTATACTAAAGCAATCACATAAATGTGAGAACGAGATAAAGCGGTCAAAAGCACTTATAAAATAATAATTTTAAGTAATAACTTTTTTGTACACTTTAAAATTAAAAGCAATTGCTTTTGGTCTTATAATTAACATATTTCGTTGGCAATAAATGCGGAATAATTTTTGTTATGAGACACAGTTTTAAACATACACGATATTGGAATAATTTTCTATTGTTGTTTTAGTAGATATCATCATATCATCTTGGTCTCATAATTTTTTCGTGCGGTGTATAGGAATATTATTTATGACAAAATATTTGGAAGGCTTTATAAAAATGTTACCGCTATCATTTAGCTGAGCACTGTTCACTCATATAAGCCACCGAATTGCTGCTCTCATTGCTCTCTCGGGTGTTCTGGCTACCTTTTGTTCGCTTTTTAAGATATCCGCAGGATATATCGGTTCTGCGAATATCAGTGCAAAGAAACATCGAAGGCATGGCAGTGGTAAGGTCAAGGCATATCTATATATAAGTAGAAGGTGATGTGATAAGAGTAGTTGATTTCCTCTTCTTCTTACATTCGCCTTTAATTTAGAAATGCCAGTAAAACGGAATGACGGATAGTTGTTGTTGTATAGCGAATGCGCGACAAACAAGTTTTATGTATTTGTCATTCATTTCATTCTTCCATTATCTTTCACTTGACAGTTCTAATTTAAAAAAAAATGTTGTTGTTGCTCGAATGCCATCACCTTGTATATATTCGCCTTGGGTAACGTAATACTTATATTATCAAACAAAATGATAATATACGCAGAAAGTAGAGATAAGTTAAACTTGTTTTGCGGGCAGATAAAATTTAAACGCGTCAACAACATCCGCAGCCAAAAATAAACATAACTTTTTAAAGTACTTGAGTAGCATTTAACTTTTAGTACATATACGACAGTCCGGCAGCAAACTCGTTTTAGTCAAACGGTCGGCGCGTTAAATCATTGCGCTAAAAAGTGCACGTACCTATAGTCGGTGATATATTATATATTTAAAGCTTCAGGACACGCTATTTCAGGTTATAAACAGTTTAAAATACCGCTTCTTCGGTAGTGAGTTTACTTTTGGTTTTAACAAATGGCCACAGTAGATGGAAGACCGGCGCAATATGGGATTTCTCTTAAAAATTTACGAGAGCTCATGGAGCATCGCGGTAGGGAGGGCGTAGCTAAGCTAAGTGAACTTGGCGGTGTCAGCAAATTGTGCGATAAATTATATACCTCAACAAACGATGGTCTACGCGGGACAAGAACGGATATTGAGCATAGGCGTGAGACATTCGGCTCTAATGTTATCCCACCGAAACCCCCAAAGACATTTTTAACATTAGTGTGGGAGGCGTTACAAGATGTCACACTCATTATTTTAGAAGTAGCTGCGCTGGTTTCACTTGGTTTATCATTTTACAAACCCGCCGACGAGGATGCACCTGTACTGCAAGAAGAAGACGAGCACCATGGCTGGATAGAAGGTCTAGCGATTTTGATCTCGGTCATCGTTGTAGTATTTGTGACGGCATTCAATGATTATTCGAAAGAACGTCAATTTCGAGGCTTGCAAAATCGTATTGAAGGCGAGCACAAATTTTCGATTATACGTGGTGGAGAAGTGTGCCAAATATCTGTTGGCGATATTGTAGTGGGTGATATTGCACAGATAAAGTACGGTGACTTGTTACCAGCTGACGGTATTCTTATACAAAGTAATGATCTCAAGGTTGACGAGTCATCACTAACGGGCGAATCAGATCATGTTAAGAAAGGGGTGGATGTCGATCCTATGGTACTTTCGGGTACACACGTTATGGAAGGTAGCGGAAAAATGGTAGTCACGGCTGTTGGTGTAAACTCCCAAGCGGGCATCATATTCACATTACTGGGTGCAGCTGTTGACGAGCAGGAGACTGAGCAGAAAAAACGTAAAAAAGGTGCTGATGATGGTCGAGGTCCAATGAAAAATATGTCGCCACCACAAAAAGATGGTATCAAATCTGAGTCCGATGGTAATCATGTCCAACAAGCTGCGTCACCGGTTGAGGCTGGCCACAAAAAGGAAAAGTCTGTGCTGCAAGCGAAATTGACCAAATTGGCTATACAAATTGGTTATGCTGGTTCCGCAGTAGCGCTTTTAACTGTAGTTATATTAGTAATACAGTTTTGTGTAAAGACTTTTGTGATTGAAGAGAAACCATGGAAAAATACTTATGCAAATAATTTGGTCAAACACTTAATTATTGGCGTGACCGTACTAGTAGTGGCGGTTCCAGAAGGTTTACCATTAGCTGTAACCCTGTCGTTAGCATATTCCGTAAAGAAAATGATGAAGGATAACAACTTGGTGAGGCATTTGGATGCTTGTGAAACTATGGGTAATGCCACTGCCATTTGCTCAGATAAGACTGGCACACTTACAACAAATCGAATGACTGTCGTACAATCCTACATCTGTGAGAAGTTATGCAAAATTCTACCGACGTTGAAGGACATACCGCAACATGTGGGCAACTTAATAACCATGGGCATTTCAGTTAATTCAGCGTACACCTCCAACATTATGCCTGGCCATAATCCGGGAGACTTACCCATACAAGTGGGCAATAAAACCGAATGTGCTTTACTAGGATTCGTGCAAGGTCTGGGGGTAAAGTATCAGTCCATACGAGATGAAATTACTGAGGATAAATTCACGCGTGTATATACATTCAATTCCGTACGTAAAAGTATGGGTACTGTAATACCTCGCCCAAATGGTGGTTATCGTCTCTTTTCAAAAGGAGCATCAGAAATTATGCTTAAAAAGTGCGCTTACATTTATGGACATGACGGCGTCTTGGAGAAATTCACTTCTGACATGCAAGAACGGATGATACGTGAAGTTATCGAACCAATGGCTTGTGATGGGCTACGAACTATTTCTGTAGCTTTTCGTGATTTCGTACCGGGACAAGCGGCAATTAACGAAGTTCATATTGATGGTGAACCGAATTGGGATGACGAAGATAATGTGATGACCAACTTGACATGTTTATGTGTGGTAGGTATTGAAGATCCCGTTCGTCCAGAAGTTCCTGATGCTATACGAAAATGTCAACGTGCTGGTATAACTGTACGCATGGTTACCGGTGATAACATCAATACCGCGCGTTCAATCGCTTCGAAATGTGGCATACTGCGCCCTAACGATGATTTTCTAATATTAGAAGGCAAGGAATTTAATCGTCGTATTAGGGACAGCAACGGAGACGTACAACAACACTTGCTCGATAAAGTTTGGCCGAAGCTGCGTGTTTTGGCACGATCGTCGCCTACCGACAAATACACTCTTGTTAAAGGCATTATTGATAGCAAAGTGAGCGAAAACCGCGAGGTAGTTGCTGTGACTGGTGATGGTACGAATGACGGTCCCGCATTGAAAAAAGCTGATGTGGGCTTTGCGATGGGCATTGCTGGCACAGACGTGGCTAAGGAAGCATCGGATATTATATTGACCGATGATAATTTCAGCAGTATTGTAAAGGCGGTGATGTGGGGACGCAATGTATACGATTCCATTGCTAAATTTTTGCAATTTCAACTCACTGTCAACGTTGTTGCCGTAATTGTGGCATTTATTGGGGCATGTGCCGTGCAAGACTCGCCGCTCAAGGCTGTACAGATGTTGTGGGTTAATCTCATTATGGACACCCTTGCATCTTTGGCATTGGCCACAGAACTTCCTACACCTGATTTATTGTTGCGAAAACCCTACGGGCGTACGAAACCCCTGATATCACGCACAATGATGAAAAATATTTTAGGGCAAGCTCTGTATCAGTTGTTTATAATTTTCGGCTTGCTGTTTGTGGGAGATCGGCTACTTGATATTGAATCTGGTCGAGGTCAAGACCTTGGTGCTGGGCCCACACAACACTTCACTATTATTTTCAATGCATTTGTTATGATGACTATGTTTAATGAGATCAATGCGAGAAAAATACATGGACAGCGAAACGTGATAGAAGGTCTGCTAACTAATCCGATATTTTACACCATATGGATCTTTACCATGATGGCTCAGGTCGTAATTATACAATACGGTGCAATGGCTTTCTCCACAAAGGCATTATCGCTTGACCAATGGCTATGGTGCGTATGCTTTGGTGTCGGTACGTTAGTTTGGGGACAATTAATCACATCAGTGCCTACAAAAAAATTGCCAAAAATCTTGTCATGGGGTCGTGGGCAACCCGAGGAATACACCGATGCTATACAGTTGGGAGAACTAGATTTTGATTCAATTGATTCTGATAAAAAACCACGCGCTGGTAAAATTCTTTGGATAAGAGGAGTGACACGACTGCAAACTCAATTGCGCGTAACTCGTGCATTCCACTCAACATTAGAAGACTTGAACGAACGCCGTTCGGTGCATAGCTTGCATAGCTTGCATAATTCGCGCAGTCCACGCAGCCCGATCCCCGGTTAATGGTTAATTTTAATGGCCGTTCAACAACACGGCACTTGAATGCCTTCTCCGATGCTGCACAGCAAATGCATCAACAGCCACAAAAATAATTACAAACTGAGACACGAATTTAAAATACGAAGTCAACCAACGACCAACATCAGAAAGCACAATACCATTCCCGCTACATATATATACATATATAGACAAACATAACATACAGACAAACATAAATGATACCGATGAGTTTTACAATTCCACGTACGCAAAAACCAAAATAGCACAGGACAATCGCGTTGAAAACGGCAGTGCGTACTTTTATTGGTCCAAAAGTAGGCAACTAAAATATGCAGAAAATTGTATAATTGAAGCAAATTTGATTATAAGTTGGATGACTTAAACAAATATAGCATATAAATAAGTTAAAAAATGCAAAATATTATTACAATAAGTTAAGTGCTTGAATATAAAATAATTAGCTTACTTTTCCATTTTCACATTACTTTGCTGCACATACAATTAGAAATGGAACTTTTGTAATAGTCGATTAATTTGCGCTCATTTTGCTATTGATAATAAGTTGAATTGTGAACCCAAGAATAGAAAAAATTAAAATGCTTTCTAGGAACTGTGAAATGTTTAAAATGAAGTTCAGATTTTTAAAAGTCAAAAGGGTTGTTTCAAATTCAAAAGTGGTACAAACAAGAGCTAGGACTAAAAGAAAAATGTTTGAGCGATTTAAAAAAATAACTAAATCTAGTACCAGAATGGCAACATTGGCATTGTGGCAAATCGTTGAAACCAATGTTGAAACCTCCCGGGCTTTTTCGGGTTCCGATAATTGCGGCATGCTACTTTTTATGATATAGCGAAAATACCAGCAACATTGGCATTATCAGACGTTCGAACAACAAAATATTGATAATCTGTTGTTTATCATTAGCAAGACAAATGCAATTAAAAATCTACAATATTATACAGAAATCAAAAATGGAAGTAAAGTTAATTTATAATTCAGTATAATTTAAATATTGCTTTTACCTGAAAATTTACCGACTGAAACTTGATTGTTGGTCTTTGAACATAAGTTTTATTTGAGTGGTTCTTTCGCGCAAAGTAAATTGCAATGGAAATGAAACTTATGATCAAAATCTTATACTCATAAAACACTAACCAACAAAAAGTTTTAAAACTTGCCGCAACCTAAGTATAAAAAATTTATTTCGTATTTGCCACTGCGCTTCTTCATCATTTCACAAATTACTAAAAAGGCATCGATGCTTCGTAATTCTTTCAAAATTCGTGCAAATAATTTAGGCAATATTGTAGCAGATTTTCAGTGTGTCAAGTAGTAAAAGGGTTGCAATATTGCGGCAATTTTTGTCTTATTAGACTGGCTAAAGTAACTAGAATCAACTAATTAACCAACAGATATAATTTACGAGTTGAAACAAATATATATCTAATTATCATTTTCAGATTTAATATTTGCTACCAATAAGAATAATAAATTTCTGAGTTTTATTGTATTCTTTTACATCCAGTTGGGTATATCGAGCTATATTTTTTTATCAAAAATAAAACTAATTTTTCGGGAGTTATTTTTTCTCCCTGAAATTCTTTTGTGAGTTGTTTTTGATAAGAAAAAGTAATTTAGTAATTTAGTTTTCAATTTGAAATGATAACTTTTCGAGTTTAATTTTTAAATTTAAGAAATAAATAATAGTGAAAAAAAAAATATTTCTTTAAAAAATATTTAGCATCGAATATATCTAAAACCGTTAAGTGTTGGTCAACATGTCATATTACCAAATTATTCAGAACTAACATAAATAATAAATTCCTCATAAAGTCCTTAACCCCTTTGGTCCTCATATGCAGAATTATGCACATAATATTTAAAGCCTTATAATATTTTTATTTTACTTTGTTGACAACACTTGGGACCTAATGTGCATAATTGTGGAAAATTCGGAAAACTTAATAAATACGAGTAAGTATGATTCAGTTGTTCACACATTTGTTTTTATGATGTCCTTTTTACTAATAATTAGTAAAAAAATAATTATTATCCATTAACAATAATTCAGGTCTGAAGGGGTTAAGTATCTAAGACGGTTTTCCAGATAACCCTGTAAGCGCATGCCTTTCATATTTTGCGCCCAATAATGAAAACACATTAAAATAATAGTAAAAGTGGCTTTATTGTTTTTCAAAATATTCTCCATGGAAGTCAATACCCTTCTGTATTTGCTTGAACTAATTTTCAAAGCACTTTGCCCCGCAGAAGTCGATACCTGAAAAACGAGAAGCTTAAATAGCTTCTTTAGGCGTTGAAAAACATTGACCTCACATTTCATATCTGATGTTCGGGAAAAAAATAAATCATTAGAGTGCCAAACCAAAGGTGGATGACTCAAGTTGATTGCATTTACACTGACTTCTCTGAGGCATTTGACAAAGTGTCGCACGAGATTCTAATATTCTAATATCAGGTCAGTCCATAAGTTCGTGCCTATTTTACCCATTATTTCACTTTTGTACGATTTTTGTACAATTTTTGCAAAAATTATTCGCGGAATATAACGGAACTCTTTATATTTTCTTTGATATATTGTGCATTCAACAAGTGATTTTAATCGCGAATAGAAGCGCGTGTTGTTAAAAAATAAAATGGAATCTTCGAACGCGTATAAGAGGCATATTTTGTATTATTTTTATAAAAGTGGTAAAAATGCAACAACTGCTGCTGCAGAAATAAACACTGTTCACGTAGGGGATACCGTGAGTGTAAGGACTCCGCAACAGTGGTTTTCAAAATTCCGAAGTGGTAACTGCGACGTGGAGGATGCCCGCGCGCTGGTCGGCTTGAACTCTTTAACTCCGACGCCTTGGTCGAACTCGTGAAAGCTGAGCCAAATTTGACTGTCGATATGATAGCTCAGAGGTTAAATTCATTGCATGAAACAGTTCAGTTGGAAAAGGTTTCAAAGCTGTGAAAATGGGTTCCGCATAGACTTTCCGTCGCCAACCTTCAGCAGAGAGTGAATGTGTGTTCTCAGCTGCTGCAACGGCTTGAAAATTAAAATTTTTGGAACCGCATCGTTACTGGTGATGAAAAATGGGTCCTTTACAATAATCCTGTTCGCAAGCGCCAATGGTTAGATAAAGATGAAACCCCAGAACGGAGTCGGTAGAGATGGCATTCACCCCAAGAAGATTATCCAGTCTATTTGGTGGGATATGGCCGGTATTGTTTATTATGAACTTCTGGAACCTATCAAACCTGAATGAGGCACTTAAACAAATCGACCGTCTTTAGTGAATAGACTCAAAGTTTGGTTTCACCACGAGAACGCAAGACCTCATACCGCAAGGCAAGCATTAGGCAAGGTGAACGAGCTCGGATGGGAGCTAATGCCGCATCCACCATACTCTCCGGATATTGCAACTTGTGATTATCACCTTTTCCGTGGACTTCAATCCCTTATGAGTAACAAGAACTACTCCTCAAAAGAAGCAATAAAAAGGGATATCGAAGCGTATTTTGGCTCCACGAACAAACAAATTTTTGAGCAGGGAATTAAAAATTTGACTAAACGTTAGGAAGACATTGTAAATAATGAAGGATAATATATTATTGATTAATAAGTACTTTAAATATCTTTTTTATTAATTTTAAAACCACCTTTAAAAACGCACGAACTTCTGGACTGAACTGATATTTGACGGACAGACGAGGTGGAGTAGTATTGAACCATTTTGTTGCCACTACAGGTGTGCGCCATGGGAGCATCTTAGGGCCACTTCTTTTTGTAATTTTTATCAATGACATACGCAAATGTTTTCTCTTTTCGAATTTCTTGCTCTTCGCGAATGATTTGAATATTTTCTAATCCGATAAGAACTCAGTAGAAGCTCAGAAGCTTCAACTCGACATACACAATATTCACCAATAGTGCATGAAATTGCGTCTATCTCTGAATATAACAATTTTGTTTTCATTTAATATTTTCAAGGCGTCAGTCAGTACATTTTTAACACATCCTACACCATTTCTAATAATGTAGTACAAAGTGTAACAGAGTTTAAGTATCTTGGAGTTTTATTCGATATCTTTCAATATCATGCTTGGTTCTAGGCTTCATTCGTCGCAATGCACCTGACTTTTCATAAGCAGGCATTGCGTTCCCTACGATTCGAGGCTTCTGTTCCGTGCCATAATGCTCGCCTCTATCTCTTGATTTCGATTTACGGAATTCACAGAGAGAACGTAGGTTCGAATCTCGATAAAACACGAAAATTAAGAAAAACATTTTTCTAATAGCGTTCGCCCCTCGGCAGGCAATCACAAACCTCCGAGTGTATTTCTGCCATGAAAAAGCTCCTCATAAAAATATCTGCCATTCGGAGTCGGCTTGAAACTGTAGGTCCCTCCATATGTGGAACAACATCAAGACGCACACCACCAATAGGAGGAGCTCGGCCAAATACCCAAAAATGGTGTACGCGCCAATTATATATATATATATATATATATATATATATATATATATATATATCTTGATTTCGCTTATTATTAAAGATAATTTGTACTTTAGATTATTAAAATAAAATAAATAACGATTACGATCTTTTCAATGCTCAAAAATTGCACATATCCAAAATTCGTCATCTGTTACGATGTCACAACGTACTTTGAACCACCACGGCTGAATTTATTTACCATTGCGTTATAAATACTAATCGACACAAGTCCTTTTTTCAGCAATTGTCAAATTATGCGGTATCCAACGTGAACAAATCTTCTTGACGACCAAATGTTCATGCAATATTCAATGTATGCTGGTTCCACTATTGCCAAGAATGCCTCTATCTCGCGATATGAGACGCAATGATTTATGTGCAACAAATGGCGCACAGCGTCCATTGCTTCTGGCGCAAAAACCGTTTCTGGGCGACGTTCACGAAATTCATTTTGCAAGGATCGACGGCCACGTTGGACCTTGTTGTGCCAGCGTTTCGTAGTGGTTAAATCAGGTGTTTCAATGCTAAAAATCGAAGTAAGTTGATCAATGTGCATTGTCTCGATAATCCACATCGAAAAGAAGTAATAAATCATCGAACGAAAATTTTCACAAGTTAAAAATACCAGACTTTTCAATAAAAATATCGAATTACAGCTCATCACAAGTAGTGTTGCAATGACGCAACCCTATTAAAGCAACCCTCGTATATATAAAGTCTACAGCACAGGATTTTAATGACAAGGCTTCAAAAAGTTTATTTGTTTCTTAATTAATTTCGATATGTATATTATGAAAGTATATGTAGTTTACTGAATCTTTAAAAAATTTAGATTATGTAGCTTTATAGACCATTGAATTTTGGTATAATAAAATAAAAATCCCGCTGATTTTTGGCAACATTCTTCGTTGACGGTATTGGATGTTTTCTTCCATATATGAAATATCAAGCATTTGTTATATGAAGGAAGTGCCCAAGACCGCCAGGCGAAAATATTTTAAGAATAAACCAGAATTTTGGGCTACTTACAACTTGCACTTTCTTATACTAACATTTAAAGGACTATGAAAACGAGTTTTCTAATGATGATCGGTTCTCAGCAGACAAACCTCCGTGTGGGTTTCTATTATGGAAAAGCTCCTCATAAAAAAGCATCTGCCGTTCGGAGGTGGCGTTAAACTGAAGGTAAAACATCATCAAGATGCGCACCATAAATAAGAGGAGGAGCTCGGCCAAACAGTCAAAAAGGGTGTAACCGCCATTATATCCATGGACATATAACTTAACTTTTTACAAGTTTTATTTAGAAAAAAAAAAACAAAACAAAGTTATTTTTGTGCTCACTTCTTGACTAAAAAGTGACTAACTTACAAATGTTTAATAAACTTAAAGCTAACCTACACGATGGCCTCTGCCACGTTGCAACTGCATGTGAATACGTCGAGAGGCGTTCCCACGGGAAGTGCAGATGCGTTGTCAGCTTGGTTTAGCTTGCGCGCGTTTCCTGGCCTTCAGGTGGAGGTACAGGTTTCTTGGTGTTATATGGGCTGCTGTCATTGATATTGTGGGAACTTTGTGGTTAGGCAGTGTTAACCTTAACAACATTAACTTATATAGGTACATATATGTACCCAAATTTCGTTTCTAAATTCTGATTGAAAAGTTTGGAACTTTGATGCGCTTGAAGTATTATATTTTTAATTGGTAGCCCAATTGTTCGATTAAACGGAATTCGCATACACACAAATAAATAGTTTTCAATGTCAGATTTAATTACTGTAATTTGCCTAAGTAGATGTCTGTAGCCAGTAAACTCACTCAGCATTTACTTTTTGAAAATTTGGCAATTCCAAGCGTGCAAATAATGACTACAAATGGTAACATCAGCGACACTAAACCCACGGCAACAAACACGTAAAATATGAATGCAAATTTTGTGCAGTAGCCAAACGCCATAAATGTTTACGATAATCAAAAGCAAATAAGAAAAGAAACATCTAAATAAAGACAAATATTTGCATTGTGAAAACTAAATGCAACTTTGACAAACAAATGAAATAACATTCAATTCAAATTATAAAAAAATGGGTATGTAAATTATAGAAACACATTTGCTTAGTATGAATACAGAAAAAAACATTGAAAATGATTGTGAGGCAAAGCAATAACACTAAGCGAATCGAAAGCATGTTGAACGTGAACTTTTTTTCAATGCCTGATAAAACATACGTATAATGGAAATATTTTTACATATTTGTATGCGCCGTTTATGCAATTTCAGCACAATATAAAATCAACTGCAATTTGCAGCATTGAATTAATTAAAGACGCGATGCTGTGGTTGCATGCAACAAAGCTGAGAAAATGGCCCGAAAAAATGCGCCACTTAAATAAATTTCCGAATAAAAAAACAGAAACGCCAAAGACAAATGTAAACTCAGGCGCCACCAGGTGAATGAGTTGGCGAACTAAAGTGGCGTGAATATAATATGATGTGTGTGTGTGTGTGTGTGCAGGCATACAGCTTCCAGCTTGTCACTCGCCTTGCATAGGAGCACCATGCATTTTGCGACGACGAACACAAAAGCGGTTGATGCAGGAAACAAAAGGCGGCATTCAACTTCACTTTCGTTTTCGTTCGAGCGTCACGCGAGTTGCCAAGTGAGTGGAAGTTGAATTGCACCAACATATATGCCACATACACTTACTTATAATGTGTACATGTAAATGTAGACGTGTGCATGGATGTATGCATATCACATCGTCACTCTTTGTGGCAGCAACACAGCTTTAGCAGCACAACTGGGTATTTGATAACAGTAAACGCTGGAAATTGTGAAAATTCGAAAATAACTAAATCGACAACAATGCAACTGCTGCTGTTGTTACCGCACAACCATTGCCACTGTCAATGCCATTGCAAAACTGCGATACCAATCAGCTGTAGACTGACTAACATATTTATGGCCATCCATACCCTGCAGGGAAAACGAGAACTAGTGAAGCAAACTTTGGATAATTCTGAATGTGTCTGTCCTCTGAACGTTGAAGCTGACAAAACCGAAAGCAAATGCCTTTATGGTACTCGTATGTTACGGCCCCGGCGGTGCTGCGTGCTGGCTCTGCATTTTGATGTAATGAAGTTGTTCGTTCGAGTGGAGTTAGAAAATTATGCGGGCTTTCCGAAGGCAAACAATTTTACAACCTGTGACAGCTTGAAATCTAGGGAAGTGTTAAGCCTTAAATTTATAAATGAAAGCACAATAGCTGGCAAATAGAATTTAAGCTGAACATATAAACATTTTTTAATTCGGTCCAGACCAGATTTTAGTAAAATTTATTTTGCGATGGCTGTTAATTTTCGAAATCAAATAAACTCATAGACAATGAGAGTTATAGCTTGTAACATCAGATGGACGATTGGACTGAAATTTAGACTTGCCATATAAAAGTGGGCGTGAGATATTTTCAAAATTTTACTTGCGTCACTTCTAACAAATTTGTATTGCATAGGTTCGAGTCCCTGTGCATGAAGTAATAAAGTAAGCACTTGCTGATAAATAGTGGCTGGTGAAGATTCTAATAAAACTCTTTTAACTCCCTTGGAGATCTAAGGGAGACTGCAATTTGTAGGAAACATAGCGCGGAAGACACGAACGAAGAGTCTGCCCAGTTTTTCTCCTTTTGAGCGCATATTTTTTTAGATATAAAATCATTGAAGCTGTAAGCTGAATTTAATCCTATCATAAAATGTTTAAATTCATGTTAGAAATGCGAAATGAAATTTAAGAAATGTAAAGCAACTCCCTCGCCACCGCATCGTCGAATATTATAGACCGCTTTTTTTCTACCCTATAATTCTGCGGCCGCCGTAGCCGAATGCCTTGGTACGTAACTACCATTCAGAAATGCGTAGGTTCAAATCTCCATGCATGAAGCAAAAATTGATAGGAAAGGTTAGGTTAAGTTTTTGTGGCATCCGGCTCAGAGTAGCCAAAGCACTTATACCATGTAAGTCCATTGAGGTGGAACCAGTTAGATGCTCTTATGAAGTGTAGGATATGTTTTATCACAACACCGGATAGTTCCATAAGAAAGTCAAAATAGTATTTTCCTAACAACCTTTTCCTGGCTAAGCCTGGACAATTACAGAGGAAGTGTCCAACTGTTTCTGCCACTTCCCCGTCTCTGCAACTTCTGCAGCATTAATGAGAAGCCTACCTAGAAGAGTGCCTACCTAACAGCCAATGACCGGTGACACAAGCCACGACTAGCGAGATGTTCTCTCTTGAGAGGTTAAGCAATTCATCTGATCTTTTGTTATTACCGCCAAAATAGTCTGATTGTAACACATGTATTTTCTTCTCTACATGACCTGTTGACCTCCTGGAGAATATTACTTTTTATATTTAATTTGCGTGTTTTGCCATAGGAGTTCCAATACTGCCTCTGTTTTCAAGCAGTGAAAGATTAGTACGGTTTCTGACTAGCTCAGCGGTTTTACAATTTCCTTCAATATATAAGGCCTACCTTGAAAATGGTGCTAATCTCATTTAGATCTTACAGGATTCCCAGCAACCTTTGATCTTAGCATAACTGCCTCCATTGATTTGATGGCCACCTTGCTGCCCGAGAAGATATGTATCGTAGTTTTTGTTACGGCGTGTGTGCTAAGGTATACAGTTGCCTCCTTCATAGCTAAGGCTTCTGCCTGGTACATGCAATGATAGGAAGAGTTTTTTCTAATAGCGGTCGCCCTCGGCATGCAAGGGCAAATCTCCGAGTGTATTTCTGCCAAGGGTATGTCTCTGCCTCCGAAAAATCATTTGCCTTTCGGAGTCGGTTCAAAACTCCCTCTATTTCTCTCCATTTGTGGGACAACATAACGACTCACGCTACAAATAGGAGGAGGCGTTCGGCCAAATACCTAACAGAAGTGTTTGCGCCAATTATTTATTTTATATTTTTTAGTGTAAAATATTAAGATCTGCTCTAAATGCCGTGATCGAAACGTACGGAAGCACGAATATAACTACATAATCGAATCTTCTGAACATTTTGGTATAAGCATCTCTTTACTATTACAACTGTTGTCCATTTTCCCTCTGTGCATAGCGTCTGAACAATTCTTCTGTATCTAATCTTGCTCGACGACTCTCTGCATATGTCGTTTCATGTGTATCGCGTCCCGGCTAACATCTTTTCGATTATTCTTCGCGATGTATTTGCTGGTGTTCCGGGACGTTTGCTACCCTGCAGGTTGATATAAGTGCTTGTCTTGCTATATATCTATTGGGTTGTGTTAAGGGATGTCCTATCAAATCCTTTTTCTAGTTTTGATTTCGTTAGCCGAAACCACTTGCTGAGTCAGGGTCTATAACAATTCGTTCGAAATTCGATTTGACCACCAGATTTTCAGTATACGATGCAAGCATTTGTTAACGAAGATTAACATCTTGTTTTTGATCGTCCTTGAATGCTGTCAAGTTTCACAAACATTGTATAAAATGTTTGTATTAAATTTACGCAATTTTGTTCTTCCGTGAGGTGACTGACTCAAACGAACTCACGTATTCAGTTACTTCGCCATTTATGCTTATACTCGGATTTTGAATCGTATTATAGCCATTTACCACCACTTTTGTTTTTTTTTTATGTTAATTTCAAGACCAGCTCGTTTTGTATGTTTGTTTACGAGCGGGGTTCAATAAGTACGCGTGTTAGAAATGAAGACGCTATTTTCTCAAAATTGTTTTGTTTGTTTTTCAACATTCCCTTCTCGCGACGCTGCGGCCATTTTTGAACCCCTCTATACTGACTTGCTTGAAAATATATATATATATATATATATATATATATTAGGCCGGGTCGATTTGTGGCGAGGCAAAAAAAACGCCCATTGCTCTGTGAAAATCATATTCTAGGGATCAAAATAAGAAACTTTGCCGAAGGAACCATACCTCTAAAACGAATTCTGATGTCCCCCAATTTGGGTCGAACTTTTTAGTTTCTTTTCTCATGTAAAGGCCAAAAATGGTGATATTTTGAAATGATTGTATGGGGAACCCCCCAGGGGAGTTCCAGGGGGTGTGCCACTGGCATGGGTGGATCGGTCGTCCAAAGTTAGTGGGGGTCGGTCATACATTTGGACTCGATTGGAGCACTCTAAATGGGTCAAAGTGGGATTTTTCGTTCGACCCAAATTGGGGGACATCAGAATTCGTTTTAGAGGTATGGTTCCTTCGGCAAAGTTTCTTATTTTGATCCCTAGAATACGATTTTCACAGAGCAATGAGCGATTTTTAAATCGACCCGCCCTAATATAATAATTATATACTATATTTTACTGTACTATACTACTACTCTATATACTAACCTATCAATCAGTCTGTAATTTGTTTTGCCGTCGTTTGATAGATAACAGCATACGATGCTAAATACGAGTACTTATTGAACCCCCTAGTACTTCAGGAACCACCGACTGCACCTCACTGGGCCTATAGCTCAAACGCACCACATCACCTATGAAATCTAGGTCCTTAATATGTTCAAACAATACCATGGATGCCATTATTGTCGCTCAGAGTTTTTGTGCAAAATGTCATCCAGTGCCAAAATGAAACAGAATACAACCTTGCCTCACGCCAGTATCTATCTGTAAAGGCGTCGATAGCACGCTTTTGTGCATTATGCGGCACTTGACATCTTTATATAGGTGATTTAACACCTATATATTTATTTCGATTCCTTTATTCTGCTACATACTACCCTTATGCCAATAAAATTATAATACCCTTTGGCAATTTACTAGCCTAAAATGTATAAAATGCTTTCTGATGTACAAGCAGCTAAGTAATTTGAAATATGTTTGACGCTTGAAGAAATACAAGATCTGTTTATGTAAAAATGATCCAGTTACTTGTCAATAACTTAATTTCCAAGAATTCTCTCTCAAAGAGAAAAATATCAAAAAAAGTACATGAACGCAAGACCAGTAATAATTGCCAAGTTTACGAACAGCTGATTATATTTTTGGCAGCAAAAAATACAAAAATTAAAAATTAATTAAATTAAATTAAGTAAAAAAGTAAATAAAGCAAATAAAATGCAAAATAACGAGCTTCGGAATCTCATAATTTCATTTTGCCCACAATAATTTGTTTCATTTCATCATCGCTGTCAGATGAAGAACATTCCATTAGCAATTGAAATTCGCAAATTTTAATTCGTGTTTATTTTTACTTTGCGATCAGCTGTTTTTCTCACTTGCCAATTCTTACGAGTAAAAATGCATCCAGTAAAAACTTGCAACTCCCGTCAAAATGAAACGTCAGTTTGCTCTCTCACTTTCCCCTATTTTACAAGTTTTTTGGGTGCATGAACACTAAAACGTAATAATTTGTACAATTGTTACAAACAATTTGCTTCATGAACAGATCTGTAATTGACTATTTGGAATTAGACATCTTCTAAAGTGCAATTGAAGATAATGGAGGTAAGCAGGTACTTATCCAATGATATCGCTGATAAAATTCATCTGTTGCTTACGTGAAGCGTATCACGAACTAGTGATAGTACAAATTTATTAGAAGCACCCTAGGTTACACATACATTATAATTGGTACTTACAGCCTTTGTCGATTATTGGGCCGAGCTCCTTCTTAAATTTGTGGTGCGTGCCTTGATGTTTTTCCACAAATGGATGGTTTTTTACAAGCAGCTTCTTTGAGGCAGAAATACATTCAAGGTTTTGCCCTTGCTGGCCGAGTGGCAACCGCTATTAGCATTAAAAAAAAAAAAACATTTTTTATCTTTCTGGTAGTTCGTGCCCATAGCGGTTTTTGAGCTCGGGCACCACCGAGTGGTAATCACGCACGTAGCTACATTCGGCATCAGTGACCAACCAGCTTAGTACTAATAAATTTTCCTGCAGGCTGCCAGCGTGCCTCACTGCACCATCATCATCATCTTCGTTAACAATAGCAGTAGCAGCAGCAGCAGCAGTAACAACATTACCATCATTTGTAATTGAAGGCAGACAAACAATGTCTCGGAAAAAGCATAAATAATACAAAAACAAAACACGAAGATGAAGGGGTTTCGCCACGTTCCGCTTGTGTACATCTCCGCCCCCATTCTTCACTTTTGGCATAATCTTCAGCTCTTCTGGCTATGCTGATCCATTGTCGTATCCGATTTCATATCAGAGTTTTTCGACCTGTTGCTTTTGCACAGCTGATCGCACTACTGCCTATCTCTGACGTGTCTTCTTCTTTTTCTCCAACTTCTTCTTTTCTGTTGTTATTTTCATTGTTTATTGTTATTATTTATTCAACTTGGAAGTTGCCACATAAGAAAATCGATGATGCAACTGCACCAATTGAATAACAGCTCATCCGCGCCGATAGCTAAGACATGTAAAAAATCCATAGGTACGTATTATTGTACCCTCAACTTAAAAATTATATTGTGGTGCTTTGTAAGCTAATATTGGTATAAAAAAGAGGTTGTCTGTAAAGTCGGTTTACTGACGATAGTTTAACGTGACAACGTCATAAGAAAATATTGATGGAATGGTTGCAATTTTCAAAACAAAATTTTAATTTTATTTGTTTGATAGATATTTTGTATGGATATAGAGGGGGAGGTAAATGGAATTGCAATGGAATAGGTCAAGTTACATTTACACAAACGTGAAAAATGACGAAACATTTATCAAATTCATGAAAGATATGTTCAATTTCGAGTGTGCATGAGACGTTAATAAGTCAACAACACTAAGAGGCACCATCATCGATTTGACTTTTTCTAGACACATTGCACTCGAAACACTCCCTTTCATTTCCTACTTTTCCTATCATCGTCCTATTCTCAACAGAGAAATGGTTCATTACCATGCACACAGGAAGAAGGCATATGCAAATACAAGTATGTGAATTTATATACCTACATATGCGCATATACATACATATATATGCTCACTCAAGTAGGACAGAGCCAGATGTCGAACGTTGCCGAACGCGGGGGCCGATTGTGCTCTTTGTCGTTCGTTCCGCGCTCTCGCTTGCAGTTCAAGCACATTAGCTTACATTTGCTTGCGTACGGAATAGATTCGTATATTTGATATGTCCATATGACTTGTATGCATCTTTACATATAGATTTGTTCTTTTTGAAAATTGCGCGAAATTGCATATGTATATGCATGTTTATATATATATTAGTATACAACATCTATATATATAAAATTCAAATTATGTATGTATCTATAGATCGACTTGCGTCCTAAACGCATAAACCGATCGTAACCAAATTTGAAACACGAACTGAATACCTTACCGGGATGGTCATGGGCTACAAAATATTTTGATATATATAGGGGGCGTGGCACTTCCCATACAAATGGAATTTTTAACAGTCCGTATTTCTGGAAGTATTTACGTTAGACTACTGAAATTTGGTAAGGCGTTATAAGACATTAATCCTTACCACATCCAGAAAAACTGCATATAACGAAAAAGAGGGCGTGGCACCTCCCATACAACTGGAATTTTTTATAGTCCATAACTCTGGAAGTATTTAGGCTAGACCAATGAAATTTGGGAATGGGTTATATGAGGTTAATCTCTAACACCTCCAAGAAAACTGAATTGAAATTGAAACTATTGCTGAATTGAATGCATTCTCTTATTGGTAAAGCTTTATCGGTAAGTAAACAGTCCAGCAATCTAACGAACTCATGTTTTACCCATGGCCAATTATAAGTAGCCTGCTCGAGAGTTGGCGCACCGAAAAACCTTTTTATTTATACTCAAAATAATATAACAAAAAATGTCGTATATCCGATCGTTTTAAATAATACCTAAACTGACTTAAAAAAGTTAAAGTTGTTTTATTTACTATGCCTACGTTTTGATAGAAATGTGGGGTGAAACCCACGGGTATAAGCTAGTAGTTGATAAAAAGCTCACAATTCGCTTTTGATATTTTTGTCATTGTTAAGATTCATGCAAAAAGGCTATTTCATTTTTGGGTCGCTTTTTTGCCCCTTTCAATGTAAGTAGAAAAAAATTTAAATATGACGAGAATTAAGTATTACATTTTATTTTTGGAAAGAACATATTTCAACATTCCCGGCTTGAATAGAAGCTCAAAGAAAGAGAAAATCTCTAGTTTTGCAAATAAGTAAAAGACCTGCAACTTCGTCTTGTCAAGAGAACAAGAAATGTGTCGAAAAAAAATTTGGTTAAAAACAATGTTACGTTAAACATTTGGATTTCTAATTCATATCTGTTGACTCATTTTTGAAAACAAAAACAACAAAAAATATAAATTTCCACAAATAAGTTTATATTGGACACGCTATTGCTAAAATTCCATTTAAATTAGACAATAACTATGCATGCGATGCATTTTTATTCAAACAGTATTTTGATTCACATAATTTGCAATAACAACTGCAGTAGTTAGCAGTAAATAATACAAATATGCATTTTCTATAAAAAGATTTTAAGTGGAGCCAACTCAAAAAATGCTCTACTGCGTCACAAGTAGCAGAAATTTAATTTGTGAGAATTAAAAAAACCCAAAAATTTGGCTGTCCACTACAAGGCATACTCAGGCTCATAGCGCATTGTGATGCCGCACGAGGAACTTGCGCTTATCTCTTTTAAAATCAATTCAACTATGCAAAAACTTTAAAATTGTCTACTTAAAACGGT
Source organism: Anastrepha obliqua (assembly GCF_027943255.1). NCBI lineage: Eukaryota > Metazoa > Arthropoda > Insecta > Diptera > Tephritidae > Anastrepha > Anastrepha obliqua. The sequence continues at coordinate 115,338,732 of NC_072892.1, forward strand.
AAATCTGTCTCTGGATAGTGCAGGACAGTGGTAAAAATGTGCAAAATCATCTAGACAGTTTCTGCAGAAGCAATGTGCCTGAACGCCTCTCCTCTGCAGTGCTCAAGAAATCAGTATGCAAAAACTATTTTTGCCTTAGCAGAGATTCTGTGCATTTAGCACTGAAAATCGAGCGAAATTGTCAGCCTATTGTGCAGGAGATCTGGAAAGATCCGCAGATGTTCGGAATATATAGTATACCTCGACCCACCGTACCTTCGAGGTTTGAGCCATCTGTATCCACATGGATGGACTCGCGCTGTCTTATTCGTCCCGTTCCCACTCTTCCCTTGAGAGTAGGAGCGTCGTGCATGTTGTAATGGAAATTGTAGGGGGAATGCATAGTCCAACAGCATGGCAGGCTTCGAAATACCAGTAAAGATCATACCATAGCCGTAGGCCATATTTGACTACTTACTTAAGGTATTCAGTCTTATTTTCGCCCTACTGACGATATATTTTGCATGAAGATCTACTGGAAGGAGAGTTGGTGCCGCAATGAAAGCATTATTGCGGTGCTTGGTTGGCATTACACTGTTTATGCGAACAAATGTGAGTCTTTGAACCTAGTCAGCCCTTTTAATGCTCACACCCTTCAACCATACCATCATATCATAGAAGGAAATGGGCCTAACTACACCTGAGTGGCGTATTGTTCAAGGTTCCATTCCTCATTTTGTCCAATTTACCGGCTGCGGGAGTACATCGCTGTCGTTGCTTTGTGTTTCCCATCTGCAACTGTGAGCCGCAAGTTTAGCTTCGTATCCAGTACAAGGTCAAGATGTTTGGCTCTTTCCGGTACTATGAGAGTTTTCCCCGCTAGGGAGATCCAGATACTATTTCAGTACAAACAATAAAATCAAGAAAACTAGTTTTCCCCGTACACTATGAGTTTTTTTAGAGGGAAACATTCTCATTATTTATCGAAGACATTTCCACCTTCGGTGACTGTTAAGACAATTTTCCCAAATTTGGATTTTCTCCAACCCATGCTATGCCACTTTAGCGTTTTACATGTTTACATACTTTATAAATTAAAAATAATAGGTATTCCATTTTAATTTTACTTTATTAGATTAATGCAAAAAGACAATAGCAGGTTTATTCTTAGAACTTCGCCACATGTCCAACAAAGTACACGGCTTCCCTGTTTCTAATCGCAAATACAAATGGATGATCGGCTATAAAGAGTTTCGTGTCCAATTTCATACTGAAGGTCCTGTATTTCATGACTGAAAAAAAAAGCAAATAACATCACAATAAAGTTTCATCAGTGCAAACAGTTGCTTACATGTCGCCGCAGCCGCCTCTGAGCCAGCCTCATTCACATCCAGGAAAGCTTTGTGCTTAACTTCGTCAATCTTTTGCAATGGACTATTGGAAAAAAGACTACTGAAGTCAGCTGCGTCACTAAACATGTTAACCATGCCCAGCTGTGAAGAAAATCGCGATTAAATATGATGTAAATTTGAACCGATCCACGTTGGTACTAACCTCCTGCAGCGGCTTCTTCAAGTCAATATCCAATTCGATGCGAAACTTTGGCAAACATATATATATGGTTTCTGCTTCCATTCTCGTGGCAATAAGATTTAAGTCCACATTTGTCAATTTCTGTTCCAATTCCTGTAGTCCATCAACTTTGTTGGGCAAAAGTATCAGCATTGAGAGGTCCGAATCCTTGTAGGGCAGTTCAATAGCTGTCGCATCCAAATCGAGTAATTCGCCATATTTCACGAATTCCGCCGAATTCATCATAGCCACTGTTGCTGTCTGTCCTCCGCTCATCCTGAACTCGGCATTGTATGTTGACATTTTACTGAAGGGTTTCAGCCACTTAGCCTTGAAATAGATTGCATTTACCAATATGGCGCTAGCATCAGAGATCACCAACTGTAACACATTTTTGATCTTTCCCTCTGTTTGATGCTCAACCCACATATTAATAGATTTAACGGCATTAGCCGAATCAGCGAAATTCGTAGGTACCGCCTCGGAGTCAAACCTACTCTTGGCGAGATGATTGAATTGCGGCGCCAATTGCAGAGTATCATTGACGTAGATACGATTGGCCATACGCAGCGTTGGCGCATTTTCCGATGTTGACTGATTCCTCTGGAAGTTCTTCTTTAGAAAGCCAGCATAATCGTCCGCTATGCTAGTCTTATCCAGAGCTGCTGGCAATCGTAGGCCATGTCGAATTTGTTGGGCAGTTTCGCCCTCGGCGCCGAGAAAGGCGAGCGCCAGGCTGCTTTGTATGGACGCCGGTGAAAAAACCACGTTTTCTTGGGATCGTGCGGGGGCAATAATTTGAAATATATCCGCGGCAAAGAGATTATGGCTGGCCGCCAACGAAGGTGCGGTTGTATCGGCCATGGCCATATTAATAGAGGTTGTGCCTAAAACGGTTGTTATGGCTAAAACAAAGTAAACTGAAAGCAGGCAAAGAAAATGGATAAAAAATAAACGATAACTCTTTGAAAACAAAAACATATTTTGGTATAGACCAAGACGATTTCATAAAAGATATTGTTTGGTGGTTTGAATGTAAAAGTGATCTGCTTTTTGGTTGTTGCTTTGTTTATTTGTTTACATTATAACTTAAATTTTGACATTCAAACCACCAAATCCGAAACAAAACACATATAAATGTTATCGTCGCGCTGGTGACTTCACATTGTATAAATTCGCGTTAACACATACAATTTTCAATTTCTCATTCCAAATTTGCCAACTCTTATCAATCCCGAAATTAAGTCCCACTTAACCCCAAAGACATCCGGAAGGGAGACACGATATTTCAGTCGCTGTCACACAGGGGCACATTTTTTCGGCAACTTCGTTACTTTTGACGTTTAATATAGGAAACAAAAACCCCTGTCTCTTCCCCGTCTGTCTTTCTGTCACTAACAAAATGTTTCCCTTCCAAATACTTCCCTTTGTGAATCGAGACTAATGTTTAAGTAATTGGGACAGAAGTGACGATCTTTGGACTGCTAGCTTTCGCTGCAGTATCATTTGCATTCAGCACATTAATATTTTACTCATAATACAACCAAAATTATTTGTTAAACAAAATAAACGAATATGAAAAGATTTCCATCCGATGTCAGGCAGAATTCCGACCGAAGCAATGTCTGTGTGTGGCTGCATATCTAATCAGAATCAAATCTATACTTCAATTTTATTTTTACACCAAACTAAATTCCCGGTGGCATTGTTGTTGTTATTAATAGCGCCGGTATTATAAAGAAAAACGATTCACATCTAATTTCGCATTTTTTTTTAATTTTTAATGAATTCTTTTAGTCTGGTTCAGCATTTCATTGCATCTAATTGCATGTAAGTATGTCTGTGTGTATTATGAGTAGTAAAAATAAGGTCCTACACTGTAATGACGTCATTCTATTCACTAATGTTGCACGTCCTGCAAATCGCTTTGTATATCTGTTTGTTTTTTTATTTATTTGTACACCAGCAATCTGTCTGACTTCTGCACTTTTCCAGAATTCTATTGAAACTCAAAAAAATATTTAATCACTGCGACTTATATACACCGGATGCCCAAATATCAGTTCTACATATTTACAGGCCGACAACAGATAAGGGGGAAAACCGTGATTCAAACGCTTGCTTTGAGCTCGACATTTGTTAATAGAATTCATCGCTTTAAGCACTTTCTCTCTGGCGTCCAATATCTGCATACAAATGCACATATGTACATTATGTACATACAAATATATGTATGTAGGCTGCAGTATCAATCAATCATCACCAGCTGAATATTGTTTATAAACAACGAATTCTAATTCGTATTAAATACGTATGTATAAGTGCATGTATATGTATGCATTATCCGCAATTTCGATACTCTCATAATTTGTATATATTTAAAATCTAAGCCGGTTTCATTTTGAGCACATATTTATTTATTACACCCACTTTCCAACCTGCGCTGACTTCGCTTCTCTAAATTTTACTATAAAGTTCTTACCAGCACAAATTTCTACTTGAACAGATAGCAAAACAAATAACGAGACGTGGAATTGTTTTATTTTTCGAATATGATTTTTTTCAGCAGGGATTAGATAAAGAGAGCCATCTAACATTTAGCAAGAGGTAAAAGAGAAATGAGTGAGCCATGCGTCTCATCGCTTATAAGAATGGGCGGACACACACCTCAACAGGTACAGTAGTGGGCAGCGTAATAGTATAATATATTAATAACAATGTTTTATTATAACACGTGCACTGAAAAGTCCCGGGCCTAACACATATGCAAATTGCACTATGCATTATTGCATTCACCTCCTTTCAGTCAGTACTAACCTGTCTTTTTAAGGCTTTTAAAATTTTATAACTTTCTATTCATTAGTTCGTGAGTTATTGTGCTAAGAGTGATGCTACTTTTGTTATTTTCAAAACGAGGGATCAAAAATAATTTCGTGTTTTAATTTTACACTGCTTTTTGATGGGAAAAAATAGCGTTCAAACGAAGCAATGGCTTGATAAGTGTTATAGGGACTCCGCTTCATCAGAAACAACAATAAAACGCTGGTTTGCTGACTTCAAACCGGGTCGTAGAGCCAACGATGATGTACAACTCAGTGGACGTCTGGACATCTAAATGAGGCGGTAACACGAGAAAACGTAAAAAAATTCCAAAAATCGTTTTGAATGATCGAAAAGTGAAGTTGCGTAAGTTAGCTGTCATCGTAAAGATATGAAAAGAACAGAACGTGTTGAATTGAATGGATTGAATGAATATTTGACTATGAGAAAGCTCTGTTAAAACTCGATACCGTGTTTGCTCATCATTTTGTTTCATCAAGCCAACGCACCATGTCACAAGTTAATCAACTTCGGATTGCTCCCTCATCCACCGTATGCGCCAGATTTGGCACCCAGCAACTATTAGCTGTCCGAGGACCTAAAAAATGCTTCGAATGCAGAGGTTATCGCTGAAACTGAGGCCTATTTTCGGGCAAAAGATAAAAGATTCTACAAAAGTAGTATTGAAATGTTGAGCGGCGCTGGAATGATTGCGTTGTTCTTGATGGAAATTACGTTGATGAATAAAGATAATTTTTAACAAAAAAAGAGGTTGTCTGTAAAGTCGGTTTACTGACGATAGTTTAACGTGACAACGTCATAAGAAAATATTGATGGAATGGTTGCAATTTTCAAAACAAAATTTTAATTTTATTTGTTTGATAGATATTTTGTATGGATATAGAGGGGGAGGTAAATGGAATTGCAATGGAATAGGTCAAGTTACATTTACACAAAGGTGAAAAATGACGAAACATTTATCAAATTCATGAAAGATATGTTCAATTTCGAGTGTGCATGAGACGTTAATAAGTCAACAACACTAAGAGGCACCATCATCGATTTGACTTTTTCTAGACACATTGCACTCGAAACACTCCCTTTCATTTCCTACTTTTCCTATCATCGTCCTATTCTCAACAGAGAAATGGTTCATTACCATGCACACAGGAAGAAGGCATATGCAAATACAAGTATGTGAATTTATATACAAATGCGCATATACATACATATACATACATATATATACTCACTCAAGTAGGACAGAGCCAGATGTCGAACGTTGCCGAACGCGGGGGCCGATTGTGCTCATTGTCGTTCGTTCCGCGCTCTCGCTTGCAGTTCAAGCACATTATCTTACATTTGCTTGCCAACGGAATAGATTCGTATATTTGATATGTCCATATGACTTGTATGCATCTTTACATATAGATTTGTTCTTTTTGAAAATTGCGCGAAATTGTATATGTATATGCATGTTTATATACATATATTAGTATACAACATATCTTATAAGGTATATGGTAAATATTACCATACATTTTTTCCTTCATATATAATAAAAAAATTAATAATTAAAACAACAGGTATTATTAACAAACTTGGTTTTATTTTAAATTCTTCAAGTAAATCAAATTAATAATAATCAATAAGAAGGCATGTGCAAATACAAATACGTGAATTTATATATGTACATATGCGCATATACATACACATATACGCTCACTTAAGTAGGAGAGAGCAAGATGTCGAACGTTGCCGTTCGTTTGCTTTGTCGTTCGTTCCGCGCTTTCGCTTGCAGTTCATTCAAGGTAACGGCAATGAGCAAGGTAACGACATATGAGCAAGGTAACGGCAATGAGCAAGGTAACACTAATGAGCAAGGTAACGACACATTTTTTCGTGCGTGCAGCCTGTTAAATCGAATTATAAGACGTTATCACGTCAAAAAAGGTTTAACCGACATAAATATCTGCGCAGACATTTCAAACGACCCGATCGTATATGTAATAGCGTGTCCAGATACGAACCATAGGAGACTAATTAAGAAAATAGCGGTGTAAGATATCAAATTTATTCCGGCTACTTCTATGCCATTATGTATGTGTTAGTACATCATTCAAATGGCCCATTCGGCTTTACTGTTTCAAGCGATCGGTCCAATCTATAATGAGTCTTTACAATATCATTTATACGTCAATATTTCCAAAGCATTTAACCTGAATTGCTCCTCATCGTATTCTTTAAGAGTGGTTACGCAGGTTTTTGCTAATTGGGATGTGTGATCGCTAGAGCAATTCAAGTCCATCCGGCTATACGGCTGTACAACGTGGAAGGTCACCGAAATGATCACAAGGCGTCTCCAAACGTTCATTAATCGCTACTTGCGCCGCATAATGCGAATTTTCTGGCCTCGAACTATATCTGTCACCGACTCCTGTGGAACGCTAATTAATCCGATGTGACGTCCCTTCTAAAGGGCAGGACGCAATGTAGGCAGACCGCGAACCACCTGGCGCCGTTAAACTAAGACATAAATGAGGTCTGTGAATAAGAATTTGAATTAGTTTAGAGCCCTTGCAAAATTATTCGATGGCGAAGAGGAGTTGTTGACGCTTCATGCTCCAAATAGGAGTTCGAGGGTCTTATATTTACAGTATCTGCTGCGTTATTCAATTAATAGCAGCTCTGTTCACAGAAAATCGGCATCGCTCTATACCGAGGACCATTGACGGTAACAGTATCTGGTTCCTCATCTGGAAATGAATACGATCCGATGATGCCAGTATGACATATACCACCAAGCAGTAAATATTTGTGGATGGCTTGATACTTGGCTGATCACTTCTGGATTGTGGCCGCGTCAATAACGTCAAATTTGCTTGTGGACATAGCCGCCAAGCTAAAAATGGACATCATCTGAGAAGTTGATAATATCCAGGATCTCCGTATTTTCAACTGAGCCAGAATTTCAATGAAATTTTTAATAAATTAATTACGGCTGAACGCCGTAAAAATTAGAAAATGTATTTATCATTGCAATCTAATCACCCTTTATTTGCTTTTACCATGTGATGTGTTTAGCAATTGAAGGGGGTAGAGTTGCTCTGCTAATTAAAAATATTGACTTAATATACAAATGTTTTTTATAACAAAATTTAACTTCTTATGGACTGAATTGCAGAATTATAGGTTAGGAAAGAAACGGTTTTAATATTGCGATGGCTGCTAGTTAGTGTTTTTACATTTAACTTGGCATTTCTAACCTCAATTTAAATTTTTTGGGATCGGATTAACTTCAGTTCATAACTTCAATGATTTTAAGTTTAAAAAACATGAGCCGAAAATGATAGCAAGTGGGCAGACTGATTCTTCTTCCACGTCTTCCGCACTATGTTTCCCACAAAAGACAAGCTTCCTTCGTTTTGGAATCCCATAGGTAGTTAAAAGAGTTTTGTTAGAATCTTCACCAGTCACTATTTATATGCAAGTGCTAGTTTCATTTGTGGGGTATACTTATAAGCAACAAAAGCATTCCGTGCAATACCAATAGAGCAGAGAAATTGTTGCCGACAGCAATCACATGCCGTTGATTTAATTTTTTTAGGTATTTTTATTATTATTTTCTTTTTTCTTGTTCATTTTGTTATTCATCCGCTTCCTTTCCTTTCTGCTTGTTGCAACTATTATTGTTGAATTCACTTTTTATACAGTACTTTTGTCATTTTTAGATTCACCAAGGTTGGCCAAGGTCTTGTACTGATCGACGATTTCTCCGCGACTCTTGAGCTCTTCACCCATGCATCCGTGCTCGTTCATACAAAAATAAAAAAAATAGTGCTCAGCAATTAAATTCATATCATCCATGCAGTCAGTTCACCTTATGCATATGTAAATATATATATAATATATACATATATGTATGTATGTATGTGTGAGTGCACTTTTACGATGCGCTCAAAAGTAACGGCAGTTTTACTATTACATATAGCGATGCATTTGTAAAACTATTTTTCCTTTTCTCTACACACCATCCGTCGTACTTCGATCGACTTTGCTTGTGCTTCTTTTTCTTAATTTGTATGTTATGCATTTGAGATTTTTATACCCAACCAACTAAATCTTCCAACTCTATTCACACTTTATGAAGGAAATAAACGCTGTCAGTTATTCCTCTTATAAACTTAACTGTTGAAGAAATAAAACATCATTCTCTCGTTCAGTTTTCTTGCCACTAGCGTCACCGATAACAGCCGAAATTTTCAAGCTGATGCTATTCACTATTGAAGTAAATGAGTATGCACAATAAGTTTCAATTTGAAGTTTTCACTCAGCCAAAAATTGCCCATGAACGATCATCAAACCGCCGCATCCTCAAAAGGAAAAGTATAGTTTTATAAATAGCCAAAATGGTACTAAATTCCTACATCTGGCAATACTTACTCCAATCATTAACTAATTTGCTTTTCACTGATGAATCTTAAGCACTACTTCAAACAAATTAAAGATCTGGAAGATCTTCTACTAGCTCCTGAAAAATATTTTTGAACTCATCGCTTCAATTGCAGCACACTGACCTTTTGCCAAATTGTTGCCCGTACAATTGTTGTTGCAGCATTGAGGGCAGGTAGGAAACAGAACTTAATTACATTTGTGAGTGTCAAGCTCTGGCTTTTCAATACACAAGCAGAATGAGAGCTTAAAGTGCTCCATATTTGATGGAAGTAAGTTTTTCTTACAATGTAAATAGTTTTAATGTAGTTGAGTACCTTCAAAAACTTTATTTATTTTATTTTCTTAAGGAAGTATGTACCCTTAAAGGTAGTTTGATTACGAGCACGCAAACTTTGAAGCTAAATCAATGAATGAATGAATAAAAAGGGGTAGGCTTGCACTTCGACCTTAAAGCCTTTGATGATGCCCCAAGCTTTAACCTCGGATTACTAAACATTCGTCTAATAGACTACGCATGCGTACGGTGGCAGTCCCGACTCCGTTATAAGTTGCACCAAATCTTAGTGGACATCTTCGCATAAATGACGTTTAATTTCTCAAGAACTTGAAGTTATGTTAAGCTTCAGGGCGTCAATCGTCTGCATAGGCAAAATATTTCACGTAGTTTCAGGTAAAGTTGCACCACAACGAATGTCGCCGCCACGCAAGATGACTAAACCTGCCAACGCCTCATCATACAAATTTTAAGTTTTCGTGCACAATCTTACTGATATTTATTAGATTCATACCATCTATTCTAGGCCACAAAAAGTTTATTATCATCGATCAGTAAAAGATCATGTTACTGCCGGACCAAAATAAAAACCTTTTCTCTCTGCGAAAATGCAGTTTTACTTATTTATTTATTTCTTCTTCTTAATTGGCACGATAACCGCTTACGCGATTTCGGCCGAGTTTAACAAAGAACGCCAGTCGTTTCTTTCTCGTACTAACCGGCGCCAATTGGACACACCAAGTGAAGCCAAGTCCTTCTCAACCTGATCTTTCCAACGCAGAGGAGGACTTCCTCTTCCTCTGCTACCACTAGCTGGTACCGCATCAAATATACTTTCAAAGCCGGAGTGTTTGCATCCATTCGGACGACATGACCCAGCCAACGAAGCCGCTGGATCTTTATTCGCTGCGCTATGTCTATGTCGCCGTAAAACTCATACAGCTCATAGTTCCATCGTCTGCGATATTCGCCGTTGGCTACGTGCAAAGGTCCAAAAATCTTACGCAGAATCTTTCTATCGAACAATCCAAGCGTCGCTTCATCGGAAGTTGGCATCGTCCAAGCTTCTGCGCCATACGTTAGGACGGGCATGATGAGAGCCTTGTAGAGTGTTAGTTTTGTTCGTCGAGAGAGGACTTTACTGTTCAGTTGCCTACTTAGTCCAAAGTAGCACTTGTTAGCAAGAGAGATTCTGCGTTGGATTTCAAGGCTGACATTGTTATCGGTGTTAGTGCTGGTTCCTAAATAAGCGAAGTCTTTTACAACCTCGAAATTATAACTGTCAACAGTGACGTGGGTGCCGATACGCGAGTGCGCCGACTGTTTGTTTGAAGACAGGAGGTACTTCGTTTTAACCTCGTTAACCACCAGACCCATTCGCTTTGTCTCTTTATCCAGTTTGGAGAAGGCAGATCCAACAGCGCGGTTGTTAAGACCGATGATGTCAATATCATCGGGATATGTCAGCGATTCAGTTCTGCACCTCGTACGATCCTTTCGAACATCAGGTTAATGAAGTCACACGACAGCGAGTCACCCTGTCTGTAACCTCGTTTGGTATCAAACAGCTCGTAAAGGTCCTTCCCAAATCTGACGGCGCTGCTGGTGTTGAGCAACGTCATCTTGCATAGCCGTATTAGTTTTGTGGGGATACTAAATTCAGACATCGCGGCATACAAGTAACTTCTTTCCGTACGATCAAATGCAGCTTTGAAATCGACGAAAAGATGGTGTGTGTCGATTCTCCTTTCAAGGACATTTTCCATAATTTGGAGTTTGTGAATATTTGGTCGATGGTAGACTTTTCAGGTCTAAAGCCACACTGATAAGGTCCAATCAGTTGGTTGACGGTGGGCTTCAGCCTTTCACACAATACGCTCACTGGAACCTTATAGGCGATATTTAGAAGACTAATCCCGCGGTAATTGGCACAGATTGCAGGATCGCCCTTCTTATGGATTGGGCAGAGCACACTTAAATTCCAATCGGCAGGCATGCTTTGATCCAACCATATTTTGCATAGAAGCTGATGCATGCATCTTACCAGCTCCTCGCCGCCATGTTTGAATAGCTCAGCTGGCAGTCCGTCGGCGCCCGCGCCTTTGTTCTTTAGACGCGTTATCACTATTCTCACCTCGTCATGGTCGGGTAGCGGAACGACAATTCTGTCGTCAAGGATTGGGATATCGGGATCTTCACATTCTCTGTGACATGTGCAGCTGTCACTGTCTAATAGGTTCTAGAAGTGTTCCCTCCATAATTTAAGATTGCTCTTAACGTCAGTCACCAGTTCGCAGTCTTTGTTCTTACAGGAAAACGCCCCGGTCTTAAAACCTTCTGTAAGCCGCCAAACTTTCTGGTAGAATTTTTGGTCGTTGTTCCTGTTGGCCAACATCTCAAGCTCCTCGAACTCACGTAATTTGGCCTCTCGTTTCTTCTTTCTGATAATACGTCTCTCTTCCTTTTTTAGCTCTCTGTAGCGATCCCACATGGCTCGCGTTGCGCCCGATCGCATTTATTTATTTAGTAATTTATTAAATTTTGGAGTGTACTTATGTATATTTCTGCCATGAAAAAGCTCCTCATAAAAACCATTTGCCCTTCGGAGTAGGGTTAAAACTGAAGGTCTCTCCATTTGTAGGACAATATCAAGACGCATACTAGAAATAGGACGAGGAGCTCTGCCAAACACCTAACAGAAATGTGCGCACCAATTATTTCTTTACTTTATTTATATAAAACCATGGCTCCAAATACAAACCAACTTCACAATGTTTACACCAATAACAACTCACTCTTCGGATGCGTTTTCCGAAATTTCTTGCTTAGAACAACATACTGCACTTTTGTTTATTGGCCTAGTTTTGTTAAAAAAAAACACTTACAAACAATTTTATAAAGTTTTATAAAATATCTGAGAAGAATCCTTATGCAGAAGCCGGTACACATGACAAGTAGCGATTGGCAAGCACGATTCGTTCCTGTGTCATATGTAATACAAACGTGTGGGCAGCTTCGGGTTGGTGCGTTAGAGTATATCCACCGCAGGTGAGCGCTGATCATTCAAAATCATTAAGCGGTTAACCAGAAATGAGCCGCATTACAGAAGACGATCTTCTTCCCGAATGTTTGGCCAACGGATTTCTTATTTACAGATTAAAATTTAGGATATATATATACGAATTCCATCTTTGAGGTCTTGAATCGACCCTGGGCTGTTGGCGTAGACCTTCTCTTTCACGTGGCCCCAAAGAAAAAAGTCCGGAAACTTTTCCCGAAACTTTGCCCAGATCAATACCATCCAATTCTGGCCATAAAAAATCGTTAATCATCTCTCGATAGCGCAATCCATTCCAAAATAACACCTGTTATTGGAAAACCCCTTATTTAAATTTCCGAGCTAAATGAGTAATCTTGCCGAATTTGACAGTTGTAGCTTTGCGAAGATGACCAAAGTTCAGACCATCCGGCAAATATTCTCAAAATTACATATTTTGGATATACCTTTCTGAGTACCTTTAAATGCTTTTGAAACTGCGATTTGAATGAGAAAGTGAGAAAAATTGCACACTACTTTTATACTATTAAGTTTTTTTTAGTAACTAATGCGACTTTTTTCCTATCGGTAAATATTTTCCATTTTATAAGCATTTAACAGCCAAAATATTCATTGTAAATCGAAATTGCTTTGAGAAATATCGTATTTCACGTAAATGACTTGTTTTAGGGGCCTTCCCTGTGATTAACCCCAGCAATTTTAAAAAACATTATTTTAAATAAAAGAAATAAAAAATAATCCATTATAATAATAAAATAAAGATGACTGCTGCAAAACTTTTAAATTTTTAAATTAAAATTCTTAAAAGTTCACTTCTTTCGGCTCCTGCAATGTGACATGGAACTACCCTAGGGAGAAATAACTATTTGTGTATTATGTACTTTTTAAATACCTTATCGTTAACATCGCTATTGGTCCCATTTCTTTCATAGGTATGTTTCAAGCCACTTAAGGTGCTTAAGGAGGAACGCCACTGTGAAAATTCAAAAACACCGATTTTTTTTTTTTTGCACAAATTGCCTTTTGCATAAAATGTATAACTACTCAAGAGAATGTGGTAAAAACTTCGAAATTCGCTTTATTCTCGATTCTATGTGCACTTAAGTGAGCGCCCGTCGGTTCGGCCCCGTAGCGCTTACGATACGATGCTTTATTTCAAACGCGTTTTTCTCGAAACGACTGTTTTTGATACGGTGGCAACGATTTCTCGAAGACTAATGAACCGATTTTAATTTTCTTTTTTTTGTTATCGCATTGGCTATCGTTGTACGTAGCCGATTTTCAAAATTTTGAATATATCTTTTTTTTTGGGCCTGTTGAAAATCAAAAAAATGGTGAAAAACATACATCGAAATTCAAATCACCACAATTTTGTCAAAAACAAAACAAAAAAACGGCTACGTACAATGATAGCTACTACTGTGTAGATTAATAAAATTTTTGGTTTTTTGATTTCAGATGATTATTCATTGCTGTATCGCTGCCACCAGATGACGCCATTTTTTTTTTTTAGCTCGTTACGTTTATTTACATAAATTTGTCAATTTTCAATATTTTTTAATAAAAAATTACATCAACAAAGTTTAATACATATTTAGTAAACTGCCTTTTGTCCGATCCTCGAGTAATCATTCCTACTTACAAAAAAATATTCCCAAAAGCCGGCTATTTTTTGACCCCCCACAGTGGCGTTCCCCCTTAAAGATAATATTTTACTCGTTTGAATTTTCAGATTTACTAAGTTGATCAATAAGTTTTAGGGTTCGAAAAGAAAAACACAATTTTATGGTTTGGAATACATTTTATTATTCAGTATAGTCTCCGTGAACATCAATACCTTTGTCCAAATGAGATTCCAATTTATGAATTTCATCACTGAAATACGCTTCCACAGCTGTTATTACCTCATCATACTTCCTCAAGACCTTCCTGGCCGATTTCTGGATACAAACACGTTTCGGAGCCGAAGAACCAGGTTCACCCCACACTTTAGCCTCCTAATTTGATTCAGGATCATTGTGATAGACCCAAGTTTCATCCATAGTGATGAATCGACACTCTAATTGTTGTTGAGAAAATCGCATTCGAATGTGTTTTCGTACCATTCTTAGCGAATGCGGCACCCTTTTTTCACACAGCTTTCTAAAACCCAATACTTCAGTCAAAAAATTGCTCACTGCGCCCATTGAGATGCCTAGAGCTTCTACTAAATCTCTTTCAGCCACTCGATGATATTCTGTATTTTTTCTACGATTTCTGGTCTTCTTATTGTTTTTGGACGTCCTTCACATCGATCGTTTTCAAGGTTTGTACGACCACGTTTAAATTCAGCAACCCATCTTTCAAACTGAACTAATTGATGGCGAAAAGCTCTTATACATTCAATAGTCTTGCATAAATTTCCTTTGCTTTTAAACCTTTCAAAAATAAAAAAATTAATCACTGCTCGATACTTGAATTCTTCCATTGCAGAAAATACTGTGGCACGTCGCCATTTAGTGAATCTAAACAAAGAAAGAATTGGCAGATTGAAATGAAACTTCACATACCTTCATATGGAGAGTGGTTCAACACAAAAATACGCTCTCTTAGCGAAACGTAAAACTTACAGAACAACCTAGTAAATATGTAGTACTATTAGTTGGTATATAAAGAAGATTTTGAAAATTATACATAAAAAATTGCGCATCAAAACTCTTAAGAAAATGTTCGAGGAATATAATACTTTTGTTTAGAAAAAATTTAAAAAACTGCTGGCTCCAATGAATTTTTAGTTTATTAGCTTAATCTTATCTTTTATTAATCAATTATTTTTTCCTACCATTAAAATTTTGAAAACAAAACGACCATTTTTTCTCAAAAATTGCGGCTTGTGTGTAAGGTCGCTGTGTGCCAAACTGCACTAAATAAGGTAAGCGGGAATAAGTAGTAAAAAAAGAGATGAAAAATGTGTGCTTTCTGATTTAAATGTCTGCTTATTCGTTATTGTGTTTTTCCCAGATATTTGCTGGTATAATACACGTTACTTATCTTATCTATGATGCACTGTTGAATTAAAATTAGTCTCGTTATAGCTTATAAGGCTGTCACAATGGGTCTGAACGGAACGTTGCGGCAACGCATTTGACTGACGTGACGTGTAAAACGAATTGAAAACATAAGGGTGCATTTGAATTGACCCAATTAATTTTAAATCATTTGTCATTTTTGCCGCACTTGCCGTACGCCACAAGTAGAAAGTTGCCAATTTTGTTGCATTCGTATCAGGTCAGTCTATAAGTTCGTCCGTTTTTAAAGGTGGTTTTAAAATTAATAAAAAATATGCTTAAAGTATTTATTAATCAATAATATATTTTCCTTCATTATTTACAATGTCTTCCTAACGTTTAGTCAAATTTTTAATTCCCTACTCAAAAATTTGTTTGTCCTTGGAGCCAAAATACGCTTCGATATCACTTTTTATTGCTTCTCTTGAGGAGTAGTTCTTGTTACTCATAAGGGATTTAAGTCCACGTAAAAGGTGATAATCACAAGTTACAATATCCGCATCCACGGCATTAGCCCCCATCCGAGCTCGTTCACCTTGCCTAATGTTTGCCTTGCGGTATGAGGTCTTGCGTTGTCGTGGTGAAACAAAACTTTGCGTCTATTCACTAAAGACTGTCGATTTTTTAAGTGCCTCATTCAGGTTTGATAGCTGATAAGAATAATAATCAGCAGTTGTCGTCTGTTTTGGTTCCAGAAGTTCATAATAAACAATACCGGCCATATCCCACCAAATAGACAGGAGAATATTCTTGAGGTGAAGGCCAGTAACGCTACTGTTCAAAAAACTTTCATTTTCAAGTCGTTGCAGCAACTGAGAACACACATTCACTCTCTGCTGAAGGTTGGTGGCGGAAAGTCTATGCGGAACCCATTTCCCCAGCTTTGAAACCTTTTCCAATTGAACTGTTTCATGCGATGAATTTAACCTCTGAGCTATCATATCGACTGTCAAATTTGGCTCAGCTTTCACGAGTTCGAGCAAGGCGTCGAATTTTGAAAACCACTTTTGCGCAGTCCTTACACTCACGGTATCCTTTCTGCAGCAGCAGTTGTTGCATTTTTACCACTTTTATAAAAATAATACAAAATATGCCTCTTATACGCGTTCGAAGATTCCATTTTATTTTTTAACAACACGCGCTTCTATCCGCGATTAAAATCACTTGTTGAATGCACAATATATCAAACAAAATATAAATAGTTCCGATATATTCCGCGAATAATTTTTTGTATGCAGAAATCGTAAAAAAGTGAAATTATGGGTAAAATACGCACGAACCTGATGCATGGCGTACGGGACGTATCTGGCGTCTTCGGCTCAAATACAAATAATCTATTTTGCTGTCAATCAAAATCGTTGCCGCAGCGGACTAAACGGACACATTGAGACGGGGCTATTAATTGGGTGTGGTATTTTCGTAATCTTTTAAACTCCTAAACATCTCTGCAACTTCTAAAAATATAAATCCAATTTGTTCAGGGCATCTGAAGCAGGGCTTGATAGATATTTTTCTCAAAGAAACAAAATTTCTTGGGTATCATATTTTCGTAAATGAAATAAAGCCTTAGAACTACCCTGTACAGCAAGCGAAAACCTATGTTTAGAAAACTCACCACAGTTTAGGAAGACAATTTAAGGCACACCAAAGGAAAAAAATGGGCGCTATGCACTACCACCGGACTCACGACCCCGACGGAAAAGCTTTTGTAGGAGCTATGGAAAAGAAAAAGCAACACTTTCAGTGCGAGATTTAATCGCCGCATATAATTTGCTTCAGATTTTTGGATTACTCCTTCTGTAAGTGGTTAGGCAATCAAGGTGCGGTCTCGTGTCAAGGCACAAAATTCCGTGTACATGTTATGTATTAGGAATGCAGGTAGTCTTTTAAAAACCACAATTTGGAAAATCGTTGAAGCCCAACCTACCTCAAATACTCATCCATGTTTAAAATGTCTGAGAAAAAATGTATTTAAAATTCATACTTCGCTAGGATCTTAAGATTTAAGATTTATAGTGAAAATGGAACACAAAAGCATGTTTTAGATTTCATTTCATGCATTGGGTACAAAATGTGCGAATACACTCAATCTAATTCAGTTTAAATTTTTTTATATTTCCTTTGCCTTTTTGTTGTATTTAGCTTTGTTTTCCATTGTTGCGGCTCACTGAGACGATTACATTGGCTTTGAACTAATGAGCCATCAAAGAAAAGCCCGGCAGTCGTAAATAAATATTGGTCTTTGTTAACTAATTTGCGGCTGACCCAATCGCTTTCATGCGGCATGTATATTACGTATACGAGTATATATACATATATATTATATTTGAGGGCTTTCGACAAAACGTCTTATTTGAATTTAAAAGATTTGCCTGTTAGGTCAACAAATCCTATTCTTTCATAGAAAAATCTAATATTTGGGCTCAACTTTTATTCAAATGCACTCTTAAGTTACGTGGCCTTTAATTATTAACAGTTTAAATATCGCTTTAAGCCAAGCAAGTTGGTTGTGTAACAGTAAGAAATATTTAAGTCGACTTAAGTGGTTTTGTGAAAATTTCACAGTTATATATGTATTATATAATATGCACCTATGCATTTGTATGTATGTAGGCAATATGGGCGATAGCTAAGTGCCCGATTGTAATACAATTATTTACTCGTATAATACAAAAATTAAGCAACTTCCTATTCATAGCAACGATCGCTTATTAAATAGTTATATAATACCTTTTGTAATCCAGGTATTTGGGGTTTTTCACTCATCACTTTTAGTGAGTAAATATGAGTAAGCGGCCGTCGTAGCCGCATGTGTTGGTGCACGGGTTCAAAACAGCGTTTATGAAACAGCAAATGGTAGAAAATAGTTTTTTCTAAGTGGTCGCCCCTCAACAGGCAATGGCAAACCTCCAAGAGTATTTCTGCCATGAAAAAGCTTCTCATAAAACACCATCTGTCGTACAGAGGCAGCTTAAAACCTTGGAAGGACCTCACACAACAAATTGCAGGAGGAGCTAGTTCAAACCCCCAACTAAGGGTGTAATTACGAATTATGTGTACAAATATAAGTAAGCAAAAAATGATTAAAAGGAATTAGATAATTCAAATATAAATAACACCAGTTTTAAGAACACGCAATAGCTATATAGGAACGTTATCAGACCTATTCTCCTTTACGAGATTATAGTCTGCTGGGCGGCTCTCGATAAGACTACGATTAGAAACAGGCTTCAGGCCAATGTATGGCGCGTATACGTATGTATCAGCGGCGTCCTTAAAACTACACACTTTGATGCTCTGAATACTCTTTTCTTCTTACCTCCCCTAGATTTAGTTGGTAAACAGAATGCAGGTAACACTGCTACTCGGCTTGTCGCAAGTAATGAATGACGCGATATACGTTTTGGACATGGCCTGAGCCCAACTAGTCTAATTGACTGTTTTGAGGAACCATATTTTAATAGGTTATTTAGTACTAGCATTCCTGCTAAATGTGACTAGTTTTACAATATACCTGCTTACGGTTCTTTATTGATGGGTCATAACCTGCCCTTAAAGTTTGCTTTGGCATCTACTGTAAGAAACCAAAAGTAAGCGTTTCGGCTCGTCTCCTAATCACTGTAGCGTATTCGCACTGCAGCTGGCTGGTTAAGCTCAAAGAGTGAAGTAGCTACAAGAATGAGGAGGAGGTAGAGTCTGTCAGACATCTTCTCTGTCCCTGCTCCTCGTGGCATGCCACTATAGTTTAGATTCCTTGGATAATCGTTCTTGAATGATACTGTTAATCTTAGAGGTATAAGGTCAGCCAGGGTTTGCACTTAAAACAAAATGGTTCAAAGAGCAGAAGCAGATAAACTACTACTGTGATATAACCGTGGATCGGCAGCAGTCTAAGTGAATGGATTTAAAGATTCCCCCAAGACCCTCTTATGTTGTAAGAAATATATACATATAGGTATTCCACACATAGAGTGAAAAGTCCCGGGCCTAACAAAGAAAACATAATTGTTTTGCTCAAAATTAGCTTTATTCATCAACGTAATTTCCATCAAGAACACGCAATCTTTCCAGCGTTGATCTAAAACTTCTTTAACTTTTCTACTTTTGTAGAACGATTTATCTTTTGCCTCGAAATAGGCCTCAGTTTCAGCGATAACCTCTTCATTCGAACGAACTTCCGTGCCGGCGAGCATTTTGCTTAGATCTGCGAGCAAACACTAGTCGCTGAGAACCAAATCTGGCGAATAGGGTGGCTGTGGGGGCAATTCGAAGTTCAATTCGTGTAGTTTCGCCATTGTTTAGATTGACTTGTGTCTTCTTTTGCTTTGCCATTGCTTTGCTTGAACGGTATTTTACCCCATGATGAAACAGTGTAAAATTAAAACACGAAATTGTTTTTGATCCATTATTTTCAAAATAACATACGAAGCGTTACTCTTAGCACAATAACTCACGAACTAATGGATGGAATGTCATGAAATGTTAGCAGCTGTATTTTTAAGCTTATTACCAACTGAAAAAGAGTTGATTGCAATAAAACTAATGTCATTTATGTGTGAGGCCCGGGACCTTTCAGCCCATGTGTTAGTTCCTAGATATTAATAATTTTTTTCATAAATTTATATCATTGTCAAGCCAATAAATATATTTGCTATGAAATACATGAGTCGTGTGATTAGATCCAACTTTCAATTGAAGAGAAATCAAAGGTGGAATTTTTTTTATTTGATTCAATCAAGAATAATATTTATTTCATGAAGGTATGTGCGCCAAATGAAAATAAAATAACATGTGTTGGCCAATTCGATTAACTTTTTTGTAAATATCACGAGAATTCTTTGAATTTAGTTGAAAGTATTTAAAAATTCATAGGGTAAAAAATATTTGAAATCTTACTAGCCACTCGTCATGAATCTTATTTTATATTTCATATCTATTGGGAGGTTGAATTAGTTTTAAAGGCGACACACAGATGGCGCTATTTATCGCTTTATCGCGTTGGCAATACTGAATATATATTCATGACAAAGCCTCATCCCTAGGCTTTGTTTATCAGTATCTGTCATTTCGCTGAAGTATAAACAACGCAGTGTTTTCGTGCTCCGAGTATGTCAACTTTCGTGCCGTCGAAACGCAATTTGCGGGAAGGTCTGCTTTTCTGCTTCAATTTGAAAAAAATACAGCCCAAGCCCGTGAATTGCTGCAGGAGGCCTACCCAGACCATATTCCGTCGATTTCAACATGTGAGTACTGGTTTCGACGATTCAAAAGTGGTGATTTTCACACCGAAGACAAGGAGCGTCTTGGCCAGCCCAAAAAGTTCGAGGACGCGGAATTGGGGGAATTGGTAAACGAGGACTCGTGCCAAACCCAAGAAGAGCTTGCCGAATCATTGGGCGTTGATAAATCAACCGTTTGCAAGCGTCTAAAAGCGATGGGAATGATCCAAAAGCAAGGGCATTGGGTCCCGTACGAGTTGAAGCTGCGCGACGTCGAACGGCGATTTTTTACGTGCGAATTGCTGATCGAGCGACAAAATCGGAAGGGTTTTTTGCATCGGGTGGTGACTGATGACGAAAAATGGATCCACTACGATAACCCAAAACGCAAAAAATCATGGGGTTTGCCCGGCCACGCATCAACGTCGACGGCCAAGCAGAATATTCACGGCAAGAAAATCATGCTCTGCATTTGGTGGGATCAGGTCGGCGTCGTATATTTTGAGCTGCTCCAACCGGGCGAAACAATCACGGGGGATCGTTACCGACTGCAATTGATGCGTTTAAGCCGGGCATTGAAAGAAAAACGGCCGGAAACGGTAAAAAGGCACGACAAGGTTATTTTGCAACATGACAACGCTCGGCCGCATGTTGCTCAACCTGTCAAAAAATACCTTGGAGCGCTTGGCTGGGAAGTGTTAAACCACCGGCCGTATAGTCCAGACATAGCTCCTTCCGATTACACAAAAAAGCAAAATCGCACTTTTTGTCTGATGAATGACTTTTGATACTTGATGTTTACTAATTTGACAACGCTGATTCTAAATATACCCTCATTTTTTTGTAACAGCTCTTGTTTACGAGTTATAGCTATCACAAAAAAATCACTATATTTCAGTGTTAATTGACGAATATTTAAACAAATATTAAGTTTTCTTAATATTATTTGTCATGGCATCGTCACGACGAGTTTGTATAAATGACCGGAATAGTTTTTGTTTTATTTGCGGAGAGTATATGTTTCAAGAAAACCGTTTGAATGTGACATCGTTCGTGAATGAGGCGTATAAAAATTACTTCGGCCACCCAATGGAAATGAAAAATAAGCCTTGGATTCCACAAAAGGTATGCAAAACGTACGTTGAGTTTCTACGTTTGTGGACGAATAAGAAAAGGAATAAATTTAGATACGAAACTGCTATGATCTGGATTGAACCTGTGAACCACCACGACGACTGTTATTTTTGTATGGTAAAAATAACTGGCATTAACCGAAAAAATCGAGACAAATGGAAATATCCTTCCATACGATCGGCACATAGACGTGATAAACCCACCTTTAGTGTCAAGGGATCGTATAATTTTACCTCCGTTACATATAAAACTGGGGCTTATAAAACAATTTGTTAAAGCTCTTGACAAAAATGGAAATTGTTTTCTTTTTCTGTCTAAAAAGTTTCCAAAATTGAGTGCAGAAAAGATAAAAGCGGATACTTTTGACGGGCCACAGATAAGGTCGTTAATAAAAGACTCAAATTTCATAGACACTATGACAGTGATTGAGAAAATGGCATGGAATGAGTTTGTTTGGCTTATTTCTTAGGAAATAAGAAAAGTTCTGACTATTCTCAGCACGTCGAACAACTAATGGGTCACTTCCAAAGGGTTGGATGTAATATGAGCGTTAAGTTACACTTTCTTCACAACCATCTGGACTATTTTCCGGCCATCTTGGGGATCTCAGCGAAGAACTGGGCGAGCGATTCCACCAGGACCTTCGTACGATGGAGGAACGCTATCAAGGTTACTGGAACACATACATGATGGCCGATTATTGTTGGAGCATTAACAACAGTTCTATGCCTTCAACTTCAGCAAGGAAATCATATAAAAGAAAATTTTTTTAAACTTAAGAAGGCAATAAAATATAATAATCTTTAAATCTATAGTGTTTTATTACAAAAAGTCAAATGTGTCATATAGAGTCATATAGAGCTGATACAGGAATTTTAGTTACAGATTTGAAATTGTCATTAAAAATTGGACTAAAAACATGTATCATAACCCAATCATCAGAAATGCTGTTGTGCAGTGTTATCATTTGTTCCGGCATATGAGTCTCGATTTGGCGGACCAGCGGTTCTCCTCGTACGAGGCTACCAAAATATGGGTTGAGTCATGGATAGCCAAGCAGCGGCCAGAATTTTGGAGAAACGGCATCCGGAAATTGCCCGAAAGATGGGCGAAAGTTGTAGCTAGCGATGGCCAATACTTCGAATAAAATATTTTGTACCGTTTTTTCACAATAAATCCCCAAATCTTCGAAAAAAACCTTTAAAACTAATTCAACCTCCCAATATATTATTTTTATACTTCATTACTTCACTCGTCTTCTCTGTATTACATTTTATGCAAATATTTAACTCATAAAACAGTCTAACATTATGACAGTTTTGACATTTGACTTTTTGACATATGTAGGTATAACATACCAACACAGTAGAAACCAGCAGAAGCTTTGGCAATTGTTACAGTGAACTCCATTTCGCTCGAAAATCGCATTAAAGTAATAAAAATCGACCATCAAAATTGGAGAAGTTACATTTCGTAAAATTCGTGAAATTTTTGGCCAACATAAAATCGTCCTTCTAAGATCGTTTTTAAGAATTTGGTCGATTAATATGAATCGACTTAATGTGCCAATATCAACGGGTGTTGGACCGGGTAATTGAAGGGAAAACATCTGGAGGCGTAATCTACCTTTTTTTCTAAAATTGGATGGCGCGGTCGAAAGATTTTAACAACTATATTTTGACATATTCTTAATGGCATGGATATAACGGATATCAACAGAATTATGTCACAGACTAATTTATCTACAAACCAAATCTCCCGATCGCATAATTTCTTGAAATTCAGCTGTTAATTGGCAGCGCCGGTCATGCCATATCACACCGCGGGATTATTTAGTGGTGATTAATGAGACGTGATAAATGAGATATACCATTTTACCCAAAAGTGACTGAAAATTTTAGTAAAAGAATCGACATATAGTAATAATTTTCATTTATAATTGACAAACCCCACTATTTTTAGTACAATAAAACTTTGAATAAGTTTCTTCTAAAGTCTTTTTTTTATTTTGTTTTGAAAAACAAACTCCGCGTTGAAATTAATCAATTAACCAAATTTCTAATTCATTATATAATCAGCTCATTTTGAATCAGTGAGGAAAATACAAGTCCTACTTTTTTTAAGGATTTTCTTATAAAATGTGCAATACACCCCCTGTTGGCGATGGCAGTGTGACGCGCAGTTAAAGTCCTTTTCCTACGCTCCTAAGCAGTGAGTAAAGCTGCGTTTGTTAATCGAAAGCTGAAAAACTAGTTTTTTGCGACGCCCATGCGCTTTCGTCATGATCTCAATAAAGTTTTCAGCTTTCGATTCAGCTTCGCAGCTTTACTTACTGCTTAGGAGCTTAGGAAAAGGATTTTAACTGCGCGTCACACTGCCGTCGTCAACACCCCCCAAATTTTCAAAATTTTGCAACAGTGAGAGATTTACTAAATATTTAATGTAGACCCCATTAGAAGTTTGCTTTAGTTAAAGGAAAATACATTCCTTTAAATATGGCTAAATTTTGCCGCTTCCAGGGCATAAATCCATTCTCGGTATAGCAATAATGATGTATGTAGGTATATATGTGCCAAATTTTTGTGTACTAATTTTTAGTTAATTTTATACCGGCCATTCTGGAGGATAAGGAAATGAAAAAGTGGATGAGTGTGCAAGGAAAGGCTCTGAGCTTGATCTTCAGCGAGTTTTAGAGAACATAGGCATTCCTCTAAACGAACTGTATACGGCGATTGACATGAACCTAATCGCCTACTAAATACAGGGTCTCCAAAGCGCTCTAGCCAAAACTGAATCATAAAAGGAAAAAATGGCCGCTTGGATTCAACAGATCAACTCCCAGCGTTCTCACAGGTGTTATAACTGTACACTGCACTATTGGTACCTTATCCAGTAGAATGGGTGTACCTCACAATGACTTCTGCAGGAGTGATGGAAATGAAGAAAATATTGAGTTGGTACAAAATCAACTCTGTGAATGCCCTGCACTTCAAAGAAGTAGTGCAAAATATCTTGGCTATTATTTCTTTGAGGGAAATTTACCAAATGCCTCAAGGGAGGGACTTCTTAAGGGGATCCTTATTAAAAAGATCTAACTGATTTAAGCAACTTAGATAGGGGATGGAAATCAAATGCAAGTATCACAGTGGGCTTTAGTACCACCGAGTGACTTATCTTAGACGAGCAACTCTGCTGACCTAACCTGTTATTTTTGTTATTTTTCCTGAAAGGTACAAAGAATACCCATACATAAAGGTAGTAGAGAATTAGTGCATTTCAATTTTCCAAAAGATTTTATAACTCAGATCTATAGAGAAAATTAAAATGCTCTTTCATCATAAGATGAACAAAGTGTGACGGCCACGCCTTGAAACCTCTTGATTTAAAGGTTGAAAACATATTTTACTTTAAATATATTAAAGTAAACTATTCATTGTGGAAGGCGACAAAAAAGATGGTTGGACTTACAATACGTCTCCCACCAATAAGAACCACAAACGGGCAATGGGCCCGAACATCGCCGGAATAAGCGACTATTTTAGCCCAACATTTTAAAAATATATTTCAAAATGAAAAAAATACCGACTTCGATTTGACTCACACAAGGGGCAAAACAACGAGCAAATCATCAAAAAAAGATCCCATTAACAGAGATAAAACAATTAATTAATTCGATATTAAAAAAACACAATTCTCCTGTACATGACCTCATATCAGGAAAATTGTAAGGCATATGCCTGACAGAAGAATAATTTATCTAAGGACCGTTTTCAACGCTGCTATAAAGCTGCAATACTTCCCAAAGGCATGGAAAATTGCCGAAATCATTGCGATCCCAAAGCCCAATGAAGACGCCACGTTTGCATCGTCGTATCGACCAATAAGTCGACAATATCAAAGATATTTGAGAAACTTTGATCGCATAGAGCCTATCATAACAAAAATAAATTTAATTCCCCAACATCAGTTCTGACTTACACGAAAACAATCGACAATTCAACAAGTGCATAGAGTCACTCACAAAATTAATAAAGACTTCAACAATTAACAAGTATGCGGGGCTGTATATCTCGACGTAGCTAAAACCTTTGACAAAGTATTGCACCCTGGACTACTGCACAAACTCTAACCTTGGTTGCCAAATGACTACTTTCTAATGCTAAAAAGTTACATCCAACATAGAAAATTGTATGTTAAATGTAATGTCGCATGTTCATACATTGAACCTATGAACGCAAGAATTCCCCAAGGTAGTATAATATATTAGGACCCACTCTGTATCTCATCTACACCGCTGATTTACGGGAACCGTCTTCAGGAAACAGCACAATTACGATGTTTGCAGATGACACTGTATTAAAGGCATCTCAGAGAGATTCGAATATAGCACAAACAAGTTTACAAAACAACCTAGACAAATACTGGATTGGTTCAAAAAATGAAATATAGAAATTATTGGCGAAAAAAAAATTCAAGTCAATTACACGAACAGAAAGGTAACCATAGACTCATTAAAGATTTGGAACTCTGACGCGAATACTGATACGAAAGTTAAATACTTAGACATTACAATTGTCTCTAAACTAAACTAGAAAGGCCAAAGGTAAAAAAAAGATTTTTTAATTAAAAATCGCTTTCGGCAACTGATCTAGCTGCTAGGACCTCAGTCAAAGGTCTCGCTGCAAAACAAATACTTAATCTACAAAACGACAATTGCACCAATTTGGAAGCATGGCAAAGAAGTTTTGTAGCACTTGTTGGCAAGAGAGGTTCTACGTTGGATAGCTAGGCTGATATTACTATAGGTGTTAATGCTTAATGCCTAAATAAACAAAGTCTTTTACAACCTCGAAATAATAACTGTCAGCAGTGACGTGGGTGCCGATACGCCAGTGCGCCGACTGTTTGTTTGATGATAGGAGGTACTTCGTTTTAACCTCGTTCACCACCAGACCCATTCGCTTTGCTCCTTTACCCAGTTTGGAGAAGGCAGAACTAACAGCGCGGTTGTTAAGGCCGATGATATCAATATCATCGGCATACGCCAACAAATGTACGCTCTTATAAAATACTGTGCCTGAGCGATTAAGTTCTGCGGCTCGTACCATGCTCTCCAACATCAGGTTAAAGAAGTCACACGACAGTGAGTCACCATATCTGAAACCTCGTATGGTATCAAATGGCTCGGAGAAGTACTTCCCAATTCTGACGGCGCTCCTCGTATTGAGCAACGTCATCTTGCATAGCCGTATTAGTGTTGCGGGGATACCAAATTCAGACATCGCGGCATACAAGTAACTCCTTTCCGTACGGTCGAATGCAGCTTTGAATTCGACGAAAAGATGGTGTGTGTCGATTCTCTTTTCATGGGTATTTTCCATAATTTGGAGTATTGTAAATATTTGGTCCATGCTAGACTTTTCAGGTCTAAAGCCACACTGATAAGGTCCAATAAGTTAGTTGAATTCACGAAATACGCTTGCTAGATCCTTATAGGCGATATTTGGGAGACTAATCCCGCTATAATTGGCACAGATTGCAGAATCACCCTTCTTATGAATTGGGCAGAGCACACTTAAATTTTTGTTATTTTTAATCAAAGTTGGGTATTAATTTTTCTTCACAAAAACGGTTGAAATTTCTTTTTGTTTTTACGCCCGCACGGTACAAAATTTTGTTTACTTAATGATTTTATCTCACAAGTATAAAATAATCGAGACAGATGTAGGCATATGTGTACCAAAATGCTCAAACTGATGGAAGAAGTTGATTTAGCCATGCCTGTTCAGCCGTCCATCTGTAAATTCGTTATTGTTGCCAAGTTAATGTTTTTCTTTTGGTAAAATTTTGAAACAAGTCGAAGAATAAAGCGGCAAAACACGCTTCTGACATTTTTTTAAAGCCAGTTTAAAACTTTGCCTCTAAAATTAACTTTTACCACAAACTTAATACGCAATATAAAACTCTTCTTTAAACTGATACAGTTTTGTTGATTACAATCAAAAAACTATTCACTGCAATACCACAGAAAGTCTCATTTACCTGCAAATGATTTTCTGCAAAACACGCAACACTCATTCGATGCCCTCAAATTTTTTAAAACACAAATTAGTTTAGAGACATATACTCGTACCTTTTAAAATATATTTCAATATTTACTTTATTAATAGCGGTTAAATATGTATATATTTAATAAAAAGCTTTCACTACAGTGAATATTATAAATATTTTACTCGATGTAAGCCTACAGTTTTACGCCGCCTCCGAGAGACAGATAGTTTCTTATGAGAAGCTTTTTTACGGCAGGAACACACTCAGAAGTTTGCCATTGTCTGCCGAGGAGTCATTAGAAGAAAACTGTGTCCATAATTTTCTTACTATTTAGTGTTTCGTAACCAGAGACTCAAACACGAGCATTAGCGAGGTTTAGCTACGCACCAACCAATCGGCTACGAGGATCTGGCTTATAATGTCGCGTAAAACAAAATATGACAGATGCATTGTGATATTTTGAAAAGCAATGGGAATACATAACAGCATGAGCCACGGTGGAGAGAATTCAGAATGTTTGGCCCATGCCAGACTGTTAACCGGCTATCAGCGAATTTGAAGGAGCCAACTGATTTGGTCGCACAACAGCGAATGTGATGGCGGTTTGTTTACGACAAAACTGAGATAGTGTTGGTGATATAGGAAAAAATCAACACAGCCTATGCTCAAGAATGTTAGAGAAAATGATTGCGCCTTCCGTATTCGCTGTTTTGTAAGGATTTATCTATAAACAAACTAAAGGAATAGGAATTGCTTGTTTGTGAAGAAGAAGAGTAGGTGAAAGCAATGGAAATAACCAAACACAGGAAATTATACGCACACACACATACTTTCTAGGCACTTCCGACTTTCGACCTGTACTTTAGCAATTTGACACCCGGTATTTCTTTTGCATTAGTTTGTTTAGTTTTAATCTTACAAATCACAATATAACCAAGCCTTCCAGTGGATTTTCACAAACATGTTTATTTTCTCCTTCTTTCGTTTGTTTTGTATTGCGAAGGGAGCTGACGTCAGACTTGTCAAAATCGCAAAAAATTGAGAAACTCGTTTTTTAATGGCGTCACCTAAGATACTCAATTCGCCTTGATGTACGCTCATGCTTCTTCGTTGCTGTCTGATTGGACGAGTGTGTGAAATGAGCGGGCAGAATTCTACTGCCGAGTCCCCGGTGAGGTGGCAACAGAAGTTACTCTCGGAAGTTATTTCCGATGGCCAATTTAATGTGATCAAAATTTGGCGAACATGAGTTAACAGCATTTTCGAAGTCTTCAACCATATATAATATGTATTAGGCCACGCCGATTTGTGGGGAGGCAAAAAAATGGCCCATTGCTCTGTGAAAATCATATACTAGGGATCAAAATAAGAAACTTTGCCGAAGGAACCATACCTCTAAAACGAATTCTGATGTCCCCCAATTTGGGTCGAACTTTTAGTTTATTTTGTGGGGAGGCAAAAAAATGGCCCATTGCTCTGTGAAAATCATATTCTAGGGATCAAAATAAGAAACTTTGCCGAAGGAACCATAGCTCTAAAACGAATTCTGATGTCCCCCAATTTGGGTCGAACATTTTAGTTTCTTTTCTCATGTAAAGGCCAAAAATGGTGATATTTTGAAATGATTGTATGGGGACCCCCTCAGGGCAGTTCCAGGGGGTGTGCCACTGGCATGGGTGGATCGTCCAAAGTTAGTGGGGGTCGGTCATACATTTGGACTCGATTAGAACACTCTAAATGGGTCAAAGTGGGATTTTTCAAAATTTGCCCCTACCCATCAGAATTCGTTTTAGTGTTATGGTTCCTTCGGCAAAGTTTCTTATTTTGATCCCTAGTATATGATTTTCACAGAGCAATGGGCCATTTTTAAATCGACCCGCCCTAATATGTATATACGTACATATGGTATATATGCATACATATTTTGCGCATACACCCTTTTTTGGTGTTTGGCCGAGCTCCTCCTCCTATTTGTGGCGTGCGTCTTGATGTTGTTCCACAAATGGAGGGACGTACAGTTTCAAGCCGACTCCGAACGGCAAATTGGTGTTTCGTCGAGATTCGAACCTACGTTCTCTATCTCTATCATTGAAAACTGGAAATCTCTTTCTGCTAGCTGCTTTACACCTTCAATTGGCTCAAATACCTCGTTTTTTTAATGCAAATTTCATTTTACGGTAAAAGTCACACAATGCAATGCCGAATATGGCAGATGATTCAACACTGGGATGATGTACCTGATTGACAATGCATTATTTGAAATACGGACGCTCTTAATCACTTTTACATTTAATATTTTTCCTGCGGACCAAAAAATAGCTGTAATGTAAACGCTAATGTAATGTAATGGCTATGCTGATACTGGTTTGTTTACAGAAGTGATATGTGCCGCATTCGAAAGAGAAGGCAGCGCCAGTCTCGTTATTTATTAATCACTCCTCTTGTTTACGCAAGTTAAAAATAAAAAAATAATAATAACTGTACATGTACCCAAAATACTTACAATGATAAGGCGGATAGGGCTCAGAGTTTTGCTGAAGTCTATTTTGAGTGATTTACTCCAATTTCATAACTCACAGTCTTACATACATATGTTAACCTGTATTATATGTGTGATATTTACCTCTGTTACTTTCGTAATAATTTATCATCGTAAAATAATGAGCCTCGTAGGTGTACTTATGTAAAAAATATAGGTGTTGCAGGTAATTAAATTGTTTTCCGCGAATTATTTGGCTGTCATCAATCACCCGCGCATTCGAAACAAATGAATACCACTGTACCGTATCGTGGCAATGTGCACATGTAACGCGGCTCACATTTATTTCGCAACACTTGTATTTTCAATGAGATTTTCAACACTTCGCCAACCAGCAGCAGCGCAGCATCACCAACAATGCACATAAAACGCAACACCATTATCGTGATTGTCATTGCCATCCATAAAGTAACAACAAAGCCACCAAGCGCAACAATAATAAAAGAGGAGATGACAACAACAAAAAAAATAACCGTAATTACGTGCACAACTGTGGTAATAACTTCAACGAGATTATCATTGGCCATAACAACAATAAGACACGGCCCAAAAAACTCAAGATGGGCGCGTGTAAATAAAACGGCCGACCTCTTGACGCTTGCGGATGCTACAATACGCCTACATGACAAAACTATGTAATGCCAGCGGCTATGACAACAACAACTAGTTTCGTTGCAGCAGAGCTTTGTATAGATATAAAAATCAAATAGGTAACAACAACTTCCCGGTTTATGTTGCATTTAACAAACAAGCGGATGCGATTTATTACCGGCATGCACTGGAGAAAATGAGAGTGAGAGTGATTTGGTCGCTGATACATACAGTGAGTTGGGGGAATGACTAAAAAGGTGAATCGCACTGAGCATCAGCCAACAGCTAAAGCAACTGAAGCAGTTGCGGCGGCAGTAACGGCCATAGCCATAGCTAACTAGAAGACTACCATTGATAAAATAACAACAAAGAAAGCAATTAGATGCTTTGGAAGGTGCTGCTTTGTCATACCACGAGTATTACGAGCTCACGGCGGACGGTCAGCAGTGTTGCAAATGAAAATGAAAGTAATCGAATAACGGCAAAGCGCCAGTTCAACGTAGTAGCGCGTGCTGCTGAATTGGCTAGCGCGATGCAAGGTGACGCGGTTGGATGCTTGACTACCGCTAACATACTGTTGGTTGAAGACTAGCACAACGACTCAGTACTGACGTGATGCTTTGTTTTTGTTTTAATTTCGCTTTGTTGTTATTTTTCATCATACATTTCATTTACTGTTTTCTTTTTTTCTTTTTCTCGAATCACTTTTATTTTCAATGAAATTTTCATTTCAAACATCATTTACACTCGCACTGGCGCTCGCTAATACGCGTATGTATGTATGTATGTAGTTGGAGAAGGACGCGGCAGGTGGGCGATGGAAAAATGTTGGGTGATAGGTGTTATGTATGTATGTGTGTGAGGTACATAAAACAGCAGCAGCAGCAGCGTGCACTCATAAAGCCACAAAAATTATACAAAGCGGTGCGCTCAACTGAAAAGCTCAAAATGGAAGGGAGGCTGCATGGGAGGCAGTGTTTGACGCCGTGACGCCCGCTGCCATTGCACGTCGGCGGTTGTTGCGGCTGAAGTAGAGGCCGCGTGCGCGACAGGAGCTTAGTGCAGTTGCATTTGAACGGTAGTCGCGTGCGAGTCGCAACTTTTGGAACGCTTTGTGTTCAAGCAATTTGTCCTCAAGCGCGAGCGTGTTGAAGAAAGGAAAAGGCTTATGAGCGCTCAATATCGCGCTATTCGTAAGCTATTAGTTTTATTTTACTTGCAGTTCAGTCTAAAGTGCATTCCATTACATAATCACATCGTTGCTCACTGAAACCAAAAGTAAATGATTTACATTGCTTGCAAACGCGATTGTCGCTATCCGCTGATGTACACACATCGGCCGCGTTCGTACATTCTATCCTAGCCTCTTTCAAAATATTGCACCTGCTTCGCACTTGCGCACAATTAGTAGCGCTGTCTTATGCTGCTTATGCGGCCACTTTGCTGCAGGTGATTAATGGACTTTTTGGTAAATGATATACAGAAGCGTATTAGCAGTGCTCACCAATTATGAGCTAGGCCAGTAATTAAATGTGCAGAATAAACGCACGAAGAGAGTGGATTCCGCGCACAGAAACCCCGTAACGCAGCTGCAAAAACAGTGGCAAAAGGCAAAAGCCAAGCAGTAGATCATCATAATGAAGTGAAAAATAGTATACTTTTAAATTAAAGCTAATACAAAGTTAGCAAATTACTAACAAACAAACCAAAAAGAAAAAACAGAAAAAACGCTACCAGAAGAAAAGTACTTTTCGCAAGGCATGCGCAAATTTTACCAGTCAACATTGAGTGGCGCATTCAGCACCGCCGCATTATCGTTTCGTTTGCCTTGCTGTGTGAAAGTGGAAATTCCGCGCGTGTGCACCAAATCCGCATCCAGCTCCTGAGCCGCAACACTCGAACTCTAGTGGCACAATCGTCGTGTTCATAAAATTCATATGCGATTTGTTGTTGTATAAATAAGGACTGTTTTGACACCGAATCGCCATTGAATGGTAATACGCGAAAAATTTTTAATGGACTGTTAAGTGCGCCTAGACACCTGTTCAAGTGTAAATAAATGACTTTGTGAACGGCAAACGCGACCGTGTGCAGATGCGGAAATGCTGCACATATTCAAGATTTCGCAACCACAAATACTAGCGCTGAGCTGTCCATGCAACAATCTATAAATAATGTGATTAAACATGTTTTTTCTGCCTCGCTTATTGTTGTTGTGCCTAATTATATTTGTAGCAACAGCAGCAACAACAACCCAAAATTTCAAACATCGTCAATTCAGTGCAGGTAAAACTAAACGTTTTTAGAAATATATGGCATCAAATTATTTGAATTTTATAGCTGGAAAATACCATAGAGGGAATTTGCATAAGACTACTTTCTATATGTGCATGTACATATGTAAACTTGTAAAAATTTAAATTATTTCAGGTTTCACAATTGTTATTCAAAATACCGCTCTTAACAATTATATGCGAAAAATAATATCATTTAAATGGCCACTATGTACCTGTAATAGTTAGAATCCGAATGAAATGTTTAGCAGCTCTACAATATGTTAGAGTGTCTCTCGGGGCTAGAGCTTCAGAGCTTACTTAGATTCGTAAAAGTCGTATTCTTATAACAAGAAGCCTACTAGAAGGAAACGTAAGGGTCAAGCTCCATCTGGTACCACTAAGGACCAGTAAGTCTATGCGCTGGCTTTCAACCACCCAGGTCAACCTAACCTAACCTAATGTCCACTAAGAGCACAAGTACAGACTGTCATACATGAATTAAAACTTTCAAGGACTCACTCACCACATTATCACATTGAGTTCAGTAATCTCGATCCGAATGTTGTGCTTCAGCAGTGGAATCAACGTTGGCTTATTCGCAATGGCTTTACTTTTCAAAACACCAAAGTCTGGTTTTCTATCCTCGACAGAACCAATTTTTTTAATTTTTTCACCAAACTTTGAATTATCCTCTCATTCCGATGATTATTTCCTCAAAAAAAATCTGTCTACTTGACAAACGTAAAAAATGGCATAAAGAAAGTTGCCGTCTAAGAATTATGCACTACTGACATTTAGGCGTCACTTTTAAACCCTTTATCTGAATTTAAGCGATAAAAAGGGCAAAAAATTAGAAAATTTCATTTCGTTTTATTTGCTGTTATTAAAGTAGGCTCCATTAGAAACAGAGCAAGACTCATTACGGCCAAATGGTATTAGAAATGTGTGACAGATACTGGTATTCCCCTATGGAGCAATAATAGAGATGAAATAATACGACAGCTTTCCCTGTTCATTGCCGGATGGTTTATGTGTTACTTCTTTAGAGGCATGCATATATATTTAAAGGACAAGTTTGCCATTAGGGGGATTTATAATTTTTGCAATCATCAGTTGTATTTGACACTTGTGAACTAGACAGCTACAGTATACAAACAGACAAATAATGGAGCGCGTTAATGTCAAAATAAAGATTTTCATCACTCAAAATAATGTTTTTTTATTAATTAAAAAGTTATTAAAAACCAAAATTGGAGAATTAATTTTGCGCCCCTTGTATTATTTGCTTGCAGCATGGTAATAAAATTGTGAAATCTGTGAAATGCAATTTACTTGTGAATAAAAAATTAAAAGCCTAAATAAGCCTAATTATAAATCCCTTATACTCACTAATTTTTTTAACTTCATTTTTTATTCTGTCCATTATTATATTTCTTGGCAGACCTTTTTTAAAAAAATAAAGTAATAAAGGTATATTTTCAATGAAATATCTTTTCTAATTTATGCTTGAATCTCAATTCGAAACTTCGCTCTCTTTTTTTGATGTCGTACTATCTTGGGAACTTTGTTGTATTCAGCATTAATGAAATACTGGACTTGGGTGCTGTTTTTGATTCCCGTTTCACTTCAATTGGCCACTAAAACTTGATTTTTTCTTAACACGTTGGCTGCCAAAGCCTTTTTAGAATTTTGATCGTTCAGTAGCAGTGTCATTTAACAATTTTGGCCACCTGAGGCCAACAACTTATTTATGTTCTTTGTTGTTTCTTAGTGCCTAAAAATAAGTTTTGACTACTCGCGACTTTATTTTGGTCGCTAATTTTGCAGTTATAATGGTTTTTTTGTGTCGCACATGTTGTGGGGCCACGTCGCACGAAAATGTGCGACAGTAATTTTTTGTAGTTTTTGAGTTGTATTTGATATTTTTGGTTTATTTTACTTAGTTTTCCACCAGGAAGCGAAGGCAACGTGCTTTTGAAAAACCTCTTGCTGTTATTGATTACAACAAAGCCAAATTAGGTGTTGATATATCCGATCAAATGACCGCCTACGCCACCACTCTCAGAAGAGGTGTTAAGTGGTACCGCAAAGTGGCTTTTGAACTGTTACTAGGAATGTCTGTCGTAAATGCCTTTATAATATATAAAAAGGCTACAAACAAAGATATTTTAAATAACCAAGTTCCGGCAGGAGACTTCAAATGCTTTGTTGAACTTCATGTATCCAGAACCCATAACAAAAGGAAAACATTTTATAGAAAAAAGAAAGGACGACAACGGAAAAACAATAAGGCGTGCTTGTGTATTGTGTTATGCCATGTCAAAAAAATCTGCTGATAGAGTAACAGCCAGAAAGAGCTTGAAAAGGACCACCACCTACTGCCCAATAAACCGCAACTATGTGTAGAATGTTTTCCTAAATATTCCCACCAGAAAAATTAATTTTTGCACTGATCTCCATTAAAAAATTGAATTTTTAATTTTAAGTTTATTGTTTTTCTACTGATTTCCATTTGAATTTACATACATATATGTATATTTTTATATTTGTTTTGTTAATTAATTTCTTTTAATTAAATAATTAATTTACAAATTTTTTATTATCCAAAAAAATACCATTAAAAATACACAACGGCCATAGGAAATACACCAAAATGTTCACCATAGGCCAGAGAATCCAAATTCTATGGAAAATTCCATATTAAAATGTACAAAAATGTGTGACGTGGCCTCAGGGTAACATTTAGGTGTCGCATGAAAACGTGCGACGTGGCAGCCAACGTGTTAAAGCTCATGTACTGTTCGGAAAATTTTTTTTATTACGTTTATTTGCGCAAGACTTGAATATGACTTAATTTGAAGTCCTTTTTTATACTTCTCACGCTGAGCGTCTAGGACGTATTCAAAAGAGATTTGTACGCTTCGCTTTACATTATTTACCCTCTACTCTCGCCATGCCTTCCGATAGCGCCTAGAATTCGAATGTAGACGAGTGGTGAATTCCTTAATTTTTATCGCGCATATCATTATATTCTATTTGAATTGTAATCTTACTCTGTAAAGATGTGATACTTCATTGACTTGAAATAATAATAAAAGTAATAAATAAATAAATATCCTCGTATCCGAGATAAAAGGTCCAACTACTGGTTCAAAGCACTGAAATTAGTAAATATGATTTTGATTTGATAATTTTATGAAATGACACAATTAAATACATGAAATTCATATGAAGAAAATCGATAACCTAATTACGATTAGCACAAGGAGGTGAGCTTAGTTTCAATGATATTTAAATAAATAAATTTAAATTAGGAATTACTACGCAGACTTTCTAAAGCTGGGATTCCTTTAGAAAGTCTGCGTAGAGGTAGTAGAGATTCACCAAAATTGAAATAGTTAGCACTATTAAAAACTAAAAGATCACAAAACACTTATATGCTCACATCCCGACCGAAATTCTCAAAAAACTACATCCATTACTCATTTGCTTAATGCCTGCTTAACTAGTCCATACACTCGTCGAAAAATACAAACAGTGCTCAACCAAAATCAAATTTTTTTAGCAGTTTTCCTGGCCATATGATAAGAGAAAATAGAAATACTCTTTAAAATAAAAAAAGCAACTGCTAAATGCATATTTGCTTCTTACATCGTATTTAACCTGTTATAAGTAAAATATGAAAATGAATCATCCAATTTCCAACAAATTAAAGAAGGGGTCCCTCAAGGCATATAAGTCCAATCCTATACCTAATTTTTACAAACGATCTGCTATCCACAAATGGTGTTCTGACCGGTATAAAACACATTGCGCTTTTACAAAGAATTGACAAAAGACACAACAATGGCTGTGAAATGCAATTGACTGCAAAATATGATCTATACTTGCTAGTTAATTCAAAAAACTTAGGTATTGAAGTGAATTTCAAGATTGGTCTGTAATTTAAATCGTTGTTTTTGTTTCCATTCGTATGTTTAGGGGTGATAAACGAAGTTTTGAATTGAAAATAGAAGTAATAGGTGATAAACTTTTTTCATTAGGAAACATTGATGAAGGAATATCAGATACAGAATTTTTTCGATTTTATGAAGCTCCAAAATGATTTTGAGTTCCTCTTTATGTTGTTCCTATGCGTTTATATTCGTTTTCGGTACATCCTTTTTCGGTTCGAAGGGCAGAAGTTACCAAGAAGGGTTAATTTAGCAATATCTAATTAATCACAGACTACAGCACCGCAAGTTTTTCTGCTCGTGGTAACGTGCAAACTGATGAAACCGAGTGGACTCGATAACTTACACATCAATAGAGAATTTAAAAAGCTTTCTTTCTGATAATGAGGTGATTTTGAAGGAATTAAAGTTTTACCACGGGCAGGCATTTAACAAAGAGCTAAAATGAAGAGTTGGATAGTCTCCATGAAGATGCGATGCTGCGACTGACGGAACATATTTCTAATGAGTGTACTTTCACATGGGTAGATGAAGTGTGCAGAGCACGTTAATGTCAGCGTCGATGTCAACAAACTTTTTCCAAAACTAGAATGTATCAATTTATTAAACATTTGCACAAATACATTCAAAATAAAATAAATATTAAAATTATTAAAAAGCCCTCTAAATATAATAGTAATTGATTTAAATAAGTACAGGTGGTTTGTTAAGTACATATGCTTATGTTCAAAGTATATTTGGGCACAAAATAATTCTAGAGCAGCGGCTGTGTTAGCCTTAGGAGTTTCTTCGAGCATCTCGCAACTTTGCACGTTTGTGCACAAACTTAGCGCTCGCTGAAGTGACGCAAAAGTACACCTGTCCTGGAGCAAATCAGAGGTTTTTAAGGGAATTTCGATCCCCACATTACGTGGAGAATCAGCCCCGAGGGTCTTCTGTATACCTAACTCGACCGCTCGTACCTGCGTCTTAATAGGACATCGAATACATAATTAGAACCAATTGGTTTGTAAGGCCAGTCGAGCCAGAGAAAAATTATGTAGATTTTCCGAATCAGGGACCCATTTTACATAAGAATTAGATGGTCTGGTTCTTGAGGAAAAAATTAATATTTTGTGTAAATCTGTGATTTTAATGACATTGGAATGAGAAAACCATTCATTATGCATTCAAACAGGTTTTAAATTTAGAGTTTCTCCCCTAATGCTAAGCATTTGAGCGGGAAGGGGAGGCGCACTAGCTTCGTTATTATTGCGGACTATTTATATATAAGTATGTCTGATCGAGTTTTATTTTATAACCTTCTTCTTCACAGACGCGACTTTGGCCGAGTTTAACAAAGCGCGCCACTGGTTTCTTTCTCATGCTAGCCGGCGTCAGTTGGAAACGCAAGTTAAAGCAAGTCCTTCCCTACCTGATCTTTCCAACGCAGAGGAGGTCGTCCTCTTACTCTGCTACCACCAGCTGGTACCGCATCGAATATTTTCAGAGCATTTGTATCCACTCGGACGACTCAGCGAACGTAGCCGCTAGATCTTTATTCTCTGCACTATGTCGATGTCGTCTCAAACACTCCAATAGACGCCCCTTCGCACGACGCTAATAGAGTATTAATTTTGTTCGTCGAGATAAGACTTTACTACTCAATTGCCTACTTAGTCCAAAGTATCACTTGTTGGCAAGAGAGATTCTTCGTTGGATTTCAAGTCTGACATTATTATCGGTGTTAGTGTTGGTTGCTAAATAAACGAAGTCTCTTACAACCTCAAAATCATAACTGTCAACAGCGTCGTGGGTGCCGATAAGCCAATTGGTTGTTTAATGTCAGGAGGTACTTCGATTTGTGTTCATTTGGCACCAGATCCATTCACTTTGCTTCTTTATCCGGTCTGGAAAAGACAGAACTAACAGTGCGGTTGTTAAGGCCGTTGATGTCAATGTCATCGGCATACGCCAACAAATGTACGCTCTTATAAAATATTGTGCCGGGGCAATTAAGTTTTGATGGTGTGTCGATTCTCCTTTCATGGCTATTTTCCAAGACTTGGCGTATTTTGAAAATCTGATCGATGGTAGATTTTCCTTTTCTTTTTATGGCCACATTCAATTTACTCCGTTCAAAAATACAACTAGACATAGTTAATAAGCTCTTATGCCAAGAACGCCAACATCGGTCAACAATTATTGAGCATGAAAACATTTGTTTTAATTGAAAGAAAGCGTAGTTTTTTGCCAATGCGGAGTTTCGTCATTAGTACCTCTAGTTAAGCGAGTTGGACTCTTTCCAAAAGGTTTTTGAAAGGAATATTTTGATAATATGAAAATTTGTTTTGAACACGTCAAGCCAATTATTCACAATATCGAACGGATTCTACTTACTTATATGGTTGTCAAAAAAGTCTTGCGGTATTTCCGCAAGCTTGTCTTTGCAAGCGCGTAGTTCTATATTAGTTGTATTCGTCACATCGGTTCACGCTAGAGCTTTTTGGAAAGCTCTTTTCACGTGCTAACACGTGTTTGATTAATTGTTGTTTGTTTTTAGTCGTTCGTGAGTTATAGTGTCGCAAACATGGAGCAAAATAAAGAGAAAATACGGCATATTTTACAGTACTACTACGATAAAGGCAAAAATGCATCTCATGCTGCCAATAAAATTTGTGCAGTTTATGGGCCCGATACAGTTTCCATTTCCACCGCAAAACGATGGTTTCAACGTGTTCGTTCTGGTGCAGAGGTGATCGAAGATGCGCCACGGTCCGGAAAGCCTGTCGTCGAAAATTGCGATGAAATCGCTGAATTGATCGAAAGAGACCGGCATAGTAGCAGCCGTAGCATCGGCCAAGAGCTGGGCATGAGTCATCAAACCGTTATAAACCATTTGAAGAAGCTTGGATTCAAAAAGAAGCTCGATGTATGGGTGCCACACGACTTGACGCAAAAAAACATTTTTGCCCGTATGGATGCATGCGAATCGCGTCTGAATCGCAACAAAATCGACTCGTTTTTGAAGCGGATGGTGACTGGCGATGAAAAGTGGGTCACTTACGACAACGTGAGGCCCAAACGGTCGTGGTCGAAAAGCGGTGAAGCTGCCCAGACGGTAGCCAAGCCTGGATTGACGGCCAGGAAGGTTCTTCTGTGTGTTTGGTGGGATTGGCAGGGAATCATCCACTATGAGCTGCTCCCCTATGGCCAAACGCTCAATTCGGACCTGTACTGCCAACAACTGGACCGCTTGAATGCAGCACTCATGCAGAAGAGGCCATCTTTGATCCACATAGGCCGAATTGTCTTCCATCAGGACAACGCCAGGCCACACACATCTTTGGTGACGCGCCAGAAGCTCCGGGAGCTCGGATGGGAGGTTCTTTTGCATCCACCGTATAGTCCGGATCTCGCACCAAGTGATTACCACCTATTTCTGTCCATGGCGAACGAGCTTGGTAGTCGGAAGTTGTCCACAAGAGAGTCCTGTGAAAATTGGCTCTCCGAGTTTTTTGACAATAGTGAAGCGAGCTTCTATAAGAGGGGCATTATGAAGTTGGCATCTCGTTGGGAACTCGTCATCGAACAAAATGGGGCATATTTGACTTAAACCGCATTATTATAACCAATTTTATGAACAATTGAAAATTCAATAAAAATACCGCAAGACTTTTTTGACAACCTTATATAAACTGGTCCAATCATGGCACTTACTGTGGTATGGGAAAGCACCGGTATTGCCAACTTTATTTTCTGTCCTGCATGTTACAGCGTGGGCTTAGGTACAGGTTCCAGCACTCGAAGTGTAACCAACTTCAGACCACTCGCGCAGCTAATACACGACCAGGAGGTGGAGGTGGTCATCAAACGACTGCAACGTCACGTTAAATGGTTCAAAATGTGAAAAATAGACTTGAGCGAAATCTCCGACGAAGTGCCAATCAAATGGCGAAAGAACTGAAAATGTTTGACCATAGTATCCGCCGCATACCGAAAAATGATCTCAAAGTCAAGCCTTACAAGATCCAAAAGGCGCATGATCTCACATCAAAGCAGCAACAAGTCAGACTTGAGAGAGCGAAGGAGTGGCTTTGCTTGGCCGAAGGCGTTCAATTTCCAAACATTGTGTTTTCAGACGGAAAGTTATTCAAATTGAGCAATTTGTAAACTCCCAAAATTATAGGGTTCATTTGACCGACCCTTCATACAAGAATTTGAGTCATCGATTGCCCACCAGGAGGCAGCACCTGCCACAGGTAATGGTTTGGGCCGCTGTAACCGCAGATGGGCGCTCTCCAATCGTCAATGTAAATGCGAAATATTATCGGGAAAGTATTCTGTAGATTGCTTTGAAGTCGTTGGCAGACAAACATTTCGGGGATAGACCATTGACGTTTCAACAGGACTCGGCACTGTCTCACAAAGCTCGAGTAAACCA
Source organism: Anastrepha obliqua (assembly GCF_027943255.1). NCBI lineage: Eukaryota > Metazoa > Arthropoda > Insecta > Diptera > Tephritidae > Anastrepha > Anastrepha obliqua. The sequence continues at coordinate 115,380,123 of NC_072892.1, forward strand.
AGAATGGTTAAAAAATAACGTTTCGAGCGAATCCGATGGACTAAAAGATTCACTAGTCTCGAGGCGTTGAAAAAAGCCATCGTCCGCGGGTGGGCCAAAATACGTGCAAGTCTCATTCGGGCAGCTTGCGACTCATTCCTGGACCATCTCAAGGCCATCGTCAAGGTAAAAGGTGGTCATATCGAGCAAAAGTAAATTGATTCTTAATTTTGTATTTTTTTTCTCAGATTTTTTACTTTGAATTGAATAAAAGTAATTTTCCAAACTAAATTTGTGGCCTTTTTAATTGGTTACTCTTCGAGTGCTGGACCCTGTAAAATATAAGCATCGGACACTGAAGCGTAGGTAAAAAGCTTTATGCAAATACCTCTTATCCAGGAAATGGTTGCACAGCAATTTTAATTTAAGTGGAACATCTGCAAAAATGGAAAAGCTTTCGTCTGTTGCTGGATGCGCGAACCACGTTTGTTGTAATAAAATAAAAGAAAGAAAAGTATTAATAATAGAATTTAACATTGAAATTTTTAATAAAATTCACATACCAGATGACACAATTAGTTCTTTCCATATTTGCTGAATTCCAGAACCCATATCGGACACGACTCCCACAACTAGGTAGCTAATGTCGTGTAATTGTACTCGTATTATTGCATTATATAAGTATACGATTTACTGCTACTATAATATACGAGTATACTATAATAACTGAAAACTGAAGAGTGAGCAACATTGTTGGTCAATTAATAAGCCGATTTGGCTCGGTAGGCAATGGGAAACATCCGAGTGTAATTCTCCCATGATAAAGCTTTATTATTAAGAATATGTACTTAAAATCTAAGCAAAATAAATTGAATTTATTTCTGAATTGCAGGCTGATCTCACTCCTTAATTTGATATTTTTTTATTTGCTTGTTTATGCGCAAAAAACTTATGTAGAACTCTTTGTATGTACGTAGGTTGTGGCTCGCGCTCCAGTCGACGCGAACCACGCACAACAGCAGCAACAGCAAATTCAGAATCTGCGGCAAAGAAAACACAACAAAATCAGCAAACTGATAGAACACCTCGCATAATAGCTGGTTCACCCACAAAGGATGGCCAATATCCATGGCAAGCGTCGCTGGAGCTTTTACATCCATCAATGGGGTTTTTAGGCCATTGGTGCGGCGGCGTTCTTATTCATCCGTATTGGATACTTTCCGCAGCGCATTGCATACATAAGTAAGTAGTCAATAAGACACACAAAGAATTGAAATTCAAAACCCTCTTTCACGGATATTATTCGACCGCTTCACAGTGATCTCTTCAATCTACCCATTCCGCTGCTGTGGACTGTCGTGCTAGGTGAACACAATCGACTCGAAGAGTCTGGCTATGAACAACGTATTCCAGTCGATAAGATCATTTTACATAAACGTTACCGCAACTTTCGTCACGATCTCGCGCTCATGAAGCTCTCCACTCAAGCCAATTTGGGCAAAAACTCCAACATCCGCATCATCTGCCTGCCCTTCGTGTACAATGAGCAGTCGCTGTCGGATGTCGATTTGCCCAGCAGTGATGAAGAGATCATTGCCGAAGGTGAAACAGATGATCCCTTAGAACCGGGACTCTCCGGTGTGCCCGACTTGAGTGACAATTTCCTTCGAAGCGTGCAAAAAGTGCGACGTAATCGAAATGTAACTCTACCCAGCATGCGCGAGCTAATGAACACGAAAATACTAAGTCGACTAAAACAAACAGACACGCAGAGACACGGGCGTGCATTACGCATGACACGGCGGCGAAATGACAAACTGATGAAGGTTCAGGGGAATTACCGGGACTATGAGGGCCTTCTAGACCCGCGTAAGCACTACTTGAAGAATGAAGAAGATATGGACGACTACAAGGAGTTGCCATACAGTGATTGTGTGGCGACGGGTTGGGGCAAATCGAATGTGAGCAGTGATTTAACGAATGTTCTGTTAAGGACGCGAGTGCCATTGCACAACAGTGAGAGGTGTGTGTTTGTTACTATATACGAAGAACAATAACTAAGCAATTGGATTTGAATTTCAGATGTCGCGCGGCCTATGGCAGTTTCGTGAAGATTCACCGTGGCCATTTATGCGCTGGCAAGTTAAATGGCAAAGGCGGTACTTGTGTGGTAAATTTTAAGGTTAAATAAAAATAAAATATATTTCAAAACTTTTCATATGCTACACAGGGTGATTCAGGCGGGCCGCTGCAATGCAGACTCAGCAAGAGTGGCTCATGGCTATTGGCCGGCATTACTTCGTTCGGCTCAGGTTGCGCCATGGAGGGATTCCCTGATGTCTATGTGCGCATTTCGTACTACATGAAATGGATTCAAGACACAATAGCAAACGAATAACCAAGAGCATACAAAAATGTCTATGTATTTGTTGATGTAAATAGTACTCGTACAGCTCAGTATGTAGCTATTAATGTAAAGCGAAGCAAAACAAAACAGGGAAAAGTACAATAATATAATTGTAATAATATTTTTAAATTACATTTATTTGTAAGCTTACTAAACCATGCTTAGACCTAATTATTATTAAATAATTTATAGAAAAGAAGTAGTTTCGTACAAAATTGTTACTTAGACTAATTAAAAATTGTACATAAATACAAAAACTAGAAATTAATTCAATTGTTCCTTGCTAGAATTCCCCTCAATAATTTACAAAAGGAAAAAAACAAACGCATGCTTAATTTATAATATCACAGTTAGGTATCTTGTGATTTTTCTCATACTCTTCATTTGGCCTTAAAGTTTCGCTGCAGCGGCAGCAATGTCACATCGTAATCACATTTCGCTTGGTTTGTCGATTTTGACTGTTTCGGCAACTTTTTCACCTCAACTAACGCAGGCTGTTTTAGCAGCGGCAAAAAGCCCATATTCGATTTGCGACCCGCTTCCGCACTCATTGCTTGTTCCACGCTGGCATTGAGAGAGTTCCATGATGCAGGCACCCAAAAGCAGCATAATAATGCGCTGAATACCAAATAAACGCCGATCACGATTAGTGTAATTACCAGCCCTAGCTGTAGGCATGGACAGACGCGGAAGAGTAGCGTGAGCAGCATTTTGACGCCTGGTGTAAGATCCTCAACGCCCTGTGGGAGACACCGAAGTTTGAATATGACAAAAAACTAGGCATCTCCTTTCAATTCACTTAGACTTACCATTTCAATCCAGAATATGGGTAATGCCATATTCTTGAACTGCGATACGTCTCGGTTATGCTTGACATTGCCCATCAGTAAATTTATTTGAAAGCGTGAACGCACTCTCATTGGGATGCCGAGTTGCTGCAAATAAAAAAAAAAGAAAAAATAGTATTATTAATATTTGGCATAAAACTTTAAAGGTTGGGTTTAAATAATGACCGAAAAGCGACTCAACAGGACCCAGCTTCGGCCAATTTCAGCCGAAGCAAATCTGACTATTTTAAGGGTCCAAGTTAAAAACAGTCATGACTACAAAAAAAATTCAGTATTTTTATGAACAAAAGAAGCCCATTAATTTCAGCTCATAGAATAGAGCTACGTCAAATGGGTACGATTTATAATGGATTCATTAAAAAACAGCCAGTAGTTTACGTTCGATGGCATTTCACGAACAGTTTCACTGAACAGTTCCATAATATATTTAAAGTAATTTCAATTTCAATACCAGTATTCAAAAAATTGTATAAAAACTAAAGGTTGATATAATTTCTCCACGAAAAAATTTAAAGAAATGTTCAGGCAAAGCTTGGTATCTTTTTTGGCCAAAGCCGAATGGTATCAGAACAGAACTTTTGTAGATGAATCAGAAGCCAGAGTTCGGTCGGTTTCTAGTTAGTTTGAGTTGGGCAGTCGATGATGAGATAGGCGCTTTTGAAGGCACAGCATGGTAAAATAACCCCTGTTCCTTGAAATTAGTTTGCACATAAAGTAAATATCGACAGGTGTCTGATATCCATCTAGTTGAGATCTTCAAGTTGCATAAAGAATTGTCCACCAGGCGCTTAAATATATATATATATATATATATTATAATTGGCGCGTACACCCTTTCTAGTTGTTTTTCCGAGCCCCTTCTCCTATTTGTGGCGTGCGTCTTGATGGTGTTTGACAAATGGAGGGACTTATAATTTTAAGCCGACTGCAAACGGCAAATATTTTTTTATGAGGAGCTTTTTCAAGACAGAAATACACTCGGAGGCTTGTCATTGCCTACCGAGGGGGCTACTATTAGAAAAAGCTTTTTCTTCATTTTGGTGTTTCACCGAGATTCGAACCTACGTTCTCTGAATTTTAATCACGCACCACCGTAGTCACGTTCGGCTACGGCGGCCGCGGCCATTATGATTTAAATATAATGGGTTCAGTAAAAAAGCAGTTTTTATCTTGTGCCATTTCATGCATTGTGTGCCTATACTTATGTTATGGGCTAGTCATGGTCTAATAATTTTATGTTATACTGAACACTTCCATAAAGTAACAAAGAAACACTTTCAATTTCAATTCTACTATTCAAAAAAATTTACAAAAACTAAAAGTTGATATAATTTTTGAACAAAAAATTTTAAGAAATGTTCGACCAAAGTACGGTTCTTTTTTTGCCGCAACCGAATCATAACCGAACTGAACTTTTGTAGACGAAGCAGAAGCCGAAGTTCGGTCGCTCTAGTTTGATTGAGTTGCGCAGTCGGCACTGACACAGGCTCTTTAGATTCCGCAGAATGGTAAAATCATCCCTATTCCTTAAAATCAATTTGCACACCAAGTCAATTTCGACAGGTGTTTGATATCCATGAAGCTCAGATCTTAAAGTTGCCTAAAGTATTGCCAACCAAGCGCTTAAATAAGGTTCAAAATAAATACATAAATAGCGCCATATAGGGGTAGAGAAAGTAATGTATGCACTTGGTCTCCATCCCCTCCACATTGTAAGAATTTGTATAGAAGTCATTCCTAAAAATCTAGCAGCTTATAAGCAATTCAAGCTAGAGGCGCGACGAGTGCCCTGTCTATTGAGAGAGAGAGCAGATATTTCATACGTTGTGCATTTAGTGTCGGCCAGAGCTGTCGATCCACTTGATAAGTAAGCACCGCACACCATGTTTACTGGCTAGTAAGGTGATATCTGGTACATCCAACTATATCTAAACCAAACTGGTGGGACAGTGTCTCTCTTCTCAATTTTGATGCTGATAAAGCCCTTAATTGTATATATTTTTACTACAATTACTTTCCTTTGAGCTCAAAAAAATAATAGTACCTCCTTCCTATTTGAGATTCTTGCGATTTCTAATTTAAAATAATTGCACTGCGAAGAATTTAATCTTGGGAAAGGAAGGGTGTATATCAGGCTAACTGCATAGTGTAGGCTACTAGAAAATTTGAAAATATTATGTGCAGTGAAAATTTGTCTAAGAAAACTATCAGACTACATTGCCTTCTGGAAAGCGACTGCTGTTGAAGATATTTTCGTGAAAGTATGCATATAAAGTTCTTTGGCATATTTCGAATAAAAGTGTTCAATATTTCGGTATCGATAAATATGATAATAAGTTCCTCGTTGTAGTTTTTTTTTTTTGTTATTTCCAGCTTCAAATAATGTATCGAAATGGATTGTCAACGGTCCAAGTGAGTTGTTTTAAAGACCGACTGCGACTGCGAAGTGACTGCGACTGCGACTTACCCTACATTGAACCGCAACTTGCTTTTTCAACCCTATATGATTTACTCGCAAGCCTTCCAGTGTGATTAAAAATTGTGGTTCGTTTTACTCACCGGTTGTATGATGATCTCAGTGCCATGCCTATCCTTATCAGGCTTCAATCCTTCGATATTTTCTAGCAGACTAGGTTCACCGTTGAAAAAGTGAGGAAAAGAAACCGCCATAGGAATATCTAAATGAGAAATTGGCGCTTCCTTAGTAAAAATTCCTTTCATTAGCTATATATATATTTTTTCTACTTACTGTAGTAGCAAGGCGCAATGTTGCCTAGTCCCTTTTTCAAACAACGCCTATTCTTGCAATAACACGATGTCTCCTCATCCCCCAAATCACTATCGAAAGCATTTTCCTTCAATTTGAATTTATATCCCTTGAAGCCGTTAACTGTCTCAGGGTGCGAGTATTGAATGGGCAGACTCCGGCAGAAAGCTTTGCGATATACTCGGAATGTTTCACCTTTGTGTATGTTTCGTGGAAAAAGAGTGCCATCGTATGTGCCCCGAAGTGTGTTGCAAGGCGTTTTGCTTCGGCTGAGAATGTCGGAGAAGATCTAATATTAACTTTATATGCAACTTTTTACAGCAGACACAAATTACTTGCGATCTTCGTGGTAGTCCCAATTTTTGAAACCCGTCATGCCATTCCAGTTATCAATAGAGAAGTCACGATCTGCTTCCTCAACTGCAACATCATCGCTCGCCATTTCCGCTTCTTTCAGCTTGTCCGGCAATTTCATTGTAACCACATTTTGGCCCTCATCGAACATCTACAACGAAAATATAAAGAAATAAAGAAGATCGTAAGTCAAAATTATTAATTCCTCTTCGTTTTTATGAACTTTTTATACTTGCAATAGAATATAATATTTTCATTTCACTCACCCTTTCCATTAGACCAAAACGCTGAAAGTGTATAACATTCGGCACCACCTTTGACGCCAAATGCACCAATGGATCCTCATAGCCCCATAAATAGTCATGCACTGTCAACTCCAACATCGGCTTCGAATTGAATTTCTTCGTCAGCGCATTCACAGCCATACTAGCGAAGAAGGAGTAACCAGCGGCCGCTGATATTACGCCCAAGTAGGGTATATTCGGTGCCACGATCTTATCAACCAGCGGATCACCAACAGAACGTTCGCGCACAAATCTCACAGATCGTTGCGGCGTATACGTGACAGTGTTGTTGCCGTTAAATAAGACATTTTGGTTCTCCAACAACTCCTGATATACATATGGGCCCGCCTCGACCACCTTCAATTTGGTATCGTGCCCGCCCATAAAGGCATCCACATTGGTAATATTGAACATGTACACACTTATAAACACTTCAAGCGGTGGTTTCAGCCACAAATTATAGAGTAGTGTGCCAGTCTTGAGGGTCAGTTGCTGTAAACAAAATTAAAAATATGAAAATTATCGCACGCATAAGAAGAGGAGAAGCACCAAAATAAAGCTTGATAAGTAATTATTTTTATGCTTCCAATACACTTACATTATCGACTAGTATCTGTAATGGGTCGATCGCAAACATCAGTATAGCCAGAATTATAAAAGCAATACCAACACTGCACAATTTGAGTATTCCTGAAACGAAATAAAAGAGGCGAAAAAGGGAAAATTAATATCACTTACAGTTTTAAATTATGAATTAGGTATATTTTAATTTATGATGACGAAATTGCTTGTGGGCATGCAATTTTGAACTTGGATTTTAGAAATTAACTTCTGCAACTGAAAGTATCGCTTCCCTTCAAAAAGCAGTGTAAAATTAAAACACGAAATTCTTTTTGATCCATTATTTTGAAAATAACAAAAATAGCGTCCCTATTAGCACAATGACTCACGAACTAAAGAATAGAATATCATGAAATTTTAGCAGCGGTATTTTTAAGATTAGTACGAACTGAAAAAGGGGTGAACGCAGTAAAATTAGTTCCATCTATAAGTTAGGCCCTGGACTCTTTAGCCCATTTTGAACTATTGTACTTATAGCTGCGATATTTTCGATACATTATTGGGAGAATTATTCGACATAGGAACATTTAGTGCTGAATCTATACAATACAATAAACACTATCTGTGGGAGATTATTAAAGAGAAGAAAAATCAGGCAAAATATTATATAATTCCAAATCTTGTTGAGTTCTCGAAGTGAACGCACCAATGGGGCATTTCTTGCGTAATTCGTACTGAGGGTATAAATAAAATAAATAAATAATTGGCGCTTACACTTCTATTAGGTGTTTACCCGAGCTCCTCCTCCTATTTGTGGTGTGCGTCTTGATGTTGTTCCACAAATGGAGGGACCTACAGTTTCAAGCCGACTCCGAACGGCAGATATTTTTATGAAGAGCTTTTCTATGGCAGAAATACACTCGGAGGTTTGCCATTGCCTGCCGAGGGGCGACCGCTATTAGAAAAATGTTTTTATTAATTTTGCTTTCACCGAGATTCGAGCCAACGACCTCTCTGTGAATTCCGAATGGTAATCACGCACCAACCCATTCGGCTACGGCGGCTACGGCTGAGGGTATAGATCTTTAGTAAAAAGGAAAATTATTATTTTCCCTATTTAAATTAAAAAGCTTGTTTGTAATATAATAAACACACAATTGTTGTGACCCTATTAAAAATCCTGCTTTAATCTCAATACAATTTTGATTTTTCTTTTACATTCTTGATTGACCAAGAGTGCTACGTTGTGTTCAGTTTCCAGGCTATGATGTTCTAATATGGCTTGGTAGTAGAAAAATATTACATTAAGGATCTAAAGTTAAGTTGAGGTGCTCAAATATAGAAGGAACAGTATTGAATTAGTTATAAAGATATGAGATTATGAGAAAAGTGTGGCAGAAAATTTAGATTTGTTATACTGATATATATTCATACTTCTAACTACCACCTGTCAATTTTTTTACAGCTCTTAAACTTTGATTAATTTGGCATTTAACCCATAATTGAGTTATTAGCGCATCACCACCTATTGCCACCTGTGGCGATGGCAATGACAATGGCAATGAAATTCGCCAACAGAAAACCGGAATTAAAAAAAATTAAAACTAAAGACTTTTTGCTTTCGTCGCGTAAGTCAGAAATTGTAAAACAAGTAAGTATTGAGATACGATTGAAAACCAACTATACGGAGTAAATAAATTAATTAGCAAACTAAACAAATAACTGCAAAATGGCAAATTTATATGCAATCACAATTGCAGCAAAAGAAATTATGGAAATATGCAAGACAAAAAAACACAAATAAACAATAACTACTCGTACAAGACAATCAAACAAACTCCACACTAACAAAAACAAATAAATCAGATTGGAACAACAATTAAGGCAACAACAGTGTGATTGGCAACGGTCGGGTTGGTAGCAGTAGCAGGAAAGTTAGAGCATTGAACCGAACGATTATTGTACCCGCACTTTGTTTGCTTATATGCATACGTAAATAGCGTATAAATGTATTTGTATGTATGTTTGTGTGTATACATACATATAAACGTGTTTTGTGCGCCCCGATGTCAGCAACACCGATCGAGGGTACCTGATAGTAGCGCCAACAATAGCTATTAGAGCATTGGCAGGCGCAACGGCAACAGCAACAGCAACATCAATAGTAACAGTAACAGCAGCAGCACCAACAAAACGACCAACAACAGCAACAGCACAAACGCATTAAACATCGAACAAGCAACAATCGCTGTCGGTGTCGCTGTCAATGTCAGTGTCAGACAATCGACAGCAATACCAACAGCATCGGAGTTTATTTCATTTGACAAATACAAGAAGCAGATTAATAAAATTGAATAATAACCTTGCTGCAACAGCAACAACAAAGCCACTCAATTGTCAATTATAATTAAAATTAGCGAAAAATTAGCGACATATACAATGAGTAATTGGCAAAATTGTTACTGTTGTATGGATTTTTCTTTTTTTTTTTTTTGTGTACGCACCCCGCAGGAAAATGTGATTACGTGAAGAATAATTAGAATTCTCAATGCTAATTCGACAAAACCGGAATAGATTGAGTGCTCTGGTCCCGTTAGTTACAGCAGCAGCATCAACAAATTTGTACTTATAAAATGCTGTTTCCATTGGTAAAATAAAGAGAATACGTCGCAGTTATGATCTGGTTGTGACTAGATTTTCATCACTTGCAAATAAACAAAGCTTTAGATCAATAAATAATTTACGCGATTGATGCAAACTTATTTTTATGTATATAATATTTCAGTTTTTTACATTTATTTGTTTTTTTTTTTTACATTTAGTTGTGTTTTTTCATTTATTTTCTTTTTGAAAAATTTAATCAGAAGAGTACTTTTGGGTATTGCTAACCTTCTTTGCTTTGCTAAGGCTAATCCGATCATGCGAGAGGCACAGTACGCATAAGATCATATTTGTTTAGGCGACAAGCAAAGAAATACCTAGACAGCTACAATACTGAATGCGTCGATCGTTTTTCTTACCTGGGTAGTATAGTTACAAATAAAAGTGACGCCGACCAAGGCGTTGCTATCCGAATTGTTAAAGCAATGTCGCGTTTAGTATGCTGCGCAATATATGGCGGTCAGGTCAAATCAGACAAATGACTAAATTGCGAATATTCAACTCTAATGTCAAGTCAGTGTTAGATTATGGTTCGGAATGCTGAAAATGTGCAAAATCTATTGGTCATAAGATCCGAGTCTTTGTAAATAAGTGCTTGTGGCAGATTCTAAAAATATGCTGGCCTGCTCGCACATCAAACGAAGAGCTCTGGGATCGAGCCAATCAAGTATGTGCAAACAATGAAATCAAAAAACGGAAGTGGCAATGGATAGAACACACACTTCGCAAAGGGAACAACTATTTTGCAAAACAAACACTAAGGTTCCCCTAATAAAACCTGGCGAAGATCTATTGATGTCAAACTGGATAGCAATGGGTATTCGTGAACTACAAAAAGCAGAGAAGCAAAAAATAGAGTTAGATTTATCGGGATTATCAGGACCCAATGCTTCACTGGGAGAAAAGTATAGCAATAAGTAAGTAAGTAAAGAAAGACCGAAGTTTGTTAAGCATCGAGATTGCTTTCTTAACGGTGAAAAACGAATCTTGGCATACAAATCAAAATGCTTCATTAAGTTCTTAATTAAATTACATTTACAAAAAAGAAGCCTTGACGTTTCGCGAAGGAAGAACATTAAGGTTTACTTCCGCTAGAGAAAACGGGATAGAAATCGATTCTGTGTCCAGTTTAACCACACGTATTATTTGTAGCTTAAGATGACTATTGTAGGGAGGAAAAAAGGCAAAAATATTTTTCAATAGATTCTAGCTTATCTGCAAAAATCTGGTAAAGCGAGTTCCAGACTGTCAAACCATATTCCAGTATCGTTGAAAGGAAGCGGCTTGAAGTTTCGTTTGAAGGCGAAATATTCCAGGATAGCTGGTTGTGCGTTGGGTTTGGGACCCGCCACTTAAAAATCGTCCCCAATGAAAAGAGTAAAAAAGCCTCGGATGAGACCTCCCTATACTGATGACGACCCCTGCAAACGAACTAAGGATTATGATTTGAGGGCATGCACCTGGAATGTCCGGTCCCTTAATGGGGAAGGTGCCTCTGCCCGGCTGGTTGATGTCCTCGTGAGAGTAAAGGCTGACATCACTGCCATCCAAGAGATGCGATGGACGGGGCAAGGTAAGAAAACCATAGGACCTTGCGACGTCTACTACAGCTGCCATGTAAAGGAGCGCAAATTCGGTGTCGGATTTGTTGTGGGAGAGAGACTTCGTCGCCAAGTACTGTCGTTCACTCCGGTGGACGAGCGTCTTGCAACAATCCGCATCAAAGCCCGTTTTTTCAACATATCGCTAATTTGCGCCCACGCCCCGACGGAAGAGAAGGACGATGCGACCAAAGATTCCTTCTATGAGCGCCTGGAACGTTCCTATGAGCGCTGCCCCCGCCACGACATAAAAGTCGTGCTTGGCGACTTCAACGCCAGGGTGGGCAAGGAGGGAATTTTTGGTCCCACAGTCGGAAAATTCAGCCTGCACAACGAAACATCCGGTAACGGACAGAGGCTGATCGACTTCGCCGGGGCCCGAAACATGGTAGTCTGCAGCACCAGATTCCAGCATAAAAAGATACACCAAGCTACCTGGCTGTCTCCTGATCGAAAAACGCGAAACCAGATCGATCATGTTGTGATAGATGGAAGACACGCTTCTAGTGTATTAGATGTACGCACGATCCGAGGACCCAACATCGACTCGGATCATTACCTTGTTGCAGCCAAGCTGCGCACCCGCCTCTGTGCAGCAAAAAACGTACATCTACCTACGCAAAGAATGTTCGACATCGAAAAGCTGCAATCACAACAGACAGCCAGAAGATTCGCCACTCGACTCTCACTCCTGCTCTCGGAGAGCACTGCCCAACACACCGGCATGCGCGAGCAATGGAGCCACATTTCTCGTTCCCTACGTACCGCCGCCGAAGAAGAAATCGGATTCCGGCGAGCCCGAAAAAACAATTGGTACGACGAGGAATGTCATGCTGCCGCAGAAAGAAAAGATGCCGCTTATAGAGCTACGCTGCGATCGGGCGCAACGCGAGCCATGTGGGATCGCTACAGAGAGCTGAAAAAGGAAGAGAGACGTATTATGCGAAAGAAGAAACGAGAGGCCGAAATACGTGAGTGCGAAGAGCTTGAGATGCTGGCCAACAGGAACAACGCCCGAAAATTCTACCAGAAAGTTCGGCGGCTTACAGAAGGTTTCAAGACCGGGGCGTTTTCCTGTAAGAACAAAGACGGCGAACTGGTGACTGACGTACAGAGCAATCTTAAATTATGGAGGGAACACTTCTCGAACCTATTAAACAGTGACAGCTGCGCATGTCACAGAGAAAGTGAAGATCCCGATACCCCAATCGTTGACGACGGAATTGTCGTCCCGCTACCCGATCATGACGAGGTGAGAATAGCGATAACGCGGCTAAAGAACAACAAAGCCGCGGGCGCCGACGGACTGCCGGCTGAGCTATTCAAACATGGCGGCGAGGAGCTGGTAAGGTGCATGCATCAGCTCCTATGCATAATATGGTCGGATGAAAGCATGCCTGCCGATTGGAATTTAAGTGTGCTCTGCCCAATCCATAAGAAGGGTGATCCTGCAATTTGTGCCAATTACCGCGGGATTAGTCTTCTAAATATCGCCTATAAGGTTCTAGCGAGCGTATTGTGTGAAAGGCTGAAGCCCACCGTCAACCAACTGATTGGACCTTATCAGTGTGGCTTCAGACCTGGAAAGTCCACCATCGACCAAATATTCTCAATACGCCAAATCTTGGAAAAGACCCATGAAAGGAGAATCGACACACATCATCTTTTCGTCGACTTCAAAGCTGCATTCGACAGTACGGAAAGGAGTTACCTGTATGCCGCGATGTCTGAATTTGGTATCCCCGCAAAACTAATACGGCTATGTAAGATGACGTTGCTCAACACCAGCAGCGCCGTCAGAATTGGGAAGGACCTCTCCGAGCCGTTTGATACCAAACGAGGTTTCAGACAGGGTGACTCGCTGTCGTGTGACTTCTTTAACCTGATGTTGGAGAGCATTGTACGAGCCGCAGAACTTAATCGCTCAGGCACAATATTTTATAAGAGCGTACAATTGTTGGCGTATGCCGATGATATTGACATCATTGGCCTTAACAACCGCGCTGTTAGTTCTGCCTTCTCCAAACTGGATAAAGAGGCAAAGCGAATGGGTCTGGTGGTGAACGAGGACAAAACGAAGTACCTCCTGTCTTCAAACAAACAGTCGGCGCACTCGCGTATCGGAACCCACGTCACTGTAGACAGTTATAATTTCGAGGTTGTAAAGGACTTCGTCTATTTAGGAACCAGCATTAACACCGATAACAATGTCAGCCTTGAAATCCAACGTAGAATCTCTCTTGCCAACAAGTGCTACTTTGGACTAAGTAGGCAATTGAGTAGTAAAGTCCTCTCTCGACGAACAAAACTAACACTCTACAAGACTCTCATCATGCCCGTCCTAACGTATGGCGCAGAAGCTTGGACGATGACAACATCCGATGAAGCGACGCTTGGAGTGTTCGAGAGAAAGATTCTGCGTAAGATTTTTGGACCTTTGCACGTTGGCAACGGCGAATATCGCAGACGATGGAACGATGAGCTGTATGAGCTTTACGACGACATAGACATAGCGCAGCGAATAAAGATCCAGCGGCTACGTTGGCTGGGTCATGTCGTCCGAATGGATACAAACGCTCCGGCTTTGAAAGTATTCGATGCGGTACCAGCTGGTGGTAGCAGAGGAAGAGGGCGGCCTCCACTGCGTTGGAAAGATCAGGTGGAGAAGGACTTGGCTTCACTTGGTGTGTCCAACTGGCGCCGGTTAGCACGAGAAAGAAACGACTGGCGCGCTTTGTTAAACTCGGCCAAAATCGCGTAAGCGGTTATAGCGCCAATTAAGAAGACTTTATGAATATTTTTTCTTTTGAAGCCAGTTTTGTGATTGAGTTAGAACTTCGTAGCCACTAACCCAAGGGCATGCAATTTTGATACAAAAAATATTCCTCAATGCTAAGTCCGAGTTTAGTCAAAATCAAACAGGCAAACGCAAATACAAAAATTCTAAAAATAGTCCAAATGAATTCTATTACAGTTTTATTATAGTGCAGATAATTACATCGACCCAAACCTGTCGCTTTACGTTTCATAAGATTATATATTTAAATAAACATTAACAGAAAGGAAACATTAGCAATAAATATTATACATATTTTCAACCTACGGCGGTCAGCAAAGAATCTTCCACTCTTCGTAAGTGTTTACAGATTTTAAATCATACAATCATTAAGAACTAAAAACAATACTAGTTAATAAATATGCAAGGCATTTTGTAAAATACTTGTTATACGACAGTTTTATGTACACATATGCACATATCAAGTAAGTATGTATACCTGTATGTATACCGACTTGATTTGCTTGCGGCAAAAGATCCTTGAACATGACACTGTGATGTATTGAAATATGATAATCAAATATTTGAACTTGCGTAAACACATATTGACATAGTCACATATGTATGTGTATGTATACATACATGCATATATTTTTGATAAGTGCAGAACCACTGCTGACAATGCGGCCATTGTGGTCAATGAACAGGTAGTTTATTTTTATTTGTGTTTTAGCTGAAACAATGAGACTCTTTAAAACAGAAAAAAAAACGAAAAAATAAAGATCTAAAATTGTCAAAACCATCAAAAATAACCATCAACCAATATCAAAGCAAAAGCCGTAAACAATTACGCAAAGCGCAACTAATTTTGGTTACTATTTAACATTGTTTTAAACAAAATTCGATTTACCTAATTACTATTTCTCATACATACAGTAGCAGGCAAAAAAATGCCTTGCTGAAAATAACGTATTTCTATCTAATTAAAAGTTTCACCTTTTTCAATTGACGACTTTCTTGCCAATTTTTGTTTCTTCCAAGGCCGGACCCTAATTTTAAATGAAAATTTTCCTGCAACAATCGAAAAAAGCAAGGCCCTTCGAATTTATTATTTATTATTATTATTTAGTCAAATGAGGAAAATTCTTACTGATTGTAGAACAAAATTGCTTAATACCATTTAGAAATAATCATATCATAAGCCATGGACAGCTCTACAAGGAAGGATCCGATTCAGGAGCATCATTTAACTCAGCTAGGACTCTAGTCAAAGGAGCAAATTTGGCATATTTGTATCTTGGAATTCCAACATAAGATATCGGGGTCCGTTGCAGATTACGTTTGGAAATATGATAGCTAATCCTTTGAAAAGGGTAAGACAATTAACTGAATTATTCAGAACACGAACAATAAAATGGCAGGTGAAAAAGGTGCAACTACTAAATATAGGCTTACATTTTTTATCTGACAAATGGCAAAGTCAGTGAGGCTCTTTGGAAGCAGAGAGAAAATTAATAATATTCATCAAATATCATTGGCATGATGCGACCTTCAAATTAAGACAGCGTATTCAAGTACAGATTTTACGAAAGAAATGTATACAATTTTCAGCGTAAACTTAAAATTGCATAAATTTCCAAACAATATAATTAATAAGCGTAATGAAGCTTATTAAATCCTTAATTTCAGTTGCACTATTTAGAGATAAACCTGTTTCATGATAACTCATGCGTAGGGAATTGAACTTCATAGTAAAAGTATCAGAGCATGCCAGTACTTATTCACATTTAGAAGCAAGAGTACAAGTTTGTAGTGAATAAAACTCAGCTTGAAGAATAATGGAATCATGAAAATATTTAATTGCAGAAAATCCATGAGATCATCTGTATATAGTAGAAATATAGATGATGACTAACAAGAACTAATGTCACTTATGATTAAGATAAAGGTCCTATGCTATCCGAGGACATCAGGACTGCAGTAAGTAAGTAAGTAAGATAAACAGCAGAGGTCCCAATATGTTTCCTTGAGGGAATCAGACGGCACGGTAAATTGTTCAGACGAGACATGGTCAAAAGTAACCACACAATGTCTATCGCTCAGATAAAATTTAATCCGCTCGCCCTGTTGGTTTGAGCAAATGAAGCTACTAACTTCGAATAGCAATTTCTCTTCGTTTCCACGACAGCCGGTTCTACGTTACCGAAACGACCCGGATTTATATCCAGCCAAGGACTGTCATTCCAGCAGCATTCCCCGTATGTAAATATGGGGAATGTTTATGCTGCTACAACAACAACAACAGCAATTTCTCTTTAACACTGAAAGATTTTGAATATCGTGGGCACTTTCGCAACCGGTCTGTAATTGGCACATTATTCTTGTTATCGCTTTTGAAAATTGGTTCTAAAAACTCTTTTCCAGTCAGCAATAAATTCACGGGTGATAATAACTTAATAAAAATGATTTTTAAAAGTTCACTGTGTGAAGAACATCGTTTAAGAAATTAGCTGAAAGACCATCTACATCCATATTTTCAGATGATTTTAAGGATTCGATATCACTTCTATCTTTTCACTAGATACAAGAGCATACACGCGTCGAAACTAGAAGGAAAAGATAAAAAAGAGAAGGAAAGAGTTCTGCGAAATAAAAATAGTTTAATTACTGACACGCAAAACACCCATAAAATGTATGTATGAGACAAAGTGCTCGAGTTGTCTTGTCGTGCCAGACAACTTATCTTAGTTAATCCTCATCTACACCCTTCTAAGTCTTGTTCGACCTTGTAAAGAGGAGGGCGAGTTGCAGCTGCAGCCGGAAGTATTGCGTTGTAACATTGATACACTGATGAAGTTGAAAAGAAAAAACAACACCAACTAAATCGGTATAAAATTCCTAATTCACTATCATTTCCTGCTTCACGCTGCATTTTTTAAGCTTGCCACTGTACATGAGTGAGTACTACTTGCACACATTTTAACATAACGCAAGCATTCAACCGAAATTTTGTAGCTGGCCCAATTATGTCTACACATATCCAATGTCTCATCTTGCTTGCATTACTGTTGGTGCATATTATGATACACACACACACTTACGTATTCTAAAGCAACATCAATTTTACGATGCGGATGCATCCGGACTGCAATAAAAGCGTAGACCAAGATTGTTGACAATGAACTGCTTTTCGACAATGAAACACTTGATTGTTGATTGTGGCTATTTGACAAGCAAAGGCCAACAATGCACGCCTAAAATAAATATTCATGTACACCAGTTGATTTTTATGTTATTCGAACTTATGCAACTGCAGTCGAGCAGAAATTTGAGTGTTGGGGAGGGTTAAGAAAATATTCAATTTCAACAAAACACGTGAATGAGTCAAAAAAATCACACAAAATCAAAAAAAAAAAAAAAAAAAAACAAAAATCACTGATGCAGACAGAAAAGGGCGTGAAAAGGTATACATACAAAAAAACTACCTAAAAATACAGTAATTGAAAGAGAGGCCAGCAATTACGTAAATAAACTGAACCTAAAATACATCAGAAATCTAGTGAATTCGGTTAAGTATAACCTTAAATCACTGGAACAAATACACATAAATATAACTTTTTTCTTTCATAGCCAGCCATTGGTACCGCCCACTTTTGACTTGAACAATTGATAACATAAAATCTACTAAAGGCATGAATATGCATGAGGTTGTCTACATATGAACCGTAAGTAAACCTTGTAAACTAATTTTGTTTGTGAATAACTTTTTTACTAAATAACAAACAAAAAACAGATTTTGAGTGATGGTTATCTTTATTTTGACTTTTACGCGCTCCATTGCGCTCTGTTTATATACTTCAGCCGTCTAGTTCACAAGCGTCAAATATGATAGGTATGCAGACTAATGTCAGCAAACACACGCCGCAGCCAAATGTTTAATTGGGCTCTTACCTTTGCTCTGGAATTACACAGTGCAACAGTCTCTTTGGGCGCATTAATTCCAAGATGAAAGTACTAGACGAAATTAAAAACTTCCAACGCTCATTCTCATTCTTAAGACAATATTTTTATTTATTTAATTTACTTCAGAAAAAGCATTGAACACGCACAATTGAGTGAAATACCTAGTTTCACAAATTTAGTAAAATTTCACGGGTTATCAGAAACATGAATTCACTTTTTAGATATCAAAAAATATACCAATTAGTTATAACCATCTGATTTATTTTCTTTAGACTTTCCTCTTCTTCATTTACACATTTTTTCTGGTAACTGTTTTTCTGTAGAATTTTACGTTTTTTTCCTTGTAAGCTCCTAGTGAAATGTCGCTGAAAATATTCCTCCAAAATATTTTAACCCACTAACCGAACTTTCAAATTCATTCACCTCTTCATAAAAAAGTTAGTGAATTAAGACGTACTATAAAACTACTTCTCATAAAACTTCATACTTCAAACTAATTATTTCACTCAGATATTTCAGCATTTTAGCTATTTTTTCCACTTTTTCAATTCACAGTTTTTTGTAGTTGATAGCACTGACAAATGAATGTATACGAGGTGTGTTCGAAATTATCGCGAATTTTGTGTTTTTTCAAAAATTATTTATTTATTCATTAATATCTATTTTGTCCCCTTCAAAGTAATCCCCATGAGCTATTATGCACTTGTGCCAAAGTTTTTTCCAATCTTCGAAGCACTTCAAAAAATCATTCTTTTATCTTGTTCAGCTCCTCCTTCGATGCCGTCTTTATCTCGTCAATCGTAGCGTAGCGTCGTTCTTTCATGGGGCTCTTCAGTTTCGGGAACAAGAAAAAGTCACAAGGGGCCAGATCTGGGGAATACGGTGGCTGTGGCATCATTAGTGTGTTGTTTTTGCCAAAAAGTCGCGCACAAGTAACGATGTGTGACCAGGGGCGTTAACGTGATGCAAGAGTCAATGTTTTTTCTTCTACAAATGCAGGCGTTTATGGCAGATTGCTTCTCGCAAATTGCGCATAACTTGCAGGTAATATTCCTTATTGACTGTTTTACCCTGTGGCAAGAACTCATGATGCACAACGCCCTTGCAATCGAAGAAAACGGTAAGCAAAACTTTTACATTCCACCGAACTTGGCGCACTTTTTCGGTCTTCGTTCGTGCGGCAGCTTCCATTGAGATGGCTGAGCTTTGATTTCCACGTCTTAACCAGTTATGACCTTCTGGAGCAAATTTGGGTCGTCGCGGACAGAGTCCAACATCTCATTAGCAATGTTCATGCGATGCTGCTTTTGGTCGAAATTGAGTAATTTTGGTACGAATTTTGCGGTGACCTGTCTCATGCCCAAATCATTCAAAAAAATCGAATGGCACGAGCTAATCAATATGTCTAGGTCCTCAACAACTTCTCTAACGGTGATTCGACGATTGGCCAATACCATTTTCTTCACTTCATACACTTTGTCGTCTGTTGTTGAAGTGTTCGGACGTCCGGCACGCTTTTCGTCATTCATATCTTCTAGGCCTTCTGAGAACATTTTGTACCACTGAAAACGTTGCTTTGGTCTAAAGTAGCTTCTCCGTATGACACAGTCAGCATTCGGAATGCAGCCGCGCACTTACTTTCGTTTTTCACACAAAATTTGATACAGGTTCTTTGAACCATCATTTTAAATAGGTAAAAATCGAAGACGAGCCGAAACACGTGCAAGCGAAGCAGTTGTCAACAATTAACTGAACATTCAAAATGGCCGAACTCGGCGGCATGAATGAAAAACATGAGTACCAACATATCGCAACAAAGAAATCGAAATTCGAATATACGTAAGCTGCGAAAATTCAAAATTCGCGATACTTTTTAAACACACCTAGTACATAATCATGAAGCTTTGTGAAGTAAATTAAATTAATAAATAAAAAAATACCAGTCTAACGGTTAGACGCGATAGAAGTGAAACCTTCCGTAAAACAAACTGAGAGAGAATGAGACGAAAGCAGCATTAGGAGCGGGATAATTATAGGTTCATTATAATATTGCTATAAAGTTCATATTTTATTTTCTTCATTTTATTATTATTCATCCTCAATGTTTTCAATGTCAACAAATGATACGAGTGGCTTATGATAGCTAAAATATGATACAAATGCTTTGGTTTCGATGTTGTCAACATATCTTTGAAATACCGCGTCAATGGTTGTTTTTGATCGTGTTGTCGATTCAGTGCGATTGTTACACATTTTTAAATTGAATGTTGTATTGAGAACGTCAATTAAAGGAACCGCTGTGCCCAATGCAAAATTTACGTTAAAATCGCCACTTAAAATCATTGGAACTTTATCGTAATCTTTTCTAAGTATCCGCGATACTTCTGGTGTATACTTTATTAAATTTTCGTGAATGAATTCCGTGATGCTATTTATTGATTTTTTTTCTGTCGATATTCACAACACTTTTCTGCATTATTTTTCGGCATAATTGCAGTAAATATTTAAAAATGAAAATATTTACGAATATAAAAATACACACGCGGTTGCTATTATGAGCGTCCCCAGCAAAACCTGCGTGACCGAAACTCTAACACAATTACATTTTTTTGAATGTTACAAACACATATGCACGCAGGTTTTGCTGGGGCGTGACCGAAACTCTAACACAATTACACATATGCACTCGTATTTGTTTGAAAATCGACTTTTTTTTTGGTTCTCCGTCACCTTTGGAAAATGTGTAAACAGTAAGCAAACTTTATTCATATATTTTTCCTCATTTTTGCATCAGTAAAATTAAACGAACGCCGTAGCCGAATGGGTTGGTGCGTGACTACTATTCAGAATTCACAGAGAGAACGTCAGTTCGAATCTCGGTGAAAACACCAAAATTAAGGAAAACTATTTTTCTAATAGCGCTCACCCCTCAGCAGGCAATGGCAAAACACCGAGTGTATTTCCGCCATGAAAAAAAGCTCCTCATAAACATATCATAAAATAAAATAAAATAACTGTATAAAAAAAATTTTTTTCTTGTGATTCGAACCAAGGATTTTGGATCGGAACCTCACATTGCTAGCCGCTCGGCTATCGCCCCATGCTGTCGGCGCTGGCCTAAAAGTTATTTAGTTCGTCGCTACGTTTATATCAACATATAATATAACGCTTCGTAGCCAAGAGTGTCGCTTTTTTCGTTTCATCGAGTCTGAAATCACTCCCAACGATTCTAAAGAAGTTTTCACTTCAAAAATTTAGTTATATATTTTATAGTGAATCTTAATGCTACGCCATTAGGCATAAGCTAATTGGTAATTTGTAATTGTTTGGTTTCATATGGGTAAGCAGTTACAACAACAACAACGGACAATTTATAACAGTAGCCCATAAAAAACTGCATTACGTCGGTTTTCAATTGAAATATCGTTCTCTTGGGAATGTGTATTATTTACATATCCTTTGTCTTCTAGTAATGTTTCATCTGTAATGCTGTCATATTCCAAACAGCTAATATTGCAAGAATTTGTCCATACATAATAATATTTATTATTTCTACCAAAATACAAGTTTTACCTATATTACTGTTGCCAACAGCCATACAAATTATTCGGAACATTGCAGTTGTAATTGGTTGGGATACTGAGCTGGATAACAAAGAAAATACGCTCAATTACTCAGAAACTATTTCAGAGTGTTTTAACTCAAATTGCGTAAGACTGTAAGACATTCAGTTCGGCTCATCTCGTGAGTTACGTGCAAATCCGTGTCTTATCTAGTTTTTATCGGAAACTTATTGAAATCAGCTGTTGTGAGCCAAACCAAAAGAGGAGCAAAGAGCTGTGTTAAGCTGTTTTACTATGGAAAAATCAAACTTCTTAAATTTTCATATTGAAAAGGAGACTCAAATATGCTCAAAGTAATTACATAGTATTATTTCAAGCAATTATGCCTCCTAGCAGTCATTAGACAATGCAATACTGGCTAGCTGCTATTAATTACTTATTTGATACTCTAAACTCAACTTTTCGCAGATTTTCGGTAATTATATTCGTACTTAGTGATTTGCGAGGCTCACTGAAACCTTTATTAATATATGTAGATCAGGTATTTGAAGTGTGAGTTGAAAAAATATTCCGATATAATTATTTAAAATTGTAGGAAAATACTTATTTAATTGGAGATTCGGTGTTAAACGAGTATTTTTTCGAAGAGCTTTAAATTATGGTTGGTGTTCTTCAAGGCAGCGTTCTAGGGCCAATGTTGTATTTCATCTACATATCTGATATTCCAGCAAGCAGGAAAATAATGATATCCACGATAGTGAATAACACTGCCTACTCAGTTGTGACAAATGCCCTAAAAAAGCATCGAAAATACTAGAAGAACATTTATATCTTGTTGAAGAATGGCTTACTAAATGTCGCATAAAAGTCAAGGAAAAAACGGCAAACATGTTACGCAATCGTGTCCCACAATTACTCTAAATAACATCTACATACCCCAAAATAAATGGAGTAACATTTGGAAGATGCGTATCTCAAAAGTATTACGGATGGTAATGAAAGCAGCTGGCTTGAACAGGTCACTAAATAAGAAATCTGTATAGAGCTTAGGTTACAAAGTGCTCCTCTACAATACAGTTATAACACCAATTTAGATGTATAAATCCAAAATGCCAAGGGCATTAACAGGAGCATCATGGCAGAGATCTTGGAATACCTATAGCTAAGACCGAGATGGTAAATAGCAGAGAAAACACTTAATAAAACTGAAAACCCAAACAAAAAATTTAGCAAATGCCTTTAAAAGGTGGTTTTTAGCTGCAAGAGAAGTATCGATATCGATAAATATGGTTTGACATCTGAGAATGGCAAAGTGTGTTGTAATTTCTGTTCAGTAAAGTTTGGTAAGTCATCATAAATCGTTAAACGCCAGAGCAACGATTGTACAAATTTACTTTGAAAAAATAAATCTATTCGCGAAGCTCATAGAGCGAAGTATTGATGCAGACACTGGTGATGACCCAACTTGTTGACCTTTGTCCTCGTGTAAAATTTTACGTAAGGATATTTGCTTTTATACCTATAAAATACAGCTCGTGATAGATTCGAAGCCAAATTACCATCGTTTTTGGCGCACTTTTGCTGATTGCGCTCATTTAGATTTATGTATTACTCAGATTTGAACTGATCGAATGGGCCATGTAATTAGAAGCCATGTCGGGCATATGCCAGATATTATATTCAAAAAATATATCCCATATAATTATCTACTAGATTATAATATAAAAAACAATTCCAACAATATTTTATGATTTGTGTTATCATTTTAAGTGCTTAAGCTCTTTAAAACACACCCTATACAAGTTTCCCCCCGGTCATACTTTTAGGTTTACTACCGCCGGCATGTTTGAGGGCAAGCCCAAACCAAATACCATTAGAAATATTATAACCCAATCCCATTTCAAAACCATCTTTCACAGCGTGTTTGTGTTGGGCTTGTATGCATTTTAACCCTTTACCGCATAAGGGCTCCCATATGATACTGCAGTTTTGATTCAATTTTATTTTCAAATTAGGAATCCCAAACTAATTCAAACTATTTAATCCATCAAATATATATTTAGTAATAATAAAACGCAAAAAAGTTGCTATGATTTTTTAGAAACTATTTATGATTGATTTCGAAATAACCTCACTTTTGTGCAAGTGTGTAAGAAAGCAGAATTGAAGTTCGGGGAATTCATATTCAAAAACCTATAACAGAGTAAAACGTAACTAACTTTTGACAAAAAAAATTGTTTCTCTGGAGTCGATATACTAATAATAATATATGATAATCGACATACGGATAACAACAGTGAAAACAGTTGACAATTCTCTCAAGCCCGAAACCCCTGGTTAGGCTTTGGTGGAAACGTATCATTAAATGGGAATAAATGGCTAAATCGTCCGTATGATCTGAATCGATTTCAAAACTATAAAAAGGGTATTCAATAAACATATTAAATTTTTAAGTATAGTATATTATTTGTAAATATATACAAGGCCCCAAACAAACAAGACTGGCGTCATAAAAAGGTTTTTGATGATAGTTGAAATTCATGGAATTGGAGTTCAATATCTCCAAAACGTCGATTTATCGCACTTTCACTGATCATTTGGGCTTACGAAAGGTCTGTTCACTTTTCATTCCGCACAAGTTAACTGAGGACCAAAAATTACTCAGGATTGAACATTCGAAAGATCTCAGTAAAGAGGCAAAAAAGATGAGAGCTTCCTTTACAATATTGTAACTCTTGATGAAACGTGGTGTTCCCAACATGAACCTAAAACTAAACGTCAAAGAGCCGAGTGGAAGGCCCCAGACGAGCTACCACCTAAAAAATCGCTTTGGAGAAGTCAAAAATCATGTCGATGCTGATTTGTTGTTACGATTCCAGGGGAATTGTCCGCAAAGAGTTCGTGCCAACGGACCAAACCGTCAATGCAATTTTCTATCTTGGCGTTTTGAAGCGTTTGTTGCATCGCATTCGTCGAATTCCACCTGAATACCGCGAAGGAGGAAGCTGTCACTTATTGCATGATAATGCACCATTTCATCGATCCACCCTTCCGACTGATTTTTTGACTATAAATCGCATTTTAACCATCAGTCACTCACCGCATTCGCCTGATATGGCTCCCTGGGACTCCTACCTATTCGGAAATTTACATCCAAACGGCTGACCTCAATGACCGGAAACACTCTTTCGAAAAGCTTTTAGATCGCGCAAAACAGTATATCGAGGCCAGAGGGGACTATTTTGAATAAATAAGCTCGAAGTTATCAGATCAAAGCTCCTTTCCTTTCTATTTTAGCTCAATCTTGTTTATTTTGGACTTCACCATGTATATTTCAAATATAAATAAATAGTATCACTAAAAATGCTCACATACATTTTACTATATATCAAAATATATGGTGTTTTTTGCGGTAAAGCTGTTACAAAGGTTCATGAAACTATGCAAAGTACATACATTCGAAATTGAATTTTAAAACAAAAGGCTTGAACAGGTGCATCGACCAAACGAAGGGTTAACTGTTATTAAAAATATGGTATTTATATTTTAAATTTATATATAAAAAATATGGTATTTATATAATATATTAAAAATATGGTATTCCATGACTTAAGCCCATACAATATGGTATTTCGAAATTAACCTGCTTCCAACTCAATAGTTACTTCAAACTGCTTTTTACTTACTGCTTTTCTGCCTCCGATCATGAAAAATTTCGCATTTCATTCCTCTACTATAATATTTATAGGCATTTATCTCCTCTACTGTCATAAGCTGCCGTACTTTGACAAGTTGCATATTCTTTTTCGATAATAAGTAAACCTGCTAACTATGAGTCACTCGTTCGGTGCATTAATAAGCGGTTACTATACAAGTTATCAAAAAGCGCTATCCGTTACTTGCTCTATTTTTTGAAAAAATTACTGCTATCCGATTAAAAACAGTTCCCAGAAGAAGGAGAGTACAGATAAATGTAAAAATATTCTTTGCGGTAATTACACAGGTTCTGTTGATAGGTGGGATAACCAACTTGCTTACGTAATCTTGTATACAAAATTTCCGCTATTTGTTAAAAATTAAAAAAAAGAAAATTATTATATAGTAGACCGCGATTTCACGTAAGTGACCCATTGTGTGTAGCTCAATGAGATCTTACATGCATTTCCTTTTATCGTTTTCGCTTCAATGAAGTTCAAGTTCGGTACGAATTTGCAATTTACAATTTTTTTTTCTTTTATCATCATACGAGTAAATGTTACTTGTTGGTTGGTCTTTTAGTCGCGCGAGTTGTCGTCGTTGATTTTATGGTAAAGGCAAGCACGACCACTATAATGGAATCGAAGACAACCAGTGTCAGGGACCAATTATATTGAATGCGAAACCGGAAAAGATCACGTTTTTTGATAAAACAAAATATTCCATTAAGGAATTCCCAAGGAAATGAAAAAAGGCTAACGCATTTTTTAGCCAAAAGCCCATTGATGTATCATTACAAATAAATTTCAGAACAAGGAACAGCAGCTTGGGTAAAAAAAAACCACAACTATGAGACATAAAATACTGTCAAAGTAGCAAAATTATCTCATATTCGGTGGGTACTCAACACGCAACTGGTATAGTTTCATCCAACCGGCAATCGCTTGCTATGCTTCACACGACTTATGCCCCACAAGGAAACCCTGAACTAGTAAACCACATTACTGGTTCAGAATTTTCGTTGAACAAATGGCTTCGTTATATGTGGAAATGTGCAACACCTTCAGCGTAAAAAATTATCACAAATCAACGATAATATAGAGCTTTTTTAAACTGTATTTCTATTAAACAAAATAATATATTTAAGGGGCAATAAAACTCCATATCCAAATTTTCCGAAAAATTCTGTTTAAAAGATTTGAAATTTTGATCGAAATTTGTCAATTTTTTATAAATTTTGTACAAAGTTTGATACTTGAATTATGTTGGATTATAGTCCCATGAACTAAAATGAAATATTAAAAAAGACTTGTAATAGTTGAAATTCAAAAATAAATCCGTAAACAGTCAAAAATTGTCAATAGGAGGTATTTTTATTATATTTTTGAGTGTTCATTAAATATATTTAAATTTTAATAAAATACAAATTATCTAAGTTCTTAAATTTATAATTTAAAGTACAATAATTTGAGAAATGAAAACAAAACTTGAAAATTATTTAGTCTGCTTCAAAAACCGACCTACGATCTCTTGAACTGTAAGGTTAAATTCTATAGGCTATTGCGACAACATGAGCAGCAGCGCCAGCTGGGTTGCTACTTGATTTTTCATACATGAGTATAATTTATCAAATTTAACACTCATTCTGAAACATCCTGGACTTGACCTTAGTTAACACTAAGTCTTAACTCTCAAAACCTGGCTTTGTAGGGCATCGTAGTGCAAAATTCACTAACTGATAATATGGAAAATAAGAAACTCGAGCCGTTCATGATTCAGTTAGCAGTTTTCCCTACAGGGTTAGCTCTGCCAGCTTGGTGTGTGTGAGTTATTGTGCTGGTTTTCCTACACTCTTTTGTGCCAAATTTTATTTATACTTATATATATGTATATATACATACATTTTGTTTTTAAATTTCGAAAATTTCAAAAAATTCTTACTACAAACCAACTTGACCCACTTCTTATTTTTTGTTGCTTTGTTGTTGTAGTTGGTTGTTTTATCGCCGCAAGCAGATAAATTCGTATCGATGCTGGTGAACTAGAGCCAAAGCAGAAGTCATTGTGGTGTTGATCTTGGCAATGACAGTGACTGTCACACTATGGCTTCATATTGCAGGCTAGTCAGAGTAAAACAACAAAAAACACAAAATCGAAACCAAAAAGTGAAAATGAAGTTAAATTATTCCCCTTTGTGTTTTCTTCTTTGAATTACGATTTTTTTGCACTCTTTCAATGATTTTTTCTTTTCTTTTAACACTTCAGAATTTTTGCATTGATTTGGTTTTCTGCTGCTGGTACACCTTCAACGATCACTTCCGCAACAAAACGTACTTCCAGTTGAAGAGTTTTGCTTTTTTCATGTGGCTTTGTGAGGAGTTAAATACCAAGCAATCTTCGTCTACATTTAAGCTAAATGCATTATGCATAAAGAATAAAAAACTACAAAAATTCATAAAATCTTAATCACGCTATCAAGCATATCATTTCAAGCTAATGAATTAATATGATATCTAGTTTAACCCATTACCTCCTAATGGTTATTTAAATAGTCATAAAGCAATCTCTGCGCAAAAGATCATATCTCGCCGTTAAGATGAAATTCCAATTATTAGATGTGTTTTTAGAGCAAAAAATCAGAGCCTTCCAAAAATTAAAAAAATGTACGTGTTTAAAAAATTTTGTAGAATGCTTAGAAATAGAAAAATCGGAAATAAAAAATTTAAACAATACATATGTCTCTTTTACCCTCTGTTTAGATAAGAAAAGGAACTTTTGTCTATTTAAGACGCATGAGAATCAGGATTCCAAAATCAAAATTTAAGCTATAAAAACGGAAAATTGTGACATGATTAAATAATAAAAAGTTGCGTAAGGTTAGACAACTGATTTCGGCTACTACTGAATCCATGAATGCAATTTGGAACTAAGGGGAAAAGGGGCATGCATTTATCCTCTTTCTGGAAAGGTAGTAAAAAGAAAAAAAATGTCAATGTAAACCATAGAAAAATTTTATATTATTTTATAAATTGTACTTAATTACTTATTTTTTTAGCTTAACTATTTGCGTGGATTTGTCACATTTATGTATATTAGATAAAGTGTGAACCCAAGTGAATGTAGGCTCATTGCACGAGCAATCGGTCAACTTCAATTTTCGTATTATGTTTCTGGCAATGTACTCAAGCGTATCTTCGTATAGGCTATCAAAGTTGACGTCCTCATTTAATGCAAAGTTGGCGAACAGAGAGTCGTCGGAAACCACCTCATTTGTTTCGAGCTCCTAATGCTCCAGTACATCCTGATTTAATCGGTATGTCAAAAAGTACGGAAGAAAGTAGTTCTTCTGCACATAACGATATAAGTCCGTGAGGGACTTGTTGCCTACTTGTATACGTCTTTAAAAATAATGATAACGGTCTTTAACGATAAAATATTCCCCGAAGATTGCTAAAAAAAATGTAATGCGTCGAATGTTTTCCTTTATTGCACCTTAAGGTACATTGAATTCCGGGAATTGATGAATTGAATGGATTTCATTTCTATTTGAGTAATTTGTCTTTAGAATTCGCTCTGAAATAAAAAGTAGTTTTTCCAAGGGAAATCACGGTTTTATTAAGCAGTTCAAGATGTCCGTCACAGTGTGAAAATGAGAAACATTACATCACCTTTAGTTTAAGCATGAAATATTCAGCACACGCGTTATTTTCAAATTTTATTTGCTTTCACTTCGTAAAACAGCTGATTTCGACTTCTTTATAGCGAATGGAGAACTACCATTGATAACAAATGTTACATTCATAAAGAACCCGAATCAGCCTATTTGGCATTTAATGCCTTTTGCAGATCTAAGTTAAGACAAAAGTTACAAATATGAAATATCGTAAGGCTAGTCCTATAATCAATATAAGCTACTCTATGCCTTAAATTTTCAAAAAAACCTCGTACAGCGGAGCCTATGGGCAGCAATTTTATAAAAATGTAGTCATTCAGTAAGCTAAATATAGAAAATAATTATAATCAAATTTGAAAAAGTTAAAAAAAACTTCAACGAATTAATTTTTTTTTTATCAAAAACTTTAAATTTTGGAAAATAATTTTTAGAGCATTTTAAACTAAGTGATCGGCTTTATTGTTATTTTGTTATCTCGGCAGTGCCATCAACAGCTTAAGACCGGTAAGTAATAAAGTAAAAAGAAATCCATTTTTTTTTACGCAAACGGTTTAAAACTGTTTTATAATCGACCTTTTGCTCCTGGGGATGATACGACCGTAACTCGCAACTGAATGAAATAAAAAACAGGAAAATATTTTTTTTAGTGTGAAATCTCACCTTAATAACGACCATATACTTTAAATTCTTAATCGATTCTTTACGAGATATCGATCACCACTGCCATCTACTGAGAAAATTATGGATTTGTATTTATATACATAAAGGGTGATTTTTTAAGAGCTATAGGCAAGTTTTTCTAAAAAACACACGTAAAATTCAGAAGAATTCATGAAATTTTTATTTAAATCGATAGTACAGTCCATATAATTTAACGTTTGAAAATTATTTCATGCAAATGTTGACCGCGACTACGCTTCAAATGGTCCATCCGCTTAGTCCAATTTTGGCATACTCTTTCCAATGTTTCGGCCGGTATCTCACATATAAATGCTTTAATCTTGTCTTCCAATGCGTTAATTGAAGCAGGCTTCTCTGAATAGACATGAGCTTTAACATAGCCCCACAAAAAATAATCTAAACGCGTTATATCGCAAGATATGGGTGGCCAATTGACAGGTCCCGAACGTGAAATAAAATGTTCACCGAACTCGCCTCTCAACAAGTCCATTGTTACGCTACGATTCGCAGCGGTCCAATGATACCTCCAGCAAACTGTGACCTTTTCTAGAAACATTGGTAGCTCTTGCAAATTCTTCTGGCTGATCTTCACTCCAAAATCAATAATTCTGCTTATTTACGTACCCTTTGATCCAAAACTGAGCTTCGTCGCTGAACACAATTTTTCGATAAGAAAGTGGATCTTAAACTTTCTTAACAGAACACGCATTTTTATAATAAAATTCAATGATTTGCAAGCGTTGTTCGTTTGTAAGACGATTCATGGTTAAATTATAGACCAAACTGAAGATGTTTGACAGTGAAACAAAACACGAAACGTGTTAATAGCTAAAAAAAATCCCCCGTTATATTCGGTTTTAAGGTTGGTTCAATTTCAGTAATGCAACTGCATTTTTCTCTATATAAAGCATGTATAAAATAGTTATTGCGTCCCTTTGCGGAAATATTAAATACAATCAATGCAAATTTTGAGCCGCTTCGTACTTGCACTTTATTATACTGATATTGAATGCACTATAAAACTGCATACTCTATCTAACATATCGGACAGAAAAGATACCTGGAAATAAAAAATTTCGACTCCTAATTTCATGCCGTCCTGAGACGCTGAATACAGTCAATATAGCAATGCAATGCAGGTTTTAAAGTAGAACTCAAACTAACTGAAATCGGTCAAAAATCACGTAAATAAAAAATATTGATAATTTTATTTATTTTTAAAGTATTACTTTTAACATTACAAATTCCTTAGTGCGTTATAGCTTACCAAAAAATACAGTAAGTGTCATTGAAAATTACGCAAAATTTTCAAATTATATTGAGATTTCAAAAAATACAAGTTACTGGCATGTTCATGATAGTCTTAAAAATATTCTCCATAAGAACCAAAAATGCGATAAATGCTCAGCGAAAATGTCATAATTTCTAAACTGCTTATAATAGCCACTTCAAATTTTCACAATACTACTTATACTTATCTACGTATAAATTGAATGAAATACAAAAATACGCACTCGAAAAAATATGAGTAAAAGTTTTGAAATTTTTATGAAATTTCATCCATTTTTCTTAGCCTACTTTTTGCCGTTTGTATAAAAATATAAATTGGACTTGTAGGTCACTCCATTTGCAGCACATCTGCAAGCCGAAAAAGCTCAAAAATCGCATTGGTTTTTTTTTGTTTTGTTTGATGACGGAGTTGGATGTTTTCTTTCTAGAAAATTCGAGCATTTCTTGTAAGGAGAGGTTGTAATTAAAAAGTTTGAAATTTGAAAATATGTTGTTTTTTAGTTTGAGACTCCACGATGTTTGAAATTCGGATTTATAGGGTATTTCTAGGAAAATTATGTATATTTTCATAACAATATTATTAAAATTAAAAACTTGTCAACAAGACCCTTTGCTATAGTCATTTAGCGCACTTAATATACAGGGTAATAAAATAGGACTTAAAATATTTAAAGAGGTAATGGTATGAACCAAAAGAAGCAAACTAAAGGTTTTGAATATACAGGGTTTGATTGAAAAGTAATGAGCCTTCCCGCGCGGAGCGTTTGCCTAGCGATCAACCGAATCGGCTGGGGGGGGAAAATGATCGTTGGACCTTCCGCTTTCACTAGAAACCGGTCCCAGTTCGCTGGCAACAGCGGTGCAGTCAACATCGCTCAGCGCGTGAAAGCTGTTTTAAAAGTGTGTTAGGATTTTGCAGTGGCGAAAATGCAGCGATCGTTGGAGCAACGTTACTCGATCAAATTTTGCGTAAAGCTAAACAAAACGAGTACCGAAACCATTGGGCTACTCAAGGAGGCTTACGGGGGCCAAACTCTGTCCAGTGCGCAGGTAAATCGGTGGCACAAGTCGTTCAAGGAAGGCCGGGAGGACGTCGAAAGTCAAAACCATGCTGATCATCTTTTTCGGCTCTCGAGGCATCGTCCACAAGGAGTTTGTACCTCCAGGAAGCACTGTTAACGCGGCATTTTACAAAGAAGTGCTCCTTCGGCTGAAAAACCGCGTCGCCCGGGTTCGGCCCGACCTCGTCAACAATTGGCCAAAAGGCTTAATAAAACTGCTTAAAAAAATAAGGCTCATTACTTTTTAATCAAACTCTGTATGGCGCTTTTTAACTTTTGCATGGGTATTGTAGGTGACAAGTTTCTTAGGGGCACCAAACTGGAATATATTGCTCAAAAACATGTCCATTGGGAAAGACGCGTGGTTCAAGCATTTTGTCCCAATAAGAGTTAAAGAAAAAGGGAATAATAATTTTTTACTTATAATTGTTAAAAATCATATTTTGAATAGAAAAGAATCTAAATTTTATTTTAAAACAACATCTGGGAGCGTTTTTTGAAATACTCTTTATGTCCCTTTTTAAATTGCTCTTAAGGGGGGAAGCTGGTCTAGAATTTTGAAAAAATCGAAAAATTTTTTTTTGTCTTAAAAGGTGCTTTAGGGTCTTAGAAATAATATACCAAATGAGGGATGCCAGCAAAAATGTCTAAATGCCCAAATTTTTCATTCGACGGCAGTGCCTCGCAGGTATACCCCGAACGCTACTTACAACTTTAAACGCGTTTTTCTCGAAATCACTTTTTTTAAACTGACCGAAGACATAACTCGAACAAATCTTTACCGATTCTTACGAAATTTTGACAATACATTCGAAATACCTTTCTCCGGAGATGTACGTAGGATTTTTTATTTATATTACATAGTTTTTTTTTAATCAACAATTTTATGTCGTTCTTTATAGTGAAAATTGTAACTTTTTGTTCAAACGTGCACCATTTCGCGAAAAAACAAAATATCGAAAAAATCCTACGTACGTCTCTTTCTGTTGTTATATAGAAACTAAAAAAATTTTATTTTTTGATCCAGGACAAAAATTAAGGAGTTTACGTCTTCGGCAATGGACCCACTAGAAAAAAAGGCGCCTTAGGAGAACTGCTGGACAGCGGCCATTTTGAAATTAATTCAGACGAAAAATTTTGTATTTGTACCATGAATGCTATATTATTAAACCTATTTCACAGATTTTCGATTGATTCCTTTGTTGAGTCAAAATAAATTCATAAAATATGCCCATTTTTTGCGCTCTAGACCAGCTTCTCCCCTTAAGAAACTCTAACGAAAGACAATCGACGGGAAGTAAGCAAATTACATTTTGGAATAACCAGCACCTTTCGTCTCAGTGACACAGTGGGAGGAGAACAATTTGCATACATGCATACATATGTTTGTAGATCAGCACAGAATCAAACCATTACAACGAGTACGACCTGATTTTTCAACGCAACTCTATTCCACCTTCGAACGGCAATTATTATTTTAATATTTTAATAGCAGAAACTCCTCCAGAGATTTAACATTACCTGCCAAGGCGCCACTGCTATTATTATAAAAACTGTGCTTTAATAATATATTGGGAACAGGTATCGAGTTCGCCACTTCTAAACGTACTAGCGTGAATGCAGCGCACAAAAGCAATTGAACACTGCAGCCGCCATAAAACTTAAAGTCGCCAGCAAAAATGTTTATTATTTTATTCAACAACCAACTGACAGGTTCATCAAAATCCCAGCCCCCATTAAACTTTGAAATAATACTTATTAACAAGTTTTCAAGTGATTACTAAAACTCGATGAAAGACCAAATCAAGTTACCCATGAGTTTGAAATTCTTCTCACAAACTAAATCCGGAAAAGCTCCAATCCATGTACAAGTGTTGCACAAATAAATACTTACGAAGCCAGTCGAACGAAATTGCAGTCCATTTGTGCAGCAATATATATATGTGTACGTGTGTGTGAGACTGGGAATGCATGGGGCAACTGTGGTGATCACTTTTAAAAAAGTTGTCTATTCATTGAAATACAAAAGTGAACAATCTATCGCTTTAGCGGCACTCAACGCAGCGATTGAATCATTTCATTTCATTCTAAAACGCCAAAGCAGAGGTAAACAGTTAACAAAAACTCGTTCACATGGTTGCCAAGATGCTTTCGACACATAAATCACCAATAACAACAACCGATCATCACTAACAACAAGTTTACAACTAACTAACTCACTATAATGAATATTTCCCACTCGTTCATTGAATATTGTTGTTAACTGGCTGGTTAAGTATCTGGCTGGTTGGCTGGCTTGTGCTGTTGCCACGTGCGATTTGTTTACATTGGAGCCACTTGCTGCAAACAAGCAACATAAATGGTGTATTGCGTTATTTGAAACGCGGAGCGGTTTTATTAGTAGCCAACGCTAACCGCTTTTAGTAGTATTTCATGTTGCTGTTTCTTTTTTTTTTTGTTTTTTGTTTTTGGCATTTTGGAAGAGCGCTCCTTCGTTATCAGACCAAGCCAACTATGTGCATATGTTCATTTAGTCACGTCCGTATAATGAATTTCATTACGACGAAGAGCGCTTTTGTGTATAGTAAACACTGGAAATTCCAGCAGCGCCCTTCCGAATCAGTGGTTCACAGAATATCCCTCTGTATTAATTTATGTAAATAAGCCGAGGCTGATATGATTTGTACTTAACTATCATTTGACTGGTTCCAAGCTGCCAGCTCAGCAAATTAGAGAAAAATTGGAAATGTCGCTGTTCGACAGTTAAGGACAAAGCGGCGAGTGTATTTTTGCCATAAAAAAGTGTATCATAGAAAAAGTTTATTGAGAAATTAAAATGCTCTCAATCTTTGGGGCAGTGGCAACTCCCCAATAAAAGGTGCCAAAATAAAGTGCCAATTATTATTAGTTTTATTAGCTGCTCGGTGAAGTTCCCAATAAAAAGAATTCAATGTATCGGGTGTTTTTCGATATTGATAACTATGATTGACAGCTGAGAAAGGCAAACTGTTCAGTAAGATTTGGCAAGTCATCATGAATCGTTTAACGTCAGAACAACGCTTTGGAATTGTGGAAATTTACTTCTAAAAGTAGTTCGTCTATTTTACGTGCGGTATAGCAGCTCGCGGCATTATCGGTTCTTATTCCTTTCGGAATGAGGAAGGCGCTGTTGTTATATTAGGTTCACATATAAGAAAATGATTTACTTTTTCGAGCTTAACTACCAACCTGTAATTAAAAAGCCAGATTTTTTTTTTCCTTGTTCACTCCTCCTGGGAGCATACGAGCGCGCTTCATAATTGATTTATTGCAATATTCACGCCACCATTGACACCAGACTAATCGAGTGGGCCATGCAACTCGTAGCCGTGGTGTACATATGACGAATATCATATAATATTTAAAAATTAAATGCCATGGAACTATTTACCAGATTATTCCAACAATATTTTTGTTCTGTATTATAATTTTAAGTTCGCAAGCTCATAAAAATATACCCGATTTTTATAAGCCCCAAAAAAAAAACAAGGCATGTCGCAGAATTCCAAAATATTTTATATTGTATAACTACAGCTATTCGCTTATTCGTCACGGACATGCTAGCAGACATTTTTGTATGATTTTATAAATAGAATGGGCGAATATTTTAACAGTTTTGCATAATACAACTATACTGAATTAATTTGCCTAGTTTCGGTGTAATTTCTTTTATTTGGAACAGTTACTATGAAAACATGTTATTCCGTAGTTCTGTTTATTTTATAAATAAATTGAATAAATACAGATACTCACCGAATAAAATGCGAGCCTGTATAATTTGCTTATTAGAATAACGAATAATTAGAATGAGAAAAAAATCGGAAGCAAACCGGTTAAAAACAAAATAATTTTTTTTACAGGGGACATTTTACTTTAGTTCTATTTTCGTTAATTTCGAATGCAAATATTTGGCAGCAACACGCGACTATTGGTCATCTACCCATGCTCGTACACTAGTGTTCACACGAACTTCCGAACATGCGCTTTATATGGACGAAAATTCGCAACATCGTTTGCCAAAAAAGTTTCCAAAAATCAACACGGTTTTTACGCGACTTCCAGTTATCACTTTATTATAATACAACTGCATGGGCTATGCTCCACAAGGAGTTAAAGGATATATATATATATATGGACTATGAAATGCATACCCAGCTCGGAGCTCGTGCAAGTTTCGTCGTCTTGGGAGGTGATCCATCAATCGGTAAATGTTTTCACTTTTTCATAAGCTTATTTTTTTAAATCCATTTCTTTAATGTGTTCTGTTTTGAAACATTAACCAATATTTTTACTTAAAGCTATTTAATTCATTTAAGAGAAAAAACATTTAAGAAATACACCCAGCGGGGCAACCATTTACTAATTTTATGACAAACAATAATTCAGACTAATTTATTATCATATAAGATCTTTCTTAGATTTTCTCTCGAGTTTGGGCTTGAGTGCGATTGTTGTGTGATGTGGCATATTTTCTTATTTCTTCAATTATTGTGGGTACTTTAACATCACGAAGAATTTGTGCATTTGTGATATGATAAGGGGCGTTTGAGATCATTCTGAGGGTTTTCGAATGGAATCTTTCAAGTACTTCGATGTTGGAGTTAGCTGCAGTTGGAGTTCATTCTGAGGGTTTTCGAATGGAATCTTTGAAATATTCCCATGTTGGAGTTAGCTGCAGTGCCCCTCAAAGTTGAATGCCATATGTCCATATCGGTTTCAAGATAGATGCGTAAAGTGAGAGCTTACTTTCGAGAAAAACATGACAACTTGGATGTAGTAAAGAATGTAGGCTTCTGAGTTTTATTTTCAGAGCCTTACCTATGGGGAAAATATGAATTTTCTATGTAAGTTTGTGACTTTAGTTTGGAGGATGATTAGTTGATTGAGCTTAACGGATGGCCAAGTTTTTCGATTTAGTGTAAAAGCGCCGTGGAAATATTTTGTCTTGTTAGGCTTAAAGCGTCACAATTGTAAGTATGACAGTGTCATCCGTGAACGATCCAACCATTGTTTCTTCAGAAGCTGGGAGATCGTAAGCATCATATATAGCAAGTATAGGATGCATAATACTTCCTTCGGGTACACCAGCCAAACTTCCCCACGGTTCAGTCTGCTCTTCACCTTGTTTGACAAAAAAATATGGATTTTCAGTATGTGCATCTAATATTTTCTATCACATATTTAAGGATAATGTGATTTCGTAAGCTGATCCATCCTAAGAAAGGAAAAGCTTCGTCCACCACTTCAAAATTCAAAATGAAATTAAAAAAACGGTGAATGACTGGTATCCGTTGGCAAAATTTTGTTTATTAAAATAAAATTCTGCATTTTGTTGTGCAGTGTAACTCACATATTTCTATTCTTGGTATTCGCATGTAAATTAACAATAATAATAAACTGGTTGTTAAAGATGGTAAACTAAAACAAGTCTTTGAAATGTGTGTAGGTCATGGTTCTCCTCAAATTTGAAGTGGGCAATTTGATGTTCTTTTGTTCCACCTAAGAAGCACGGGAAAATATGTGTAAATTATAAATATATAATTTGATATTCTGTTTTTATGAGAAATTTTTTCTTTGCCCAATTGCACTTGAAGTTTTGCCGTTGTCTGAGTTGCAACCTATCTAAGATAAAAAAAATGTTGCCTATAATTTATGTTTCATATTCAGGGTGAACGAATCAAGAAACAGTTGCACTTTTTGTTTATTCAACAAGAAGTGCCGAACTTCTCAAATGCCAAATTAGAAGCATTTAATATTTGTTTACTACAGACACATATGTATACATATATTGCACATATCAAACTCTTTTCATAAGAGTGATTCTGTGTGAGAAGCTCACGCGCTACAAAGCTCAATAAATTTAATAAAAGACATTGCGCCGCATCACATTGGTGAGCCCTAACAGGCCCCGTGAGCTACTATATAAATCGCAAATAAATTAAAGCCCAAACGTGCTTACCCTGATGCTAAATCTTTCGCTACCCTCGGTCCCCCACTCCACATAAGCTAATCAGACTTTATATTCGAGCTTTATTACTTTTTGCAATAGTTTTAAAATAATTTAAATCTATAACCCGCATTTTTAGATATAAATAGTCATCAAATTAAATAAATGAAGCCCTTATCAAATTATTAAAATAAATTTCATTTGCATATTTATGTATTCGATATAGGCGGCTTCTAAAAAACCACCAAAATTACGCATGTTATGTAAAAGAAATAATAACTAAATCTGTTATGCCCAACCCATGTTTCCTTGAAAGCAAATTCCACCAACCTATATTTTATTAAAGGTATAATCGTGCTTACTGTTGGATTTCCAACTGTATTTAGATGAGAGCAAATTCCACGAGCGGCCGACTTTGCCGAATAGCTTGGTACGTAACTAACATTCGGGAATGCGTAGGTTCGAATACCCGTGCATGAAACATGGCATGATAGATGAAGTTTTTTCTAGCAGCGGTCGTCTCTCAGCAGACAATGGCAAACCTCCAAGTTTAATTGTGTCATGAAAAAGCTCCTCATAAAAGAAATATGTCCGTTGGGAATCGGCTTAAAACTGTAGGTCCCGCCATTTGTGGAACAACATCAAGATGCACGCCACAAATAAAAGGAGGAGAGAAATGCGCGCGCCAATTATATATTTTTATTTTTAAATTCAACGAGTGTATGTATTTTATTGAATTTGGTTAGTAGCTTATACAAAAGAAAATATTATATTAATTTCAAAAGGGCGCCTGCCAAATCCTACTGAACAGAAATGTCAACATAGTTTGCCACCCTAAGCTGTCAAACCATAGTTATCAATATCAACAGTTCTCATGCCACTAAGAAAACTCCCAATGTAACTAATGCAACCAAATTAATCATAAATTATTTATTTATCTAGGAGGACTTCTCCGATAATCCTGTAGAAATCAAAATTGATTTGGATAAGCAGGCTACTGCAAAGGCAGCTGCGGTAAAGCAAAAATTATTGAAAAGTTGTTTTTAAAACCAGCTGATGGTTCACCCCTTAATAGCCGCGACCAAATTAAATCGATTATGAACTTGTTTGAAAATAATAAAAAAAAATGTATAAGAATAAAAGAATCACAATCAAAAATGTTGTATTATGGATCCTAATAAAATTACATAATATTCTTGGGAGTCCCTTCAAAACCAGTGATTATTGATAATGAAATACAAACTTTGTAATGCCAATAAATTAAAATGGAAATAGACACGCAGCTATGCTATAGACATCAGGTACGGGAAAGGTAATTAATACAAATTTTTATAAACCAAGCAAGTTTTATCAAATATGGTTTTTATGTAAATTTACACATGTAAATTCTACTTTGAAGTTCTTCTTAATTTAATATGTAAATATCAAGAGAAAAAAAACGTTTGTGATGGGAGCCCTTTGCTGTTAGTCAATATTAGATAAGTATTTCAGTGCAAGCGGATTCAAGTTTATATAACAAAACATGATAAATAAACATTAAAATGAAATAAAATACATGCGCGAATATTGATTTGAGACCATTCATGGAATCTACTAATACTGTAGTAAGCCCAAAGCGGCCGCTTCATTACAATTCGCTTGTGCCAGGTTTGAAGTTGATTGTGAGGATGAAAATCAAATGATAAAAAAAGTTGTTTAGTAGAGACCTCGCCAACAAAGTAGTTTCTCATAAGAAGCATCTGCCGTTCAGAGGAAATATAAAACTGTAGCCCCCTGTGAAATTTAGAACAATTTGAAGATAAGCATCTCAAATTGGAGAAGATGCTCGTCCAAACATCTAGCAGCAAGGAAGGCATGCGAATTATACACATATTTAGAAGTTTCTTATAGAGGCGTGTTAATGTTGACGAGCTGAGTTGATCATGTTGTTTTAGCAGTGACTGCCAATTTTATGTCTTATAATTCAATCAGTGATGTCGAAATCGATCAGCGCATGCAAGTACCGTAAAATATCTCCGATGCCTGTGTGATTTGCTTTAGTTAGTAGCATCTCTTGGAAGAACAAACACCAAGTTTTACTCCATATACTCCAGACTTGGCTTCCTCGGATCCCTCTCAGGATTCTCTGGCAGGAAAATGATTTTATTTAAACGAGGAGGTGATTGCAAAAACAAATGGCTATTTTTCAGACTTGGACAAATTTTATTATTCTGACGGAACCTAGAACAGCATTGGACGAGTGTATAAGCCTAAAAGGATGACATGTCGCTAAATAAAAAAGATTAGAAAGAATTAAATAGTATTTATTTTTGCCCGGATTTTTAAAGCGACACTCGTGCCAATTATGCTTTAAAGGGTCCAGGTGTTCTAGAGATTTTAAGGTATTTTCAGGATTTTTTTTGACAATAAAAAGGAAAACGATATTTAAATTGTTTAGGCTTTTTATTTAACTTCTTCTAAAGGCTAGTTAAGTTATAAGGGCCAGTGTTGATTTTGAATAAAATACACTTTTTTTATTAAATTATTGTCATTTCTCTTTATTATGATAATATTGGTATGGCTCAATTACATATAGAATAAAATATCGGCCAAATGCCCGCCGCGGCCTCGGCGGCACATCTCCATCCGATGGCCCACATTTTCGATGACGCTGAGGCATAATTGAGGTTCTATGCCGGTAATGTGCCGAATTATCTCATCCTTTAGCTTTTGAATTGTTGCTGGCTTATCGACGTATACCTTTTCTTTCAAATAACCCCAAACAAACAAGTCCAACGGTGTCAATTCACATGATCTTGGCGGCCAATTGACATCGCCGCGACGTGAGATTATTCGGCCATCAAATTTTTCGCGCAAAAGAGCCATTGTTTCGTTAGCTGTGTGACAAGTGGCACCGTCCTGTTGAAACCACATATCGTCCACATCCATAACTTCCAATTCGGGCCATAAAAAGTTCGTTATCGTCTCACGATAGCGAACACTATTCACAGTAACTGCCTGACCGGCCTGATTTTGGAAAAAATGATGCCGCCGACCCGTAAACCGCACCAAACAGTCACTCTTTGTGGGTGCATTGGTTTTTCGGCAATCACTCTTGAATTATCATTCGCCCAAATGCGGCAATTCTGCTTATTGACGAATCCACTGAGGTGAAAATGTGCCTCATCACTGAAGATGATTTTCTTCGATATGCATTTCGATTTGAACGCCCGCTTTCATAATAAGCCTGAATAACTTGAACGCGTGGCTCGATTGTGTATTTTTCATGGTTCAAATTGAGCTAGCCTGAAATTGAAAAATGTCAAATAAAATGCACAAAAAAGCTTGACGTTTAGGTGTGCTTCACATCCAACATCGGCCCTTGAAATTTAACACCCTTTACATGCAAAAATGAAAAAAAAACAAATTTTTATGTAAACAATTTTAAAAATGGCGCGATTGGACGATGTTGTCCATTTTGGCTCTTCTATTTGTTTGAAACACAAAAACCAAAAAAATTATT
Organism: Anastrepha obliqua; assembly: GCF_027943255.1. Classification (NCBI taxonomy): domain Eukaryota; kingdom Metazoa; phylum Arthropoda; class Insecta; order Diptera; family Tephritidae; genus Anastrepha; species Anastrepha obliqua. Next base: position 115,421,776 of record NC_072892.1, read on the forward strand.
AATCAGTATGACTGTAGCTATGTTCCGTACTAGAATTAAAAAAAATAAAAAAATTTACAAAATGGCGCGGTTTTGAATTTGACATTTTTGAGTGTTTCAGTTTTTTAATAAAAAAAATACGAAACAATTGAAATAATAATATGATTCTAGTACGGGCGATAGCCATAGATGTTTTGAACAACATATTAAAATTTCAGACGATTCGGGGGAATAGTTTTTTTTTTTTTTTTTGACAGCACCGAAAAAAGACGAACAACGACGGTTCGAGATAAATGAGTTTAAAGTTTAAGGTGCAGGAGCGCGCGGCTGTTGAAGCTAAAATATTAGGAATTTCGACATGAAAATTTCACAGTGTATTCTTAAGATACTATACTTTCGAAATATCGAAAAAAAAATTGGTTTTTTGAAATTTGTAGACCACCGGGTTCCCTTAAATAAGTCTATCACTAGATCGCTTTAAGATTTCAATTCTTCTTCTTCTTAATTGGCGCGATAACCGCTTACGCGATTTTGGCCGAGATTAACAAAGCGCGCCAGTCGTTTCTTTCTCGTGCTAACCGGCGCCAATTGGACACACCAAGTGAAGCCAAGTCCTTCTCCACCTGATCTTTCCAACGCAGAGGAGGCCTTCCTCTTCCTCTGCTACCACCAGCTGGTACCGCATCGAATACTTTCAAAGCCGGAGCGTTTGTATCCATTCGGACGACATGACCCAGCCAACGAAGCCGCTGGATCTTTATTCGCTGCGCTATGTCTATGTCGTCGTAAAGCTCATACAGCTCATCGTTCCATCGTCTGCGATATTCGCCGTTGCCAACGTGCAAAGGTCCAAAAATCTTACGCAGAATCTTTCTCTCGAACACTCCAAGCGTCGCTTCATCGGATGTTGTCATCGTCCAAGCTTCTGCGCCATACGTTAGGACGGGGATGATGAGAGTCTTGTAGAGTGTTAGTTTTGTTCGTCGAGAGAGGACTTTACTGCTCAATTGCCTACTTAGTCCAAAGTAGCACTTGTTGGCAAGAGAGATTCTACGTTGGATTTCAAGGCTGACATTGTTATCGGTGTTAATGCTGGTTCCTAAATACACGAAGTCTTTTACAACCTCAAAATTATAACTGTCAACAGTGACGTGGGTGCCGATACGCGAGTGCGCCGACTGTTTGTTTGAAGACAGGAGGTACTTCGTTTTGTCCTCGTTCACCACCAAACCCATTCGCTTTGCCTCTTTATCCAGTTTGGAGAAGGCAGAACTAACAGCGCGGTTGTTAAGGCCGATGATGTCAATATCATCGGCATACGCCAGCAATTGTACGCTCTTATAAAAAATTGTGCCTGAGCGATTAAGTTCTGCGGCTCGTACGATGCTCTCCAACATCAGGTTAAAGAAGTCACACGATAGCGAGTCACCCTGTCTGAAACCTCGTTTGGTATCAAACGGCTCGGAGAGGTCCTTCCCAATTCTGACGGCGCTGCTGGTGTTGAGCAACGTCATCTTACATGGCCGTATTAGTTTTGCGGGGATACCAAATTCAGACATGGCGGCATACAGGTAACTCCTTTTCGTACTGTCGAATGCAGCTTTGAAGTCGACGAAAAGATGGTGTGTGTCGATTCTCCTTTCATTGGTCTTTTCCAAGATTTGGCGTATCGTGAATATTTGGTCGATGGTAGACTTTCCAGGTCTGAAGCCACACTGATAAGGTCCAATCAGTTGGTTGACGGTGGGCTTCAGCCTTTCACACAATACGCTCGCTAGAACCTTATAGGCGATATTTAGAAGACTAATCCCGCGGTAATTGGCACAAATTGCAGGATCGCCCTTCTTGTGGATTGGGCAGAGCACACTTAAATTCCAATCGGCAGGCATGCTTTCATCCGACCATATTCTGCATAGGAGCTGATGCATGCACCTTACCAGCTCCTCGCCGCCATATTTGAATAGCTCAGCCGGCAGTCCGTCGGCGCCCGCGGCTTTGTTGTTCTTTAGCTGTGATATTGCTATTCTCACCTCGTCATGGTCGGGTAACGGAACGACAATTCCGTCGTCAACGATTGGGGTATCGGGATCTTCACATTCTCTATGACATGCGCAGCTGTCACCGTTTAACAGGTTCGAGAAGTGTTCCCTCCATAATTTAAGATTGCTCTGTACGTCAGTCACCAGATCGCCGTCTTTGTTCTTACAGGACAACGCCCCGGTCTTAAAACCTTCTGCAAGCCGCCGAACTTTCTGGTAAAATTTTCGGGCGTTGTTCCTATTGGCCAGCATCTCAAGCTCCTCGCACTCACGTATTTCGGCCTCTCGTTTCTTCTGTCGGATAATACATCTCTCTTCCTTTTTCAGCTCTCTGTAGCGATCCCACATGGCTCGCGTTGCGCCCGATCGCAGCGTGGCTCTATAGGCGGCATCTTTTCTTTCGGCGGCAGCATGACATTCCTCGTCGTACCAATTGTTTTTTCGGGCTCGCCGGAATCCGATTTCTTCTTCGGCGGCGGTACGTAGGGAACGAGAAATGTTGCTCCATTGCTCGCGCATGCCGGTGTGTTGGGCAGTGCTCTCCGAGAGCAGGAGTGAGAGTCGAGTGGCGAATCTTCTGGCTGTCTGTTGTGATTGCAGCTTTTCGATGTCGAACATTCTTTGCGTAGGTAGATGTACGTTTTTTGCTGCACAGAGGCGTGTGCGCAGTTTGGCTGCAACAAGGTAGTGATCCGAGTCGATGTTGGGTCCTCGGATCGTACGTACGTCTAATACACTAGAAGCGTGTCTTCCATCTATCACAACATGATCGATCTGGTTTCGCGTTTTTCGATCAGGAGACAGCCAGGTAGCTTGGTGTATCTTTTTATGCTGGAATCTGGTGCTGCAGACTACCATGTTTCGGGCCCCGGCGAAGTCGATCAGCCTCTGTCCGTTACCGGATGTTTCGTTGTGTAGGCTGAATTTTCCGACTGTGGGACCAAAAATTCCCTCCTTGCCCACCCTGGCGTTGAAGTCGCCAAGCACGATTTTTATGTCGTGGCGGGGGCAGCGCTCATAGGAACGTTCCAAGCGCTCATAGAAAGAATCCTTGGTCGCATCGTCCTTCTCTTCCGTCGGGGCGTGGGCGCAAATTAGCGAGATATTAAAAAATCGCGCTTTGATGCGGATTGTTGCGAGACGCTCGTCCACCGGAGTGAACGACAGTACTTGGCGACGAAGTCTCTCTCCCACAACAAATCCGACACCGAATTTGCGCTCCTTTACATGGCAGCTGTAGTAGACGTAGCAAGGTCCTATGTTTTTCTTACCTTGCCCCGTCCATCGCATCTCTTGGATGGCAGTGATGTCAGCCTTTACTCTCACGAGGACATCAACCAGCCGGGCAGAGGCACCTTCCCCATTAAGGGACCGGACATTCCAGGTGCATGCCCTCAAATCGTATTCCTTATTTCGTTTGCAGGGGTCGTCATCAGTGTTGGAAGTTCTCATCCGAGGCTTTGTTGCTGTTTTCATTGGGGGGGTTTTTTAAGTGGCGGGTCCCAAACCCAGCGCACAACCAGCTATGCTGGGATGCTTCGCCTTCTCACTTTAGCTCACTCCCGAACGGGTGTTCGGAAGCTAACCAGAGGATACGTGGGCTAATCCCGGACGTTGTGAGCTGCTTGAACCATATGTAGAAGAATCGTCCTGGCCACTCCCAAGTGAATGGCGATCAGTAACTTTCCACACTTGCGTGGACTTCTACACATGGAACCATCCTAAGATTTCAATTAGCTATTAATAAAAGGTAAGTGTAATTTTTCAAATATTTCTAAGTACATAGAGATTTTCCCAAATAAGAGTTACATAAAGTCATTGCAAATTAAATTTAAAATTACATATTTTTATAAATAATTTTATGATCCACCCCAGCTGTGATCATAGTCAGTAAGGATGTAATACTCCAAATAAAATACGTTGATATTAAAACAGAGAGTTATGTTAATTCTGCGTTTTATGGCATGAGTCAATTTACACTTCAACAACGTTGGGAATTATTAAAAAATATATTAATTGACAGTAAAAATTGTACTTTGAACTAATAAACATAAATTGAAAATAAAACATTCGTTCCTTATTTAAAGGTATTTCAAGTTTTGTGCGTTAGATGACCTGCCCTATTCACGAAGCTTTCAAATAAAAAAATCGTTAGTACCTCACAGCGCTGAAATTTCGACACGCTCTTATTACGAAACCCTATATAAAACGAATATTATATTATATATTCTCCATTATTGAATGAAGTCACCAATAGCAATCATCAATTCGGACTAAGAATCAACACAAAAAAAAATAAATTTGTGCTGTCAGCAGGAGACCTACAGTCACTCCTATGAATTTTAGAACGATTTGCAATAACATTAAATAGTGAACCGATAGAAAAAGTTTGAAGCTACAAACCCCTTGGTTGTTGGTCAATGAAAACTGGGACGCATCAGCTGATATAAGGACAAGAATAGAAATGGCAACATCCACCTTCTGCAAATTTAAGAAAATCTTCAGGATGATTTTAACATCAAACACCAAATTCGTTTTAAAGGGTTTTTCAATAAGGGCGGGTAGATGTTGAAATGGAGTAAAATGGACGTTCTGTTCAATCGTGTAACTTGCCATGATGATTTGGCATAAACAACTGAATAATAAACAAAAGATTTGACAGATGTCACCAAAACAAAATGGCTGCCACAGGGTGCCAAAATCGACCCGCGCCAATTGAAAACCCCTTCTATACGGTGTGGAATGGTGGGCAGTGAAAGTATGTGACATGAACAGACTTGAGGCTTTTGAAATTTGAGCGTTTAGAAGAATTTTAAAAATTCTCTAATATATATGTTTACATCGTATTAAACGTGATCGTGATCTCCTGCAAACAACAAAGCGTCGCAAAACGGCACATCTTGGCCACATATTGCCAATATCATTATAATAAAAATATAAATAATCAGTTAATACTAAAGGGTAAAACTTAAGGAAAATGATGTATTCACATAAAACAGTTTTCGTGGCTGCGTAACATTAGGAACTGGACAGGCCTTGGCAACTTATAGAGAACTTGCAAACAATATAAACTATAACAAAATTAATTATTGTTAGTAGTAAAAAATTTGTGATGTAAAAAGAATTATTGTATGGTCGCTAGCATTAGAAATCAAATTAGCAATAGATACTCTTCAGCATATATTCATACATGCACTTGTACTACTCGTCTAAATATTGCGTATACGTCTAGGTGAACCAATACAGAAATGAAATGTGCATATTAGGGTGGAGTGAAATTTTTCTGTTTTGTAAATCGATTTTGGCTGACCTGCAGAAAGTTGGCTTTCTATCCCAGAAATAAAGGTGCAAAATATTTTTTGCATCGTCGATATTAAATGAAAGCTGCTGCTTTTAATTTGTTAAAATTATATTACTAGTAAATAAATATTTAAATTACTTGCATCATCGTATGATAAAAGCCCACTAATTAACAAAAAAATGTTAAGTTCAACCTTTTCAAAAGTATGTACATACGTACACGCATACTTTCTTACATACACTTGTATTCACTTTTGGTTGTCGTTAGTGTTTATGATAGATTGATTTCACAGTGTTTTCTTGGCCTTTTAAGGAAGCTTATAACACTGTTTATTGTTACTGATGCAATTGGTGGTCTAAATTTCTTTCAGCGACGAGCTTCTATTGTGGGTGATATTATTATTATTATTAAGCTACTGCGCACTGCGACCAAAAGAGATCTATTGTGCAAAGCCTGCTGAGGTACCCAATTTGTTGGGGTTTTTATTTTAATTTCGAATATTTTGGCGTTTATATATGATTTATATGTATGCACAACAAAACCTCCAAGGTGGTGTATCCTTTTTCTGTCTAATGCAAGATATTCACAAAGAATGTGTTTTGAATTTCCAGAGACCATTTCAAAGAAATGAAGGAAAATGGTCTCAGAAAGCCCAATTTCGTTTGAGAAACATCTCAGGCTACAGTTGGACTGCAAAATAATCACTTCAAAGTCTTAAGTCTACTCTGCTGAGTGAATTGGGAATTGTTTCCCCACTTTCTAATAAATTCATTAATGTGGCCTTTTGTAAGTCCATAGAGAGGCTCAGCCTCAATTAGCCGCATGTTCGCCCCTCTTTTTAGCTATATGATCAGCTATTTCATCACTTTCATATCTCTCATGCCTAGAAACCAAACCTAATAATACTCTGCTGAAGTTCCTTAACGTGTTAAGAAGGTTCATGCAGTCCTTTTCGTTTTTTAGGTAATTACAGTTGAAAGGACTTTATAAACCGACTGACAATTTGAAAGTACGTAAATGGGTGATAAATCTTATCGATTTTTATTCACTATTTCTTAAATTATCATAATTATTATTTTAATTTAGAGCGGCAGTTAAAAACAAGTTACAAATAAAAAATTTTAAATCTTTGGTTTATGAAGTTTATTAATAACCGCGTAAAATTGCATTCATTGTTCCAAATTTGATTAGGCTAAAAGCACTTCAAAATGTTACCCAAGATTTTAACATGTTGTGATTTTAGTTAATTCTTATGAAGACAGCATTTCACTGCCATGCTATTTCAAAAACACAAAATTTCCATACAATATCGCTCCACCCTAATGCATATGTATACCGTTCATTTGGTGAGAGGTCTGTAGGAATGAAAACGAGCGTGGCTACTTACTTTATGTAGTGCAAAACAAAAAAGTAGCGGTATTTGCATATACCAGCATCTCATTGGAATAAAATGTTTATACAAGGTGGACTAAATATAAAAAAAATATTTTAAGTGATGGTAAACTTTACCTTTATGTGCAGCGCGTTTCCGTTTGTATACCGCAGCTGTCTAATTCACAAGTGTCAAATATAATTGACGTACCACATCATTTACAAAAACTATAAATCTACCGACAGAGTGATTAATTCGCGCCACCTTGTAAACAAGTATACCTTCTACTCAAATATGAACGAGACGTTATCAATAAAACGGTCCGCGGATGACATATGGCAAAAATAAATTTTTTTTTTTGGAAGGACTGTTATAAGCTTACATGGCAAATTTCAGCGTGATATGTCACATAGTTTGTTTTCTGTGCTACTGTAAACAAATCAAGCTCGAGTGTGTTCTTCGAATTTAACGATGGAAATTTAAGTTGAACAAGAATTTGTTTGAAATTTTGTTATTCCAACAAAATTTCGGCTTCAGACGCCTTAAAAATGTTGCACATAACCTATGGGGACTCTGCTCTATCGCGTGCACGTGTTTTCCAGTGGTACAAATCGTTCAAAGAGGGCCGTATAACAACCCAAAAAACCACGCCAAAGTCGCTCAAAAATTAAGGGTATGCTGACAGTTTTTTTCGATTACGAAGGTGTGGTGCACTCGGAGTTTCTTCCGCAAGGCCGATCGGTTAACGCTAAATATTATTTAGACGTTTTAAAGCGTTTGCGCGAGAACATTCGTCTTAAAAGGAAGGAATTGTGTGTCACACATCACGTCTTGTTCGCGATTATTTGAACAAAAATAATGTTAATATCGTTCCGCAAGCAACGTATTCGCCTGATATGGCTCCATGTGACTTTTTCCTCTTTCCCAAGCTCAAGTTGCCGCTCCGTGGAAAACATTTTGAGACAATTGAAGTCATAAAAGAGAATTCGAAGAACACACTCGAGCTTGACTTGTTTACAGTACATATCAAAAAAAAAACGGCAAATAAAATGCCAAATAAAAAATAAAAACCAAACAAATTCACAAACACCTACTTATTCATAGAAAAAACCCCACAATTTTAGTTTCCAAAGAGGTGATAATTGATTAAATGGATGGATATGCAGTGATCGTCAACCGAATTCGAGTAGTTTATAGATTTATTTTTTATGTTTTAAGACGAAAATTTCCAAAAAAAAAGAATTGTAAATTTAGCACCAATTTGTTTACTTTCATTGCTTAGCATTTTTTAGAGAAGTTGTTAGTGTTTAGAGCTTCAATGAAACTACAATTTGTATACGCAAAAACAAAAGCCGCAGGAAATATACTTTCAGCAAATATTAAAACCCAAAAAAAACCTCGTAATAAAGCATTAAATCACTTAACGAAATAGTCATTTAATGCTGATTAATTTCACCTAACCAGCTATCGGCGTCTGCGCAAGCGTCGCTAACAGCTTTGCTGCAATTTATCAATTAGCATAATTCTTAGCGCTCATATATATTTAATATATGCATTCGACTCACAAACTTGATAATTTTACAAATTATTTCGAAATATATTTGTCTGTTGGTGGGCTGCTTCTGCCCGCGGCGAACTTAAAAAAAATAATAACAAAGTGTTATAATTTTTTATTTTAATTTTTGTTTTATGCTCTCTAAGCGCTTCTCTCCTTCTGCTTCATTTTCAATATACTTCCTCTCCTTGATCTTTGTAGTCTGCTTCTTCTGTTGGTCTGCTAAAATATCAATTTCAATGGCTTCTTTTTAATTTTTTTGGCTTTTTGTATAAGACATTCGTATTTGTTTATATATGTGTGTGTATGTTTACCTATAAATGCATAAATGTTTGCGATGGTCATGTAGCTGCAAATCGGTATGTAGTTTTTGCATTTTTAATATTGAGTGCACTTTATTCTGATATCTATACCCACTGATATACCCAGTGAGATGGTTTGACTTTGGTAAATATTTTAGTTGTTTCATTGCTTATGTATGTGTGAATGTATGAGTTTTCGTACATTGATTTTGCTCATTTTTGGTTAACACACAACATAACGGCCCTCTATCAGTGTTTGTAATTAATTGCACAAATATACATAAACGCACACATGCACTCTATATATATGTATATGTATTCATACATATAACAGCGTTAGCACCAATCATTTACCTTTGTTATCATATCGTGTTTTACAACTCATATTTTGTCATACCTTTGTTGGAATTTTTGATTTTATTTTTATATTAATTTTTTATTTTTTGTATTATTGAGAGCGCACAGTGACCTTGACATTAATTTTTTGACACATTTTAAATATAGATTTTTACATTTTTACCTACACATTGCACTGGGATAATTTGAATCACAACACGTGATAAATTGAGCAGAAAATTGAGATACGTTAAGAATCCTAAGTACGAATTGGACTTTTGAAGTTAGTTAAGAAAATCGATGATGCGTTTGATTTTAGTTGGCTAAAAGTAGCTACCATAACTGTAATTTTATTAATAAGAGGTTGTCTGCACGTATTACGTTTTTAGTGTGCGTTTTCAGTTTTTTTTTTAATTAAAATATTTACCAGTACTAACTTCATTTGTTGTACTATAGCTTCAAAAATAACTTGCTTACTTACACAGATAGGGCATTTCGATAAATGTCGACTAAACATTTGGAAAGGTATTAGCTTTCAGGTCTGTCAACCCTATATACAGGGTTTTTCAGTAAGAGCGCTTCAACTTTTGAACTTTTTTGAATAAAACACAAACGGTTTGACTTTTTTAACTAATTTTTTTTTTTATTATCGAGTTGGAACATATACATTTATGTATGAAATTCGATTTCTTTTGCATGACCACCGCGTGCACGTTTTACGAAGTCCAATCGTTGAACCCAATTTTCGACCACTCTTTTACATAAATCGGCCGAAATTCCAGCAATTTCGCGTTCAATATTGGCTCTGAGCTCACAAATCGTCGCCGGCTTGTTACTGTAGACCAATGACTTCACATAACACCAAAACGGAACGGCTTGTTAAATGGAGCGTAAAATGGCCGTAATGCTCTTAAAGTAGCAGCAACAGAACGATTATTTTCATAAAAAATGTGCACGATTTGCAATCGTTGCTCAAGTGTGTAGCGTTCCATGATGAAATGTATACTAATGAAGTTTACAAATGACAAGCGAAAAATAAAAAATATTGCGTCGTTCGCCCTCCCTATCGGAAAAAAGTTGAAGCGCACCTATTTAATAACCCTATACTTATTTATATAAGAAATATATGTTGGGTTAAAAAGGCATACATGTATTTGCTTCTATATAAGGTTGGTAGCCGTTACAGCTGGTACCTTTCTAATATTTCCGTTCTGAAATATCTATAGTTTTCGAGTTTCAAAATCTATTTATTTTATTTATTTATTTAAGCGGTTATCTGCTGTGGTTAAGAGAAAACTGCAGTTAAAGCTTGCTGGAAATTGGCGATTATTTGGAAATAAGTTCGATGAACTTTGATTTCCTTATTGCCCAAGTAGTGTCAATAGGGTGTAGAGCACAACAATACGTGTTATAGAAGCACTCCAGGTATTTATCAATCACAGTCTTCACACAATTCAGCGCGTTTTCTGGTCTGAAACCATAACTAACACCGATCTCTGGGCATTGACGAAGCAATTACCCGTTCACCCTGCAATCTGACGGCGAAAGTGGAAATGGATCGATTACACACTGCGAAAACCACATATAGATATCACAAAAGCAGCCCTAGACTGGGACCCGCAGCCAGTCGAAGATGTAGTTGGGCATCTAACACGTGGAGGCGACTAGAGGAAACAGACGCGCTGCGCTGCAAGCAAGTCGCATTTGGCAGCAAATCAAATTCTTAATCTTCTTTAAATAAATATAATTACAGCTTGGGAATATATATATATACCTATAATTTTGCGTAATAGAATATGAATCTGCATTCCGGTCTTCTTGATTAGATAGTTTTTCAAAATATCCCAATTTTAAGTTTGTATTATCTTTCAAGCGATTTATTGATAACTTTTGAATATTGTAAAAAAAGTAGCAGTTGCTGGAGGCGCCGCAGTTTCGCCTTATGGCCCAATAATGGCATCCATTATCGAAGCAAATGTTCAGACCAAGCATTGAATTGCAACCAATAAACCTGCATGAAGCAATTAGTATAATCCAATAAGCTCTACCCTCAGCATCACCTGCCTGTATAGAATTAACCCGCAGAGAAGAGGCATCTGTTTCTCAGTACTGAAGGGGAAGTAATGGTGAAAGGGCACAAGTCTTCTACCGGATAGAGAGAGAAGTATTGATATGCAACCTTCGAAGCTAATGTTAAGGAGGCAGTTTGAGCTGTGTAAGACACAACTTTGACTTAACTTAAACTTCGTTGAAACGCAGAAGTTGTTATTAAGCGCGTCACCACGAGTGCACCAACGATATTTCCATCATCCAAATTACAATGTTTTGTTTCGCTTATTTGTTTGCTTTGGCTCCATTTTTGCTCCGACACGTTGGCATATGTTTTACACTTAAAAATTTTATTCAAAGTAATTAAGAAAAATGTATGGCAGCATAATTCTAGCACGGCTTTCTTTGCATTTAGAAACTTAACTCAGGAATCTAAAACCTACATCTCTTCAAGTTTTCTAAGTTAAGTAGAGTTTTAGCTAAGAAAAAACAAGTGTTTCTCGTAAGGTTTGCCGGTCTCAGTTAAAAAAAATTATGTCTAAGTGTTGCCTAACACAGTTCTTTCTCACTGGACAGTCTATTACTCGGATATTGAGGTTGAGCTGCGATTAGATGTTAAGTTTGCGTGCAAGGGCAAACCTGGACTACAGCTTTGAAACTGGAGCCTATTCAGTTATCATTCCTTCTTGTTGATAACACTACTGTATTTCAGGCAGAAGTGATCAGCATATCTCTGGCCGCTACGGAACTAATACAATTGCCTTCTCTGGGAGACGAGTTATTCATCAAGGTCAGCTTTCAAAGTCCGCTCTGCTAGACCTTTTCTTCGATATAGAAACAAATTAAGCTTGTAATTTTATGACGGAAAAGACATAACAATTCAGGGTTGAAAAATTGTCAAATATCAATTGTATAGTCAGTGGTTGTCTATTGAAACATGCACTCAAATGCAGTTGACAATAAAACTACATATCCAGAAGCATTCTACAAATTATGATTAAAAAGTTTAAAGTTTTAAACAATTTTTTTTCTCCCTGCTTGAGAATTTCTGTTAAAATAGAATATTCTATTATTTTGAAAAAAAAAAAAAATACGAGTATATTAAAACTCTAAAAAATTAATTGTAATCCATTGATAATCCGTCATCTAAATTAATGTTGAATTTTGAAAAAATTATAATAATAATAAACTGTAAACCTTTACATTCACAAATTATTTCTAAAAAGCCAATGCAGATTATAATGGAAATATTTTGAGTAACACAGATCCGTAATCTACGATCCGAAATTAAGTTTACGAACCTCGGGGTCTTTTTGCGACATTGCATTACATAATATTTTACCTACAGAGTTATAAGTGAATTTTTAGATAATCATATATATCCTTTACAAAGACCACTAAATAACCGAATGTATGACTCAATTTTTTGGAGGTTAAATACCCAAATGGAAAGCAAAGGTGAAGCATAAAAATGTATATTATTATAAAATTCAGAAACAAAGACACAAAACTGTAACATAAACCTCGGTAATAAAAACATGTATGTTTTTATATTTTGCTAAAAGGGTTTGCAATTTTTATGAAACCGGAAGAAATTAAAAAGAAATATTTTATTGCACTTACGCTTGTATATAAAACTTTTTAAGTTAGGACTTGCGAAAACAAAAAAGCGCACACTTACGCGCATTTTTACTACCTTGCAAATCCATCACTAGTAATTCAAGTTAAGCAATATTTTTAATTTTTTTTCATTTATGATCTGACTAGACAGATTTTTAATTTCACATACGAAATTTTAACTGAATGGCTTAAAATGAATTGTTTTTCCTTTTGTTGTAAATAAGGTTGATAGCCCTTATAGGCAGTGTATTTTAATTGTAAGGTAATTACTTGGAGTTATATTACTAGTCAATAAATAAATAAATAAAAATATTTTTAAACAAAAATTAACTTTTCTTTTTGTTATTTGCTATTTCATTAGTTATTTTAATACATTTTTCTTATAACGCGATTTAATCCAAGCTTGTTAAATGAATGTGTAGGCTACTTCGAGATTTTGAATTCTTATAAAAGTTGGCGCAAAATTAATCACCTTATCGGGGGATTTATAATTTTTGCAAATAGCGTCGTGCGTCAAACATATTTTACAACTGTGATCTATACAGCATGAAGGTTAAAGTAAAGATGTTCAACACTTAAAATCATTTTTTTTTTATTTAGTAAAGAATTTATTCAAAACAAAAAAAAACAAAAAAAAAATTTGGTAACTAATTTTTGCACCAAAATGACTCATAAATAATTAAAAAAACCCAAAATATTTTTAGACAAAAATTAACCTTGAAATTTACAATATATATATATATATATATTTTATATTTAATTCTTTTTTATAATTAATTTATATTGTATTTAGTTTTTTTATATTTTTTATCCTCACTGTTCACATTATCCATTAATATACTGAAAACGGATTATTTTTTATTACTATCCCTCCTCAGCGGGTAATAGCATTTCAACAAGCGCATTTTTGCCATGAAAAAGATGCCTGTAAAAAAGCAACAGCCCTGAATGGGTGACATAAATATTTCTAACCTTCTATTGTATGAAAAACACCATGAAGCAAATCACAAAGTGAAGGAGGAATTTGGTTCAAACACATGCCAAGGATATACTCGTACACAAATTTTCAACTCACAATTTTGAATAACTTTTCAATACTCTTTAATTTACGAAACCCTTTCTTTTTTGTTTTTCCCCCTTGTTCACTTCTCTCGGAAGCAGAGGGCCTCGACAAGACTCAGTCTTGCGTTGGTTTCATTATTCTGTTTTTGTTTTTTCAAACATAAATATGCTGTATTTATAAAAAACTTAAATTTTTTGCTATTATTTTACTTTTTTTCTACAATATTTTATAATAATATTATATATAGGTTCATATTGAACGATTGGGTCGCTTAAAAGCTTGAGTTTATTATTTCAATATTTTTTTACTTACTGCCATTTTTTGATGCTGATGCAAACAACTTCATATTTCCGTTTATTTGATCACTTTTGCTTTAAACGCAATTATGCAAGTAATGAACCAAAAAATTCTTGAAACTTATTTATATTTTGACTTTTTTAATTCAAGTAACTCCTTGATTTATTCGCAAATTATTACTTGTACTCATATACGCTAGTATTTTACTTTATGAGTAATTTACTTTATCTCGTTTTATAGATTTATCACAAACTTTTGGATATTTCTTTGTTTTTCTAAATTCTCACGGCGGCATGACAAAATAAAACGACTTTGTTATAAGCACTTCTTCACTATTTATTTAACTTAGAGTGAGCACAATCTTCATTGAGCTCAGCCACACCTTACACAACTTATTAACGGTTCAATAAACGCACTGGAATATTTTGGGTTTTTTTTTGTGTCATTAAAAAAATATCTTAGATTTTAACTAACGCATATTTTATCTCTTTTTAAGGCAAATTTTGTTTTGTTTTTTATACCGGAAATGTTTAAATCCAACTCTTATTTATAATTTTATATCAGCATTGATATGTTCTTCTTCTTCCCCACGTTTGTTTGCGCATGCGCACGCATTCAACACTTTTTAGCTTATCAAAATCTCGCGAGTAAATGCGAATCTCATAGTTGCAACTTGACCCTTTATATCGACTCTACTTGAAACCATGAAAAAAAACCAACTTATCGCCAGCATACACGTTTCAGATTCGACAACGGCAACGACTGCTTTAAAGGCGCAAAGCCAGCATCAACATAACTAGAAGTAGAAGCCAAATAGCCGCTGTCGCAGCAGAAGCCGAAAATTACAACAACAATAATAAGCTGCGAGTAGGTGAAGCCGAGCTCGCAATCAGAAAATTACGCGCATACGAATAAAGTAAAAAAAAAGGTGGAGTTGACAGAAAAAAAAATGTTTTAATTCAGCATCAGTGTTGAAATTAATGTAACCAAGAAAATGAAATACTTAAGAAGCGAAAAAAAATAAAATGTTAAACCTTTTTTGTCAGTTCAATCATTTCTAGACCGGTCTAGTTGATTTTTCAATTTTCGACTTACTTAAGCATTTTCCGCCTATCAGTTTGAGTTTGCGTTAACTTTTGCTCTACTAAAAGTTTTGAGTTTGTGATTTTTGATTTGCTCACTTTAGTTTTCTGCCTTTGATTTGCTTAAATTTTGTTTGTTTACATACTTTGCTTTTGTGCTTTTTTTCTTTCTTTTGTGTGTTTAGCCACAACAGCTGTTGCGGGCAGATAGCGTTTTATTGCTCTTAAAGCAAAAGATGTGTGCTAAAGCCGCGTCTGTTCGTTATTTGCTCAATTCAAAATAGTCTACTATTCCATTCGCCAATGTTGGCAATAGTGTCGTGTATAGAAAGCTTTTATTGATTTTTGTTAGAAAAAAGCTTCTCCAATGGTGGCAGTTACTGATCACTTATCAAAATATGAAGTTATAACTTAAATAAAATTGTGTGTAAAGCTGTGTATTGCGCATATGTACATATATGCATGTGCTAGGGATGCCAATATTAGAGGAAAATTTTGACACTGGAATTTCGGCATGCACAAACTTTGCATTTTTAAGTCGCTAATCAGGCCAATCCCTACGTAGGGTTGCGAGGTGTGTACCCTTAAAGCGAAAGGAAAATACTCAGAAAAATATATGGTCCACTCTACATGGCAGAGTCACGTATCGAGTAAGATATGACAAAGAGCTCGATATTCTTATAGAAAAAGCAAATGCAGTAAAATATATAAAGAGTCAACGCTAATATGGCTTGGTCATATTAGCAGAATGCCAAAAAATAGAGCTACTAGTATAGCGTATCACATAACACCGGTGGAAAAAAAATCAGAGGAAAACCGCGGAGAGGTGGTTGGATTCTGTAGGAGACGATCTAAGGACAACGAGCGGTGTCAATTGAAAGGGGCTGACTAATTGTCAAGTTAAATGGAAGAATTAAGCTGCGGAAGCCATGATCTGCCAAAGTCTGTGGTGTTAATGGTGATACAAATTCCAATCACTGCAAGTATTTAAACATACCATGAAATAAAACTATTTACAATTTAAGATAAAATTGACTGTAAAAATCATTTATGTTTTTCTGTTTATCATATATGTTTTTCTGTTTCACATATATTTGCATATTTAAAGTAAAACCCGTTAATACCTTTTGTTACTATTTACGAGTATTACTTTTTAGTACGACTTTCTGGGTATTTCCGGGGATATAGATATGCAATCGGTTTCCTAGCGAGCCAACCTTAGTTTTTAAATTGTCAATATTGCAGGGCAAGGAAAAATGTTATGTTTAAGTAAATGTTAGCCATAAAACAGCATTCATTAACGCTTTTGACCTAATTGTAAAATTATATATATGTAGATATATTAAAACGAAAAGTCCATTAGAGTATAGTTCTAAGGTTAATTTCAAGCCTTCAAAATTTTAAAAGGCTATTCTTAATTAGTAGGAAGTTAATTTTTTAACCCTACTTTTCATTAAAAAACATAAGATGGCGCTACAATGCAAATTTTAAGTCATTTCTTAATATTGCAAAAAAAATTACAATATGTAGTTTTTTTTTTATTTGTAAATCAAACTAAAACTTGCAAATTAATCAAAATCAATTAATTTTATAGTTTTTAAAAAAATATATTATTAAAAACATTTTTTTTCAAATCATTCATTTTTTTATAATTAATAAGCATTTAGCATTTTTATGATTTAAAGCATTTGGCCTTAGGTCTTTTTCACTTTCTATCCTCATAGCCATAACTCCGTCTCTATCTTCCTCAATCCTCAAAGATAGTTTCATTCTGGGGGGGGTTTGAAATTGACTTCAGATCCAAACTATACTGGAATTATTTTCTTAGAATTTCATGTAGAATCCGAATCTCCTCGGAACGATGTCGAACAAAATCATTCCATACAAATTGAGCCGCCCTAATATACATACAGGTATATGGTTAAACTCACAACTTATAATCTAGTAAATGCCTTGATTTTTACCTTGATTTGTAAACAACGAAATCTAACTCGGTGGAATGAACTAGTTTCATGTAGAATAAAAGCTTCTGCTGCAATAAAATTTTTCAATATGTAAGTTTTTACTTTTTTCATTTTGATATTTAAAATTTTTCTGTATCCCGCAACTAATACAAGCTAGCTATTTAATGAAAAGAAAAACAAAGAAATCGGTTCAAGTTCAACTATTGGATCACAAAAAGAGATCTCCGCCATATTCCTTCGAAAAAAATTACGCAGACATAATTTGGAATTAATTTAAGACGAAGCTTAAAGTTCAAGTTCGCTGTAACTTTTTTTAATATGATACACATTTTTTTACTGCGATTTGTTTATTTATTCCTTTAATACTCTAAAAAGTCTGAAATGCATCGGTGACTAAAATGTTCAAATTTCTGAAGAGTAAAGTTATATCTAAGGGGTCAAAATTGAGTTATTTGTGTTTAATAAAATTTAAAGTATTATTTGGGTAATTCCTTCGGATATCCAGTACTCAAACTTATCTTTTTAACAATAAATCTGGCTTTGGCAACAAGAAATAAATAAAAGAGTTATGAAGAAAACTCGATTCCGCCTATTTTTAGCGCTCACCAAGAACAAAAATTTGTATGGCTCTTAAGTCTTCTCAAAGTAACCATTGAAACTAAGTGGTTATTGTAAACTTATTTTTGGGGCTCAGTCTGGTGTGCAATCTTACTTTCGCCAATTTGTTCTCAAAATTGAACTGAAAAGTGATTACATATTAACATTTTGAAGTCATGCCCGCCTACTTCTTTCCGTCTTTCGGGCAACACAAACTAGTTCCAGCCAGAAAACATCTGACGATCCGAAAGAGCTGTTTATATTATAGCAACAATTTCTGAGGACTTCTCCTGTATGTTGGTTTTTTAGAGCAGAAGTCAATAAAATGTAAGAAGTTATTTGGATCGAATTTATAAATATATTTCAAAACAAAACCTTTTAACACTCAATTGGGATTTTAAATATTGGTAATAAATAAATATGAGACTCTGTACTAATAATTATATTTAAACATGTCAATTTGTTTGAGCACGTATTTGACTTAGTGCAGAAATAAGCTTAGGATGCCATTTTGTATCTGTTTATATCTGTAATATTATTATAGCCTATAGAAAAGGAAGAACATTTTTTCTTAATTTTACTACGTTTAACATATTTTAAGAAGTATATTGCTCACAATTATTAACATATACGTGCGAGAACTGACTTCTTTAAATTATATTAAAAACATTTTTTATCAAGTTAATAAATTAGATAGCATCTGTTCAAATAGTAGTCGAAGTTTCATTGAAACAAAGTTCGCTTGAGATACTCTTGAAATCATTTATTCTAGGTTGGTTCATTTGTGGATTATTTATAAGTCAATTTTCATATTTGCGCATTTTAGAGCGTATTTTACATAGGGACTTTTTGAGAAGCTTTGACAATTTATTTCTTTCTTACTCATTTTAATATTTTTTTTACGAAAACATAGTAGGCCATTCCAAGGCCTATTCCTTAAAGGTGGTATCACTAGACTAACAACAATGTTTTGTATGTTTGATTCTCACGGCAAAGAATTATCAAAGTAAAAGGGGATCAATTTAGAGGTACCGGAATTTAAATCGTCATAAAACAACGAAAATTTTTTATTATTTTTTGTAGAACCATTCATAACATTTATTTTTTAAAAATAATCCCTTTCAAATGTTGGCCGCAACTGAGCCGTAACTCCACCATCCGCTAATACCAATTTGGACTCTTTGGGGGACTTCGGTCGGTATCTCGTGAATAACTTTAGTAATATTGACTTCCTATGCCTCATTCGAAGCTGATTTATTCACAAAGCATTCACAATTTACATACCCCCACAAATAAAAGTCCAAATGTATGATATCCACTGGTCCGAGACGAGAGATAAATTGCTCACCGAAGCGACGCCGCAGTAAATCCTTTGGTTCACAGGATGTATGATAAGAAGTGTCGTCTTGTTGGAACCCAATATTTTGGAGCTCACGGTCTTCAATTTCCGGCATAAAAAAGCCTTTTATCATGGTGCGATAGCGTTCGCCAATCACTGTTACATTGGCGCCAGCCGCGTTTTTAGAAAAATGTGCGCCCATGATTCTCCTAGCCTATAGGCCGCACCAAACGGTTATTTTCAATGGATGTAATGGCTATTCTCGAATGGCTTGGGGTCATCCATGTACGCAATAAGTTGGCCTAAGCGCTCGATGAACATTTTTTGCAGAGCGTCCATTTTCATAATACAATGTACGATTTGTAAACCTTCTTGCGACACAAGTCTATCCATGATGAAATGGCAATGAATACTGAAAACAATTATTTATTAAGTTTTACAGTAGTCTCGCATGATCTGTTAAAAAAATCCTGTTGGAAATATTACCTCCAATCTGATCACCCTTTATATTGTGTATGGGGCTTTTGGTGCTGATACTATAATAGCTAATTACGCGAAATTTTAGTGTTGTGAATTCCGTTCAGGCATTTTCAATGTTAAAGAAAATGTCGATAAAATCACCGAAATTGTGCGACATGTTAGTATTCATGGCATCGCCCAGGAGCTAAAGATCGAACATAAAACAATTTTAAACCATTTGCGCAATCATTTTACGCAAAAATTATGGATTTCTTTTTTCCCAAACTAATATTTACGTATTATATTTCACAGCAATTTTCTCCTTCGACTACGTGACTTTTATTAAATATATTATCTATGTATTTGTCATTTTTTTTCTGTTAATCTTTTAACCTTCCGACACTAGCAACAGCCTTTACAATTTAAGTAAACATTATTCTTCCTTCTCCTGAAATATCATTAAAAAAAATTTAAATCGTCTCACCACCTGCTGTTATTATCATCATCGTAATGTACGTACATTTAAAATGACACGCTTGACTTAGATGAAAAAACTAATTAATTGTTGTTAGTTAGACAGATGTCGATTATGGCTTGACTTTTAAATTATGAGTTCATCAATTACTGTAAGAAAATTTGCACATAAAATCGCATTCTCGCCAAAAGAAGAATAAGCATATCACACTTGTTGTTGCTTTTATGAGTTTATAATCGTTCTTTTGAGCCTGAAAGGGCACCAGCAGGTTTGACTTTCTCTACTAAGGAAGAGCTATTAGCTTGTGCTACCCATATGGAATTTTCTTTGTTTTAATATTTCTTGAAAGCTTACTGCCGGGCATTAAATGGATTATTCTCATAACCGCAGTGTTCTATCAGCCGAAAGTTTAATGGAAAGTCTTAGAAAAAAAGTTAGTAATTCGCAATGAATTCTTTTAATTATATTTATTTCACCCGTAGGCTCTTTCTTTTAAATTCATTAGCGAAAAGCCAGCATATTTTATTGCATTGTATTCTAGTAAGTGTTGAAGTTCAACATTTATTTACAACAATTAAGTACTCCGCCGGCATTTTAAGGCATGTAAGTTTTTATTGCCATCTTAAGTATTCCACACAGGGGAATTTTTTGCCTCTAATAATTAATATAAATGTATTTTTTCACAAACTCTGACGTAAGTCTACAACATAATAAATACAGTAATTACTTCCAATAATTTAAAACTATATACAGGCACATATATTCTCTAGCCCAAAACCCAACGACAAAAGCCTTCCATTGTATAATAAAAACAATTGTATAAAGTAAATAATTACACTTTTAAACTTTGCTTTCTAGAAAGCATCTTTTCAGACCAATTCTGCACCATCTAACAAATGTGGATGTCAAATGATCCAAATATTCTGGCGTTTCATGATCTAGTTCGCAAAAACGGCAGACACTTTCTTCTACTAATTCTGAATTTCAGTGAGAGATCCTGATCCCTCTCTATCGCCCATACATAAGCTTGTTTTTTTTCTTCTACTAATTCTGAGATTCAGTGAGAGATCCTGATCGCTCTCTATCGCCCATACATAAGCTTGTTTTTACCAGCCTTATTTACTATTTACACTCTGACCCACTGACATTTTTCTAATTTTTCACTAAGAGCACTGAATATATTACGGATGTGTGTGAACTTTTATCACTGATCGATACCGATTGAAACTAATACTAAACTGGCACAGTGCCGCTGTGAATCTGATGAATATACTTTTATACAAAAGGTTTTCTGTCTAATCTTCACTTCCAACTCTACGATTTTCAGTATTTATCGACATTTTTGCGAAATGATTGAAACCGCGGCTTTGCTTTTCTGATATTATTTTTGATAAGTTGTTGCTGTTTTTGTAAGTTATTTCCAAGTTGTTTTGTTGTTTACATCAAGTAGTTTGCATCAACATAGGGGAATCGTTCGCCTTTTTATTTCTGCTGTTATTTGTATACATAACTCGCCCCTCCTTTAGATTCGAGTCTCTTCGAATTTCTTGATATTTATAATAATTTTAAAGAGAATAAGTAAACTCATAACAATTATTAGTTCCATTACTATTGCTGTTGCTGTCAGTGTAAGTGGCTTTTTGTTTTGAAATTTCAATTCAGCAATTTCGTTTGTATTTTGTTCACTTGCTAAAACAGTATCTTCAAAAGTTATTCTTTTCTGTAAAGTTGTATTGTATTTTAATATAGAAAACTTTTTCTTAAAAAATTGTTTTTTATTATCATAATAATGACTGAAAATTTAAACTTTGCATAAACCAGAATGGATAATGTAATTGCCTTCCAATATTATATTTCTAGCGTCAATCAGAAATTATTGGTGATAAATTTATATTCATTTAAACTTTTGTTTTCTTCATAGGCATTTGTGAGGTACAACATATAATAAATTACTAAATAACATGATTCAAAAACTTGAACCTTTGCATTCTGATCATAAAGTACTCTTACTTTCACAAATTAATTTGTTAAGTTAGGATTGCTATTCCTACGCTTGCCACACTTAAGGCTTTATAAACGTAATAGGTCAATATGTTTGATGTGGTGATTTGTTGAGAGTTTTTTGAAACAACCATGAATTTTGTTTTTTGGGTGTTAATACTTAGGTCGTATTGCAGAATTTTTCCGCTGACTTCTTTAAGGAGGTGCAGGTCATTAATCTTGTCAGCCAATATAGTGGTGTCATCGGCAAATCGTATGTTATTTATTATTTCGCCGTCGACTTTTATTCCTAAGTAATTTTTTATGTAGAACTTTTGATATTATAGACAGAAAGGAATTACAACATTAAACCAACTAATGAAGATCAATAATAATTTTAATCAAACACTTGTGACCTTAAGAGATTATAATATTCGTTAACCTGTTTTTCAAAATACATATCACGAACAGTTGTTCAAATTGAACAACTTCAGGACACCACAACATCTACTAAAATAGTATAAAATGTCCCCGGAATACTTACAAGAACGAATTAGCTGCCAAATGGACCTGCATAAATTTAAGTATCTAAAAATAGATATTATAATTTTTTTTATAATTCAAATTCCAGAAACTTTTCGATTAAAAATGTTAATACCCATTCCTAATCATTATTTTCAAGAAATTGATTTTCCTACAGTACCAACGATGATTCATTCATTTGAAGCGCCTTTCCTTCCATTCTGTTTGCCAATACAGACTTCACAATGTATTGATCTTTCTCAGTAGTCAATGATAGCACACAATTCACATCCCTTAACCCTTTAAGAAAGACGGGGGAGCATAATTGAGTGGCAAAATCGCTGGGACCTAGCGACAAAAGGGAGGTGGACGCATATACTTATCAGAAGCGTGCAGGCTTGGGTTCAGAGAGGACATCGTGACACAGATTACTACTTGACACAGTTCCTGACGGGACATGGATGCTATAGAGAGTATCTTCGAAGACTCGGCCTCGAGGACGCAGCAGACTGCTCGCTCTGCGGCAACGGTAGTGAGAACGTGGAACATGTCTTCTTCTCCTACCCGAGATATGCATCTGAAAGAATGTCCATAGAAGAAAGAATAACCCCGGGCAACATTGTAAATCACATACTGCAATCGAAGTTGGTGTGGACCAAAATGAGAGAATGGTCCGCAAATGCGTTACAGGAACTGCGGAAAAAGGAATGAGAACGCAGTAAACCAAGAAGACAAAGAAGTAATGAAGGGTAGACGGAGACAGAAATATAAATGAAGAGTCATACTGGCTAGCTTGGCCCTGTGATGCAATGCTTAAACGGCGGTACCGCAGAGCAAACTAAAGCTACAGAGGTCGGAGTTAGAGTTTAGTACGTAGGTGTACTGTTTCGCAAGCCCAGTTTAGTAGTAATACTGACTGTGCATGGTCCCGTATGAGGTGCACCTTTAGCGATCAGGATCTATGTAAAATTCCCCCTTCGAATAAAAAGAAAAACAAAAAAAACCTTTACCGCATATGAACCTACATATAAAGGGTGAGTGAAATACTATGTTTACCGAACGTGAAATACAATGTTTACCGAAGTCGCCTCTCATCAAGTCTATTGTCACGCGTGTTGTGTGGCATGTGACACCATCTTACTGAAACCACATGTCATGCAAGTCAAGCTCTTGCATTTTGGGCAAAAAAAAGTTGGATATCATTTCACGGTAGCGCTCACCATTCACAGTTACGTTACGATTCGCAGCATCTTTGAAGAAGTACGGCCCAATGATACCTCCAGCCTATAAACCGCACCAAACTGTGACCTTTTCTAGATACATTGGGAGCTCTTGCAACTCTTCTGGCTGATCTTCACTGCAAAATGGACAATTCTGCTTATTTACGTACCCATTGATCCAAAAACTGAGCTTCGTCGCTAAGCACAATCTTTCGATAAAAAAGGGGATCTTAAAATAAAAAAATAAATAATTGGCGCGTACACTTCTGTTAGGTGTTTGGCCGAGCTCCTCCTCCTATTTATGGTGTGCGTCTTGATGTTGTTTCACAAATGGAGGGACCTACAGTTTCAAGCCGACTCCGAACGGCAGATATTTTTATGAGGAGCTTTTTCATGGCAGAAATACACTCGGAGGTTTGCCGTTGCCTGCCGAGGGGCGACCGCTATTAGAAAAATGTTTTTATTAATTTTGCTTTCACCGAGATTCGAACCAACGACCTCTCTGTGAATTCCGAATGGTAATCACGCACCAACCCATTCGGCTACGGCGGCCGCCAATAAGGGGATCTTAAACTTTCTTAACAGAACACGCATTTTTATAATAAAATTCAATGATTTGCAAGCGTTGTTCGTTTGTAAGACGATTCATGGTTAAATTATAGACCAAACTGAAGATGTTTGACAGTGAAACAAAACACGAAACGTGCGTCAGCTGTTTAAACCAACTGTTTAAAAAGATAATAGATAAAAAATCACCCGTTATATGGTATTGCAGTTTGATTTAATTTTGTTTCCAAATTAAGTATTATAATATAAAAAAACTTATATTATATTTAGCAATGAGATGATGACTTTATGACATTTCGTATTAGCCTCACTTTTGTGACAGTAGGCGAAAAAGCAGAAAGCGCGAGTGACTCATTTTCAAAAATCGATAATAAAGTATTTGAAAAGTACTTTTTGACCAAAAAGAATATTTTTATGGAGTCGGTATACTCATCTTTTTCGTAGGATAATAATTATTCCGCTTTTTACTAGTTTGTGTATGTTATATGGTTGCGTGAAAAAAAATTGTTTTCAATATTTATCTTTTAACAGGAATATCTTTTAACATAAATAAAGCTATTACCGAGGTGAACATTTTTTTAATGCTTTATTAATTCATGCAATAAAAGGTTAAAAAGTTTGATACAGAATATCCATTCTACCCAGTGAAAGCAAGAAAATTCCTAGCTTCCTTTAGATTAGCATCCAATAGGAGTGCCATTTGGCCCAATTTCTTTTCCAACTTTTATTGAAGTCTCTCATCTAACCGCGATTTGGTAGTCAATTATGTATTTCATTTCATTGAGAAGATTATTTTTTTTTATAGTTTTTTTTTTTTTTTTTTAATTTCGCATTATTCGGTTATGCCGCTTTTTACTCAGTATTCCCTCATATATCCTCGTCGCCAACAATGTTCAACGAATAAGTAAAAGATTTCTTTGTATCGTTGGTTAGTTTTCCCAGCATTTTCCACGCCAAACTATGTGCAGAGATCAACTTAAACAGAAAGAGCGACAGTGAGGCGGCACTCAAAGCGTTGTCATCCTTTGAGGTTAAGTCCTCATAAGTGCTTGAGTGCATCGAGAAATAGAACATGCTAGGATTGCATATTCGCAACCGGCTAATATGGGTACCAAGGCGCAGGGGTATAACTGAGAAGGAAGTAGCGCATGCATTGGCTAGATAGGCTGCGGTATCGTTATTATTATAATAAGACCAAAGCCCTTCCTTGCTACAACATACCATCAAGGTGATAAACTAAGAATACCCACGACCATTCTCACATGACACCGCAGCTTGCATAGTCATGTAGACAGGGAAATTGTCCATTAGCTCCTGTCGTTTCGGCAACCAGTCCCCGGAGACTCCAACACACCTTCTTCTGAAATGTGACGATGTAGAACGGAGAAGGTTGAGACATCTTCGTCGAATGCGGCCGGTAGAAAGGCACATACGTGCAGCCCAACCCCGCCGTATCTTGGATCTACTAAGGAAACTGGGTTCGGAAGAGGTGCTGTGATGAGTAGAGGGCACAAAAGACCATGAGGGCGAAATAAAAACCTCATTTTCATTCATTCATTGAACACAAAAAATACATCAACAAATCAACTTACTCGTAAAAAATTTACTGATGAAAAAAGTTTTATAACTTCAGTCTAACAATAAAAAAATTTAAAAAAATATAGTATTCAAAACTTAAAAACATGTATCGCACAGAGCCTTTTATAATTTCAGTCCCAAATTAATAGCTGCCCATGGCTTACATTCTTTATAATATTGATTAACTTCTATTCTTTTTTCTTTTTAGATAATTTTGGCCCTTTTTAAAGTGTAAACATTTCATAGACCATATTCTTCAAATTTAACTGGTATTACTTTCTATTAAACTTATGCTTGACTAAAGCTCTGGTTATTTAAGTAGTATATGTATATTATATTTAAATGAAGCTCCCGTTGAAAGCGCTTTTCACTAAGCTCGCTGCATGACTAAAAGCATTCAGCTTTTGAGAGTAATTTCACAGCGCTTTTTAACAGCAAGTTTTAAAATGTTGCTAACATGAATCTGTTGTCAAATATATGTATACAGATATATATATAAAGGGTCCGCCATATAACTTTACGGAATTAAAAATGCTATAAAAAAGAAACTACTCAATATTTTTCCAAACTGTTTTTTAATTTGAAGTACAATCCTTCCGGTTAATGATGGAACACAACTTCATTCATATGGCTACCTCGACTAGCCATGCACCATCCCATACGATCGGTCCAATTTTTCAACACATTTTCGATTGTATGCAGCTGTATTTCAGCTATGACATCGCGTATGTTGGTCTTCAGTGCATCAATTGTTGCTGGTTTGTTGGCATAACACTGGTCTTTGACGGCACCCCAAAGATAATAATCCAACGGCGTCAAAACGCAGCTCCGAGGCAAAGTAACGCACATACGCTTCATTCGGTGCTTTTTTCTTCCCATTGCCGTACGCAATTTTCGTACACATTCTGCAACATTACCAGCGTTCTTTGAGCGTATACACAACCATTTTCGTTCAGCGGAAGAATAAAACTAATTTTCTGTCAACTCAGATTCTTCAAATAATACCTAGTTCAAATCCGTAACGATAGATGGCGGGCCCTGTATACCTATATATATAATTAGCGCTTAAACCCTTTTCGGGTGTATGTTCGAGCTTCTTTTCCTATTTGTGGCGTGCGTCTTGATGTTGTTTCACAAATGGAGGGACCTACAGTTTCAAGCCAACTCCGAACGGCAGATATTTTTCATGAGGAGCTTTTCATGGCAGAAATACACTCCGAGGCTTGCCAGTGCCTGCCGAAAGGCGACCGCTATTAGAAAAAACTCTTCCTTCATTTTGGTGTTTCACGGAGTCATGCAGAAATTTCATAAAGCGAAAAACAAGGAAGGTTGGTAAGTGAAAGGAGTGTTGAACGAAAATGATTGACAAAGAGTGTCAGTTCGGCAAATACAAATAGACAGACAACCGCGTTTGGCCTAACCCTGGAGTATGGTTTAAACCAATTAATCGGGAATTTTTACTATTTTTTGTTATATAAAAACATATTTTTAGTTTAAAAGAAGGAGTACAATTTGTTATGACACTCCTTTTCAAACAGTTGCAATTTACTTATCAAAGGCCGCAGAAAGGTATTATGTACAAAAATACTCAAGGATGATAGATTAGCAGGTTTCGCCATACGCTATGGTGAAAAACAAAATTTTAAAAGAAACCTTCGCTGTCATGACCCTGGGTGATAATAATTTTTTGTATATCCCCAACACATTCTCAGCTTTTTCATAACCAACCGCTGACACGACCCCGTTTTCGTCAGCTAATTCCTTCAAAATTGCTGAGAACCCATTAACGGTCTGATGTTGGCCACACCTCTGAATTATACTGGCTGATTAGTATTATTTTCTTGCAGCACGCCCAACCGAATAAAAACAAAGCAATGTTTGTCACATTTAGTAAGTCAGAGAAAATTCGTTTAAATTTTGCTAGCATCACCTTAACCCATAAATCAAATCTACGCAGCAACGAAAGCAGCAGACTTAGCCAGGCAGAACACTTTGCACTAAAATTTTACATTGACAGCCATGCATTGAAAGCAATAGCAGCTGTAATGACAAACTCGCACTGCGTACGACAATGCCGGAACAGGACGGAAAAGCTAGAAACTGAGAAACAAGCCACCATCTACTGGGTTTCAGGACACAAGGGAATTGAAGGAAATGAGAAATACTAGCCAAAGCAGGTGCAAATCTTCCCGTAGCTAACAGCCACTTAAATTATGTAAACTGTGCATTAAATGCAAAATGTAAAGTTCTTAAACTCTTCATACAAACGTACTACTATGGATCAATTTCTGGTCTACATATACTATGCGATATACAGGATCAACCAACTCCAACCTAACTTAACCTTAACCCATAAATGATCTTTGTAACAATAAGAAACAATAAAACTCTACACAAGCATTTCAGTCATAATTTTGAACTTTTTTTTCAATTATTATTTTTTTTTTTTTTTGTATTTGTTGATAACGGCCTAACGATGTCTGAATTACGGTGGTGTTAGGACCTTCATACTGCTAATGAAGTTCATCAGGTTTTTAATATCAAGACATAGAGCATGCCAACATTTGGGGAAAAAAATGATTTCATAATAGGATTCTTATAACTTTTCGGCAGTTATATCCAAATACCTACAACGAGCCAGTTAAAAATCAATCAAATATTGCCCTAGCGCAGCGCTCATATATTATGTCCGCTTTTAAGTTGGTCGAGGCATCGCTACGTACATTAATAAGAAAATACACGCAATTTTTCACGGGCTCAAAGTGCGTATGGAACTTTCAGGCATTATTAGCATAATCTAAGCTATTAATGAATAAATAAGAACATTATATAAAAATTGTACTAAGCATATTTTATTAAACAAAAATAAAATAGAAAAACTTAAAGGTAAAAAAAAAAACAAACAATGCATTCAAAAAGAAAATTTATTTTTTTATTATTTTAGGTATATTTTATCAAAAAACAAAAACTAAATAGAAAAAATTTATAAAATTTTACTCTAAAAAGTCCATTCCCAAAATTTTACATTGTCTTTACATATTTCTTAATTTCTTCACTTTATATATATGTATCATTCATATACTTTCATGGCGCTTATACGCTTCATTAGATGTTTGGCCGAGCTCCTCTTCTTCTTAATTGGCGCGATAACCGCTTACGCGATTTTGGCCGAGATTAACAAAGCGCGCCAGTCGTTTCTTTCTCGTGCTAACCGGCGCCAATTGGACACACCAAGTGAAGCCAAGTCCTTCTCCACCTGATCTTTCCAACGCAGAGGAGGCCTTCCTCTTCCTCTGCTACCACCAGCTGGTACCGCATCGAATACTTTCAAAGCCGGAGCGTTTGTATCCATTCGGACGACATGACCCAGCCAACGAAGCCGCTGGATCTTTATTCGCTGCGCTATGTCTATGTCGTCGTAAAGCTCATACAGCTCATCGTTCCATCGTCTGCGATATTCGCCGTTGCCAACGTGCAAAGGTCCAAAAATCTTACGCAGAATCTTTCTCTCGAACACTCCAAGCGTCGCTTCATCGGATGTTGTCATCGTCCAAGCTTCTGCGCCATACGTTAGGACGGGCATGATGAGAGTCTTGTAGAGTGTTAGTTTTGTTCGTCGAGAGAGGACTTTACTGCTCAATTGCCTACTTAGTCCAAAGTAGCACTTGTTGGCAAGAGAGATTCTACGTTGGATTTCAAGGCTGACATTGTTATCGGTGTTAATGCTGGTTCCTAAATACACGAAGTCTTTGGCCGAGCTCCTACTCTTCCTATTTATGGTGTACGTCTTGCTGTTTTTCCACAAATGGAGAGGTTTAGTGTTTTATCCCCTCTCCGAACGGCAGATGGAATTTTATGAGAAACCTTTTCCTGGCTGAAATACAATCGAGAAATACTGCCGAGAGGCAAACGCTAATATAAAAAACTGTTTCTATCATTTGGCGTCTCATGGCCAGAGTTTCCACCCTGAGCACGTCCATCCAAAATGTGAAAAATACATAGACATCTAATCTCCAGAAACTAAAAATTATCGGAATTAGTAAATATATAATCTAAGGCGAAATAACTCAAAATTCAGACTCGAAGTAAAGTTTCTAACAAATTTTTATTTCCAATAATAATACCTGCATACAGCTCTTTATCTGACTGAAGTTAGGATTTCCAAGTATTCACTCAACACGAAGGTTACGTAAAAAGAGCGACATGAATGCTGTTATAAATATACTAAAAATACCTAAATACAAAACACATCCATCAAAATCAAGAACATTAATTGCTTTAAATGAGCTTTCGATACGCGATTTAAATGAAGTTCGTGAGTATTAGTACATAAGTGTACTCGTATGTATGTATGTATGTATGTATGTATGTATGTATGTATGTATATGTGCATGTATATATGCACGTATGTATGTATATGTTGTTTATCAAGTTGCATATCACCCGTGAAATACAAATACGTATCAGTTTTATTTACCAAAATATTAACTGAAATACACATCTAATTAAAAAATAATTTTTTTTCTTGCAGCAAATCAGAATCGATTAACACAAATAACTTCAAAGAGCGGAAGGCTGAAAATACTATCAGTTCCGTTTCATGCGCGTAACCATTGCATCCCATGTGGTAAATAAAGTATTTAAAGCTCAACTACAACAAAAATAATAACTTTTATGATAATTGGCCGCATGCCGACATTAGCGACATGCCACACTCGAACCTCACGAGTTGATAAGCGCCAAAGTATAATAGATATGAGATGCAAATTCAATTTCGATTTGTTTACGCCGCCAAAGTCATAATACTTTAAGTACTAGAAAATCTTAAATACTAGAGGGGATATTGGTGGCTCAATGAGCACATAGAGGGTATTTCAAAAGTGACGTCTAGATGCCGATAGTGAATAATGCCTGGACGGTACCCTTTTTTATGTCATCTTTGACATTTGTCGAGTAAACAAATGTACAATTTTGCACAAGAGAAAAGCGCGTTAAAATTACATATTGAAACTTATTAAGAAAAATGTCGATCTTTAAAAACAACATATCGCAAAATGATCTTAAGTAAAGAAGCTCATTTCACACTGGATGGATTTGTTAACAAACAAAGTTTCCACATCTGGAGAGAAGAAAACCCTCAAGTAATTTCAGAAAAATTATTATATCCAATGAAATGTACTGTTTAGTGTAGTTTTTAGGGTGGTGAAATAATATAATAGGCCCGTTTTTCTTAGAAGTTGAAAATGAAAGAGCTATTATTGTCGCTGTAGCCAACTGGTTGAAAATTTTTTGTGGTCTGAGCTTGAACGAATAGGCCTAGACGATATTTATTTTCTTTTTCAACAGAATTGAGCCACAAGTTATACAACACGGGTAAATATTGCATTATTCCGATCTAAGTTTCCCGGTCAATAAATTTCACATAATGGTGTCATAAACTGGTCACATAGATCATGCAATCTAATTTCACTAGACTACTTTTTGTGGGGTTTTTTGGAGAGTAAAGTCTATTAGAATAAGGCAACAATGCCTCCATAGCTTTTATTATAAAATAATATATAGACGCTGCTGTTGACATACTCTTTACCATGACCTCATTGCATTGACCATTGAATCGAATACGTAATCGAAGTGAACATTTTTTCTCTATTTATAATTTTGTTGTTGGACATTTTTAGTAGGTGTATTAGAAGCCGAGATCTACCGTAACCGAATGGGTTGGTGCGTAAATACCATTCGAATTTCACAGAGAGAACGTTGGTTCGAATATCGGTGAAACATCAAAATTAAGAAAAACATTTTTCTAATAGCGGTCGGCCCTCGGCAGACAATTGCAAACCTTCGAGTGTATTTCTGTCATGAAAAAGCTCCTCATAAAAATATCTGCCGTTCGGAGTCGGCTTGAAACTGTAGCCCCCTTCATTTGTGAAACTACATCAAGACGCACAACACAAATAGGAGGAGGAGCTCGGCCAAACACCCAATAAAGGATGTACGCGCCAATTATATATATATTAGGCCGGGTCGATTTGTGGGGAGGAAAACAAATCGCCCATTGCTCTGTGAAAATCATATTCTAGGGATCAAAATAAGAAACTTTGCCGAAGGAACCATACCTCTAAAACGAATTCTGTTGTCCCCCAATTTGCGTCGAACTTTTTAGTTTCTTTTCTGTAACTCACTTAACCCTTTCAATACTAACGGGACACATATGTCCCAATGAGTGTTTTCGTTTTACTAAATGCCAAATATTTCTTTGCATCGCTGTGTATTTTCTTCCCATCAGTTTTTTACGAGATATACCATCAATTATGCTCCGTATGACCCGTTATACTTTGTATTTTTCTCTACACATGTTTTGCAGTCGTAGTTAAATCGTAGCACGAGCTAGGTCAGTAAGTGGAAAAACGACAATTATAGATTTACTGAGTGTTCATTACGGGTGGGACAATGTTTTCCCAGGACATTTTCTCAATTCCTAGAAATAATCTCTTTATTTATACAAGAGGATATACTATTTAGATCACTAGTAATAACTCTTCATGGTTAAATATTTTTCCCCCTTAAAAAAAATCCGTATTGAAAGGGTTAAATTAATTTTTTCATTTACATATGTTCTGACTAAATAATTTCTTAAGAGAAAAAATAGATATTATTATAAATAAATAATAAATATTATTATAAATAAAGAAAAAACATAGCCATTTAGCTGATTTTTTCATGTAAAGGCCAAAAATGGTGATATTTTTAAATTGGGGAACATCAGGATTCGTTTTAGAGGTATGGTTCCTTCCATTTTTAAATCGACCCGCCCTAATATATATATATATTAGAAGCCGAGGACAACATAAATAATTATCAAACTGTCCGAATATCAATGAAGTGCTGGAATTTCATTATACAAAGAAATTAGAAAAATTTTAATTAAATAAAAAGAACATTATGAAGTTGCCTTATTGCACGAGTTACCAGGTGAGCTTAGTTTTATGTGCTGGCAGAATGATGAGTTCAAAAGGTTTGGGTGCGAGAGGTCAATTTAGGATTTTTTTTATTCCCTGTAGCGAAAAGTAATTATTTTTATTTTGAATACTCTTCGGAGGATTTAGTAAGATTTATAGGTATTCAGATTTTAATTTTAATTTTATTATAATTATGATTATTAATTTTTTATTGTTTATGTTATTACCATCTCTATTATTATTATTATTTTAAATTATTATTTGTATCACAAAGTAAAAAAGACTTTTTTGTTATATATTTGTTGCGGAGTCACTTGGACGGTCCAAAATTTGTATTGTAAATGTCCTTAAGCCCAAAAAATCCACAGAACGACTTGGTGGTAAAAAAGGATTTTCACTACTCATAATTTGCCAAGCGAAATCCTTTTAAGTCACCATGGACCATTGCAGCTGAGTATCCACGAGACTATACGACGTTGACTGTACAACATAAACCTATCAGGTAAAATAGATCTTAAAGTTCCTCTCTTGAAACTAGCAAATTTAAGGAAGTCATGCTGTGGACCCGATGATATGGAAGAAATGGTATAACATACTTTGAAGCGATGAAATTAAAATAAATGTATTTGGATATTGGGCGAAATGTCAGACGTCCTAAAGGACAAGAGTTCTCACCGGGAAGAACAGTGAACCACAGTGGCGTCGACATAATGATTCGGGAATGCTTCTCTTGATATGGAGTAATTCCTATTCACCTCATAACCAATAAAGTAGACAAATTTACTTATAAAGATACAACCACTTCGGTGGCTTTTTATGCAATGATTATCTAAGTTTGTTTTTAAAAAATGACTTTACTATTAATGGTTTTTACAAAACCGGAAATCCTTATTTTTCTTTTTGCTTTTAGAAAGTTCTTGGTGGACCACAACTTAATTCAAAAAATGAAGAAACATGCAGTTATCGTCACTAAATATGCAAATCACATCGATATTCGTTGGAAATTGGAAGCATCAGGTGGTGATGTAAAATCTGTTGCAAAAAGCAAAAAATTTCTGACACTGTCCGATTTACAGAATTTATTCAACAAGCGCAAGTGATCATTATCGATGAACCTTCAAATCTTATCCGTCGAGCTGTACATGAAGATCTTCGTCCTTCTTATGTGCAGAAGACAGTTTATTTCGGAGTAAATACGAGAACTGCGAGTTATCTGATATAAACGCCTTCTGAACAAAATTAAACACCCTGAACCGCCTGAGATATAATGTTTTTTTTTCTAACAAAATAGGTTTTCACCAATGCCAAAAGACCAAATGACCAGAATTATAAATGGCTCTATTCCTCTTCTACAGAGGTTCCTGTTGTCACGCACACAGAGTTTCCAGCTGTTAAGGTATTGGGAACTGTGAGCAACAGGGGACATGTCATGACATCATTCTTCTTTATTCAAGAATTTCGAGTGAATTCCGCTGAATACATCCAGGTTCTAGAGACAGTAGTGAAACTTTGAATTGCTACACATCTTTCCCATACATCTCGACAGCCCATACATCTTTCAGCAAGACTCTGATCCTTCACACAAAGCTGAAAATTTTCACGACCACAGAACGCCAAACTTTTGGACGTCTAACTCCTCAGACCTTAATTCCCTGGATTACTACGTATGGCGCGAGGTTGAGTGTGAAACCAATAATCATCCATCAACCACAAAACCATTTCTTCTCTGAAGGCTGCAATTAATACCGTTATCCGGAGCCCGATCGAGGAGGTAATTGCAACTAATGGAAATTTTATTGAATGATTTTATAGATATGTAATAAGTTAATATAACTAATAATTTCGTAAAGTTTTATTAAATTTTGTTCAAAATAAAAGCTATTTAGTTTAACTCTCAAGTTGTCCTCAAATACCGTATGCACCCTATACTGGAAAATTTGTATTATTAGATTTTCCCCGTTATTCTTTAGTCATATTAAAAAATACAACCATTTTTCAATAGCGACTTTCTCCTTCCACTCATCGTTTAGGTTCTTCCTAAGATTTTGAGTACATAACTTCATCGCATTCGCCGTAGCCATATGAGTTAGTACGTGACTACCATTCGGTAGTGCATTGGTTCGAATCTGAAGCACCAAATGATAGAAAAAGTGGTTTTGCCCCTCGTCAGGCAATAGCAAAAAAAGAATTTTAGTGGCTCCCACTCCGCAGACAGCGCTAAAAGCCAGGAACTAAGATATTCATCGGCTCCATCGTATTGTTTTTCAAGTAACTTCTGCCTCAGGTTAAAATTTGTTAACCGTTTTTTTGGCAGTGTGAAAATTGAAAAATTTTTACAAATCTTCAGTACGACAAACTCAATGCCAATTGACAATATATCTGTGGCTGTAAAACGATTTTACGAAGGAAATGCCCATGACACCCTATACAAAAGATCGTTTAGTTTGTAGGCAGCATTATTAAAAGTACGCCTCTGCTTTCTTTCGAAATTTGTATTGGTATTATACGTACCGAAAACAATGAGGTTATGAAAAGGAATGCATTAATTTGTTAATGATTCTATACAAAAGAAAGCGAACTCCCTGAATTTTGGTGGTAGACCTAGGAGGTATAGCACTGCAAGAATTTCGTATGAATAGTAGGAATTTATAAACTTTGTTTGTCTTCTTGACTTTCGACTAGCTTTCCCCAACTCCAGGGCAATGTGCTTCGTGGAAGATGAAATGTACTTATCCATAAATCTGCCCTTGCTGTTATGAGTTGCATAAGCTACTATATGGCTTCCTCATTCCAGCTGTTGCAGCAATTAAAAAATATGAGACACAGAAGAAAGTTAATAAAAGAATAATTATATTGCAAACCCGAAAAACCACACATATAACACCGAAAAATAAACTCAAATTGACTCTTGTACTTTTTGGTTATCAACTTCTACACAACCTGGTGGGTGTATTGGCGGCAAGGATTTGTTATAATTTCACGAATTCAATGCGAAAATTATGCGAAAATTCTGCAGCTTTGCCCCCACCAATGTACGAGTATTTGCACTATGGCTTTCGTCATCTTCATAGTTATTTATATGTCATTCTTCAACGTGGGCGCGCATGAATATAAAAGCGGTATAGACGCTACAAATATCGTTAGTGTTGCAAGGTGCGGTACAGTGTACATTCAACAAACGACAATCGGAAATTTTGGTGCAATAAATTTATTAGTTAGCTACATTTACAGAAGTATTTAAAATAATCTGCTAAATATTTTAATCTTATGTGCTTCAATACAAATATTTTCTAAACAATTACTTAAATAATTATTTGAACTAACTTATCAGCAAACGCTTTAAAAAAAAATAAATATACAAGGTGGCGCAAAATTTTTGTTTTTGAATAACTTAAAACTATTAAATACAAAAAAATGATTGACGTGCCACGTCATTAGAAAAATTATACATTTTCCAATAGGGTGATTAATTGTGTACCACCTTTTATATGTAGAATGGAAAAGTTAGGTTACTTAGTGCTACCTGGTCTGTAAAAGGATCTCACTTAAGCCCCTAGATTTCATTGTGTAGCCAGTGCTGTGTATCTGGAGTCGAAGATATCATTTCAATTATTTCTTAATGCACGTCTTCGCGAGTTAGAAAAAGCCGTTCATCCTTTTGTCAGCAATATCCTTCAAGGATGAAAAATATGTTCATCCTAGGCACATTTGTGGAGTCCTACAAAGAGTTAGGGGCACTTTGAAACACCTACTTTGCCACTGCCCAGCTCATTTGCTTCGTTGCTTGTGTTACACGCAAATAAATTAAAAATAAAAAATCAACTAATTTTCTTAAAAATGTTCCACTATTAAATAAGAATTTTTTGAAAAATGTTTAATGCAGTTTGATACCTAGTGATATAGTATATCATCAAATGTACTAATAGAAAGTTGATCGAGATTAATGAGGGCCGAGTTCTGTCCTTCAAATCCTCATACATGAGGAGCCATGGAAACGCTGTATTTTTTTCATTTTTTTATTTAATGTACAATAAGTTTTCTCCATTCATTATTTCCCAAGTAATAGCCATTTAATTTTTAATAGTTAATTTCTATTAAATTCACTTACGATTTTTGCAATACCAGATGTTTTCAAAGCAAGAGAGATAACTTGAACAGATTTTTGTTAACATTGCCGATTTGCTGACTACAGAACTGTTCGTATTTTTATGTAAAGTGGACGATCTAAAAGCTTGATGTTTTCAGTTTGCTTTTCATCATTTATTGCTTCCCAATCAGGGCAGTGTTTGCTTCTATATTCCAGAAAATATATATTTATGCTAAAAAGTAATATATTTGTATAGTTACGGTTCTAACTGCGCCTGAAAGTACTTCGTAAAAAATGTTAACATTAGTGGTATAGCTATTACTGTTAACATAACATTTTCTGTTAGACGAGACAATGTTAGTCAACTCAATGCTATGTAAGAGAGTTTACTAAATTTGATATAATAGTAGTTTCATGGGATTTTCAGCATTTAAATGCAAAATTTGAATAGAGTTAATTTTACGCTTACACTTTGGGTACATTTGACCTACCAGATCGTCATGTCCGCAATTGGCCAAAGAAACGCCTTATGTTCTGGTACGTGATTGAAATGGAGTCAATATTAAACATGTTAATTCTTTTTTATTTGAAAGTAATTTTTATCAGTTGCAACAGAGCAAATAAATTGATTATTGTGATGAACCTTATTTGGGGTATACAGCCCAATAGTGACAGAAATCGGGTATATATTTTACCCAAAAGAAAGCGACTGTTTTGAAGAAAGTAGTGATTTTGGTCAATGGGATGGAGAACTTTTTAATAATACTTTTTCAAAAATGTCTCTCTCTTGCATCAAAATAATTAATAATTTGCCTTGTGTTATAAATTGGATTTATTTATTTTGCCCTCAAAATTCTCAATGTGTACCCAAAGGGTTAAAGCTTGGAGGATATTGTTTGGGGTAAAATAAATCTATTATTTTCTCGGTAGATGGCTATATGTATTGATCAAACAGTTTAAAGTTTATTCTCGTTGTCAAAGTGATATTTCACACTAAAAAAATTCTCTTGCTATTTTTAGTTTGTTCTATTCAATTGTGAGTTACAGGGTGTTAACAATGGAAGTGAAAAAAGAGAAAACTCGGTACATTTTACAGTTTTTCTTAGATAAAGACAAAAATGCAAGCCCGGCCGTTGAAATTGCGAATGGTGTTTTATCACAAAAATAATCGAAGTTGATTTGCGCAAAAATTTTACGCATAACATAATAGATTTTCCCCAAACTAATATAAGATTTATTCTTTACTTGATTATTAACATGTAAATAATTATAACACATAAATATATATTTTTTTTACTAACAAATATTTTGACTGGTTTTAAAGAAATGTCAGCCATGATGCGTTACAGTTTCCTCATAGTTATTGCTTTGGCTCTTCTGACCGCGCAAAATGCGTTAGCCAACAATTCTCGTTCGCCACGCAATAATGACATCAGCAATATGGCGGATGCGCTCAAATATCTGCAGGACCTGGACACGTACTATGGAGATAGAGCACGAGCCAGGTAAGAAGCACTCATAATGAATTATGTACATAAAGATGTTAAAACTTAAAATTTAACCCCAGCGTTGCCAATTCGAAGCTATTCTTATTGCCTTTAAAACTTCTTACACAGTAATCAAAATGGTTTTTCGATTCACAGAAAGATATGGTTACTACTATTGTGTGATCATTTGGTTGATTCTGAGTACATATATGACGCCTATCTCTGCCTTAAGTACTACAGTCGGATCTCGAAGTCGAAAATTATGGCTGCTAACAAGTTTATGAAAATAATTAATAATATTAATCTTTTAAAAAATAATGATCTTTCACAAGTTAACCGGATTTCTTAATATAATATCTCGCCCAATTAGATTGGAATATATTTACGAGAACCTTTGAATGAGCTTTCTCTAAAGCCAAATATTTTTTAGCCTAACCAACTTGTGGCCCTATGTGCATCACTTATTCCGATAAGCGCAGTTCTTGGCACTTAACTCCTTAACTTCTTCTTCTAAGATATTGAATTTCATTATGAAAATAACATACTCGTAGAGCCAATAAGCTATGCTTATACTTTGACAGTTCTTACCAATGACGACTGAACCAAAACTGCTCCTCTTGTAGCATTTTTATGATCTTTTCATTAGTCTTTGTAGAGTTTTTAACGCCACCAGGAAATAGAGCCATTAGAAGGCAACTGGATACTAGTAAACTTACTTATTACTTTACTTCTCCATAAATACAAAATCTTTCGTGCATTCAGAGAAAATACATAACGCCAACAAAATAAGATAGAAAAATCAACTCGAACTATACACCTCTTTGAATGGGCCACAATAGTATTCCAAAATTGAATGGGTACGCACTTTTTTAGTTCAATCTTATATGGTTTTTGTTGTAGTATGAATTATATTTTTGTAAAAAAATAAAAAAAGTAACTAATCAACACTTTCCTATATATTCCGCTGCTGTAATTGTGAACACACATTAAGGCCATGTGTGTGCCATGGCGTATAATCAACACAACATTTCTTAAGCGAACTGTTTTATTTCTTGTTCTTGTCTTTCAACTACAGGTTCGGCAAGCGTTCACCATTGTTACAGCTTTTACAGCAGCACTCATTGGAAAATACAGAGCAGGTATATATTTTGAAAATTAACTATAATTTTACAGCGAACTTTTGTCTAAAATTTCATATATATTTCTCCTACGTATGAACTTGCTTTCGCTTGCACTAACCAGGCACACCCCATTGAATATAAGGTGATGGGTGAAGTCTTTTAAATTATTGTATGATGGCCAAATTAAGTGTAGTAATAGGAACACTACTACATGCATATATATTGAATAAGGCTAAAATGTTAGACACAAATATGACCTGGATATCAAGGAAGAAATATCGAATGCAATGATTGCGCGGTGAACAAAGTCGCATCGGTGGTCACAACACTAATAATTTTTAAAACTTATGGAGCAAAGTTTATTATTGTATTAATTACTCTTATGAACTAGATATGTAATAAATATATTCGAATCAGTATTTTGTTATTTTATTATTAAAAGTGATGAACTGTGAAAATTCATGTAAGTACATAAAGGCTAGTCCATCTAGCGTTTATAGCATAATTTAATTCGCCTATGAACAACGCAAGAAGAAGTTTTTTTAATTTAAACAGTAAACTATGACAGGAAACACGATTTTATTCAAATGATTCCTATGGCTGGCTTTACCGTATCCCCTTCTTTTAGTCCAAAGTTTTAATACACTTTCGTGAATTTTAGTTTTTAAGTTTCAACTCTTGAACCGTCTCTCGTTGATTGGCCAAACATAGTCTAATATCAGCCATTCCATATTAAACTTATGGTCTTCTGTATCGCTCAAATTTTGAACATTGTCTAAATTCAAACTCAACTGACGAAAATGGGCTTAAAAATGTTAAACTTTTCACAGATGTTAAATTCGATCATATTTTTTAGTCTGGTAGTGTATTATCAGTTTAGTTAAAAAAATACATGGAACATGGAAGGGAATTTTAAAAATTGAAAAGTAGAGCTTTTTAAAAAATAATTTTATGTAAAAAGTTTTCATAAGATAGTCAAATTTTTATTGTCCTACTAATAACCTTTACAACGATAACCCATTTGTTGTTATAGGATGTTAACAATGGAAGTCAATAAACAGAAAATTCGGCACATTTTACAGTTTTTTTTTTTGATAAAGGCCAAAATGCAAACCAGGCCGATACTGTAACGTTTAATTACGTGCAATTTTGGCTTCGTCGATTCCGTTCAGGAATTTTTGATTCCAAAGATTCGATAAAATCACAGAAATAGGCGAAGTTGGCCAGCATCTAAGTAGTTATAGCATCGCCAAGGAGTTAAAGATCGACTATACAACAGTTTCAAACCATTTGCGCAAAAATTTTACACAAAAACACTGAATTTCTTTTTCCCCAAGCTAATATTATATATGTATATTTTGAAAGCCGTTTTTTCTTTTCGCAAAGCTAGAAAACAAAATTTTCGAAAATTAACAGAAATTGAAATTCTGGTTATGATTTCTAGAGCGGCTTCTCATTGTCCTAAGTAAAAAAAATTAAATTAAATGAATTTTAAAATCCTTTACAATCTAATATACTATACATGCCCACATAACCTCCAAATCAAAAAACGAGAGCACCCTACTGCTGTTAATCCACACAGAATACAGCGCAAAGCAAGAGTGCACATATACCAGTTAGTTTTAATATTAATACTCATTCTAAAGTTAATTAGTGTTCGTTTTTTTCGCCGTTTTTAAACTTATCCTGCGAGGCTTATTAGCGCATCATATTTGGATTGGTCGTTTATTTTTCGCTTATTTCTGATCATTGTATTTTCAGACAGGTTAAGAAAAGCTAGAAGTCTTAATGGGATCGGTCACTAATGAACCAGCAGTAGGTGAATGAATCGTACGGCCGTTATGAAAGAAAATTTGTTTTCAGATATTATAAATAAAGCTTATCTGTTTCAGTTTGAAGTTCAGTTGCGCCCGCTGAGCTTTTAATAACTGCGAATAACTAAAATTATTCAGTATAAGTTAAAGTAAATAAAGTAAAAAAGATGTATTCCCGTGATATAACTTTATATCATTCTAGAAGAGGTAACAAAAGGGCTGAAGAATGGCCTTTCATTGTGACAACGCAAAGCCGCAGATTAGTTGATCCATGTTGATAAATGAGTGTAAATGCGTATATTGTCAAAGTATTCACCAAAAGTTGGAAAATTGGAAACAGTGGGTCTAGCAAGCTAGGAGACTAAGCTATGTGTATATATAAGTATATATATTTGGCAGTTACACCCTTTTGGGATGATGTTACTTGTGGTGTGCGTCTTGGTGTTGCTCCACAAATGAGATTAAGCTATATTAGTAGAAAATTATGAGGCAGTATCATCCTTTCCTTCCACAAATTTTAGTTTGAAAAATTTGGCAAATAAATTTCTATATATCATTTGAAGTTTGCCATGATTTTTTATTTAGATTTAGACTAGAGTTAGAGCTTAACTCTGTATTATGGGTATACTTATTACACCGCGCAAAAAAAAATAAACTTTTTTGTTATCCCGAAAGAAGAATTTTACAGATGCATACTCTGTTTTTCGTTTTATTAGCAATATATTTTTTTAAGGACGAAATATACAAAAAATTAATATGGATATCAAACGAAGGAGAATTTATTATTTTTTATTTCTTATCATCTAGATAAATATAGTTTTTTTATAGTACCAATTGCGTACACTAAGTTCACTATTTTGGCGTTTTTATAAAACAGCAACAACGAAATGAACAGTGAACAAAAATTCCTTTTGATAGCTGGGTACCATGCATTCTTTTTTTTTTATATGAATGCCCGAATAGGAGATAAAAACAAAGAAATATCGAAAAAAATTCAATACCACTATGCGCTATTTATGGACCCAGCGCAATAGCAAGACAGTAGATTTGGTAGACATGTCGTCGAAAATGTTTAAAAAGTCATGGAAATGGTAGCGTCGGGCCAGCATCTGAACGCTTCTCCTATTGCCTATTGGTGCATGACTGGTATTCGGTAGTGCCCAGGCTCGAATCTCCGTGCCTGAAACACCAAATGAAAGGAGAAGTTTTTTCTTCGATCACCTCTCGGCAGGCAGTATATTTTTGTCAAAAGCTCCTCATAAAACACACTTGTCGGTCAGAGCCATAGGAAGTTGAGCAATATGAAAGATGTGATGTTCCATCAAAACAGCGCCAAGCCTCACACATCTTGAACGTTGCGGCAGAAGCCCCTACACCTTGAGTGGGAAATTCAATCATATCCGATGTGAAGCCCGGTTTAGTCGCTAAACGATTTTCACCTTTTCAATCATTGGTCTCAAATGCACATTGCGTCTTCATCTTTTTAACCAAATCTTGACCCTGTTCAATCACGAAATTATAATATTGCTCTCAAAATCGAGATACCCTAGATCAGAAAGTACCGGGAATGTTTAAATAAAACAAAACAGAGTTAAATTTCGGGCAAATTCATTTTATCTCCTTCAAAATATGGCCCGTCTGAAGCAACAAACATGTGCCAACGTTTAAGGCAGTCCTCTATGCACGCCTGGTAGGCCGACGAAGGGATGGCCTTCAGCTCCTTCGTCGCATTCTCTTTCATCTCCTCTATCGACTGAAATCTCCTTCCACGAAGTGGTAACTTCAACTTAGGAAGAAGAAGAAGTCACACGGGGTCATATCAGATGAATACGATGCTTGCACGATGGTATTTACTTGGTGTTTGGTCAAATAATCCAGCATAATTTGGGCTTGATGCTATGGCGCGTTATCATTATGCAAAATCCAAGAATTGTTTGCCAATATTTCTGGCGGTTTCCGACGTAGAGCATCTCTCAAATTCTTCCAAACGCTTCAACCGTCTTGGCAATCGAAGGAAACAGTCAACATCACCTCCGCGGTATTTTTTGATCATAGGGTAAGTTATCGAAAATTTTACCACATTTGATTTGAATGTTATTAAAACCTCTGAAATTATTATAACGGTACCACATATTGAAAAATGTTGACTCTTTAAATATTTATTTAATAATTTCAAGTATTTTTTTTTTTAATATAGTTGATTTTACAACAAAAACTAAAATAGTCCAAGTCTCAAACTTTGTGCAAAATTTATAAAAATTCCAAATTTTTTTATCAAACTTAAAACAAAAAACACTAAAAAAATTGTGTATGCAGTTTTATAGTCCATTAAATTTTAGTGCAAGTTTGAAGACACTAAAGATTTTTGTTAATTTTTGGTGATGATTTTTCGCATTTTCAAAACATGTCATGCATTCGTTATATGAAAGAAATGCGTAACACCTGCAAATGAAAAAATTATCAGAAATCAACGAGTTTTGAGCTGTTCCAAACTAGCATTTATTAAACTTAATGGAGGCCGCCGTAGCCGAATGGGTTGGTGCGTGATTACCATTCGGAATTCACAGAGAGGTCGTTGGTTCGAATCTCGGTGAAAGCAAAATTAATAAAAACATTTTTCTAATAGCGGTCGCCCCTCGGCAGGCAATGGCAAACCTCCGAGTGTATTTCTGGCATGAAAACGCTCCTCATAAAAATATCTGCCGTTCGGAGTCGGCTTGAAACTGTAGGTCCCTCCATTTGTGGAACAACATCAAGACGCACACCACAAATAGGAGGAGGAGCTCGGCCAAACACCTAACAGAAGTGTACGCGCCACTTATTTATTATTTATTTAATGGAGGCTGAAACACTGAGAGAATTAATTATCTTAAAATAAATCACTTATTAATATTCATGCTTAAAACTTTTTTGAAATAAAAGAACGTGGCTCCTTTAATAAGCGCCGTGAAACGTACAGCCTCTTGAAATCAATTTAAATCAACCAGACAAAAAGTTTTCATTTAAATTAGTTATTCCGCATTGCACTTACTTAATTTTAAGGAACAAATAGAAAAATGAAAGTTTTCAGTGAAAAAGAAAAAAAATAAACTTTTTTTAT
Organism: Anastrepha obliqua; assembly: GCF_027943255.1. Lineage (NCBI taxonomy): Eukaryota > Metazoa > Arthropoda > Insecta > Diptera > Tephritidae > Anastrepha > Anastrepha obliqua. Next base: position 115,466,040 of record NC_072892.1, read on the forward strand.
AAACAAATTGATCAAAACAATATTTTTAGTGATAATTTATATAAAATTTGAAGTACATGAAAAGGCCAATATAGTAAAGAATATCCCTGTAAAATTTTAAGTTGATACCTTGATTACATTTAGAGTTGTTTTTGGCAGCCTGGAATAAAACGCGATTAAAGTTTTTCTTATTCATCTTTCGCTGGCTTTATAGCGAATTTTTAGACTTTTTATTTGGCTTAAAAGATTGAAAAAGTTGTACAAAATTTGTGGTATTTGTTATGGAATGAACGATATTTTTATAAAAAATAAAGAATGAAAATAAATAGCGCAAACTTTTCAACATGTGGTGACTTTACAATAACAATTTCCTTGTACTGTGTGCTGTCCACAGTCATCGCTACTCTATTCTTGAAAAGCTCAAGGAAGCAGTCACGCATCCGAATACACTAGGAGCTAAAGGAATACATATATTACAATAACTTCGCGGTGTATGTGGATTTCGAAATAAAGCGAAAAAGGCTCAGAACTTAAAGAAATAGTGGTTTAACTCATAAACATAATCTCATAATCTTTAACAGTACTCCGAGATTTCTTGCTTACTGATGCCCATCACCACTATCAGAAAAACATTTTCTATCACTGTGGTGTTAATCTTTCTAGGAACGACCTCTACGGCCTACTACTTACATATATATTCAAGTATACAACACACAACAAAAACAACAATTAAAAATAAATCTGCCATAACCAAACCATTGGGGCACGATTATCAAAGTACTCCAAATTCCGTTTGATATCTAAAATAATGGATTCAGGGGATTCCGTTTGATATCTAAAATAATTGCTAGTGACGCATTAGGCATTCATGAATTTCTAGTCAGTTAATCAACATCCAACTAATTGATATCGTTGAAGTGTCAGTATACGCTTTTAGGCGCTTATCAATATATCCCTGAAAGTCCAAATCGGTTCCACTAGTTATCAGTGAAGGCATCAAATTATTTTGATACTGATTTCATAGTAAACCAATCAAAATGATATTTCACGGATATTAGCGACTTCAAATGAATTTCAATCGTGAAGCATTACACCAGGAATGAAATTGAACAAGTAAAGTGCTCAAATTCAAAAGTAATTTTATTATCACTAATAGTTGGCCTAAGCGAGACGGAATGGCACTTCAGATCTAATACCACACGCACAGATTTAATACCCTCTCATTTGAGGGGGCTGTTTGATAAACTCGAACTGGGTATAAATTCATAATCCTCTAAGCACCAAAAGTAATCATCCTCCTGATAAGTTATTGGGTTTATAATGAAATAGCACAGTTACTAATCAGCCTACCATACCATCTACATCATCATGGCATCCATACAGGGCCCTTCAAGTGCGAGATTCTTTTTTAGCAAAGTATTTTGACTATTCTGACAAATGCTAAATTGAAAATGTTCAATTTACTAAATTGAGTTCGGTAACGCTCAAAAATCATATAAAAATAATTTAAGCACTAAAGCTAAAAAATAATATTCTCACACGAAGCTCATTTTCATACATAAACCAGTAAAATTGCCATTTTTTGGGCATTGTGAAATCCACGACAGCATTAATATTTCGCTCGCATGGCATTCTGGAGATGTTATTGAGTCAGATTTTTTCAATAAGGCAGCTGAAAATGCACAGGTCTGAAGAATAAGGGGGTTGTGAATCGAGTTGGAACTCTATTTCCATAAATTTTCCGACCACAACTGCAGCATCGTGAGCTGGCGCATTGTCGTGATGAAAGCGGAAAATCACCCGACTTCCTCGATTCAAACGAATGCCAAACACAAAGAAATACACCGATCTGGTGTTTGTTTTTCCAAGATATACTACTAACTAAACATAGCCTTGATACGGGCCAATAATACCATCTCTCTGACTTTGAACGGCCTTTTCAAACAACCCGCATATTGACAAGGTTTTTTTCAGATTTTTAAAGGTATTGAATATATACATATATAATACATATAAATATGTGCAATTATTAATAAAATTCTTGATGAAGCAATTTTTACCAGGAAAATTAAGAAGAGAATTATAATTTGAAGGTACCGTAAAGAAACAGGAAGTCAATATATGGATTTTGAGTCGAACACGCCTTCAAGCGGTGTACTTTTTTCGATCTGTGCGATTGGTTTTCGATCAGTTTTTTGACAGGACTAATGCAGAGCTCACACAACCAAAGACATACGGAATTTATTGCAATAGAAACTCCCATTAGGAATAACTTTGTGAATTTCTGCAGGAGTTTCGGTACTAAGATCGTCCGATTTAACATCTTTGAACTAATTTCCAGGGCTCGTTACTATTACTCGTATATGAAATGTCCATACAAATATTTTCAAATTGATATTTTCCCGTTTTTACCAAAAAATCTAAGAATATTAAAATTTTTTTAGTTTAAAATTAAATTCTTATTTCATTTATTGTTTTTACTTATTTTATAATGGAGAATCGAGAATCGAACTTGCCACAAAATGAAGCATGCAACAGGGAACTTGCCACAAAATTTGTCATAAAACTGTGATCTTGCAATAGACTACAATAATTAAATTTTTTGTCACACGTTATTTTCGGTCACCTCGTAGATGGATTTTATATGAATAAACAAGAAAGATAACATTCAGCAAAAGGCGCCGAGATAGAATCGCAATTATAGACTTAATATTCTTCACTCCTCGAAAATTTGAACAGAAGAATGAGTACTAGTAAGCAATCGCGGCGGCTGACGTAGCCGAATGGATTCGGTGCGAGACTACCATTAGATAGTGGCCAGGACCGAGCTCCAGGCCACGAGCTATTTTTCAAATAGCAGTTGCCACCGAGCAGTACCTGGTAGGTTCCTTCATTTGTGGAAAAACATAAAATACACCCAATCAAGGGTGTAAGCGCCAATTAATTTTCCTTTATTATATCCCGCTGTACGTATTTGAACATAACTCGAAAAGTTATGGGAGTCCTATTTGGAACGTTGAAGGTACTATTGAGCCGCAATCTACCCTATTAATACAAAAAATTAGAAACAAATTTTTGGAAGCGAGTGTTTTTCAAGAAATATTTTTGCCAAAAAATTTTAATAAAAAATTTAGTGTTTCAAAAAATTTTTTAAGTATATTTTATCCTAAAAGTTACAAATGTATTTAAAAAAATTTTAAATAAAAAAAAAACGAAAGTATTTCACTTTAAAAACTCTATGTCATCGATTTCAATATTGAATAAATAAATTAAAATTAATAAACTGTTTCCAAATTTTGTCAGTTCTGCCTGCAAATAATCATGTGATCATTTACGTCAATGCTCAAATATTTGTATCACTTCACATGGAATCACTCATATGGTATGTCAATGAATAGATAACGAATTCTCATTCGAAATATATAAAGCAGCTCGAACCTGAAAGACCCTTTACTACAATACTTATTACATATAAACTGTTACAAAAGTTGGCCAAATTGTTCATTATTTTATTTGTTAACAAATTTGCATATAAACTGTAGTGTACTGGGACATCAGCGCTAATAGAGATAAAAAGCAAATAGAAATCCAAGCAAATAAACAACAGTTACCAATTCTAATTAACAAACTGTCAGTTGTCGTCTCTGTCAATGTCGATATCACAAATACACACACACATACACGTGCGTAAGAAAAAAAATATTTCGTTCGAAAGCATTTATTAAAAAACAAAATTATTCATTCCAAGTATGAATGCAACCAGATGTTTAAAACTTTCTTGAGTTGATTAAACAGGCATGTGGCTTCCAGCGTCTTTCATTTGTTTTTAATAAAATATCACAACGAAGTTTATTTGCAATATCACAACATCATTACGTGCACCACGATGAGTTCCAACACCGGCAAGCAGAACATAGGTACCATTTAGCGGTATATTCGCGTTAAGTGTGTGTTTTTTTGGTTACCGTGATTTTTTTTTTTCAACCCTTAAACGACACGGCGTTGTCAGATTTCATAGCTACCGCAATAACCGCTTCCGTTGTCCGATTACCACTGCCGTTGGTATTTTTATCATTGTTGTTGCGTATTAGCCTGAATGCAATCGGATTCGCCATCCGGAAATCGTATAAAAGGAACAGCAATTCGTAGGCATTATCAGTAGTTGAATCGCGTGGCAGTGGTGCACATTTAGTAGTTGACTGAATTTTAAGGAAAGTTAATTTATTTTGGAAAAACTTACAGGTAAATAAAAAGTGTGCTATGTCTGTGAAGCCTTGAGCTAAATAGTTACCAAACAAGTGATTCATAAGTTCTTACCACAAATATTTAAGCTCCTGCATTGCTTTGTTCAGCGGTCTTTTGGTTTTCACTGGAACCATAAGAAGTAATAATGAAAAAAAATCGTTTTCGTTAAATGAATGAATTTAGCTTTTTTTTAATTTTATGGAGTTAAAAAAGTTGTTCTTTTTTAAAACTAAATTTGCCATTCAAAAATTAAAAATAAAAGTAGGTAAAAAATAACTTAAGATTTGTCATGTACTGGAATAAATTGTAAATTTACGAGTTGACGCAAAATTAATCACCTTTCGGCAGATTTATAATTTTTGCAAATGGCTTCGTACATCAGTCATATTTGACACTTGTGAATAAGACAGTTGCAGTGCGGAACTAAATAATTTTCGTTTTGTTAAAACTATAGAACTAATTATTTTGTTTATTTTATTTAGTAAACAAATTATTCTAAAACAAATTTAGATGTCCTCTCCGATCGATTTAGTGTTATACACAAATTCTCTAAAGCTTTTCATGGAGTTTCCCATACAAGTGTAATTAAGAAATTAGCGTACTTCGGCTTTCGCGTCGCATTAAATTTTTTTGTATGTAATATTACCTTCATGCGGCGAGCAACTTAACATTTTTGTAGGGAAATTGCTTTTACCTTTCCAGAATATTCTGTCTGTACCGAGAAGCTCTGCGTTGTCTGGCTTCCCTTCAACGATTTCGAAATAATCTTGGTCCGTGCATGTTTTTTAATTTATAACAATACTCAAATGCGTTTGTGTTGTATATTAACCCTCATGAAAATAGTATAATATATTCTACCTGCTGCCTTTCTAGGTTGCTTTATTTATATTTTCCATGCAAGCGAATGGTGAGTTATCAACAGCTATTTTATGAAATGAAAGATTTGAAAATAAACAGCTTAGCATGCACGCACGGGAGTTACTAAAAACAACAAATTTATGCTTAAGGTCTGTAGGTTTGAGATCCCTTGACGGAAATTTTCAAGCCGACGTCTATCAAAGGAACAAGGACCACATTTCTTGCTCTAAAGCGCTCATAATTACTATCAAAATGAAACCAAAAATGGGTTGTCAGTTTTTTACTATTACAAACTGTGTTCAAATTTATGCAAAACGAGAAACACTCTTAAAAATTTAAATTTTTTTTTTGCTCTTAAGGGCTCATAATCACTATTGAGCTGAAAACAAAAATTGTTTCTAAGGTTTTTCACTTGTCCGTGTGTTTTCACTTCATCCGTGTGTTTTCCTGGTTCAATCATACCTAAAGCAATTCAGCTGATCAAGATTTAATTAAATATAAAAATACTTCAAGAGTTTTGAGAGGTTTATTTTTGTCTGCCAACACATGGTTGATCTTTTTTACAAAACTACTTCAAGCTTGAAATTACTTAAAATTTTTTTTGAAACTCTCACATTACCATACTTAACTGAAAATCACAAAATATTTAAATTTTTTTTTTTTGATCCCTTAATTTTCCCACTAGTGTAAAACTGTGCAATTTGTTTTATACAAATTTCAGCAAATTGTGACTATTTCTAGTAATAACACATTTTAACAAAATGTAACTTTTTTGCAAATAATTTTTTTGCAAATAAAAGCAAAGATCAAATATTGATGTTCATAAAATTATCATTTTGGTAATATTTGAAAAATCTTAGCTCTGAACTTTGGCTTGCTCTTAGCTAAACTGGTATAAGCAATTGAAGCTTGATCTTTACAGTTTAAAATAAATGAAAGATTTAAATGTTTTTCTGCCAGTATACCTAACGTTCATATCTCTCTCCGCTCGTGCTATTCTGTCCGCATGGCGTATACGCAACAAACGCTCTTTTAGTTGAAGTCCCATCTTTCAAATCGTAGGTATGTGGTTGTCATTGGCAATTCTTGGTGGTACTGTTTTATCGCGTCAACTGATGTCCTTTATGGTAGAATTTTTAATTCTTTGCTCTTTGTGTTCTTTATTAATGGCATGTTTTTTTTTCTGATGACTTGGAAATCTAATTGATAATAAAAAAATTATTCTATTCGCAAATGCTTTAAGTTGAGCTTGAAAAAGTTTCACTTGTTTTATTACTACCACTCTGTGATAAAGACTTTTTTTTTAATAAAATTGTTTCCAAGTTTGTACATGCGGTGCAAAACCTACTAGTAGAAAAAACTCCACACATAGAATTTCGCATTGACCCTCAAACACAGTATTTAGGGCCGACAAACGAAATTTTCATAGGTTGAAGCATATACTTAGACATACATTTATATAATACTAGGTGTGTTCAAAAAGTATCGCGAATTTTTAATTTTCGCAGGTTACGTATATTCGAATTTCAATTTTTTTGTGGCGATATGTTGGTACTCATAACTCTCACTCATGCCGACGAGTTCGGCCATTTGGAATGTTCAGTTAATTGTTGACAGCTACTTTGCTTGCACGTGTTTAGGCTCGTCTTCGATTTTTACCTATTCAAAAAGATGGATCAAAGAACCTGTATCAATTTTGTGTGAAAAATGAAATTAAATACGCGGATGCATTCCGAATGTTGACTGTGTCATACAGAGAAGCTACTTTGGGCCAAAGCTCCCTAAGACTTTTTCTTGTTCCCGAAACTGAAGAGGTCAATGAAAGGACGACGCTACTCTTGACTATTGACGAGATAAAGGCGGCATCGAAGGAGGAGCGAACGAGTTAAAAAAAATGATTTTTTGAAGTGCTTCGAAGATTGGAAAAAACGTTTGCACAAGTGCATAATATCTCATGGGGATTACTTTGAAGGGGACAAAATAGATATTAATGAATAAATAAATAATTTTTGAAAAAAACACAAAATTCGCGATACTTTTTGAACACACCTCGTATGCCATTCAAAAAAGATATTGAGCTGCCTATAATGGTATGTTAATATAATTTAAGGAATTCCCGGGCAACATAAGAAAAATAAGGTCGACATTAGAAAAATATGAAATTTTGGTACACATTTTAAATTAAAATTTACTATTTTATTTACGGCCGCCGTAGTCGAGTGGATCGATGAGTGACTACCATTCGGAATTCATAAAGAACGTAGCTTCGAATCTCGATGAAACACCAAAATGAAGAAAAAGTTTATTCTAATAGCGGCCGCCCTCGGCAGGCAATGGCAAACCTCCGAGTGTATTTCCGCCATGAAAAAGCTCTTCATAAGAAATATCTGCCATTCGGAGTCGGCTTGAAACTGTTGGTCCCTTTATTTGTGGAACTAGATCAAGACACACACCACAAATATGTATAATATGTATATATATATAAATGACGACTTTCCTGGTAACCCTGTATAAAGGGCGACTTCTAGGCGATTCCATGTCAAGGTTTGCCATTGCCTGTCGAGAGGCGACCGCTATTAGAAAAAACTGCTTTTGGTATTGAGCTTTTTAAAGTGAAATATCATCGGTTCCATTTTTAGGACAATTAACAATTTTTTTTTTTTGGAAAATGATTATATTAAAAAAAAATCTCTTTGTATTTTATGAATTTCGGAGACTATGCTCAGCAATCTCTGCATATAATGGTACAAAGTTTTTTAAAGTAAAATATCTACGCATCTTTCTAACATTAAATAAAAATGTTTCTTTAATTTATTAGGATAAAATAAAATTAAAAAAAAAAAATTTGTTTTTTGCTTTTTTTTTTGAAAATAATTATATTTGCAAAATTTTTTGGAAAAGTATAATACTTTTTTATAATTTTTGTTACACATCCCTTTCTTTGTTAATTCTTGAGACTATGACCAGTAGTCCCTGCGTGTAATGGGATTCACATAACTTTTTAGGTTATATGCCAATAGTTGCAGCAAATCTGTGCAAAGTACTATTCTGGCGCAGCACTCGCATCAGTACTCGTATATTGCATCCATTTTAAAGTGGATCAAAACTTCCCTAAGTACATAATTTATTTACTTATTTATTTATTTGCATTAAGAATTAGATACACGATATTATTGGTGATAATTTCCAAAAGAATTAAATCACTTGGCATGATTTTTCTCTTCTTCCCTCTTCTTTTTACAGGCTGAAATATAAAATTACTTTGTCAAGTATTTTTTACGTAACAACGGTATTTTGTGCCCCATTTTAGTAATAGCTTTGTGCACCCTCTATGTTCTCATTTTTCTTTTACTCTGCATGCAGATATGTCGTCAATCTTACGCTTCGCTGTCAGTGTCCTTGTTGTGTTGGTACTCTTAACCACCCATACAGCTTTAGCCAATTCTCGACCGCCACGCAACAATGACATCAGCAACATGGCCGATGCACTCAAATATTTACAAGATCTGGACATGTATTATGGCGATCGAGCACGAGCCAGGTAAGTTTAATAAAAAATGTTGCAACAATATATTTATATGTATATCATATTATATCGCTCCTAGCCGCAACATAGGACGGTGTGTCATAGTATACAGTGTATTAAATAACTAAAGCACAATATTTTATTATATTTTTATGAAAATATAGTTTATTCTCCTTTCAAACCTTCTAGAAATTTAAAACAAAATTCAAAAAATTTTCTTTTTCACTTTTTAGTCAGAATTTTGAGGAAATTTTCGAGTATGTGGTTTTATAGCCCATTCAATTTCAATATAATAACTTGAACATTTGAAATTGAAAAACGCGTTGTGTTTGACTTTTTTTTGTTGTTTTTGCTGGCGGTCTTGTACATTTTCTTCATACAACGATTTCTCAACAATTTTTGTATATAGACCCAACACCGTCAACAAACAAATTGTCAAAGATTAATACGACATTCGAGCTACTTCAAGCTTGCACTTCGTCAGACTAAAATTCAATGGTCTATAAAACTCGAAGTTTTACAAATATTTAAATTTTTGATGAAAAATGTGGAATTGTTTTTAATTTGCACAAAGTTTGAGGTTTGGATTCTAAAGTTTTTGTAGGAGAACGAACATTATTTTCATAAAAAGATTAAAAAGGGAAACAATTAATTTTCAGAACTTGGCAATAAGTCCCTGTTCTACAGTGTGGTAAATAACTAAACACATAATATGAGTTCCGGGAAAATATCATCCATTAAAAACATCCATCCATTTGGAAACATTTTTGCTTAATACAATAAATTCATAGAAATAGGAGTGACAGTTTTTCAACAAAAGTTTCTGTTATCTTTACTTGGATCATGCGGCATTTAAAATCTATCTAAAAGCTATTTCGGTAGAAGTCACTTTTGAAGCTGTCGTTTTTTGATATTTGACAAGTAGAAACTACGCCATTAATATAGGGTGGGCCATGTAAAATTTGCTTTTTGAATCGGCTATAAAAAACAAAAATCGATATTTTTTCAAACTTTTTTTTTATTTTGAAGATTGAACATTGTCATTTATAAATGAAAAATAATATCGTTCAAATGACTGCCACGACTGGCTTTACAGTAGGCCATTCGATCAACCCAATTTTTAAGCACATTTTCGATTGTTTGGGCTCCAATTTTAAGAATGGCAACTTCGATTTCGTGTTTTAAAGCATCAATCGTCTCTAGATGGTTCGCATAGCATTTGTCCTTAACGACTCCCCACAAAAAATAGTCCAACGGGCTTAAATCACAGCTCCGAGGCGGCCAATTGATATCGGAATTCAAAAACGGTAGCCAAAAGTTCGAGTGTAACTTTGGCAGTGTGACAAGTTGCACAATCCTGTTGAAACCAAATGTCGTTCATGTCATCCTCTTCAATTTTTGGAAACAAAAACTCGTTGACCATGTCACGTTAACGGTCGCCATTTACTGTAACCGCGGAAGAAGAAGAAAACTCACCACTTTGGAAATAAGTTTTCAATATTTCCCAATTTTGTTCAAGCGTATAGTGTCCCATTTCGTAAATGTCAAACCTTTAAGTAAATTATGAACACATTTGACATGCCATTTGTGTTACCATTCTCAAAAAAATATGTGGTTCAAAAAGCAAACGCTATATGGCCCACCCTTACAATTCACTAAAAAAATGGTGAAAATTTGGCAGAGACGGTTCGTAAAACTCGAACATTTTTGAGTCATCGTGACGCACCTTGTCGGACCGCAATACAGAAATTGATGAAAAAATTCGAGCTGTTGGGACAAGTTAGTGATGTGAGGAATAAAACCCGTGCAGTTCGCTCAAGAACAGCCGAAAATATTGCTGTTGTAGCAGAAAGTGTTGAAGAAACCCCAGGTTTGTCCATTCCTCGTCGTTCTTTGGAATTAGGCATTCCACAAACGTCAATACACCGTATTTTGCATAAAGATTTTGTTCTTAGTGCTTATAAAGTCCAGTTAACACAAGAAGTCAAGCCGGCCGATCATCAACAGCGTCGTGTCTTTGCTCATTGGGTCGTTGAAATACATGAAAATGATCCGGAATTCCATCAAAAATGATCTTGAGTGATGAAGCCCATTTCGACTTCGGTGGCTTCGTCAACAAGTAAAATTGTCGGATCTGGGGCTTAGAAAATCCAAGAGTTATTGTTGAAAAGCCTCTCTATCCTCAACGTGCGACTGTTTGGTGCGGTTTATGATCCGGCGGAGTCATTGGACCTTACTTTTTCGAAAATAGAGTAGGAGCACCAGTTACTGTGAATGGATTGCGCTATCGATATGTGTATATATATATATACATATATTGTATATATATTTTTTTTTAATAACTTTTTTACCAAATAAAACCAAAATTATTATTTTAAGTAATAAAAATCTTTATTTTGACCTTTACGCCCTCTATTACATGTTTGTTTTTTTTGTCGGTACAGACTAGCAAATACAGCACTCAGATACTATTAAGTCCATTATACTACACTCGGTTCCCTTTTTAATTTTTTTTAAATCTACGCGACCTCCGAAAAAATCTGAGTAGATCTTGTGGTGCCAAGGAGCCAAGATGGTCGCTTCTTAACACAACAGTGCCAAAGACCTCAAGCCTGATTCGAGCGAAGGCTGGGCAGACGCACAGAAAGAGATCTGCTGTCTCATCCTCCTTCCACATGCTGGGCAGAGTGCACTGTCTGAGATGCCCACCTTTTCCATGTGCTTTGCTCATAGAAAGTGGTCTATCATCAGTCCAACCAGCAGCCTACAGTTCCTTCTGCTTAGTGACAGTAGGAACTGCGACAGTCGGTCAGACATGACAGGTAACATCAGTTTTGTCCATCAGCAGCCTCTCTCAGCCTACCAAGCTCGCTTGTGGGTTGTAGTTACCCATTTGCTAACCGTGGCTTTGATGGCTGCAGAAGGGAGTGGCAGAACAGGCTACGGGCCAAGGAAGTTAACCTCAGACCCCATTCTGACTAAAGAGTCAGAGATCTCGTTACTTGCGAGACCCCTAAATCTGAGGGTCTGCGCACGGACCTGCCTGCCGACATAGTTCAACTCCGCTACCCTTGAAGTGGTTGAAGGGCTTCCTAAGGCCATGAACGCAGCTTTACTGTTGCTACAGACACATATCAATTTGCCTCTCCATCTATTTTCCACATCAAAGTTCATCGCTTCTTGAACAGCATACTCCTCCGCCTGAAACACAGATGCATGCATTCCATGAGCAAAGTGTAGTTTTGTCGCGCTTGATTCCACATAGAGACCAGAGCCGAAACCGCGCTCGGGTCCTGGAGTCGTGGAAATGCGATTTTCTAAATTTGATCACAGTTTAGCCTCTGGCAGCACCACACTTTATCTCTTGCCAAGTACGACTCTGGATGGCATGGAGTCAAGGGGCATGGCGCGGACCATTTGATCGAAGCCCATGCCTACTCTGTTGTCCAATGCCAGGCAGGGCCATACCAATTTCCACTGTGCTTCAGCCTGTAGATGGCCTTCAAGGCCTCTCCTTGGATAAAAAAATTAAGTGGTGGTAGACTAACCAAAGCACCTTATACCGGGCCTGAAGTAGTCGGAAAAGCTACGGTGCAACAGATGGCCACAGTGCGTTGTAGTCTCAATAAGGTTCTCCTGACTCCCACGACAGAGAGTCTACTCATCCAGACCACTGATGCATAGGTGATAATAGGTCTTATCATAGAGGTGTAGATCCATAGGACCTTGCTAGGAGAGAGACTCCACAATTTCCCAAAAACGTCCTTGCACTGCCAAAAGGCTGTCAGTGCTTTGGATGTTTTTGTTTCAACGTGTGATTTCCCAAGAAGTTTCTCTTCTTCTTAATTTCCGCGATAACCGCTTACGCGATTTTGGCCGAGTTTAACAAAGCGCGCCAGTCGTTTCTATCTCGTGCTAACCGGCGCCAATTGGACACACCAAGTGAAGCCAAGTCCTTCTCCACCTGATCTTTCCAACGCAGAGGAGGCCTTCCTCTTCCTCTGCTACCACCAGCTGGTACCGCATCGAATACTTTCAAAGCCGGAGCGTTTGTGTCCATTCGGACGACATGACCCAGCCAACGAAGCCGCTGGATCTTTATTCGCTGCGCTATGCCTATGTCGTCGTAGAGCTCATACAGCTCATCGTTCCATCGTCTGCGATATTCGCTGTTGCCAACGTGCAAAGGTCCAAAAATCTTACGCAGAATCTTTCTCTCCAACACTCCAAGCGTCGCTTCATCGGATGTTGTCATCGTCCAAGCTTCTGCGCCATACGTTAGGACGGGCATGATGAGAGTCTTGTAGAGTGTTAGTTTTGTTCGTCGAGAGAGGACTTTACTGCTCAATTGCCTACTACGTTGGATTTCAAGGCTGACATTGTTATCGGTGTTAATGCTGGTTCCTAAATAAACGAAGTCTTTTACAACCTCGAAATTATAACTGTCTACAGTGACGTGGGTGCCGATACGCGAGTGCGCCGACTGTTTGTTTGAAGACAGGAGGTACTTCGTTTTGTCCTCGTTCACCACCAAACCCATTCGCTTTGCCTCTTTATCCAGTTTGGAGAAGGCAGAACAAACAGCGCGGTTGTTAAGGCCGATGATATCAATATCATCGGCATACGCCAACAATTGTACGCTATTATAAAATATTGTGCCTGAGCGATTAAGTTCTGCGGCTCGTACGATGCTCTCCAACATCAGGTTAAAGAAGTCACACGACAGCGAGTCACCCTGTCTGAAACCTCGTTTGGTATCAAACGGCTCGGAGAGGTCCTTCCCAATTCTGACGGCGCTGCTGGTGTTGAGCAACGTCATCTTACATAGCCGTATTAGTTTTGCGGGGATACCAAATTCAGACATCGCGGCATACACGTAACTCCTTTCCGTACTGTCGAATGCAGCTTTGAAGTCGACGAAAAGGTGGTGTGTGTCGATTCTCCTTTCATGGGTCTTTTCCAAGATTTGGAGTTTGTGAATATTTGGTCGATGGTAGACTTTCCAGGTCTGAAGCCACACTGATAAGGTCTTCAGCCTTTCACACAATACGCTCGCTAGAACCTTATAGGCGATATTTAGAAGACTAATCCCGCGGTAATTGGCACAAATTGCAGGATCGCCCTTCTTATGGATTGGGCAGAGTACACTTAAATTCCAATCGGCAGGCATGCTTTCATCCGACCATATTCTGCATAGGAGCTGATGTATGCACCTTACCAGCTCCTCGCCGCCATGTTTGAATAGCTCAGCCGGCAGTCCGTCGGCGCCCGCGGCTTTGTTGTTCTTTAGCCGTGCTATTGCTATTCTCACCTCGTCATGGTCGGGTAACGGAACTACAATTCCGTCGTCATCGATTGGGGTATCGGGATCTTCACATTCTCTGTGACATGCGCAGCTGTCACTGTTTAACAGGTTCGAGAAGTGTTCCCTCCATAATTTAAGATTGCTCTGTACGTCAGTCACCAGATCGCCGTCTTTGTTCTTACAGGAAAACGCCCCGGTCTTAAAACCTTCTGTAAGCCGCCGAACTTTCTGGTAAAATTTTCGGGCGTTGTTCCTATTGGCCAGCATCTCAAGCTCCTCGCACTCACGTATTTCGGCCTCTCGTTTCTTCTGTCGGATAATACGTCTCTCTTCCTTTTTCAGCTCTCTGTAGCGATCCCACATGGCTCCCGTTGCGCCCGATCGCAGCGTGGCTCTATAGGCGGCATCTTTTCTTTCGGCGGCAGCATGACATTCCTCGTCGTACCAATTGTTTTTTCGGGCTCGCCGGAATCCGATTTCTTCTTCGGCGGCGGTACGTAGGGAACGAGAAATGTTGCTCCATTGCTCGCGCATGCCGGTGTGTTGGGCAGTGCTCTCCGAGAGCAGGAGTGAGAGTCGAGTGGCGAATCTTCTGGCTGTCTGTTGTGATTGCAGCTTTTCGATGTCGAACATTCTTTGCGTAGGTAGATGTACGTTTTTTGCTGCACAGAGGCGTGTGCGCAGTTTGGCTGCAACAAGGTAATGATCCGAGTCGATGTTGACTCCTCGGATCGTACGTACATCTAATACACTAGAAGCGTGTCTTCCATCTATCACAACACGATCGATCTGGTTTCGTGTTTTTCGATCAGTAGACAGCCAGGTAGCTTGATGTATCTTTTTATGCTGGAATCTGGTGCTGCAGACTACCATGTTTCGGGCCCCGGCGAAGTCGATCAGCCTCTGTCCGTTACCGGATGTTTCGTTGTGTAGGCTGAATTTTCCGACTGTGGGACCAAAAATTCCCTCCTTGCCCACCCTGGCGTTGAAGTCGCCAAGCACGACTTTTATGTCGTGGCGGGGGCAGCGCTCATAGGAACGTTCCAAGCGCTCATAGAAAGAATCCTTGGTCGCATCGTCCTTCTCTTCCGTCGGGGCGTGGGCGCAAATTAGCGAGATGTTAAAAAATCGCGCTTTGATGCGGATTATTGCGAGACGCTCGTCCACCGGAGTGAACGACAGTCCCAAGAAGTTTACTGTTTGTATATTACAGCCCTCTCGTTCACTAGTGCCTAATCTGATTGACGTACGACGCCATTTGCAAAAATTATAAATCTTCCGATAGGGTAATTAATGTTCGCCACCTTATATCTCGTAACAAAACTCCATTTTAAATAAGTAAAGAAAAGCTCTTAATATAGTATATAGAAAGATCACTCTTTTAGCTGAGCTTAATTTTGAATATATACGACAATTTTGAAAGAAAAAATGGAAAATAACACCTTTTAAGTACACAAAATATAAAATAATATATATATATAAAATAATATATTATAGAAGGCTTTTATATACATACATATTTACACAATCGATTCGTTTTGTATCGCTAACAGGTTTGGCAAGCGCGCGCCACTAATACAACTCTTGCATCAACGTTTGCTGGACAATCCAGAAATGGTATAAAATGAATATTTTGACTTTTTAATAATATTACTAAAATCATTTAATTTCTCTTTAATCACACTTTATTCATTTTTTTTTTATAAAATTGAAACAATTTAACTGCCCCTTGATTGCGCCAGCAAGGCACGAGCCTTAGACCATCCATCGGCTGAGGAACCTTTTTAAAGCCCTATGTCAAAAAGGCACTCAATGTGAATTGCACTCAATTGAACAACAACTTCATGATTCACACTGGCGAAGTAAAGGATGTAGCAGCAAACCATTTCAAAATTTATTGAGTAAAATTTATTAAAAAAACTATGGTGTATATTAAATTTAAAAAAAAAATATATATATATATATGTGAGACTAATTTAAGATAAACTTATTTCATGTAAGAACAGTATTATATAGCCCAAAAGCGAAAAAACATGCATAAACTAAAGAAATATTTTTATTTAATTGTGGCATGTACATAAATACAAATTTTATAGGTAATAAACAATTTAAAGCTTGTAATCCATACCAAAAGCGTGGCAAAATAAAGGCAATTGTGTTGAAAACAACAATAACGATATTTATATCGATGTTAAATCGCAAAAATCCTTTTGCAGCGTTTATTTAGAGCCAATAAAGTATTAATTAATAACTTTATATTGGCAGGAAATGCACCAAGAAGCCGCAGACTAAAAATAGTAAATAAATGAGTTAAAAATTAAAAAAATAATAATATATTAAAAATTGTATTCTTACTTAATATTGATGCTGTGAGTATGGCAAAAGTGGTATTACAGTACGGCTCCAACATTACACCAATCATATTTGAGGCGACTATCACACCCAGACGGCCCATCGACAAACCAATACTAACCGCTTTGGCTCTAATAGAAGAAGCAGAATTTATAAATGTTAAATAGAGAAAAAATGTATTTATTATCTACTTATTATTTGGTAATAATTTAGATATTTAATATTCACCTTAAATGCGTCGGCACCAAATCCACCATTGCGCCACACATTATTGAAATGGACAATCCTGGCATGAGAATGTATAAGCAAAACAGCACTAAGACCACTTGTGTATTAACAACGAAATGCAGCAGAATTCCACTTAAGGTTCCAATCGCCAATGCAGCTAATAAGACGTTTTTGCGACCCAAGGGGTTCAATAGCGCACCCTGTATAGCAAAACCTACTAAAAATGCACAGCCGACAATCATATTGTCAACGTAGGTCTTTGTTGTTATGCTATCATCACAAATCTGAAAAAGAAATAGAGTTTCAAATAATTTGTAAAATTACAGCCTTGGCAGTACACTCATATAAACGAAATTTATAATTATATTCCGAAATCCTCTAAAAAATTGCATCAATATAAATGGGTTTACAAAAAAAAAAAACGCACCTAGATGTTGTTTTAAAATATAACATTTAAAATTTTAGGGTCATTGGCATATGTGGGAATGCCACATTGAATTTTGAAAAATAACTCCAAGAACTTTTAAGTTGATTTTTCAAGTATTCTTAGCGGTTCTATATAAAAAATACTCTATTCTGTTAGAATATTTGGAAAGCAAACATTGGAAAAGAAACTTTGCAAAGCATCTATATCAGCAGACAGGAGGTAGTTTTCAGAAATAGTTTTCAAATATTAAATGTGAATTTAGCCAAGTTTCTCCTTCTATTTGTGGTATTCGTTTTGATGTTGTTCCACAAACAGAGGGACTTACAGTTTTTAGCCGACTCCGAACGGCAAATGTTTCATAAGGAGCTTTTTCATGTCAGAAATACTCTCGGAAGTTTGAGGTATTAGTTTCAGGAAATATTATAAATGACTCAACGCCAGGTGGTACAGATCCAAATTGGTCAACTTCTGTAAGGAGGAAATCAAATATCTTTCTTTCTCTGATCTGATTCCAGGATTAAAATGAAAATGTTCATGAGCTTATTTGCTCTTAGGGGTCCCCCACTCGCTCCCTTGACTATTTTTAAAAGTGAAAAGCACAACTTATTATTCAAAAAAGCACAGATCAGAGCTCCATTTCTTCGTGTGCTATTTCAAAACCCCTATGGCCCCAGTGCAATAGATACAAAGCGCAGATAGTCTTTGACTCCCTGGCATTCAATTGCTAAACTTGTAGTTGTGTTTACCGTACATTGGACGATAAACACTCACGCAGAAAAGCTGGGTTCACCATTTAATCCACATAGCAGAAGCTGAGAGGTTCTTTCAGAGAAGGAAACTATTGGACAATTTCTCTCTTAATACTTGGATTTGGCAGCGAGACGGTTAAGTTTACTGTCTGCTAACTTAAATCCTATTAACCTTCTCCATTACATCAACAGCTCGGGTGGGCTGTAAATATCTGCCTGTTACAAGTCTCAAAATTGTATCAAAACGGAGTGACAGTCTAGTACTTTAATTCTTTCACCTACCTACATTTTAACTGAGCTAATGAAGCAACACGTTTGGCTAATGAGGCCAGGTCGAAGCAGACTTTTACCTGACCCACAGCTGCTTAAAAGCATATCTACACAGGTTCAACCACGATGACAACTCCTACTTTGACTACTGGGTCGAAAACGTCTCAAAGGATATTTACCAAGTATTATTCACATGCATTCATATGAAGAACCACCAAGCCGAAAACATTTGTATAACAAGACTTTGAAAAAGAGTAGACATTTAGAACGACTGAGACACAACAGCGGCGGCTAATCGCATTCTCCCTCTTGCAATGTATAAGTAATACTTAACGGTAGTCTCTCGGGAGGAGAGGAGTAGTAAGTAAAACAAATTAACACAAGATAAATACTTCGAAAAAAAAACTTCTCTACAATGCTGGGAATAAGCGAAATGAGAAATAGCGAATTATATAGGAATTCCATACGTGCATACATCCGTACATACATACACACATGCATATACACCATTTAATTAGTATGAAATATTATATTTTACCTCAGCATCGACAGTGGTCACATTTTGGCGTTGTTTTTCGAATGATGCTTCCAAAATCTCACACACTGATGAACTGTTACCGGCATTTTCACCCGATGAACGATTAACAATTTCCGGATACCAAATTTGCATACCCGCCGAAGTGAGAAACATGCCAAAAACTGAAACAATGCTTAATATGAAATTTATGCAATGTGGTTTGTGGAAGAGCGGCACTGTAGCTCTCCAAATGCTCACGAGTATGCCACAAACACCACCCCCACCACTGCGCAAATCATCGTCACCAATTTGTTCTGGCTTCAATTTCAAATCTGTGTCATTTCCTAAAACACTACCGAGTGAACGACCGCAATTAAATTTACAAATCCATTCCAGTGCAGCAATGGCCTCGTATTCCTTATCCTGTGCCAACAATAGCTTTGGACTTTCCGGAAAGGGATACAGCAACAGCGCTCCAATTAAACCTGGCAATAAATTAAAAAGAATTATCAAACGCCAAGGGCGAAAAACAAAACCGTCGCTTATGTGAAGTGACCAGTCTGCAGAGAGGACCAACCAACAGGTAGCTGAAAATGCAAAGAAAAGGGATTTTAAAAATTATGAATTTGATATATACTCGTAATAATAATAAACTACACTTATATTTGCTTTTATTCATACATAAAAAAACTTCCTTTCTAAAAAACTAATTTTTCAGAAATAAAAAGAACTTACGGCAATACTTTGTATTGGGAAGTCGTTTGCATCGAATTTGAATTGAATTGAATTTGGCCTCAATTTACCAGTCCAGCATTGTGTTATTATTTCGATCGGATGTAAAAAACGTTAGTTATAACGTCATATTTCAAATAAAGAGCTGCGACTGATTTTTGTCTTTAACTTAGTATTAATATTATAACATATTTTTTGTACACCCGATAGCTTCTAAAGGCATATTGTGATGATTGTTTGTCCCAGGTGCGAATTTACGAGTGACAGATGTGAGAAGCACTTAGCGATGCTGAAAAAACTAGTCGTCTACAGAGAGTATTTTCATTAAAAGTAATAAGAAATCGAAAGTGAAAATCTTTGATTATTAAGCAATTGGCGGCTAGTCGCTTTTGCATTATCATGCAGCACCAGTGGGTAAGTTTCTAATAGAAAAGAAAATAATTTAAAAAAAGAATAATCCTAAAGAAAGCGTATGTACCTCATTTGATACATAAATTGCCAAATACGTGAAAAATTCTGTATCGAAGCAAAGGGCATATATTTTTTGGGAAAAAATAAATCCATTATTTTCGCGGCTGTAGTGATCGATATCTCACAAAGTATCGGTCAAAGACTTTAAAGTTTATGCTCGTTGTCAAGGTGACATTTCACACTAAAAGAATTCTTTTCCTTTTTATTGCTTTTTTATTTATTTTTTTTTTTTATTTCATTTAGATGTGAAATACAGGGTGCTAACAATGGAAGTCAACAAAGATAAAATTCGTTACATTATACAATTTCTCTTTGATAAAGTCGAAAATGCAAGACAGGCTGCTGAAATTGTGAATGATGTTTATGGTGCCGGTCTGTAACAGTTAATAATGTGCAATTTTGATTTCGTCGATTCTGTTTAGACAATTTTCCTATTAAACAAATGATGACGTTAATGTCAAAAATGTTGATAAATCACAGGAATAATCTAAGTTAGCCGACATGTTATTAGTAGTAGCATCCCCCTGGAGCTAAAGACCTACCACCATAAAACAGTTTTAAGCCATTTGAACAAAAATAATGGATTTCTTCATCTCAAAACTAATACATATATGAATTGTATTGTACGGCAAATTATTAAAGGCACAGGTTTTCAAAAGTAAGGGTCAAAATGACCCACAAATGTTCCACAAAAATATACCCCATTAGATTCTTTATTGACTCTTAAATCCAATATTAATGGTAAATGTATTGTAGCTTTATACGATTTGTTTGAAATAATTACGATCAACTTGATACCAAATTAGGAAAACCCCAAAAATTAAAAAAATGACGTTTAGGAACAAAACGGCAGGTGGCCCAATTTCGTTCAGTTCTCTTGCTCTTTAATAATTTAATATTTATGACAATGCAAAAAAAATTTGAGTTGAATATCTTCGTTCGAAACAAATATATTTTAAGTAGATATTTTGTTTTGTGCTTGCCCGACTTTCAATATGATTGACTGCATATCGAATTTTTACTTTTTGTTGGTACCATTTTCACATCATCAAAGCTGCCGCCGCACCAATGGTATGACCGGAGTGTAAAAAACTCCCCCTGGGAAAGCCAACGCATTACTTCAGAGTGGCGTATCATCTTCCTCATTGCAAAGTTTATGCTTGTGTGCTTGCCTACAGGTCCCGCTTTTTTATCCGGAGAATTTTTTCTGCGAAACCCCGATGATTTCCCACGTTTCCTCGCTGCTAAGCATATTGTCGGATTACATTTTCAGTGATTATGTGACCGACTGCATTTTCCAACGTTCGATGTTCTTGTTCCCAAAGCATACGTTGACAAAAGATGTGTTCAACATCATCTTCGGCTGCATCGCCGTATATGCATGTGGGGTGTTCCATTTCCCTATTTTGAACAGGTATTTCGGAAAATACCCGTGCCCTGAAAGCATTTGGTTTATATAAAAACTGACTTCATCGAAGTTCCTGCGGTACCATGTGGTAAAGTCTTTTATTAGCCTGGTCATGCATTTGCCACGTGTTTCGTTTCTCTAGCTGTTTTGCCATAGTCTTATCGTCTCGTCCTTTATTTCGCGCGCTGCAAGTTAGCAAACTCCTTATTTCATCCCCTCGTTCTTTAATGTCCACAACTTTTTCCTCTCAAAGACTAGTAAATCTATCGGTGTTGAACCGCTTATCACTTGAACAGCTAGCCCTGATGCTCTACGGCAGACACAACTCTTAAAGCTACAGCTCGTTGTATTGATACTAGGAGCTTACACCGGTGATTTGCCTTTAGTGCACTTGCCCACAGGTCAGCTCCGTAGAGCGTGGTAACTATCATTATTTTCCGTTTAATTTGGGTTGGTCCCCCTATTCTTGCCATCAGTCTACTGAGTAGGGATACCATCTTGGCGGCTGCGTGTTTTATTTGGGTCCAGAAAATTAGTCCTGGTCCGGTTTTATGCCTAGGCACTTTGGAACCTTTTTTGTGGTTAGCGTATTTGAGAAAGTTTACATGCCAACTTCTAACGGGAAGGAATGTCTAGGTATTTGGCAGTGTCGCATTGCGGGACTGAGGTAAGATTTAGGTTGATTTGTGGGCAAGTGGTATTCCTTGTGGTAAAGGTTATACGTGAAGATTTGTTTTCTTTCACTTTCAAGCGCCAGCTCCGGAGCCACTTGGAGATTTCATTTATGCCGATTTGGACCTTAGAAGAGGCATTGTTGAAATGAATTTCTTTTAATATAATCTGGTAGGTAAAATTATGGCATTTATTTTTTGAATATTATAATCTTCAATTGCAATTCAATCAGGCTCCATAGCGCTTGCCATTCGCGTAACAGCAGGTCCTTCCTCATTTCGAAATAAATGTCGTCAGTGCTCAATGAACTTCGCGAACAGATTTTTTTTTATTATTTTTTTATTAAATTTGCACAATTTGAAAGAATTGTCGTATTAAACAATTCAATATGGATTGCCAAACCTTACTGAAAAGATGTGTCAACACAGTTTGTCATTCTCATTGTCGATAGCCATAGTTCTTATGCAGCTAAAAAAAACACCCATTATTTTATATTCTATTTAAAAAAGTTTAAGTTTCAATTTATTTTACTTTACGCAGAGAAATTTCGAATTAATTCAATTACTAGGGGGGTATTTTCTTAGATAACCACTAAGGGCAATAATTCGATAGAGATATGCAAATTTAAATTTATTTAAATTACGAGTATATAAATATGAATATTTGTTTACTATTGAATTAAATCTTTCCCTGGCTAATTTTCTACGAGCACTCATATGCAAAAATATTTATGTATACATATGTATATACATGTATGTATGTATATGCACTTTGTAGAGTAAGCACATACCTGGCATATAAATCGCTGCGACGCTTACGAACATCGTTGAATAATTTATAACTACAGCGCGATGTTTGTCAGTATTGAATTCACCGAGGTATGCGTAAATGGCTGCTGAAACGCCTCCCAAACTGTAATAAATAATTCATAGTTCTTTACATTTTATTATGGAAATCATTTGCTTTATGTAATCATACACACCTTACGCCCATTAATAAGTTTACCACGTTGAAAACCCATATATTTGTAATGAACATTGAGATCAATTGTAGCAAGTTGGTGACCAGCATGCCATAGAAGAGTACCGAACGACGGCCGATGGCATCACTGGCATAGCCCCAAAAGTATGTGGATAGAAAAATGCCTGTCACACATGCCGCCATCATTATGCCTTTTTCACCTTGACTCATGCCAAATTCGCATTGTGACGCTATGGCCATGATACCCACCGAGGTTTGGGTGGCCATGGAGCCGAGAGTTAACAAGCCGGAGATGAAGAGTAATATCCATTGTGTCTTTCCGAATCCTGAGTAAAAATGTTAGACAATAGTCACTTTCTTAATAGTTTTTGTAAAAGTAAAAATGAACTTTGAAAATAATATGAGTAATAAAGAATCTTTTTTTTTAAATATCATAAAACTTATTCCAAATGTAAATGATGAAGTTAGCTAAACTACAAGATGACGCAAAATGAATGACGCTATCGGAAAATTTATAATTTTTGCAAATAACATCGTACGTCAGTCATATTTGACACTTCTTAACTACACGGCTGCAATATACAAACAGACAAGCGCGTAAAAGTCAAAATAAAAATTTTCATCACTCAAAATTTTTGTTTGGTAAAAAAGTTATTCAAAAACACAATTGAATTATTAATTTTGCGCCGCCTTGTATATAGCCATATAAGCTAAACCACGTTTTTTACTAGAATTTTTTTACATTATTCCTTAAAAAGCCATCGAAAGCAAAAAAATTGTTTATTAATAAAAACTAATTCAATTCTGAGACTGTCACATATCTGCACTCACAAAAAACAATAGCAAATCGGCTTCCACGATAGAAAAAGTTCAAATCATGTGAAATCTGAAAAATTAAACGGCATTTTAACAGTGACGTTAAAGCACCGAATAAACGAGAAACTTTTGAAAAAAATTTAAATAAAATTTTTCAATTGCTTTCCAATTGTTTGCTTGCAAGTTTTCATATACTTTTGCGAAGGTTTTTTAGTACTTTGTGAGGAGCTTTTTCATGGCAGATACATATACAGAAATAAAAAAAATTATTTTCTACCTTTTGGTGTTTCATGCCCACATTGGGTCTAACCCGGGCCTTACCAAATAGTAGTCACGCACCAACTCATTCAGGCGCCAAGAGGAAGCGCTGAGTCAATATAAATTAAGTTTTGGAGTCATATTAAAAGCAAAAGTGTAGAATTTTCTTATCGAGACGGGTCGATGTTGGCGGTCGTATTGTGTTGGCGGTGTCTATCAACTGTGTGATTTATTATTCAGTCACGGATTTCACGTCACAGTAGCATGCTGCATGATTGAGCAGCACGTGCAAATGATACAATTTTGTTAGGAACGATTTGTGGGTATGTATCTCGCAGAGGCAATGTGAATTGGTCAACAAGATCGTGCGCTTTGACCAGGCTAGACTTTTTGCATATAATTTTGCTGAAATATGAAGTCTAATGCCTTGAAAGTTAACACAACACAGTTCATTGGAGCGATTCTAAGTCAAGTTATCCAATTATTTTGGACATGGTCTTCGAGTTTTCTAAAAATTGGCTTATTAGTGGGCTTGAGATGAACATAAGTGAACTTAAAAGATTTGATAACTTTCAGATTTATTTAATGTTTAAATTTTTGATTGGCTTGTTAGTAGAGTTGAGATTAATAGTTATAAGTAAATTGAAAACATTTAAGAAAAATGTTATCATTTTGAGATTTCAATATTAAACATTTTTATATGCAGTTTTTTAAAGTCAAATTTGCTTGGTTATATTATAAATTTGTTTATTCAGATTTGTTGGAATAAAATATGATTTTAATTCATTTGTGAAAACACACCTCTTCAGTTTTTTACTTTTTTCTTCATTAATAGCTGAGACTATGCTCAGTAATCCCCATAGTGGGGTTCCATTGACTTTTTCAGTTATATTGAAATACGTACAGCCCAAGGAAAAACCAGGTGCAAATATAATATTTTGAACAAAAATACCATTTTTTCCACATATATTAATTTTTGTAATTATATTTTGTCCTAAAAAGTAAAAATACATAGTAAAAATATTATTAAAATGCTAAAGAAACCCGAAAATATTCGATTTAAAAAGGCTCCATGCAAAAATTTTGAACATTGAATAAACCTAAAAATTTTTAAGTTTTTCTCACAATTAACTTTTTATTATACTCTATATGGTTTTCTGAAAATTGGCTTATTAGTAGGCTTGAGAATAATATCAGCAAATTCAAGAAAAATTTGGAAAACTTTGATAGTTTTGAGATTTTGATACACAGTTTTTTAAAATCAAATATCTTCGGTTATTTTTTACTTTTTTATACACTTTTTTATTTCTATTTCTTGGAGCAAAATAAAGGGTTTTTCATGAAAAAGATATTGTCGTGTAAGCGTGGTCATGGTGGTAATTCGCCTGATGTTATTTTGCACTATTAACGGCAAACCTTCCTCTTTATAATTAAATAAACATCCGATAATTTACATTACAAAATAGCATTTTTCTTTGAACATCAAAATAACACCTCTTATTAAAAATCCCTTTACAATTTAAATTCTTTTGTGAGAATACCTCCATTTAGACTTTTTGCTTATTTTTGTATTAATAGCTGAGACTATGCTCAAAAGTCAAGGTTAAAACACTTTGAACAAAAAATAAAAAAATAAAAAAATCAATAAACTTTAATCTTAAAAGTAAAAAAAAATATATCCATATCAAAATGTTCAACATTGGATGAGTCTGAAAGTTGTTAAATTTTTTCAGTTAGCGTCCTGTTATATTCAAGCCCATGAAATAAACTAGTTTTCAAAAAAATTTAAGGCTATGTCCAGAATATTTGGACCACTTGACAAGGAGTCGCTCATTACTTGAATTCAGGTGGATCTGCAGTAGCGGTCACTGAAACCGGCCACTCAATATTCACCACAATTTTTATTATATTTTTGAACACTTGAAACGAATGTCGATTTTATTTTTATTAATGCGTAATTAATTTTAGGAGTAGATGTTTATGTACACATTTCGTTGTTCGCTGCTTCGCTGTTTTCATATAAGATTACAAAAACATTAAAGGGCGTTTGGTGGAAATTGTAATTTACTTATTAAATGAATTTTTAAAGCTTTTTTAAGCCTTAAATTAGGGTATTTATAATGTAATATTTCTGCCGCCTGGATGTTGGGAGAAAAATTATAACATTTGAAGAAAAATTATAACCGTACTAAACATAGGTGGTTACAGTGGCGGTGTATGCAGCTGAATCAGTGAAAAGTTGTGATGAACACTTGACTGATGTCTTATGCCGAACGTAGTGCCATATAAGAGCATTTCAACTATTATTATCAAACTAATATCATTAATACCTCACAAACTCTTCCAGAAATTTTCTTAAAAGAAATTTGACTCTTGTTCCACAAAATGCGCTATTTCAACGATTAAGTCATTTTATAGCTTAAAATTCAACCTCACCATATATATATATATAATTGGCGCATACACCCTTTTTGGGTATTTGGCCAAGCTCCTCCTCCTATTTGTGGTGTGCGTCTTGATGTTGTTCCACAAATGGAGGGATCTAAAGTTTTAAGCCGACTCCGAACGGCAGATATTTTTATGGGGAGCTTTTTCATGGCAGAAATACACTCGGAGGTTTGCCATTGCCTGCCGAGGGGCGACCGCTATTAGAAAAATGTTTTTCTTTTTCTTTTAATTTTGGTGTTTCACCGAGATTCGAACCGACATTATCTCTATGAATTCCGAATGGTAGTCACGCACCAACCCATTCAGCTACGGCGGCCGCCACCACACCATATCCATCTTATTTAGTTAGTATAACTTTTACGTGGTTCAAAAAAATACACAGCCTATGAAAGGAACGCTATTTTTGAGCATTTATACCCTTTCAATTTCGTATTTACGTCTTTCATTCAAATAAAACAGGTATTTTTAATGGGAATTCATATTGTGTTTATTGGCATATATAGTAGAGGCAGTTTATGAATTATAAATTATATTTCTCAAATGTAGCATATATACATATATACAGACATACATGCTTACAGATGCCGATAGTTTTTGCGAGATTTTTGATGGCATTTAGGCATTCCCATTGCATAAATACGTAAATTATTATTACTTCCGCATCCATTTAAATGTAGATGAGATTACTTCAGCAAAACTATCCGGTTTTTTATGATGAGATAAGCGAAGTGTCGACATTGCCTACGGCTGCAAACGCCGCTCAATTGGCAAACTTTTATATTCTTCAATGTTTTCCTTGAAGCAATGACATTTTCAATTGAATTGTGAGAATGAACGTGCTCTGGTATTTCTGTGTATAGTACCCAGACAGTTGGCAAAAACTTTTGTATTAATTTTCTTGCTCTGGTATCTTTTAGACAATTCTTCTTCTTGATTGGCGCGATAACCGCTTACGCGATTTTAGCCGAGTTTAACAAAGCGTCGTTTCTTTCAAGTGCTAACCAGCGCTAGTTGGAAACACCAAGTGAAGCCAAGTCCTTCTCTACCTGATCTTTAACACGTAGAGGAGACCTTCCTATTCCTCTGCTACCATCAGCCGCATCGAGGGCGATTACTATGACACAAAATTTCCACAATTTTGATAAATCTAGCTTTCAGGGATCATAGACAACCAGCGCTTTCTGCTTTAATACTGAGCTCTGATGGAAAGGTGAATTTTTACAGATCCATTAATTTCGTAGTGGATTTTAGTTATTTATATACGATTCACAAGCAAAGTCGAAATCATTTTAGTGAATTGTAGCTTCGCTACTTAATATCTGTCAAAAGTGACGTCATCGAATTTTAACAGCTGTTGAAACCAAATACTGCTAAAAAGAAACTCGAACTTAAAAGACTTTAAGATGCTTTTTAGAAGGTTGTACCGACATGCATGAGAATAAATTGCGGTGGAAAGAATACAAATGGGGCGACATCTGGGAACCGCTATCTTTCTCTAAGTGAATGTATTAAAATCAGCTGGTTGGCTGACATAATAATATTGTATTGTACTTGTATTCATTTTATTGTTGTATTTTTTTGCATTTTTATTGTTATTCACAAGCAAATTTCTCCTACTACGCCATTCTCTTTCTTGTTTATTTATTGTTACATCACAACTAGAACTACTCGGTTGTCGCAATTTTGTAATAGATCATTCTTGCATACAAATGATATACTCGTACTTATACAATTCACCACCCAAACTCTCAGCTTGCGTTTGTTTTCACTCCTTAAGTTGAGCTTTTTTAACTGATGTGGGGAACTCCCCTCCCACATACTCAATCAATGCTATCTTGTTGTGAATTTACACAAACTCTAATTAAGTCTTATTAGGACATTTTCTTGTTGCGATACAGAATAAGCTCGTACTCATATGGGTTCCAGAACACTACGGGGTTCAAGAGAATGAAATTTCCGATGAATTGGCCAACTGTGGATCAGAGCCAATAATCGGAATCAGTTCTGCAGGAATCATGAATTGGATTAGCGATAATTTATGCAATTTACAGTCTGTGTCAGAAGAAAAAAACCGGTTTTTTCTTGTCACTTCAAGATATATTTCTTTCTGCTTTTTGCTGCGTAATAGGCCCACTCAAGGGCTACGACGTCAGTGCAAACTCAGGTTAGTGTCGTTCGAAACTTTCCAGTCAACGCAACCAAACAAAAAGGAGAAGTACACGAAGCGTTTCGAGGCGGTATTTTTATGCACGCATTTGAAAGGGCTGCAAAAGTGATTAAAAAAGTTTATTGTGATGTGGAATCAGCGGTATAAGGTGTATAAAAATTTTGATGAATTTACCGAGCGCGGCTTGAAGCGAGTGACGACAAAAAAACAGGATTAAGTAATCGTCCAATTTATTATTTTGTGACAAGCCCGAACAGAAAATTGTCGTACTTTCTTCTAAATCTTGGAAGAAAAGACGTTCGGTTGATGGTAGGTATTATTACATGACACATTCGATGGAGTCAAAATATGACCACCATTGAGGATCGCCAATCATTGAGGACCGATTTGCCTGTCTTGCTTAGAGGAGGTGGATGGCACTGAGCATTCTCTCTGTAAGTGTCTAGCATTCGCTAGAGGAAGGTTACGAATATTAGGTCCCGATGTCATGAGAACAAGTAAAATTCCTTCTCCCAAACTAGAGGATATTTTCAGATTTATCAAAGAATCTGGAAAACTCTCACAGGTCTAACTACCTCTATTCCCCTATCCTATGCTATCTTTTTCCTTCTGTTACTTCTCCTTTCCTCCTTGACTCCAGAGCTTTAAATACAATGGGCTTTTTACGAAGATACCAAATCTCTCGGTGCTTCTTGGCTCGACCTCTCAAATTTCGAAATTTCGAGTCACTAAAATTAGCAATAGTTTCCGACGCTGTTATTATGACGCCTTTTGTATTTCAGACGCCGCCACGTGAAGTTCATACCCCAGCTATAAAGGGGCTTATCTGGAGCTATTTTAATGTTGTTTAAAGTTTGCAATTTAACTTTAAAGAAATATACGAATTCAAAAATATTGTGGCAAGCATAACTGATATATGGTATCCAACACCAAATCACTGGCGAGGCTTGCAATTGGGCATTTTAAGTCATGTCTTTCAGGCATATTCATTTACTTCACTTTAGTCATTTGGTCGTCGTCATATATATGGATTTTTCTTTTCAACAAATGTAATCCAATTTCAAGCTCTATCTAAATACCTCAAGCCACGCTCGAGAGGTAATTCTTTTTTTAAGAAAAAACAAAATTAATAAATATAATGAAGACACCTTCTACTAAATGTGTTTTAACATCTGTCAAATCTCTGTTCTTGGCTTTGTGCGGTTTTCTCAAGTGGGCACCTTGCTGTATTAGCAATTTATTTTCAAAATGGCATCAAGTAAATCAGATCGCTGCATTTGTGCATGCAAATGGCGCGGTAAAATAAAAATTTACAGCTAAGGTTAAAACAGTTATGGCAACAACTTCGGTAAGACAGCTACACATATTTTTAGCAGTGAAATTCACGGTCTTCGCCGTGATATAAATATATATATATATTTTTTTTTTTTGTAGAAATCCTTTTTGGCTGTAATTATCCTGTTCCTCCCAAATGTTATGAAGAAACTGAATCCACAAAACTGAAGCTGCTGGTACTGCCAGAGTGCACCTGAAGGACATCTCATTCAACGATCTAAAACAATCAGATGTGCAGTGCAATTCGTTGGGTTGAGTCGGAATGCGACTGATTTTAAATTAAATAAAACGTCTTTTTTGTTTTTATTTTTAGAGAGTCTTGTTCACATCTTGTAGGAATTTCGATAAATGCACTGATACATCTTTTCATATAAAATGTAATGTTTTCACTTTATTATATTTTCAAATAAATGAAATTAAACAAGTAAATAAGAAAACAACTTTTTTTAATTTTTTAATATATTTTTTTAGGATGATTTCCACAATTAGACAAATTCTCACAAATGCTTGTGCACTTTTAATGTAAATTTCGTTTATAAAGTTTAATAATTTCACTCGATTTTATTAAAAATACAAATACTGTTCATTGTTTGAAAAATTCTGGCAAATACTCGTGCACTTTTAATGGAAGTTGCCTTTATAAAATTTTATTATATTAATAATTTCGCGCAATTTTTTATTTAAAAAAAAAAACTAAATACAACTTTCTGTATAAAATGTTATGGTTTCTCTTTATTAAATTTTGAAATAAATGAAATTAAATGAGTAAGCAATAAAATAACTTTTTTATTTTTAAAGAGTCCTGTCCCGTTTTTGATAATTCCCTTCAAATACTAATATATTTTTAACGAAAATTTCTTATATAAAATTTAATCTTTTGATTCGACTTTTTCGTTTTTCGTTAGATTCCGATAAATACTATTTATTATAAATAATTAACGGTTTCAATTGAATTTTAAAATTAAAAAAAAATCACAGAAATGTTAGTTTTACTTCCAGTTTATGTTTTCTCTGGAACTTTAAAATTTACGCTAGCAGGTGCAGCATATTTGGAGACATTTACTTCTCAGAAACCAAGCTCATTTTATTTCTAAACAAAACTACTCCAATTTGAGCACAATGCAATTTTTTATTTCTTTTTTTTTATTTTTTGTTTTTAACCTTTTTTTTTATTTTTGATGCCTTAACGAGCATAAATAGTCTCATTTGCAGTACAATTTTAATTGTTTTAGATAACTTGGTTGCTCTGATTTCTTAACACTTTGTTCACAATAATTTAATCAACTTGTGATTCGTAGAATTAGGTGTCTGGGTTAAACCGAATTACGCAGCTTTGATATATAAATTAACATTTTTAAATCTGATGTAGTTTAAAGCTGGTATTTCACAATAATTTTTCAAACAGGATTTTCATTTCCAGTGAATTTATATTAGTTGTATCTAAACATTTTGAACCTACCAATTCGCGCCAACACAAATTCATATTCCAATTCGTTACTCGCGCCAACACCCGCAATACCAGCGCGATTGCCAGCCTCTAAAATGCCTACTGCGATAGGTTGGCGACCTTCGTTTTTACTATCCGAGAATTGCATTTTGTGTCAAATCTAAAACGCTTAGAAATAACAACTAATTGTAGAGTACTGAGGAAAGCCACTGCCACCAGCAACACTCCTGCGATGAATGATTTGCGAACGCTTAGCGTTATTTGCATTAACTGCCGCAATCGTGAGTTTATTTTTAATTCTTTAGAATACAAGTTTTTATCTATCTTAGTTAGGAATTTATTTGACCTGTCGCCGTTGAACTGGGCACTTGTTACCAATCGCTCAGCCTTCTAGGAACAATAATTCTCACTATCAAAACGAGATTCTAGATCTCGGTGTGGGGTGAGGAAAGCGTGAGCGTGGATTTGTTTCTTTGTTTTTGATTGATACTTGGTTTTTATTTTATTTTTTTACTTGCCAAAACATGATCTTACTTACATATATAAATAGGCATATACATATACATATACACATACAGGTGTTATGTTTAATTGTTGGCACGCTACTACTTGGCCTGAGTCAAATGATAAACATTTGTGAGTAATAATCCGGTTTTATTAGTTGCTTTAGATTTTATAAAATTTACATACATGCATATGTGCGTTTGTACTCGTACGTATGTAGATAAAATGAATAATTTTTATTAGGGTATTTTCTGAAACGTGACGTCGTTGGGCAATGACTTTTAATTTCCAAACAAACAAAAAATAAATAAAACCACAAATACATTTTTACAAATTATTGAAATAAGTTTTAGTTTAATTAGCATGATCTAGTTATAATAGCCTGGTATGCAATTTATATCAAAAATATGCTGTTAATATTCTGAGCCTAGTACTAAAAAACGCATAAAAAACGTAAAATATGTGTCACGTAAATTCACCACATATCTGAATGGTAATGGCAAACCTCCGAGTGTATTTCTGCCATGAAAAAGCTTCTCATAAAAAATATCTGCCGTTCGAAGTCGGCTTGAAACTGTAGGTCCCTCCATTTATGGAACAACATCAAGACGCACGCCACAAATAGGAGGAAGAGCTCGGCCAAACTCCCAGAAAGGGTGTACGTGCCAATTATGTTATGTTATGTATATCAACTTTTTAGATGCCTTTTAGAACACTTAGATACGTTTTTTTTCAAAAAATACCCACCTTATGCGAGATCCAACGGGAGGAAATATTTTTCACTGGAATTATTATTTATGCTTATTATTCCTCTCAATAAGTAAATAAAACTAAAACTTTATTTACGCTAATGGAACGATAAACGAACCTGATAATAGATACCAAGGATGATAGATTTACAAGGTTTGGCCAATAACTATGGTGAAAAACAAAACTGTGGAGCAACTTCGGCTCCACGTCACAGAACCCTCGGGGGCCGATTTCTGTCCGTGTTAATGTGTATGTACGAAAAAAATAAATTAAAATGTCACTTCGTTGCCGTCTGATTGGACGAGTGTGTGAATATGTATGTGTAAAATTATCGTGCAGAATTCGGACGGCGATAAGATTGTGTTAGTGACATATGAAAAAAAATAAGCACATCCTTTGTTGCACAGACTACATGACTCCGTAATTTAGTTGGGAGGAGGGATGGCACAAAGGCATGAAGCCTGGCCATAGAACTTTTCATATCTATACAGACGGCTCTAAAACGTTAGACGGAGTTGGAGCGGGTATTTACTGCTCAAAACTAGGGATGAGGTAGCCTATCAAGCTGCCAGACCACAGCAGTATTTTCCAAGCGGAAGTTTCTGCTACGGGGAAAGCCGCGGAGCTAGCTTACACTAGAACAAGAAAGAACTGAACAATTAATATATACGTGGACAGTCAAGCAGCAATAAAAGCAATAAGCTCATATTGTATTAAGTCCAAAAATGTTCGACGGAGCAGAGAGGCCATAGAAAGGCTAGCCGCAAACAGTAGGCTGCATATCTACTGGGTTCCTGGTCACAAAGGCATTATGGGGAACGAAATAGTAGATGAGATAGCACAAAGTGCTGTTAGACTACCTTTTGAACAAGAGAACGACATACCAAAACCGCTAAATACAATATACAATGAAATGGACCACTACATGAAAAGGCGAGCGGAAGCTAGGTGGACTAATCTGATCACATGCAAAACGGCAAAAGTCATGTGTAGAACTAACGACAAAAAACTGACTCAATTCGTACTTACGCTCTCGCAAAAGGATTGCAGAACTATCATAGGTATGCTAACAGGTCATAATCTATTGGTGCAAGATAGGGATTGCTAACACGGACAAATGCAGGAAATCCAGAGAGGATGTTGAGGAAGCTTTATAACACCTTCTGTGCGTTTGTCCGGCATTATTAAAAACGCGTTTAAAATGGCTGGGAGCCCCATTGTTTGAGGATCTGGAGGAAGTCTCAAAAGTGGTTCTCCCAGCGCTGCTTAGATTCGCCAAAAGCGCTTAGATCCTACATGATGTCTACTTTCGGTATTCATAGAGGTCGGTCTCCTTCTGGTATCGCTAGGGACTAAAAGGTCTATGCGTGGCTTGTTGCCAACCAGGCTAACTTTGTTCATGTCGCTTCGTTGCTATCTGATCGTGCAGAATTCGGCTGGTGAATCACCCTCGTGACAGGGCAGCAGAAGTTCCCCTCACAATTTTGTTTTTCACATAGTTATTGGCCAAACCTTGTAAATCTACCATCCTTGTGCCACACCTGTAAAAATCTTTTCACCATGTCTCAATACCACAGCTAGCATCATGACACTCTTGAAGTATCATTTTTCTCGCAGCATCTTTATTTTCTTTCACAATAAGTTATTTTGGATAATCTTCATAAAATTTGTATGTGAATAACCTCCTTATACAAGGTGGCGCAAAATTAATCATGAATTTTGTTTTGGACTAACTTTTTTACTAATAAAAACAAAAGATATTAAATGAAAAAACCTTTATTTGGGCCTTTAAAATTTTTTTTGTCAAGTGCAGAAAATGTATGTCCTGTGTTGACATTTCAAAGCATTTTCCATGACTTCCTGATAATAATTGTTCGCACTCCTGTTGAATATTCTCCTTAGGGCTGTGATTGTCTGAGACTAGTTGGCATAAACCCAGCAGTAGTAAAGGGTAAACAATTCCCAAAGTAGTAAAAATCCTATCTCGAAAATATTCTATTTTTTTGTGAGTCAACTTTAAACGGTAAACGATTAAAAAGCGGTCAAATGAAAATATATTCTGAGCAAGATTATAAAGGGTGGTTAAATTTCAAGGGCCGATATTGAATGTGAACCACACCTAAACGTCAACGACACCGTTGGACTTCTTTCTTTGGGGTTATTTGAAAGAAAAGGTGTACGTCGATAAGTTAGCAACAATTCAAGAGCTAAAGGATGAGATAATTCGGCACATTAACGGCATAGAACCCTAATTATGCCTCAGCATTATCGAAAATTTGGACCATCGGCAGCCATTTGGCCGATATTTTGTTCCAAAAATAATTGAGCTATACCAATATTATCATAATAAAGAGAAATGATAATAATTTAAAAAAAAATTGTATTTTATTTAAAATCAACACCTCAGCTCATTTAAAAAAAAACTGATATTTTGGTTATAAATAAAGAAAAATTACCCAAATAGAAAAACCCCACAATAAAATTTTTATAAATGCGCGGTACCACGCCCTATTTTCAGAAATGCATGTATCCCAATAACGACTTAATAAAACTCGCTTGAATTTACTACGAATGCTGCTCCCCACCACATTTAGATCCAACTTAATTATTGAGATCGGATAAAACCACGACCACTTTTCATATTTTAAGACTAAATTTTCGTCCATCTGCCTGATATTACAAGCGCTATGATTCTTATTGACTGTCAGCTTGTTTGATTTCAAAAATTAACAGCTAGTCCAGATTAAATTTTACTAAAATGTGCGTGGGTCTATAAAGTTCGTTCGGGCCGAATTTAGAATTTCTCTTCTTGTAATACTTATGTTTTCGTTTGTTTATATGAACAACTTTATTTAGTGAGCAACTCGTGGTTCAAATAATCAGGAGGTTGCTGTACACACATACAAACACCGCTATGCGTTTACGCCGTTTGGTTAACTACTATGCACATCTGGTTAATATATTACATAAATATCGTTATTCTCTGCCTGCCAACTGTTAAAAAGGCCAATAAAGCAAGAAACTCGATGCCATAATTAAAGTCGCAAACGAAAGCAGAATTTAACCGCAGTCAATGCATGCAAACTCAATTAAAAAGTAATTCAATAACTGCTTTCATATACAAAGGTAATAACTACGAACCATCTCCTGGTGTTCTCAGTAAAAAAAAGTATAATTATTACAAAATATTTTATGAATAAAAATACAAAATGACATGTGGTCAAGAGTACTCGGTTATGTTACTTATAAATTCGTACTTATAAAATGTGTTCTGACTTATTCACTTAATAATTATTTTATCAGAATACTGCAAGACATGACTCGCATTTACTTACTGAGATGAGGATGAAGCCCGAACGATGGAGATGATGAAATTTAACAGGCGCAAAAAATTCTATATCAGCAAGCGTAGCAATGAAGTGGGAGCCAAGACACCTATGGTAAACCTTAGCTAGGCAAAGCAGAACAGCTAAGGAAAAGGTGGTGAGATAATTCCACCTCATCCTCCTGACAGCTGGTGCATAAAAGGCTCGCAGCAATGCCAAGTCTCATAGTGTACATACCTTATGGTCTGTGTCCACTAAGGGCACCCACAAAATTCCAGAGCTGAGGCTTGGTTAATATTGGATGCAATCTCGAGTTAACGACGTTAGTACAAAGATACATATGTATGTATATAAATTTATACATACACCATACACTGCATACATATATAGGTATATGATTATTGTTTACAATCATTAACCTTCTATGATTTTTTTTTTTTGGTGGGTGAGGGTTCAAAATGCCTTCGCACTTACAGCGACCGTCGTCTACTGCGTCGTGTGGTGTGGCAACTAAAACGATCTCTCCTCGCCGTCTGCGGAGACACACTTCCCGGAACTGCTTTCTATATTACTTATGGAGGGGCCAGAACGCCATCCATAAGGGACCAATTCTATTCTCCCACGTCTGGGTCCACCATATTTGTAGCCAGCTTTCATGCTATTGGCTCGTCTTCTTGTGTCTCTATCTGTGCGGCACTGATTCGAGGTCAATCTTTTTTTTCGTAATACGTTCTCGATGTATTTCATTACCGCGCTCCAGCTGCCCCACGCTCGAGCATTTCGCTGATTACGTTGCTCGGTGTGAAGTCGCAAATCTGCTCCCTCAGAGCATTTCTTTCCGCGAGCCATCTGTCACAACTAAAAAACGTGTGTTCAGCGTCATCGCTCGGTTCTTCGCAGTATATGTACTTGGAATCGGTTACCTTGTCCATACGGTATAGGTAACTCCGAAAGTATCCTTGGCCCGAGAGAAACTGAGTTAAGAAGAAGTTCACTTCTCCGAAGTTCCATTGGACCCATTTGTCACTTGATGGAATAAGTTTCGCCGTCCATCTACCACTCGATTCAGTGTCCCATCGGCTTTGCCACCGCAGCATGGTTCGGCGTCTCCGTTCTGGGAAGCTAGTGATGACGTGTTTCTTCTTGGAGTTCCAGGTATCCATTCGCTCCAGGACCATGAGGTCGATGGGTATCTGACCGCTGATCACGAAAATTGCAGCGCCTGAGACAGTGCAGTAGGCTGAGGCAACTCTGAGTGCCGCCGTTCGTTGCACAGCCTCCAGTGCTTTGCGCTTGGCTTTGCAGTTTAACACAATTCCCCATACATCGCTGCCGTACCGGAGAATTGAGCTTGTGGCCGCCATAATTAGCTTTCTTTTGCTCTATGTTGGCCCAACGATGTTTGCCATTAATCTACTTATCATACTTAGCATAAGCCTGTAGTCAGATTGAATACCTAAGTATTTGACTAATTTTTGGGTCACTAAGGACGTGTCGCCTATTTGCATGCTGGCCTCGAGTGGCATGTGACCTCGTGTCATAAGGATGACTTCGGTTTTATGTTTGGCGAGTTCCAGGCCGTAATCCTCAAGCCATATTTGCGTCCTCATCATGACTTGGTTCAGTTTTCTTCTAGCGTCCGCAGTGTTCCGAGCTGGAATGACCGCTACTATATCATCCACGTATCCCACTAAATATGTATCTTCTGGCATTTCTACGCTCAATATCTCATCGTAGCTCAGAACCTTGTATGATAACAACATACACAACACCAAAACAACAGTAAACAGACAACGACCGACGCATCTCAATAGTACATATATATAGCGTTTTTCAGTAAGAGCGCTTCAACTTTTTTCTTGAATAAAACACAAACGGTTTGACTTTTTTAACTAATTTTTTTTTATTATCGAGTTTGAACATATACATTTAAGTATAAAATTCGATTTCTTTTGTATGACCACCGCGTGCACGTTTTACGAAGTCCAATCGTTGAACCCAATTTTCGACGAGTCTTTTGCATAAATCGGCCGAAATTCCAGCAATTTCGCGTTCAATATTGGCTCTGAGCTCACAAATCGTCGCCGGCTTGTTACTGTAGACCAATGACTTCACATAACCCCAAAGAAAATAGTCTAGAGGCGTCAAATCACACGAGCGCGGCGGCCATTCGACCGGTCCATTTCTGGAAATAATGCGCTCATCGAACTTACTCTTCAACAAATCAATTGTAGCGTGTGCTGTGTGGCTTGTGGCCCCGTCCTGTTGAAACCACATGTCGTCTAAGTCCATACCATTCAATTGCGGCCAAAAATAATCGTTTATCATGTCGCGGTATCGATTTCCATTCACAGTAACGTGGCGATCGTTGTCGTCAACGAAAAAATATGGGCCAATTACGCCGCCGGCATGTAAACCGCACCAAACAGTGATTTTTTCGGGATGCATTGGTTTTTCGGCAATCACTCTTGGATTATCATTCGCCCAAATGTGGCAATTATGCTTATTGACGAATCCACTGAGGTGAAAATGTGCCTCATCACTGAAGAGGATTTTCCTCACGAAGTGCGCGATATGCATTTTGATTTGAACGCCCGTTTTCATAATAAGCCTGAGTAACTTTAACGCGTTGCTCAAGTGTGTAGCGTTCCATGATGAAATGTATACTAATGAAGTTTACAAATGACAAGCGAAAAATAAAAAATATTGCGTCGTTCGCCCTCCCTATCGGAAAAAAGTTGAAGCGCACCTATTGAAAAACGCTTTATAAGTAGCACTAAGATTTATGTAAACTAGTCAATCTAAAGATTATGAATAAAGAGTGCACATTTCGGTGTAACCAAAAAATTTTCTTTTAGCTCAAATATTACTAAATGATATTAACTCTCGAGTGCCGCCGATGTGGCGAAGAATATCGCTACCTTACACGTTTGTGTGCTTTCCTGTGTTCGCTGAGTTGGCCCGAAGTCCACCTTTCCAACAGCTGACTACAAGTAGTCAAGGCGACGCCAATTTTCTCAAAACACCTATTATTGCTATACTTACCCAACACCTTTCGATCGATAATACGGAATTAGCAAGTGCAAGTAAGTAATAATGCTGACAAATAATAATAATAATAATTTTTGACACTCTTTGTTGGATATTTGGCCGTGTTCCTCCGTCTGTTCGTGGTGTGCGTCTTGCTGTTTTTCCATAAATGCAGAGACTTACTGTTTTATGCCGACTCCGAACGGGAAATAGTATTTTATAAGAAACTTTTTCATGGCAGAGGCTTGCCATTGCTTGCCGAAGAGCAACTGCTGTTAGAGAAAACTGTTTCAATAGTTTCGTTACGGGGGCCGCCGACTAATAGCTTACCATAAAATATAAGTTTCACTAGCGGTTTTGCAAGAGTCAGGAATTTTTTTATAGTATTAAAACCTCACTGTCGTTACTTAATAGGCACACCTCACATAAATATTTATATGTAGTATTTTGTGATTACATTGTTTTCAGTGGAATTAACCTATTACACTTTAGAAGAACTTACCTGAATGAAATCAAGTATCACAATACATAACAAGTTTCACACTTTAGTTCGCACTTCAACAGATACATACGGGTATGTACATAGGTACTTTGAATTCCATGTACAACAGATCCGGATTTTTTTCGATACAGCCTTTAAATTAAAAATAAATGCGGCTACTAGTGAAAAAAATGTTATAACATTTTTATTCTAGATTTCTGTTATCACCTTCAAAATATGGCTTTTCTTAAGCCACCCTTATAAAGCTCTATACATTTTGTAAGCTGTTTGAGAAATTCGCTTTGAATCTTTCAAAAAATGTTGCCTCAAATGCTTCAAGGCAGTAATTTCGACTTCGAAAACAGATGCATAAATGTCAGACCTTTTCAGTTCTCCCGTAAATGCTTGCGGGCACTTAATAATTAGGGTATTCATAAGGCTGTCGTAAGTGTTGTACTGTTGTATGTCGTAAACTTTAAACAGCTAAAGATATATTATATAAGTATTTACGGGTCTTGCAAGTTACCAGATAAGTCATATGAATTTTCACGCAGTTAAAAAATAGTCAATTGTTACGAGAACTTCTAGTCCTCTAACATTTATTTTACCGTAAAAATAAACGACGGTACACCCACAGCCGTCGTATTTGAGTAGGTTTGCGCGTACCTATTGGCTATTGGTTGACCCCGTAGACGATACTTATTATAATACACCAAATGATGGTGAAACTTTTTTCCAAAATAGCGGTCACCTATCGGTAACCAATAGCAAATCTTCGAGTGCATTTCTACCATAAAAAAAGCTTTCCACAAAAACCATCTGCCGTTCCAGGGCATCATAAAACTGTGACCAAATTCACTTGCAGGACAACAGCAAAGCGTATACCACATTCGGAGACGCTCGACCATACAAGCACGAGCTTTCCTTCTTAAAGAAATTTCATGTGCACCAAATTGATCAATAATCAAAAACATCATTGGCTTGGCTTTTTGATGCTTTCAGAGGTCGGAACTTCGTAAGAGAAGGTCAAGAACCATATCAAACGCAAAAATGAAAATGTTTCGATCGCTATATATTGGCCAGTAGGACAATAAAAGTTGCCCACGAAAATTTTTAGGCGCGCGTAAAACTATAATATAAATGTTTCTTATTATTTATGCTGAAGATATCCTAGACCAGGGGTGGGCAAATACTTTAAAGCGCGGGCCAAAATGAAATTTTCAAAATGTCTCCCGGGCCGGAGGACTATACTGCATATGCTTTGCACAAGCGGATGTTTTGGATGGAGTTTTTTCCCTGCCAATTTTTTTTTGACAAAAACACTAAGTATCATTTCAATTTGAATAAAATATGTCACGTAATTTTTAAAGAAATATTTTTATAAATAAATGCCTATTAGATAAACCAGTCAATGAAACATTTTATTTTGTTACTTATTTATGTCTTAATGATACAAATTATTTTATATTGACACATAGTTATTACAATTTAACATTTATATTGCATTTCGTAAATATAATAGTAAATAGAATTCAAAAAAGAAAAGAAAAACATCAAACGGTAAAATAAATATTTAAAGTTAATGCGAAACGTGAAATCTCGAATGTTCATCTGACATTATTTCTTCAAAATTGGGTTCCAAATCACTTGCAGCAATCCTTAATACCGAGTGTAGATTTTCGTCAGTAATTTGTGATCGATATTTATTTTTCGTGGAAACCATTAAAGAAAAAGTTCTTTCACAAATATATGTCGAACCAAATAAAACAAGGTATTTTTGAACATAGTTCAAAAAATGTTTGAAATGTTCATCATTCAAAGCGCCATAGAAAGCACTCAATTCGTTTGAGTGAAAATTTTCTTTTAGTAAAATATTTGATTGTAAGTCAATTAGTTCTAGTTGAATTTCGACAGGGGCTTCTTGCACATCGAAATTGAAAGGTTGGCTAATTAATGATAAAGGTTTTTCAATAGCTTTGAAATCTTGAAATCTTCTTTGGAATTCAGAATGCAGGTCTTGTGTTATTGTACTATATTTAAAAAAATCTGTATTTTTCAATGATTCTCGCCGTGCTTGCAATGAGGGGAAATGATTTAATAATTTATTATTAAAGTTTTCAGCAAATAAACTTAGTTTTGTCATAAATGCTTTGACGTTTGAGTGCATATTGAAAGCGAATTGTTTTTTCCCTTGTAGATTTATATTTAGTTCATTCAAATATTTTACGATATCTACTAAAAATGAGAAATCGTTTAGCCAAGCTCTATTTTGCAATTCAGGAAAATCATGTAGTTTTTCTTTTATCGACAAGAAGGATACTATTTCATCAAGCAAATATTGAAATCTGTCCAAAACTTTACCAATGCTAAGCCATCTCACTTCAGTGTAATAAGGAATTTCATAGAAGTCACTTTCAATTTCTTTCAAAAATTCAACAAACTGTCGATGGTTTACGGCACGTCCTCGAATAAAATTCACAACTTTGGTCACAACAGTAACGACGTGATTCAGTTGTAAAACCTTTCTGCATAGCACTTCTTGATGAATAATGCAGTGCAAAAATAATATATCGTGTTCTGGTTGTAACTTTTTTACTTTGTCGCGAATTCGTTTAAGTAAGCCTACATTTTTCCCTGTTAAACTAGGACAACCATCCGTAGTGACGCTTACTATTTTATTCCAAGTTAAACTTACTTTAACTAAACACTCTTCAAGAGCGAGAAAAAAACCTTTACCAGTAGTTGTATCTTTCATTGGATGCACACTAAGAAGTTCCTCGCTAATTTCGCATTTCTTGTTAATGCCGCGAATAAATATTAATAATTGACTTGTATCAGTAATATCGCAGGACTCATCTAAAGCCAGAGAACAATAGGTAAAATCAGCAATTTTTGTTCTTAGCTGGTCAAGTAAGTTTCCTGAAATATTTTCAATCCGTCGTACTATTGTTCTTCTTGAAAGGCTTACATTTTCAAAAATATGTTTCTTTTCAGGACAACATATCTCCGACACTTGTACCATGCATTGTTTAACAAATTCTGCTTCAGAAAACGGCTTACATAACTTAGCAATTTTGTGTGCGACAACATATGTACATATTTCATACGGATTGTGCTTATTTTTAGTATATGTAGGTGTTTACGAGTGATATAAGGCTATTGGGCAACCACACACTAAATACTAACCTCAATGGTGGTGTGGAAACTAAAAATTCCAGACCTTTGATTCAAAAATACCCAATTCATGTTTCTACCGGTGTGGCAATATTGGAAAATGTTATAAAAAATGCACATTTTTCAGCGCTCTCACGAGAAAAAGAGTTTCACATCTAGTCATCTATGGCATATGCCGTACTCACAGGCATTTCGAACCTAGCGCGGTCTCCTTTGTGTTTGACGAAAAAACCGCCCTGAGAGCGATCGTCGCGAGCGACCCGTGTGAAACACACGAGGATTGTTTCAAGCTCACGACATCGTCCACACTAGTGTAGTTAGCCGATCGCCCATTTTATTAAGACTATTATACAGTACGCACACTAATAATGCTGATGTCAACAAAATCTCATAAAAGAGTTTAAAAAAATGTATGTGCGGAATTTTTCAACGGGCCGGATAAAATTAGCAAGAGGGCCGGATCCGGCCCGCGGGCCGGCTTTTGCCCACCCCTGTCCTAGACGATTACCAATGTGGTTTTAGAAACAACCGGTCAACGATTGATCAAGGTTTTACTGTCCCCCAGATATTCGAAAAGTTTTACGAATATAAAATTGATATATTTTGCCTCTTTGTTAACTTCAAACAGGCATTTGACAGTATAAATAGAAAACAAATAAAATACTGCTTTCAGAAAATTGGAATACCATTGAAGTTAATTAATTTGATTCTCTGTACATTGTCGAACGCAACAAGGTACTGGTGCAAGGAAACCTATCAGACCCATTCGGAATCATATACGGAGTAAAACAAGGAGACGCATTGTCATGTTTAGTATTCAATTTAATGCTACACACGACTGTTCAAGAAATAAACATGAATGGAACAATGATTTTCAGATATGTGCCCACGCTGATGATATTCTTATTATGGCGTCTTTAAATTTATTGATAAAAATGCAAGAGCTCTGGGACTACACGTAAATACCGAGAAAACCAAATATGTACATGATTCGGTCAGCCAACAACACGACATGCGATGACCTAAGTATAAACAACTTTGCTTTCGAAAATATCATTGAATTTAAATACTTGGGTTTTAAACTATCAGCAG
Organism: Anastrepha obliqua; assembly: GCF_027943255.1. NCBI lineage: Eukaryota > Metazoa > Arthropoda > Insecta > Diptera > Tephritidae > Anastrepha > Anastrepha obliqua. The sequence goes on from NC_072892.1 coordinate 115,509,588, forward strand.
ATAAAGATTCGGCGGTAGCTATTAACGACAGAATCCAAGCTGCAAATAACGCCTATTATGTTAAAGTAAAACTATTTAAATCAAAAGATTTGTCCAGAGCACAGAAAATAAGAATGTACAAAGCATTGATACGACACGTCCTTACATATGGCGCAGAAATATGGACGCTGAAAACAAATGATATTCATCAGCTGATGTGCTTCGAAAGACGTATCATAAGGAAAATAGATGGTCCGGTTGCAACAATAGATGGCAGCTACCGCATTCGCTACAACAATGAGATCGAAGAAATCGTTCAAAGACAAAATGTAATACGTTTTATCAAAGCCCAACGAATTAGATGGATTGGGCACGTACTGCGCATGCCGAAAGAGCGAAATGGTAGGAAAACTTTTATTTTAACACCCATTGGAGGATGAAAGGGAGGACGCCCACGAAAGCGATGGTTAGATGACGTCGAATCAGATGCTAAGCAAATGAACGTACACAACTGGAGAGATGTAGCCATGGATAGAATAAAGTGGAGAAAAATTGTTGATGAATCTATGGTCAACCACGGATTGTGAAGAAAAGAAGAAGAAGAAGTAAAACTATAGATTTTTATACATAGTAATACTGCAGACTCAGTTTTTTTTATTTTCTCATCAATTTAATTTTTCAACGGACTTTAAATCAAAGTACTAAATTTAAACAAAATGTTTTTAAAGATTAATTATTACTCTATAATATGAATGTAATTCAGGTAATTAGAATTGCAAAACAAAAATAAATGACGTATCAGACGTCAAATATACCCAAGAGATTAAGTTGTTGCAGCGTTCCCTCAAAAGAGTACTGCGAATCGAACATTTTGAAAGCCCCTTTAAAAGAATTATCAAAGTTAGAAGTGGACAAATAATACTGTATGGGCGATGCGATTCATTTAAAAGTGCGAATTCTTTCAAAAAGCCAAATTTTTGGAAAAAATACATCGATAATAAAAGAACATAAAGTTTCCCTAAGTAGACTACTTTGTTAAAGTTACATACCTATCTCCGTAAGTTTTTTTCTGATTCCTTTGAAATTTTGGCACAGTATTTAGGAAGTATTATATTATGCTTTAAAACAAAATTAACAACCGTCTGTCGTTCGGAGTCGGCTTATAACTGTAGGCCCCTCCATTTGGAGAACAAAATCCAGACACGCACCACAAATAGCAGGAGGAGCTCGGATAAGCTCGAGCTTATAAATATATTAGTTTGGGGGAAAATACAAACCGTTATTTTTGCGAAAAATTTTTGCGCAATTTATAAAAACTATTTTATGGCCGATCTTCAGCTCCTGGGCAATGTTACGGCTATTAACATGTCGGTCAACTTCAATAATTTCTGTGATTTTATCGGCATTATCGGCATTATTTAACATCAAAAATACCCGAATCGAATCAACGAAACCAAAAATGCACGTATTAGCAATTACAGTATCGGCACCATAAAAACCATTCACAATTTCAGCAGCTTGACTTGCATTTTCCGAAGTTTTTCTTTGTTGATTTCCATTGTTAACACCCTGTGACTCACAACTGAAAGGAACAAATAAAAAAGAGCAAACGAACTTTTTTAGTGAAATGTCACCTTGATAACGAGCATAAACTTTAAATTGTTTGATCGATACTTTACGAGATATCTAACCCTACAGCCACCTACCTAGAAAATAATTGATTTTTTTTTACACAAACTAATATAACGGGTGGTTAAGTTTCAATGGTCGGTGTTGATTTTGAATAAAATACAATTTTTTTAGGAAATAATTGTCATTTCTCCTTATTATGATAATATTGGTATGGCTCAATTACGTATGGAACAAAATATCGGCCAAATGGCCGCCGCGGCTTCGGCGGCACACCTCCATCCGATGGTTCAAATTGATGACGCCATTAATTGCCGAATTATCTCATCCTTTAGTTCTTGAATTGTTGCTGGCTTGTCGACGTAAGTATACCTTTTCTTTCAAATAACCCCAAAGAAAGAAATCCAACGGTGTCAAATCACATGATCTTTTCGGCCAATTCACATCGCCGCAACGTGAGATTATTCGGTCATCAAATTTTTCGCGCAAAAGAGCCATTATTTCGTTAGCTGTGTGACAAGTGGCACCGTCCTGTCGAAACCACATATCGTCCACATCCAATCTTCCAATTCAGAACATAAAAAGTTCGTTATCATCTCACGATAGCGAACACTATTCACAGTAACTACCTGACCGGCCTCATTTTGGAAAAAATACGGCCCAATGATGCCGCCGGCCCATAAACGACACCAAACAGTCACTCTTTGTGGGTGCATTAATTTTTCGGCAATCGCTCTTGGATTTTATTCGCCCAAATGTGGCAATTCTGCTTATTGACGAATCCACTGAGGTGAAAATGTGCCTCATCACTAAATCACGAAGTGCGCGATAGGCATTTTGATTTGAACGCCCGTTTTCATAATAAACCTGAATAACTTTAACGCGTTGCTCGATTATGTATCTTTCCATGTTTCAAATTGAATTAGTCTGAAATTGAAAAATGTCAAATTAAATGCAGAAAAAATTTGACGTTTAGGTTTTATTCACATTCAATATCGGCCCTTGAAGTCATCATTATTGACTGATTTCTGACCAAAAGCTTGGTCATACAGTGAATTTGAACGAATAATAAAAATTTTGTGTTTTAGTGACCAATTTTAGGACGGCAAACATTATCAAAAGGGTTTACGAGGTGGGTTCAAAATGTATCGCGAATTTTGTGTTTTTTCAAAAATGATTTACTTATTCATCAATATCTATTCTGTCCCCTTCAAAGTAATCCCCATGAGATATTATGCGCTTGTGCCAACGTTTTTTCCAAACATCGAAGCACTTCAAAAAATCATTTTTTTATCTTGTTCAGCTCCTGCTTCGATGCCGTCTTTAGCTCGTCAATCGTAGAGTAGCGTCGTCCTTTCATGGGCCTCTTCAGTTTCGGGAACAAGAAAAAGTCACAGGGGGCCAGATCTGGGGAATACGGTGGCTGTGGCATCATTAGTGTGTTGTTTTTGGCCAAAAAGTCGATGTGTAAGCAGGGGCGTTATCGTGATGCAAGAGCCAATTTTTGTTCTTCCACAAATCCTGGCGTTTCTGGCAGATTGCTTATTGTGCATAACTTGCAGGTAATATTCCTTATTGACCGTTTTACCCTGTGGCAAGAACTCATGATGCACAACGCCCTTGCAATCGAAGAAAACGGTAAGCAAAACTTTTACATTCGACCGAACTTGGTGCGCTTTTTTCGGTCTTGGTTCGTGCGGTAGCTTCCATTGAGATGATTGAGTTTTGGTTTCCATGTCATAACCATAAACTCACGATTCGTCACCAGTTATGACCCTCTGGAGCAAATTTGGGTCGTCGCGGACAGAGTCCAACATCTCACTAGCTATGTTCATGCGGATACTGCTTTTGGTCGAAATTGAGCAGTTATAGTACGAATTTTGTGGCGACCCGTCTCATGCCAAATCATTTGAAAAAAAAATGGAATGGCACGTGCCATTCGATATGTCTAGGTCCTCAGCAACTTCTCTAACGGTAATTCGACGATTGGCAAATACCATTTTCTGCACTTCATCAATTTGTTCGTCTGTTGTTAAAGTGCTCGGGCGTCCGGCACGCTTTTCGTCGTTCACATCTTTTCGGCCTTCTCAGAACATTTTGTACCACCGATAAACGTTGCTTTGGTTCAAAATAGCCTCTCCGTATGGCACAGTCAACATTCGGAATGAAAAGTGCGGGGATCTTAATTTCGTTTTTCACACAAAATTTGATACAGGTTCTTTGATCCATCTTTTTGACTAGGTAAAAATCGAAGACGAGCCGAAACACGTGCAAGCAAAGCAGCTGTCAACAATTAACTGAACATTCAAAATGGCCAAAATCGTCGGCATGAGTGAGAGGCATGAGTACCAACATATCGCCATAAAAAATCGAAAATCGAATATACGTAACCTGCGAAAATTCAAAATTCGCGATACTTTTTGAACACAGCTCGTACTTCTCGATACCGGCGCCATGATTTTATCACTGTGGCATTGATTGATTTGAAATTTTGCAAATAGCTTCAAAATAATTTTGAATGTTTATTATTTACAAAGTATTTACTACTTTTCAAAAATTTATCATATTAATATCAGTCCATTAGTTCGTGCGTATTTTACCCATAATTTCACTTTTGTACGATTTTTGCATACAAAAAATTATTCGCAGAATATAACGGAACTATTTATATTTTCTTTGATATATTGTGCATTCAACAAGTGATTTTAATCGCGGATAGAAGCACGTGTTGTTAAAAAATAAAATGGAATCTTCAAACGCGTATAAGAGGCATATTTTATATTTTTTTTTATAAAAGGGGTAAAAATGCAACAACTGCTGCTGCAGAAATAAACACTGTTCACGGAGAGGATACTGTGAGTGTAAGGACTGCGCAAAAGTGATTTTCAAAATTCCGAAGTGGTAACTGCGACGTGGAGGATGCCCCGCGCGCTTGTCGTCCTGAAGTCTTTAACTCCGACGCCTTGGTCGAACTCGTCGAAGCTGAGCCAAATTTGACTTTCGATATAAAAGCTCAGAGGTTAAATTCATAGCATGGAACAGTTCACAGGCACCTGGTTCAGTTGGAAAAGGTTTCAAAGCTGTGAAAATGGGTTCCGCATAGACTTTCCGTCACCAACCTTCAGCAGAGAGTGAATGTGTGTTCTCAGTTGCTGCAACGGCTTGAAAATGAAAGTTTTTTGAACCGTATCGTTACTGGTGATGAAAAATGGGTCCTTTACAAAAATCCTGTTCGCACACGCCAATCTATACTAATATTATAAAGAGGAAAACTTTGTTTGTTTGTTTGTTACGAATAGGCTCAAAAACTACTGGACCGATTTTAAAAATTCTTTCACCATTCGAAAGCTACATTATCCACGAGTAACATGGATTATATTTTATTTTGGAAATAGGGCTCGAGATATAGGTCAAAACGTGGACCCGGGTAACCTTCGGACGTGTATGTACAATATGGGTATCAAATGAAAGCTGTTGGTGAATGCTTTAGTACAGAGTATTTTTCATGCCGCTCCGTGACTGGGGTCTCGAGATATAGGTCAAAACGTGGACCCGGGTAACCTTCGGATGTGTATGTACAATATGGGTATCAAATTGAAGCTGTTGGTGAATGCTTTGATACAGAGTATTTTTCATGCCGCTCCGTGACTGGGGTCTCGAGATATAGGTCAAAAGGTGGACCCGGGTAACCTTTGGTTGTGTATGTACAATATGGGTATCAAATGAAAGCTGTTGATAAGTGCTTTAATATGGGGTAATTTTCATACCTATTGATGACTAGGGTCTGGAAATATATGCCAAAACGTGGACCCGCCGTGTCTTTGCACCGAATTAAACCAAACTTACACACAATGTTAAGGAGGTATTGAAGATGGTTTCCGTATAGTTTGAATACCTATTGGTAGATAGGGTCTCGAGATATAGGTCCAAACGTGGACCCGGGTAACCTTCGGATGTGTATGTACAATATGGGTATCAAATGAAAGCTGTTGATAAGTGCTTTAATATGGGGTAATTTTCATACCTATTGATGACTAGGGTCTGGAAATATATGCCAAACGTGGACCCGCCGTGTCTTTGCACCGAATTAAACCAAACTTACACACATTGTTAAGGAGGTATTGAAGATGGTTTCCGTATAGTTTGGATACCTATTGGTAGATAGGGTCTCGAGATATAGGTCAAAACGTGGACCCGGGTAACCTTCGGATGTGTATGTACAATATGGGTATCAAATGAAAGCTGTTGATAAGTGCTTTAATACGGGGTAATTTGATGACTAAGGTCTGGAAATATATGCCAAAACGTGGACCCGCCGTGTCTTTGCACCGAATTAAACCAAACTTACACACATTGTTAAGGAGATATTGAAGATGGTTTCCGTATAGTTTGGATTCCTATTGGTAGATAGGGTCTCGAGATATAGGTCAAAACGTGGACCCGGGTAACCTTCGGATGTGTATGTACAATATGGGTATCAAATGGAAGCTGTTGGTGAATGCTTTAGTTCAGAGTATTTCCATCCGCTCCGTGACTAGGGTCTCGAGATAGAGACCAAAACGTGGACCCTAGAATGTGTTTGTACAATATGGATATCAAATGAAAGCTGTTGATAAGTGCTTTAATACGGGGTAATTTTCATACCTATTGATGACTAGGGTCTCGAAATATATGCCAAAACGTGGACCCGCCGTGTCTTTGCACCGAATTAAACCAAACTTACACACATTGCTAAGGAGGTATTGAAGATGGTTTCCGTATAGTTTGAATACCTATTGGTAGATAGGGTCTCGAGATATAGGTCCAAACGTGGACCCGGGTAACCTTCGGATGTGTATGTACAATATGGGTATCAAATGAAAGCTGTTGATAAGTGCTTTAATATGGGGTAATTTTCATACCTATTGATGACTAGGGTCTGGAAATATATGCCAAACGTGGACCCGCCGTGTCTTTGCACCGAATTAAACCAAACTTACACACATTGTTAAGGAGGTATTGAAGATGGTTTCCGTATAGTTTGGATACCTATTGGTAGATAGGGTCTCGAGATATAGGTCAAAACGTGGACCCGGGTAACCTTCGGATGTATATGTACAATATGGGTATCAAATGAAAGCTGTTGATAAGTGCTTTAATACGGGGTAATTTGATGACTAAGGTCTGGAAATATATGCCAAAACGTGGACCCGCCGTGTCTTTGCACCGAATTAAACCAAACTTACACACATTGTTAAGGAGGTATTGAAGATGGTTTCCGTATAGTTTGGATTCCTATTGGTAGATAGGGTCTCGAGATATAGGTCAAAACGTGGACCCGGGTAACCTTCGGATGTGTATGTACAATATGGGTATCAAATGGAAGCTGTTGGTGAATGCTTTAGTTCAGAGTATTTCCATCCGCTCCGTGACTAGGGTCTCGAGATAGAGACCAAAACGTGGACCCTAGAATGTGTTTGTACAATATGGATATCAAATGAAAGCTGTTGATAAGTGCTTTAATACGGGGTAATTTTCATACCTATTGATGACTAGGGTCTCGAAATATATGCCAAAACGTGGACCCGCCGTGTCTTTGAACCGAATTAAACCAAACTTACACACATTGTTAAGTAGATATTGAAGATGATTTCCGTATAGTTTGAATACCTATTGGTAGATAGGGTCTCGAGATATAGGTCAAAACGTGGACCCGGGTAACCTTCGGATGTGTATGTACAATATGGGTATCAAATGGAAGCTGTTGGTGAATGCTTTAGTTCAGAGTATTTTTCATGCCACTCCGTGACTAGGGTCTCGAGATAGAGACCAAAACGTGGAGCCTAGAATGTGTTTGTACAATATGGATATCAAATTGAAGCTGTTGGGGAATGCTTTAGTACAGAGTATTTTTCATGCCGCTCCGTGACTGGGGTCTCGAGATATAGGTCAAAACGTGGACCCGGGTAACCTTTGGTTGTGTATGTACAATATGGGTATCAAATGAAAGCTGTTGATAAGTGCTTTAATACGGGGTAATTTTCATACCTATTGATGACTAGGGTCTCGAAATATATGCCAAAACGTGGACCCGCCGTGTCTTTGCACCGAATTAAACCAAACTTACGCACATTGTTAAGTAAGTATTGAAAATGGGTTTCGTAAAGTTTGGTTGTAATTCGGAGCACTGGCAACGGGTACAGCGTTCTTTTGAACCATCCATAATGTCGCTTACTTTTTTAACGCTTGGGGCGGAACTGAACTGTCAAATTGACAGTGTGAGTTACAATGGGTCTATATTTCTTTCTGATTTGGATGCCATAAGGAAAAAACGTAAGTGCAACATGTAAAAATTGTTTGTGAATTTTTTTGGAGTGGATTTTGGAACAGTGAATAATTTCTTACGAAATTTGAGAATTTAATGTGAAATCCGAATGAAATTATGTGTTCGTGAAAAAAAAATTTTTTTCGTTTTTTTTTTTGAAAAATATAAATGGATAATGGTTAAAAAAGCTCCAATGGATCAGGAAAAAAGACGATTGTTTATTCATATGCGTTGATTTGACATTTAAAAACAATCTTCTTTTTTCCTGATTTTCAATTTATATTTTATATTTACTCAAAAACAAATAGAAAAACAAAAAATATTGTTTATGCCAAAGCGCTTGAATAAAGAATAAAGAAATAAATAATATGAAAATCATATATTTTCTGTTCTACACCATATCTATTCTATTTTAGTGTGCCCAGCGAAGGGGGCCGGGTTTGCTAGTGGTTAGATAAAGATGAAACACCAGAACCAACCCCTAAAGATGGCCTTCACCCCAAGAAGATTCTCCTGTCTATTTGGTGGGATATGGCCGGTATTGTTTAGTATGAACTTCTGGAACTAAACCAGACGATAACTGCTGATTATTATTCCCATCAGCTACCAAACCTGAATGAGGCACTTAACAAAAATCGACAGTCTTTAGTGAATAGACGCAAAGTTTTGTTTCACCACGACAACGCAAGGCAAACATTAGGCAAGCTGAACGAGCTCGGATGGGAGCTAATGCCGCATCCACCATACTTTCCGGATATTGCACCTTGTGATTATCACCTTTTCCGTGGACTTCAATCCCATATGAGTAACAAGAACTATTCCTCAAAAGAAGCTATAAAAAGGGATATCCGAGCGTATTTTGGCTCCAAGGACAAACCATTTTTTGAGCAGGGAATTAAAAATTTGCCCTAAGCATTGGGAAAACTTTTCTATTAATTTTAAAACCACCTTTAAAAAACGCACGGGTCTTTCAAAATATGCTGTTGATGTTGTTTTAAAATAAAACATGTAAAAAATAAGATTCGTTCAGGTTTCACTATTTTTATTCAAAATATGGCTCTTAACAATTATATGTGAAAAATGGCATCCACCATTAGCACCTCTACAGGTAAAATTCGCCAAACAGTCGCTTCATGGATGCCTAATTGTTGAAAACGTCGAGATATCGATGTTGGAGGTTGTTCAGTTACACTTTGAGCTATAGCAGCAGTGTTCTCCACAGAGCGTCCAGCTTTAGGTGAGCCAGTCCTTTTTCTATCCTCGACAGACCAGTTTCTTCAAATTTTTGCCCAACCTTTCAATTGTCCATTCATTCGGATGATTATTTTCACTAAAAAATCACGAATTTTGCGAAAGGTTTTTAATCATCGACCATTTTCATAATAAGCTTCAATAATTTTAACGCGTTTTTCGATCGTGTCTACTTGGCAAATATCGAAGATGACATTGAAAAGGTACCACTAGTAACGTCTAGGCGTGAATTTTGAAGGACCCTTTACATAAATTAATATATTAGTTGGCAGCCGCAATAAACTACCAACAATGTGCTCACACACCCACAAATAATTTTCCTCACGTGAAAGCTACAACACAACCCGAAAAACTGGTCGGAAAAAAGTACCCAAGCTATGACAGTTTTCAAATAAATTCAGTAAAATAAATTTTGAAAAATTCGGGAAAATAAATTTAGAAAAATTTGATAAAATTAATTTAGAAGAAATCAGAAAAAATGTAAGTGGGGAACAAAAAGTTTGAATAAAATGTGATTTCAAATTTAGAAAAATTCGGAAAAATAAATTTATTAAAATTCAGAAAAAAAAATTTGGACAAATCAGAAAGACAAGTTGAGGAAAATTCAGAAAAATTTAGAAAAATTTTAAGTAGTGAACAAAAAGTTTGAATAAAATGTAATTTCAAAAATTAAAAAATGAGGTTTTATTTAATAACTAAAAAATTGAGTCACAAACTCAACGAGATCAAAATTTGACTTGATATTGACTTATATCAACAATATTTGGGTTTATTGTGCCTGACCTTAGACTTTATCAGAAATCATCCGCCGTGATTTATCACAAATAATTGTAAAAATGTGATTTTGAAGAACACAAAACAATTTTTTTTCAAACTTTAATATACCTATATATTTAATAAAGCATCTGAAAATAAATTCTGGTTTTTTTTCATACACCTAAATCAATTCATTAAAATTAGGCCTCTTTTTCGGACCCTGGGGGGGTGGTACCTCTTACTGCGTATACTTCCACTGGCAGTGATGTCGAAAAAATCGAAGACATTTCAATACATTCGATATCTCTGCACTCATGCAACGAAACATCTTTTTTATGTAACAGACAATTCTTACATAACTTACGATTTCTACGTTTTATATTACACTGCGTTACAAAAACGAACTTTTTTTCTGTCCTATGAACCAAATATACTTTTTCGGAAAGGGGAGAAAAAATAAAAATACACGTGTATCGGCGATTTTCATGTACACGTCAGAATTTTTTTTCTAAATTTTCGGCATAACTTGAAGGAAAATTTTTAATGTAACAATTTTTAATTTTAATATCTATATATATAAAAATGAATTGCTGTTCGTTAGTCTCGCTAAAACTCGAGAACGGTTGAACGGATTTATCTTATCTTGGTCTTGAATTATTCGTGGAGGTCTAGGGAAGGTTTAAAAGGTGAGAAAAATTCGAAAAAAGATATAGATCAAAACGTGGACCCGGGTAACCTTCGGACGTGTATGTACAATATGGGTATCAAATGGAAGCTGTTGGTGAATGCTTTACTTCAGAGTATTTTTCATGCCGCTCCGTGACCGGGGTCTCGATATATAGGTCAAAACGTGGACCCGGGTAACCTTTGGTTGTGTATGTACAATATGGGTATCAAATGAAAGCTGTTGATAAGTGCTTTAATACGGGGTAATTTTCATACCTATTGATACTAGGGTCTCGAAATATATGCCAAAACGTGGACCCGCCGTGTCTTTAAACCGTATTAAACCAAACTTACACACATTGTTAAGTAGGTATTGAAGATGGTTTCCGTATAGTTTGGATACCTATTGGTAGATAGGGTCTCGAGATATAGGTCAAAACGTGGACCCGGGTAACCTTCGGATGCGTATGTACAATATGGGTATCAAATGGAAGCTGTTGGTGAATGCTTTAGTTCAGAGTATTTCCATCCGTTCCGTGACTAGGGTCTCGAGATAGAGACCAAAACGTGGACCCTAGAATGTGTTTGTACAATATGGATATCAAATGAAAGCTGTTGATAAGTGCTTTAATACGGGTTAATTTTCATACCTACTGATGACTAGGGTCTCGAAATATATTCCAAAACGTGGACCCGCCGTGTCTTTGCACCGAATTAAACCAAACTTACGCACATTGTTAAGTAAGTATTGAAAATGGGTTTCGTAAAGTTTGGTTGTAATTCGGAGCACTGGCAACGGGTACGCGTTCTTTTGATCCAGCCATAATGTCGCTTACTTTTTTAACGCTTGGGGCGGAACTGAACTGTCAAATTGACAGTGTGAGTTACAATGTGTCAATATTTCTTTCTGATTTGGATGCCATAAGGAAAAAACGTAAGTGCAACATGTAAAAATTGTTTGTGAATTTTTTTGGAGTGGATTTTGGAACAGTGAATAACTTCTTACGAAATTTGAGAATTTAAATGAAATCCGAATGAAATTATGTGTGAATGAAATTTTTTTCGTTTTTTTTTTTTTTGAAAAATATAAATGGGTAATGGTTAAAAAAGCTCCAATGCTTAATAAAACATATAAATTGAAACGAAAAATTCATGGATGATCAGGAAAAAAGACGATTGTTTATTCATATGCGTTGATTTGAAATTTAAAAACAATCTTCTTTTTTCCTGATTTTCAATTTATATTTTATATTTACTCAAAAACAAATAGAAAAACAAAAAATATTGTTTATGCCAAAGCGCTTGAATAAAGAATAAAGAAATAAATAATATGAAAACCATATATTTTCTGTTCTAAACCATATCTATTCTATTTTAGTGTGCCCAGCGAAGGGGGCCGGGTTTGCTAGTTATTAATAAAAAAATTCGGGGTTTTATATCTATATTGTAATGCGAAGTGAAATACCTTTCTTTTGATCCCCACATCGGCATATCTCATGCAATTTTTTTTTCTAATTTCGAACAGGTGGCAACCCTGTGAAACATTGTCAGTGACAAAACCTAGGTGAAAAGTCTAGAAATGTGATGTACTATCTGTGTGCCCAATTTCATTCAAATCCGTTAAGCTAATCCTGAGATCGTGTGGCTATACAGATATGCATACAAGAATTGCTCGTTTAAAGTTATAAAATACAAAAAAAAAAATTGTAACGTGTACATGAAAATCGCCGATACACGTGTATTTTTATTTTTTATCCCCTCTCCGAAAAAGTATATTTGGTTTATAGGACAGAATGTGTGTAACGCGGTGTTATTAATTCTAATTTATGTAATTTTAATTCAATGTTCAATAATATTTCCATAAATACCCTGACTAAGGGTAAATAAGGTAAGCTATGTAGGAGAATGAGTTTCAACCTAGTTAAGTAATGACTAGATCTTAGCCAGGCAAAACTACTCTTTTGATATTTTAGTAAACCTGAACTAGTTCGGAACTAGTTGGTTAGCAGGGAATACAATTTTATTATACAATACTAGTACAATCATGTTCCTATGCATTTACTGGAAAACAACTATGCAAAATAAATTGAATAAGTTATCGACTACATATTATTCCTAAAACGACTTACTTTTAAACTATGTAACCAGGTGTAATTAAAATTATGGTACGTATAACTTAAAAATAAATTACTAAGTGCAATTTTATATTACAGCAAACGTATATATTTTTGCATACATGTGGGCGTAGCACGTATTTTACTTTAATTGGCATTCGCTTAGAATTTTTAATTGCATTCAAATAGGCAGTATCAATATGAGCAACATACTGACTGAAAATAGAAAAGTAAACAAAAAGGGTTAACCTTTTATATGCTTCTAATATACAAAACCAGTTTTCGAATAGTTTTTATTAATTTAAAAGCGCATACTCACCAAATATGATGCCACTAAAAAGGCTAAATGTCAAATTGCAATATGATTCTAGCATCGCTCCAATAATGTTACTACCAAATACGCTTCCCGCACGCCCAATTAGAAAGCAAATGCAAACAGCTTTGCCGCTGTGAAGAAAAAATCAAATTTGTTTTCTCTCCACAATAACAATAAATATTAATTACCGCAAATATGTGGGCACCAAATTCACCACTCCACTGCCTAGCAAGGACACACAGACGCCTGGCATGGTGACAAATACAATAAAGAAAATGACGATCGCGATTGGATCGGTCAACCAATTCAAAGCTAAACAGCAGGCCGCACTGAGGAACATCGATCCAATAATTGTAGCTTTGCGTCCAAATATATTTATTATCACGCCTACCAAAGCATAGCCTGCGATAAAACACAAGCCAAGGTAAATCGAATCAAGATAGCTTTTATTGCTGATGTGATCGGTACAAGGCTGAAAAAAAGGAATTAGGAAAAAAGCAACTCACGATGAGTGGTGAGTTTTTCAGGCAGAAATAATATGCTGGATATGAGGAAAAATATGTAACTGGTTCCAAATGTACCGAGTACGATCCCTACAGTCTTTCTAACGTACTTATAATACAACAAATACGTTTCAAACACTCATACGAAATTAGCAACAAGCGTAGCACCTCCCTTTTTTCAAATTTTACCAGAGTCGTATTTCTTCTGTGGATTCAAGGTTTGGATGAATTTTACTTTAATTTCAGCAGTGATTTCACCTAGCTTATTTATTTATTTTTTTTTTAATTCTATATATATATATATATTTATAGAATTGGCGCGTACACCCTTTTTCGGTGTTTGGCCGAGCTCCTTCTCCTATTTGTGTTGTGCGTCTTGATGTTGTTCCACAGTTTCAAGCCGACTCCAAACGACAGATATTTTTCATGGCAGAAATACACTCGGAGGTTTGCCATTGCCTGCCGAGGGGCGACCGCTATTAGAAAAAACTTTTTCTTAATTTTCGTCTTTCACTGAGGTTCGAACTTACGTTCTCTCTGAATTCCGTATGGCAGTCACGCACCAACCCAATCGGATTTGGAGGTTACCCAATTTTTTTTTTTTTTAATTATAGGAGGCTACTGTGTTTATGCATTACGGGTGAAATGAGTATACTTCCTAATCTATCGTGAGTATATACCCAAAA